>NC_069796.1:17964642-19211428 GCF_027406575.1 Nycticebus coucang
GAGATTTGAGAATTTTCTTTGATATAAAATAGAGAAGATACATTCAGATATAGGTTAGTATTGCCTTAACACATAGGAGAATACAATATTGTTTTGAGTAAGCCACTGATTTTGATATTCCCCCAAAAAAAGTGGTCTTCATCAATGCAACATTTAGGTATGCCTCATAATTGAGTTCTATCAAAAGCCCCAGAATGACAAACTCTGCATCGTGAGTCTATTTATGGTGACCTGCAGCATTAACGCATACAAAATTACTGACTTGCCTTTGAGCCTCTAAATCTAGAAAAGCTCCCCTAACAGCGAAAAAGCTGTATGAAAGCAAAACAGACTAATTTCAGATATAGTAATAATAATTTCATGGAGGAAAAAAAGGAGGAATAAAAAGAAGAGATGAGAGGAAAGGGAGAAGGGGCAGAAGAGGAGGTAAAGGTAAAGAGGAAGAATTTAACATTTACTGTGCATGTTTACCTTACAGGCTATGCTGAATATCTTTATTTCATTCTCACAAAAACTGTCAAGTTGTAACTGTAATATAATAACAGCCACAAGAAAGTAATATAGAGACCCAAGAAAGAGTATTTCCTGCTACCTAATGTGCGTCATGTACATACCAGTATTTCCCTGAGGAAATATCATAAGGATATTAGGTTTGGGGGCAGTCACTAGTATTGATGGTACCTTTGCCAGAAAGTGATCTTAATACTATCACGATCGGCTGGGCGCCCTTAGCACAGTGGTTACAGTGCCAGCCATATGCACCGAGGCTGGCAGGTTCAAACCCGGCCCAATCCAGCTAAACAACAATAACAACAACAACAAAAAAATAGCTGGGCGTTGTAGTGAGTGCCTGTAATCCCAGATACTTGGGAGGCTGAGGCAAAAGAATTGCTTGGACCAGGAGTTTGAGGTTGCTTTGAGCTGTGATACCACAGCACTCTACCGAGGGTGACAAAAAGAGACTCTGTCTCAAAAAAAAAATACTATAAAAATCTCGTAGTATCTCCTAATATCTTTATCTGTTTCCAAGACAGATAGTGGGAAAGCAGAAGGTAGAAATAACCCAAATATCCATCAACAGATAAATGGATAATGGATAACAAAGGTAGTACACACATACAATTCAGCCATAAAAGTGAATGAAATTTTGATATATTCTACAACATGGACAGACCTTGAAAACATGCTAAGTGAAATAAGCTACATGGACAAATATATGATTCTCCTTATATGGTGCATCTAGAATAGATAAATTCATAGAAACAAAAAGTAGAATAGAGGTTACCTGGGACTAAAGGAGCAGCAAATGGGAAATTATTGTGTAATGAGAATTATGTTAAAATAATGAAGTTGTTTTGGATAGAGATAGTGGTGATGGATACACAACCTTCATTATATTGAATGCCACTAAATTATATACATAACAAATGGTTAGCATGATAAATATCATGTTATGTACATGTTGCCCCAATTAAAAAAAAAAAAAAGAAAGATCAGCCTGCCAAATAACTTGCCCTCATAAACAAATCAGAGACATTTCTATTAGGTCAACCCATCTAACAGTTCTGCAAAATCAACAGGCTCGTTGTGCCCTTATATACCTTTTCAATTTTTCTCCCTGAGTAATCCTGGAACACGTTTTCCATTTACTTCACTTCACTGCTTCCTTTTCCCACAACCTTTTCACTAGGCTTTCAATAGAAAAAAAAGAAAACAAACAAAAACTTCATCAGTGAAAAAAGAATACCTGTCAATAATATCTTCAAATCTGTCTAACTGAAAGGTGAGGAACCACCAATAGAAATGAGAACCTGATCGTAGACAAGTAAAGGACTCAGGAGATACAAGCCTGACATTAATAAGATGATAATTAAAAATTATTCTTCTTCAAATAAAAACAGTCAAAGTCAAAGGTAAAGGAAAAGAAACTATAGATCAGAAGGCAGCAAAGAAACACCTCACTTCAAATACTTATCCAATAGAAAAATAATGGTAGTCATCTTGTTCACTTAATCATAACTCTTTATTATGTAGTATAGCAATAAAAATATAAAAACGGGGCCAGGCGTGGTGGCTCATGCCTGTAATCCCAGTGCTTTGGGAAGACAAAGCAGGAGGATTGCTTGAAGCCAAGAGTTCCAAACCAGCCTGGGCAACATAGTGAGAATCTATCTCTATAAAAAAAATTTTTTCTGAGCTCAAGAGTTCAAGACCAGCCTGAGCAAGAATGAGACCTCTGGTCGGGCACAGGGCCTCACGCTTGTCGTCCTAGCACTCTGGGAGGCCGAGGCAAATAGATTGCTTGACCTCATGAGTTCGAGACCAGCCTAAGCAAAAGCAAGACCCATTTCTACTAAAAAAAATAGACAAAACTATCTACAGACAAGAGGATCTCTTGAGCCCAAGTTGGAGGTTGCTGTGAGCTGTGATGTCACGGTACTGCACCAAGGGCAATAGCTTGAGACTCTGTCTCAAAAAACAACAACAAAAAGAATGAGACCCCCATTTTTACTAAAAATAGAAAAATTAGGGCTCAGCGCCTGTAGCTCAAGCGGCTAAAGCACCAGCCACATACACCAGAGCTGGCTGGTTCGAATCCGGCAGGCCTGCCAAACAATGACAACTACAACCAAAAATTAGCCAGGCATTGTGGCAGGCACCTGTAGTCCCAGCTACTCAGGAGGCTGAGGTAAGAGAATCACTAAGACCAGGAGGTGGAGGTTGCCGTGAGCTGTGACACTACGGCACTTTACCCAGGGCGATAGCTTGAGGCTCTGTCTCAAAAAAAAATAGAAAAAGTACCCAGGCATAGTTGCAGGCACCTATAGTCCCAGCTACACAGGAGGCTCAAGCACAAAAGTTTGAAGTTGCTGTGAGCTATCAGAGCATGGCACCACCCAAGGCAACAGAGTGAGACTCTGTCTCCAAAAAAAAAAAAAAAAATTGTTTTTTAATTAGCCAAATGTGGTGGCTGGTGCCTATAGTCCTAGGTACTCAGGAGGATATCCTAAGGCAGGCAGATTGCTTGAGCCCAGGAGTTTGAGATTACAATGAGCTATGATCACATCACTTTAGCCTGGGTGACAGACTGAGACTCCATCACTTTAAAAAAAAAAAGAAAGAAAGAAAGAAAACTAACTAAACAGCTCTGCTTCATACAAGTCACCTGACTTTAAAAGTCTATTACAGCTCTATTGTCCTTGTAGAGAGATGTTTAAAGACAAAAAAAAAAAGGAGAAAAAAGTCCATAAAAGGGAATAACATTATTTAAATCACAAAGTTGTAAATCACGCATTAAATAAAATGTACATATAAAAAGCATTTTGTGACTTATAAAGTCTTTTTCAATGATGTCAAATTTTCCTGAAGTGCAGAAAAAGAAAGTTAAAAAAAGATACCAAGTTTTTAGACTGTTTCTGAATACATTCTCTAACTACATAAGCACTAATAGAACTATGAATTATTAATTTGGGGCAAATGAGTTTAAGGAATTAATGTGCTTTGATGGTCTTTGAAAAAAATCTATTAGAGGGTATAATTTTTATTTTTCTTAGGGAAAATTAATTAATCAGTTAGAAAGCTCTAATGTGGTTTTAAAAACTTGTCTCTCCTCTTTGGAGACTTAACTAAGGTTAAGAAAATTCCCTGTTGACATACATCATCTCTATTCAACTCCGAACATAAAATTAGCTTGCACAGCAATTTGTCAGTTAGCTTTTCACATATACTGTATTATGAATGAACTACTTCAAAGAATAAACATACTTTCTATACTAACAATAAAGAACAAATTAATAATTTTCTTTGGGAATATTATACTTTTGACATGCACAAAAATTGAATTTTCAGAATGTCCAATTTTTACCCTAAAAATTATCACCAATAATTTAGTTGATTTTAAGTGTAGCAAAATTGTTTTATATAAAACACCTTGATTTTGAACTGTGAACTGATTTACAAGCTGGTAAACAGC
This sequence comes from Nycticebus coucang, assembly GCF_027406575.1. NCBI lineage: Eukaryota > Metazoa > Chordata > Mammalia > Primates > Lorisidae > Nycticebus > Nycticebus coucang. The sequence goes on from NC_069796.1 coordinate 17,968,616, forward strand.
TCAGAACAAGACACCTGCAGGCTGCCACTTTGTGGCTCCCAAATTCCACTGGAGCCTGGCAGTGTTCCTCTCCTCTCCTCCTCCTCGCTCTGCTCTCTTATTATTTTATCCCTATCACTTTTTCTCCAGATTTTCCAAGTCCAAAGACTAAGAAAAAAGTTAAGCTATATGGAATAAATATATAAAATACATGGAATAAATATATTTTAACTTTTTCTTAGTCTTTAGACCTGTAGCACAGTGGTTACAGCACCAGCCACATATACCAAGGCTGGCAGGTTCAAAATCGGCCCAGGCCGTCTAAACAACAATGACAACTGCAACAAAAAAGGAGCCCAGGTATTGTGGCAGGCACCTGTAGTCCCAGCTACTTGAGAGGCTGAGTCAAGAGAATCGCTTAAGCCTGAGAATTTGAGTGCACTGTGAGCTATGATGCCACAGCAGTGTACTGAGGGCTACAGCTTAAGACTCTGTCTCAAAAATAAATAAATAATTATATGGAATAAAAAAGCTAAAGAAAATACTAAAGTTCAGGTATCTTGTAACTTAAATGGTATGAACATCAGAGTGATTCTTGCAGCCTTACTCCACTTCATGTGGCGACAATACCTACCATGAAAACAAACCCTAATGTTCTTCAGCAAGGTGTGGAGTAAGGTCAAGAACTTCCATGAGCTTGGGAGCCAACTGGACTGGACCTGGGGACCCAACTCTGCTATTCACCTGTTACCTCTACCACCTCATCATTTAAAGGCAAACAGTATCATCAACTGTACAAGGTCATTATGAGAAATAAAAAATATACTGTACATAAAACATCTAGGTCTCGGCGGCGCCTGTGGCTCAGTGGGTAGGGCACCGGCCCCATAAACCAAGGGTGGCAGGTTTGAACTTGACCCTGACCAAACTGCAATGAAAAATAGCCAGGCGTTGTGGCGGGTGCTACTTGGGAGGCTGAGGCAAGAGAATCACCTAAGTCCCAGCTACTCGGGAGGCTGAGGCATGAGAATCGCCTAAGCCCAAGAGCTGGAGGTTGTTGTGTGCTGTGACGCCATGGCTCTCTACTGAGGGCAACAAAATGAGACTCTTTCTCTCTAAAAAAAAAAAAAAAAAAAAAATCTAGGCCTGATAGGTATCTAGAAAATGGCTTGTGTTTAATAAATGGGTGCTAAATATACAGGTGTGGCTTCTTATAATCAGTATAACTTTGTATGTTTTTTAAAAGCTTTGGGGAGAGAAAAACTTCTGTCTCAAGGTCTGAGTTTTGTATCCATGCTCTCTCTGCTGTTTCTTCCCTTAAACAGATTTAAAAACACACTGTTTTTAGATACTATTTCATTATTCCTACAACCAATGATTTGCAAGTGGTTTCTGACTCTTATCCTCAAGCTCATAGCAATATCTACATAAGATATAAAAGTGTAATTAAGATGCCTATAATGTTTCTGGAATGAGGCTCTAACTCTTCCCAGTAAAGACTTTTACGATTTTAACCCCATCTAGTTTGCTTTTTTTTTTTTGAGACCGAGTCTCACTATGTCACCCTCGGTATAGTACTGTGGCATCACAGCTCACAGCAACCTCCAACTCTTGGGCTTAAGCGATTCTCTTGCCTCAGCCTCCCAAGTAGCTGGGACTATGGGTATCCGCCACAACACTCAACTATTTTTTGGTTACAGTTGTCATTGTTGTTTAGCAGGCCTGGGCTGGGTTTGAACCCGCCATCCCTGGTGTATGTTGCTGGTGCTCTAACCCCTGAGCTAAGGGCACCAAGCCCTAGTTTGCTTTTTTTTAATAAAATTAAGTATCAATTATACAGCTAAAAGCCACCTACAAAAGTCAAACTTGTTGACATTATTGATATATTAAAAACACTTCAGTGGCTGGCATGTTGGGTTCTACAGCACTGGGCCCAAACTCCTTGACATAGCTTATCTGGCCCTGCCTGGGCAACCACCTCTCACCACTCTCGCCTTTCTGCCAAATTCTCCAAATATACTATGCCCTCTACCGGAATACATTTATCCCTCCCTCAAACCCCCATGAGTCTCTTCCCTAATTAATCCTAAAATGAGAACGAAATTAACTATGTTGTTATGTCCTTCAGTTTCTGTTTAGATGTCACTTACAAGTCTTCCCTAATCTTTCCCTCACCACCACACTAATGTAACTTGGTACACCTTCTTACACATATGTATTCCTACAACACCCTATACATACCCAACTAAGAAGGAACATCCTGGCCAGGCGCAGTGGCTCATGCCTGTAATCCTAGCACTATGGGAGGCCAAGACGGATAGATTGCCTGAGCTCATGGGTTCGAGACCAGCATGAGCAAGGTTGAGACCCCATCTCTAAAAAATAGCTCGGTGTTGTGGCAGGTACCTGTAGTCCCAGTTACTTCGTATGCTGAGGTAAGAGAATTGCTTGTGTCCAAGAGTTTGAGGTTGCTGTCAGCTATGATGCCACAACACTCTACTGAGGGCAACAAAGTGAGACTCTTGTCTCCAAAAAAAAAAAAAATCCTCATATACATAACATATACAGGTCACTGTAAACATAGTAAAGTATTTTAAACTGCATATGAACTTTATGACCACCTGCATATACTACACCTGATTTCCTAATAAAATTAAGGACTTTTATAAAATTTCAGAAACACTAATTGCATTCATCCTCTAATTTCCAACTCTTACTCCCATGTTGTCCTAATTTCAAAAATTGCCAAGGAATACCAGATAAATAAAAAAAGTGTTTAAACTTTAAGTTTAAACCAAAGTTAACGTTAAGTTAACTTAAATAAGACTTTATTAACAAAACGATTTGGGCAGCGCCTGTGGTTCAAAGGAGTGGGGTGCTGGCCCCATATGCCAAAGGTGGCGGGTTCAAACCCAGCCCTGGCCAAAAACTGCAAAAAAAAAAAAAAAACGATTTTAACCTGAACAAAGTTATTTTACAAGTAATTTTACTTTGAAAAATTCAGAAGACCGTTTTTCTTATTTTCTCAGATCCTCAAAAATTCAATGTTTTCCAAACTCTAATACAAATGTGAACATGTTCGGTATTAGTGTGTACATGTGCGTAACAAAAGTCTCATCATGGTGATACAGGGTAGGTGGCGCCCCAGCCAGCTCCCTGGAGCTGAGGGGAGGACCTGCCACCTCCGCCCTTTCGGTGTTGGTGCAGGGGCAGCCGGCAGAAGAACCAGCGGGATGGAGGGTAGGTGGGGTCCCCAGCAGGAGGATCCAGTAGCCAGAGGGGCCAGACAATTGCTGGGGAGAGACACCAGTGCCTTAGTGCCTCCTTCCCCTTGCACCTGCGGCTGAATAGGGAACCCCCTCATTTGGTAGGCCTAGGTCAATTTCATGTAAGCTTCCTAGGCCTGGCCAATTTCAGGAATGGACTGCTTTCATTCATTTGTTACCAAGTCCTGACCAAATGTAACTACAAAGGACCTATGTGACTATCTATACTCCTGGACAAAGAACCCAGGCAGAGAGACAGAGAGAGAGAGACACACACACAGAGCTTTTTTCCCCAACTTGGGTTCTCTCTGCCAGGAGCTTTGGTATTTTTGTATTCTTTTCTATAAAATAAATCAATTGTGGTCCATGGATTCATTCTTAGAATCAATGAGACCAAGAACCTATTCTGTATCAATGGTTCATTACCTGAAACTTGAAAAAACTGTCTTAAATCATTAGACTTTCAATCTGAGAGCTCCCTATACCAAAGGGATTTGCCATTTTCCAGTAGATCCCAAACTACTGGAGAGTTGAAGCCATCCCTTATTCATCCTTGTTATTTCATAGTTACCTGCCTATCACACTGTATGCAAGTAGGTTCTCCAAAAATATCTGTAGAACAACCTAACTTTACCAAAAAATTCAACAAATATTGTGTGCATCTACCATATCCCATGACACTCAGCCTTCTTATTTCGTCTCAAGTAGAGCTAATGATACATACTTTGAGGATATCAAGCAAGATTTTCTTTATCTGAAAAAAAATTGATTTGATATGTTTTTAGAAGGATAGGAAAGGCAACAAACAGGTAAATAAATTATAGTCAGCTTTTTTAAACAAACATACATAAGGAAAAGAATAAATTTACAGAATGGATGCCTTGCAAAAATAAATTACAAGTGTGAGATCATTTTTTTTTCCTTTTTTATACAGAGTCTTTCTTTGTCACTTTGTACAGTGCCATGGCATCATAGCTCACAGCAACCTCAAACTCTTGGGCTTAAGCGATTCTCTTGCCTTAGCCTCCCATGTAGCTGGGACTACAGACGCCTGCCACAACACCCTATTTTTAGAGATGAGGTCTCGCTTGAACTCAGGCTGGTCTCAAACATGTGAGCTTAGGCAATCCACCCACCATGGCCTCCCAGAGTGCTAAGTTTATAGAAGTGAGCCACCACACCCAGCCAAGTTTGAGATCTTTTAAAGAATATTCCATTCATGTTTAAGATATGTCATATTTCTAACAAGCAAGACTCTGTTGAAAAGTTAAATTGAATTTGTACTTCCTGAACAAACCTAATTTCTGGACCTCCCTAGGCAGTGACAATTACAGTAATGTGTTTAGAGAAATGAATACTGCTTAAGTAAATCACCATATAATTATGACTTAATGATCACTCAATGATCAAAAATGCATTTTTAAAATTATTTTTAAGCATAAAGGTAAAGAAATTCAGCTGATAAACCAATGAAATAAAATTAAAGGAGCAATCAATTAGCTTATATTTTACTAATAAAATCTAATACTCTCCATAATTCTAGAATTATATTCCACTCAATTAAAACAAATAACATGCATAGCATGCCAAGGAAGAGAAGCACTTTTAAAAGCTGGTAAATTTCATTAGAAATAAGTGAAGTGCAATGTTGGAATAAATTATAATCTTAAAGTACCGGGTGGCCATAAAGATCATGGGCAATTTAAAATAGTGTGCAATTTAAGTTGCCCATGAACTTTATGGCCACCATGTATTAACTAAGTATAACTGAAAAAAGTTAAAATTCAGCAAGTCACTCTAAAAAAGGGTGGTGCCTGTGGCTCAAAGGGGTAGGGCACTGGCCCCATATGCCAGAGGTGGTGAGTTCAAGCCCAGCCCCGGCCAAAAACTGCAAAAAAAAAAAAAAAAAGGCTGGGCGTGGTGGCTCACACCTGTATTCCAGCACTTTGGGAGGTGAAGGTAGGTGGATAACCTGAGCTCACGAGTTCAAGACCAGCCTGACCTAGAGCAAGACCCCATCTCTAAAGACAGCCTGGCATTATAGTGGGCACCTGTAGTCCCAGCTGCTTGAGAGGCTGAGGCAAGAGAATCACTTGAGCCCAAAGGTCAGAGGTTGCTGTGAGCTAGATGCCAGGGCACTCTACAGGGGGTGACAAAGTGAAACTCTGTCTCAAAAAAAAACAGATCAAGGCTGGACACAGTGGCACACACATCCCAGCACTTTGGGAGGCCAAAGGAGGAGGATCATTCAAACAAATCAGCAAGAACAAACAACTCCATTAAAAAATGGGCAAAATGGGCGGCGCCTGTGGCTCAGTGAGTAGGGCGCCAGCCCCATATACAGCAGGTGGCAGGTTCAAACCCAGCCCCAGCCAAACTGCAACAACAACAACAAAAAAAGAAAAAAGTGGGCAAAAGATAAGAACTGAAGGGCAGCACCTGTGGCTCAGTGGGTAGGGCGCCAGCCCCATATACCGAGGGTAGCAGGTTCAAACCCAGCCCCAGCCAAATTGCAACAAAATAATAGTCAGGGGTTGTGGCGGGCATCTGTAGTCCCAGCTACTTAGGAGGCTGAGGCAAGAGAATCGCCTAAGCTCAGGAGTTGGAGGTTGCTGTGAGCTGTGTGACATTACGGCACTCTACCAAGGGCAATAAAGTAAGACTCTGTCTCTACAAAAAAAAGAAAAGATAAGAACTGAAGCTTTTCCAAATAACCAACAAACACATGAAAAAATCCTCAATGTCAGTAATCATCAAGAAAATACAAATTAAAACCACAATGAGGTATCACTTTACCCCTGTTAGAATGGCTTTTATTTTAAAGTCCAAGAACAAAAGATGCTGGTATGGATGTTGAGAGAAAAGAACACTTACCCACTGTTGGTGGAGCTGTAAATTAGTGCAGGCTCTATGGAAAATAGCATGAAGATTTCTCTAAGAACTGAACACAGACTTACCATTCAATCCAGCAATCCCATGGCTAGGCATCTACCCAAAGGAAAAGAAGTCACTGTATCAAAAAGACACTTGTATTCAAATGTTTACTGCAGCACAATTCACAGTTGCAAAGATGTGAAATCAACCCAAGTGCACATCAATTCATGAATGGATTAATAAAATGTGGTATATATATACCATGGAGTATTACTTGGCTATAAAAAGGAATGAATTAACATCTTTTGCAGCAATTTGGATATAACTAGAAACCATTATCTTTTTTTTTTTTTTTTGTAGACACAGAGTTTCACTTTATTGCCCTCGGTAGAGTGCCGTGGCATCACACAACTCACAGCAACCTCCAACTCCTGAGCTTAGGCGATTCTCCTGAAGTACCTCAACAATGAAAAACAAACACCACATGTACTTTGAAATTCAGAACTGATAGACACACCTGGGCACAGAAAGAAGTAAAAATCGTTAGATATCAGGAAGGGGGAAGAAGGGAAAGAGGAGAGTAAAAACCTACCTAACAGTTACAATGAACAACTACTTACATGATGGGCACACTTGTACATGTAGCCCTGACTAAAACAATAAAAAATGTAACAAAACATTTGTACCCCTTTAATATTTTGAACTTAAAAAAAAAAAAAAAAAAAAACCTTTCAAAGATTCCCCATAGTCCTCAGGATAAATACAAATTCCTTGAGTGGCCCATAAAAGACCATTTTGATGGGACTCAGACTCATCTTTTACCTTTTTAATCCTTCAATTTTGCCTTCCAGCCATAGATAATGTTGTTCCCATCTGTGAAAGGACAATGTTCTTTCCATGGTGCTGTTTTTTAGTTTGAATTATTTCCTTTTATGTCATCACTTCCGGCCCCTTCCCAGCTTTTCCTAACCAACTCCTATCCATTCAATTCTTCTTTTTAAAAGTCTTCTTTAAAATGAATTTATTTTTATTGATAAATATCAGATGTACATATTTTCAGGGTATATGTGATAATCTGACACACTCATATAACCAAATCAGGGTAATTAAGATATCCATCACCTTAAATATTTATCTTTTCTTTATGTTAGGAACATTCAAAATCTCTCTTCTACTATCCTTTCAATTCTAAAATCTCATTCTGACTTTGCTGTTGCTCTTTTTTTTTTTTTTTTTGAGACAGAGTCTTACTATGTCATCTTCAGTAGAGAGCTTTGAAGTCACAGGTCACAGCAACCTCAAACTCTTAGGGTTAAGCGAGTCTCTTGCCTCAGCCTTCCAAGTAGCTAGGACTACAGGCATCTGCCACAGTGCCTGGCTATTTTTTGGTTGTAGCCCAGGCCGGGTTCGAACTCACCACCTTCAGTGTATGTGGCTGGCGCTGTGACCACTGTGCTACGAGCACAGAGCCTTTGCTGTTACTCTTAAACTAGATTGAGTGCCCTTCCCCTGTGTTTCAGGACGCACCTGTACTTCTCTGATCTTGGCACACAACACACTGGACTGTAACTGCTTTTCTATTTATCAATGCACACTACTTTGAACTCCAGGATGATGGGAACAGCATCTTTTTACCACTGTATTCAAAATGCTAAAGTACCTAGCACATAGCACACTCTTATATTTTTTAAATGAATGAACAGGAATATGCATAAATGAGTAAACAACGTCTCCTATAGCTTTCTATGCAATTAGTATGATATATGGAATACGGGGTCTGTATAAATGTTATATCTTGCCCCAATTATTAAAATAACTAAAAAATAAATAAAAAAACAAATAAAAATTCAAAATAGATCAAGGCTGGATGCAGAGGCTCACACCTGAAATTCCAGCACTTTGGGAGGCCAAGGCAGGAAGACCACTTGAAACCAGGAGTTCCAAACCAACCTGAGCAACACAGCAAGACCCCATTTCTATAAAAAAATTTAAAAATTAGGTGAGCATGGTGGCATGCACCTGTAGTCCCAGCTTTTTGGGAGGCTGAGGTGGAAAGATCACTTGAACCCAGGAGATCAAGGCTATAGTGAGCTATGATCATGCCCCTTGACTCCAAAGGAGCCCGTTTCAAAAAAAAAAAAAAAAAAATTAAAAAGCTTATAAATCTGTTCTAAAATAGGACATTGATTTTTTAACTATATATAGAATTTATAATTAATAATTCTGAATAGACTAAAAACTGCATGATAAAGCTAACACACTAATTTAGCTTTGGACTTTTATTTGGAACACTTTTCTTTCAGCATCTTATTGAAACCCTTTCAAATATCTTTAAATGTTACCACCAAACCCTTTTGTACAACTTGATAAACTGTATTTATACACCCCTCTGTTCAAATCCCACATTTACTTCTGGTCGCAAATTTTCCATCCTCCTCTAAGGTTTACTGAGAATATATAAATACAGTATAGATAAGAAGGTATAAAAACATCCTAACATTCAAGATCCTTTCCTCTTAGGCCTTATAATCCAGCCAAAGGAAAAGGTCAAAATGTCCAAGATAAGATATTTCGAGTACTCTAATGGTAAAGACATTCAACTACGTTCTGCCCTGCTCTCACGTTTCCTGGAACACTTCTCCTGGCTGAATTCTTCTCATCTTTCAAATCTCAAGAGATCTTTCCTGACACCACCTAACTATTTTCTATCATAAGATCCCATTCCTTTCCTTCACTGCTTTTTTTCTCTGCTTGTAATCATGTATTTGGATGCTTGTTTGCTGGTCTTTAATTTTTATCCAAAAAGAGAATGAATACCCCACACATAGACTCCACTGTATTGTCAGTAATTATCAAAGCACTAAATAAACACTTGATAAATGAATGCATAAGTCTGGTGCTCAGGAGAAAGGGCTGGATTAGAGAAAGTGGTGATAATTTAGTATGAAAATTGATAGGATCAGTGGAAAATGTTTAGGGTTCAAAGAGCAGAGAACCTAGAATCTTAGAATCAAGATATGAAGAAGCTCACTTTTGAGAGTTAGGTTGGAACAGGCAAAGGAGCATTACAGCATCATGGCTGTAATGCTAGCATTCTGGAAGGCTAAGGCAGATGGATTGCTTGAGCTCAGGAGTTTGAGACCACCCTGAGCAAGGAGAGTGAGACCTCAGTCTCCATTAAAAAAAAAAAAAATAGAATAAACTAGCCAGGCATGGTGGTGCAGCTACTCTGGAGGCTAAGGCAAGAGGATCACTTGAGCCCAAGAGTTAGAGGTTGCTGTGAGCTACAATGCCACAGCACTCTACCAACGGTGACAGAGTAAGACTGTCTCAAAAAAAAAAAAAAGAAAAGAAAAGAAAAAGAGATTAAGACAGAGAAGTTAGACGAATCAAAGGGAAATCAAAGAAAGGGAGTGTTTCAAGAAATTAGTAATTAACTATATAATGCTGCCAAAAGATCTAGCACAAAGTGAACAGAAAAGGATCCACTAGATTTCATCTCATGGAGTTACTAGTGACTGTAGTGAGAGCCAATTCAGGGTAGTGTAGAATGTGATAGCAAATTGCAAAGTGATTCTGAGATGAAGTGGAGGCAATTATTAGTAATTAAACCTGTGAAGAGCAACAGAGAGAGAGAGATGATAGATGGGGACTTTTAGTAACCAGGAGAAATGATCCTGTACACCCAGGAGCTAAAGAGAGTGGCGTATCTGAAGGGCATAAGATCAGATAAACAGAGCAAGCAAATCTCACAAGCCTGAAGTACACCAGCCACACAGAGATAACCTTAAAAAGTACTTAAAGCATCAGGCAATTGTGCAATCAATGTTAGCTGTTGTTTTGCTTGTTTAATAAATTATCTCCTAAGACTGTAAGTGCCCCAATCAGGGGGAGGACTATGTCAGCTTTATCGCTGCATTCCCCAGACCTTGCACAGTGCTTTTCATACAGCAGGCGATCAATAAATACTTCTAAATGAATTCAAAATTCTGAATACAAGGTTAGTAAGTGTAGTAATTGCCTTGCTTGTCTCTCCTCCACTTCATTTTATGTTTTGGTTTTTTTAATTGTAAATTGTAATTTTTTTAATTGTAAGATAACCACACCACTAAAGCATGAAAGTCTATTACAAGTATTACTGTCATTAGGCCTTACTTCCCCTCTGAAGTTTCTTGGAAACAGAACCTATATTTGCTCGTCCCATGACAAGCTCAACGTCTTGCGGAAAGTAAGCTTAAATAATCACTAATCTGGGAAAAAAACGGCTTCTGACTAAGAAGCATCCGAGCGATTTCAAGGTCCGCTCGCCCCACCGCCCCGAGCTCGGAGCTGCCTGAGCCACGGACTCCCCGGTAGGGGGCGCCGCAGGCTACTCCACAGGCCGCCGGTGGCCGCACACGCTACCCGCCGGCCCCGGCCCCTCGGTCACCTGCAGCGGCTGCACTCGGGCCTCCGCTCCACCGGTTCCACTGGCAGCTCCCACAGCCCGTCAGCACCAGCGCCGTCCGCCTCTGCGTCCAGGGCAGCCGCAGCCGGCGCTATGCCGTCCTCCTGCTGCTCTTCCTCGTTCGGCATCTGAGACCTTGAGGCCTCCGGCGGCCGCGCGGCCATCTCGGGGAGGGTTCGCGCCTCTTTCTGCGACTCCATGACGGGCGCACGGGTTACGCCGTCGCACTGAAGCGCCGCTACCGGCAGGGGGCGCCAAGCGCTGGAGAATCGGGCCGCGTCGGATAGCGCCACGCACGCACGCCACGTACGAGGGGCGGGTCTCGGAATTCCAAGGCTCGATGTCCCGCCCCGCTGCGGGAAGAAACGCGCTCATTGGTCTGTGCCCAGTGGCCATTTCTCCAAATGTTAGAACCAGGAAGGTGAGAGCAGTGCCACAGAGCAGGTGAAATTAAGGTAACGTCACTGGGAGAGGTAAGATGAAGCCTCTCTGAAAGCACCCCAGTTCCAAACCCGAATTTAGCTCTCTTAATTTAACCCTTTAAAAAGGAAATAGAGGGCGGCGCCTGTGGCTCAGTGAGCAGGGCGCCGGCCCCATATGCCGAGGGTGGCGGGTTCAAACCCAGCCCCGGCCAAACTGCAACAAAAAAAGATGGCCGGGCGTTGTGGCGGACGCCTGTAGTCCCAGCTACTCGGGAGGCTGAGGCAGGAGAATCGCCTAAGCCATGGAGTTGGAGGTTGCTGTGAGCCGTGTGATGCCACGGCACTCTACCAAGGGCAATAAAGTGAAACTCTGTCTCTACAAAAAAAAAAAAAAAGGAAATAGGCCAGGTGTGGTAGGCCACCCTGTGATCCCAGCACTTTGGGAGGCTCATAAGGGTTAAAGCCAAGGGTTGAGACCAGCCTATGCAATGCATGCCTTTGGTCCCAGCTACTTGGGAGGCTGAGGCAGAAGGATTGCTTGAGCTCAGGAGTTTGAGGTTGCAGTAAGCTATGATAATATTACTCCACCCCAACCTGGGTGACGGAATGAGACTCTGTCGCAAAGGTAAAAATAAAATGGGATTCTGCATTTTCCATCTTATGATGGTAGTTTAATAATTTGCCGGATTCCCACAGTGAGTGTACACTTAGTGGTTGCAACCACTGTACTTGATAAAGGCCAACCAAGGAAAAGTTGTGCCCACTGGAAACTGGAGTCATGGCTGGTGCCTTTCATTATGTAAATTTCTTGCTCTAGAAGAGCAGAAACCTGTGTCTGTGACTTGTTCTTCTTTGGTATTTCTTCTCAGCAGAAAGCATACTCTTTTACCCTAGACATTAACTATTTGTTGAGTAAGGTTTTGAAGTCTTCTGTATAAAATCTTTCTCTAGATCAACATCTTCAAGAGTTTTTACCACACTTTCTTCTAGGATCTTAATCGTTTGCTGCATTACCTATAAATCTTTTACCCATCTTGAATCAATTTTTGTAAGTGGTGAAAAGTACAGGTCCAGTTTCAGTCTTTTACATGTGGTCATCCAGTGATACCGGAATTTCATCTTCAGTAGGTTCTTGATCTCGGTGATTTGAAGAATGAATCTGCGGACCAGATTCGGTGATAAGACAGGATTTATTTACAGAAAAGAATACAGAAACGCCAGAGCTCCTGGCAGAGAGAGAAAACCCAAGTTGGAAGAGAAAAACTCTCCCTGCCTGTCTCTCCGGGCTCTTTGTCTAGGGGTATATATAGTCGCATGAGGCCCGCTGTAGTTACATTTAGCTAGGATTTATCAGGGGTCGGATATTTACATTTAGCGTGTCTGGGACCCTCTGTAGTTACATATAGCATCTCTGGGACCCTTAGTACTTACATTTAGCATGTCTGGGACAGCCTGTCTGGGACATGTCTGGGATGTGTCTGGGTTGTGAATGAATGGCTACAATGCCTTTCATTCCCAGGCCTAGGAAACTTAACATGAAATTGACCAGGCCTAGAAAATGGGGGTTCTCTGTACTGCCATAAATGCAAAAGGAGGGAAACCTAAGGTGCTGGTGTCTCCCCAGCAGTTGTCAGGCCCCACCTGCTACTAGAGCCTCCTGCGGGTCCCCCCTGCCTACCCTGCATCCTGCTGGTTCCTCTGCTCACTGCCACTGCACCAATACCACCAAGGAGGAGGCAGCCAGTCCACGCCCCCCAGATCCACCCAGCTGGCTGGGGTGCCACGTCTCCTATATCACCAGCACCATTTATTGAATAGGGACGCTTTTCCCCAGTGTGTGCTTTTGTTTGGTTTATCAAAGATCAGATGACTATAAGCCTGGTTTTATCTCTTGGTTTTCTATTTGGTTGCACATGTCTATGTCTCTATTTTTGTGGCAATGCCATGCTGTTTGTGGACTTGTAATACAGCCTAAAGTCTGGTAGTGTGACAAATCTGACAAAGGCTCAATAACTAGGATCTATAGAGAACTCAAGTTAATGAACATAAAAAGAGCTAACAATCTCATCTTATCACTGGACAAAAGATGTGAATAGAACCTTCCCTGAAGAAGACGACAAATGGCTAACAAACATATGAAAAAAATACTCGTCATCTTTTCTTATTGATTAGTTTGAGTTCTTTGTAGATTCTAGTTATCAGACCTTTGTCGGAAGCATAACCTGCAAAAATCTTCTCCCATTCTGAAGGTTCTCTGTTTGCTTTACTTACTGTGCTCTTGGCTGTGCAGAAGCTTTTTAGTTTGATCAGATCCCAGTAATGTATTTTTGGTGTTGCTTCAATTGCCTGGAGGGTCCTCCTCATAAAATATTCCCCCAGGCCAATTTCTTCAAGTGTTTCTCATGCACTCTCTCCAAGGATCTTTATAGTTTTATGACTTAAGTTTAAATCTTGGAATAGTATAAGTAGGATTGGTGTTAGTTCTTCTTAGAGAGTCTAGAATTCAGCAGTGAAGTTAATCAGATCCTGGGCTTTTCTTTTATGGGAGACTTTGTACTACTGCTTCTATTTCACTCCTTATTGTAGGTTTATTTGGGTTTGGGGTTGTTTACAGGTTAAACCTTGGTAGGTTGTATGTATGTAGGAATTTTTCCATTTCTTTTAAGTTTTCCAACTTATTGGTATATAGTTGCCCATAGTAGTTTCTAATAATCCTTTGGCTTCCTACAGCTATCAGCTGTACTATTTTCTTCTTCATCTCTGATTCTGTTTATTTGGGTCTTGTCTCCTGACTAATGGTGTGTCATTTTTGTTTATCTTTTTAAAAAGCAAACTTCAGGAAAAAAATTTTAATGAACTTTGTTTATTTATGCAATTTTAAATTTATGCCATTTTATTTATTTATTTTTGCACTTATCTTTATTATTTCTTTTACTAATTTGGGATTTGCCTTGCTCTTGTTTTTCTAATTCTTTGAGCTGCATCATTGGGTTCTTTGTTTTAAGCTTGTCTGCTTTTTTGATGCATTGGTATAAATGTTCCTCGTATGACTATATTGCTATATCCTGTGGGATTTCTTTTTTTTTTTTTAATTTTCATTTGTTTCCAGAAATTTTTAAATTTCCTTTCCTTTTTTTTTTTGAGACAGAGACTTAAGCTGTCTCCCTGGGTACAGTGCCATGGCATCACAGCTCACAGCAACCTCGAACTCCTGGGCTCAAGCGATTCTCCTGCCTCCACCTCCCAAGTACCTGGGACTACAGGCGCCTGCCACAATGCTTGGCCATTTTTTGGTTGCAGCCGTCATTGTTGTTTGGTGGGCCCAGGCTAGATTCAAACCCACCAGCTCTGGTGCATGTGGCTGGCACCTTAGCCACTTGAGCCACAGGGGGAGCCTTAAATTTCCTTTTTAATCTCTTCGTTGACCCATTGGCCATTCAAGAGCATAATGTTTAATTTCCGTGTGTTGGTTTTTATTGTAGTTTAAGTAAATATTTGGTATGATTTCAATTTTTTTTAATCTTTTAAGACTTGTTTTGTGGCCTAACATATGGTCTATCCTTGAGAATGATCTAAAAACTAATATATACTGACAAAGAATGCATCAGTTGTTTCATGGGGCCAAGGGCAGAAGCAGGGATATAAGCGAAGTGGCTCAAGGAAATGTTTACAGGTAATAGAAATGTTCCACATATTGACTGTAGTAAAAGTTGCACAAAGATTACATATCTTTCAAATCTCATGATTTTATCTTGCAAATGGATGCAATAATTGTATTGTTTTTTCCTGAGATAGAGTCTCACTTTATTGTTCTTGGTAGAGTGCCATGACGTCATAGCTCACAGCATCCTCAAACTCTTAGGCTCAAGTGGTTCTCTTGCCTCAGCCTCCCAAGTTGCTGGGACTACATATGCCCGCCACAATACCCGGCTATTTTTAGAGACGGGGTCTTGTTTTTGCTCAGGCTGATCTTGAACCAGTGAGCTCAGGAATCTACCTGCCTCAGCCTCTCAGAGTGCTAGGATTAAGGTGTCAGCCACAGCGCCCGGCCAATAATTGTATTAAATTATAACTCAGTAAAGCTTTTTTTTTTGTTTGTTTTTTGAGGTAGGGTCTCACTATGTCACGCTGGGTACAGTGCTGTGGGTCACAGCTCACAGCAACCTCAAACTCTTGGGCTTAAGTGATTCTCTTGCCTCAGCCTTCCAAGTACCTGGGACTACAGGCGCCCACCACAATGCCTGGCTATTTTTCGTTGCAGTTGTCATTGTTGTTTAGCTGGCCCAGGCCGGGCTTGAACCCGCCAGCCTCGGTGCATGTGGCTGGCACCGAAATCACTGTGCTACAGGCACCAAGCCAGAAAAATAATTTTTTATTATGTGAGAAGAGCAAATAAAATTTGGTAATAGAAAGTAATGAGTGTGTCCTATCAAATAAAAAACAAATCTAGAATTAGTAAGGAGTCTGATTCCTTTGTTGGAAGAATTATTGCAGGGTGGGAAAGGGCACCCTGCAATAGGGCAACAGAAGCTCCTGCAGTAGTAAGAATTCTCTGACCACAGTACCTGCAGGCTTTTCAACGGGTAAGTAGCGTTTCTCTACTCTACATACGGAGGCCTAGACAGAACTGACTCAGGGGAAGTGGGATAAGAGTCAGATTAGATAATGTTTCACCCTGAGACCAGCCCATTTTCTGGCGCTGCTATTGAAAAGAGATTACATGCTCCCTCAGATGGGCCAGGGTTCAGGGGCCTGCAGGGTGGATAGAATGTTAGCCAAAGTTTCATTAACAAGCATTTTGTTCCCACTGATCAGTGGTGCAAACCAGTTCAGTTAATTATTTATAAGGCAAAGAATGGGAATTTGGGTCTATGTCTGGCCTTGTTCCAGGTAAACAAGGAGGGCATAAGTGAGTCTTACCTAGATGATATGGGAAAGGGTGCTTCTTTGCAGCAAATCCTTTCTGAAACATAAAAAGTAGGGTATTTTTTAACCTTTGCTCCTTTTCAGGAACAATTCAACACTGTTAATTTCTTGTAGACAGGCTACCATACTGTACAATTCCAGAGCTGTGAAAATTAAGACTGATCAATAGAAGAGAATAGATAACTATTGAAAAGAATTTATTACAATATATAGAAGAACCTAAAACATAAAAAATGTAATAGTAGGGTAGCGCCTGTGGCTCATCGAGTAGGGCACCCGTCCCATATAACAAGAGTGGTTGGTTCAAACCCAGCCCCTGCCAAACTGCAACAAAAAATAGTCAGGACTTGAAGAGAAACTTCTCTGAAGAAGACAGGCAGATGGCCTACAGACATATGAAAAAATGCTCATCATCTTTAATCATCAGAGAAATGCAAATCAAAACTACTTTGAGATATCATCTAACTCCAGTAAGATTAGCCCATATCACAAAATCCCAAGACCAGAGATGTTGGCGTGGATGTGGAGAAAAGGGAACACTTCTACACTGCTGGTGGGAATGCAAATTAATACGTTCCTTTTAGAAAGATGTTTGGAGAACACTCAGAAATCTAAAAATAGATCTGCCATTCAATCCTATAGTTCCTCTACTAGGTATATACCCAGAAGCCCAAAAATCACATTATAACAAAGACCAAAATCACATTATAACAAATATATTTGTACCAGAATGTCTATTGCAGCCCAATTCATACTTGCTAAGTCATGGAAAAAGCCCAAGTGCCCATTGATCCACAAATGGATTAATAAATTGTGGTATATGTACACCATGGAATATTATGCAGCCTTAAAGAAAGATGGAGACTTTACCTCTTTCATGTTTACATGGATGGAGCTGGAACATATTCTTCTTAGTAAAGTGTCTCAAGAATGGAAGAAAAAGTATCCAATGTACTCAGCCCTACTATGAAACTAATTTATGGCTTTCACATGAAAGCTATAACCCAGTTATAACCTAAGAATAGGGGGAAGGGGGAGAGAGAGGGGAGGATGGGCGGAGGGAGAGCGATTGGTGGGATTACACCTGTGGTGCATCTTACAAGGGTACATGTGAAACTTAGTAAATGTAGAATATAAATGTCTTAACACAATAACTAAGAAAATGCCAGGAAGGCTACGTTAATCAGTGTGATGAAAATGTGTCAAACAGTCTATAAAACCAGTGTATGGTCCCCCATGATTGCATTAATGTACACAGCTATGATTTAATAATAATAAAAAGAAAAAATAACCAGGTATTGTGGCGGGCACCTGTGGTGCCAGCTACTCGGGAGGCTGAGGCAAGAAAATCGCCTAAGCCCAAGAGCTGGAGGTTGCTGTGAGCTGTGACTTCACAGCACTCTACTGAGGGCAACAAAGGAAGACTCTGTCTCTAAAAAAAAAAAAAAGGTAATAGTAATCAATGAAAAAAATCACTAATTATTCCATGTATAATGTTGAAAAAACTGAATCTTTGGATAGAAAGCAGATTAAAGTTGGGTTTGGTGGTGCACAACTGTAATTCCAGCTATCCAGAAAGCTGAAATGGGAGGATTTCTTGAGCTCAGGAGTTTGAGGCTGCAGTGAGCTATGATCATACCACTACACTACAGCCTGGACAACAGATCCAGACTCCCTCTCTATAAAAAAAAAAAAAAGATTAGAACTGCATATGATATAAAAAAACTAAGACAGTAGATAAAAAGTTGAATTTTAAAATTATACCATCTTTAGTAAACTCAGAAAATATAACTTAATATTTGGCTGATATCTATATAGGAAAGGTCTTTATGAACATAAAAGGCAATGAAACAAAGGCATAAAGGAAAAATAGTTATTTGATTACATAAAACTATAAAACATTCATATACCAAAACTAACATAAACAAGATTTTATTTTATGTTTATTTATTTTTTTATTTTTTGGCCTACCAGGTCTTTTATGTAGTTTGACATACATAAAGTGACACCATGGTAAGACAAGTCAAGTTTTGTCTCAGCCTCCCAAGTAGCTGGGACTACAGGCATCCGCCATAACGCCCAGCTGTTTTGGTTGCAGTTGTCATTATTGTTTAGCTGGCCCAGGCTGGGTTCAGACCGCCAGCCTAGGTATATGTGGCCAGCACCATCACCACTATGGGCACAGAGCCATAAACAAGATTTTAAACACCTAATAAAATACACTGCTAACTTCCCACCGATAAAAAAGAGCAGATAGGCTCAGCGTCCATAGCTCAGTGGTTAGGGCGCCAGCCACTTAGGGCTAGTGGGTTCAAACCCAGCCTGGGCCTGCTAAACAAACAAGCAAGAACAGACGGCGCCTGTGGCTCAAAGGAGTAGGGCACCAGCCCCATATGCCGGAGGTGGTGGGTTCAAACCCAGCCCTGGCCAGAAACTGCAAACAAGCAAGAACAACAAAAATAGTTGGGTGTTGTGGTGGGCACCTGTAGTCCCAGCCACTTGGGAGGCTGAGGCAAGAGAATTGCTTGAGCCCAAGAGTTTGAGGTTGCTATGAGCTATGACATCATGGCACCCTACAGAGAGCAACCTGGTGAGACTCACAAAAAAAAAAAAGAGCAGATAGCCAGGCTCAGTGGCTCACACCTGTAATCCTAGTACTCCGGGAGCCTGAGGTGGGTGGATTGCTTGAGCTCAGGAATTAGCAACCAGCCTGAACAAGAATGAGACCCAATCTCTACTAAAAATAGAAAAAACTAGCCAGGCATTGTGGTGAGTACCTCTAGTCTTAGCTACTCTGAAGGCTGAGGCAAGAAAGCTGAGGTAAGCTGAGGCTTGAGCCCAGGAGTTTAAAGTTGCTGTGAGCTAGATTGATGCCATGAAACTCTATCCAGGGTGACAGAGTGAGACTCTGTCTCAAAAGAAGAGGTTTAGAGGGGTTATATTATATCATGGGACCATTGAGCACACACCTAGTAATCAGCCAATGTGCATAGATATGATCATAACTATTATTAAAATGCTGATTTACAACAGTATCTCCTCCCTGGAGCCTCACTTCATCCAGCAACCAAAAAGGAAAACTTAGCACAGTAGGAGGCCCCTAAAACCCAGATCCAGCCTGCTTGCATCCATTCTGATTGGTCAAGTCCAATGTGGTACTAATTATTAAATATTTTAATATCACCCTTGAATGTAAAGCTATCACCCCAGAGTATTTTTAGTACCATTAGGAAGAACTATCCCTTCCTTCCCTTTCCTCCCTGTCCTGTTGCTGTAGAGCCATGTTAAATAAGTTAAATTTGCAATTACCTAGAAGATAATGACAAAAGATTATTAACTGAAAATGTTCAACATAAGGAAATTTAGGGCCGGACGTGGTGGCTCACACCTATAATCCTAGCACTCTGCAAGGCCAAGGAGGGTGGATTGCCTGAACTCAGGAGATTAAGACCAGCTTGAGCAAGCATGAGACCCTGTCTTTAAAAATAGCTGGGTGTTGATGGGGCGGCGCCTGTGGCTCAGTGAGTACGGCGCCGGCCCCATATTCCGAGGGTGGCGGGTTCAAACCCAGCCCTGGCCAAACTGCAACAACAAAAAAATAGCCCGGTGCTGTGGCAGGCACCTGTAATCCCAGCTACTTGGGAGGCTGAGGCAAGAGAATCGCTTAAGCCCAGGAGCTGGAGGTTGCTGTGAGCTGTGTGATGCCACCGGCCATAAAGTGAGACTCTGTCTCTACAAAAAAAAAAAAAAAAATAGCTGGGTGTTGTGGCAGGCATCTGTAGTCCCAGCTACTTAGAAGGCTGAGACAAGAGGATCAGTTGAGCCCAAGAGTTTGAAGTTGCTGTGAGCTATGATGCCATGGCACTCTACCAAGGGTGACAAAGTGAGATTCTGTCTCAAAACAAAAAAATAAGTAAATAAATAAGGGACCAAGTAACAGCTTCCCTGCAACTGGGAACAGTGAGTCTGGGGAGACAAGACTCCAGGCATCTCTGGCTGGTGGGATCTGCTTATAATCATCCCTTTGAGGATACAGGGAGCCAGCAAGGGACTTCTAGACCCCAAGAGGAGGACAAAAACAGTGGAAAACAGGTGAGTGGTTGCATGTGTTCAATCGACCTAATCATGCCGGCAACCATAAGTACAAGCAGCAATGAGACTGCAAACCGGAAAGGCCTTACCTGTGAACTGTTTCGGTGTTCTTGGACTTGGCACTCAGTTGAACTGCCTTGGGGAGAGCTTGAGCAGGAGTGTGGAGAACTTTGAGCATTGTCTGGGGCCCCAGACTGAGCCACTGAGCTGGGCGTAGGAAGCCATTGTGAAAGAACTGCCCCGGCAAGCTCCGCCCTCTGGGTCTCAGACCAAGGATTGGGCGGGTCAAAGTAACCTACTGACTGACCAGCCAAAAGGCAGGAATGAGCTGCCTTACAGCCTTAATCCTTAGGGGCAGAGTGAGACAGTTTTGGCACACTGGAGCCTTGAGCTGTTGCCCTGGGTAGAGTGCTGTGACATCACAGCTCATAGCAACCTCAAACTCCTGGGCTTGGCACCGCCCAGACCTCCATAAGAGCTGTGCAGCAACCCCCGACTGGTGACCCACACCCACCGGGTCTCCGCATTCCCTGACCAGGAACTGCGGGAGCCACGCAACCCTGCATCCTGCCTCCTGTGTCTACCCAGCTTCCACACTAGCCTGTTCATCTGGACAGGGACTCTGGTAGCTGCATGTCCTTTGGAGCCCACCCTGCCTCTGTGCAGAGCTCTTCTCCTGGCCAGAGACTGCTGGAGCCTTGGGCTCTCTGTGCCAAAGTCACTGGGCGCCTGGCACTCCCAGAACCATGCACACCACCCCAGCCCTGTTGCTGGATCCGGGTGTGTCACAAACCGGAGCTGCTTCCACAACCAGAACTCCTTAGCTAGAGCAGCCCCAGAGGAACTACACAGGGTCACTCCCTACAAAGATCCAGCAACAATAGAGTGATCCCTCTGGGGTCTAATCTTGGAGAGACACCTCCCCAACTCTGAGGACAGCCAGAGGCAACGGTGATAAACAAACATGAGGTGAAATCAACAGAAAAACTCTGGCAATATGAATAATCAGAGTAGATCAACAACCCCAAGGGTCAATGGGGCAGAAACAGCACAAGACCCCATGCACAAACAAATAGCTGAGATGTCAGAAATTGAATTCAGGATCTGGATAGCAAATAAGATCAAATTAGAATTCCAAAAGTTATCTCAAGAATTCAACGGATTCAAAGACCAAATGACCAAAGATTTCGACACATTGAGACAAGAAGTTGCAGCCCTCAAAGATCTGAGAAACACAGTAGAATCCCTCACCAACAGAATGGAGCAAGCAGAAGAAAGGATTTCTGACATTGAAGACAAAGCTTTCGAATGCTCCCAAACCCTCAAAGAAGAAGAGAAATGGAGAGCAAAAACAGACCACTCTCTCAGAGAGCTCTCGGATAATTTGAAGAAAACCAATATTCGTCTTATAGGGATCCCTGAAAGTGACGAAGTGGCTTCACAAGGCACAGAGTCTCTTCTCCATGAGATTATGAAGGAGAACTTTCCAGACATGCCAAGAGATTCCGAAATTCAGATAGCAGACAGTTTCAGAACTCCAGCATGACGCAACCCAAATAAGACATCCCCCAGACACATCATAATCAATTTCACTAAAGTTGTAAAAGGAGAAAATTCTCCTTTTCTCCTTTTCTCCTTTCTCTGGTTCTCTAAAGTTGTGAAAGGAGAAGGAGAAAAGGAGAAAATTCTGAAAGCAACCAGACGAAAGAAAACCATTACCTACAAGGGGAAGAATATCAGAATAACTGCAGATCTCTCTGCTGAAACATTTCAAGCTAGAAGATTATGGTCATCGACTTTTAATCTCCTAAAACAAAATAACTTTCAACCCAGGATCCTGTACCCAGCTAAACTGAGCTTCATTTATGACGGAGAAATTAAATACTTCAACGACATTCACATGTTGAAGAAATTTGCCACAACTAAACCAGCTCTCCAGGACATTCTTAGACCTATCGTCCATAAAGACCAGTGTAATTCTCCACCACAAAAGTAAACCCACCCAAAAAATTTTTGATCAAATTCCAACTTCCACAGTCGCAAAAGGATTAAAAATGTCCACCGGTCTCTCAAAAGGCTTATCAATACTCTCAATTAATGTGAATGGTTTAAATTGTCCTCTAAAGAGGCATAGGTTGGCGGACTGGATACAAAAACTCAAGCCAGATATCTGCTGCATCCAAGAATCGCATCTTACATTAAAAGACTGATATAGACTCAAGGTGAAGGGATGGTCATCTATATTCCAGGCAAATGGAAAGCAGAAAAAAGCAGGTGTTGCAATCCTGTTTGCAGATGCAACAGGCTTTAAACCAACCAAAATAACTAAGGATAAGGATGGACACTTCATATTTGTTAAAGGTAATACTCAATTTGATGAGATCTCAATTATTAGTATTTATGCACCCAACCACAACGCAACTCAATTTATAAGAGAAACTAACAGACATGAGCGAATCGATTTCCTCCACTTCCATAGTAGTTGGAGATTTTAACACCCCTTTAGCAGTCCTGGATAGATCCTCCAAACAGAAGCTAAACAAAGAAATTTTAGATTTAAACTCAACCATTCAACATCTGGACTTAACAGACATCTACAGAACATTTCATCCCAAAAAAACTGAATACACATTCTTCTCATCAGCCCACGGAACATACTCCAAAATTGACCACATCCTAGGCCACAAATCTAACCTCAGAAAATTTTAAAAAATAGAAATTATTCCTTGCATCTTCTCAGACCATCATGGAATAAAAGTTGAATTCAATAACAACAGGAACCTGCATACCCATACAAAAACATGGAAGCTAAACAACCTTATGCTGAAGGATACATGGGTTATAGACAAGATTAAGAAGGAAATCACCATATTTTTGGAACAAAACAACAATCAAGACACGAATTACCAGAACCTCTGGGATACTGCAAAGGCAGTCCTAAGAGGGAAATTTATAGCACTGCAAGCCTTCCTCAAGAAAACAGAAAGAGAGGAAGTCAATAACTTAATGGAACATCTCAAGCAACGGGAGAAAGAAGAACACTTCAACCGCAAACGCAGCAGAAGAAAAGATATAACCAAAATCAGAGCAGAATTAAATGAAATTGAAAACAAAAGAATTATACAACAGATCAATAAATCCAAAACCTGGTTTTTTGAAAAAAACAAAATAGATAAACCGTTGGCCAACCTAACCAGGAAAAAAAGAGTACAGCACATTCTACGAAGCAAACATCACCTTGATCCCCGAACCAGGGAAAGATCCAACAAGAAAAGAAAACTATAGACCAATATCACTAATGAATATAGATGCTAAAATACTCAATAAGATCCTAACAAACAGAATCCAACAACACATCAAAAAAATTATACACCATGACCAAGTCAGATTTATCCCAGAGTCTCAAGACTGGTTCAATATACATAAATCTATAAATGTAATTAAACACATAAACAAATTTAAAAATAAAGACCATATGATTCTTTCAATTGATGCACAAAAAGCTTTTGGTAATATCAAGCATCCCTTCATGATCAGAGCACTTAAGAAAATTGGTATAGAAGGGACATTTGTTAAACGAATAGAGGCCATCTACAGCAAACCCACAGCCAATATCGTATTGAATGGAGTGAAATTGAAATCATTTCCACTTAGATCGGGAACCAGGCAAGGTTGCCCATTGTCTCCATTGCTCTTTAACATTGTAATGGAAGTTTTAGCCATTGCAATTAGGGAAGAAAAGGCGATCAAGGGTATCCACATAGGGTCAGAAGAGATCAAACTTTCACTCTTCGCAGATGATATGATCGTATATCTGGAAAACACTAGGGATTCTACTACAAAACTTTTAGAAGTGATGAAAGAATATAGCAATGTCTCAGGCTACAAAATCAACACCCATAAATCTGTAGCCTTTATATATACCAACAATAACCAAGCTGAACAAACAGTCAAGGACTCTATTCCTTTCACAGTAGTGCCAAAGAAGATGAAATATTTGGGAGTATACCTAACAAAGGACGTGAAAGATCTCTACAAAGAGAACTATGAAACGCTAAGAAAAGAAATAGCCGAAGATGTTAACAGATGGAAAAACATACCATGCTCATGGCTGGGAAGAATCAACATTGTTAAAATGTCCATACTGCCCAAAGCAATATGTAATTTTTTTTTTGTAGAGACAGAGTCTCACTTTATGGCCCTAGGTAGAGTGCCGTGGCCTCACACAGCTCACAGCAACCTCCAACTCCTGGGCTCAAGCGATTCTCTTGCCTCAGCCTCCCGAGTAGAGCAATATATAATTTTAATGCAATTCCTATTAAAGCTCCATTGTCATACTTGAAAGATCTTGAAAAAATAATACTTCGTTTTATATGGAATCAGAAAAAACCTCGAATAGCCAAAACATTACTCAGCAATAAAAACAAAGCAGGAAGAATCACGCTACCAGACCTGAGACTGTACTATAAATCAATAGTGATCAAAACAGCATGGTATTGGCACAAAAAGAGAAGTAGATGTCTGGAACAGAATAGAGAACCAAGAGATGGATCCAGCTTCTTACCATTATTTGTCTTTGACAAGCCAATTAAAAACATTCAGTGGGGAAAAGATTCCCTATTTAACGAATTGTGCTGGGTAAACTGGCTGGCAACCTGTAGAACATTGAAACTGGACCCACACCTTTCACCATTAACTAAGATAGACTCTCACTGGATAAAAGATTTAAACTTAAGACATGAAACTATAAAAATACTTGAAGAAAGTGCAGGGAAAACTCTTGAAGGAATCGGCGTGGGTGAATATTTTATGAGGAGGACTCCCCAGGCAATTGAAGCAGTATCAAAAATGCACTACTGGGACCTGATCAAACTAAAAAGCTTCTGCACAGCCAAGAACATAGTGAGTAAAGCAAGGAGACAGCCCTCAGAATGGGAGAAAATATTTGCAGGTTTTACCTCCAATAAAGGTCTAATAACCAGAATCCACAGAGAACTCAAACGTATTAGCAAGAAAAGAACACGTGATCCCATCTCAGGGTGGGCAAGGGACTTGAAGAGAAACTTCTCTAAAGAAGACCGACGCAAAATCTACAAACACATGAAAAAAAAGCTCATCATCCTTAATCATCAGAGAAATGCAAATCAAAACTACTCTGAGATATCACCTAACCCCAGTAAGAGTAGCCCACATAAAAAAATCCCAAAACCAGAAATGTTGGCGTGGATGTGGAGGAAAGGGCACACTTCTACACTACTGGTGGGAATGCCCACTAGTACTTTCCTTCTGGAAGGATGTTTGGAGAATACTTAGAGACCTAAAAGTAGACCTGCCACTCGATCCTATAATTCCCTTACTAGGTTTATACCCAGAAGACCAAAAGTCACAATGTAACAAAGACATCTGTACCAGAATGTTTATTGCAGCCCAATTCATAATTGCTAAGTCATGGAAGAAGCCCAAGTGCCCATCGACCCATGAATGGTCTAGCAAATTGTGGTACATGTATACCATGGAATACTATGGGGCCTTAAAGAAAGATGGAGACTTTACCTGTTTCATGTTTACATGAATGGAGCTGGAACATATTCTTCTTACCAAAGTATCTCAGGAATGGAAGAAAAAGTATTCAATGTACTCAGCCCTACTATGAAGCTAATTTATAGTTTTCACATGAAGACTATAACCCAACTATAGCACAAGACTATGAGGAAAGGGCAAAGGGAGGGACAGGGAGAGGGGTGGTTTTGGTGGAGGGAGGGTAATGGGTGGGGCCACATCTATGGTGCATCTTAGAATGGGTACAGGCGATTGCACTAATGTACACAGTTATGATTTAACAATAAAAAAATAAATAAGGGAGATTTGGATAGTACCCAATAAAATAATTATCTTAATGCTAAATAAAAAACTTTTCAATAAGGGTGGTAAGTGAGGAAAGAGTGGGAGCAAAGGAGATTTCAAAGCCAGTGATGGAGAGGCTGCACAGAGATGAAGGATAGACCCATCCCCACGACCCTTCAGCAGGAGTTCCAAAGCTGATGACAATGGTCTAGGCTATGGATATTGTTCCCTATGTTACACTATCTAACGGGATAAAAATCTCACCTTTGAAATTCCTTGAGGAACATCCTCTCCCGACTTTGAGTCCTAAGAAGCATTTTGGTCTAACATGTCATCTGCTGGCATCTCCTCATCTGGGCCAATGACTGAAAGTCATAAGCCCTGACCTTACCTCTCCTTTTGAATTATTCTGTGTTTTAAATTGAAGTGTAGCAGGAAATATAACTTCATTTAAAAGCATCCTGGCAGTTTACCTATTGTTTTTCAATTCTTAAATATCTTTGAGAGAAAATACTGCAAAATGATGGTTAGTAATTTTAGTTTTTAAAGTTCAAGTTATATATTTAGTGTTTAGAGTCAAGATCCTTGAGCAGAGGGAGAGGTTCAGTTTTGCTCATCTGTTTCCTCCAAAGCAATAACCCTGTAGGTGAGCTTCTATAGTAGCTTACAAGGACCTTGAGGTCAAGAACTATCTTTCATTACCTCACTCTTCATTACTGAACCCAGCTATTAACAAGGAGCTACAGAATGGTGCTAGAATTCATACTGAGACTGAAAGATGAGAGAACAAACCATCCTCATATAATTATGAAATTCTACAATGACCTGGCTCCTCAGAAATAATTTGTAGCTAAGGAAAGTAAGGTCTAGACAGTTGAAGTTACTAATTAAAGATTTGACAGGAAGGCAGGGCTAGATAGAGCCCAGACCCAATTCCTTTCATAAATATGCAATATAAATAATTAGGAGGAGGGAGATTGTTGTAGCGCTGCCTGTGAACCAGTCATTGCGTGCTAGATACAACACAGTACTTCTGTTGTTCTGTGAATTTAGCATATCCAAAAGTGAATATCTTTTATTTAGACAATTGGAAAAATCTAAACAAAGTCTGTAGATTAAATGTTAGGATTTTATCAATGTTAATTTCCTTACTTTAAAACATGTAGTTGCTGGCAGCACCCATAGCTCAGTGAGTAGGACGCTGGCCACATACACCAAGGCTGGCAGGTTCAAACCTGGCCCCGGCCAGCCAAAAAAAATGACAACTGCAACAACAGCAACAACAAAATAACCAGGCATTGTGGCAGGCAGCTGTAGTCCCAGCTACTTGGGAGGCTGAGGCAAGAGAATCACTTAAGCCCAAGAGTTTGAGGTTGCTGTGAGCTGTGACACCACAGTACTCTACAGAGGGTCACAGCTTGAGAGTCTGTCTCAAAAAAAAAAAATTGTGGTTGCATAAGAGAATGTCCTTGTACTTGGAATTAAACAATGAAGTGTTTAGAGACAACAAAGTATTGTGTCTGCAACTTATTCTTAAATGACTAAAAAACAAAGTCTATGTCCTCATTAGCATAATGGTGATTAATAAAAAAGTGTGTGTGTGTATGAAAGACAGAGAGAGCTATTGCTTTGTACTAAGGTAATAACAGAGAGACGGAAAGAAATGCAGATTAAATACAGGTTTTAGAGGTAAGGTCAAAAGATTGGCTGATGGTTTGAATATGGTAGGTAGGCTAAATGAAAAAAAAATAATGGGAAATTCACAGACTTTTGGCTGGAGTACCTGAGTGATAACAGTATCATCAAATGAGAAAATGTAGTCAAAATGTTTGTCGGAGAAGAGTTATAAAATAGGGTACCAAGTATTCTGTTAGTCTATGCTATTTTTAAAGTATCGATGTTGAAATTAAGTGTAGATATCTAGTATGGAGTTGATGTAAGTGTCTGGAATATTAGGAAAGGGTTAAGTATGAAAAAAAGATTTTTAAGTTAATGCTGATACTATTAAACATGCTTTTGATTTAAAAACAAACAGAAATTCATCTAAACCCTGGAAATAAGGCTGGGCATGGCGGCTCACACCTTTAATCCTAGCACTCTGGGAGGCTGAGGCAGGGGGATTGCTTGAGTTCACAAGATAGAGACCAGCCTGAGTAAAAGTGAGACACCCCCACCCCCGTCTCTACTAAAAATAGAAAAACTGAGGCAAGAGGATCACTTGGGCCCAAGTTGGAGGTTGCTGTGAACTATGACGCCACGGCATGGGTCCACCAGGGTGACAGCTTGAGACTCTGTCTCAAAAAAAATAAATTAAATAAACCCTAGAAATACTTGGTGTTTGCCTGATTTCAGAAGAGGCAGCAAATAAAATGAGCCATCACTGTTCTATATATAGCTTGTATATAGCTAGAATAACTCCGTCAGAGTTTTTAAAATCTCTTTGATTATATTCTAGACTTCTAAGAGATCTGAAACACACAGATGAGCACTCGTTCATCTATAAACATCTGTTTTTAGTTCACTATGGAGGTGGGAATTGGTGACGAAAGGAATGGGGAACAAATGAGTAAGAGAAAATCTAATAATTCTCAAAACAAAGGTAAATCATTGAAACAGCATACAAATGTATGATGTAACAGAAATAGAATCAGAATTCTTTCTTTCCTTTTTTCTTTTTTTAAGACAGAGTATCACTATGTCTCTTGGCCTTGTTTGAATGCCATGGCGTCACAGGTCACAGCAACCTCAAACTTGGGCTCAAGCGATTCTCTTGCCTCAGCCTCCCAAGTAGCTGGTACTACAGGCGCCAGCTATATTTTTAGAGATGAGGTCTCCCTCTGGCTCAGGCTGCTCTCAAACCTGTGAGCTCAGGCAATCCACACACCTCTGCCTCCCAAGTGCTAAGATTATAGGTGTGAGCCCTCTCACCCGGCAGAATCAGAATTTTTAAACAAACATCCTTTGAATTTCATTATAATACCAACGTAGAAATTTCTGCAGGGATGAACATGATATAGCCTTGCCACTGACTTAGCCCTTTGAGCAGTCTTAAATAGAGCAGCATTGTATTGAATTCTATGCAGTAGCAGATGGTACCATATAATTTCTGAAATTATAACTTACATTAATATAACACTTTGCAATTTATAAAATCCTTTTACCAACCATATTTAATTTCGTTGTTCCCTACAGCATTACAAGGTAAATAAGACATATGTTATCACCTATATTTGACAGATGAGGAAAAATGACAGCTTTTGAAAAATGAAGTGCCTTTCCTAAATTAAAATGGCTATTTTAAGTCACAAGAAGATGCTTAGAAGTCAGATCTTCTAATTCCTGGGCCTGTTTCTCTTTTTATGATACCATAAAGGCTCTTTCTACCCACACTAAGTGGTTATTTCTTAAAAGGTTTCCCAATTTTATAAGGTATTAAATCATGATAACAGAGTGGCTTGACATCATGAAATGAATGTCTGGCATTATAAAATATATCAGAAAGAGCTAAGATTAGAATTTATATTTCTTGAGTAGCTTTTCTTTTCTTTTCTTTTTTTTTTTTTTATTATTGGGGATTCATTGAGGGTACAATAAGCCAGGTTACACTGATTGCAATTGTTAGGTAAAGTCCCTCTTGCAATCATATCTTGCCCCCATAAAGTGTGACACACACGAAGGCCCCATCCCACTCCCTCCGTCTCTTTCTGCTTCCCCCCATAACCTTAATTGTCATTAATTGTCCTCATATCAAAATTGAGTACATAGGATTCATGCTTCTCCATTCTTGTGATGCTTTACCAAGAATAATGTCTTCCACTTCCATCCAGGTTAATACGAAGGATGTAAAGTCTCCATTTTTTTTAATGGCTGAATAGTATTCCATGGTATACATATACCACAGCTTGTTAATCCATTCCTGGGTTGGTGGGCATTTAGGCTGTTTCCACATTTTGGTGATTGTAAATTGAGCTGCAATAAACAGTCTAGTACAAGTGTCCTTATGATAAAAGGATTTTTTTCCTTCTGAGTAGATGCCCAGTAATGGGATTGCAGGATCAAATGGGAGGTCTAGCTTGAGTGCTTTGAGGTTTCTCCATACTTCCTTCCAGAAAGGTTGTACTAGTTTGCAACCACCAGCAGTGTAAAAGTGTTCCCTTCTCTCCACATCCACGCCAGCATCTGCAGTTTTGAGATTTTGTGATGTGGGCCATTCTCAATGGGGTTAGATAATATCTCAGGGTTATTTTGATTTGCATTTCTCTAATATGTAGAGATGATGAACATTTTTTCATGTGTTTGTTAGCCATTCGTCTGTCATTTTTAGAGAAAGTTCTATTCATGTCTCTTGCCCATTGATATATGGGATTGTTGGCTTTTTTCATGTGGATTAATTTGAGTTCTCTATAGATCCTAGTTATCAAGCTTTTGTCTGATTGAAAATATGCAAATATCCTTTCCCATTGTGTAGGTTGTCTCTTTGCTTTGGGTATTGTCTCCTTAGCTGTACAGAAGCTTTTCAGTTTAATGAAGTCCCATTTGTTTATTTTTGTTGTTGTTGCAATTGCCATGGCAGTCTTCTTCATGAAGTCTTTCCCCAGGCCAGTATCTTCCAGTGTTTTTCCTATACTTTCTTGGAGGATTTTTATTGTTTCATGCCTTAAATTTAAGTCCTTTATCCATCTTGAATCAATTTTTGTGAGTGGGGAAAGGTGTGGGTCTAGTTTCGGTCTTTACATGTAGACATCCAGTTCTCCCAACACCATTTATTGAGTAGGGAGTCTTTCCCCCAAGGTATGTTCTTGTTTGGTTTATCGAAGATTAGGTGGTTGTAAGATGTTTCATTTCTTGGTTTTCAATTCGATTCCAAGTGTCTATGTCTCTGTTTTTGTGCCAGTACCATGCTGTCTTAACCACTATGGCTTTGTAGTACAGACTAAAATCTGGTATGCTGATGCCCCCAGCTTTATTTTTATTACTAAGAAGTGCCTTAGCTATACAGGGTTTTTTCCGGTTCCATACAAAACACAGAATCATTTTTTCCAAATCTTGAAAGTACGATGTTGGTATTTTGATAGGAATGGCATTGAATAGGTAGATTGCTTTGGGAAGTATAGACATTTTAACAATGTTGATTCTTCCCGTCCATGAGCATGGTATGTTCTTCCAATTGTTAATATCCTCTGCTATTTCCTTTCTGAGGATTTCATAGTTTTCTTTATAGAGGTCCTTCACCTCCTTCGTTAGGTATATTCCTAGGTATTTCATTTTCTTTGAGACTATGGTGAAGGGAGTTGTGTCCTTAATTAGCTTCTCATCTTGACTGTTATTGGTGTACACAAAGGCTACTGACTTGTGGACATTGATTTTATATCTTGAAACATTAGTGTATTTTTTGATGACTTCTAGGAGTCTTGTGGTTGAGTCTTTGGGGTTCTCTAAGTATAAGATCATGTCGTCAGCAAAGAGGGAGAGTTTGACCTCCTCTGCTCCCATTTGGATTCCCTTTATTTCCTTGTCTTGCCTACTTGTATTGGCTAGAACTTCCAGCACTATGTTGAATAGTAAAGGTGACAGAGGACAACCTTGTCTGGTTCCAGTTCTAAGAGGAAAAGCTTTCAGTTTTACTCCATTCAGTAAAATATTGGCTGTGGGTTTGTCATAGATAGCTTCAATCAGTTTTAGAAATGTGCCACCTATGCCTATACTCTTCAGTGTTCTAATTAGAAAAGGATGCTGGATTTTATCAAATGCTTTTTCTGCATCTATTGAGAGGATCATGTGATCTTTATTTTTGCCTCTGTTAATATGTTGGATAACGTTTATGGACTTGCATATGTTAAACCAGCCTTGCATCCCTGGGATGAAGCCTACTTGATCATAATGAATGACTTTTTTGATGATAAGCTATAATCTATTGGCTAGGATTTTGTTGACAATTTTTGCATCTATATTCATGAGTGAAATTGGTCTGAAATTCTTCTTTTTGTTTGGGTCTTTTCCTGGTTTTGGTATCAGGTTGATGTTTGCTTCATAGAATGTGTTGGGGAAGATTCCTTCTTCCTCAATTTTTTGGAATAATTTCTGCAGTACAGGAATAAGCTCTTCTTTGAAGGTTTGATAGAATTCTGGAGTGAAGCCATCTGGACCAGGGCATTTTTTAGTTGGAAGCTTTTTTATTGTTTCTTTGATCTCAGTGCTTGAAATCAGTCTGTTCAGGATCTCTATTTCTTCCTGGCTGTGTCTAGGGAGAGGGTGTGATTCCAAATATTAATCCATTTCCTTCCCATTGTCAAAATTCTGGCATAGAGTTTCTGGTAGTATTCAGAGATGATGTCTTGTATCTCTGTGGGATCAGTTGTTATTTCCCCTTTATCATTTCTGATTGAGCTTACTAGAGATTTTACTTTTCTATTCCTCGTTAGTCTGGCCAATGGTTTATCTATTTTATTTATTTTTTCAAAAAACCAACTCCTTGTTTCATTAATTTTCTGAATGATTCTTTTGTTTTCAATTTCATTGATCTCTGATTTGATTTTGGATATTTCTTTTCTCCTACTGAGTTTAGGCTTAGATTGTTCTTCTTTTTCCAATTCCATAAGATGGCTTGTGAGATTGTTGATGCACTCTCTTTCTGTTTTTCGAATGTAGGCATCTAAAGCGATGCATTTTCCTCTCAAAACTGCTTTTGCAGTATCCCACAGGTTTTCATAGCTTGTGTCTTCATTGTTGTTATGCTCAAGGAAGTTAATGATTTCCTGTTTTATTTCTTCCTGCACCCATCTGTTATTCAACAGAAGATTGTTTAATTTCCATGCCTTTGGATGAGGTCGAGCATTTTTGTTAGAGTTGAGTTCCACCTTTAGTGCCTTATGGTCTGAGAAGATACAAGGTAAAATTTCAATTCTTTTGATTCTGTTGATATTTGTTTTGTGTCCCAGGATATGATCAATTTTGGAGAATGTTCCATGGGGTGATGAGAAGAATGTATATTCTTTATCTTTGGGGTGGAGTATTCTATATGCGTCTATCAAGCACAGTTGTTCTAGGGTCTCATTTAAATCTCTTATATCTTTGTTTAATTTCTGTTTAGAGGATCTGTCCAGCTCTGTAAGAGGAGTGTTAAAGTCCCCTGTTATCATGGTATTATCAGATATCATATTGCTCAGACTGAGTAAAGTCTGTTTCAAGAATCTGGGAGCATTTAAATTGAGTGCATAAATGTTTAGAATTGAAATGTCTTCTTGTTGTATTTTTCCCTTGACCAATATAAAGTGACCATCTTTGTCTTTTTTGACTTTAGTTGCTTTAAATCCACATGTATCTGAAAATAAGATTGCAACTCCTCTTTTCTTTTTTTTTTTTTTTTTTGGCCGGGGCTGGGTTTGAACCCGCCACCTCCAGCATATGGGACCGGCGCCCTACCCGCTGAGCCACAGGTGCCGCCCACAACTCCTCTTTTCTTCTGAATTCCATTTGCCTGAAAAATTGTCTTCCAACCCTTGACTCGGAGCTTTAATTTGTCTTTTGAAGCCAGGTGTCTTTCTTGCAGACAGCAGATGGATGGCTTGTGTTTTTTAATCCAGTCAGCCAATCTATGTCTCTTCAGTGGGGAGTTCAAGCCATTAACATTTATTGAGATAATTGATAATTTTCCTCTCAAAACTGCTTTTGCAGTATCCCACAGGTTTTGGTAGCTTGTGTCTTCATTGTTGTTATGGTCCAGGAAGTTAATGATTTCCTGTTTTATTTCTTCCTGCACCCATCTGTTATTCCACAGAAGATTATTTAATTTCCATGCCTTTGGGTGGGGTTGAGCATTTTTGTTAGAGTTGAGTTCCACCTTTAGTGCCTTATGGTCTGAGAAGATACAAGGTAAAATTTCAATTCTTTTGATTCTGTTGATATTTGTTTTGTGTCCCAGGATATGATCAATTTTGGAGAATGTTCCATGGGGTGATGAGAAGAATGTATATTCTTTATCTTTGGGGTGGAGTATTCTATATGCGTCTATCAAGCACAGTTGTTCTAGGGTCTCATTTAAATCTCTTATATCGTTGTTTAATTTCTGTTTAGAGGATCTGTCCAGCTCTGTAAGAGGAGTGTTAAAGTCCCCTGTTATTATGGTATTATCGGATATCATATGGCTCAGACTGAGTAAGGTCTCTTTCTAGAATCTGGGAGCATTTAAATTGGGTGCATAAATATTTAGAATTGAAACGTCCTCTTGTTGTATTTTTCCCTTGACCAATATACAGTGACCATCTTTGTCTTTTTTGACTTTAGTTGCTTTAAATCCACACGTATCTGAAAATGAGATTGCAACTCCTCTTTTCTTCTGCATTCCATTTGCCTGAAAAATTGTCGTCCAACCCTTGACTCGGAGCTTTAATTTGTCTTTTGAAGCCAGGTGTGTTTCTTGCAGACAGCAAATGGATGGCTTGTGTTTTTTAATCCAGTCAGCCAATCTATGTCTCTTCAGTGGGGAATTCAAGCCATTAACATTTATTGAGATAATTGATAAGTGTGGTAGTATTCTATTCGTCTTATTTGGTGAGAGTCCATTGCTTAGTTTTATCTTTTGCATCAGTGTGGAGGTTAGGTTCTGTCCTTTAATTTCTGAGTTCTTACTTTGCTGCTGATCCATTGTGGTGGTCAGTGTGCAGAACAGGTTGAAGTATTTCCTGTAGAGCCGGTCTCTTTGTGGTGAATTTCCTCAATGTTTGTATATCCGTAAATGTTTTGATTTCTCCGTCAATTTTGAAGCTTAGCTTAGCAGGGTACAGAATTCTGGGCTGGAAATTGTTCTGTTTAAGTACATTAAAGGTAGATGACCATTGTCTTCTTGCTTGGAAAGTTTTATTAGAGAAGTCTGCGGTCACTCTGATGGATTTGCCCCTGTAGGTCAACTGGCGCTTACTCCTGGCAGCTTTCAGAATCTTTTCTTCTGTCTTGACTTTAGACAGGTTCATCACAACGTGTCTTGGAGAAGCTCAGTTAGAGTTGAGGCGACCTGGGGTCCGATATCCCTCTGAAAGCAGTGTGTCAAAATATTTGGTGATATTTGGGAAATTTTCTTTTATAATATTCTCTAGTATGGCTTCCATTCCTCTGGGGCATTCTTCTTCCCCTTCTGGGATCCCTATAACTCGTATGTTGGAACACTTCATAAAGTCACATAATTCTGACAGTGAACGTTCTGCTTTCTCTCTCTTCTTTTCTGCCTCTTTTACTATCTGAGTTATCTCAAGAACTTTGTCTTCTACCTCTGAAATTCTTTCTTCTGCATGGTCTAACCTGTTGCTGATACTTTCCATTGCATCTTTAAGTTCCCTGATTGACTGTTTCAGTTCCTTCAGCTCTGCTATATCCTTTTTATATTCTTCATATCATTCATCTCTTATTTGATTCTGTTTTTGGATTTCCTTTTGGTTATTTTCCACTTTATTAGCAATTTCCTTCATTGTTTCCATCATTTCTTTCATTGTTTCCAACATGTGTATTCTAAATTCCCTTTCTGTCATTCCTAACATTTCTTTATAGGTGGAATCATCTGCAGTAGCTACCTCATGGTCCCTTGGTGGGGTTGTTCTGGGCTCGTTCTTCATGTTGCCTGAAGTTTTCTGCCTATTCTTCCTCATGAGTGATTTCTTTTATCTGTTTCCTTGCCCTAATTTTCCTTTCACTTCCTTTTGCTCTTTAAGTTCTCATGCCTGTGGACTAAGGGTTACAGGACCAGAAGGGTGAGAGGGTTGAAGAGCAAAAAAGGGATGAAAGAAAGGAGGACCGAGTGATAAGAAAAAAAAAAGAAAAATAGAGAAACGAGAGGGGGTGGGTAAAATGAATATTGTCAAAAAGAAGAGAGGCATAGAAAGAGGGAGACAGAGCAATATAGGTGTACAGTAGGGTACTTTGACCCAACCTTTAAAAAACCTCACCTTCTGGGGGTGCACAGTTGGGTGGTTCCTTTGAGGTCAGCAGCTCTTTGCTAACCTGATCAGACACAATACCCCATCTCCACCAAGTAGAGAGGAAAGACAAAAATGCTATAAATCAAACCAAAACAAGGAAACAGAAAACTTTACGGGATAAAATTGGGTGAAAAACCAAATAATAGCGGTAGAAACACTAGCAAAAATGAAGTTCTAGCTATTGAAAAAGGCAGCAATGGGAAATTATAATTAAACTAGAAAAATTGAGAAAGAAAAAGGATCTGTATGGAAAAGGTTGAAATTAAAAAACAAAACAACATCAACAACATCAAAATAAACAAAAAAAAACCACAACCAAACCAAAAAACAAAAACAAAAAAACCACATACAAAAACAAAGCAGTATGTATATGTTATTGAATTTTGTCTGGGCAACACGTGGTCTTCTGGGGTATGAGATGTTAATCACAGTTCTGTTACGACTGGAGGCTGCTGATTTCTCAAACCCCAGCAGGTAGACACCCTAAATCTGTCTTCAGCCCACTTAAAAGGCACTTTGAACTTGTAAACTTGCTGAGCAGAAGCTTTCCCAGGAAAGTGCTTGTTGCTGGAATCACTGCTGAAGTGGCTTTCCACTTACCCAGTGTGCCAAAACCGGTCTCACTCTGCCCCTGAGGGTTAGGGCTGCAAGGTGGCTCAGACCCCACCCTTAGTCTACTTGGTTGCTAGGTTACCAGCTCCCACCCAATTCTAGCTCTGCGACCCTGAGGGCGGAGCTTGCCAGGGCAGATCGCTCACAATGGCTCCCTGTGACCCGCAGCCAAACACTATTAGCTCTGTCTGGCTCAGCGGCTCAGACTAGGGCCCTAGACAACAGCCAAAGTTCCCTGCACTCCCGCTCAGGCCCTCCCCAAGGCAGTTCAACTGAGTGCCAAGTCCAAAGACACCAAAACAGTTCACAGGTAAAGCCTTTCTGGTTTGCAGTCTCGCTGCTACTGAACTTACAGTTGCGGGCGGGTTTAGACGGATTGAACACACGTGACCACTTGTCGTTTTTCCACTGTTTTAGTCCTCCTCTTGGGGTCCAGAAGTCTCTCGCTGACTCCCTGTATCCTCAAAGGGGTGATGATAGGCAGATCCCACCAGCCAGAGATGCCTGGAGTCCTATCTCCCCAGACTCACGGTGCCCAGATGCAAGGAAGCTGTTACTCGGCCGCCATCTTGCTGCGCCTCCCTTGAGTTGCTTTTCTTAACAGATCCATTAAACATTCACTGATAATTCAGCTAGATGTATCTACCATTGTTTCTTCTAGAAGTAGCTATATAAACATTAAGCTAAAACCTATGGGGGAAATACGGCTGGCATAAGTTCTTGTAAGGATGCTTATAATTCAATTTCTCGCTACTTTTACTATCTTTTTTCCAAGTTTCTAAAGAGACAATGGTTACTTATACAAACAGCATACATGTTTTTAAAACCTTTAGCAAAAGAAGGTTTAAAAAAGATCACAAAATTGGTGAAGCAGATGTGGCAAAAAAGATGAAGTTTAAGATAAACTAAATGTACAAATAATGTTAGAATATCACATGTTGGCACACCTGAGTGAGTACACTTACTCTGGCAGTCATTTATGGGAAATGTTACATTTTACATTTTGAAGACATGTTATATACAAAGCCCCTATTCATTGAAAATGCTATTATGGGCTCGGTGCCCGTAGCACAGTGGCTACAGCACCAGCTACATACACCGAGGGAGCCGGGTTCAAACCCCGCCCAGGACAGCTGAACAACAATGACAACTGCAACAAAAAATGGCTGGGTATTGTGGCGGGTGCCTGTAGTCCTACCTGGGAGGCTGAGGCAAGAGAATCGCTTAAGCCCAAGAGTTTAAGGTTGCTGTAAGCTGTGTCTCCATGGCACTCTACCAAGGGCAACATAGTG
Source organism: Nycticebus coucang (assembly GCF_027406575.1). NCBI lineage: Eukaryota > Metazoa > Chordata > Mammalia > Primates > Lorisidae > Nycticebus > Nycticebus coucang. The sequence goes on from NC_069796.1 coordinate 18,006,338, forward strand.
AAACTGTCTCAAAAAAAATGCTATTATGTGAATATATGATAGATTATTTGTTTTGTTTATTTTAGAAGAGGTATGAATGCAGTTTAAGAATAGCCCAGAGAATCGCAATTTGAAATGTTTCTCCTTTAGTATTATGTTTCTCTTCTAAAATGTTTATTTGTTCTTGCATTCAAATAATAGTTTTTGAATACAAGCTTCAGAATTAGAATTCAATGTCATAACATGTCAAGTGACAGCATTAGCCCAAGGCATACAGTCATAGTCTCAATTGACTTGTTACTTGCCCTAAGAAAGTCACTAATATAATATAATATATACAGTAGCCTGCAACTATCACATAAAGCATGCCAATAGTTGGCTTGGCGCCTGTAGCTCAGCGGCTAGGGTGCTAGCCACATACACTGGAGCTGGTGGGTTCAAACCCAGCCCAGGCCTGCCAAACAACAATAACAACTACATCCAAAAATAGCCAGGCGTTGTGGTGGGCACCTGTAGTCCCAGCTTCTTGGGAGGCTGAGGTAAGAGAATCACTTAAGCCCAAGAGTTTGAGGTTGCTATGAACTGTGATGCCATTGCACTCTACTGAGGGCGACATAGTGAGACTCTGTCTCAAAAAGAAAAACAATGCCAACAGTTAAAGATTGAAAAGATTCATACTCTTCTATACATATTTAACCAAATAGAAATTATTCTAAAGTAATATAATCTATGCTGTAGGAAATCAGTAGTGTATATAATTCAAAATAGTCCATAGCCTCCAAAGAGTAATTTAGGACATGCAATACATGAATATCTGACATCTGGGTAGTTGTATAAACTCCTAGAACATGTTAAGCTATAATATATTATGAATACTGAAGATCTAATTAGACAAGAGCTAGGTTTTATATTCTGGTCCCTGACTACGATATTTTCAAACCAAAAACCATGATGAATAGTCTGAAATCAGTTCTGCTCTAGATCATTCCTGTAGCCTGTCCAGCCCATTTCTAGCTCCTACCCCAGCATCCTGCAGCCGTTCCCCAGACTCCTCTTCCCAAGACAGAAAGAAGCTTTGATTCTTTACTGGCCCCAGGCTTTGCAAACAGTCTTGCCTTTTCTCAGGTAGGACAATTCAAAAGTTCTTTTTAATTACACTTTTCTATGTTTTCTGATATTCCATAATATGCACTAAAAATCGGTTTTTAAGAAGTAATAAAAAATGTCTTTCAGGGATTTAAAGATCATTAGTTGAACATGCAAGGATGTAGTAATAAGTGATACCTCGTCTTGCCACTTGATGCGTCTTTGTTTTGGTTTTCCCATAATAATTACCAGACTTATTACCAGCCTAGGCCTTCCTGGTTGAAAATTCTGACTTGTTCCCTCCAACACCACAGAGGACTTGAAGTCCTTCACCGAGGCCTGCCTCCTACCACCCTGATCCATGGGATCCTGATAACCAGGGGCCTCCTTCCTTCCTACTGCACGCCACATGTAGCAACATTCACTCCCAGGTCTCCCTGTCACACCTGGACAAACCTTCCTGATACTGACCATTTTTCTGGCTTAACATTGATGGTGCTGTATTCCCTACAGAAGAAGTTCTGTAAGTCTTGGGGAAGTTAAGAACTGGTGGCCCATGGGCAAATTTAGCCCACTAACATACTTAGTTTGACATTCTCTAAGTGTGAGATATATAAATTTGAATGTCTTTAGGCCAGACATATGTTTTCCAGTTTGCCAGAATCTCCAGCAGTCCCTACCCTATTGTACCCTATTGTGCCCTACTAATTTGCTTATCTGCCTGGAACTTGAAGTCATTTCAGTTAAGCCATCATAAAGAGAGCCCCTCTGCTATTCCAACAGAGCTCATCATCTCAGCTGGATTCTAACTACCTAGAGCCTCAGCAGAATGTCTAATGCTAAGTGTCAGTTTCACCCAGTTGTTCTGGCTCCATTGATCTCAGCATATCTGTTGTGTGAAACGGCAACACCAACTTAGGAACTAAAAAAGAGAGGTGGGAGAGTGGTAGATATTTGAATGTTACTCTAGAATTACTGACTTGTTTACTACATCCCTCCAAATTACAGCTGCTCTGAAGAAGTGTATTATAAAAAGAAGAAACTCACCAGGAGAGGGAAGCAAACAGCCCCGATTTTCATGAAGCTGCAACTCTGATGGCTACTGAAGTGAGTGTTAACTGCACTTATTGAGGTGTTTGAAACGACTATCAACAAAGATGAATGTTCACTGCCGAATCTGGGGGGTCAAGGGCCCCTCCAGAAAGTGCAACTAACCTCATTCCCACATCCACTGAGGAAAACAGTCCTGTATTCCCTGACGCATATTAGGAATCTGTGGAGTTGGGAAAAGCATTTCATACCAGTTTAGGGGAGATTTGGAGGGGGAAAGTGTCCAGACAGGTGAAACAAAGAAGGAGAAGGAAGAATGAGTGGAAGGAAGAAAGGAAGAGGGGAGGCAGGGAGACAAATTCACAGTGCATTGAGCATGCACAAGCATGTGTTCCATCCTTTTATAGACATCTCATTTAATACTGACACCTTAGGACAAGTCACAAGTGCTCAAAAGAACAAAGTTGGAATGCGAAGTCAAATCTGTGACTGAAACTTCTAAGCCCTTTTCATCACACCACAACTCTCTCAAGGTGATTTATTTTGATCTGTGCGGCAAATGTTTACATAAGTGGCTCTGCACCTGTAGCTCATTGGGTCTGGCAAACATCTTCAGTATCACCTGGTGTATGCCACAGGCAGAAGGGTTCTCCATTCTCTGGGAATCTTGCAAAGGGGCAAGCTAAGTAAAGGCAGGGTGCAGCTGGATGCCTCACAGAGATATGTTTAGGCAAGGTAAGAGTGCACTTATAAGCAGGAGACATAAAGTCCAGTCTGGGGCACTAAATGGTCTGAGTTTAGATGTCAATCATCTGGCAACACTACTTGTTAGTTCTTCTGGGAAGATGGTTTGGGGCACAGCTCTTTCCATTGAGGAGAAAGGGGACGACTGGTTCCATGAGAAGTATTTTCAGAGACAACCCCTTTCATTGGTAAGGGGAGAGGAGTTCCCAGCCCCACTTAGTTCATCCAGATGACTAGAGAGAACAGCCAGGGACATTTTTGGATAATGCATCTGTTCTTTAATCATTCAGCATAAACGTAACAGAGCCAAGACTTGAATCCAAGCCTTTTAACCTCAGAACCAAGGTAGAAGGCGGAAAGCTAGTCCTTGATGAGTAAAGACAACAGCCAAATCCAATAGCTGCAGCAAATTCAGGATTGTTTCACATCATTTATTTGGGAGTTCAGTTGTTCAAATGGCAGGTGTTAGTCAAACAGTCAAACAGTAAATGATTCCAGGTGGAGGATCCATTCCTAACACCCCAGACATAGCTAAGGACTTGAAGAGTAACATGGGAGGGAAATTGTACTTCAGAGACTGACAAAGACTCAATTTTCAACCTTTTCACTTAAACTCATTGTTTAATACCATAGCAAAAGAGACTTTTAGAAGGATTTTAAAAAACCCTCATTGTTTAAATTAAAGGACAACTTTATAAATAACTGTACTCACTGTTCTACAAAATGGCTCTTTATGAAGAAAATTTCTTTATAGACAAATATAAGAGATCAAAGCGCATTTCTACTCTAAAAGGCTTGGATCTCTCTCCATAATTTATGATGTCATTTTTGTTTGTAAAACAAAATTGACTAGGGAGCCTTATGGTAAATACCTACCCATATTTTTTCCAGTTAATTTGTTTTTGTTTTTTTTTGTAGAGACAGAGTCTCACTGTACCGCCCTCAGGTAGAGTGCCGTGGCATCACAGGGCTCACAGCAACCTCTTAACTCTTGGGCTTACGCGATTCTCTTGCCTCAGCCTCCCGAGCAGCTGGGACTACAGGCGCCCGCCACAATGCCCGGCTATTTTTTGGTTGCAGTTTGGCTGGGGCTGGGTTTGAACCCGCCACCCTCGGCATATGGGGCTGGCGCCCTACTCACTGAGCCACAGACGCCGCCCTTTCCAGTTAATTTGTAAACTCTAATTGACTTTGTTTTTTGAGACAGAGTCTCACTCTGTTGCCCAGGGTAGAGTGCCATGGCATCTGCCTCAATCACAGCAACCTGAAACTCCTGAGTTCAAGTGACTCTCCTGCCTCAGCTTCCTGAGTAGCTGGAACCACAGGTGCCCACCATAACACTAGGGCTAATTTTTTCTATTTTTAGTAGAGACAGAGGAGTTGTCTCAATTCTTGCTCAGACTAGTCTCAAACTCCTGAGTTCTCAGAGTGCTAGGATTACAGGTGTGAGCCACTACATCTAGCTAGCTGATTTCTAAATACGTATTTTTTATACTAGGCTTACAGATTTCACTAATACATTTGCAGGTCATCTAGATAGTATATGTAGAGGGAGGGCTTGCATGTTTTTGTATTCTTTCAAAGATTTAGAGATATTTTGTTATATTCTGTGAAGAACTGTTCTTACTAAAGTGGTGCTCAACTGAGACTACTCCTGTTTTTCTTTCTTTCTCTCCTCAAATTGAAACAAAGATGATGGGCAAAAAAAAAAAGCTTTTTTTTAATCTTTTTTTTTTTTACAAATAACTCACTTGATGAAGTATAATTACCTCTTTTTTGCCTAAGATCAAAATCAAGGCTTCCATGCTCATTTATTCCTACATTTGATCCTTGCAGACATGGATCTGTGCATCCAATGACACATTGTTAATATTTATGATTCACAAAGCCCATTTACAAATGAAACATCTGCCACATAGATTTATTTTTTTTCTCCCTTTCTCATCTTCTATTTCTTTCCCTCTTCTTCCTTCATTTCTTCCATTGGCTGAATATCCTATAATTTAAGCCATAAATAAAATTGTTATTAATAGTAAAGTTTTACTCTGTTAAAATAAAAGAATTAGATGCTAAAATATGAGAAAGTAAATTTTTTTCTTACTAAATTTGTACTACATTTAACTTTGTACATGTAGTACATGCATACAGCTTACTATATTAGTCTTGTAATATTATGCTTTGAACCTGTATGTTAGTAGTTTTTATAAAACCATTTCTTTTTTTTTTTCAGACAGAGTCTCACTTTGTCGCTATTGGTAGAGTGCTGCAGCATTATAGCTCACAGCAACCTCAAACTCTTGGGCTCAAGAGATCCTCTTGCTTCTGCCTCCCAAGTAGCTGGGACTACAGGCACCCACCACAATGCCTAGCTAATTGAAACACAGGAGTGTACATGCAGGTTCTCACTCTTGCTCAGGCTAGTCTCAAACTCCTGAGCTCAAGCAATTCACCTGCCTCAGCCTCCCACAGTGCTAGGATTACAGGCATGAGCCAACACGCCCAGCCTAAGACCATTTCTTGGGATCAGTGAAAAGTATACCCTGAGATAAGGATGTGAGTATAGGTAATTGTGTTGCAGAAGCACCAGGAGAGAAATGGAGAAGTGATATAGAGAATGGAAAAAAGAAAACCAGTAAAGTTGCTATTATCAAGCAGATTACAGCTGTGGGCAATGGAGGCTCAATCCTGCTAAGTAACTCTAGCAGATGGGTAAAATCTATAGTAGGGTAATCCCACTGAAAGGCAGGGTTCACTCTAAGGTAGAAGAGAGACACAAATATGGAATGAGGGAGGATAATCAAGACCCTATGGCATTTGATTAGAATTATTGGTACTTGTAAAAGCACATTTTGTTTTGAGACAGAGTCCTTGGTAGAGTGCCATGGTGTCATAGCTCACAGCAACCTCAAATTCTTGGGCTTGAGCAATCCTCTTGCTTCAGCCTCCCAAGAAGCTGGGACTATAGGCTCCTGCCACAACACTGGACTAATTTTTCTATTTTTAGTAGAGGTGGTGTCTCAATCTTGTTCAAGGTTGGTCTAGGACTCCTGAGCTCAAGCAATCCTCATGCCTCAGCCTCCCAGAATGCTAGGATTACAAGTGTAAGCCACCACACCCAGCCTGAGCTCAAAAGTTTTTAAGTGTGTATACTTACATTTGCACACATACTCACACACAGCAATAAGCATATCTAGTGGAGACTGAGTTTTTTTTCTACATTTAGGTGGAGGTTTTTAATCCTATCTTTGAAGAAGCTGAGATAGGTGGTAGTATCCTAAAACTATGTGAGAAATCCCCAGAAGAGAAACCCAGAGTTAAAAGGTTTTCTCTTCCTGTTTAGACACTGTCTTTCCAGAGTTCTTCTCTGCACTGAACTGGAATTTTTTTTTTTTTTTTTTTTGAGACAGAGTCTCACTTTGTCACCCTTGGTAGAGTGCAATTGCATCACAGCTCACAGCAACCTCCAATTCCTCGGCTTAGACGATTCTCTTGCCTCAGCCTCGTGAGTAGCTGGGACTACAGGCACTGCCACAACGCCACACTATTTTTTGTTTTTGCAGTTTGACCAGGGCCGGGTTTGAACCCACCACCCTTAGTATATGGGGCTAGCGTCCTGCCCACTGAGCCACAGGCACCACCTGAACTGGAAATTTTTTTTTTTTTTTTTGAAACAATCCCACCGTATACCCTGAGCAGAGTGCAATGGAGTCATAGCTCACTGCAACCTCAGACTTGGGCTGTGGGCATCCCTCTGCCTCAGCCTCCAGAAGCTGCTGGGATTACCGGCACTCGCTGTGGTGCCCAGCTGGGTTTTTCATTTTTTAATGAGTCAGGTTCTCACTCTCACTCAGGCAAGTCTCCCTCCTCAGCCTCCCACAGTGCTGGGATTACAGGCGTGAGCTACTGCGCGCCTGGCTGAACTAGAAATATTTTGCATTTGGATTTAATTAAGAGGTCACTTGAGAAATCACTTTTTTCTTAATGACTTCAAGAAAGCAGGATATTTGCCAAAAAAATAATCTTTTCTTCACTTCTATAAAATAACATAAGATAATAACTCTGCAAACTCAATATTTGATAAATGAGAGGTTTGTAGACAAAGGAGGTATAGCATTATTTTTTTTGAAACAGAGTCTCACTGTGTCACCCTCGGTAGAGGGTGGTGGCATCACAGCTCACAGCAACCTCAAACTCTTGGGCTTAAGTGATTCTCTTGCCTCAGCCTCCCAAGTAGCTGAGACCACAGGTGCCACAACACCCAGCTATTTTTTGTTGCAGTTGTCATTGTTGTTTAGCAGGCCCAGGCTAAGTTCGAACCCGCTAGCCTTTATGTATGTGGCTGGTGCCGAGCGAGAAGGAGGTATAGCATTAAGTAAAAGATTTTATCCTTTGTTTAGAAAACAAGAGTGAGGATATCTGTGTCTAATAATGGCAGACAAGATGCTATGGTTCGACTGTGTCCCCAATGTTCATGTACTAGAAACTTCCCAATGCAAAAGTGTTGGGAGGTAGGCCTAATGAGAGGTATTTAGTTCATGAGGGTGTCAACCTAAAAAAAGACTCTAGAGTGGGATTACTCAGAAACAGAAATAAGGATTATAACCTGGAATGCATGAATGGAAAACCATTGCATTTGGTGAGGGACGCATAAGGGGAGTTTGTATTCACACACACACACACACACACACAAAAGAGATTTATATGAGCTGCTTAGAAACAGAGTTCATTGATTCCAGAGGTTTGAAGCCAAAATTGTTGTCAGTTCATTAGTGGAGATGTTATTATTGAGCAAATGTTCTTCTAAGAACATCTTATTTGAATTACTAAAGTCCTAAAAATGTCTAGTGATAAGCTTTATCAAAACAGGGGATACATAGAGCACACAAAAGGGTTTTTAGAAAGTCCTTTGAAATATTATCATTTTAGGGCGGTGCCTGTGGCTCAGTGGGTAGGGCACTGACCCCATATACCAAGAGTGGCGGGTTCAAACCCGGCCCCAGTCAAACTGCAACAAAAAAATAGCCAGATGTTCTGGCAGACACCTGTAATCCCAGCTACTCAGGAGGCTGAGGCAAGAGAATCGCCTAAGCCCAGGAGTTGGAGGTTGCTGTGAGCTGTGACGCTGCAGCACTCTACCCAAGGCAATAAAGTGAGACTCTATCTCTAAAAAAAAAAGTTATCATTTTAGATAGTAAGGCATGAGCCTTACTTTGTCTGGGTCTGACAAAAGTGATTTTATCCTAGTATCTGCAACTGCCACAGGGGCTCCACTCTCATAAATGGATTAATGCCAATTATAAAAGAGCCTGAGGCTACAAGTTCAATCCCTTGCTCTCCCACTCTTTCTTGCCCTTCTGCCTGCCATCAAGGATGACACAGTAAGAAGGCCTTCACCAAATGCCAATGCCATGCTCTTGGATTTTACAGTCTCTACAACTGTGAGCCAATGCATTTATGTTCTTTATAAATTACCCAATTGCAGATATTCTATCATAATAGCACAAATAGACTAGGACACAGAGGATGTGTATGACCTCACTGAAGACAACTATACTCTGTAAGAAAAATTAAACACCTGATTCTGGCCAAGCACAGTGGCTCAAACCTGAAAGCACAGTGTTTGAGAGGCCAATATTCTTGAGGCCAGGAGTTCAAAACCAGCCTCTCTGTACAAAAAAAAAAAAAAAAATTTTTTTAATTAGCCAGATATGGTGGCATGTACTTATAGTCCTAGTTACTTAGGAGGCAGGCAGGAGGATTGCTTGAGTCCAGGAGTTTGAGGCTGTAATCAGCTAAGATTGATCATGATTCTGCACTCGAGCCTAAAAACAACAATGCAAAACCCTATCTCTAAAAAAAAAAATCCTTCTGTCACTCTATTCAGATGATGCATTAGAGGTGAAAGAGCATGATCTTTAAAGTTAGACCCAGGTTGTCTACTTACTAGCTATGTAATTTTGGGCTTCTCAATTTCTCCCAAGGTTAGTTTCCTTCTTTACAAAATAAAAGTAATAATATTTAACCCACATCATTACTGCAAAATTTGAATGGATAATTTGTCGCATGGAACTATTCTGTACATTGTAGGATGTTCTGCAGCACCCCTGGCCTTATCTACTGATACTAGTAGCCAAAACTCCCACCTCCAGTTTAAAAAAAATTGAATGTGAAAATGTATATTATGTACACAAAACTAATAAATTCTCAAATATTGGTAGTTATTATTATAATAAGCCATTCTGCACTCGAATGTAAAATCTCTTGTCTTAATCAGACTTGACATAAACATTTCTGATATATATTAAACAACTGTTTCCAAACAGAAAATAAAAAGTAACATTTAGCATTTTATTCATGACTCAGAATTATCATCATTAATCAATGTAACTTCAATAAAAAGGAAAAGAAATATACGCTCATTGAATGCATACAGTGTTCTAGTCAATTTATATCCATTTAATCCTCATAATACCTCTTAGAGGTAGGCACTGTTATCCCCATTTCATACAGGAGAAACTTGAATTGTAGAGAAGCTAATTTCTCTGAGATTAAGGCTGTCTGATTCCAAAGCCCATGTCTTAAGTGCTATAGAAGGTAGGCACATAATAAATCTCTCAGAATGAATAACATACACGGGGCTACTTGCCCCTATATTAAAAATGGCCCAGGCCACTGTGCTTTTTGAGATTGTGTGTCTGTTAATGGGCCACTGTAGACTTGTGGGGCAGACCTTATTGGTTGCCTAGCCTCCAGCCACTCTTCTCTACAGCACCTCCCACCAACTTTGTTCCTTGCTAAGAACCCCTATTTACTCAGGTCCCTGGTGACCTTGTGACATGAGGGAGGCTGGATCTCCTCTCCCAGTCCAGTGATCTTGACTGGTGCCAATAATGATCATTCCATTCCCCTTGCCAATAATTGGTTTGTGCATGAGCATGCAAAGCAATTTTGACCAGCGAGATTACAACAGGACGTCTGCTCAGGGCATTGAGTCAAAGTTTCTCCTAGCTGCTAAAAATAGAATCATAGAAAAAAAGACTTTTCTTCAATTTGATGACATATCATCTTGCAGTCCTCAGAGCAAGAACGTGTCAAAAAATAACAAGAGTGAAAGAAAAGTCCTGAGCCCTTAATGATACCATCAAATTGAATACATTGTACGTTTGTTCCTAGAAGGTACAGCCTGAGTCACACGGTTGGTATTTACGTTTGTTTTGTTTTGGTCTCTATACTCCATGTAAGGCGCTGAACACCATGCCTTCTTTCTAACAGGTGAAAAACAAACAGGATGTGAGTAGGTCACAAAATGATATAGAGGACCTTGTGCACTTTTATTTTTGCCCTGTATAGTTACTTAGGATAACTAAGTAACTTATCTCAAGACTACTCAACTCTTTCAAAAAATGCTGGGCTGACTGCTCCATTACCTTGGGAGAAGCATCAAGAATGAGGTGTTTGCTGTTGTTGCAGTCCTGCATAACACTGACAAACATTCCTTGTCTTATAGGGGTATGTCCCGCAGGATGCAGGTGGCAAAAATGTCCATGTCTCTGAATCTCCCTTTAGGTCTGTCTATGTGGCACCACCACATCCAGTCTGGCAAACCTATTTTACACATTTTAGGTACAGGGTGACTCTGGTACTACTGGTCATATTATCTCTTCCCTTCCCTTGAAGGTTTCAGGGTTCTCTTGCTATCTATTAATTAAGATATTGTCAGTGAGAATTTATGTCCCAGCTGGTGTGGGATCATTCGTCCATTCTCCTTGCCATTGAAAAGTTTATTATAGAATCATGACAAAGGAAATTGATAATTACCATAAGGAGTTGCAGGTGTTATGCTGGAGGCAGGCCCAGGGTGCTGTGAGAGAACAGAAGAGTGACTTTTTACAATTGTGTATTTGCAACAGAGGAAACAGCATGTTTAAAGGGACAGGTAATTGTACTTTTCCTATTGTGGCTGGAGTGAAGAGCAATTCATACTTAGCCTCTCCTTCCAATGTTACTTCCCAAAACCATTATCCCAGTTATGTTAATCTTTGTGCCTTTCAAGCCTACATTAGGCAACTTAGCTCTGGAAGCAAAATTGGAATGATCACAAGGTGGAAAGAGGACAGATGGACAATAATGAGCCATGAACAAGCTGAAATGTTCACTTAATCTTGAAGTAAAAACACAGAGGTCTGAGACAAAGTAGCAAACACAGGAAGCCATCTTTGCTCGTTCCACAGCCCATCAGAATTTCTCAAAATTCCTTGCCAGCAGAATTTCACAAAGCCCTGGAGTGCAGCCCTTCAGAAGAAGGCCCTGAGGACAACAAAAGGATAAAATACAGGTTTCCATATCTCTTGCCTCAAACAATGCTATTCTTAGAAAAGATAAGTTCACTGATTCTAACCCTTGCAACATCTGACAGGAATAATAATTATACCTCTGTAGTCTGTGACCAGATGTGCCCTTACACCCAAACTTTGATTAGATTTTACTCTAATGTAACTTCTGAGCACATTTGATGTAACTTCTGAGCAAATTTAGAACCACTACACCTGTAAACACTGATGACTTCTTTCTGAATAGAGATGGGCTGAATGAGTTTCAGTTCTTCACAACTAATGAAAACCAGTCCCTCCAATACGCATTTTCTCTGTTCCTGTTAAGTAGGATTCTTCCTTCATTTTTTTTTTTATTGTTAAATCATAGCTGTGTACATTAGTGCAATCAAGGGGTACAATGTGCTGGTTTCATATACAATCTGAAATATTCTCATCAAGCTGTTCAACATAGCCTTCATGGCATTTTCTTAGCTATTGTATGTAGACATTTGTATTCTGAATTTAGTAAGTTTTGCCTGTACCCATTCTAAGATGCACCGTGGTGTGGCCCACCCATTACTCTCCCTCCACCTTAACCTCCCCCTCCCTTCCCCTTCCTTGGCCCTTTCCTCATAGTCTTGTGCTATAGTTGGGTATTAGCCTTCATGTGAAAGCTATAATTTAGCTTCATAGTAGGGCTCAGTACATTGGATACTTTTTCTTCCATTCCTGAGATACTTTGCTAAGAATAATATGTTCCAGCTCCATCCAAGTAAACATGAAAGAGGTAAAGTCTCCATCTTTCATTAAGGCTGCATAATATTCCATGGTATACATGTACCACAGTTTGCTAGTCCATTCATGGGTCGATGGGCACGTGGGCTTCTTCCATGACTTAGCAATTATGAATTGGGCTGCAATAAACATTCTAGTACAGATATCTTTGTTATGTTATGATTTTTGGTCTTCTGGGTATAAACCTAGTAAAGGAATTATAGGATCAAATGGCAGGTCTATTATTAGGTCTCTAAGTATTCTCCAGACATCCTTCCAGAAGGAACGTATTAGTGTGCATTCCCACCAACAATGTAGAAGTGTGCCCTTTTCTCCAAAACATCTCTGGTTTCGGGATTTTGTTGTGTGGGCTACTCTTACTGGGGTTAGGTGATATCTCAAAGTAGTTTTGATGTGCATTTCTCTGATGATTAAGGATGATGAGCTTTTTTTCATGTGTCTGTAGATCATGCGTCTGTCTTCTTTAGAGAAGTTTCTCTTCAAGTCCCTTGCCCACCCTGCGATGGGATCACTTGTTCTTTCCTTGCTAATACGTTTGAGTTCTCTGTGGATTCTGGTTATTAGACCTTTATTGGAGGTAAAACCTGCAAATATTTTCTCCCATTCTAAGGGCTGTCTGCTTGCTTTACTTACTGTGTTCTTGGCTGTGCAGAAGCTTTTTAGTTTGATCAGGTCCCAGTAGTGTATTTTTGATACTGTTTCAATTGCCCGGGGAGTCCTCCTCATAAAATATTCACCCAGACTGATTCCTTCAAGAGTTTTCCCTGCACTTTCTTCAAGTATTTTTATAGTTTCATGTCTTAAGTTTAAATCTTTTATCCAGTGAGAGTCTATCTTAGTTAATGGTAAAAGGTGTGGGTCCAGTTTCAGTCTTCTACAGGTTGCCGCCCAGTTCACCCAGCACCATGTGTTAAATAGGGAATCTTTTCCCCACTGAATGTTTTTAATTGGCTTGTCAAAGATCAAATAACGGTAAGTAGCTGGATTCATCTCTTGGTTCTCTATTCTGTTCCAGATATCTACTTCTCTGTTTTTGTGCCAATACCAGGCTGTTTTGATCACTATGGATTTATAGTACAGTCTCAGGTCTGGTAGCGTGATTCCTCCTGCTGTATTTTTATTGCTGAGTAATGTTTTGGCTATTCGAGGTTTTTTCTGATTCCATATAAAATGAAGTATTATTTTTTCAAGATCTTTAAAGTATGACAATGGAGCTTTAATAGGAATTGCATTAAAATTATTTATTGCTTTGGGTAGTATAGACATTTTAACAATGTTGATTCTTCCCAGCCATGAGCATGGTATGTTTTTCCATTTGTTAACATCTTCAGCTATTTCTTTTCTTAAAGTTTCATAGTTCTCTTTGTAGAGATCTTTCACGTCCTTTGTTAGGTATACTCCCAAATATTTCATCTTCTTTGGCACTACTGTGAAAGGAATAGAGTCCTTGACTGTTTTTTCAGCTTGGTTATTGTTGCTATATAAAGGCCACAGATCTATGGGTGTTGATTTTGTAGCATGAGACATTGCTGCATTCCTTGATCACTTCTAAAAGTTTTGTAGTAGGATCCCTAGTGTTTTCCAGATATACGATCATATCATCTGCGAAGAGTGAAAGTTTGATCTCTTCTGACCCTTTGTGGATACCCTTGATCACCTTTTCTTCCCTAATTGCAATGGCTAAAACTTCCATTACAATGTTAAAGAGCAATGGAGACAATGGGCAACCTTGCCTGGTTCCTGATCTAAGTGGAAATGATTTCAATTTCACTCCATTCAATACAATATTGGCTGTGGGTTTGCTGTAGATGGCCTCTATTAGTTTAAGAAATGTCCCTTCTATACCAATTTTCTTAAGTTTTCTGATCATGAAGGGATGCTGGATATTATCAAAAGCTTTTTCTGCATCGATTCAAAGAATCATATGGTCCTTATTTTTTAGTTTGTTTATGTGCTGAATTACATTGATAGATTTATGTATATTGAACCAGCCTTGAGACCCTGGGATAAATCCCACTTGGTCATGCCGCACCCACGGCATATAGCCGTAGTGAGGCAGTGCTGTCCGCGTTATAGAACGACGGGAAGGTGGTTTGTGCTCCCCGGAGCTTTGCCCCCAGCGCCCCCAGTATGCACAGCATCAGAAATGTTGCCTAGCATACTCAGTTACCCGCTTAAGTTTAAAGATTGTGGCGTCTACTCATGTGTTTGTCATCCTGTACCAGAAGTCTGTTTGCTCTGATAAATTGTCAATATGTACTTTCCTAAGAATGAGCACAATGCACTACTAATCCAGATAGAGCACAGCCTTGTGAGCTGCTAAACTCAGTGACACCAACAATGAGCACATAAAGATGTTTTCCCACCAGTGAGCTAAGACGATAAGCCCAAGGACATGAAATACAAATTATCTACATAAGTTACAAAGTCACTGAAACACATCCACCCACCATAAAGTCCTGTTCAGAACATCTTGTTTCACCAATTGTCACACATAATAAAAATCAATAGGAAAAATAATACTTGTCAAAGAATTTACTCTAAATCAAAATTATAATTATCAATAACAATAAGATCAAATAGTAAATGTAAAATTAGTCAAGCATTAACATAAAGAAGATGTCAAGCTGTTCTAAAAAAATAATAAGAAACTGAGATAGGAGAAAGCGGGCAGAGTTGACTAATAACCGCCACCCTCCGGAAGCGGAACGTTAAAACAATGCATGATAAATCACACTTGTAAACGCAAAGATAACCCGCACACGTAAGCAAAAAGATTGCATTATGTAAGCTCTGTAAAAATGTATAAATACCAACATGTGTACCCAATAAATTCACAGCTGCTTCCTTCATCACATGCGGTGTGCCAGACTGTCTTTCCTGCGCCGACCTCTCAACTTTCCTCGTTCCTTCTCCCTACTTTCCCTCGGACTGAAGGCCACCGACAGGGCGGTCCGTTGCATGGTCATGGTGTATAATTTTTTTGATGTGTTATTGGATTCTGTTTGTTAGGATCTTATTGATTATTTTAGCATCAATATTCATTAGTGATATTGGTCTATAATTTTCTTTTCTTGTTGGGTCTTTCCCTGGTTTAGGGATCAAGGTGATGTTTGCTTCATAGAATGTGTTGGGTAATATTCCTTCTTTTTCTATATTTCGGAAGAGGTTTAGTAATATAGGTACTAGTACTTCTTTTTTTTTTTTTTTTTTTTGTAGAGACCGAGTCTCACTTTATGGCCCTCGGTAGAGTGCCGTGGCCTCACACAGCTCACAGCAACCTCCAACTCCTGGGCTTAAGCGATTCTCCTGCCTCAGCCTCCCGAGTAGCTGGGACTATAGGTGCCTGCCACAACGCCCAGCTATTTTTTGGTTGCAGTTTGGCCAGGGCTGGGTTTGAACCCGTCACCCTCGGTATATGGGGCCGGCGCCCTACCGACTGAGCCACAGGTGCCGCCCGTTACTAGTACTTCTTTAAAGGTTTGGTGGAATTCTGACGTAAAGCCATCTGGTCCTGGGCTTTTCTTTTTAGGGAGATTTTGTATAGTTGATGCTATTTCAGAACTTGATATAGGTTTGTTCAACATTTCCACTTCATTCTGGCTGAGTCTTGGTAGGTGGCACACTTCCAGGTATTGGTTGATTTCTTTCAGATTTTCATATTTCTGAGAGTAGAGTTTCTTGTAGTATTCGTAGTATTCGTTAAGGATTTTTTGAATTTCTGAGGGGTCTGTTGTTATTTTCTCGTTATCATTTCTGATTGATGAAATTAGAGATTTTACTCTTTTTTTCCTGGTTAGGTTGGCCAAAGGTTTATCTATTTTATTGATCTTTAAAAAAAAAAACAACTTTTGGATTTGTTGAACTGTTGTATAATTCTTTTGTTTTCAATTTCATTTAATTCTGCTCTGATTTTGGTTATTTCTTTTCTTCTGCTGGGTTTGGGGTTGGAATGTTCTTCCTTCTCCAGTTGCTTGAGATGTCCCATTAAGTTATTAACTTCCTCTCTTTCCGTTTTCTTGAGGAAGGCTTGCAGTGCTATAAATTTCCCTCTAAGGACTGCCTTTGCAGTATCCCAGAGGTTCTGGTAATTCATGTCTTGATTGTTGTTTTGTTCCAAAAATTTGGTGATTTCCTTCTTAATCTCGTCTATAACCCATCTATCCATCAGCATAATCTTCCTTCATTTTCCCACAAAATTACCTTTTTTTTTTCATTTCTGCTCCTCTTCCATCTTTTATGTCATTTGTCTTAGACAAAGTTCCTTTTACTCTCTTCAATTAGTCATTAAGCTGATATTTTGAGCCCAAACAAAGTGCCAAATACTTTACCAGATTCAAGGGATACAAAGATGACTCATGCTTGGTTCTTGCATCTAAAGTTGGAAACAAATTAAATGTCCAACAGAGGAAACATGGTTACAGTAATTATAATATGCTTGAAAAAAGAGACCACTGTACAGCTCTTAAAATTATTTTACAAAGTATATCTAATGACATGAGGAAATCTATACAATCTGATGGAAAATGACAAAAGTCAGCAGAATGGTAGAGAACACAGCCTTTGTGCTTCATAGCTAGATTAAACTAGGTGCCAGAGTTGGCTCAGACACTTCCTAAATGTATAACCATGAGTTAGTTATTAAATCTTTCTAAGCCTCAGTTTCCTCATCTATAAAGATAATAATAGTCCTTACTTTCATAAGGTCCTAGTGGTGATTAAATAAGGTGATGTATGCAAAGTATTTGGCCTGATGCCAGCTCATATTAAGTGATAAACAAACACTACCCATTCCTAGAATGTTACAGTATACTAACATAATTAAAATATGTACTAAATATATGCATAGAAACAAGAAGGAAATATCATAAAATGTAAATACTGATATTATATCTTAGTCATATGACTATAGATGATTTTTATTTTTTTCTAATACGTTATGTATTTTCTTTATTTTCTACAATGGCAATGGTTTATTTTCTTTTTAAAAAGTCTTTGTGTTTTAAGAAATAAATATTGAAGTATTTATGAATGTAATGACATGATGTTATGAATTTGTTTTAAAATAATCTAGGGCTATAAGAGTGGGTAAGAGTATAAACAATGTAAGATGGACCACAAGTTGATAATTACTGAGTCAGGGTCATGGGGCTGTGGCATTCATTATCTGACATCTATTTATATCTATTCTTTTTTTTCTAGATTAATATAAGGGTACATACGATTAGGTTACATTTTTTGCATTTATAAGGTAAAGTCCAAATTGCACTTGTGTCCTTTGCCCAGGAGTTGTGCCATATACCTCTATATTGTAACCATTAGGTGGGAGTTTCCTACTCCTTTTCCTGTCCCCTTTCTTGAATTTAATTGTGTTTTTTCTCTCAGGTGGGCCTGTAGTTGTTCATCTACTAGTTTCAAATGAGTATTGAGTGAGTATACGGGATGCTTCTTTTTGCATTCCTGATATACTTTACTGAGGAGAATGTTCTTCGACTCCATCCAGGTAAACACAAAATATACTAATTCTCCATCTCTTTTATAGCTGAATAATATTGCATGGCATACGAATGCCACAATCTATTTATTCACTCATGAGTCAATGGGTACTTGGGTTGTTCCCACATCTTGGCAATTGTGAATTGAGCTGCTATAAACATTCAAGTGCAAACGTCCTTATGATAAAATGATTTTTTTCTGGGTAGATCATAGTAATGGGATTGTGTGATCAAATGAAAAGTCTAACTTGTACTAGACTGTTTATTGCAGCTCAATTTACAGTCGCCAAAATGTGGAAACAGCCTAAATGCCCACCAACCCAGGAATGGATTAACAAGCTGTGGTATATGTATACCATGGAATACTATTCAGCCATTAAAAAAAATGGAGACTTTACATCCTTCGTATTAACCTGGATGGACGTGGAAGATATTATTCTTAGTAAAGCATCACAAGAATGGAGAAGCATGAATCCTATGTACTCAATTTTGATATGAGGACAATTAATGACAATTATGGTTATGGGGGGGAACAGAAAGAGGGAAGGAGGGAGGTGGGTGGGGCCTTGGTGTGTGTCACACTTTATGGGGGCAAGACATGATTGCAAGAGGGACTTTACCTAACAATTGCAATCAGTGTAACCCGGCTTATTGTACCCTCAATGAATCCCCAACAATAAAAAAAAAAAAAAAAAAATGAAAAGTCTATTTTAGCTCTTTAAAGATTATCCATACTTCTTTCCAAAAAGGCTATTTTAATTTGCAATCCCAACAACAATGTATAAATCTTCCCTTCTCTCTGCATCCATGCCAGCATCTGCAACTTTGGGAGTTTGTGATCTGGGCTGTTCTCACTGGGTGACATCTCAAGGTGGTTTTGATTTGCATTTCTCTGATGTTTACAGACAGTGAGTATTTTTTCATGTGTTTGTTGGTATAATGGCAATGTATTAACTTTATAATAATAAAAAAAGTTCTTTGAAATTTTTTTTTTGAGATGGAGTCTCACTATGTTGCCCTTGGTAGAGTACCGTATCACAGCCTGGCTATTTTTTTTGTTGTTGCAATTGTCATTGTTATTTTAGCTGGCCCAGGCTGGGTTCGAACCCGCCAGCCTGTGTGTGTGTAGCCAGTGCCCTACGCACTGAGCTACGGGTTCCACCATTCGAAATAATTTTTTAAATTCTTTAAAACTAAGTTAAATATTTTTCAGTTTGCTTAAAAATAAAAAAGTCAACTATTGCACACTTTAATTAGAAAAGTTAAAGTCAGATTCTAATTCAATGCTGTATGTGGAAACTAAAAATGTTGGTTCTATTTTAGCTTAAATTGTTATATTATTTAAAATAAATGCTTAAATGATTTGTTCCTATTTGACAATTTAACTAATACTAGAACATCATTAAGAAAATAGAACCAAGGCCAGGCACAGTGGCTCATGCCTGTAATCCCAGCACTCTGGAAGGCTGAGGCAGGTGGATTTCTTGAGCTCAGGACTAGCCTGAGTTAGAGACCCCCATCTCTAAAAATAGCTGGGTGTTGTGGCGGGCACCTATAGTCCCAGTTACTAGGGAGGCTGAGCCAAGAAGATTGCTTGAGCCCAAGTGTTTGAAGTTGCTGTAAGCTATGAGGTCACAGCTCTCTACCTAAGGGTGACAAAGTGAGACTCTGTCTCAAAAAAAGAAAAAAAGATAGAAAAAGAACACTGAACTGCCCTTGAAAATAAAATACAGGGCTCAGCACCCGTAGCTCAGTGAATAGGGCACCAGCCCTGCCAGTGCCGAGGCAGCTACATACACCGAGGCGGGCAGCCTCAGAAGGCTGAGACAAGGGAATCACTATGCCCAAGAGTTTGAAGTTGCTGTGAGCTGTGACGCCATGAAACTCTACCAAGGGCGACATAGTGAGACTCTGTCTCAAAAAAAAAAAAATTTAAATGTGTTAACGATTATAGGATGTGTGCATGCGTATGTGTGCATTTGTGTCCAATGGAGAATTTGTTACCATAGTAACAGAATTTGACAGTATAAAATAAAATCAGTACTGTAAACACTGTGGGTAAAGAGTTGGGAGAAAAGCATTGCTAGTCCCTTGAGCAGATGATATAACTCACACCCATATTTGTATAAAAGAAACATATTCCATTTATTTAAAGTTGAATCATGGACTCAGGGATAAAAAGATAAACACTCAGGAAATGTGGAATACCTAAGATATTTATGACTATTCTTACTCATTTAAATAAAAGAAACTCAATATGAATTTTAAATTCATTGACTTTTCCTATTATTATGGTATGATACAGGAAGGTTCTTTAAAGATTTATTCTTTTAAAAAAATGACTACTATATTCTATTTTTCAATTGCATGAATGTTACAGGAAATGAGTATATAAAATAAGAAGCAGAAAATAGGAGGATCTAATTTTGCTCCTTACTGCCCACAGATAAAAACACCTGCAGAGAGCTTTGAATATTAATACCAAGCATGTGCTGATGTTTCCAAATTTTATATCTTCTAAAAAGTCTTTTCTCTGCTTTCCCACCTCCTCCTGTTTGTTCTTCAGATTTCAACCTGAATGTCAAGTCCCAGAGATGCCCTTTCTTGAGTCTGAGACTAGGTTAGTTATAAGATAGGCATTTCTAATCCTTCTGACCTTGACTCACTGGAAGAAATATATTTCATATCATGAGATGGTTCACATATATGCATTGTTGAACAAATAACCATCCCTATGTGCCATTCAATATTATAAAGCACTAGGGATACAAAGTGAATAAGTCAGATAAAATCTCTTGCCTTGATAGACCTTACATTCTGGTGATCCTGTTTCTGCCTTTGTCTCCATTACAATTATGGCTGGATACTGGGAGATTGCTTGAGCTCAGTTTGAAACCTGCCTGAGCAAAAGTGAGACCTGATCTCTACTAAAAATAGAAAAATTAGATGGGTGTGGTGGCAAGGCCAGTAGTCCCAGCTACTTGGGAGGCTGAAGTAGGAGGATCACTTAAGCCCAGGAGTTTAAGGTTGCAATGAGCTATGATGATGCCACAGCACTCTAGCCCAGGCAACAGAGTGAGACTCTGTCCCCCACCAAAAAAACGAAATTGATCCTATTGATTGATCCTATCAAAACATAAATCAGATCATGTCACTCTTTTGCTCAAAACCATTCAACGGCCTCCTATGTTCAGAGTTAAAACCAAAGGCCCTCCTGACTGCGCCGTGGGGGCCACCGACCCTTTCTGTCTGCTCTTGCTTGCCTGAGGCTGCCCGCTGTGATGGAGGAGGAAGTGGCGGAGGAGTAGCAGCGATTTTCTTACCAACAGAGACTAAAGGCAGCCGTTCACTATACTGTTGGTTGTCTGTGTGAGGAAGTTGCAGTGGACAAAGAGATGCAGTTCAGCAAACAGACCATTGCAGCAATTTTGGAGATGACCTTTCGACAATATGAAAATTTTGCCAAAGACCTTGAAATGTTTGCAAGACATGCGAAAAGAACCACAATTAACACTGAAGATGTGAAGCTGTTAGCCAGGAGTAGTAATTCGCTGGTAAAATACATTGCTGAGAAAAGTGAAGAGATTGCTCAGATTAACCTAGAACGAAAGGCAAAGAAGAAAAAGAAATTAGAGGATGAAAACAAAAATTTAAATGAGCCAGCAGAGCCTGGAGCAGAGGAAAGTGAGAATTAAACTCTCTCAACACATGGAAAATGCAGTTTTAGCAGGTAGAGTCACCTAGAAGTACGTATTGTCACAAAAAGAATTTTGAAGGGATAAGTAGAAATTAAAAAATAAAAGTCCAGGCAGCTTTTTTGTCCTGTCTTCTCTAAGTCATTAACTGCTAAATCTAGTTTAAAAGTGAACTGGAAATTCTTAAGCAAAATACTCCCAAGCCCATACAAAAGTCATGTGTTTGGAGGATATGTGCTGGAAATTTTGTCTTTGCAATTAAAAAAAAATTGTGCTAAAAAAAAACCCAAAGGCCCTCCTACAAACTATAGTCCTTACATGATCTGGCCCCCCAGCTGGCCCTGTCCTCATCACCTTGTATTCCTCCCCTTCACTTCCATTTAGTCACATTGGCCTTGTTTTTCTTCAAACAGGCCAGACACACTCAGGGCCTTCGTACTGACTATTCCTTCTGCCTGGACTGTTCCTCCTCCAAATATCCTTATGTCTCATTTCCTTAATTCTTTGAGGTCTCTAACCAAAAAGCACCTTCCCACAGAGGTCTTCCCTGATTACCCTTTGTAAAATTTTTATTTCTGCCCAGACACCTGTTATACTCCTCCTCCTTCCTTTTGTTTTTAGGTTTCTTGTCACCTAACATAGCCTATGTTTTACTAATTTGTTGTGTTTATTATCTATCTTTACTTTAGGAACACAGTCCATAAGAGTCTAGATTTATATGTTTATTCACTGATAATAAAAACTGAAACAAAAGTTTCACAAAATATCCTTAGTGTGATTTACTTTGATATTTTGTTATTTCTTTTGTTAAAAATCCTGACTGATTTCATCACCCACTTGTGGATCATGATACACAGGTTAAATTACACTGACTTGGTTGGGAGCAGTGGCTCATACTTATAGAACTCTGGGAGGCCAAGGCAAGAGGATTGCTTGGGGGCAGGAGTTCAAGACCAGCCTGAGCAAGAGCAAGATCCCATCTCGACAAAAAATAGAAAAATCAGCCACATATGGTGATATGTATGTGTAGTCCCAAGTACTTGAAGGCTGATGCAGGGGAGGAACACTTTTGCCCAGGAGTTTGAGGTTGCAGGGAGCTATGGTGATACCACTGCACTCTAACAGGGGTGAGAAAGTAAAACTCTGTCTTAAAAAAGAGAGAGAGAGAGAGATTATACTGCCTTAATGTAAGCTTTCATTGTGTCTTATACATTTCTTTCATAGCATATCATGACTCTACGTGAGCATGCATACGCGTGTGTGCATGTGTGTATATTTATTTATTCCTTGCCCCACTGTGAGTCCCACAAGGGGATGAGAAGTCAGGGCTGTCTTACTCACAGCTGTCTTTCCAGCCCCTACCATAGCAGGGCAACAAATCAAGTCATGTGCAAACAGAAGTTAAAAGGGAGAAGGATCTATAAGCAGAAGTTAGCTACCAGGAAGACAATGAACAGAAACACAGAGGGAAGTAGAAACTATGGCCCAGGAGACGGAGCTGTAGTGCAGTTCTAAGTCCTTAAGTCTCTTTACCTCCTTTCATTTAGGTGGGGTTTTGTTTTTTGAAACTAATGCTACAAAAATAGCAGATGAATTGAACATCTTTACTGATCAGAGCACAACAATTCAAAAACTTCACTAAATAAATTCCAGTAGTTTCTAAATTTCAGGAAGGTATCATTGGATGAATGGAGGGACTAACTATAGTCTGGAGATGGGGACTTGCTTTGCCGTGCTGTTTAGCTCTGCCATACAGGAAGGTGCCTGCCTGGCCACTTGCTCAGTGGGAAGGACGATTTAGAATAGCAGTTCTCAACCTGTGGGTCCCAACCCACAGGAACTGTATTAAAGGGTCGCAGCATTAGGACCGTTGAGAACCACTGATCTAGAAGGTCTTAGGAAGATACTTTCAAAGGTAAATAGAACTCTTACAACTCACTGGAATTCTCTCTCCCTCTCTCTCGCTCTTTCAGTGTGCTCTGTTCTAGGAGGATTAGGGAACACAGGCCTGATCCCAATTCAGGGGAGTATCTAGGCTAGTAATCCAGGCCACCTCAAGTTCAGGCACTCTATCTTGCTCTTTTCCATTCTAACACATTTCATTGCTCCAGACTTCATTTTACATAAGAATTGCAAAATTTTGGCTCGGTGCCTGTAGCACAGTGGTTACAGCACCAGCCACATATACCAAAGTTCCAACTGGCCTGGCCCAGCTAACCAACAATGATAACTGCAACAAAAAATAGCCGGGTGTTGTGGCAGGCGCTTGTAGTTCTAGCTACTTGGGAGGCTGAGGCAAGAGAATCACTCAGACCCATGAGTTTGAGGTTGCTGTGAGCTGTGACGCCATAGCACTCTATCCAGGGTGACATAGGGAGACTCTGTCTCAAAAAAAAAAAAAAGTACTGCAAAATCTGAGATTCAAGTTTGACCATTCAGTGAGACAGTCTAACTTGCTAGATTCTATATTGGAGATTAGAGACAAAAACCCTCCTAGATAGGCCTGTTGTGGTGGCTCATGCTTGTAAACCTAACACTTTGGGCAGGCAAAGGTGGGAGGACTGCTTGAGCTCAGGAGTTTGAGACCAGCCTGAGCAAGAGGGAGACCCTGTCTCTACTGAAATAGAAAAGCTAGCCAAGCATTGTGGCATTAAAGAAAGAAAAATGGTGGAGCAACTTTTACTTTTCTTAGCCATTGAAAGTTACAAATCATGACTTACAGGAAAATATAAAAGATGAAAAATATAAAATATTTTTATAAGTGAGTATAGAATGAAATGCCAATAGCCTGAGTAAATTCTGATTGGCAATAGCCTGAGTAAATTCTGATTGGCAAGGCAGATGCCACAACACTCTAGCCTGGCCAACAGAGTGAGACTCTCCCTCAAAATAAATCAATAAATAATAAAAATAAAAATAAAAATAATAAAAGAAATGGAAAAAACAACATAACATAAGCTTCATCATCCTTTTCCTTTTTTCTTGTTTTAGGGATGGGGTCTCTGTTGATCAGGCTGCAATGGTTTGTGGTACAGTCATAGCTCACTATTACCTCAAATTTCTGGGCTCAAATAGTTCTCCTCCCTTAGCCTCCTGAGTAGCTGGGATTATAGGCACATGCCAATATCCCTATTTTCTATTTTTTTTTTTTAAAGATATGGGGTCTCCTTATGCTGACTAGGCTGGTTTTGAACTCTTGACCTCAACCAATCCTCCCACCTTGGCATCCCGAAGTGCTGGGATTACAGGCATAAGCCACTACAGTTGGCCTGTTTACTCTAGTTAAGTACCTTTTAATCTGTAAGGCAGTATCTTTCTTTTTGATTTCTGAAAGCAAAAATTGGAGTATGATATAGAGTTGTTATTTATCTCATCAATTAAAAAAAACTTGGTGGTAGGGGGAGGGGAATCTTGCCCTTCTCCAAACTGGAACTGTTCTGTTCATTAGTTTGCTCCAAGCCACCGCAATTCCAAAGTCTCTGCAGGCCAGGTGTGGAGAGAAGCCCTTAAGAAAGCTGGGTACCATGTATGAGACTCCATCAATAAATGTAAGTTGACTTGAATAATAACAATAGACTCATTATAAGCTTCATTTCACCCAGCCAATAAAGCATAAACAGTGAGCTCTTAAATTGTCTTACTACCATGAGACAGCAGCAGAACTGCTCTCAGGCTTAATCCAGAGTCACCCAGGAATCCACCAGCCTCTTAGAATCGACCATATCTGAAGATCAAATGGATGTTTCTCATACACACTTGACCTTCTAAAGTAGAATTAGATACCCCAGTAACATATCCAGACCTAACATGGGTTTGTTGTTTTTTTTTCTCTTTACTGTCTTTATTTTCTCAAACTGAACATCATTATAATGTACATGAACAAACTGATAGCCAATACTGAGGATCAAAACAAATATCATAAATTATAATCATAAATATAATTTTTTTTATTAAATCATAGCTGTGTACATTAATGCGATCATGGGGCACCATACACTGGTTCTATAGACCGTTTGACACATTTTCATCACACTGGTTAACATAGTCTTCCTGGCATTTTCTTAGTTATTATGCTAAGACATTTACATTCTACATTTACTAAGTTTCACATATACCCTTGTAAGATGCACCGCAGGTGTAATCCCACCAATCACCCTCCCTCCACCCCCCTCCCTCCCCTCCCATTCCCCCTTCCCCCTATTCTTAGGTTATAACTGGGTTATAGCTTCCATGTGAAAGCCATAAATTAGTTTCATAGTAGGGCTGAGTACATTGGATACTTTTTCTTCCATTCTTGAGATACTTTACTAAGAAGAATATGTTCCAGCTCCATCCATGTAAACATGGAAGAGGTGAAGTCTCCATCTTTCTTTAAGGCTGCATAATATTCCATGGTGTACATATACCACAATTTATTAATCCATTCGTGGATCGATGGGCACTTGGGCTTTTTCCATGACTTAGCAATTATGAATTGGGCTGCAATCTAACATGGGTTTGTATGAGCTTTGAGACAGATCATGTCATGGTCCATTATTTCACTTCCAACAGTCAAGTGTCCTTTCTGATTCACCTGTGCAAGCTTCAACTTGCTGGGCTCATCACTGTTGAAGGGAGGGCTTCATTTGTTTATGCTTTACATGGATATTACATGTCTTGATTTTTTTGTATCTCAAAATTTTCATAATGACCCACATATTTATCTCTGACCATCTTTTAACCTGAACATTAAGGTTCAAACAAATGTGTCAGGCACTATGCTACATATTTTGGCTTACATTACATTTGATATTCTCACCATTTGTGAGAGCCCTAATGTTATGTGGTTCTAAGTTATAAATGTACTTTATACTCTAAGAAATTTTCAGGCCAGGCAAGGTGGCTCATGCCTATAATCCTAGCACTCTGGGAGGCCGAGACCGTTGGATCCCTTGAGCTCAGAAGTTCGAGACCAGGCCTGAGAAAGACTGAGACTTCATCTCATAGAAAAACTAGCTGGGCATTGTGTCAGGCACCTGGAGTCCCAGCTACTTAGGAGGCTGAGGCAAGAGCGCTTAAGCCCAAGAGTTTGAGGTTGCTGTGAGTTATGATGCCACAGCACTCTACCTAGGGTGACAGTGAGACTCTGTCTCAAAAAAAAAAAACACAGAATAAAAAATTTTCAAATTTATTCACATTCTTATAAATAAAATTATTCAGCTTTCTCCAGTGAAATTTCAATTATGTGAATTTCAAACAACTTACGTAGATACTCCACCTGCAACAAGGGGAACTTAACTTCCAACTCTGTGTGAACTGGGCATAGTGACTTCTTTCCAAAGAGTATGGTATAAGAAGGAGAGAAAAAGAATAAGTTTTCAGTGGAGAAACCTGAAAACACTGTGTCAGCTAGATAAATGAGATCAACATGAGCAGTGAGAAGTCAGTTGATAAATGTGGCCTTAATATGACATGATAGATATGGCACTTTACTTCTTTTTTTTTTTTTTTTTTTTTTTGGTTGCAGTTTGGCCGAGGCCGGGTTTGAACCCGCCACCCTCGGTATATGGGGCCGGCGCCTTACCGACTGAGCCACAGGCGCCGCCCAGGCACTTTACTTCTGTGTCTTCTAAAATCCTGTAGCTTTAGTACAATATGAGGGGAAAAAAAAAAAAAACAGATCTCAAGAGAGATATGCTACCTAATTAACTAGTATTCCTCAAAACTGTCAATGCTTCAAAAACAAGGAAATATCAAAGAAAGTGTTCTGGAGGAACCCTATAAAAGGAACCTAACGATATTTAATAACTAAAGGTAATGTGATATGTTTAATGAAATTCTGGGACAGAAAAAGGACTAAGAAAAAACTAAAACAAGTAAGAAATATGAATAAACCATGGACTTTAGTAAATAATAATGTATTGATATTGGTTCATCAATGTTAACAAATACACTAGATCAATGTAAGATGTCTATAATAGTACAACTGGATATGGAGTATACAGCAACCCTGTACTATCTTATCAATTTTTCTGTAAATGTAAAACTGTTCTTATTATTTTTAAAGTTTAAAAATAAAAGTCTATTATTTTAAAAAGGTTTTCAGTTATAATACAATCATACCATTCATACATTGAATATACTTTTTGTTCAGTTGAAATAGTTTTAGGAGGCTCACATTTGTTAATATTCAAATTTATGCTGCAGATAGATTTACTTCTATTTAATTCTAATTTAACCAAACTGGAATAAGCAACTGATTTAATTAATTTATGGTAGCCGCTGGATATTGTGTGGATTTTTAAACTTAATTAGGAAAAAAATGTAAAATTACATATAATACTGAATGTTTCTTTCAATTTATTTTATTTAACCTAATAACCAGAAGCATACAGACATCTATAAAATTTTCAGTGACCTATTTCATATGGAAAAGAGACGGGGTATTCATCTTACACATAAAAAAGATATTCCACAACTGATCTATAATAAAATTAAAACATCCTTTGAAGTTTTATAAAACTATATGTTAAAATAGACTCTCTGGGCTGGGTGCAGTGGCTCAAGACTATAATCCTAGCACTTTGGAGGTTGAGGTGGGAGGATCACTTGAGCTCAGCAGTTGGAGACCAGCCTGAGCAAGAGCTAGACCTCACCTCTACTAAAAATAGAAAAAAACTGCCCAGGCCAAGTGGCTAAAGCCTGTAATTCCAGCATTCTGGGAGGCTGAGGCGGGAGGATTGTTTGAGTTCAGGAATTCCAGACAAGCCTGAGCAAGAGGGAGACCCCACCTCTACTAGAAATAGAAAGAAAAAAAAAAAAAGAATTAGCACAAAGTATGATTACAATCCAGTTTAAATAAATAAAAATAAATAAAATAGATTCTCTCACTTTGTAATATCTAGCACTTTTATCTGTGCATTCAAGCATTTCAGAAGCACCATATGGTACATTAATAGTGACATTTCCTAAATGGGAGAAGTGAAGGAGTCCGATGACTTATACCAGATTCTTCATGAGTCAGAGATAACAACTGTTCCATACAGTTATTACCCATCAGTCCTAAAGTAATGGTCAAGGGAATTATTTAAACATAAACCTCTGAAGTCATAAATAGAAAATGTTTAAAAATAGCCATTTTCCTATTAATTTTTTTTTTCATTTTCCTATTTATTTTCAAAAGTGGGTTGAAAACAAAACTTGGAAGGATTCAAATACCTAAAGACACTGCTAAAATGCAATGCAAATATATAGTTCTTGCCTTTAAAAATATATACTGATGTCTATTGCATTTTTGATAATATTAGGGGTAAAGAGTACTGGCCTAAGCTACTTAAAGCTTAAGTCCTATACCAAGATTGTTTGGAAGTAATCCTTCCAAGTTTTGTTGGAAGTCTTGCCTACATAGGAAGTATATTAGACAGTTTTCTATTAATTCTGTCTTTACTATTTTGGTTTCATTGCTTCTGAGATAACCACCTTGAAAATCAACAAATAACATTGTAGCAGTAAACACAATTATGAAATTATTTAATGTCATAAACCAAGAACACCTGACTGCAGAATTTTTGTTGCTTTTATCTTTAGCGAGAGTTTCTTGAGAACACATACCAAAAATAAAACATCAATATTTTGTACACAGTTCTAAATCTTTGTAAAAATTAGTTCCACATACACTGAAAACTAGGTTAGGCCCCCACAATCTTGTTTCAACTTATGCAGTACAAGATTGTGCTAGTAACAGTCAGGCAACCCATTTAAAGCAGTGTGATTTTTAAAAAGGAGTAATAAGTAGAAAAATATTTGATATTAAGCAGACTGGGATAAAATACATTAACACATGCCATCCAATAATTCTAGAAACACATGACATTGTCAGAGGAATCTCTAACCTTGATGATGGAGGCCTTGAGGGCAATAATAATTGTGTGTCAAGCAAATAGCAGATTCTAATCAAATTCCTGGTTGCCTGGTTTCAGTACTTAATAATGAAAAATGAAAACACTGTTCTTATTAGTATATGCTCTGTTCACATAAATTTATAGTGACAGAACTAATAAAGTTCTGGGACTTTGCCCTAAGAGTATACATAGTTTAGCATAAAGTAAGACCTTGGTTGAATCCAGCAAAGTGGGATTAACTCTAAGAAATACACAAAAGCCCTCATCAGAAAAGTGTCTTACTGCAGACACATAGTATGTACCCTGAGGATATCTTACTTATAGCTTCACTATATCACCCTTCACAGGGTCCCAGTAGGGAACTCATTATGGGAGGACCAGGTACACTCCTTCACATTGACTTCATAAATAGTTTCCTCCTGTGGACTCAAAGACAGATCGGCATCATCAAGGAAAGTCCAATTTCACTAAATATCTCTTTAATTTAATTTTCCATTTAAGAAACCAATTTCCATATCTAAGCTAATGACTCATTAATAGTGTTAAAAGAAAAACTTTAGATGAATTAAATTTAACAGAGTTTGAACAAAGAATTATTCACAGATCAGCCAGTCCCCAAACCAGAATAGGTTCAGAGACTCCAGCACTGCTGCATAAGTGAAGAGGGTTTATGAACAGAAAAAGGAAAAGTGATGGACAGAAAATTCAAGGGAGGTGCGAAGGCAGCTAGATTGGTTACAGCTCAGAATTTGCCTTATTTGAACACAGTTTTAACAGTTGGCCACCTGTGATTGGCCAGAGCTCAGTGACTGACACGAATAGGTTACAGCCTGTTTGCACATCCAGTCAAGTTATACTTCACTACATACAGAGAGGCCTTTAGGCCAAGCTTTGTATATGTAAGGAGGAAGCTTTAGGATAAATTTAACAATGGTAAGACAGGTGATATACTTCAACAAATTGTACTGAATGAAAAGCACCATATACAGGTTTTGTTCCCAAACACCAGTATATCCAACATAACTATTCTAGAATTAATTCTTTGGGTTTTTTTTTTTCGTTTTCTTTCTTTTTTTTTTTTTTTTTTTTGAGACAGAGTCTCACTTTGTCATCCTCAGTAGAGTGCTGTGGTGTCACAGCTCACAGCAACCTCAAACTCTTGAGCTCAAGTGATTCTCTTGCCTCAGCCTCCCGAGTAGCTGGGACTACAGGCACCCACAACAACACCTGGCTATTTTTAGAGATGGGGTCTTGCTCTGACTGAGGCTGGTCTCAAACTCCTGATCTAGAATTAATTCTTCATGCTGTAACTGAGTTTATATGCCAGGACCTTGGTGGGCCAAAGAAAGAGAAGAAGAGAGAAGTAAGGCAAATGTGATAGACCCATTGAGCAACTCTAAACAAGTGTAAAAATGTTTTGTAGGATAGAGGAGCTAGGCCAAAGAAAAGGTTATTGCTAAGGCTGGGCATGGTGGCTCATGTCTGTAATCCCAGCACTTGGGAAAACAAGGCAGGTGGGATTGCCTGAGCTCACAGGTTCAAGACCAGCCTGAGCCAGAGCTAGACCTCATCTCTAAAAATAGCCGGGCATTGTGACAGGCATCTGTAGTCCCCTCAGCTACTTGGAAGACTGAGGCAAGAGAATTGCTTAAGCCCAAGAGTTTGAGGTTGCTGTGAGCTGTGATGCACAGCACTCTACTACGTGTGACATAGTGAGACAATTAAGAAAAAAAAAGAGGCTCGGTGCCTGTGGCTGTAGCGGCTAAGGCGCCAGCCACATACACGGGAGCTGGTGGGTTCTAATCCAGCACAGGGCCCACCAAACAACAATGATGGCTGCAACCAAAAAAAATATCCGGACGTTGTGGCGGCACCTGTAGTCCCAGTTACTTGGGAGGCTGAGGCAAGATAATTGCTTAAGCCCAGAAGTTGGAGGTTGCTGTGAGCTATGATGCTACAGCACTCTACCCAGGGTGACAGCTTGAGGCTCTGTCTCAAAAAAAAGGGGGGGGCACTGGAAGTGAAGCCTAGTTTGACAGAAATCTTGTCGCACATGACAAGATTAAAACAACAAATAATACCCTAATATGTCATCCTTTTTACTGACAAACACAAGAAGACAACTTGCTTTATTTTTTTTTAAAGGTGCCATCTAGGATCATTAACAATTGATTTTCTTTTAAACATTATTTAAATTAAGCCAAACAATTTTAACAATCTACCATGTTTATTCAAATAGGAGATCAATTATACAGTATTTCCCCATTTTGTAAAACAATGTATAGCACATGGCTAGTGGGGAGAAATTACTCTTCTAAGAAATAACTGAATCTGATTTTGAGGGGCTAAGTCAAATGTCTGCTTAGTTGTATCAAAAATAAGTATGGACGTGCTCGCTTCGGCAGCACATATACTAAAATTGAAACAATACAGAGAAGATTAGCATGGCCCCTGCGCAAGGATGACACGCAAATTCGTGAAGCGTTCCATATTTTTTTGTCTGTAAAAAAAAAATAAGAATAAAAATAAGTATGGACATATGTCTACAAAAATACCTTAAACACAGTGATTACCTCTAAGAACTGGATGGCTAGAAGACAAGGGCAGGAGAGAGACATCTGTCTACTATTATATATCCTTTTGTATCTTTTTAATGTTAAAGTGTATGACTGTACTATTAAAAGAATATCATTTATTTAAAGTTAAATTGGCCAGGTGTGGTCCCTCATGCCCATAACCCCAGCACTTTGGGAGGCCAAGGTGAGAGAGTATCACTTGAGCCCAGCAGTTGCCTGAGCAACATAGTAAGACACCGTCTCTACAAAAAGTGGAAAAAAATAATCCAAGCATGGTGGCACAGACCTGTAGTCCTAGCTGCTCAGGAGGCTAAGGTAGGAGGATGGCTTGAGACCAGGAGTTTGAGACTGCAGTGAGGTATGATTGTGGCACTGCACTCCAGCCTGAGTGACAGAGCTAGTTCCTGTTACCCACCCCCCCAAAATTAAATAATTAACAGTTTTCTTTGAAGTATTATGAAGACAAACAACAATATAATGTATTGGAAAATCCCTACTCTTAAAACATTAAGGCTTGGGCGGTGCCTGTGGCTCAGTGGGCAGGGCGCCAGCCCCATATATCGAGGGTGGCCGGGTTCAAACCCAGCCCCGGCCAAACTGCAACAAAAAAATAGCCAGGTGTTGTGGCGGGTGCCTGTAATCCCAGCTACTCGGGAGGCTGAGGCAAGAGAATCACCTAAGCCCAGGAGTTGGAGGTTGCTGTGAGCTGTGTGACACCATAGCACTCTACCGTGGGTGATAAAGTGAAACTCTGTCTCTACAAAAAAAACAAAAACAAAATATTAAGGCTCAGCACCTATAGTACAGTGGTTATGGTGCCAGCCACATACACCAAGACTGGCAGGTTCGCACCCGGTCTGAGCCTGCTAAACAATGACAACTGTAACAAAAAATAGCAGGATGGTGTAGTGGACACCTATAGTCCCAGCTACCTGGGAGGCTGAGGCAAGAAAATTGCTTAAGCCCAAGACTTTGAGGTTGCTGTGAGCTGTGACACCATGGCACTCTACCAAGGGTGACATAATGAGACTCTGTCTCAAAAAACAACAACAACAACAACATTAAAATAGCAAATGCCGGCTCGGCACCTGTGGCTCAAGCAGCTAAGGCGCCAGCCACATACACCTGAGCTGGCGGGTTCAAATCCAGCCCGGGGCCTGCCAAACAACAAAGACGGGAATTGTGGCAGGCACCCGTAGTCCCAGCTACTTGGGAGGTGGAGGCAGGAGACTCGCTTGAGCCCAGGAGTTGGAGGTTGCTGTGAGCTGTGATGTCACAGCCTCTACCCAGAGCGACAGCTTGAGGCTCTGTCTCAAAAAAAAAAAAGAAAAATATATAACAAATGCCATCCTATTCCTCAGGTTGATGAATTGTTCTCTCTTGCAACTGGGCTGAATACAAGTTAAATGTCTGCTTTGTTGTATCAAAAATAAGTATGGAAATCAACTGTCTTTTGAACTCAAAGAACAGTACTCCAAAAAGCCATATAACGCTGTATTTCATTGTGTGTCATCATACATTATTTAACATAGTCCTTAGGGCAAAAAATAGGTGTAGTTCCAAAATTAAAACTTTTAGCTCCTATGGAAAAAAGGATAAATTAAAATACAGAAGGAAAACAATGTTAAGTTTCTTGTTCCTAAGTCTCAGAAGCTCTTACTAGTTCCAAAGCTGACTTTGAAAATCAAACTTTGAAAAAGGAAGATGAATAAGACCATATATAATAGACCTATGAATTATTCAGTATAGTCTACCTTAAATCCTACATAAAAAGTATTTCCAACTGATGGTATTGGGACTACTAATGGGGACTAAAATAACTGAATTCACTAAGACAAAAAAAATTTTTTTGGAATACTCTTTAAGGTAGTCATCAAGAAATTTGATAGAGACAAAACTGTAGGTGACTGGGGGATGTGTAAGAGGTGGGAGCATTTTTCTAGGCCCTCTTCTCTGACATTAACTTTAGCTCTATACCAATACATCTTTCTTTCCTCCCTCTCTCTTTCCCTCTCTCCCTCATCTCTTCCTTTTCCTCCCTTCCTTCACCAGGCAGCAGGAGTTTTAGGAGGCATCTTTTGGACAGGTACACAAAAAACCAAACAAGTAGTACACAGTTAATAAATGATAAATGCCATAAGCAGACAGCTATAGACACATGCAGAGGAATGGATGGTTGTATTCTGACTTGGGCACAGTCTGGTGCATGGGTCTAGCAATATCCTCAATCCACCACAAATGAAAACAAAGTCTGGATTACAGGCTGTGGTAGGAGAAAGGGAACTTAATAAACAACTTATTGTAAGTACCACATATGAACAGATAAACACCATTCTGCTTTCTCTTAGAAATGATTTTTTTTGCCAAAATTTTGTTAATTTGTTATTACAATTTTAAAAGGTATTTTTCTCTTTAGATGATGGATGGCAGATGCTTTGATATTTGAGAGCAATTCATAATGTAAAACTTCTATTTTGCTTCAGAATACATTTGTGGAGAAGTAGAGCTCAAGGTTTACCTTCCTTATTACAGTATGCTTGAGCTAATATTAAAATAAATTTTAATCCATTGATACAGTAATGAGGTTTAAGCAGAGTAAATTGCATAAGGGAAAACGCTAACTAAATTTCTCTAGCCCATAGAGAAAATAATTGAAATGCCAACCTATAGGCATACAAGGCATTTAAATCTAAGAAAATAATATCCTATTCTTTTCCTATTACTCTAAAAATGGTTTTCTTCCATACTTTTTCAATGTCTACTCTATTGCCAGCTGGCTGTGGCTTCTTTCAGCTGCTTTTAACAGATTCAGATCAAGAGTAGATTAGATACAGCAGGACCTAGTGATGGTAAAAACAACCTCCCAAAGCTAAACTGACCTGAAACAGTAAGGTAAAACAAATGAAAAAAATCTTAAGCGACAGGGGCAGTGCCTATGGCTCAAGGAGTAGAGTGCCAGCCCCATATACCAGAGTTGGTGGGTTCAAACCTGACCTGGCCAAAAACTGCAAAGAAATAAAATATAAAAAAGAAAATGTTTCAATAAAGGATCATTAAAAAAAAAAAAAATCTTAGAGACTGACCTGTGAGGTTCACAGAGGAAAGTTAAACATTTAGCGTACCCTCAGAGGCACCGATATAACAATATTTAGATGAGTGTCTACTGTGTACGAGGCACAAGCATTGTTCTAGGATTGTTTATATATGTCTAAATCTACAATGAGAAGCCCTAATTCTGACCATATTTAAATTTGTGATAATAGCACTTAAAACTAGGAATCTCAGAAGGAGCTTACATGCCTTGCTATTTTATTTAAAATAGTAGCGACAGGCCAGGCACGGTGGCTCACGCCTGTAAACCTAGCACTCTGGGGCTCAGAGCCAATAGCTCAGTGTGTAGGGCGCCAGCCACAAACACCAAGGCTGGTGGGTCCGAGCCCAGCCCTGGCCTGCTAAAAGCAATGACAACTACAACCAAAAAATAGCCAGGTGGGGTGGCGCCTGTGGCTCAAAGGGGTAGGGCACCAGTCCCATATGCCAGAGGTGGTGGGTTCAAACCCAGCCCTGGCCAAAACCCACAAATAAATAAATAAATAAATAAATAAATTAGCCAGGTGTTGTGGTGGGTGCCTGTAGTCCCAGCTACTTGGGACACTAAGGCAAGAGAATTGTTTAAGCCTAAGAGTTTAAGGTTGCTGTGAGCTGTGATGCTACGGCACTCTGCCAAGGGTGACATAATGAGACTGTCTCAAAAAACAAACAAACAAAAAATCTTAGCACTCTATGAGGCCAAAGCAGTGGATTCCTTGAGCTCACGAGTTCAAGACTGACCTGAGCAAAAGCAAGACCCCCATCTCTACTAAAAATAGAAAAACTGACACAAGAGGCTCTCTTGAGCCTGGGTTGGAGGTTTCT
Source organism: Nycticebus coucang (assembly GCF_027406575.1). Taxonomy (NCBI): domain Eukaryota; kingdom Metazoa; phylum Chordata; class Mammalia; order Primates; family Lorisidae; genus Nycticebus; species Nycticebus coucang. The sequence continues at coordinate 18,041,865 of NC_069796.1, forward strand.
GTTAGCTTGATGCCACAGCACTCTACCCAGGGCAACAGCTTGAGACTCTGTCTCCAAAAATAAAAAATAAAATAAAAATAAAATAGCAGTGACCATCATTAGCACTATTAACATAGTATTAAGTACTCGCTGTTTGTCAGAAACAGCTCATCACTTTCCTTGCATTATCTTATTTAATTATTTCTCATCTAAAACAATTCCATGAAGAAAATACTCTTTCTGGGTGGCGCCTGTGGCCCAGTGAGTAGGGTGCTGGCCCCATATACCAAGGGTGGCAGGTTCAAACCCGGCCCCAGCCAAACTGCAATAAAAAAAATAGCCAGAAGTTGTGGTGGGCCCTGTAGTCCCAGCTACTCGGTAGGCTGAGGCAAGAGCTGGAGGTTGCTGTGAGCTGTGATGCCATGGCACTCTACCAAGTGTGATAAAATGAGACTCTGTCTCAAAAAAAAGAAAAAATACTCTTTCTAACCATTTTAAACCATTTTTTAAAAAACCAAGGCAAAGACACATAGTAAATGTCATGGCTAACTTAAAAGTCCACACACTTGTCTTTTTTTTATTAAGTCATAGCTGTGTCTTTTTGTCTGACATCTTAGCCAGGTTGCGGTTAGTGGCAGCTCCTCTCCGAGCTTCGCAATGCCGCCCAAGGATGACAAGAAGAAGAAAGAGGCTGGAAAGTCGGCCAAGAAAGACAAAGACCCAGTGAACAAATCTGGAGGCAAGGCCAAAAAGAAGAAGTGGTCCAAAGGCAAAGTTCGGGACAAGCTCAACAACCTAGTCTTGTCTGACAAAGCTACGTATGACAACCTCTGAAGGAAGTTCCCAACTATAAGCTTATCACTCCAGCTATGGTCTGTGAGAGACTGAAGATTCCAGACTCCCTGGCCAGGGAAGCCCTTCAGGAGCTCCTTAGTAAAGGATTTATCAAACTGGTTTCAAAGCACAGAGCTCAAGTAATTTACACCAGAAATACCAAGGGTGGAGATGCCCCAGCTGCTGGTGAAGATGCATGAACAGGGTCCAACCAACCATATATTTGGAAAAATAAAACTTTATTGAACAACAAAAAAAATCATAGCTACGTACGTTAGTGCAGTCAAGGGGTACAATGTGCTGGTTTCATATATAATCTGAAATATTTTCATCAAACTGTTTAACATAGCCTTCATGGCATTTTCTTAGTTACTGTATGAAGGCGTTTGAATTCTGCATTTAGTAAGTTTCGCCTGTACCCATTCTAAGATGCACCGTAGGTGTGGCCCCACCCATTACCCTCCCTCCACCCTTCCTCCCCCCTCCCTTCCCCTCCCTTTCCCCATATTCTTGTGCTATAGTTGGGTTATAGCCTTCATATGAAAGCTATAAATTAGCTTCATAGTAGGGCTGAATACATTGGATACTTTTTCTTCCATTCTTGAAATACTCTGCTAAGAAGAATATGTTCCAGCTCCATCCATATAAACTTGAAAAAGGTAAAGTCTCCATCTTTCTTTAAGGCTGCATAATATTCCATGGTATACATGTACCACAGTTTGCTAGTCCATTTGTGGGTCGATGGGCACTTGGGCTTCTTCCATGACTTAGCAATTACAAATTGGGCTGCAATAAACATTCTGGTACAGATGTCTTTGTTATATTGTTAATTTTTGGTTTTCTGGGTATATACCTAGTAAAGGAATTATAGGATCAAATGGCAGATCTATTTTTAGATCTCTGAGTATTCTCCAAACATCCTTCCAAAAGGAACATATTAGTGTACATTCCCACCAGCAGTGTATAAGTCTTCCCTTTTCTCCACATCCACGCCAACATCTCTGGTTTTGGGATTTTGTTATGTGGGCTAATCTTACTGGAGTTAGGTGATATCTCAAAGTAGTTTTGATTTGCATTTCTCTGATGATTAAGAATGATGAGCATTTTTTCATGTGTCTGAAGGCCGTGCACCTGTTTTCTTCAGAGAAATTTCTCTTCAAGTCCTTTGTCCACCCTGAGACGGGATTACTTGTTCTTTTCTTGCAAATACATTTGAATTCTCTGTGGATTCTGGTTATTAAACCTTTGTTGGAGACATAACCTGCAAATATCTTCTCCCATTCTGAGTGCTGTTTGCTTGCTTTACTTACTGTATCCTTGGCTGTGCAGAAGCTTTTTAGTTTGGTCAGGTCCCCGTAGTGTATTTTTGAAGCTGCTTCAATTGCCCAGGGGGTCCTCCTCATAAAATACTCGCCCAGACCTATTTCTTCAAGGGTTTTCCCTGCACTCTCTTCTAGTATTTTTATACCTTCATGTCTTAAGTTTAAATCTTTAATCCAGTGAGAGTCTATCTTGGTTAATGGTGAAAGGTGTGGGTCCAGTTTCAATTTCTACAGGTTGCCAGCCAGTTCACCCAGCACCATTTGTTAAATAGGAAATCTTTTCCCCATTGAATGTTTTTAATTGGCTTGTCAAAGATCAAATGACAGTAAGTAGCTGGATTCATCTCTTGGTTCTCTATTCTGTTCCAGACATCTACTTCTCTGTTTTTGTGCCAGTACCATGTTGTTTTGATCACTATCGATTTGTAGTACAGTCTCAGGTCTTGTAGCGTGATTCCTCCTGCTTTGTTTTTATTTCCAAGTAATGTCTTGGCTATTCGAGGTTATTTCTGATTCCATATAAAATGAAGTATTATTTTTTCGAGATCTTTAAAATATGACAATGGAGCTTTAATAGGAATTGCATTAAAATTATATATTGCTTTGGGTAGTATAGACATTTCCCAGCCATGAGCATGGTATGTTTTTCCATTTGTTAACATCTTCAGTTATTTCTTTTCTTAAAGTTTCATAGTTCTCTTTATAGAGATCTTTCATGTCCTTTGTTAGGTAAACTCCCAAATATTTCATCTTCTTTGGCACTACTGTGAAAGGAACAGTCCTTGACTGTTTTTTCGGTTTGGCTATTCTTGCTATATATAAAGGCTACAGATTTATGGGTGTTGATTTTGTAGCCTGAGACATTGCTGTATTCCTTGATCACTTCTAAAAGTTTTGTAGTAGAATCCCTGGTGTTTTCCAGATATACAATCATATCATCTGCGAAGAGTGAAAGTTTCATCTCTTCTGAACCCTATGCACGCACTTGTCTTTTGTGCTTTTAATGTTGAGGAGGAAAATATTGGTATTATCTATGTGACTATGAAGTGATATCTTAGTGGTGACTATTCATAAATTATTTTAACTTAAGCCAATCTTATCCACCAATTTCTATCTTGTAAGTGAACCACATTTCAGTTAGTTGTACAGTTCGGGCTACAGAACTAATACTAATATTAATTGAGCCTTTTGCATGGTCCATGTGCTAGTCTATTTCATGAGATAGGTATTATTTTTGTTATCCCTAGTAAAGCCCTAAGGAGTTAAAGTTACACTGCTAATGAGCTCGAGAGCCAAGATTCAATCTGGCTCAAGGGCCTAACTACTACTCTAAGCAGCCCTTCAACTAAAAGAGGCTAATGAGCCAGTAACCAGTAACATCATGAATCTGGAGCCTTAACTAAAAATCAAAGGAAGTGCTTAAGGTTGTGGAGGGTGTCGCACTATGGCTCATGCCTGTAATCCTAGCACTCCAGCATTTGCTGAGGCCAAGCCGGGTGGATAGCCTGAGGTCAGTTGGACAGTGAGAGGAGTGGCCATAGTTATTCAAGTAACCTAGAAACCTGCAAAGTCAGCTCACCCTGAAGATCTGGTCATTTGAGGCCAGGCGGGGTGGCTCACACCTGTAATCCTAGCACTCTGGGAGGCCGAGGTGGGTGGATTGCCTGAGCTCAGGAGTTCCAGACCTACCTGATCCAGAGCTAGATCAGTCTCTTAAAAAAAAAAAAGAATAATAATAATAATAATAATAATGGGCGGCGCCTGTGGCTCAAAAGAGTAGGGCGCTGGCCCCATATACCGGAGGTGGTGGGTTCAAACCTGGCCCCGGCCAAAAACTGCAAAAAAAAAAAAAAAAAAAGCCGGGCGTTGTGGTGGGCACTTGTAGTCCTAGCTACTTAGGAGTCTGAGGAAAGAGAATTGCTTAAGCCCAAGAGTTTGAGGCTGCTGTGAGCTGTGATGCCATAGCCCTTTACCAAGGGTGACAAAGTGAGACTCTATCTTAAAAAAAAAAGGAAAGAAAGAAATTGAAGATCTGGTCATTAATGCCACTCACTTCCCAGTGGAGCTGGTGGTGAATTTCACTGAGGACTTAGGACGTACTATTCAGGAGTAGTAAACGTGAAATTCTTCACAGAGAATGAATTTCTTCTCTGATTCTCCATCAGTTACAGAATACTTGCTCGCCCCATGACCTTGAGCAGAGTCAACGCTGTATGCTTGTTTACCTTTGAAATGTCTTTTTTTTTTTTTTTGTAGAGACAGAGTGTCACTTTATCCACTTTATCGCCCTCAGTAGAGTGCTCTGGCATCACAGCTCACAGCAACCTCCAACTCCTGGGCTTAGGTGATTCTCTTGCTTCAGACTCCATAATAGCTGGGACCGCAGGCGCCCGCCACAACGCCCGGCTATTTTTTTGTTGTTGCAGTTTGGCTGGGGTCAGGTTTGAACTCGCCACCCTTGGTATATGGGGCCGGCACCCTACCCACTGAGCCACAGTCACGGCCCTAAAATGTCTTATTAATGCCTGAGTGGAAGGAACACTCTTTCAAGTACAAAATATTAATTATATCTTCAGGATTATAAACATAACTAGAGATTTTAATGAGGTGACATAAATTAACATTAATTTAGTGCTTTAAGTTTTCACAATCTTATTTACAAACAATTGCAATGTCATTTCCATTCTTCAGTTGCAAATACACAGTCAGGCTTTGGCAAAGTGATTACTTAAGGTTGCACAGCATGATAATATAGCAGGGACTCCTACCCCGGACTACTCTTTGTCCAAATTCAAAGTTCTAATACAATTGACAGGCTAATAATATTAGTAAAAGTGTGTCACGCGCTGATCATGTGCCAGACACTGTGCTCATCACCCAGCTGCACACTCCAATTCTCACAAGAACCATATGAAGTAGTTACAATTATTCCTATTTTACAAATGAGAGACCCACAGAGGTGTTAAATCATTTGCCCAAGATCATATGCTGACTAAGAGGCACAGAATTAGAAACCAAACGATGGTCTCTCTTGACACTAAAACATGTTTAGGGTTTCTTTTTTTTTTTTTGAGACAGAGTCTCACTTTTGTCACCCACCATAGAGTGCCATGGCATCATAGCAACCTCAAACTCCTGGGCTTAAGCGATTCTCTTGCCTCAGCCTCCTGAGTAGCTGGGACTATAGGCGCCCACCACAACGCCCGGCTATTTTTAGAGACAAGGGCTAGCTCTGGCTCAGGCTGGTCTCAAACCTGTGGCAATCCACCTGCCTTAGGCTCCCAAGTGCTGGGATTACAGGTGTGAGTCACTTGGTCCAGCCTTTTAGGGTTTCATTTCCATCTAAATGGAAACAAATGGATGTACACATGTAAAATATTTCTCTTCCCTAAAACATGAAACCAATGATGGCAATGTGTCACAAACAAGGAAGTATCACTATTAGCTTAATCCTCTAAACCCGAGGTCCAAAAACAAACAAACAAACAAAAAAATAATAAGAATGTTTTTGTTTCTACCCTTTGGTTTTCATTGCTTATGTTTTGAAATAATATATTGTACTACTTATATTAATATATATTTACATATATTAATATGTTTATATTTCTCAGTAAAAATACTAAGAGCACTGAATTGTGGTTCAGCTGGTTTACTGTGATACTTCTGTCCATCTACAGTGTTCACTAGCAACAAAGCTACATGACAATAACAGAAAGCCATCAGGTGACAGCACGGAATGTTGGTTTTAGATTTACAAAATGATACTATAAAAACAGAAATGGCCGGGTGCAGTGTTTTATGGCTGTAATCCTAGCACTTGGGAGGCCTGAGCTGACAGGTTTGAGACCAGCCTGAGCAAGAGCGAGACCCCCGTCGTTAAAAATAGCTGGGCACTGAGGCGGCGCCTGTGGCTCAGTGAGTAGGGCGCCGGCCCCATATACCAAGGGTGGTGGTTCAAACCCGGCCCCAGCCAAACTGCAACAAAAAAATAGCTGGGCATTGTGGCAGACACCTGTAGTCCCAGCTACTCAGGAGGCTGAGGCAAGAGAATCACCTGAGCCCAGGAGGTGGAGGTTGCTGTGAGCTGTGATGCCATAGCACTCTACCAAGGGCGATAAAGTGAGACTCTATCTCCCAAAAAAAGCCAGGCATCGTGACAGGTGTCTGTAGTCCCAGCTACTTGGAAGGCTGAGGTAAGAGAATCGTTTGAGATCAAGAGTTTGAGGTTGCTGTGAGCTATGACATAACAGTGCTCTACTGATGGCAACAAACTGAAACTCTGTCTCAAAAATAAACAAAAAAAAAGATATAGGAAGTAAAGCGAAGAGGATTTTTAGGGTAGTGGAACTACTCAGTATGATACCAAAATGGTGAATATATATCATCATGTGTTTTCCAAAGTCATGGAATGTGTAATACTAAGAATGAATCCTAATGTAAACTATGATCTTTGAGTGATAATGATGTACTAAATTATGTCCATGAGTTGTAACAAATGTACCACAATGGTTGGGGATATTGCTAATGGTAGAGGTTATGCCTATAGTCCAAGCTACTTAGGAGGCTGAGGCAATAAGCCTCCTTCCTCCTTTTGGGGGAAAAGGAGGCATAAGGAAAATCTGTACTTTCCTCTCCATTTTGCAGCATACCATATAACTGCTCTAAAAAAAACAAAGTCTATTTTGAAAACACAGGCATCCGAGTTAAATTTGAATTTTGGATAAAAAACAATATTTTAGTAGAAGTATGTCCCATGCAAACTTTAGAATATGCCCACACAAAAGTATTTGTAAAATAATCTGGAATTCAAATTTAACTGGGTATCCTGTATTTTATCTGGCAACCCTACTGAGGGTATGTGTGGGACATTTCTGGGTGGCACACTGTGCGAAGGATGAGTGGGGTAATGGAATGTGTGTGGACAACTGCAGGGACAAAGACACTTAATGTCCTGAAATTATGGGTTAGTCCTACACAATAAAGAACTGTTCTACCCAAAATACCAATAGCACCGCTTATGACAACTGAAAGACTTAGGAAGGAAAAAAATCTTTTTCTCTACCCTCTCAGATACAAACAGGGGCCTTTCAATTAAACTGACCAAAGATTAAGAGACAGGGGAAAAAAAGATTTATTCATATGTATAATTTAAGACAGAGCTAACAATAGAAAGAGCTAGTTCATTAACTGGTTTAAGTCAGAGACTTAACGTACCTAACTTAGGGAGAGGGAAGAGAGGAAAGACTTCTCCAGAGGAACAATGTTTCCTTAGGGCTTTAGGAGAACAAAGGTGAGATGAAATCTGTGATAATGTTTTGCCTATTCTGTGGAGAGGCTGTTCCCCCTTCTTCAGGCCATAAAACTCCCTAAAGAGGGATTTCTGGTATGTTTACTCTTGGCCTCCTTATTGGGAGTAAAAGCCACTCCTAAGAAGGAATTTCTGGCAGCCTCATTTCGCCAACTCTCCAGCTCTTTGTAAAGGAAGTTCCAAGGAAGTTTCTTTGTGCATTTGTTAAATCACAAATGTCTTCAGCTTAAAATAATTTTTTTTTTAAAGTTTTGTCTTTTAATAAGCATGAAGAGATTCATCAAAAGATCTGATACAAAAACCATCAGGGTAACACAATCTTGAAATAAAATTTTAAAATAACACCCTCTCCTCTTTCATCTCATCCCTAACATCCCAACTTTATTTCAAGTTGGACAGAAATATAAAAGGGGTCTTTGACATAAAGATTTAAGCTTAAAATAATTTTTATACCAGCTCTGGGATTCTGAGTGGGTCTTTCATGGATGTTTGTGAACTTACATTTTTTTTTTTTTTTTTTGAGACAGAGTCTTACTTTATCACCCTCAGTAGAGTGCCTTGGCGTCACAGCTCACAGCAACCTCCAAATCTGGGTCTTAAGTGATTCTCTTGCCTCAGCCTCCCAAGTAGCTGTGCACCCGCCACAAGGCCTGGCTATTTTTTGTTGAAGTTGTCATAGTTGTTTTAGCTGGCCCAAGCCCTATTCAAACCCGCCAGCCTCAGTGTATGTGGCTGACGCGGTAACCACTGTGCTACAGGTGACAAGCCCTACATTCTTCTTTAATATCTTCTGTGTGCAGGGGTGGCATCTATAGCTCACCTACCCTAGGGAATAGGGTGCTGGTCCCATATACTGAGGTTGGTGGGTTTGAACCTGGCCCTGGCCAAACTGCAACAAAAATATAGCCGGGCACTGTGGCGGGTACCTGTAGTCCCAGCTACTCAGGAGGCTGAGGCAAGAGAATTGCCTAAGCCCAAGAGCTGGAGGTTGCTGTGACCTGTGACGCCACAGCACTCCACCGAAGGTAACAAAGTGAGACACTGTCTCTTAAAAAAAAAAGAAAAAATCAGCCAGGTGTTGTGGCGGGCACCTGTAGTCCCAGCTACTGGGAAGGCTGAGGCAAGAGAATCACGTGAGACCAAGAGTTTGAGGTTACACAGCACTCTACTGAGGGTAACAAAGTGACACTGTCTCAAGAAAAAAATAAAAATGGAAAAAACTAGTCAACCATTGTGGCAGTGCCAATAGTCCCATCTACTCAGGAGGCTGAGGTGGAGGAACTATTGAACCCAGGAGTTTGAGGGTGCTGTGAACTACAATGATGCCATGTCACTCTACCCAGGGTGACAGAGTGAGACTTGGTTTCAAAAAAAAAAAAAAAATCCAGCCAGACATAGTGGCTTACCCCTATAATGTCAGAAGGAGGATCTCTTGAGCCCAGGAATATAGCAAGAGCCCCTCCCTATTAAAAATTAAATTAGCAGGGCATGGTGGCATGTACCTATAGTCTCAGCTACTCAGGAGGCCAAGGCAGGAAGATCTCTTGAGCCTATGTGATCATGCCACTGCATTCAGACCTGAGTGACAAAATGCGACCCTGCCACTTAAAAACGGGTGGGAGGAAAAAATCCAATAGACAATGTAGTGAAAGTTGTTAAAGTCAGAATATGTGAATAGCATCTCCATTGATTAGTAAAGTTTATTAGTTAAACCACAAACCACTGTGGTTTCTTTTCTCGTTTTGATATTTTTTGAGACAAAGTCTCACTTTGTTGCCCTCAGTGAAGCAGTATGGCATCATAGCTCACAGCAACCTCAAACTCTTGGGCTTAAGTGATTCTCTTTTTTTTTTGAGACAGAATCTCACTCTGTTACCCTTGGTAGAGTGCCATGGTGTCACAACTCACATCAACCTCAAGCTCCTGGGCTTAGGCGATTCTCTTTTTGCCTCAGCCTCCCAAGTAGCTGGGACTACAGGCACCCACCACAACGCCTGGCAATTTTTTTGTTATTGCAGTTTGGCCAGGGACAGGTTCAAACCCACCACCCTCAGTTTATGGGGCTGGCGCCCTACTCACTGCACCACAGGCGCCGCCCTTACGTGATTCTCTTCCTTCAGCCTCCCAAGTAGCTGGGACTACAGGTGCCTGCCACAACATGTGGCTATTATTTAGAGATGAGGTCTCACTCTTGCTCAGGCTTGAACCTGTGAGCTCAGGCAATCCACCCACCTCAGCCTTCCAACTGCTAGGATTACAGGCATGAGCCACAGCACCTGTTCTCTCAATTTGAATAGAAAATGTCCAGAAAACATTTTGAGTTTCCTCAAGTTAATCAGGAGTACACCTTCACAACATATGATTTGGTCACAGTCTGAATGAAAAACGGTTGCTAGTTGGCTCCGCGCCTGTGGCTCAAGCGGCTAAGGAGCCAGCCACATACACCTGAGCTGGCGGGTTTGAATCCAGCCGGGGCCGCCAAACAACAATGACAGCTGCAACCAAAAAATAGCCCGGTGTTGTGGCAGGTGCCTGTAATCCCAGCTACTTGGGAGGCTCAGGCAGGAGAATTGCTTGAGCCCAGGAGTTGGAGGTTGCTGTGAGCCGTGATGCCATAGTACTCTATCCAGAATGACAGCTTGAGGCTCTGTCTCAAAAAAAAAAAAAAAGAAAACAGTTGCTTGTTTTCCTAAGATTTTTGACTTTTGCAAGGATCCAAGGTGTGAGAATTAAGTTAGACACAGCTTCATCCTCTAATACTGTAATTAGGATATGAAGGTCTGGCTTAAAATTTCTTTGAGAAGTTTAGAGATGCTAAACTTGACCCAATCCAAAAGTAAGACGAAAAGAAACATAAATATCATTATCAGGAATAGCTGTCAAACACTGGCTAACTTGTTTGAAATGCAAACACCCTGGTGCTTGGCCCCCTAGGCAATTGGGAGAATTCCAGGAAGAATTAGCTCCTGATACAAGAAATCTGCAATCCTCCCAAACTCTGGAATCCAAAACACAAAGCTACCTTAATCTGACTTATTTTCATAACAGTATGCATTGTACACATATTTTGGTTTTAGAAGTTTTGTTTGCTGTTCAATTGTGATATTCATATCTCAAGTCTTAGTGCTCAGTTTTGTTTTGTTTTGTTTTGTTTGAGACAGTCTCACTTTGTATTTGTAGCCCTTTATAGAGTGACAGAGTGCTGTAAAGTCATAGCTCACAGCAACCTCAAACTCTTGGGCTCAAGTGATTCTCTTGCCCCAACCTCCCGAGCAGCTGGGACTTCAGGCACCTGCCACAACATCTAGCTATTTTTAGAGACAGGGTCTCCTCACTCTGCTCAGGTTGGTCTTGAACCTATGAGTTTAGGCAATCCACTCACCCTGGCCTCCCCGAGTGCTAGGATTACAGGCGTGAGCTACTAAGCCTGGCTTTTTTATTTATTTTTTTGAGAGTCTCACTTTGTCACCCTTTATAGAGTGCTGTGGCATCTTAGCTCACAGCAGCCTCAAACTCTTGTGCTCAAGGGATTCTCCTGCCTCAGCCTCCCTAGTAGGTCCAGATTATGGACTCACGAGCTCAGGCAATCCACCCGCCTCAGCCTCCCAGAGTGCTGAGATTAAGGTGAGTCACTGCACTGGTCCTTAGTCCTCAGTTTTTAAGCTTCACCTGAGTTTACACTAAATTTGCTCATATCTGAGGTTCCTCAAGCAAATACATTTTATTACCCTTTTTCCCAGTGAAGAAGGTAGCAGACAGTTTGGTTGTCTACCTGACAGGCACTTGCAGCCCCTTGTTCCTTGCATTTCTTTTTTTAGACCCAGTTTTTCATTTCTCCAGCCTCCGTTGAAACAACAGGCTTTAAATGTGGCTCACCTCTGGCCATTGAGATATAATAGGAAGTGTGCTTGGGAGATTCCTAGAAAGATTTTCCTCCCTGATAAAAGAAAAGTAGAAAGTGAGGAGAATGTATTTTTCATTCCCCACCCTTTCTGCTTTTCTGTATGTTGTCTGGTGAGGACAAAGTATTTGGTGCCTCCACAGATAATATGTGCCCATCAGGGGAAAGCCTATGGTTGGCTGCTGAACCATTCTGGTACTATCTTTGTTGTATGACGCAAGTATATGTCTTTATTTTTATTTTTTTCACTTTAAATTTTTTTTCCTTTTTTTTCTTTTCAGGCTAGTCAAGTGAAGCAGGAGTGGAGTCATTTTTTATTTTTGTTTAGCGATGAGGTCTCATTATCTTGCCCAGGCTGGCTTTGAACTCCTTCCACTTCAGCCTCCTGCCTAGCTGGGATTATAGGCCTAAACCACTGCATTTGGCAATATGTCTTTATTACTTCATGCTGTTAGTAAACATATTATGTTAGTAAACATATTATGCTCCATAGTACCTGCCCTGGAATAACTGCTAGAATGTTCTGTGCAAATCTTTGGAACTATCTAATATTTCAATGAGAAAAGAAGAGAGGAATATACAAAATATTAAAATCACTCTACATTGAAAAATCATTAAAGAGATCCATAACTAGGAACTGCCATGCTAAAATGAGTGTGGCTTTTAAACTCAACACCTTTCTAATCCGATTCCATCTTTTACATTAACTGCTTTTTATTTTATTTATTTTTATTTATTTATTTTGCAGTTTTTGGCCAGTGCTGGGTTTGAACCTGCCACCTCTGGCATATGGGGCTGGCACCCTACTCCTCTGAGCCACAGGCACCGCCCAATTTTATTTATTTATTTTTTTGAGCAGAGTATCACTTTATCACCCTCAGTAGAGTGCTATGGCATCATAACTCATAGCAACCTCAAACTCTTGGCTCAAGTGATTCTCTTGCCTCTGCCTCCTGAGTAGCTGGGACTACAGGCGCCCACCACAACGCCCAGCTTTTTTTTTTTTCTTTCTTGCAGTTTTTGGCTGGGGCCGGGTTTGAACCCACCACCTCCGGTATATGAAGCTGGCACCCTATCCCTTGAGCCACAGGCGCCGCCAGATGTTCAGCTATTTTTAGATGGGGTATTGCTCTGGCTCAGGCTGGTCTCAAACCTGTGAGCTTAGGCAATCCACCCGTCTTGGCCTCCCAGAGTGCTAGGATTACAGGCATGAGCCACTGTGCCTGGCCTATTAACTGCTTTTTAAAAACATCTTTGTTGAGACGGAGTTCACATACTGTACAATTCACATTTCCTCCTTGAAAAGGATTTGCATCCTACTACTTTGTAGAAGAATGCAGACTATGAAGTTTAACCTTTCTCACCCTACTCTGTAGCCAAAATTCTCTGTCTCTGCATTGGTCATTTCCAGATTCCTCCCCACGCCCTTGCTTCCTTATCTCCTGTGTGCTCACTTCAGCTAAGAATCTTTCTGTTTGTGTAAGGAGCTAGTTCTTAGACAGACCTTTCAAAAGAAGGCACCGGCAGTAGGGCGTGACACAAAGGGGCTTAAGCTAAGTAGTGTGGTCAGACACCAAGATTGCTGACCAGACCCCTGCAGCAGGGCTTGACAAGTTTAGGAGACCCACCAGGCTTTAAAGCCTCCCTTAAAGGTAGCAATCAAGGTCAGAGAACCAAACTAATTAGACTCTTCAAAACAGTGGTCCAGAGTCACTGCTAGAAAGGACTTGTTTTCTGACTAAAGCCAGGAAACTATTGCTTTTTTTATCTATATACTCTAGGTATTCTCCAGTGAGCACCTTCCTACTCAGAGCTTTCTAGATTTGGGCAATTTAAATGCCTCTTAATTTATAAAAACCTCAAACAAAAAGATTTTAAAAAGAAAGAATGATGGAAGGAAAGAAAAAGAAAGATAATTATTTTCAACTATTAAGAGTTCTCAGCTTGGCGCCTATAGCTCAAGCGGCTTAGGCGCCAGCCACATACACCAGAGCTGGTGGGTTCTAATCCAGCCCAGGCCTGCCAAACAACAATAACAACCACAACCAAAAAATAGCTGGGCATTGTGGCGGGTGCCTGTAGTCCCAGCTACTTGGGAGGTTGAGGAAAGAGAATCGCGTAAGCCCAGGAGTTCAAGGTTGCTGTGAGCTGTGACACCACAGCACTCTACCCAAGGTGATAGCTTGAGGCTCTGCCTCAAAAAAAAAAAAGTTCTCAGTGGGCCAGGAATGATGGATCAGGCCTGTAGTCCCAGCTACTTAGGATATTGAGGAAGCAGTCTTGCTGAGTCCAGGAGTTTGAGGTTGCTGTGAGCTATGTAAACACCACTGCACTTTAGCTTGGGCAATACAGCAAGTCTCTGTCCCCCTGAAACCCCCCAAAAAGTTTTAGGTGTTCAGGTCAGATTCAAGACTTGGGTTGAGTCCCTCATTGTCAGCTACTTCTTCAGAGCCTTGTAATTTTCTTCATCATTTTCCTCTTTCAGGACCTGGCTTGAGAAAAGTCAGTAAGTACAAGGGCAAAGACAATGTATGGTTATTGCTGACAACCAACATCTCCCTACAGCTTCATCATCTAATCTAATACTGATACCCTCCACCTCAGGAAAAGGGCATTCCTGAATGTCTCTAATGACTTTTCCTAAAATCTTAAATCCAGTGTTTTCTTCTTAGATTTTAATTCTTTTTATTCTTTTAGGGCTGCATCCTTTTTTTTCTCCAAGCATCCAAGCAACATAATTCTTTAACCCCCTCCAATGGTTCCTCAATGCCCCTCCCATCCACCTACAACACAATAGAGGAGCCGGCCCCCTGACTACTACTACTGGGTAGTTACTAAGCTTTAGTTCTTGGTTATCTACCTTTAGCTTTCTTCACAAAATGCCTTAGAAATCATCTCCCTTCCTAGGGTTAAATTCTTGATACTTAATAGCTTTTTCTTAGCTTTGCATTACCAGGTCTGATAGCATTCCTGAGCTCCAATCCCATCTGTCCAACTATCTTCTACACCGGATGTCCTATGATTACTTCAAATTCAAACACTAAAATTAGTCTTAGCCTTACCTATCCAAAATGACTTACCCTGCTATTTTCTCTCTATTTTTTTTTTGTAGAGACAGAGTCTCACGTACCGCCCTCGGGTAGAGTGCCGTGGCGTCACACGGCTCACAGCAACCTCTAACTCTTGGGCTTATGTGATTCTCTTGCCTCAGCCTCCCGAGCAGCTGGGACTACAGGCGCCTGCCACAACGTGTGGCTATTTTTTTGTTGCAGTTTGGCTGGGGCTGGGTTTGAACCCGCCACCCTCGGCATATGGGGCCGGCGCCCTACTCACTGAGCCACAGGCGCCGTCCTTCTCTCTATTTTTACTATGTTAGTAAAATGACATTTCCTTAGTCATCCAACCCTGTTCATCAGTAGCTTATTTCCATTCCAGCTCTCCTAAGAGAAAAATCCAGAATATTTTCCCTCTTCTTTTCCAAGATAAAACTTTCCTTGGAAAAAAAAAATTCAGTAAATAAAGGTACCATGTCAGACACCAGACTGCATTATCTGGAACAGAACATTAGAAACGTGTACCATTTTCTGTTTTTTAAAAATTTCATATTTGAAAAACACAAGCTCAAGGATTAGATCCCCCCACCCCCCAAATATATACAGTATGGCAAAAGTGACTTTTCATTTATAGCAAAATGGTATTTCTCTTTATCTATTTCTAGTTCCTAAGATTTAAAAAGCAAAAAACCCTCTTATTGAAAATTTATTATTGTTTCAGATGTGCTTTAATTAAAGCAGTATGCCCAACCTGGAGCTCTCCATGGATGCTTTTGATTCAGGAACTATAATCAAAAGCCTCTGCACTGACAATATGGCAGTGTTCTTTCAGAACACAAGGAAAAGTATTGTGGCCATGTGAATTTCTACCAATTTCAGCTACAAAAGTAAGGGCTTTTAGAAAGCTGCTTGCTGCATTTCCTTTTTAAAAAGTTTCTCTTCTTCTTTCCTCTGCTCTACAGCAAATGAAAACTCAGCAGGTTGGAAGATTAAGCAGTTTATGCATTCCTCAAGTCTGCTTTCTTCTCTTTGTTAGATTTTTTTTTTAATAGAATTAATCTTTACCTGTGTCTATACTTTTATTTTTTCAAATCATCCTGCTAGGCCGGGCTCAGTGGCTCACTGTATAATCCTAGCCCTTTGGGAGGCTAAGATGGGTGGATTGCTTGAGTTCACAAGTTCCAGACCAGCCTGAGCAAAAGTGAAACCCTAGCTCTACTAAAAATAGAAAAACTGAGGCAAGAGGATTGCTTAAGCCCAGGAGTTTGAGGTTGCTGGGATGACACTCTACCCTGGGTCACAGCTGGAGTCTCTACCTCCAAAAATAAATAAATAAATAAATAGATAAAATCCTCCTGCCAGCTATGGAATTTTTCTTTTTTTTATATAACAACATAAGCATTTTATTTTTCATTAAGCTTCTTAGTTTCTTAATATCACAATGGAATGATGAGAAAACAAGAACCAAAACATGAGTCTTTGCAAATCTCTGACAAAGAGCAGAGACTTCAAGGCAATTGGGGTGGAGGAGACTTGATAGAATTGCCAAAATAGTCTGAAGTCATGGCTCTCCTTGGCTGGCTGGCTGGCTTGGAACTTTTCTTATTTAGGTTATGCATGAAGCACCTTTCAGGAATGTAATTCTTGCTTTTCTCCAATCTCCAACCCTCTTCTCTCTGTTAACTCACATGCTAATATTTTCAAAAGAGGCAGGAAAGTGAAACTCTTGCTGATTTGAGTGTAAGTTACCATGTAATAATATTGTGATCCAAAGTGACAGAAGCAGAATTCAAACCAGCTTAAGGAAAAAAAACCTAACTGGGGAGTGATAGGACTTCCTTCCTAATAAACTACCTAACAGAAAAGGATAAACAAACAAATTAACAGCAACAAACTCACAGCACAAAACTGCCCCAGAGCTAGCGGGTTCGAATCCAGCCCGAGCCTGACAAACAACGACAACTACAATCAAAAAATAGCCGGGCGTTGTGGCGGGCGCCTGTAGCCCCAGCTACTTGGGAGGCTGAGGCAAGAGAATCACTTAAGCCCAAGAGTTGGAGCTTTCTGTGAGCTGTGATGCCACAGCAGTCTACCAGGGCGACATAGTGAGACTCTGTCTTAAATAAATATATAAATAAATTAATTAAAAAAAAAAAGCAGACTATCAATGTCACAGCCATTTTTACTATCAATTGGCAGCAATAACTTTTTTCTTTCTCTTTGCCTTCTTAATAACCACCCTGCCCCCTCACTGACAACACTTCTTTCTTTCTCTTCCGTTGAGCTCTTTCCCTCTTTGGGAAGTAAAACAGACTTCCTTAAATTAAAACTATTCTAATCTTTTTTTTTTTATTAAATCATAACTGTATACATTGATATGATCATGGGGCATCATACACTCGCTTCATAGACCATTTGACACATTTTTATCACAGTGGTTAACATAGCCTTTCCGGCGTTATCTCAGTTTCTGTGCCAAAACATTTACATTCTACATTTACCAAGTTTCGCAAATACCCCTGTAAGATGCACCACAGGTGTGATCCCACCGATCCCCCTCCCTCTACCCACCACCCCCCCCTTTCCGACTTCCCCCTATTGTTAGGTTGTAACTGGGTTATAGCTTTCATGTGAGAGCCCCAAATTAGTTTCATAGTAGGGCTGAGTACATTGGGTACTTTTTCTTCCATTCTTGAGATACTTTACTAAGAAGAATATGTTCCAGCTCCATCCATGTAAACATGAAAGAGGTAAAGTCTCCATCTTTCTTTAAGGCTGCATAATATTCCATGGTGTACATGTACCACAATTTATTAATCCATTCGTGGATTGATGGGCACTTGGGCTTTTTCCATGACTTAGCAATTATGAATTGGGCTGCAATAAACATTCTGGTACAAATATCTTTGTTATGACGTGATTTTTGGTCTTCTGGGTATACGCCCAGCAGAGGGATTACAGGATTGAATGGCAGATCTATTTTTAGATCTCTGAGTGTTCTCCATATATCTTTCCAAAAGGAATGTGTTAATTTGCATTCCCACCAGCAGTGCAGAAGTGTTCCCTTTTCTCCGCATCCACGCCAACATCTCTGGTCTTGAGATTTTGTGATATAGGCTAGTCTCAGTGGAGTTAGATGATATCTCAAAGTAGTTTTGATTTGCATTTCTCTGATGATTAAAGATGATGAGCATTTTTTCATGTCTGAAGGCCGTGCGCCTGTCTTCTTCAGAGAAGTTTCTCTTCAAATCCCTTGCCCAGCCTGCGATGGGATCCCTTGTTTTTTTCTTGCTGATGTGTTTGAGTTCTCTGTGGATTCTGGTTACTAAACCTTTGTCAGAGATATACCCTGCAAATACCTTCTCCCATTCTGAGGGCTGTCTGCTTGCTCTGCTTACTGTGTTCTTAGCTGTGCAGAAGCTTTTTAGTTTGATCAAGTCCCAGTAGTGTATTTTTGAAGCTGCTTCAATTGCCCAGGGGGTTCTCCTCATGAAATACTCACCCAGACTAATTTCTTCAAGGGTTTTCCCTGCATTCTCCTCTAGTATTTTTTTTTTTTTTTTTTTTGTAGAGACAGAGTCTCACTTTATGGCCCTCGGTAGAGTGCCGTGGCCTCACACAGCTCACAGCAACCTCCAACTCCTGGGCTTAAGTGATTCTCTTGCCTCAGCCTCCCGAGCAGCTGGGACTACAGGCGCCCGCCACAACGCCCAGCTATTTTTTGGTTGCAGTTTGGCCAGGGCCGGGCTTGAACCCGCCACCCTCGGCATATGGGGCTGGCGCCTTACCGACTGAGCCACAGGCGCCGCCCTCCTCTAGTATTTTTATAGTTTCATGTCTTAAGTTTAAATCTTTAATCCAATGAAAGTCTATCTTAGTTAATGGTGAAAGGTGTGGGTCCAATTTCAGTCTTCTGCAGGTTGCCAGCCAGTTCACCCAGCACCATTTGTTAAATAGGGAATCTTTTCCCCACTGAATGTTTTTAATTGGCTTGTCAAAAATCAAATAGCGGTAAGTAGCTGGATTCATCTCTTGGTTCTCTATTCTGTTCCAGATATCTACTTCTCTGTTTTTGTGCCAATACCATGCTGTTTTGATCACTATCGATTTGTAGTAAAGTCTGAGGTCTGGTAGTGTGATTCCTCCTGTTTTGTTTTTATTTCTGAGTAATGTCTTGGCTATTCGAGGTTTTTTCTGATTCCATATAAAATGAAGTATTGTTTTTTCAAGATCTTTAAAATATGACAGTGGAACCTTAATAGGGAGTGCGTTGAAATTATATATTGCTTTGGGTAGTATGGACATTTTGACAATGTTGATTCTTCCCAGCCATGAGCATGGTATGTTTTTCCATTTGTTAACATTTTCAGCTATTTCTTTTCTTAGAGTTTCATAGTTCTCTTTATAGAGATCTTTCACATCTTTTGTTAGGTAAATTCCCAAATATTTCATCTTCTTTGGCACTACTGTGAATGGGATAGAGTCCTTAACTGCTTTTTCAACTTGACTGTTGTTGGGGTATATAAAGGCTACCGATTTATGGATGTTGATTTTGTAACCTGAGACGCTGCTGTATTCCTTGATCACTTCTAGGAGTTTTGTAGTAGAGTCCCTAGTGTTTTCCAGATACACAATCATATCATCTGCGAAGAGCGAAAGTTTGATCTCTTCTGACCCTATATGGATACCCTTGATCGCCTTTTCTTCCCTAATTGCGGTGGCTAAAACTTCCATTACAATGTTGAAAAGCAATGGAGACAATGGGCAGCCTTGTCTGGTTCCTGATCTGAGTGGAAATGATTCCAATTTAACTCCATTCAATATGATATTGGCTGTGGGTTTGCTGTAGGTGGCCTCTATCAGTTTAAGAAATGTCCCTTCTATACCGATTTTCTTGAGTGTTCTGATCATGAAGGGATGCTGGATATTATCAAAAGCTTTTTCTGCATCAATTGAGAGAATCATATGGTCTTTGTTTTTTAATTTGTTTATGTGCTGAATTACATTTATAGATTTACGTATATTGAACCAGCCTTGACACCCTGGGATAAAACCAACTTGGTCATGATGTATAATTTGTTTGATGTGTTGCTGGATTCTGTTTGTTAGGATCTTGTTGAATATTTTTGCATCTATATTCATTAGTGATATTGGTCTATAATTTTCTTTTCTTGTTGGGTCTTTTCCTGGTTTGGGGATCAGGGTGATGTTTGCTTCATAGAACGTGTTGGGTAGTCTTCCTTCTTTTTCTACATTTTGGAACGGGTTGAGTAATATAGGTACTAATTCCTCTTTAAAGGTTTGGTAGAATTCTGACGTGAAACCATCTGGTCCCGGGCTTTTCTTTTTAGGGAGGTTTTGTATAGTTGATGCTATTTCTGAACTTGATATGGGTCTGTTCAACATTTCCACTTGATTCTGGTTAAGTCTTGGAAGGTGGCGTGCTTCCAAGTATCGGTAAATTTCCTTCAGATTTTCATATTTCTGAGAATAAAGTTTCTTGTAATATTCATTAAGGATTTTTTGGATTTCTGATGAGTCTGTTGTTATTTCGTCTTTGTTGTTTCTGATTGATGATATTAGAGATTTTACTCTTTTTTTTCTGATTAGGTTGGCCAAAGGTTTATCTATTTTACTGAACTTTTCAAAAAACCAGCTTTTTGATTTATTGATCTGTTGTATTATTCTTTTGTTTTCAATTTCATTTAATTCTGCTCTAATTTTGGTTATTTCTTTTCTTCTACTGTGTTTGGGGTTGGAATGTTCTTCCTTTTCCAGTTGCTTGAGATGTCCCATTAAGTTGTTAACTTCCTCTCTTTCCGTTCTCTTGATGACGGCTTGCAGTGCTATAAATTTCCCTCTTAGAACTGCCTTTGCGGTGTCCCAGAGGTTCTGATAGTTTGTGTCTTCATTGTCGTTTTGTTCCAAAAAATTGGCTATTTCTTTCTTAATCTCATCTCTGACCCAGCTATCATTCAGCATAAGGTTATTTAACTTCCATGTTTTTGTATGAGTATGCAGATTCCTGTTGTTACTCAATTCAAGTTTTATTCCATGATGGTCCGAGAAGATGCATGGAATAATTTCTATTCCTTTAAATTTACTGAGGTTAGACTTGTGACCTAAAATGTGGTCAATTTTGGAGTAAGTTCTGTGGGCTGATGAGAAGTATGTGTATTCAGTTTTGTTGGGATGAAATGTTCTGTAGATGTCTGCTAAATCTAAATATTGGATGGTTAGGTTTAAATCTAAGATTTCTTTGCTCAGCTTCTTGCTGGAGGATCGATCCAACACTGCCAAAGGAGTGTTGAAATCTCCGACGATTATGGAGATGGAGGAAATCAAGTTACTCATGTCTGTTAGAGTTTCTCTTATAAATTGAGGTGCATTCTGGTTGGGTGCATAGATATTAATAATTGAGATCTCGTCATGTTGAGTATTACCCTTAACAAATATGAAGTGACCATTCTTGTCCTTCCTTACTTTTATGGTTTAAAGCCTACTGTATCTGCAAATAAAATTGCAACACCTGCTTTTTTCTGATTACCATTTGCCTGAAATATGGATGACCATCCTTTCACCAAACTATTCTAATCTTAAGGTAAAATAAACTTTTTACCTCTATCTTATTTTTTTTTTTTTTTGCAGTTTTTGCTGGGGCTGGGCTTGAACCCACCTCCCCTGGTATATGGGGTTGGGGCCCCACCTCTTTCTATCTTGATATTTGTGTCAAAATTCTTTCTCTGGCCCAAGTACTAATTCTCACCCAACAGGGAGGATTTGAGACTCACATAACTGGATTAGACATTAAGCATGGCTTTTATAGTTTAGGACAGGGCAAGGAAAGGTGAACTTTCTTTACGTCTTGAAGGAGGGAAGGAGAAAACTGTTTTTAGAAGTTGTTTTTTTTTTCTACCAGAGAATCACTGAAGATCCAAATCAGAGAAGCCAACTCAATTCATGGCATGGGGGTGAAGGGAATAGTAGGCTCTAATTTTATTTCCTTAGGACTGAGGGGCCTTTGTAGTCTAAGCGATCTGAAGTCAAATCCTCATGTGGTAATATCCAGATCCAATATGAATTTGGGCAAGTAATTTGAGTTTAGGTTTTTTTGTTTGTAAAACAAAAACATTACCCTTTTAGGGTTGTTGAGGTTTAAATGAGATAACAAAACACCTATTACAGGGTATAATGAATATGTGATAAATAGTATATTTTACTTTTGTAAATAATTGTCTTATAAATGCTTAAGGATGAAAAAAATAAAAAAAAATGCTTAAGGATGGAGAATCCTCCAACTGAGCATATTTGTGTAAAGCACATGTATTAAGTGATAATCTCCAAATTTTAGACGTGCTGGGATTAATTTCTCTATAGCAAAATATTATAAATGATGGCTAGGATACCAATTCTTTGCTGAAATATCTATTTAACCTATACTACCCTGATGAATTTTGTTATGGGGAAGGTTGCTGTTGGTGTTAGAAGTGGGTTTTTTGAGTGAAAAATGTCTTAGGTGCATTTCTTTCCCGGCTGGAACCATGGAGGGTGTTGAAGAGAAGAAAAAGAAGGTTCCTGCTGTGCCAGAAACCCTTAAGAAAAAGAGAAGGAATTTCGTAGAGGTGAAAGTCAAGTGTCTGAGAAAGAAGTGTGCCCAAAAGATGCTTCAAAAGTCAAGGAAGCTTATCTATGAAAAATCTAAGCATTATCATAAGGAATATAGGCAGATGTACAGAACTGAGATTCATATGGCTAGGATGGCAGGAAAAGCTGGCAACTTCTATGTACCTGCAGAACCCAAATTGGCATTTGTCATCAGGATCAGCGGTATCAATTGTGTGTGTCCAAAGGTCCAATAGGTGTTGCAGCTTCTTCACTTTTGCCAGATCTTCAATGGAACTTTTGTTAAGCTCAACAAGCCTTCAATTAACATGCTGAGGATTGTAGAACCACATATTGCATGGGGGTACCCAAATCTGAAGTCAGTAAATGAGCTAATCTACAAGCATGGTTATGGCAAAATCAATAAGAAACGAATTGCATTGACTGATAACAGTTCGATTGTTCGATCTCTTGGTAAATATGGTATAGTCTGCATGGAGGATGTGATTCATGAGATCTATACTGTTGGCAAACACTTCAAAGAAGCAAATAACTTCTTGTAGCCCTTCAAGTTATCGTCTCCACAGAGCGAGACGATAGAAAACGACAACCCACTTTGTAGAAGGTGGAGATGCTGGTAACAAGGAAGACCAAATCAATATTAGAAGAAGGAACTAAGGTATCTGCCCTGATTGTTTTTGTAATCTGGTTAGTTAATAAACAGTGACTGCTTTCAAATTGAAAAAAAAAAAGGTCTTAGGTGCACAGAGACTCTTATATTAATTTTATGACATATTGAATTCAAAATGCTTGTGTGAAATTCCAAAAACAGACTTCTCAATTCAGCCTTAGTCATGAGATTAAGAACCTCCTTTACTCTCAACTTCCCTCATTTGATGGGTGTTGGCAGTGCAGACCAAAACCCCTGTTGGTGACTTCTGTGGCAGAAACCCTGCGAGGACAGGGATTTAGACTGGTAAATCTGGAGTGGGGGAGGAGGATAATTACAAGGATTTCAGGAAATCAGAGAGTAAGGAAGAGGCATGATTACTTCTCAGTCTGAGCTAGTTCTCTTTTCCTTTCCCAGGGTCTCAGTTTGGCCTGTTTGCTTTTCTCTGTTCTATCACTACCAACTGATTCCCATGAAAGTCCCCCTCTTCTTGAAGACTAGCATTATAGACAGCACAGTTTATCTTCGGTATCTGCCAGTTGCAGAAACCACTTAACACTTTGGTCTTTGAAGAGATCTTGCTGGAAGTAGTTAGGCAAAATATGCCAAATTGTATTTTTTTAAAAAGACTTCCTTTTTTAAGAGCCATCCTTTCTCTTCTATTTCTTAGAAACTAAAGAAAAAAAACAAAACACCAAAACATGTAGCCATTGAGCACTCAAAGGACAGAATGATATGATTCAATTACAGTTCACATAATAATTAGATTCAACAATTTTCCTGGGCTTCTTGTATTAGCAGGTGGATTTGTAAGCTTTGGGTAGAAGGGACATAGACTCTGAGGAAGTGGGATGGAGGTAGGCAGCATGGCCTTCTAGACCTATAGGAAGGATACAGGAAGGGGAGGATGAAGAGAAAAGATATTCAATTTGCTTATGCCAAGGTTGTACAAGAAGTCAAGAATGAATTTACAGGGCGGCGTCTGTGGCTCAGTGAGTAGGGTGCCAGCCCCATATACCGAGGGTGGCGGGTTCAAACCCAGCCCCAGCCAAACTGCAACTAAAAAACAGCCGGGCACTGTGGCGGTGCCTGTAGTCCCAGCTGCTCGGGAGGCTGAGGCAAGAGAATCGCGTAAGCCCAAGAGCTAGAGGTTGCTGTGAGTCCTGTGATGTCACGGCACTCTACCGAGGGCAGTAAAGTGAGACTCTGTCTCCACAAAAAAAAAAAAAAAAAAAGAATGAATTTACAATTAGACAGAACCTTGTTAAGAGGAGTTGTATGGGCTCAGTGCCTATAGCTAAGTGGTTAGGGCACCAGCCATGTACACCTAGGCTGGTGGGTTGGAGTCTGGCCAGGGCCTGTTAAACAACAACAACTACAACAAAAAAACAGCCGGGTGTTGTGGTGGGCGCCTGTAGTCCCAGCTATTTGAAAGGCTGAGGCAAGAGAATCGCTTAAGCCCAAGAGTTTGAGGTTGCTATGAGTTGTGATGCCCCGGTACTCTACTGAGGGCGACATAGTGAGACTCTGTCTCCTATAAAAAGATGCTCATATAAACATTAAGTGTTCGCTCATTAAGCTGAGGGCATTCTACCAAGGGTGACATAGTGAGACTCCATCTCAAAAAAAAAAAGATGCTCAAGTAAACATTAAGTGTTTTGCTCATTAAGCTGAGTTGTCATATAGTACAATAATAATTCTGCATAACAAAAACTATTTCATAGATCAAAGAGCAGTAGAAGATCCTTCCTATAGGTTAGGAGTCAGCACACACCTTTTCTCTAATAGCCCAAATAGTAAATATTTTTGGCTTTGCAGGCCATATGATCTTTGTCAAAACTACCCAACTCTGTAGCTGTAGTGTGAAAGCAGCCATAGACAATACATAAATAACTATGCAAGGCTGTGTTCCAAAAAAAATTTATTTGTGGACATATGCCTTTCATAAATGTTCATGTATCATGAAATACCATTCTTCTATTATTCTTTTTCAGCTATTTAAAAACATAATAAAATCCATTCTTAGCCAGCTGCAGTGGGATGTGCCTATAATCTCAGGCTGCTCAGCTGACTGAGTCAGAAAGACTGCTTCAGCCCAGGAGTCCAACCTGGTAAACATAGTGAGACCTCATCATTAAAAAAAAATTATTTCAAGGGCTACATAAAACTAGACAGCAGGCAAATTTGGTCCATGGCCAGGACCACAGTTTGTCAACCCTTGTTATTGGTCATCTAGGTAGGCCCCAACTCCTCACTATAAAGATAGGAATGAGTGCCTAAAGAGTTAAAATGTCTTTTCTAAGATCACTTGTGGTTAATGACAGTGACAGAATTAGCATTTGAATCATCCTGGCTCCTCAGCTAGTGCTCTGGTCACTTTACTGTACTGCCTCTCAGTTTAGGATTTTAAGTATGATTTCTTTCTTTTTTTTTTTTTTAAGTATGATTTCTTTAGAACACTGTATGATGTTGATAATATTAGACTAGTTCTACATAGTCTGTTGTTTACATATCAAAGTTTTCTGTTTGCATCTTTTTGGAAAAAACTTGGGGGTTATCATTGAAGGATTTTTCATTCCTGCTAAAATATAATTAGCTATTTCACGGAAACAGTTTATCTGCTGTATATTAAAGATAGATCTTTTTTTTTTTTTTTCAGAGACAGAGTCTCACTTTATCGCCCTCAGTAGAGTGCTGTGGCATCACAGCTCACAGCAACCTCCAGCTTCTGGGCTTAGGTGATTCTCTTGCCTCAGCCTCCTGAGTAGCTGGGACTAAGGCACCCACTGTAACTCCCGCTATTTTTTTGTTGCAGTTTGGCCAGGGCTGCGTTTGAACCTGCCATTCTTGGTATATGGGGCCAGCACCCTACCCATTGAGCTACAGGTGTTGCCCAAAGATAGATCTTTTTTTTTTTTATTTCTTTTGGCCGGGGCTGGGTTTGAACCTGCCACCTCCGGCATATGGGACCGGCGCCCTACTCCTTGAGCCACAGGCGCCGCCCAAAGATATATCTTTTAATGGGCAATTTAATAAGGTAGTATAAATATTTTTCTTTCTTTTCTTTTTTTTTTTGCAGTTTTTGGCCAGGGCTGGGTTTGAACCTGCCACCTCCGGAATATGGGGCCAGCACCCTACTCCTTTGAGCCACAGGCACCACCCTTTTTTTTTTTTCTCTTTTTGATACAGAGTCTCACTATGTCCCCCTTGGTAGACTGCAGTGGAGTTACAACTCACAGTAACCTCAAATTCTTGAGCTTAAGCAATTCTTTTGCCTTAGCCTCCCAAGTAGTTGGGACCTCAGGCACCCACCACAATGCCCAGCTATTTTTTTTATTGCAGTTGTCATTATTGTTTAGCAGGCCCAGGCTGGGTTGGAACCCAACAGCCTCAGTGTATGTGGCTGGTGGCCTATCCACTGAGCTATGGGCACTGAGCCTAGTATAAACATTTCTGATGAATAAGAGACATAAAAATTGTCCTTGCTTATTACCTATTCTGGACCTATAGTTTTGGATACAGTCTGGGATAGCCCCTGAACTTTTGTGACAGTCTCAAACATTTCTGAGAACTTTGATTTGGACCGAGATTTGACACTATTTGGAAAACCTTAGAAGGCTATGTCCAAAGGTTAACTTTATTTAGGAATAATAATAACTCCTAATATTTCTTGAATGCTTATTATATGGCAAACATTATTCTCATAACTATATGAGAAAAGTCTTCTGTTATCCCCACTTTATAAAGAAGAAAATTAAAACACAAAGAAATCAAGCAACCAGTCTAATTGAGTGGTTAGGCCAGGATTCAAACTCAAGACCTCATACTCACAGGTTGAAGGTATATAAATAAAAATTAACAAATGGAAAAGTTGTAGAAATGACAATGCCAAACAGATATTCTTTTTTTTTTTTTTTTATTTTGGGACAGAGTCTCAGTATGTCGTCCTCAGTAGAGGGCTGTGGCGTCACTCATAGCAACCTCAAACTCTTGGGCTTAAGTGATTCTCTTGCCTCAGCCTCCCAAGTAGTGGCACTACAGGTGCCTGCTACTATGCCCAGCTACCAAACAAAATATTCTTGATGATCAAGTTAAACTTCCTAATTTTACAAATGAGGAAAATGAGTCTTAAAAGTTAACAGATTTTGGCCACGTGTGGTGGCTCAAGCCTGTAGTCCCAGAGCTGTGGGAGGCCAAGGCGGGTGGATTGCCTGAGCTTGGAGGTTCGAGGCCAGCATGAGCAGAAGTGAGCCAGAGTGAAACCCCGTCTCTAACAACAACAACAACAAAACGCTGGGCGTCACAGCGGGCGTCTGTAATCCCAGCTATTCGAGAGGTAAAGGAAAGAGGAAGAACAGAAAAAAAAAAACTTCAAACGAAGAAGAATGAAGAAGCAAGCTGAAATTGAAAAAAAAAAAAAAAAGTTAACAGATTTTTCCAAGGGCACACGCAGCTAGTTAGTTGATTTGAGAATCAGGAATAGATCCCAGATGTCCGAACTGCTAGTTTTCTCAGTTTCTTTTATACTGCGACATGGAATGCCCTTCAGACCAACGAATGGACAGAACAGAAGGAATAAACTATCAGTCAGCCACAGAACTTATGGGGAACCTCCACAAGCACAAAAATAGGAGATTCCTATTTACTCCCATTCACATCCATTCAATGAACACCTACTTAAATTGGGACTGGAATTGTACTAGACATTTGGGCGCTACAAAGAGGAACAAGACACATTAAATCCCTAAGAGGCTACCGTGTAGTAGGGGGAGACGTATAAACAGATATTTGTCAGTTATAATCCTAAACTTGTGTCAAAATACAAAGAGAGCTGAATTCACTGTTTGTAGCTGTGACATTCATATTTCTGGAATTCTGTGCTCGCTTCAGCAGTACATATATTATAATTCTGGAATTCTTAGGTTGTTTGCCAAAACAAACGCTTCAAGGCGGGGCTAGGGCAGTGTTATTAGTACTATTTCAAAACATATGTTAAGATAAATTTAGCTGAAAAAAAAATGCCACTATTGGTAACTGTCAAATGTTTAAGCCGTTCCAAAACCACCCTCTCAGCTCGTCGGAAACGCGCGTGAGACTGGAGAAACGAACATCCGGCGAACTCAGACGTTTCAGGGGTCACTTTTACTTAGAGATACCCTTAGGGCCGCCCAGAGGCGCGGTGCACGTTGGGACTTGTAGTCCCACCCGCACCAAGGGCCCTGCATCTTCACGTAGAATGTACTTCTTTCCTTTAAGCTTCTGGCCCAATAGTTAGATTAAGCCCTAACCTATAGTATAACTTGATAAACCTCACCTCATTCTAGGTTCGCTATTCTTCTATTTGGCTCATCCTGTTCAACACTCCAACAGCGCTCGACTGCACAAGCCTCAAAGATAAGGGTCCGCCCTCATTAGTGGGCGGGGCCTTAGGTTCGGAGCTCGGGATTGGCCAGATTCTGACGAGAGGAGGAGTTTTCTCATCCACTTGCGGATATACACACTGTGGTAAAAAAAAGTCAGTCCTTCGGTAAGCCCCTCCGCAGAGGGAAATCTCGCGATATTTCGGCCGAAGGGACCCAAAGACGCGGCCGCGAACAGCGAGGGTGGCGGGTACTGGAGCCGGGAAGGGTAAGGTCAGGCGGGGAGGGAGCGCGCTTGCTGTCAGCGCCACTTGGGTTCGGTCAGGACCGGCTGCCCGAGCCCCAGAGGAAGCGTGTGGATAGTGCGGCCCTGCTCGGGTCGCGGCCGGTGAGTGGACCCCTAGCTTCACCTGGGCTGGCGCAGGCAGTGACAGGTGCGCGGAGGAGCGCGGCGCTCCGCCCGCTCGCCGGCCCGCCCCCTCCGGGCCTCGCCCTCTGGGGCTCTGGGTCAGGCGCGGGCCCCAGCTGAGCGGCTCTGGCTCTCGGCGCTTGTCGCTGTCGCTGTCGCTGGCGAAGAGCGGCCGCCGCCCCTAAGGGAAGGAGGGAGGAAAGCAGCCACTGACCCTGGGCATGAGCTGGACGCGGTGTCCGTTGCAGAACTAAGGAGCCGACATGAACCTGCACCAGGTGCTGACAGGGGCTGTGAATCCTGGGGACCACTGCTTCTCCGTGGGCAGCATCGGCGACCAGCGCTTCACGGTGAGTGAAGGAGGTTCCCGCGTCCCCCGTGGCTGGTTCGCGACCCTAAGTCAGCTAGGCTCGGCCACAATGACCGGCAGAGGCCGAGAGCGCCTCGTCGCCCCCCACCGGAGTCCTTGCCGCTTAGGGCTGGGCAGACCTGTCCTCTGAGAACCAAAGAGGCAAAAACATTTCGGTCATTGTACTGTATGGAGTCTGAAGTTAGAATGTTTTGTAGGATTTTTTCCCCAAAGTTTTTAGTGTCATTTACTTGGGCCAGGATGGTTTACCAAAGTCCTTTATCTGAAAATCTTGTTGAATAACGAGTTGAGGGCTTTTTATTATCTTCTCTGTAGGCCCACATTGTCAAAGTTAGAAATAGTTGGAATTGGTTTCATTTTTTACATTAAGGTAAGGTATCTTTGTACTTAAAGGGAGTGTATTCTTAAAACAGTTACTGATTGTTTACTGTTAACTAGAACGGAGTAAACATATGAAAACAGTGCTTTTTATTTGTGTCAAATTCGCAGAGGTATAACTTTGGAAAGAAATTTTTTTTTTAATGTTAAAAATACTTACTGAGTATTTTTCAATAACTTGGTAATTCCAGTTTAAGTTTAATGAAAGTGACTTTTCATACAAGGAAGAGAACCTCAAACTTCTGGCTACTTACAGCATAGCAGCATTTTCTGTTTTTATAATAATGTCAAACTTTATGTCAGTATTGTACATAATATCCTTTACCTAAACACATTTATAATGCTGATGATTTTAACCACAACTTGTGTAGATATTTCTTTAGTTATGATTAAAAGTAAAACTTAATTTTGTACGTGAAGTAAACAGCTTAACAGATACCTCAGGTTTAGGTGTCATAAATTTCTAATCTTATTGTCTAGTTATAACTTTTTTTGTAGCCTTTGTCATTTAGAATAAATAATACTCAGCATTTAACATAGTGTAGGCATTTAATGCTTGAATTGTACTTCTAGAATTGTGCCAGCAAGCGCTTTGCTTTCAAATAGATTGTACCCCCTGTAGAGTGACTCATACACACCTTAGTTTGCACTGCACATTAGTAATTCTTGAGATTCTAATTCTAAATGTTTAACTAGCCTGAATACTTGGGAGAAGAGTGATCTCTGACGGTCTCAGTGAACTGCTGTAGTCTCCTTAGAGCCAGACTTTCTGCTACTGGTATTCAAAAGAGGGAAATAAATACAATCCTTAAGAGGTTTTCTGAGTGGGAGATTACAGGATAGTTCAGTTACAGTCTCTGCTGTCTCATAAAGTTTTATTAGTGCTTTCTCCATTGCTAATTTAAAGAACTTTTTTCTAAGAAATATCCAGAATCTGGCTTGGCACCTGTAGCACAGTGGTTACAGTGCTGGCCAGGTACACCGAGACTGGCAGTTTCGAACCCAGCTGTGACAGCTAAACAACAATGACAACTGCAACAAAAAAAATAGCCGGGCTTGTGGTGGCCGCCTGTAGTCCCAGCTACTTGGGAGGCTGAGGCAAGAGAATTACTTAAGCCCAATAGTTTGAGGTTGCTGTGAGCTGTGACTCCACGGTACTCTCCCCAGGGCGACATAGTGAGACTGTCTCAAAAAAAAAAAAAATCCAGAATCTGTGTCAACAGTGTTATGAACTTCCAAGCATATACAATATGATTGCCTGTTTATACACCTGGATGCATCCCTCTATAAAAACCTTGCCAAATACTTCCGTGTTATTTAAGGAGAGGTTAGTTAATGTGTCAAGGATTATGTGGTCATCCTTATACCATCATGTAGCTTGTTCTCAGTTCTTTTGAAGTTTAAAGTTCTTTTCCAGGCCAGGCATGGTGGCTCACACCTGTAATCCCAGCACTCTGGCAGGAGGATTGCTTGAGCTCAGGAGTTCCAGACCAGCCTGGGCAAGAGCAAAACCAGTCTCTACTGAAAACAGAAAAACTAGCTGGGTGTTATGGGGGATGCCTGCAGTTCCAGCTACTCCAGAGGCTAAGGCAAGTGGATTACTCAAGCCAAAGACTTTGAGGTTGCTGTGAGCTATGATAACACCTCAGCACTCTACCGAGGGTGACAGAGAGAGACTCTGTCTCAAAAATTAATAAAGTTCTTTTCCACAGAGCAGGCTTTAATCATCTCCCACCAAGCCTACCTTAGATTTCTATCAGAAGCATTTCAGTAAATAAACTAAAAATAATTTTTCTTCTTTTAGGTTTAGTATAAAGAGCTCCTAGTTCTCTTTAACCTTGATGCAGTTTCAGTTTCATGGTTTTCTTTTACAGCCAATCGTCCTCTTTAACATTAAACTGGCAGTTCTGTTACAAGTTACGTTTCATTTCTCGGGACACTTATTTACACCTTAAATTTATCTCTCTTAAAATTGCCCTTTTTTCTTCTCTCATGTTAAAAAGCAAAATCTATTGTTTACTTGTTGAGTTTTGGTTTTTAACTTCTTTTAATTTGACTTCTCTTAATGGTAGATGGCATGTAAAGACTAGAAAATCCGTCTCAAATTTATTTTACTTGAGATAAGGCCATGAGATCTTCCTCTCTAAGGCCCCCCTGAGAAATTCTTTTATCCTTTCCTGGTACTTTAATGCCTTCTCTTAGGACAGTCCTGTGTTTATAATTCTGCCCTTTTCATGTTTGCAGATAACTTCCCTGTTGCTTTGAAAGATTATAAGATAGGAGATCTGTTTTCTGCATAAAGTCTGACAGGTTTGAATTGAACTGAAATTGAATGCCACTTCTTATGTTTTCTAGATTTTAAAATATGCAAATATGCAGTTACTAATATAGTTTAGGATGTGTATCTGTGTATTAGATACTTTTTTTTTTTTTTTTTTTGAGACGGTCTCAACTCTGTTGCCCCAGACTAGAGTGCTTTGGCATCAGCCTAGCTCACAGCAACCTCAAGCTCCAGGATTAAGGTGATCCTCCTGCCTTGGCCTCTTGAGTACCTGGCCCTACAGGGACCCATTACAATGCCTGGCTAATTTTTCTATTTTTAGTACTGTCCAGTGTCTCACTCTTGCTTAGTTTAGTCTAGAACTCCTAAGCTCAGGCAGTCCTTGTGCCTCAGCTTCCCAGAATGCTGGGATTACAGGCGTGAGCCACCATACTTGGTCCTGACTTTGTTCTTAGAAAGAAAGGTGTTTTTTTTTTTTGTTTTTTTTTTTAGACAGAGTTTCACTATGTTGCCCTCCATAGAGTACTGTGGTGTCACAGCTCACAACAGCCTCCAACTCCTGGGCTCAAGCGATTCTCCTGCCTCTGCCTCCCAAGTAGCTGGGACTGCAGGCGCCTGCCACAATGCCTGGCTAGTAAGAAAGTTTTTAGTAGGGTAGCGCCTGTGGCTCAGTGAGTAAGGCGCCGGCCCCATATCCGAGGGTGGTGGGTTCAAACCCAGCCCCGGCTGAACTGCAACAAAAAATAGCCAGGCGTTGTGGTGGGCACCTGTGGTCCCAGCTACTTGGGAGGCTGAGGCAAGAGAATCGCCTAAGCCCAGGAACTGGAGGTTGCTGTGAGCTGTGTGATGCCACGGCACTCTACCGAGAGTGATAAAGTGAGAATCTGTCTCTACCAAAAAAAAAAAAAAAAAGTTTTTAGTAGGCAACAACCATGTGTCCCATACTCACAATGTTTAATTTTGTCATTAACCAGTCCTGACTTGTGTATGTGTTTTCCATGGCTTCATTGTGAACATATAGAACAGTGATTGAGAGATTGGTGGCACCTAATAATATAATTAGGACCTGGATTTGATTTTCAGCGGGGCCCATTGTTGTTTATCCATGGGCAGGTGCTTTTACACTCTGAAATTCCTTTTTTCACATTTGTAAAATGTGACTAAAATGTTATCCACTTTTAGGGTGGTTACAAGAAAAAGCTCTAAGTTCATAGCTTAGTACATGTAAAAATAAAAGAAGTCCACTGTTACATAATCAAGGTTATGTTTATTTTATTTTATTTTTTTGAGACAGAGTCTTATTTTGTGATCCTTGGTAGAGTGCTGTGGCATCATAGCTCTCAGTAACCTCAAACTTCTGGGTTCAAGTGATTATCTTACCTCAGCCTCCTGAGTAGTTGGGACTACAGGTGCCCGCCACAATACCTGGCCTTTTTTTTTTTTTTTTTAAGAGATGGGGTCTTGCTTTTGCTCAGGCTGTGAGCTCAGGCATTCCACCTGCCTCCGTCTCTCACAGGACTAGGATTACAGGTGTGAGCCACCATGCCTGGCCCTTATAATTAATGGTATATTCATTCTAATGCCTGCCACCAGAAAGTGCTTGATAAACGCTGATTGAATTGATGAATAGTGGGTAAAGAAGCCTTAGTCTAATATAATTAAGTCTGGCTGGGTGTGGTGGCTAACACCTGTAATCCTAGCACTTGGGAGGCCAAGGCTGGCGGATTGCCTGAGTTCATAGGTTCGAGACCAGCCTGTCCTCCTCTCCCCTCTCCTCCCCTTCTCTCCTTTCCTGTCCTCTTTCCTTTTTTTCTTCTTTTCTTTTTTTTCTCTTCCCTTCTCTTCTCTTTTCTTTCTTTTTTTTTTTGGAGATGGGGTTTCATTATGTTGCCTAGGGTGGATTCAAACTACTGGGCTCAAGCAATCTTCCCCTCACCCTCTGGAGTACTGGCCTATAGTATGAGAATCGTAGGAGGCCAGCTGTGTGCTCTGTGAGGGAAGAACCTTGTGCAGTCAAGCAACAAAAGTAGTAGGGAAAATGATGCAAAAAGAGAATTCTAGTTGGAGTTTTTCAAAAAGCTATAAAATGCTTGCCAACAAGTCTTGAGCTGTGTACTCCTTTATGGTTATGGTGGCCGTTTTGTGACATTAAATATTTCATTTATTTTCTAGGTATTTATAAATTACTAGCTGGATTCCAGGTTCTTCTATTAGAATTGAGGGCTGAGCAGAGAACAAGATAAAATTTAACCCTACCTCCTTGGAATTTAACTTGTACTAATGGAAATGGACAATAAACAAGATATTTACACATTGTAATATATGCTATCAAGAAAATGAATAGTAGGCCGGGTGCAGTGGCTCATGCCTGTAATCCCAGCGCTTTAGGGGGCTGAGGCAGGCAGATCACCTGAGCTAACAAGTTCTAGACCAACCTGAGCTCGAGTGAGACCTAGTCTCCAAAAACAGCTGGGCGTTGTGCAGGCACCTGTAGTCCCAGCTGCTTGGGAGGCTGAACCAAGAGGATCACTTGAGCCCAAGAGTCTGAGGTTGTTGTGAGCTATGATGACACTGTACTGGGGGCAACAAAGTCAGACTCTTGTGTCAAAAAAAGAGAAAGAAAATAAACAGTAATGTGATGGAAAGTAATGGGAGAAAAAATGGTCTGGAAGTGAGACTTGAATGTTGACAAGAAGCTAGCTTGGTAAAGACCATGCAAATAAAAAGCAGATAATCCACTTTGCTATGGAAAAGGGAACAGAAGGAAGAGCAGATAGGGGCAGGAGCCAAATAAGAGAAGGAAAGGGTAGCCTGAGATGGGTTTGCAAAAGGGTAATCATTCAGGTTATTGATCATATTGAGGAGTTGAGATTTTATTCCAGGTATAGTAGGGAACCATCAAAGGGATGTAAGCAGGGAAAATTACTTGGTGCAGTAAACATTTTTAAAAGAAGGTCACTTTTGTCCATTTGTGGTAATGAATTAGAGGGAGTCAATAATAGAAGCAGACTGTTAGTAGTGCAGAAGAGAGGTAATGGTGACATAGACAAGGGCAGTAGCATTCATTCATTCAGTGAAAATAAATGGACAGAATTGATACATATTTTGCAGATAGGACTGACAATTTGCTGAAGGGAGAACTATAAGAGGTAAGAGAAATAGTTCCAAATTTAGATTTTTTTTTAAATGTACATTTAAAATTGGTCTATTTACAACATTTAATGCTAGTATTCAGCATGATTAATGTTTTCTTAACACCTTTTGTCATTCGTATTGTATTTAGGCTTATGCATCTGGATGTGATATTGTAATACTAGGAAGTGATTTTGAAAGATTACAGATAATCCCAGGAGCAAAACATGGAAATATTCAAGTGGGATGTGTAGACTGCTCAATGCAACAAGGCAAGGTTTGTAATCTTGTGGTAATATGCAAATTTGTTTTGAATATGGTTTTTGTCATGATAATTTCTTAAGTATATATTTCCTATTGAATTAGAGACTTGCATTGTTTCAGGGACAATATAGATACAAATTGCTTTGGCTCTCTAAGATACATTTTAGAGAGTGTCAGGAGTTCTCATATAATTTTAAATTATAACTTACTATAATTTCTATGGGTTGAGCAAGAACTACACTTATTTATTACCTGTAGAAGGAGTCTAAAACTTATTTATTAAAGAGTTAATTGGATTAAGGGAAGGAATGCCAAGATATTTTTGATCTTTTTATAAATAAACTCCTGAAGAGGCTCAGTGCCTATAACTCAGCAGCTAGAGCGCTAGCCACATACACCGGAGCTGGCGGGTTCAAATCCCAGATTGGGCCTGCCAAACAACAATGACAACTACAGATAATCCACTGTAGTTATGGAAAAAAAAAAAAAATAGCCGGGCATTGTGGTGGGTGCCTGTAGTTCCAGCTATTCAGGAGGCTGAGGCCAGAGAATTGCTTAAGCCTAAGAATTTGAGGTTGCTATGAGCTGTTGACGCCATGGCACTCTACCGAGGGTGACAAAGTGAAACTCTGTCTCAAAAAAAATAAATAAAAGGGTGGTACCTGTGGCTCAGTGGGTAGGGCGCTGGCCCCATATACTGAGGGTGGCGGGTTCAAACCCCGCCCTAGCCAAACTGCAACAAAAAAATAGCCGGGCATTGTGGTGGGCTCCTGTAGTCCCAGCTACTCGGGAGGCTGAGGCAAGAGTTCCCCTAAACCCAGGAATTAAGAGGTTGCTGTGAGCTGTGACACCCTGGTACTCTACCAAGGGTGATAAAGTGAGTTTCTGTCTCTACAAAAAAAAAAAAAAAGATCATTCAGTGGAATCATTCCTTATCTTAAACATGGAGTTTATCTCCTTGTAACTTCTGGATAAACTTGGTACTAAAATGAAGGTAAACTCTTCTGAAGTTCCAAATCTATAAAAAATGAAAAACTTTATCTGAACTCAATTTACATATGAAAAGAAAAAGGTACCCTTGAAAGTTGGGCAAGAAATACACTTATTTATTACCTGTAGAAGGAGACTAAAGCTTACTTATTTGAGTCGATTGGATTAAGGGAAGGAATGCCAAGACATCTTTGATCTTTTTATAAACTCCTGAAGAGGCTTGGCGCCTGTAACTTAGCAGCTAGGGTGCTAGCCACATACACCGGAGGTGGTGGGTTCGAATCCAGACCGGGCCTGCCAAACAACAACTACAACCAAAAAAAAAAAAAGAAATAGCCAGGCATTGTGGCAGGCGCCTGTAGCCCCAGCTACTCAGGAGGCTGAGGCAAGAGAATTGCTTAAGCCCAAGAGTTTGAAGTTGCTGTGAGCTGTGACTCCAAGGCACTCTACTGAGGGCAACAAAGTGAGACTCTGTCTCAAAAAAAAAAAAAAGAATCAAAAAATGGAATTTTGTGTGTGGGCATATTTAAAGTTATACTTTTTATTTCTTGCATTTTTAATCTGTAAGTAAGTTAACATATCCATAATAAATATTCTTTCTTTCTCTTTAAAAGATTGCAGCATCTTATGGAAATGTTATCTCTATTTTTGAACCTGTTAAACCACTGACACAAAAGAAAAATTTGGTAAGTAACTTATCATTTTTCTTTTAGGAATTGAAATATCTTAAGTATTAAAAGAATGTAAAATTTGAGTGATCATCAAGGCCTGCTATGGCAGCTCACACCTATAATCCTAGTACTCTGGGAGGCAAAGGTAGGTGGATTGCCAGAGGTCAGGAGTTCAAGACCAGGCTGAGCAAGAGTGAGACCCTGTCTGTACTAAAAATAGAAAAACTAGCCAGGCATTGTGGTGGGTGCCTGTTGTCTCAGCTACCAGGAGGCTATTTTTGTGGTTGGAGTTGTCATTGTTGTTTTTAGCAGGCCCGGGCTGGGCTCTAACCCATGACTCTTGGTGTATGTGGCCGGTGCCATAATCACTGTGCTATGGGCACCAAGCCAAAATGTATATTTCTTTCCTTTTTTTTTTGGGTAGAGACAGAGTGTCACTTTATCCACTTTATCACCCTGGGTAGAGTGCTGTGGTGTCAAAGCTCACAGCAACCTCCAACTCCTGGGCTTAGGTGATTCTCTTGCCTCAGACGCCCACCACAATGCCTGGCTATTTTTTTGTTGCAGTTTGGCTGGGGCCGGGTTTGAACCCACCACTCTCAGTGTATGGGGCCGGCGCCCTACCCACTGAGCCATAGGCATCACCGTATATTTCTCAATTAAAAGTAAACATACTTAATGACATTTTATTTCAATTCTTCATGGATCTTCTGTTCCTTGATCATTTTCATTGTTAAATGTTGCATGCAGGGAACAAGTACTGATGTTTACCATAATTCAAACTATTGTACTGCAGTCAATGACGCTTTTTGAATGTCTGGAAAGAGTGGTTTCAGCTATTTTGAAAAATTCAGGAACAGCCTAGGATTTTGCAGTTGTTTTTATTTTTGAAGGCTGTAATTTGTCTTTGAATTTCAAGTAGTCTTTTCTTTTTTTGAGACATCGTCTCCCTTTGTCACCCCCGGTAGAGTGCTGTGTGGCCTCATAGCTCACAGCGACCTCAGACTCGTAGGCTCATGAGATTCTCTTGCCTCAACCTCCTGAGTAGCTGGGACTACAGGTGCTCACCACTACACCTGGCTATTGTTAGAGGCAGGGTCTCGCTCTTGCTGAGGTTGCACTCCAGCCTGTGATTTTAGGCAGTCTACCTCCCTTGGCCACCCAGAGTGCTAGGATTACAGGCATAAGCCACTATGCCCAGCCAGTAGTCCAGTAGTCTCATTTTTTACCAAAATATTTTATCCATTGTTGAGGACAACTTGATTGAAATGAGCTCTTCTTACATTGTGTGTTCTCACCTAAACATGCCTAGTAATCATCCTAAGCTGCCCAGCAAACCTGCCTTTCCTTCATAGATGGGGCTGCTATTTCTGGGGGGTGGGGGGGTCAGTCTCTCTGTTGACCAGGTCTAGTTTCCCTTCAGCACTGAGGGGAGGAAAGGGTCCTGCAGCCCAACTATCAACCAAGGTCTCTTGTAGTGCCAAGTCCTGGAAATGCAGGGTTGCCTCCCTGCCTAGAGCTCAAGAAGTGTAGACCTCACCTACTACAAAAAGCAACTCATGTGTGCAAACTGCTTGGTGGTTACTTTATTGCTAGTATCAAATACCTTCTGTGTTTATTGTACTTCTGTGTTTATTGTCCAGCCACTTTCTTCTTTGATTTTATGTTCTACCTTCATATAGCTTTTCTGCCTTTTCATATGTATAATGTTCTTAAAGTCACATATTTTGCTTGCAGAATCTTAATATACTTCCTTGACTTACTTTCTTGCATTTATTAAATCATGTAATACAACTATTAACAGGTTAACATTTTTCTTTACAAGGAAGCTACATTCAGTTCTGAAAGATGGTTAAGCAATAGGTCATAAATAGGGACTGAATGATAGATTCATAGTTGCTTTAATGATCTTAATTATAATAAATGGATTATATTATTTTCCCAGTTTCTACTGAAGATTAGTGATTAAAACCATGTGAAAGAGGATCAACAATGTAGTTGAAAGAGCTGTGTACTGGAAATCATAGGCCTTGTTTCTATTTCTGTTGCCTTCTAGCTGTTTGGTCCTAAGTAAGTCAGCCTTATGAGTTTCTTTGTTTCACTCTGATATTAATTAATATCGTTTAATACTTTTTTTTTCTTTTTGAGATAGGGTCTCTGTTGCTTTCACTGGAATGTAGTGGGCACTCATAGCTCACTAATACCTCGAACTCCTGGCCTCAAGTAGTCTTCCTGTCGTGACCGTCCATAATGCTGAGATTACAGGCGTGAACCACCATGCCCAGTTTCATATCCATTCTTTTTTTTTTTTTTTTTTTTGACACAGAGCCTCAAGCTGTCACCCTAGGTGGAGGGCTATGGCATCACAGCTCACAACAACCTCCAACTCCTGGGCTTAAGCGATTCTCTTGCCTCAGCCTCCCAAGTAGCTTACCTGTGACTACAGGCCACAAGGCCCGGCTATTTTTTTGTTGTAGTTGTCATTGTTGGTTTTGGCAGGCCCGGGCTAGGTTTGAACCCCTCAGCTCTGTTGTATGTGGCTGGCACCTTAGCCGCTTGAGCTACAGGCACTGAGCCTTCATATCCATTCTTGATGGGGATATTATAAGGATGACAGGAAGTAAAAAAACTGTATAGTAGTGTATTAATTATAAAGAAATAAACAGTGCTTACTAGCAGGCATACCTTTATATATGTTTTGATTATTTTTATCTTTTTTTTTTTGAGACAGAGCATCAAGCTGTCGCCCTGGGTAGAGTGCTGTGACATCATAGCTCACAGCAATCTCCAACTCCTGGGCTCAAGTGATTCTCTTGCCTCAACCTCCCAAGTAGCTGGGACTACAGGCACCCGCCACAACGCCTGGCCATTTTTGGCCATAGCTGTCATTGTTTGGCAGGCCTGGGCTGGATTTGAACCCACCCGGTGTATGTGTATGTGGCTGGCGCCTTAGCCGCTTGAGCTACAGGTGCCGAGCCATAATTTTTATCTTATAAATTACTTCTGACCAAGTTTGGGAAGCTGTTATTTCCTTTTTTTTTTTTTTTTTTTTAACAAATAAGACAGTAGACTAGGCATAAAGAAAAGTGACTTGACTAGTGAAACAGCTACATATTAAGCCATAGAACTAATAGTAGAGCCCGCTGTATTAATTCCTAGGTGTGAGCACTTTTTCCCTACCTTGTGTTAATGAAAAACATTTTCTAATTTTTAATTGACATCTGTCTTTTAAATTTCATGAAAGGAATATCCACAACTCTCTCTGATTTCTATTTGTGTTTATAAATTACTTAGCGAAACTAATATTAGAGGCTCTTAAAAGCTTATGAATTAGTAATTGGCAGTCCTAAGGTAAATTTTAAAGGTGGTTATCCCACCCAGAACAGTATATTTTAAACTCAATAAGTATTTGTTGAATGAAGTAAGAGACTTTAAAAATCAGTACATTATGTTAAAATAAATTTTCCTCTTTTTGAGACAGAGTGTCACTCTGTTACCCCAGACTAGAGTGCCATGGCAACCTCAAACTCCTGGGTTTAAGCAATCCTCCTGCCTTAGCTTTCTGAGTAGCTGGGACTACAGGCATCCGCTCCCATCCCTGGCTCATTAGTCTATTTTTATTAGTGACGGGATCTGGTTCTTGCTCGGGCTGTTCTTGTACTTCTGAGCTCAAGAGATCTTCCCATCTTGGACAAACAAACAGAAAAAAAGCAAGAAAAAAGGAAATCTGGAAACCTCAAATGCTGAGTCACAGACACACATTTAAAGTTAAACCTTTATAATAAAGTAATAATTAACTCTGAGTTTAATAAGACTTATCCAAGATAGCAAGTGGTTATTTGTACTAAAGGTAGACATTTGAATCTCCAGTCTCTTTCACTACTTTCCTGCAACACATATTCTCTAATTTTCTTGACTGAATTGAACATTTTGTTACCTTAAAAATGACTGTTTCTATTATAAGAATAATAAACATGATCATGTACACTTGACAGAGAAAAGATGTCAATCATAATTGATTAAATGCCCTTTTTTTAATTTTAGGAATTATGTCAGTGGCAGAAAAGTGGCCAATTTTTTCTGGAATCAATAGCACACAATATAACTTGGGATCCCACAGGTAAGATAATAAAATCAGGATTAACGAAAATGAAATAACACTTTTCTAGGCTATTGCTTTTATTACTTTTATGTATTTCAGTTCTGTTATGTGAAATTGTGAGGAATACAGAAGTAATACAGATTATGCCCTTTTAGAATTTATACTGAAATGGGGCGGCACCTGTGGCTCGGCGAGCAGGGCACCGGCCCCATATACCAAGGGTGGCGGGTTCAAACACAGCTCGGGCCAAACTGCAACAAAAAAATAGCCAGGTGTTGTGGCGGGTGTCTGTAGTCCCAGCTACTCGGGAGACTGAGGCAAGAGAATCGCCTAAGCCCAAGAGCTGGAGGTTGCTGTGAGCTGTGTGATGCCCTGGCACTCTTCCGTGGTTGATAAAGTGGAACTCAGTCTCAAAAATAAAAAAGAGAATCTGTACTGAAATGAAGACAAGTATGCACTGTGATAGATTATGTAATATGGTAAGTTCCATAATAAATTTAATCATTTAAAAAACAAATTGTTTTTAGAAAGAGACATTAGTTCTCTCTGTAGAATCAAGGTCTCATTGAAGACGAGCATTTTGACTTGAGAGTAGGTCGTTTTTAACAATGAGGGTGGGGTAGATGGAGGAGAAAGAGAGAAATGAGTTATAAGAAGAGACAGTCAATTACCTATTTCTGCCCTAAAAAACATCTCCGTGCTGGGCAGCGCCTGTGGCTCAAAGGAGTAGGGCACCGGCCCCACATATGGAGGGTGGCAAGTTCAACCCAGGCCTGGCCAAAAACCGCAAAAAAAAAAAAACCTCCGTGCTTGTTCAGGCAGCACATGTACCAAAAAACCAAAAAAGACTGTCCCCAAACTTAGTGGCTTAGTACATCAACCATGATGGGGCTTTGTGGGAATGTCTCTCCTACTGTTCCATGTGGTATTGGCTGAAGCGGCTTGCCTGCAGCTAGAAGACATATGCAGCTTGTTCACATATCTAGGCTTTGTGCTTTGCCTCTGCTGGAATACCTTGGTTTTCCTTCACATGGCCTTTCTTGTATGGACTCTGTAGCAGAGTAGCCCAGATTTTCATGGTGGCTAGATTCTGAGAGTAAAAGCAGAAGCTGCAAGGACTTACAAAGCCTAGAGATGGATATCCCAGAGTGTTATTCCTGCCACATTATATGATCAAAACAAGTCACAAGTCCAGCTTCAAGGGATGGGAGAAATAGACTTTTCTTTGAAAGATGTGGCAAAGTCATATTGCAGGAGAGCATGGACACAGGAGATATGATTTGTTGGGAGCCATTTTCCATTCTATCCCAGTGAGCAAAGGCACAGACAAGGAAAGCACAAGATGTATTCCAACAAGATTAGTTCTTCATTGGAGCTGGAGTGAGTGCCAGTGGATGGTGGTAAGAGATGAGAGTACAGTATGTTATAGAAGGCCTTTGAAGTCATGCTAAGAAGTCAGGTGTGGTGGCTCGCACTTGTAATCTCACATTCTGGGAGGCTAAGGCAGGTGGATTGGTTGAGCTCAGGAGTTTGAGACTAGTCTGAGTAAGAGTGAGACCCTGTCTCTAAAAATAGCTGGGTGTTATGGCGAATGCCTGTAGTCCCAGCTATTTGGGAGGCTGAGGCAAGAGGATAACTTGAGCCCAAGAGTTTGAGGTTGCTGTGAACTATGATGATGCCATAGCACTCTACCAGGAGCAACAAAGTGAAATTCTGTTTAAAAAAAAAAAAAAAAAGTCATGCTAAGGAATTTGAATTTAATTCTTTTTAATTGTTAAACACTATTACAGGTTTTTTTTTTTTTTTTTTTTTTGAGACAGAGCCTCAAGCTGTCACCCTGGGTAGAGTGCTGTGGCATCACAGCTCACAGCAACCTCCAACTCCTGGGCTCAAGGGATTCTCCTGCCTCTGCCTCCCAAGTAGTTGGGACTACAGATGCCTGCTACAACACCTGACTATTTTTTGGTTGTAGCCATCATTGTTGTTTGGTGGACTCAGGCTGGATTCAAACCCGCCAGCTCAGGTGTATGTGGCTGGCACCTTAGCCACTTGAGCCATAGGCACCCAGCCTATTACAGGTTTTTGGACGAGGCTAGTTAAGTTTGGTCTGCTAGCAGAGAGTTACAAAGGTCAGAGGCAGGAGGAACAGGAGGCAGAGTGACTTTTGGAGAGAATGCATTGACAGTAATCTGAATGAGAAATAAGAGCTTGTTTCAATGCCTTTTCCACTTCAGGTACTCATTTAATATTAAATGAATTAATAGTGGAAGGAGTACAAGTTATGAAATGCATTTAGGCAATAGAATTTGATATTACTTTGAGAAAATATAAGAAGAAGACGGATATGTATAAGTTAGACGTAGTGGAACATAGGTATTATTTGGACATGTGAAGTTTGAGAAGCTTGCATGTCATCAAGCAATAGATAGAAATTTGTTTTTTGTTTGTTTTTCTATTAAATCATAGCTGTGTACATTAATGCAATCATGGGGTACCATGTGCTGGTTTTATATACAATTGGAAATATTTTCATCACACTGGTTAACATAGCCTTTCTGGCTTTTTCTTAGTTATTGTGTTAAAACATTTATATTCTACATTAGTAAGTTTCACACGTACCCTTGTAAGATGCACTGTAGGTGTGTCCCACCAATTACCCTGCCTCTACCCATCCTCCCCCCATTAGATAGAAATTTGAATCTTTTTTTCTTTCAAAATTTTATTTTATTATTATTATTATTATTATTTTGCAGTTTCTTTGGCCAGAGCTGGGTTTGAACCCGCCACCTCCAGGATATGGGGCTGGTGCCTTACTCCTTTGAGCCACAGGTGCCGTTCAGAGATTTGAATCTTAAGTCTT
Source organism: Nycticebus coucang (assembly GCF_027406575.1). Taxonomy (NCBI): domain Eukaryota; kingdom Metazoa; phylum Chordata; class Mammalia; order Primates; family Lorisidae; genus Nycticebus; species Nycticebus coucang. The sequence continues at coordinate 18,085,351 of NC_069796.1, forward strand.
TGGAATATAAAAATAGAAGTCATTGGTTTAGATAGAGGATATAGTTTTCGTTTTTATAACAGTATAGTAGATGAAATGGCTGGGGAAACTACTTATTTAGAACACAAAATTTTAGAACCTTTGGAAATTATCTTAGAAGGTAAAAGAAGTATAATTGGAAAATTTGTTAATCATACAAGTTTTTTAAATGTTTCTTCTCATGTAGGAGACATTGTAAGATTGATGGTAATCTGGTATACTGGTAAGCTCAGTATATATTGTATGCATACAGTGAAAAGAAGTCAGACCAGAGTTCAAGTGTGTCATTTGGCAAGCACTTTGTTAATAATTTTACTATGGGTAGAGTAACTTAGTTTATACCTATTGTCCTCATATGATAAATAGTGTAGCCTTTTGTTTCTTGAGACAGGTCTCTGTTGCCTGGGCTAGAGTGTAGTGGCGTCATCATAGCTCACTGCAACCTCAAACTCTGGGCTCACGTGATTCTCCTGGCTCATTCTCCTGGGTAGCTGGGACTACCAGGAGGTAGTGCATGCCACTACACCCAGCTGATTTTTTGTTTGTTTGTTTTTTAGAGGTAGGGTCTTGATGTGTTGCTCAGGCTCCTTTCAAACTCCTGGCCTCAAGCAATCATCCTGCCTTGACCTCCCAAAGAGCTGAGATTATAGGCCACCTATAGTGCCTGGCCTTTTCTTTTTTTTCTTTCTTCCTTTCCTTTCCCTTTCCCTTTCTTTTTCTTTCCTTTCACTTTCCTTTCCTCCTCATTTCTTTCTATTCTTTCTCTCTCTCTTTCTTTTTTGTGTAGAGATGGGGTCTCACTTTGTTGCTTAAGCTGGTTTCAAGTGATCTTTCCACCTCAGCCTCCCAAAGTGCTAGAATTACAGGTGAAAGCCACTCGAGCCTGGCCTGAATGATGTTTTAGGATTACTCTGTTACAGCACTACAATCTGTTGTCGTTATTTGTTTTCATGGTATATGATTTTTTTTTATTAGACATGGGCAGAAATTCTATTCCATATTTTCTTTATCTTTAGGTTCCCAGCAAATACTATGCTCTCAATAAATGTTCACATTATTTGTCTAGTACTTCTGTGATTAGAAACCAGGTTACTTAACAGATAAACTGAACTGATTTGAAAATTCAGATAATATCTATTTCACAATTTTTTTTTTTGAAACAGAGTTTCACTCTATTGGCCTGGGTGGAGTGCCAGGACATTATAGCTTACAGCAACCTGGAAATCTTGGGCTCACGTGATCCTCTTGCCTCAGTTTTTCTTTATTCTTTTTTTTTTAATAGAGATAGATTCTCGCTCTTGCTCAGGCTATTCTTAAACTCATGAACTTAAGCAATCCACCTACCTCGGCCAACCAGAGTGCTAGGGTTATAGGTATGAGCCACTGCATCTGGCCACAAATTTGTTTTTAAATGTTCAGAAATGACAATATTTATGAAAGTACTTCTTAAGTGATAGTATTCTATACAAATATTATTAGTGAAGTGTCATTAATAACTGAATAAAAAATTTAATATTTGAGTTGACTGCTATTTCTTATACTTTGTTTAGAGAGCCAGGATCTTGCTTTGTCACCTAGGCTGGAGTACAATGGTATGATTATAGCACACTGTAACCTTTCATTTCCTGGATTCTATTAATCTTCCTGCTTCAACTTCCTGAGTAGGATTAAAGGTGTGCACCACCATACTGGCTAATTTTTAAGTTTTTGGTAAGGACAAGGTATCACTGTGTTGCCTAGGCTGGTATACTGGTATAAAGCCTTCTTTAGGCCAGGCATGGTAGCTCATGCCTGTAATCCCAGCACTCTGGGAGGCTGAGGTGAGCAGATTGCTTGAGCTCAGGAGTTTGAGACCAGCCTAAGCAAGAGCAAGACCCCATGTCTACAAATAGCCAGGTGTTGAAGACCTGAGCTTCCTGTGGGAGCAGCTGGAGGACAGAAGAGATTCTAGTGCAAAGGAGTGGACATGGCTGGACTGGTTTTTTTTTTGTTTGTTTTTGTTTTTTTTTTGTTTTTTGGCTAGGGCTGGATTTGAAGCCACCACTCTCGGCATATGGGGCCAGTGCCCTACTCCTTGAGACATGAGCACTGCCCTTTTTTTTGACATAGTGTCTCACTTTGTCGCCCTTGGAAGAGTGCTGTGGCATCACAGCTCACAGCAACCTCCAACTTCTGGAGGCATTTCTCTTGCCTCAGCCTCCCAAGTACCTGGGACCACAGGTGCCCACCAGAACATCTGGCTATTTTTATTGCAGTTTAGCCAGGGCTGGGTTTGAACCCACCACCCTCAGTATATGGGGCCAGCTCCCTACTCACTGAGCTACAGGTGCTGCCCATGGACTGTTATAAGAAGGAAAAAGATGTCCCATCTGTCCAGCATATTTTGAAAAGCCGATGCACCTGGAAAGGTATAGACAGTATGAAGAAATTAGGCATTTGGATGAAGAAATAAAAGAACTTGAATGAATCCAACCTTAAATTGAAGCAAATATGATGAAACTTCAGACCTAGGTCCTGCATTTCAGTGGATCAGCTGACGCACCTACATGGGTGGCCCATCATACCAAGAAAGTGGTTCAGCTGGTCCAGTGATGACCTCAACCAAGAACCTGATCCCGCATTCCAGTGGATTAGCTGACTCACCCAAGCCATGGCCAACACCAAAGGACTGTGTAGCAAAGAGAGATTTTATTTAGGAAGAACAAAGAGTAAGTTTAGAGCACTTCCAAAGAGAGTTGGAAGTGGGTCCTTCCCCTGAAGGAAAAAAGGATAATACAATTATCAACTCATAACGATTGCGGTAGAAATATGATTGATCTTAGACATCAAAAATCTGGCCTTAGGTCTCTGCTGCATGACTTTGTACTTATTAAAGTGAAATTTCCTGAGTATCAGTTTCCCTGTCTTTAGTTAATAAATAACTTTGAGTCTCTGAAAAAAAAAAAAAAGGTAAAATAAAAATATTCAGGCATTGTGGCAGTCACTTATAGTCCCAGCTACTTGGGAGACTAAGACAAGAGGATCTCTTGAGCCCAAGAGTTTGAGGTTGCTGTGAGCTATGATGTGATGGCACTCAACCCAGGGTGACTGAGTGAGACGTTTTTCAAAAAAAAAAAAAAGCGGCCTGGTGTGGTGGCTCACGCCTGTAGTCCCAGTGCTGTGGGAGGCCGAGGCAGGTGGATTGTCTGAGCTCAGAGGTTCAAGACCAGTATGAGCAGCAGTGAGCCAGAGTAAGACCCCATCTCTACTAACAACATCAAAAACAGCCAGCACCGCCAGAGGAAGAAGAAAATGAACAAAAAAGGAGTACTTCAAACAAAGAAGAATGAACAAGCAAACTGAAATTAAAAAAAAAAAAAAAAGCAGTCTTCATGCTCTAGACTCCCAAAGTGCTAATGTTATAGGCATGAGCAACCATGCCCAGCTCATTATTATTATGATTATTATTTTAATCTATGACCAACAAAAGGAAGAGATATTTTTGTACCTGTGGTTTGTCAATAACTATTATTTCAGAGGATAGTGTTAATGTTAAAATTGTCTAAAATTATCTTTACAGGGTAGTATTAAAATTAACTTATTTTCTTACCATATGTAGTAGTGGCTTGACGGCAGCCCAGGACTACTGATTATCTTTTTAATCTTGATTGGCTTAAAATGAACATATCATAATTTTGCTGTTTAGTGGTTTGGTTGAGAAATATGCTATCTACTATAATAAATATTTGAAAGCTATGACTATATCATTACTTTTGGAAATGACTTTTATAGTTATTTATAAACAGATAATTAAATATTTTAAGTGAAATGTTAGTATTTTTGTTCTGATTAATATTTACTTAACTATGCCAAGTATTATGATATAAAAAGAAATTTTAGATGCTGTTAGTAAACTGATGTAGTGTTTTTATGTTGTGTCCAAATTCACTATTGCATCTTGCCTACATCATAAGATTTTCTGTTTCAGAATTTTTATGCTTTTTATTCTACCTTAATATTTGTGCCTCTGTCCTTTATCTTGTAAATGAGTATGCCATACCATATGGTACACACATGTTTGTTCCCTTTTATACCTGGACTGATTATTTGCATATTATTAGTCTTAATTTTTCATGGGCCTGGGTGTGGTGGCTCACACCTGGAATCCTATCACTTTGGGAGGCTGAGGTGGGTAGATTGCTTGAGCTCAGGAGTTCAAGACCAGTCTGAGCAAGATTGAGACCCCATTTCTATTAAAAGTAGAAAAACTATCTGGGCGTTGTGGCAAGCACCTGTAGTCACAGCTACTTGGGAGGGTGAGGCAAGAGGATTGCTTGAGCCTCAGAGTTCAAGGTTGCTGTGAGCTATGATGCCACAGCACTCTACCCAGGATGACAGACTGAGACTCTGTCTCCAAAAAACAAATCATTCATGGGATACCTTAATTTCATCTTAGTTTATGTTCAGCAAAAGAAAACTGGTCTTTGTTGGTGAATTCAAAAGTGGAATAATAAGCATATTTAAAGGAATATAACAGCACTTTTTGTGCTTTTATTTTTCTGTGAAACTTTCTACCTGTTGCTCTACTATTTATTGAACTTTTGCTAAGTGCCTGGCCTATGCTAGAGACTTCATGCATATGATAACTAATCTTTAGAACAACTCTATATAAACTTTGAATTTTATAGATAAGAAAACTGAGGCTCAGAGGCAATCCAGCTACATGGAATTCACGTGGCTAATTAAGTGGCTTACTTGGGATTTAGACACAGAGATTTCTGATCTAAAGTCTATGCTTTTGCCACAGACTTACTTTCTTTTTTCTATAAGAAAGTGATTTTTCTGGAAAGATAAAAATCCATAATCCTTAATTACCAAGATGAAATGTATTTGTTGTCAGCTTCCCTCCCACCCCCCGAAATTGCTTGTCTTCTCTTATTTTCATGGTATGGGTAAGCATACAGCCTTTTACTCAATTCTAAGTCATGAAATTGGAATCTGTTTTTTTTTTGTAGAGACAGAGTCTCACTTTACTGCCCTCGGTAGAGTGCCGTGGCATCACACGGCTCACAGCAACTTCCAGCTCTTGGGCTTATGTGATTCTCTTGCCTCAGCCTCCCGAGCAGCTGGGACTACAGGCACCCGCCACAACGCCGGGCTATTTTTTTGTTGCAGTTTGGCCAGGGCTGAGCTTGATCCCACCACCCTCGGTATATGGGGCCGGCGCCCTACTCACTGAGCCACAGGCGCTGCCCCTGTTTTGTTTTTTTTTTTTTTGAGACAGAGTCTGACTATGTTGCCCTTGGTAGAGTGCCGTGGTGTCACAGCTCACAACAACCTCAAACTCTTGGGGTCAAGCGATTCTCTTGCCTCAGCCTCTCCTGAGCACCTGCCACAACGCAGGTGAAGTCTTATGTGGCTCACTCTGGTCTTGAACCTGTGAGCTCAGGCAATCCACTAGCCTCGGCCTCCCAAGTGCTAGAATTATAGGCGTGAGCCACCTTGCTCAGCCATGACAATTCTGCTTTTTGAAATGACTTACCGATCCTTGGTTCTTTATTATTTGGTTGAGCTCCTCTTGACTTATTTACCATCTGAATTATTATAGTTAATTAACCAGGCTTCCCTGGTTCTTATGTTTTCATTAATCTTGTGTCTGTAGAATTATTTTCTAAAAAAGACTTTTAACCCTTGTGTCAAAAGGGTAGAGTCTTTGAAAGAATGAACATAGAGGGAGGTTCACAGGCCTTTTTCAAGTCCATCTGTTGTTTGCTCCCCTATCCCAGTTAAGACCCCTTGTTCTAAAATATAGATTCAGTTAGGGAGCCCACTCCCACTTTAAGTTTTTTACTCTCAACTACTTATAACAAAGTCCAAATAACCTTATGAACTTGAGAAATGCTTCGCAGTCTCACCCTGGTACTTTTTCAATCTTACTTCTTTTTCCAGCGTTCTGTGTACTTTATTACTTTAACCATATCAGATTATGAGGCTTTCTTGGGAAAATATGTGAACTTGCATGCCTCCATGTCTTTGTTCATGTTAAGTTTCCTTTCTGAAATACCTGTCTCTTACTGCTTATTCATCCAATAAGGACCAGATTGCTTTTCATCACTTTTCATGACACTTTGGCTACAGCTACACATTAATTTCTCTTTCCTGTGGACTTCATTGTTTTTTTTTGGTCACCCTTGGTAGACTCCCATGGCATCATAGCTGACAGCAACCTCAAAGTCTTGGGCTCAAGCAATCCTCTTGCTTCAGCCTCCAGTGTAGCTGGGACTATAGGCACCCACCACACCACCTTCCTATTTTTAGACGGGGGTCTTGCTCTTGCTCAGTCTGGTCTTGAAACTGTGAGCTCAGGGCAATCTACCCGTTTTAGCCTCTCAGAGTACTAGGATTACACTTTGATACAATTTTTCACACTTTTTTTTTTGTTTTTTTAGAGACAGAGTCTCATTTTGTCAGCTTCGGTAGAGTGCTATGGAGTCACAGCTCACAGCAACCTCCAGCTCTTGGGCTTAGGCGATTTTCTTGTCGCAGCTTCCCCAGTAGCTGGGACAATAGGCACCTGCCACAACACCTGGCTATTTTTTTGTTGCAGTTTGGCCGGGGCTGGGTTCGAACCCGCCACCCTGGGTATACGGGGCCGGCGCCTTACTCACTGAGCCACAGGCGCTGCCCAACTTTGCACACATTTTTATCATGTATACTTTTACATTATATCATAATATTTCTATGTCTCTCTCTTGAAATGTGAAGTCATCTTGGAAGAGGACTGTGTTTTATTTGTCATTGTACTTAGCACAGTGCCTGGTACAAAGAAGATACTCATTAAATAATTTGTTGAATGAGAGGCGATAAGGTCTGTTCCCTTCTTTCCCAAGCTATTTCAACAAAATTAAAACACAGCCTTCTCTCCTCTCTCCAAATACCTTTTTGTTATTTGGCTTTTTAAAGATGTTTTATCTTTACAGTATGTGAAATTCTTGAGTGTGTAATTGAACTCACTATTAAATACCTAAATAATAAATGGTAAATAATATTTTTTTAGGCAGTCGGCTTTTAACTGGTTCCAACTATTTGCAACTCTGGTCCAATACTAACTTGGAGAAGCCAACTGAAGATGAAAATCCAGATAAAACAGATCTTAACTTTGGGGACTGGAGATGCATTTGGCATTGCAAGTAAGCAATTATTTAGGGGATTAAACTGATAAACCTGTGCTATGTAGTTTTATTAGATTACAAATATATTTTAGGTTGTGTGAAACCACACTACAAGAAAGTATTGATTTTTAAGCTGTGATGTGCTTTTTCTTATTTTACAGATCCATTTTTTAAAAAGTCAAATAACTAGGAAGAAACATAAAAAATATGTAAAGCTTATGTGGAGATCATTAATTACAAACTTGTTAAATTATATGAAAGGAGCAAAAGACACCTTTCATCCTTTTGAATGGAAAGCTTCCTATTATGAAGATGTCTGTTTTTCCCACATTAATCTGTATATTGAACATAATCCTTGTCAAAATCCCATTCGAATTTCTACCTTTACTAAACTTTATTTGAAAAGACAAATATGGGAAAATCAGGGAAACTGAAAGACAAGAGGAATAAAGATACACAGTATGCTGAAATGAATTCTAAAGCTATAGCTATAGCGGATAAAGTATTGGGCTGTTAATGTAGGAACATTCCGTATGTAAGGTAGGATTTTACAGTGGGATGAACTGGCCAGTTCTGTGGAGGGGAAATGAAGTTAGAGTCTATTCTATACCTAATACCAAAACAAATGTCAGATGGAAGAAAAAATTGAGTTCTATATAATGAAACAAAATATAGGTGAAGCCTTGTATGTTAGAGCTACCTTGCCCAGTGTTGTAGCCACTGATCACATGTCATTATTGAGCATTTGAAATGTGGCTTGTCCAAATTGACATGTGCCATACACTAGATTTTTAAAACTTATTATGAAAAAAGAATGTAAAGTATCTGTGACATTTTATTTATTTATTTTTAGGCAGAGTCTCTCTCAGTCGCCCTTGGGTTGAATGCTGTGGCGTTATAGCCTATAGCAACCTCAAATTCTTGGTCTCAAGCGATTCTCTTACCTCAGCCTTGAGTAGCTGGGACTACAGGCACCCACCCCAACACCCAGCTATTTTTAGAGACAGAGGTCTCATTTTGAATTCCTGTGTACAGCTGTCTGACGGCCTGGGCCTCCTAGAGTGCTAGGATTGCAGGTGTGAGCCACTGTTTCTGTAACATTAAAAAAACTCATTAGATATTGCAATGGTAGTATGTCCACTATATATATTAGGTTAAATAAAATGTAATTTCACATACTTATTTTTACTTTTTAAATGCGAGTGGAAAGAAATTAGGAATTACATATTTGGTTAACATTTATCACTTTTGTTATGTTGCTTTGGGGTGAGAAGTGCTACTTTAGTGTTAAGACTTTCTAAAAATGACACCAAAACTAGAAACTGAAAGGAAAGGAAATATTAAGCTTTGACTATATCAATAAAACATTTCTATAAGGCAAAAGGACCACAAGGAGAGAAACAGAAACACAAAGAGAAATAAGTGCAGTTTGGGTTAAAGCCGTTTTAGGAGATCTTAAAAGCATAATTAGAAAAGAACAGGTATCACAGTAGTATACGTAGTATAAATGGAGAGAAAATTTTAAAAAGGTGTAGAACATATGAATAATCAGCATATTTAAAAGGTGATTGTCCTTACTTAAAATCAAGAAATATGAAATGTCCACAAAAAGGAAGATGAATAATATTTATTAATAGTGTTTAGAGAAATGGGTACTTTTATATTCTGTCAATAAAGGGGTATGGTTGATATTATATTACTGTATTGCAGTTTGGAAGCATAAATCAACATGCTTAATTTTTTCATATCCTTTAGATAGTAATTCCAAGTTTCATTCATTCAATAATTTTTGTTGAATATTGATAGTGTTCCAGGCAGCTGTAAAAGTGCTTAGACTATTGCAGTGAACAGATGGGGAGATAGAAAATAAACCAATAATGTAGCATAACAAGATGTTAAATGACATTCTTTCTCGACTCAGTCTTTTTTTTTTTTTTGATGTAGTTTTATTTTAATGGTTTTCTGCTTTGGTTTCTTTTTTTTTTTTTTATTTCTTGAGACAGAGTCCCACTTTGTCACCCTTGGTAGAGTGCTGAGTTGTCATAGCTCACAGAAACCTCAAACTCTTTTTTTTTTTTTTTTTTTGCAGTTTTTGGCCGGGGTTGGGTTTGAACCCACCACCTCTGGCATATGGAGCTGGCGCCCTACTCCTTTGAGCCACAGGCGCCGCCCCTCAACTCAGTCTTATACGAAGCAGTAGCAGCATAGATATCAGATACCAAAGTGAGAGTAAGAAAGAACTTCACCTAGTATATATTGAATTTACAGAGGAGATTTCAAAGGAGCTGATTCTGTGTATTTTCCACCGTTCTGCTAGGTCGTGGATATATAAAAGGACTAAACAGTTGAGAGGGAATTAGATTTTGCATAAATTATTTTTTTTTTATTAAATCATACCTGTGTACATTGATATGATCATGGGGCATCATTCACTAGCTTCAGACCATTTGACACACTTTTAGCACACTGGTTAACATAGCCTTCCTGGCATTCTTTCCGTTACTGTGCCAAGACACTTACATTCCACATTTACCAAGTTTCACATATACCCTTGTAAGATGCACCGCTGGTGTAATCCCACCAATCCACTTCCCTCTACCCACCTCCCCCCTCCCTCCCTTCCCTTTCCCCCTTCCCCCTATTCTTAGGTTGTAACTGGGTTATAGCTTTCATATGAAAACCCTAAATTAGTTTCATAGTAGGGCTGAGTACATTGGATACTTTTTCTTCCATTCTTGAGGTACTTTACCAAGAAGAATATGTTCCAGCTCCATCCATGTAAACATGAAAGAGGTAAAGTCTCCATCTTTCATTAAGGCTGCATAATATTCCATGGTGTACATATACCACAATTTATTAATCCATTCGTGGATCGATGGGCACTTGGGCTTTTTCCATGACTTAGCAATTATGAATTGGGCTGCAATAAACATTCTGGTACAAATATCTTTGTTATAATGTGATTTTTGGTCTTCTGGGTATATGCCCAGCAGAGGGATTACAGGATTGAATGGCAGATCTATTTTTAGATCTTTCAGTGTTCTCCATATCTCTTTCCAAAAGGAATGTATTAATTTGCATTCCCACCAGCAGTGCAAAAGTGTTCCCTTTTCTCCACATCCGTGCCAACATCTCTGGTCCTGGGATTTTGTGATATAGGCTAGTCTCACTGGAGTTAGATGATATCTCAAAGTAGTTTTGATTTGCATTTCTCTGATGATTAAAGATGATGAGCATTTTTTCATATGTCTGAAGGCCGTGCACCTGTCTTCTTCAGAGAAGTTTCTCTTCAAATCCCTTGCCCAGTCTGCGATGGGATCCCTTGTTCTATTCTTGCTAATGCGTTTGAGTTCTCTGTGGATTCTGGTTATTAAACCTTTGTCGGAGACATAAACTGCAAATATCTTCTCCCATTCTGAGGGCTGTTTGCTTGCTTTACTTACTGTGTTCTTGGCTGTGCAGAAGCTTTTTAGTTTGATCAAGTCCCAGTAGTGTATTTTTGAAGCTGCTTCAATTGCCTGGGGGGTCCTCCTCATAAAATACTCGCCCAGACCGATTTCTTCAAGGGTTTTCCCTGCACTCTCTTCTGGTATTTTTATACTTTCATGTCTTAAGTTTAAATCTTTAATCCAGTGAGAGTCTATCTTAGTTAATGGTAAAAGGTGTGGGTCCAGTTTCAGTCTTCTACAGGTTGCCAGCCAGTTCACCCAGCACCATTTGTTAAATAGGGAATCTTTTCCCCACTGAATGTTTTTAATTGGCTTGTCAAAGATTAAATAACAGTAAGTAGCTGGATTCATCTCTTGGTTCTCTATTCTGTTCCAGACATCTACTTCTCTGTTTTTGTGCCAATACCATGCTGTTTTGATCACTATTGATTTGTAGTATAGTCTGAGGTCTGGTAGCGTAATTCCTCCTGCTTTGTTTTTATTTCTGAGTAATGTCTTGGGTATTCGAGGTTTTTTTCTGATTCCATATAAAACGAAGTATTGTTTTTTTCAAGATCTTTCAAGTACGACAGTGGAGCTTTAATAGGGAGTGCATTGAAATTATATATTGCTTTGGGTAGTATGGACATTTTAACAATGTTCATTCTTCCCAGCCATGAGCATGGTATGTTTTTCAATTTGTTAATATTTTCAGCTATTTCTTTTCTTAGAGTTTCATAGTTCTCTTTATAGAGGTCTTTCACGTCCTTTGTTAGATAAATTCCCAAATATTTCATCTTCTTTGGCACTACTATGAATGGGATAGAGTCCTTAACTGTTTTTTCAACTTGACTATTGTTGGTATATATAAAGGCTACCGATTTATGAATGTTGATTTTGTAACCTGATATGCTGCTGTATTCCTTGATCACTTCTAAGAGTTTTGTAGTAGAGTCCCTAGTGTTTCCCAGATATACTATCATATCATCTGCGAAGAGCGAAAGTTTGATGTCTTCTGACCCTATATGGATATGCTTGATTGCCTTTTCTTCCCTAATTGCAGTGGCTAAAACTTCCATTACAATGTTAAAAAGCAATGGAGACAATGGGCAACCTTGTCTGGTTCCTGATGTGAGTGGAAATAATTCCAATTTAACTCCACTCAGTATGATATTGGCTGTGGGTTTGCTGTAGATGGTCTCTATCAGTTTAAGAAATGTCCCTTCTATACCGATTTTCTTAAGTGTTCTGATCATGAAGGGTGCTGGATATTATCAAAAGCTTTTTCTGCATCGATTGAGAGAATCATATGGTCTTTGTTTTTTAATTTGTTTATGTGCTGGATTACATTTATAGATTTATGTATATTGAACCAGCCTTGAGACCCTGGAATAAAACCGACTTGGTCATGATGTATAATTTGTTTGATGTGTTGCTGGATTCTGTTTGTTAGGATCTTGTTGAATATTTTTGCATCTATATTCATTAGTGATATCGGTCTATAATTTTCTTGTTGGGTCTTTTCCTGGTTTGGGGATCAGGGTGATGTTTGCTTCATAGAATGTGTTGTTAGTCTTCCTTCTTTTTCTATCTTTTGGAACAGGTTGAGTTATATAGGTACTAATTCCTCTTTAAAGGTTTGGTAGAATTCTGACGTGAAACCATCTGGTCCCGGGCTTTTCTTTTTAGGGAGGTTTTGTATGGTTGATGCTATTTCCGAACTTGATATGGGCCTGTTCAACATTTCCACTTGATTCTGGCTAAGTCTTGGAAGGTGGCGTGCTTCTAAGTATCGGTAAATTTCCTTCAGATTTTCGTATTTCTGAGAATAAAGTTTCTTGTAATATTCATTAAGGATTTTTTGGATTTCTGAGGAGTCTGTTGTTATTTCGTCTTTGTTGTTTCTGATTGATGAAATTAGAGATTTTACTCTTTTTTTCCTGATTAGGTTGGCCAAAGGTTTATCTATTTTATTGACCTTTTCGAAAAACCAGCTTTTTGATTTATTGATCTGTTGTATTATTCTTTTGTTTTCAATTTCATTTAATTCTGCTCTAATTTTGGTTATTTCTTTTCTTCTACTGTGTTTGGGGTTGGAATGTTCTTCCTTTTCCAGTTGCTTGAGACATCCTATTAAGTTGTTAACTTCCTCTCTTTCGGTTCTTTTGAGGAAGGCTTGCAGTGCTATAAATTTCCCTCTTAGAACTGCCTTTGCGGTGTCCCAGAGGTTCTGATAGTTCGTGTCTTCATTGTTGTTTTGTTCCAAAAAATTGGCGATTTCTTTCTTAATCTTATCTCTGACCCAGCTATCATTCAGCATAAGGTTATTTAACTTCCATGTTTTTGTATGAGTATACAGATTCGTGTTGTTACTCAGCTCAAGTTTTATTCCATGATGGTCCAAGAAGATGCATGGAATAATTTCTATTCCTTTAAATTTACTGAGGGTAGACTTGTGACCTAAGATGTGATCGATTTTGGAGTAAGTTCCATGGACTGATGAGAAGTATGTGTATTCAGTTTTGTTGGGATGAAATGTTCTATAGATGTCTGCTAAATCCAAATGTTGGATGGTTAGGTTTAAATCTAAGATTTCTTTGCTCAGCTTCTTGTTGGAGGATCGATCCAACAATGCCAAAGGAGTGTTGAAATCTCCGACTATTATGGAGCTGGAGAAATCAAGTTGCTCATGTCTGTTAGAGTTTCTCTTATAAATTGAGGTGCATTCTGGTTGGGTACATAGATATTAATAATTGAGATCTCATCATATTGAGTATTACCCTTAACAAATATGAAGTGACCATTCTTGTCCTTCCTTAGTTTTGTTGGTTTAAAGCCTATTGTATCTGCAAATAAAATTCCAATACCTGCTTTTTTCTGATTACCATTTGCCTGAAATATGGATGACCATCCTTTCACCCTGAGTCTGTGTTTGTCTTTTAAGTTAAGATGTGGCTCTTTTATGCAACAAATATCTGGCCTGAGTTTTTGTATCCAGTCAGCTAACGTATGGCTCTTTATTTTTTTTTATTTATTTATTTTTTTTAAAGGTTTTTATTTTATTTTATTGACATCACAGCTCATAGCAACCTCTAACTCCTGGGCTTAGGGGATTCCCTTCTGAGTAGTTGGGGCCACAGGTGCCTTGGCTACTTTTTCTTGTGGTTTGGCCAGGGCTGGTTTTGAACCCGCCACCTCTGGTATGTGGGGCCAGTGCCCCACTCACTGAGCCACAGGCACTGCCCACGTATGGCTCTTTAGAGGACAGTTTAAGCCATTCACATTAATGGAGAATATTGGTAAGTCTCGTGAAGTTTTTGGTATCGAGTTTTTCAAAAGTCAATTGGGCATTTTTAATCCTTTCGCCAGTGTGGAAATTGGAGTTTGATCCGAAGTTTCTGAGTGAGTTTACTTTTGTGGTATAGGATTGGGTTGGTCATTATGGAGGATAGGTCTGAGAATATCCTGAAGTGCTCGTTTGGTTATGGCAAATTTCTTCAACATATGAATGTCATTAAAGTATTTAATTTCTCCATCATAAATGAAACTCAGTTTAGCTGGATACAAGATCCGTGGTTGAAAGTTATTTTGCTTTAGGAGATTAAAAGTCAGTGACCACCCTGTTCTGGCTTGAAAAGTTTCAGCAGAGAGATCTGCAGTCATTCTAATATTCTTCCCTTTGAAGGTAATGGTTTTCTTTCTCCTGGCAGCTTTGAGGATTTTCTCCTTCATATTAACATTAGTGAAGTTAATTATGATATGATATATCATGTATCTTATGATATGATATATCATATATCTTATGATATATGTCTTATTGGGGTTGAGTCGTGCTGGGGTTCTGAAGCTGTCCGCTATCTGAATTTCAGAATCTCTAGGCATGTCTGGAAAATTCTCTTTCATAATTTCATGCAGAAGGGCCTCTGTGCCCAGTGAGGGCACGTCATCTGTTTCTGGAACTCCGATGATTCGTATATTCGCCTTCTTCGAATTATCCCAGACCTCTCTGAGAGAATGATCCGTTTTTGCTCTCCATTTCTCTTCCTCTTTGAGAGTTTGGGAGCATTCAAAGGCTTTATCTTCAATGTCAGAAATCCTTTCTTCTGCTTGCTCCATTCTGTTACTGAGGGATTCTACTGTATTTTTCATATCTTTGAGGGCTGCAAATTCTTGCTTCAGTGTGTCTAAGTCTTTGGTGGTTTTGTCTTTAAATTCGTTAAATTTTTGAGACAACTTTTGAATTTCTCCTCGAATTCCTAATTCTACTTTATTAATCTTGTCTGCAATCCAAATTCTGAATTCGATTTCTGACATCTCAGCTAGTTGTTTATGAATAGGATCTTCAGTTACATCTGCCATATCTTTCCTTGCTGGGGCAGGGGGTTGATCTGTTCTGGTTATTCATGTTACCAGAGTTTTTCCACTGATTCTGCCCCATGGTTGTTTTATTGCCTTTGATATTTTCCCCTGGGGCTTTGTCGAGGGCCTATACAGTGTTGTGGCCTGAGAAACTGGGGCCCTGTCTGGTGTGGTGGGGCTGAGTGGTTCTGTCTTGTTTTCAGCTGGTTTCTGTTCCACCCTCGTCATGTCCCCTTCCCTTCCTGGAGATGTCATTTGTAGCTCCCATAAATAATTTCTTTAGAAAGAGTTGTAGCTTTGATTTTTGAATCGCCCATGTAAAAGGTGAGAGGGAGGAGCAGCAAAGTGTTACATTGCCTTTATTGCAGTTCTGTTGACAGGCTAGCATTCCATGAACTGAGAGAGATTGAAATGTGTTTTATGCAATTGTGAGAGAGGAGGAAACGATGTTGAGTTCAGAGTACATAGTAGTAGCTTGTCATAGACATGCTAATGACTTTTTGAGATGGTTTATTATTTAAGCAGAAAAGCCCTTGAAATTTTGATTCAGGATCAGCTGAAGAGTATACTCATTGAAGTACATTTGAAAGCTGAGTTTTAATCACATTCCATTTGTGCTGGATTTTAAAACAGTGGTTACACGTGTTAGGTGAAGATAAGCAGAACTATAAAAAAAAGTAGATAGGGCAAGGGGAAGTAAAATAGAAGTGACATTTGAGCATTGACCTGAAAGAAATGAAGGATTAGGCTATGAGTGCTTGTGTCTGGGAGAAAACATTATAGATTAGGGTGTCCAACCTGTGGCCCACAGGGCTGTATACTGATTTCGTGAGGACTTTTTTGTTGTTGTTTATCTATGATGTCAGATATCACAAAAAGTATTGCTGATCAGCTTTTGTTAGTGTTTGTGTATTTAATGTATGGCCCAAGATAACTCTTACTGAAAGGCAGAAAAGAAAAAAGGTTAGACAGAAGAAGTATGTGCATAGACCCTGAGGCAAGAAAGTGCTTAAGGCTATGCCTGGTGGTGCAGGAGGGTGGGTGGGAGGATTGCTTGAGGGCAGGACTTTGAGACCAGCCTGAGCAACATAATGAGACCCCAGTCTCTACAAAATAAGCAAACAATATTATTATTATTTTTTTTTTTTGCAGTTTTTGGCTGGGGCTGGGTTTGTACCTCCAGCATATGGGGCCGGCTCTGTACCCCTTTGAGCCACGGGCGCCGCCCACAAACAATATTATTTTTAAGGAGTGTGCCAAAAATAAAAAAAAAAGAAATCCAGTCACTGGAAAAAAAAAAGAAAGAAAGAAAAGAGTGTGCCTAACTTGTGGCTAGAGTGGACAAGGTGAGGTATGATAGGAGATACCATAGGATATCTTCAGAGTTAGGAATCAGTTTATAGGTCATTGTCTCAGACCCTTGCCTTTCACTGTGAATGAGTTGGGAAGCTGGTAGGGGTTTTGAGCAGAGGGTGTACTGAGATCTGACTTCTTTTGGAAGGATTGCTGTAGCCACTGTTTTGAGCAAAGACTGTAGGGTGAAACAATATTACAATCATATATACCTGGTACTTTTAATGTTATGTGCTGCTGAAGTGAGCACAGAGAGCAGGCACTTTTAATAATTTGTTTTAAGGATATTCTTAGGATTGACCATATGTACAAAAATATGAATATATGAATGCTCCTTGGATTTTTTTTGTTACAGCAGAAATTAGAAAACAACAATAAACTATTAAATAATTGTAAATCATTGTATGTATATGTGTATATACAATGGAATGCTATAAGCCAGTAAAAAAGTGATGTAGGTCTATACACCTTTATAGATATACATATCCTTTGCATCTATATGTGAAGATGCTCAAGACATATTTTTAAATGAGATTATGAAGCGAACTTTTTGTTTGTTTGTTTTTGAGACAGAGCCTCAAGCTGTCACTCTGGGTAGAGTACCGTGGCATCCCAGCTCACAGCAACCTCCAACTCCTGAGCTCAAGCGATTCTCCTGCCTCAGCCTCCCAAGTAGCTGGGACTACAGGCACCTGCCACAACACCAGGCTATTTTTTGGTTGCAGCCGTCATTGTTGTTTTGGTGGGTCAGGGCTGGATTCGAACTCGCCAGCTCAGGTGTATGTGACTGACGCCTTAGCTGCTTGAGCCACAGATGCCGAGCCTAACTTTTTTTTTTTTTTTAGACAGAGTTTTACTCTGTTGCCCTGAGTAGAGTGCCATAACCTCAGCCTAGCTCATAGCAACCTCAGACTCCTAGGCTCAAGAGATCCTCTTGCCTCAGCCTCCAAGTAGCTGGGAGTACAGGCACCCATCACAATGCCCTGCTAATTTTTCTATTATTAGTAGAGATGGGGGGTCTTGCTGTTGCTCAGGCTGGTCTTGAACTCCTGAGCTCAAGCAATACAACTGCTTAAGCCTCCTAGAGTGCTAGGATTACAGGTGTGAGCCACTGTGCCTGGTGTGATCTCAGTTTCTAAACCTCCCTCCCTAAAGTGGAGAAGAGGAAAGAGAAGGGCCTATATATATCTCTGTATTAAAATGTTAACAGGGTATAGCCTGGGAAAGGATGTTGTGGTATTTATAAAACTATAGATTATTTCTTTTTCTTCTTTTAATCCATGTGTATTAATTTTTTCCATCATGTGTTTGTTACACGTAAAATTAGAAAAATTATTTGCATTTGAAATGAAATGTGACAGAATTCCTGGCCTGCTTCATAAATAAGTTTAGTATTGACCTCCCTAAACATGAATTTGGGCAAGAAAAGGGAAAACAATGATAATGGGGAGAGTGTCTTGAGTTCAGTGTATGGGGGTAGCCGGAAGAAAAGGCTGGGAAGGGAAATGGGCCAGAAAGTTCCTTTAAGAAGAAAAGGCCAGTAATATTCCAAGTATACAGGTGAAGCTGGCAGGATGAAAGCATGATTGTTGCAAGTTCCTAGTTAGCCACATAATAATCTTTAGGTAAATGCTACCAGAAGGCAAAATTTCTTTCTTTTTTTTTTTGAGACAGTCTTCCTTTGTTGCCCTCCATAGGGTGTGGTGGTGTTATAGCTCACAGCAACCTCAAATTCTTGGGCTTAAACGATTCTGTTGCCTCAGCTTCCCAAGCAGCTGGGACTACAGGCGTCCACCACAATGCCCAGCTATTTTTCTTTTTTTTTACTGTAGTTGTCGTTGTTGTTAGGCAGGCTTGGGCTGGATTCGAACCTGCCAGCCCCAGTGAATGTGGCCAGTGTCCCAGCTGCTGAGCTATAGGCGCCGAGCCAAGGCAAAATTTCTTACTGGCTAATTGTCCGTGAAAATGCATGTTGGAAAATAGAGATTCTTGAGTCTGGAAATTTTATTTTGAGGTTTTAAAATGAAACCACTCTAATTCTAAGGGAGCTATGACTCTTAGTTTAGGCTTTAAAGGTTTTGACAAGTTATTCCTTGCATGATTCTTATGCATGGATATTTTTGTATTTAAAGTTTATCATATTAGTAAATTTTTGAGGTGTGAAAGTGGGTGTGAAACCATTTAAAAGTGGGTGTGAAACCATTATCACAGAATTTTCTGTTTGAAGCAATTGCTGAAGTATAATTTTGAGAATGTTGTATTTTTCTTTGTTTAATTCTTCTTGCAAATATTTCCTTGCCTGTTTAATTTACAGAACTTCCTCCCAAGTTCATTTGATGAAATTTTCACCAGATGGAGAATTTTTTGCCACTGCTGGGAAGGTAAATTGTGAATATGCTATTACCAAATTGTGTGTTTATAGTTTACTTTGAAACTTTAAAAACAATAACTAGCTCCATTCTTTTATTTATTAAACTTGAAAATAATATTTTCTATTAAAATACTAAAAAGCAAAAATTGACTGTTGTGTTAAAGGCAGTGTGGTATAATTGAAATAACACAGAGACAGATCTGAGTGTATACCATTTGCACTCAATTAACATTATTATCTTGAGCAAGTTAGTTAATCTCTTTAGTCTTTCTTTTCTTATGTGTAACATCTGGATAACAGCATCTATTACATCTCATAAGTCATTAATTGTGGGGTTAGACAGTATATACAGTGAAGAGTTATAGCACCTTATGTAGAGTACAATCTTACATATAGGATAACCAATAAATTATAGCTTATATCATCTTTTAGTTGATATGTATATTAGGCTATATTTAAGATAAAAAGACTACATACAGGCTTTCTAGGACATGTGTTATCATTTCTGTAGTGTAAGCACTTTGTTATTATCTGTTGATTTCCGAACAATGTATTTCTTTGAAATTATTTTTTTTTTTTTTTTTTTTTTTTTGGCCGGGGCTGGGTTTGAACCCGCCACCTCCGGCATATGGGACTGGTGCCCTACTCCTTGAGCCACAGGCGCCGCCCTCTTTGAAATTATTTTTAACCATTGGTTTTCAGAGCAGTCCATGAGCCCTGAATAGTCTGAAGTTATTCTGATGGCTTAAAGCCTTCTGCCGGCTAAGAGGGTGAGATACTCTAAAACCATAGGGAGGGTTTTTTTTGTTTGTTTGTTTTTTTTAAGGGAGAAGTGGAGCTGTTTATCCTGATTGACTTTACAGGTGGGGACTCAGTTGTGGTTTAAAAGTAGCACCTGGTACATTCTAGTCTCACTTGTTCTTCCCTTATTTCCCGAATTAGGAGGTATGAATTTAATTATACATAGACTGTTTTATAGTATTAATTATTAATTAGTTATTATCATCATCTACATTTTATTTGAAGAGTCATATGATAATTTATGGAAAGTATTCCTTTTTGTCAATAACTATCAGTCTTCATAAGTCTGCTAGTGGTATTGATTTCTCATTTGATATTTAGTTTAAGAGAAAAGAAACCCTTAATTTCATCTTTCATTCTTTCCTGAATGGCTCCATTTCCCATAGTGTGTAACAATTAACAACCATTTTCCTTGAACACAGAATACATACATTCACACACTTTAATTCTCAATGCACAGTTAAGAAATGCTAATCGAAACGTACCAGAATCAGATTTTCCTCCTTGATTTCCCTGTGCCCAACCTCTCCCTCTATCCCCAAGTTCTTGCCATTGGGGTGAAAGAAATCTTTCTTTTGCTATTTGACTAACCTTTAGTTGTGATCTATATGTTTTTCTGTTTTTTCCTTAGGATGACTGCCTTTTAAAGGTATGGTATAATGTAGAAAACTGGCGGACCGCTGTTACCTCTCCAGATAGAAGTTCAGAAAAACAATCCCAAGGAGAAATTGACTTTTCTTTTGTTTATCTGGCCCATCCTCGAGCCGTAAATGGATTTTCTTGGCGTAAAACCAGCAAATATATGCCTAGGTCAGTGGATTGGTTATTTTTTTCTTATGTGATAGGGGACATTATCTTTGTGACTTTGATTGCTTTTCT
Source organism: Nycticebus coucang (assembly GCF_027406575.1). NCBI lineage: Eukaryota > Metazoa > Chordata > Mammalia > Primates > Lorisidae > Nycticebus > Nycticebus coucang. The sequence goes on from NC_069796.1 coordinate 18,105,711, forward strand.
TACTTTGACAGTTTGTAGCTATAGACTTCTGAGTTTATGAAGATTAGAGTAGTATTAGATAATCCCTGGGCTGCAACCTCTGACTATGGGTCAACTATGATTGACATTTAGTAAGAGTTTAAGCTGAGACATTTACCTACATTTAAGATGTCTTTAAGGCCAGGTGTGGTGGCTCACACCTGCAATCCTAGCACTCTGGGAGGCCAAGGCAGGAGAATTCCTTGAGCTTAGGAGTTCAAGATCAGCTTGAGTAAAGTGAAACCTGTCTCTACTAAATGTAGAAAAATTAGTGAGGCAAAGTGGTGGGTGTCTGTAGTCCCAGCTACTTGGGAGGCTAAAGCAAGCGGTTTGCCTAAACTCAGGAGTTTGAAGTTGCTGTGCGCTAGGCTGACACTATGGCACCCTAGCCTGGGCAGCAGAGTGAGAGAGTCACAGTTGTGCATATTTTCTTTTCTTTTCCATGTTTTGTGTCCAAACACAAAATATTTCTTATTCTTTAGATTCAGTTTGTGTGGATGCCTTTATATTTCATTCCCTCACCTTGTAGCTTCTAGTATGTCTCCTGGTTTTGTTTTTGTTTTTGTTTTTTTGAGACAGTCTCACTTTGTTGCCCAGGGTAGAATGCCATGACACATAGCTCACAGTAACCTCAGACTCCCAGGCTCAAGCGAGTCGCTTGCCTCAGCCTCCTGAGTAACTGGGACTACAGGCGCCTGCCACAAAGCCCAGCAGTTTTTAGAGGTAGGGTATCACTCTAGCTCAGGCTGTTCTCCAACTTGTGAGCTCAGGCAATGCGCCTGCCTTGGCCTCCTGGAGTGCTGGGATTACAGGCGTGAACCACCACACCCAGCCCTATCTCCTGGTTTTCTTTATTAAAAAAAAAAAAAAGAAAAAAGACCCTGGGTGGAGTGCTGTGGCATCATAGTTCACAGCAACCTCAAACTCCTGGGTTAAAGCATCCTCTTACAGCCTCCCAAGTAGCTGGGACTACAGTTACTTGCCACAACATGTGGCTAATTTTTCTTTTTTTCTTTCTTTCTTTTTTTTTTAGTAAAAATGGGGCCTCACTTTGCTCAGGCTGGTCTTGAATTCCTGAGCTCAAGTAAACTATCCTCCTTGGTCTCCCAGAGTGCTAGGATTACAAGTATGAGCCACCGTGCCCAGCTGGAAAAGTAATCTTCTGTAGAAGGCTGTGTCAGAGTCTTTGAGCTGAGGAAGAATGGTCTACAAAATTTCTAGTTAGCAAAAGCACCCTTACCTTAGCTTCACTTTGATAACTAAACTTTGGTACCCCTGAGACCATTAATTACATACATAAAAATACATTCAGAATAGAATGAGCTTGCGGCATATAGAAACTCATACTTAAAAGTCATGACTGACCCCCAACTGTCATCCCATTGAGCCTTTTAAACCTACCTGATGATCATATAATTTCAGAGGCTGATTTCTCCTGATACATCCAAGTGTTCTCATTCACAGATGCTCGTACCACCAAAATACTAACAAGGAAGCTTATGGAGTATTGCATATTTTGAGAGAGAACAGTCACATCTGCTCCTGACCTAGTTAACCCAGTGTCTAGTGGAACTGATCGTAGTGGGTGCATTAGCAGATGCCTTAACCCAGGCCATTACAGCAGACTGATAATAACAGTCATGCATACTAGTTGGTTTCTTTTCCTGCCCATTTTCATTTTGTGCCTGTCAACTAAATTTGATAGCAAATGTCCTATGGAATTTTCTGTTTAGTTGTGGTACCTTTTTAGAGATCTTTAGAATTTCATTTTTGGATTCATGTTATTCAAAGGCCAGCTAATTTTTCTGAGCTCTTTTAGTTTTGATTTTTGCTTTACCAACTGCCTGTGGGTATATAGTGGGAATACTGTCCTTTGCTCATGAGAATGAGTGAGATCTCACCAAAAGCTGTTGTTTTTTCTGATATGCCATTTTCACTTTGGGTAATACACAGCGTAGGTGCTTTTCGATTTTCCACATAGAATTAAGGTACTCTATCAAATGGCTACTACAGCTTGCAAAGGGAGGAGAGACGAACGACGAAGCTTTTGTAATGACCATCATCTTTACTAATTAAAAATTGGTGAATGTAGGACAGGTTGAGAGGTTTGGTGTTATCACCTACGAACCTCTAAAAGTTGGTTGTAGATAGTTTTGAAATCATCATAGCCTACCAAGAACCATCTTAAATCATCTTATTACTACCAAGATAGGACAAGTATCAGAGATACTTACCCATAATATAAGTTTCATAATAGGTTTCTGTAAGGCCGTACCTGTTGTTATTTGCATGGGTTGGATGGGTATATTAATATGATATGCCATTGGAGGAAAGATAAGATACCCTGGTAAATAAGTTAGGACAAGATGGTATTGCCAGAGAAATGCCTCAAACACATTGAGATATTTTCTCCACACTATTCTTAATAGGACCTGCTAGTTGTTCACACTTGCTGTCTGTAACTCATCCTGAGCAGAGTCACCTACACTCCAGGTTCACAGCGCTTTCCATGCTTCTGAGTGTTGACTTTCCTTGCTTCTTGCTTTGCCTGAGTTCTTGTGCCTTTCCTCATTGTTTCTATTTGGCCATTTAGTCTGTGCCTTTTGCTGAGCCTTTGTAAGCCTATCTATTCTTTTTTTTTTTTTTTTTTTTTTAAGACAGAGTCTCTCTATGTCACACTCCGTAGAGTGCTATGGTGTCACAGCTCACAGCAACCTCAAATCAAACTCTTGGGCTTAAGTGATTCTCTTGCCTCAGCCTCCCAAGTAGCTGGGACTACAGGCGCCCACCACAATGCCCAGCTGTTTTTTAGTTGCAGTTGTCATTGTTGTTTAGCAGGCCCAGGCCGGGCTCGAACCTGCCATCCTCCGTGTATGTGGCTGGCACCCTAACCACTGAGCTACCGGCACAGAGCCAAGCTTGTCTATTCTACCCGCTACTGATTGGCACTGTGAACCTTAAACTTTCTCTGTTGCCCTTTGATATATTATGTTTTCTTAGATTCAAGGGTCTTGTTCTGTTGCCCAAGCTGAAGTCCAGTGGTCATAGTCCACTGCATCCTTGAACTCCTAGGCTCAAGTGATTCTTGCACCTCAGCCTCCAAGTACGTAGGATTACAGGTGCGCAGCACCACACCCGGCCCATTTTTTTCCCCTATTTTTTGTAGAGATGGGATTTCACTCAACTCAGGTTGCTCAGGCTGGTGTCTAACTCCTGGTTTCAGCAATTTTCAAGTGTTTGTCTCCCCAGATTTCATGATTACAGTGAGTCACTGAGCCCTGCCTTGTTTCCCTACTTCTAATCTATATCTGTGTATATGTAAATTTATGTAAATATATGTAAATTTGGGCTAGAAACTGAGTGGAAAGGTGGCTAGGACAGGAATGGAGTAAACAGTAAGAGAAAATGGAGGGGGAATGTGTATGAGGATGGGGGAAGGAGGAGAAACACACAGTTTAGGAAAGAAAAATAGAAAGAAACTGGTCCTAGGTTGGGAGAGACGAGGGACAGAAGGAGAGAAATGGAAAGGAAGGTGGCTTGGAGAGGTTGAAAGCAGAGCATGGTGGGAGAGGGCAGACAGAGGGAAGCCCAGAGAGGGAGTAGGAAGGGAGAGGGGAAGGCAAGGCTGGAGCAGGAGAGAGGAGAGAATGGATGGAGCGGGGAAGATGGAGAGAGCAACCAAGATGAAACATGGTATTCTCCCTTCTCTTCTATTTTTTCTGTTTTAATCAGGTAGATATGTTTCATGAAGTTACTGTAGAATATTTTAATTTTTTTCCTTATTTTTCTTTAACTCACTGCGTTACGTCATAAGCTGATTATTCATTGTTAATCTCTAAATATATTGCAACTAGTGACTACTGCAAGATACTGTGCCTTTTTCTTTTTTCTAAACATTGAGAGTTACCTGACAAAAGGTAGACTTTGTTGAGAGGGTTTCAGCTTTTGAGCTCTTGATGCTATGAGATTTGTTAATATTTACATAGTTGATTTTTGATTTTGAGGAGGCAGCAAGAAGGAATTCTACTGAAAGTCAGGGATGACTGAGGATGGTGGTTGATGAGTGCTTATTTTATCATGAATTTTCAATTCTTACATTTTGCTGCTTTGGATTTATATTAGGCAAGGAGAGAATAAGTATACTAAGGAGTTACTGTGGCTTATTAGTGACTATTATGCAGGTGCCTTTGCATGAAGTAAAAATGAAGCATTATGAAATCAAACAATAACCTGCCCCTGAATGTGTACTATCTCAGAACATTTTGTTCGTAGTTTTTTCCTTGTTAACTGAGAGAGTATGGCTTGATCTTAGCTTTTGTTCTTTAGATGTAAGAACAACCATAGATTATTGAAATAAGAACTACTGAATTTGTGGCTCACGCCTGTACTCCTAGTGCTCTGGGAGGCTGAGGTAGGTAGATGGCCCTGAGCTTACAGGTTTGAGACCAGCTTGAGCTAGGGTGAGACCTGGTTTCTAAAAAAAAGCTGGGTGTTGTGGCAGGCGCCTGTAGTCCCAGCTACTTGGGAGGCTGAGGCAAGAGAATTGTTTGAGCCCAAGAGTTGGAGGTTTCTGTGAGCTATGATGCCAGGGCATTCTAACAAGGACAACAAAATGAGACTCTGTCTCAAAAAAAAAAGAAAAGAAAAGAAAAAAAGAGCTACTGAATTCTAGGGAGAAATGAAATAGGTTGGCAAGCATTTGTTGTGATGAAATCTGTGCATCCTGGCTCAGTGCCTGTAGCTCAAGCAGCTAAGGCGCCAGCCACATACACCTGAGCTGGAGGGATAGAATCTAACCTGGCCTGCCGGACAACAATGATGGCTGCAACCAAAAAATAGCCTGGTGTTGTGGCGGGCACCTGTAGTCCCAGCTACTTTGGAGGCAGAGGCAGGAGAATCGCTTGAGCCCAGGAGTTGGAGGTTGCTGTGAGCTGTGATGCCACAGCACTCTACTCAGGACGACAGCTTGAGGCTCTGTGTCAAAAAAAAAGGAAATCTGTGCATCCTGACATTTTCTTCATTGGTACCTTAGTTGTGTGCATTTAAATAAGTATAGAACCATTGTAGAATTGCCTAGGATACTGTGTGAAATTTGTATTTTTTGCCTCTAAAAACTTTTTATTCCTTAGGGCTTCTGTATGTAATGTACTGTTGACTTGCTGCAAAGATAATGTGTGCCGTCTTTGGGTAGAGACATTTTTACCAAATGATTGTTTGCTGTACGGAGGTGACTGCAACCATTGGACTGAACCAATTAATTTAACAAATAACTTCAAGAGAAATGCTTCGAGTAAAGAACGAGTTCAAAATGCTTTAGAAGTGAGTGTTTTTGTTAGATGTTATTTTCTACAGGTTTAAAAACCTTGTATATTACCTTTTGGTAATATAATATTGTAAAAAATATGTATCTTAGGAAAATCTCAGAAAATTTTCAGTTTTATTCAGTTCAAAAAATATGCTTAAAGATTTTATCAAGAACACAAAAATAACCTGTAATTATGAAATTAATCTTAGGTCAACTGACGATAACACTGATGATTGCAGTTGACATTACTGAAGTAACATAAAATAAGTTAAAATCTGAAGATGCAAAGATTTTGCTGTAAAATAGCTTGGTTTATTTTACTTAAACTAACCAATAAAGCTTGGGTAGTTTATCATTTGTTAACCTTAGAACTCTCCCCGGCCCAGAACTTGGGGTCTTCATTTTCCCATTAGTGTTGAGAGTAGAAGTCAATTTTTGACGTTTGAACTAATTAAAGATAGAATAATACAGATTCTTCTTATTTTCTTAATATTGAAAATAGGGGCTCAGCGCCTGTGGCTCAAGTGGCTAAGGTGCCAGCCATATACACCTGAGCTGGTGGGTTTGAATCCAGCCTGGGCCCACCAAACAACAATGATGGCTGTAACCAAAAAATAGCCGGGCATTGTGGCGGGCGCCTATAGTCCCAGCTAGTTGGGAGGTTGAGGCAGGAGAATTGCTTGAGCCCAAGAGTTGAGGTTGCTGTGAGCTGTGATGCCACAGCACTCTACCCAGGGTGACAGCTTGAGGTTCTGTCTCAAGAAAAAAAAAAAAAAGAAAAGAAAATGGGAAGTGATTTAAAAAAAGGTTTAAAGACTTTCCACTTTTACCCCTGCCTCTTGTTAGCTTAGGTGACCTTGGGTGCTATATAAACTGTTTTATCGTATGAAGGATGAGAGTAACAATATTTGCATTGCTTGCCTCATGGGATAAAAGAGATGATGCTTTATAAGTTATAAAATATCCTGGTGTATATTTGGTAATATCATTCAATGCTTTGTGGTCATAGGAGAAAGAGGACATCTTATGTAGAGACATCATTATTTACATACACAGTATTAGAAAAAATTTTAATTTTTAAGTTTAAGAAATTAATTTTAAGAAAATAAAGCAAATAAAAACTACAAAGTATTGTGTGAAGGTTAAGAAATACAGGTAGTTTAAGTCTTAACCTTATTCTTCAGTATTCATATTTGCTATATGAAAATATTGAAAAGTATTTGTACATGTAAAATTATCTGAGAGCTTGTTTGGAGGTTCTAGTTGGGGAGGGCAGCTACTTGTATCCCCTTGACTGGAATGGTCCTGCGCTATCAGGGAAGGTTGTCCTTTTTGACTAAGTGTACAGCTTCAGGACAGGCACACGTGGAGTTGTGATGGAGGAAGTACACACCCACCTAGCCAGCCACATCAGCCTTGGCTATCAATAAGGTCACAGATGTCATAGCCAGATTGTCCTCATAGCCATATAAAATTATCTGAAATAGTACCTATGTAACGTCTAATGATGATTATGTAACCTACACTTACATGACTTATAACAATATAGGCATTAGTTTTACTTTGTTTTTATTTACACAGGTAAATCTGAGACATTTTCGGAAAGGTCGGAGGAGATCACTTGCCCTTGTAGCGCACACAGGATATCTGCCTCATCAGCAGAACCCTCATCACGTCCACAGGAACACTCCACTACATGCCAATGCGCTTTGCCACTTCCATATTGCAGCCAGCATCAACCCAGCCACAGGTAATAAAGCATTGCTTAAAATGTGTAGTCCCAGCCACTCGGGAGGCTGAGGTGGGAAGCTTGCTTGAGCCCAGGAGTTTGAGGTTGCGTTGAGCTCTGATTGACACCATTATACTTGTCTCAAAACAAAAACACTAAAAAAATCCCATTGTGTTTGGTACTTGATTTTGGAGCTATTCCATAAAAAAGGTAAAAATATCTTAAAGTATGACTGGAAGAATTAAGAAACAACATGGCTGTAGTCAGGAATGTACTATTAGATTGAAAGACCTAGAATATCTGCGTCCACCTATGAATTTGAAAATTTAAGTGCTTATTTTAATAAATTTTTTAATAATAATCTATAGGAGCATTTAAAATAGAACCTTAGAATAGTGCTTGAAAAAAATTAAAGATAATTTGCATATGATAAATTGCAAATTTTCTGTCATCTGTACAGAAAGTGAAAATTAAAGAGCCTTCTTTCACTTCTACCCTAACTTAGTCCCTCTTCCTAGAATATAACCACTATTGACAAGTTTCTATATATTGTGGAATATCGTTAAGCACAAATTAAATGTAACTTATTTCCAGATAGCACACTAGATTTACAGTATTGCCTTTTTCAAAGAAACATAGAAAAAATTATGGTCCATTAGTTACTTGCAGCATAGAATTTTTACATCCAGGCAAAAGAAGTACTTTGTTAAGTAGAAGTGTAGACATACTGTGGTAGGAATGAAAAGTATTAATATTTTCTGATCTTCTAGTTTTTATTTGGTAGACAATGGTCTTAGCTCTGAAAGAATTCATGAGCCCAGAGTCAATTCTGAGGTCAGTGGAATAATTTTGAAGTTCTCTGCTAAGTAAAGGACAGTATTATTAGAATAAAGAAAGCTTGAATTCTCACATTAATGGGAAAGGCTGAGGGACTCCTAGAAAAAGAACCCTAAGTTCCAACGTGGCCTCTTCTTGATTAGCTTCCAGTAAGGAAAATTCTAAAACCTTTCTTTGGATGGTAGATCCCAAAGGAAAATATAGAACAAAATAAAGTAATATTATCAGCAGCTGTATTAGACCCAATGGAGAATTCCTTTCCCTAAATAATAAAATTCGGCTTAACTTACCCATCAGTAGAAAGAGCCATAGAAGAGTCATAAGATCATATTCTTTTCATTCTAATTCTTATACCCTTTCTGTGAGGATTTTTCATTAAAGTGACTTCAGTCAAATTTTTTGAGCAGGGTCAGGACCTAGAAGAGATGTGAGTTTCATTTTAGTTAGAATGCTTCTGTTAAAAGCCAGCATTATAACATCTTTCTTGTGTAGTTAACAACTAGGCCTGTGGTTTACCAAGGGCATTGCTGATTTCCTTTGGGTTGATTTTAAGTCAGATATCAGAAAATCTTACCCAGGGCTTCTTTGGAATATTCTTTCACTCTCTGATACTACTGTGGAAACAGTGGGACTAGCAGTGCAGACTCAGGACTCACTGAGTGTTTAGATAGTGATAGGAATTGAGACATAGTGATGATACAAAACAGGTGTGGTTCTTCCTCTCATGAAGCAGGAAGTAGATAAATATTAATGTAATAATTATCCTAAGGAATATATAGTTACCAACAGAAGCACTTGGATTAAATATATCTATCAACTCTTAGCATCTGCCTCTAATAGAAGGCATCCTTTGCCATCCATCTCCTGTAGTATTCCTTCTTTTGGTATCTAACAATAGATAACATTGCTTGAAATAATTCATATTATTCATTTTTTCTTTCTTTCTTTATTTTTTATTGAGACAGAGCCTCAAGCTGTCGCCCTGGGTAGAGTGCTGTGGTATCACAGCTCATAGCAACCTCCAGCTCCTGGGCTTAAGCGAGTTTCGCCTCAGCCGCCCAAGTAGCTGGGACTACAGGCACCCGCTACAACACCTGGCTATTTTTTGGTTGTAGTTGTCATTGTTGTTTGGCAGGCCCGGGATGGATTCAAACCCGCCAGCTCTGGTGTATGTGGCTGGCGCCTTAGCCACATCTTTTCTTTAAAAAAAGAGATTTATTTTGCATAAAGTTACATCCCTTTCTAGCCTTTACTGTTCAGCATATCACATCATGATCCATATTTGATTTAATATGATACTTAAGTCTTTCCTTACCTGTATTAATTAGGAATTATTTGTTACAGCTGACTGGATTTCTACTTCAGGGTGCTTAATTTAGTAATTATTTCAAAAGTTATACCAAAGGGCAATTTCTTTTTTAACTGAAATAGTCTGTCCTGAATTCTTTCTTTGAGTATGAGAAGGGAACCTGAATTTCATATTTTGTGACTTCAATCCTTTTTTTTGTTTGTTTTATTTTTGAGGCAGAGTCTTACTATGTCATCCTTGATAGAGTGCTGTGGCATCACAGCTCACAGCAACCTCAAACTCTTGGGCTTAATTTCAAACCTGCCAGCCCCAGTGTATGTGGCCAGCGCCCTAGCCACTGAGCTACAGGCACCGAGCCATGACTTCTTCTTGATGCTAATAAATAAGTAATATCCATTTTAGAATTAGATGGTCATTAAAAAAGTTAATATGTTAATCTAATAAGTAAACAAATTATTGCTTTTGGGATACATATATCAGTAGTTCCTTTGACATCATGATTATACCATTTTTCATTATAGATCACGTTAAAAATTTGCTTCTTACCAAAATTTATGATAAATTAAGATTTTCCTATTAACATGTCTACAAATTATAGATTTCTTTCTTTCTTTCTTTCTCTTTCTCTCTCTCTCTCTCTCTTTTTTTTTTTTTTTTGAGACAGAGTCTCACTTTATCACCCTCTGTAGAGTGCTGTGGCATCACAGCTCATAGCAACCTCCAGCTCTTGGGCTTGGGCGATTCTCTTGCCTCAGCCTCCTGAGTAGCTGGGACTACAGGTGCCCACCACAAAGCCTGGCTATTTTTTTTTGTTGTTGCAGTTTGGCTGGGGCCAGGTTCGAACCTGCCACCCTCGGTATATGGGGTTGGCGCCCTACTCACTGAGCCACAGGCTCTACCCTATAGATATTTTTTATCATGAGAATATTTTTAGGATTAAAGATAACATGTATGGTTAAATAAATTATGCTGTGTGACCTAGAATATGTAATTTTATCTACTTTATAATAGGTATGTTAAATTTATCATTTAATTACTTAACAATGGTGGCAAACGTTACTATGTTGGGAGTCTTACTGGTTAAATAAAATATTTCTGAGGTTTAAAGATAAATATAATGTCATTATAAATTATTTAAACCCATAGAATGTGCCAGACCAAAAATGAATCCTAAGGTAAACTGTGGACTCTGGATATGTCAGTGAAGGCTCATCAGTTGTAATAAATGTACCAGTTTGGTGGTAGATGTTAGTAATGGGGGAGTCTGTGTGTGGGACGGGGTATATGCTTATTTCTATACCTAAAACTGCTCTAAAAAGAGTCTTTAAAAAAAAAAAAACCTCAAAATTAAGTTAAACTAAAAAGCGAAGAAGTAAAGACTTTCAGACAAGGTAAATGTAATAGTTAATAATAATGAGACATGAATGTTTCATATGTTAAAATGGTAAAAATTTTAATTTTGTGATTTTTTTTTTCTTACAGACATTCCACTTCTTCCATCTATTACATCTCTGAGTCTAAGTGAAAGTGAAGAGAAGAGTGAACCTTTTGTGGTACATTGGCTAAACAATAAAGAACTGCATTTTAGTTTGTCCATGGAAGTCTTTTTACAGCAAGTTAGAAAAAGTTTTGAACAAGCATCTTCAGAGGCCAGTGTAGAAGACTCTAATCAGACAGATGTAAAATCTGATGAAGGTAAAGCTTTAAGAAGAATGTAAAATTTAAAGTTTTGTTCAAAATAGAAGTTTTTTGAGACAGAGCCTCAAGCTGTCACCCTGGGTAGAGTGCCATGGCATCACAGCTCACAGCAACCTCCAAATCCTGGGCTCAAGCGATTCTCCTGCTTCAACCTCCCAAGTAGCTGGGACTACAGGCGCCTGCCATAACGCCCGACTATTTTTTGGTTGCAGCTGTCATTGTTGTTTTGGCAGGCCCGGGCTGGATTCGAACCCGCCAGCTCAGGTGTGTGTGGCTGGCGCCTTAGCTGCTTGAGCCACAAGCGCCAAGCCAAAATAGAAGTTTTTATATTAGGCAAAACCAGTTACTGTCAGAAATAAACTACAAATTACAATGACTTTAATTCATGTACGGACTAACTCATTTAATTATCCAGTATAGACGTTCCTCTTCCATGTGGCTTTCATCCATATGATTTAAGGACTCAGGGACCTCATTCTTGTCGTTTTGTCAGCCCCTAGGACTTTGCTCCTTACAGGCTTATATGTAGATTGGCAGCATTGGCACTGCCCAGAAGCTTATTGGGAATACATATCTCAGGCTCTACATGGATCTACTAAACTGGAAGCTGCCATTTAATGTAATTCCCAGGTCATTTGTGGGCACATTAAAATGGAGATGCATTGTACTTAGGGCCTGGAACTCTTCTGGATTCAGCCTTCAGTTGGTGTAGAGAGAGAAGGAGAGGGGGAAGCATAGCTGTCACTCAGTTGCCTTGACGCAGAATTGATGCGATCACTTCCACTCTTGGCAAGAGCTAGTCACGGGACTTCATGTAGTTGCTGACTGAGTAGCCTCCATATGCTAAGGACTGGGAAGTCTGAAATGTGTTGGGCAGCTGGCCATCTCTGCAACAGTCTATGTTCATAACTCTGTTTTTTAAAAGTTTCATTTTTATTATGAGATTGTACATGGTACATGATCATAAGGGAGAAAAAAATCCAGTGCAGACAAGTGTAAGGTTTCTACATTGTTAAGTTTGGTGAGTATCCCTCCAGATTGATTATTTTCTATGTTCATTCAAACATAAAGACAGTTTTTTTAGAGGAAAAAGCTGTTATTATGGGTGTTCATTTTTAAACAAAATTAATGTCCCCCAAATTTGTTGTAATTCAGTCAGTAGTGGCAGTTTTTCATCTCTTATTTTTAATAGCTCCTAAGTAATTCATGTCTAAGAGAAAACTTCTGTTAACAGACATTTAAATTGATTTAAGTATTTTTTGTTGTGCTAATAATGGTACAATGACACATCTTTGTGTGAATTGTTCTGTAACATGGACTAGATAAGTAGCGTGTCTTACTGAAGGTTGAGTGGCTAATTGTAGGATATCTGGGTTCAGAAACCAATTTATCTGTTTTCCAGTTTGACATTAGTTCTTTTACCAACAACCCATTGTCTCACTCAGCCCTGTAAGATCTCTAATTACTGAGTTTATTCCACTGAATTTATATTCATGGAGCAAAGTTACTTTAAAAGAGGAATCCATTTCTTGTTAATATAAAATCTATTATGTTTTTCATCATGAATGCATTTATAAAGGTATTCCTTAACTTACAGTAATAGCATGATTATGTTTACTTGGTTCATGAACTTCTTTTTGTTATAGAAACAGATGATTGTGTTGATGACCTGAAAATAAATCATGAAAAGAAGGAATTGGGTGGAGATAAGATCGTACCGAACTCAAGTTTTACATCCTTACCGTCGGCTGCCATTGATCATCAGATTGAAGTACTTCTGTCTGAATGGAGTAAAAATGCAGACATGCTGTTCAGTATCCATCCTGTGGATGGTTCTTTGCTGGTTTGGCACGTGGATTGGCTGGATGAATACCAGCCTGGTATGTTTCGTCAAGTGCAGGTACTATTATGATCTCTGGACAGCTGTTTCTTGTTGATGTGGTACTGTTTTATAATACTTCTTTATGTAATTTCGTATGTTCTAATACTTGCTTTCTTAATTCTAGGTGTCCTTTGTTTCTAGAATTCCTGTAGCTTTCCCCACAGGTGATGCGAACTCTCTCTGTAAGAGCATAGTGATGTACGCCTGTACCAAGAATGTCGATCTGGCTATTCAGCAAGGGAAACAGAAACCTTCTGGCCTCACTCGTTCTACATCAATGCTTATTTCTTCTGGTCACAATAAATCATCTAATAGTTTAAAATTAAGTATTTTTACCCCTAATGTTATGATGATTTCAAAACATGCTGATGGTTCTCTGAATCAGTGGCTGGTCAGTTTTGCCGAGGAATCTGCATTTTCTACAGTTCTTAGTATTTCCCACAAATCCAGATATTGTGGTCATCGCTTTCATCTTAATGATTTAGCTTGCCACTCAGTGTTACCATTATTGCTGACAACATCACACCATAATGCATTAAGGACACCAGATGTTGATAACCAAAAGCAGACTTTTGATGCTGTAAATATTGAAGAATGTTCTTTGACACAACAAAATAAAAGCACCATTGATGTGGCATTTCAGGATCCCAATGCAGTTTATAGTGAGCTTATTCTTTGGAGAGTTGATCCAGTTGGGCCACTGTCTTTTTCTGGTGGAGTATCTGAGCTTGCTCGGATTAATTCTCTTCATGTTTCTGCCTTTTCCAACGTGGCGTGGTTGCCTACTCTTATACCCAGTTACTGTCTAGGTAAGCATTGTGATTTTTACTTAAGTAGTTTAGATTTTTAGATATTATCACTAAAGGGTTAAATTCTAAATCTAAATACTTCCTAGGTGCCTACTGCAACTCTCCTAGTGCGTGCTTTGTAGCAAGTGATGGGCAGTATCTGAGATTATATGAAGCAGTTATTGATGCCAAGAAACTTTTATTTGAGCTTTCTAACCCTGAAATTTCTGTAAGTAATGGCTTTTGAAACAATTTAAAGTGTATAATATGGGTCGGGTGCCGTGGCTCACTAGCACTCTGGGAGGCCTAGGCCGGTAGATTGTTTGAACTCAGGAATTCAAGACCAGCCTGAGCAAGAATGAGACCCCAGTCTCTACTAAAAATAGAAAAATCTAGCGGGGCATGGTAGCACTTGCCTGTAGTCCCAGATAATTGGGAGGCTGAGGCAAGAGGATCACTTGAACCCAGGAGTTTAAGGTTGCTGTGAGCTACAACAATGCCATGGCACTCTACCCAGGGTGACAGAATGAGATTCTGTTTCAAAAAAAAAAAGTATATGTGTAATATGATGCTTGTAGATACTTTATCTGTATTTATTGAGCATATTCTAGAATTGACATGTATTTGTAATAAACATTTGCAACTTTTTTTTATTTTTTTCACATTTGTACCCAAATACTATACCTTTATAACTATGAAAAGCTCTTTTAAAAAGAAACTATTTCTTTCACTCATTCAAAAAGTAGAGTCTAGTGTCTTACAGTATATGTTTCTGTAATACTTATTTGCTTATAGATAAATGGGCACTATTGACAGTATAATGTGGAAGTCACGTTGGTTCATCTGTAATTTTTTCCAGACAAGGGGAGCTAGAATAACAGGAATAGGATTTTAATTCTAATCCTAAAAGGAAAAAGTCCTCAGCTTGGTTTCAGTTCAGGCAGGAGTCTTTTGAATACTGTTGCAAAGCTTTTGCCTTATGACAGGCTACCTTTTTTCCTGTACCAGTCTGATAGTAACCTATCAACCGCGTTATCCCCAGAGGCAGACTTCATCTGTATTGTTGAGGTTCCTGTTGAGATTCAAGCCATCTCCCCAGCTACCAATTCATGGATTTGTTAATCCTCTAGTTACAGAGTTGCATAAATGTCAGTGGTCTGTTCCAATCTTGTTTTTTCTATAAGTTATTTTTAATGCATGATTTTGCAAAAAACAGGTTTTTATTTTATTTTTTCACATCACAAAACAATGTTTTATTTTTTTTAAATACTTTAAGATAGGATTCAGTGTGGTCTCCTGGGCTCAGGCAACCCCCAGTAACACGTGTCTGTGCAGAAGGCTTTAAGGGGGTGTGGGATCCTGGCAGAGCACAGAGCAGCGGAAACCCAGGTGAGAGCGTAGGGAAGCTCAGGAAGTCGGGGCTGGCAGCTGTTTTGGGGGAAAGACTGATGAGTGCATCCTTCTAAGTGGAAACAAGTTGCTTTAAAGAAGAACACAGGTTTTTAAAAGCATGTAGTATTATAGTGGAAACATGTAGTGTAGGTAGTATTTACTGAGAGTCTTCTATTTATCAGGCATTATTTTAAGTACTGGGAATTTAGATGTGAAGAAAACAGACAAAAATTTGTATCATAGAATTTATGATCTAGTGAAGAGAGATGAGGAGAAAACAGATGTATTAACTAATACAGAGAGAAACAATGTTCCAGAAACAGTAGAGCGGGCCCAGTAAGGTGGTGGAGCCTGGCTTCAGAGGTGTAATTTTCAGTTGCCTATTGATTTCCACGAGACCCAGTGGGCTAGTCTCTAAAGTTCAGAGGAGGGTCTGTCCTATATTAAATAGTTGTCAGCATGTGTACTTTAGGTTGTAAAGGTGAATGAGATTGTTGAGGAAAGAGAGTATAGTTGGAAAATAAAAGTGATAGAAAGATTGAATGCTGAAGCATTCTTTGTTTAAAGTAGGGTGAATGTGGTAGATAATGCAAGCCAAATGAAGAAAGTATCTCAAGGAGAAGAGAGTGAGCACTGGGATCAAATGCTGCTGATAGAGCAAGTATGATGAAAATGGGGGATTGGCCACTGAATTTAGCATTGTTAACTTGACAGAGCAGTTAGAACATAAGTGGCTTAAGAAGTCTGTATATATAAATGGCATATCAACTTGTTTAACTCCATTCTTCCCTTCTCAAAATTAATGCTTTAAAAAGCACTAATTCTTAAAACATTTCCAAGAAATTGAGGTCAGTTTTTCACATTTTGGGGTATAACCAAGCATTGCTTTTACTGTTCTCTGTACAAACTTTTATGTAAATACTGTTCATGAATAAAGTTCTTATTCATTCCTGTGTAATTCCTGTTGAGGTAAAGCTTGGAATGTTTATAGTTGAAAGAGACTATATTTAGCACCAGTTGAACTTTATTACTCCTGAAATGTTATGTTCTTTGCTCTTAATCACTTTCGAAGTTAGTTGTTTAGTAAAGGATATGTCAATTTTTTAAAAAACAGAAATACGTTGGCGAAGTGTTTAACATCGTCAGTCAACAATCGACAGCCAGGCCAGGATGTATTATTGCATTAGATCCCATTACCAAGCTCGTAAGTATTTTTTCTTTTTTTGGAGGTATATAAAATGTGAGATTATTATGTATAAAATCTATATATAAATTGGTATAATTTGACATTTTGCTATGGATAGCATACAGTGCAAATTTTGTGTACTTCAAACTAAAAAATCAGATTATAGGCTTGGCGCCTATAGCTCAAACGGCTAAGGCACTAGCCACATATGCCAGAGCTGGCGGTTTCGAATCCAGCCCGGGTCTGCCAAAAAACAATGACAACTATAACGAAAAAATACCTGGGTGTTGTGGCAGGCGCCTGTAGTCCCAGCTACTTGGGAGGCTGAAGCAAAAGAATCCCTTAAGCCCAGGAGTTAGAGGTTGCTGTGAGCTGTGATGCCATGGCGCTCTACCCAGGGCGATAGCTTGAGGGAGGCTGTGTCTCAAAAATAAATAAATAAATAAATAAATCAGATTATAGTTGCAATTAGTGTATTCACAATCAAATGAATTTTCAAACTCTGACTCTTAAACACATTGTGGATGTTAATAGTGTCACATGACCTTTAGATTTAATAAAGTGCTTTTATGTTCTTCATCTATGGCTATGAAAATCACTAAAAGAACCACTTAATATTAAATGTATATACCATTTTTTGGCATTGGTATACAGTACATTGGTGGATATCACACTTTTTTTTTTGTAGAGACAGAGTCTCACTTTATGGCCCTCGGTAGAGTGCCATGGCCTCACACAGCTCACAGCAACCTCCAACTCCTGGGCTGAAGCGATTCTCTTGCCTCAGCCTCCCAAGTAGCTGGGACTATAGGCCCCTGCCACAACACCCGGCTATTTTTTGGTTGCAGTTCAGCCGGGGCCGGGTTTGAACCCGCCACCCTCGGTATATGGGGCCGGCGCCTTACCGACTGAGCCACAGGCACCGCCCCACACATATTTTTTTTAATTGTCAAGACGCATTATAATGAAAGCAAATTATCTTGACCTGGGCTTTTTCCATCTCCATAAGGTTATTCTGGTACCATAAACTTAACATGCTGAACTTTTGAACTTTTATTCTGCTTGACTATTTCATTATGTAGTGCAGTAGAACCTCCATAGTTGATCACCTCACTACATCCACCACCTCCTTAAATTGATCTAATTTTCATAGACTGGACATGTGCCACGTGTACATATCAACATCAGTATATTTGGCCTAGTTCTGTATGTTGACCACCTCCATATGTTGACTAGTTTGTTACAGTCCCTTGGATGGTCAACTTACAGAAGTTCTACTGTATTTATTTTTTTCCAGTTACTATTAAATGAATAACATGTATCAACTTATGTTGGTATTTATTTACATTCAGCATGGCAGAAAAACCCAGCTGCTTCATGTTTTTCAAGAAGACTTCATTTTGAATAATCTTGAAAAGAAGTGTCTAGGAAAAGACAGCATTTTATCTAATGCAGGTAAAGAAGAAACTTTTATGTAATGAGAAATACTATGTATAATATGATAGGCAGTTAAAAAGATGAATTGATACAGTATTTCACATTGTTTATTTGAAGTTAAAATTATTCTGTGTATCTTTTTTTTTTTTTTCCTGTGGTTTTTTTTTTTTTTTTTTTTTTGGCCAGGGCTGGGTTTGAACCCACCACCTCTGGCATATGGGACCGGCGCCCTACCCCTTTGAGCCACAGGCACCGCCCATGTTCTGTGTATCTTTTTATTCTTAACTAGGAAATAAGCACGAAAACAATTAAAGGGGTCTCTCAGTTAAATGTTTTTTTAAACTGCATAGTAGAAATACCTTATCATTAATGTGTGAGTGCTCTTTTCCTGGATGAGGTCCTACCATATCAATTTGGATAATGTGGATTCCTGGCGCTTTAGAAACTAATGTAAAGAAATACCTTCAAACTTAATTTAAAGATAAGTTTCTTAAAACTTTATAATAGAACAGTTTAAAAATTTTTATTCAACTCAACATTAACTGTTACTATGCATGAAGGAAAATAGAGGTAAATCTCTGGGTCATGAGTCTCAATTACAAAGTCAAACCAAACTAAAAATTCACTTTCTTGGGCTCAATGGGTAGGGCGTCGGCCCCATATACCAAGGGTGGCCAAACTGCAACTATGTTGCCTAAATTAGTCTCCAATTGCCGGCCTCCAGCCACATAATTTTGTACATAATGAAGGTACTTGTTTTACAGAATTTGAGTTTTTTTATTAAAAAAACGAGAAAACTTGGATTAAAAGGTATTGTTAAAAAAAGGTTTTTTACCAGGCAGTAATATACCACTGATTTTATGATATACATTATTTTAGAAAGATTTATTTAGAACAACTTGTATGCAGTTAAACTGAAATTTAAGGTAAGAAAAATTTTTTTACTTATATATCATGTAATGAATACTTAGATTTTTTGGTCATTAGATAAATTAGTTATTTAATTTATGGAGCTTGCTTCAAAAAATATAACACAATTTTTGTCATGTTTTGACTTCAAGTATATGTCACATAGTTCCTATTTTGAAATGTCCCACTTCATATAGCCTAATCTGTGTTAACAGTTTGATAGTGATGACTGTAATATATGACTTTTTGAGCCTATCAATTTAAAAATAAAATTTATGGCTTGGTGCCCATAGCTCAGTGGTTAGGGCACTGGCCACATACATGGAGGCAGGCAGGTTTGAACCTGGCCTGGGCCTCCTAAACAACAGTAACAACTGTAACAACAAAAACGGCCATGCGTTGTGGCAGGCGCCTGTAGTCTCAGCTACTCAGGAGGCTGAGGCAAGGGAATCGCTTAAGCCCAAGAGTTAGAGGTTGCTGTGAGCTACGATGTCACTGCACTCTACTGAGGGCGAATATAGGGAGACTCTGTCTCAAAAATAAGAAAAAAATAAAATTTGTATACAGCATACATACTATTGTAAAAATTTTAAATTAATACAAATTCATTTGGTGAAGTTGAATGTATTCTATAATGCCACTTTATACTAGAAACTTAAGTAACATTTATTAGTTTTCTCTACTTTTAAATCTTAATTTAACCTTGATATATATATAGTAAGTAGTCTGATTTTTCTATGTTAATAGTGAAAAATATCATTCATACCAACAGGCAGCTCACCCAATGGATTTTCTGAAAAGTTCTATCTGATTGTAATAGAGTGCACACAAGACAGCCGTTCACTGTTACACATGTGGAATTTACATTTAAAGTCAATTCCTGTCTCTTTGGGTGAGTCTTTCTTCAAATTAAACATGATTAAACAGCTCAAAGCAGAATATTTCTTAAAGTCATTCTTATTTAGTGTTGATAATTATAATCTATTCATTTAATTCAAAAAGCAAACTGATTTTCTTACTGTAAAGAATCATATTAATATTTTTACTCTTTTATCTTTTTTAAGATAGTTGGGGGTTATAAAATGTAGCAATTGTAATATTTATATTCAATTAATGTTCTTGTTCTTTGTTCTTACGTTTTATAGATGAAAAAGTAGATTCAAAAATATCTGAAGCAGTTTGTCAGCCAGCAGAACATTATTCTTCTTCTCCAGAGAGGATTCTGTCTCCTTTTTCACAGAAGTATCAGGCTTGCAGAGCAAATCTCCAGAGTACCAGCAAGTTGACTCTGTCTTCAGAAATGGTTTATAGCCAAGAGTTGAATTTGCCAGAAGGAGTTGAGATAATAAGTATTAAGCCATCAGCAGGTTTGTAAATTTTATGAGAAGAGACTTAAGTTTGTAAACCAAGAGTGTTTACAAACACCTGTTTACAGCTACCTGTTAAATGCACACATACTAGACATGGAAATAATAAATTTGAATGCCCTAAAATGAACACTTAAATTTCTCACTATGTTTTCACATTACTCTGACATTCGTCAGCCAGTTCTGTGTCTTAACTAGTGATTTCTAAAACAAATTTTCATTGCCCTTTCATGAAGAAAAACTGAAAAGTTTCTATAACAAAAGTGATAACTAAATTGTGCCTTATTTGCAAACTTTGGGAGTTGTACCTTATGGCAAACTTTGGAGCCATATGCTAAGAAGGATTCTGAGTGTACAGTTCCTGCTATATGTGTGTATTTAGCATCCTTATTTAGTGCAGTGGTTTTCAGAATTTCCTCAGACCAGCAGCTTCAGCATCCTGGGGACTTGTTAGAAGTGAAAATTTTGGGGTCATCTAGAATTACCAACTCATAAATTCTGGGTTGGGGCCCAGTGCCAGGTCTAGCAGGCCTTCCCAGTGATTCTCATGCACACTGTCGGTCAGGAACCACTGTTCTATATCCCTACAGCATTACAATAAAGCTTAAGCACACTTTAAAAAAAAAAAAAAAAAGAACCACTGTTCTAAGGTATCAAGAATACCAAGACAAATCCATCTTTTTCATCAGATAATTCTTTAATTTCTGATTGCTTTTCAGTTTATCATGTTGTTTTCAAGTACTCAATGTTTTCTTAATGGTGAAGTTCATAGGAGTTGGGAGTATTATATTTACATTCTGCTTTGGGGGCATATTTTATTTTTATTTATTTTTCTTTTAGAGACAGAGTCTCACTTTGTCACCCTCGGTAGAGTGCTGTGGTGTCACAGCTCACAGCAACCTCCAGCTCTTGGGCTTAGTTGATTCTCTTGCCTCAGCCTCCCAAGTAGCTGGGATTACAGGCGCCTGCCACAACGCCTGGCTATTTTTTTGTTGTTGTTGCAGTTTGGCCAGGCCGAGTTTGAACTCACCACCCTCGGTGTATGGGGCCCGGTGCCCTACTCATTGAGCCACAGGCGCCGCTGGGGGGCATATTTTAACTTAAAAAAATGAATGCAAAGAAAGTTAAAGTTTAAGAAAGAATGGCTTTTGTATTGGTAGAATTTGAAGAGTTGCTATGATTAGCCCTGTAACAGTATGCTCTTTACTGTGGAACTTCAATTAAAATCATATGGCAAATATAGAGAAACTGAAGCTATTTATTAAAATAAATTTCCTATTAATCTGGGGGCAAAGTTATTTTCTAGAAGAAAAGACCTATGGAAAAGAAGAGATTTGTTTGGTTTGGCAAAAAAGAGCTAGCATTTGGTGAAAGCTTTTTTTCTGGCTTCTGAATTTATGAATTTTTTAAATCAGTACTATTGGGAAGGATAAGATTTTTATTCTTTGTTCAGCTCACAGAAACCAGTAGTTAATGTTGTATCCTTAAAGGCTTTTTGTAAAAACCTTGCTACAATTATGGTGAAATATGATAAAATATAAATGTCTTAATTCTATATTATAATTAGTAGTTTATGTTTACTAGTTTAGGATTCGGTCAGCAAACTATGGGTCACCTATATGTTTTGTAAGTTTGATTGCAGCACAGATACCTATTTGTTTACTAGTGTGGATAGCTGTTTTTGCTTTACAATGACAGAGTTGAGTACTTACAACAAAGACTTTATGGCTAACAAAACCTAAAAGAGGATGGCGTCTGTGGCTCAGTGAGTAGGGCGCTGGCCCCATATACTGAGGGTGGCGGGTTCAAACCCAGCCCCAGCTAAACTGCAACAAAAAAATAGCTGGGTGTTGTGGTGGGCGCCTGTAGTCCCAGCTACTCCAGAGGCTGAGGCAAGAGAATCACCTAAGCCCAGGAATTGGAGGTTGCTATGAGCTGTGACAGCATGGCACTCTAATGAGGGCAATAAAGTAAGACTCTTTCTCTAACAAAACAAAACAAAAACCTAAAAGAGTTATTACTATGTGGCTCTTTAAGAAAATGTTTGCTGATTTCTTGTTTTAGAAAACTACCATAACAGTATATGATTACTTTAAGCCTAAGCAAATGTTAAGTTACACTTGGAAATCTTCTCAGCATCAGCAGTGTCAAATATACCTCAATCATGAAGGGCCCTGAAAAGTGACTAGGTAATATGAGGGTAAGCAAAGCCCTTTATATTTATATCAAAAAATATAAAGGAGAAGGAGCCAGTCAGTATTGACAGATGTTACAAAATACCTTTAAAATGAAATTTATAATAATGTGTAAAGCCAGTAGAGTTATGAAACCAGGCTGGGCACAATGACTCACACATCTCCTAGAACTTTGGGAGCCTGAAATGGGAGGAATGCTTGAGGCAAGGAGTTCAAGACCAGCCCAGGAAACATGGCAAGACCTCTTCCTCTACAAAAAAAAAAAAAAAAAAATTGGCTAGGCGTGGTGGCACATACCGGTAGTCCCAGCTACTCTGAAGGCTGAAGCAGGAGAATTGAGCCCAAGAATCAAAGGTTGCAGTAAGCTGTGATTGCACCAGTGCACTCCAGCTTTGTGACAGAGTGAGACTCTGTCTCTAAAATAGTATTAAAATAATAAAATTAAATAATATATAGTTGTGAATTGAATGCTGGATTAAAAATCAGGACTAGAATTTGGTAGTTTGATAAGACATAAGATACTTAACAAGTTTGGTTAAGGATTCTTGTTTATAAAATTAAAGCTTACTTTAGAGTTCCCTTTCAACTTAATTCCAGGTGTTTTGTTTGTTTTTTGAGGCAGCGTCTCACTTTGTTGCCCTTGGTAGAGTGCAGTTGGCATCACAGCTCACAGCAATCTCAAACTCTTGGGCTCAAGTGATTCTCTTGCCTCAGTCTCCCAAGTAGCTGGGACTACAGGCGGCCTCCATAGTTCCTGGCTATTTTTTCTTTTATTTTTATTTTTATTTTTTTTATTAAATCATAGCTATGTACATTAATGTGACCGTGGGGCACCATACACTAGTTTCATAGACCGTTTGACACGTTTTCATCACACTGGTTAACATAGCCTTCCTGGCATTTTCTTAGTTATTGTGCTGAGACATTTACATTCCACATTTACCAAGTTTCACATATACCCTTGTAAGATGCACCGCAGGTGTAATCCCACCAATCCCCCTCCCTCTACCCTCTCCCCCCTCCCTCCCCTCCCTTTTCCCCTTCCCCCTATTCTTAGGTTGTAACTGGGTTATAGCTTTCATGTGAAAGCCATAAATTAGTTTCATAGTAGGGCTGAGTACATTGGATACTTTTTCTTCCATTCTTGAGATACTTTACTAAGAAGAATATGTTCCAGCTCCATCCACGTAAACATGAAAGAGGTAAAGTCTCCATCTTTCTTTAAGGCTGCATAACTGGCTATTTTTTCGAGATGAGGACTCACTCTGGCTCAGGCTGGTCTCACACTCGTGAGCTCTGGTAATCCACCCGCCTTGGCCTCCCAAGAGCTAGGATTACAGGTGTGAGCCACTGCGCCCAGCCTCCAACTCTAGGTTTTGATGGTATTTTCTTTTTGTATACCTTTTTTCATGTCATTAAAAGCTTCTTAACTGTTCCTGTTGTCCCTTAACCTAAATATAGATTGTCATATTCTCCATGGTAGTTCATACAAAAGTGCTAAAACCTTTAGTTCATAAAAACAGAAGTATGTAGCCAAAGTTGACAATTTTATTAATGGATTACTTTCATTTTAGGACATCTGAGTTCTTCTTCTATCTATCCTGTGTGCAGTGCTCCTTATTTATTGGCAACTTCATGTTCAGATGAGAAAGTAAGATTCTGGAGATGCAGAGTAACAAATGGAGAACCTGCCATATCAAAGAATGGAGAAATGGAGCTTGTGTACGTTTGGGAAGAGTGGCCATTACTTATTGAAGATGGACTTCAGAATAATAGTAGTATAACTATACCTGGTAGGCCTGTAGAAGTTAGCTGTGCACATACAAATCGTTTAGCAGTAGCTTACAAGCAGCCTACATCTAGTAATAGATCTTCTCAGGACTTTGTGATGCATGTAAGTATTTTTGAGTGCGAGTCTACAGGAGGCTCATGTTGGGTCCTTGAACAGACAATTCATTTAGATGAGTTAAGCACAGTGTTGGATTCTGGCATCAGTATTGACAGCAATTTAGTGGCCTATAATAAACAGGAGATGTGTTTGTCCAGTAGAGAGAGTATTACATCAAACACAAAGCATTTAGTTCACTTAGATTGGATGTCTAGAGAAGATGGATCTCATATCCTGACCGTAGGAATTGGATCAAAGCTGTTTATGTATGGACCCCTAGCAGGCAAGGTACAAGAACAGACTGGTAAGGAAAGCCTGGCATTTCCTCTTTGGGAGAGTACTAAAGTTGTGCCCCTTTCTAAATTTGTACTATTACGAAGTGTGGACTTGGTATCTTCTGTAGAAGGTTCCCCACCTTTTCCTGTTTCTTTGTCTTGGGTCCGGGATGGCATCCTTGTGGTAGGAATGGATTGTGAAATGCATGTATATTCCCAGTGGCAGCCTTCTACAAAACAGGAACCTGTTATAACAGACTCATACAATGGGAGCACTCCATCTATAATAAGTTTAATAAAACAGAGTAACTCCTCAAGTGCTGGGTTACCTCCTCCAAAGAAAACCCTGACTCGATCCATGACTAGCCTTGCACAGAAAATCTGTGGAAAGAAAAGTATGTTTGATCCTTCGGTGGATATGGAAGATTCAGGTCTTTTTGAGGCAGCTCATGTACTTTCCCCAACTTTACCTCAGTACCATCCATTGCAGCTCTTGGAACTTATGGATCTTGGCAAAGTTCGGCGAGCAAAGGCCATCTTGTCCCATCTTGTCAAGTGCATTGCTGGTGAAGTTGTGGCTCTGAATGAAGCTGAATCTAATCACGAACGCCGCCTTAGATCTCTCACCATCAGTGCTAGCGGAAGCACTACCAGAGACCCCCAGGCATTCAGCAAGGCTGAAAGCATAGATTACACAGAAATCGATTCTGTCCCTCCACTTCCTTTATATGCCTTACTTTCAGCAGATGATGATAGCTGTTACTCAACTTTGGAGAAACCCAGTAATGAAAATACCTTGAATAAATCACATCAGTTACCAAAAGAAAATTACGATGAGCTCTTTCAGACCTCAGCTCTAATGACTAATACTGATGTGTTAGAGACAGATGAGGAAACTCCAAAGCCCACTGTTATTGACCTTTCACAGTACAGTCCCACTTACTTTGGTCCTGAGCATGCTCAGGTTCTTTCTGGCCACTTACTTCATTCTAGTTTACCAGGTCTCAGCCGGATGGAACAGATGTCCTTGATGGCCTTAGCAGATACAATTGCAACTACAAGCACTGATATTGGAGAAAGCAGAGACAGAAACCAAGGTAAAATTAAATTCTATACTTGTGATAACGTTTTTATTTTTTCACAGAGAATAATCTTTAATATAAAAATGATGCATGATTTTTTTAAAAACACCTTTGCTACCTTTACCATCTTGCTAAAGTTTTAACTTTTTAATATATGCCATTAATTATAATATGGGGAAGTACACAACAACTGTTATGACTATCATTTTTACTAATTTCTTAATAATATAAAAGATCTTTTTGACTTTAGCAAAAGTTAACAGATTCATACTAAACAATTATTTTAGTACCTGAACCTAAAAGTTAGTTTCTGCTTTTTTTCTGCATGTCTTAATAGTCTACCCTTAACAATTATAATTTGTGTTTTAAAAGAAACATACTTAAAAAAAATTAGTGCATATTCCTACCTAGAATAACAAGTATATATACAAAATAATTAGGTCTTTTCCTCATGCAGAGAGCATTTTTAAAAAATAAGTCTTCTGAACTATGAACAGATTCCCATCAAATCTCACATATGGTCCAAAATTATTAATAGCAAATCCATCATTGTTGACTCCATATAGGACAGTATCCCTTTGAACTAAGCTTGAAAGAAATATATGCGATAAATTTAAGATGATAATAATAAAATAAATAATTGTCAACTTGAGAAAATTTAGTCACGGCGCTCTAACGAGAGTAACAAAATGAGACTCTGTCTCTTAAAAAAAAATTAATAACATGTTTACAAAATGAGTTTTTTATGAACAAAAATAAGTAAATACTTTTTCCCTCTGGTTGTAGGTGGAGAAACTCTTGATGAATGTGGGTTAAAGTTTCTTTTGGCTGTTCGACTCCATACCTTTCTTACAACTTCCCTTCCAGCCTATCGAGCTCAACTCCTCCACCAAGGTGATTTTTGATAGTAATATTTTAAGGCGAAATAAGGCAAGTAGAAAAAAGAAGCTTGTGGGTGGCACCTGTGGCTCAGTCGGTAGGACACTGGCCCCATATACGGAGAGTGGTGGGTTAAAATTGCAACAAAAAAATAGCTGGGTGTTGTGGCGGGGGCCTGTAGTCCCAGCTACTCGGGAGGCTGAGGCAAGAGAATCGCCTAAGCCCAGGACTTAGAGGTTGCTGTGAGCTGTGTGACGCCACACCATTCTACCAAGGGCAATAAAGTGAGACTCTGTCTCTACCAAAAAAAAAAAAAAAAAAGAAGCAGCAGCAGCTTGTAACGTTTTTAACTTTTTTTGCCCAGACACAATGAGGACAAATTTGACACATTCTGTGTTTCCTTTCTTTGTTAAAATATTTATTTCCTCTTAATCTTCTTTGTTTAAAACATTGGGATATTTATTTATTTGTGAGACTGAGTCTCACTATGTGGCATCATAGCTCACAGCAATCTCAGACTATTGGACTTAAGTGATTCTCTTGCCTCAGCCTCCTGAGTAGCTGGGACTATAGGCTCCGGCCACAACACCTGGCTATTTTTTAGAGACAGGGGCTGGCTCTAGCTCAGGCTGGTCTTGCACTTGTCAGCTCAGATGATCCACCCACCTCAGCCTCCCAGAGTGCTGGGAACATTGGGATTTTTTAATAGTAGATGGAAAGAATTAATGAAGAAGTGGATGTAGGGTAATTGGATATTCTGCGTTATGTTTTTAAATGCATAATATATTAAAGGCAAATGAGTTAATTTCATTCTCTTAGATTTCTTCTTTAGATTGTCTTTTTTCTCTTGTTTTTGGCATTTATCTATATTTACCTTCCCCTTCAAAATTTGAATAACATTTTTATTATAAAAATGATACAGATTCAAATTTTAAATGTTTCATGAAGAGTACAGAATTTATAAAATTAGTGTATATTTCAGATATCAGTATATTTCAGATATTCTTATAACTGTTAGGCACAACTCTCACAGTTAAAAGTAATAGAAATCTCACTTAAGTTAACTTAAACAAAACAGAATATTTATTGGTTCAGTGCCCAGGAAGTTCAAGAAATAGAGCTGACTTCTACATGATCAGATCTGCAGGTTTAAACAATGTTATTGGAACTATATGGGTTAGTCTCTGCTCATTGGTCTCTGTCTCCTACTCTGTTTTTTCTTTTCTGTCTTTATTTCTCTGTCGGCTTTCTTTCTCTCATTTTGCATTTTGCTTTGAAAAAGTAAACCTTAAACTTCTAAATAACTCTTTTTTAAAAAATGTTACTGTAATTTGAGAACTTATAGTTTTCTACTTATTGTTTGTTGTTGTTGTTGCAGTTGTCCTTGTTATTCAGCTGGCCCAGGCAGGGCTCGAACCCGCCAGCCTCGGTGCATGTGGCTGGTGATGTAACCACTGGGCTACAGGCACTGAGCCATAATTTTCTATATTTTTGAGGTACAAAGTAATGTTATGATAGATGTATACAAAGTGGAATGATTAAATCAAATGTAATAGCATTCATCACCTCAAGTATGTATCCTTATGGTGAAAACATTTGAAATTCTCTTAGCATTTTTGAAATTTTCTTTTTTTTTTGTAGAGACAGAGTCTCACTGTACCGCCCTTGGGTAGAGTGCCGTGGCGTCACACGGCTCACAGCAACCTCTAACTCTTGGGCTTACGCGATTCTCTTGCCTCAGCCTCCCGAGCAGCTGGGACTACAGGCGCCCGCCACAATGCCCGGCTATTTTTCTGTTGCAGTTTGGCTGGGGCTGGGTCCGAACCCACCACCCTCAGCATATGGGGCCGGCGCCCTGCTCAGAGAGCCACAGGCGCCGCCCGCATTTTTGAAATTTTCAATACACTGTTATTAACAGATCTCAAAAATTTATTCCTCTTCTCTTACTGAAACTTTGTACCCTTGACCAACATCTCCCTCCTACTCCTTCCTTCCACTTTCTACTTGTATGATTTTGATTGTTTTTGATTCCACGTAGAAGTGAGATCATGCAGTATTTGTCTGCAGTGCCTGGCTTATTTCACTTAGCACGATGTCCTTCAGATTCATCTATATTCTTGCAAATGACAGGATTTCCTTCCTTTTTAAGGCTGAGCAATAAACATCTCTTTTTGTTCTGCTTTGCTTTGTTGGGATTTCACAAATAATTGCAACAGGTGCAGTAGCTCATGCCTGTAATCTTCAGGTCAGGAGTTGAAAATTAGCCCGAGCAAGAGTGAGAACCCATTTCTAGTAAAAATAGAAAAACTAGCCAGGCTTTATGGTAGGCATCTATAATCCCAGCTACTGGGGAGGCTGAGGCAAGAGGATCACTTGAGCCCCTGGCATTTTCTTAGTTATTGTGTTAAGACATTTATATTATACATTTAGTAAGTTTCACATGTACCCTTGTAAGATGCACCGTAGGTGTGATCCCACCAATCACTCTCCCTCTGCCCATTCTCCCCCCTCCCCTTCCCTCCCTCTTCCCGTTCCCGGTATTCTTAGGTTATAACTGGGTTATAGCTTTCATATGAAAGCTATAAATTAGTTTCATAGTAGGGCTGAATATATTGGATACTTTTTCTTCCATTCTTGAGATACTTTCCTAAGAAGAATATGTTCCAGCTCCATCCATGTAAACATGAAAGAGGTAAAGTCTCCATCTTCTTTAAGGCTGCATAATATTCCATGGTGTACATATACCACAATTTATTAATCCATGTGTGGATCGATGGGCACTTGGGCTTTTTCCATGACTTAGCAATTATGAATTGGGCTGCAATAAACATTCTGGTACAAATATATTTGTTATGATGTGATTTTTGGTCTTCTGGGTATATACCTAGTAGAGGAATTATAAGATTGAATGGCAGGTCTATTTTTAGATCTCTAAGTATTCTCCAAACATCTTTCCAAAAAGAATGTATTAATTTGCATTCCCACTAGCAATGTAGGAGTGTGCCCTTTTCTTTTTTTTTTGTAGAGACAGAGTCTCACTTTATGGCCCTCGGTAGAGTGCCATGGCATCACACAGCTCACAGCAACCTCCAACTCCTGGGCTTAAGTGATTCTCTTGCCTCAGCCTCCCGAGTAGCTGGGACTACAGGCGCCCGCCACAACGCCCAGCTATTTTTTTGGTTGCAGTTCAGCTGGGGCCGGGTTTGAACCTGCCACCCTCGGTATATGGGGCCGGCGCCTTACCAACTGAGCCACAGGTGCCGCCCAGGAGTGTTCCCATTTCTCCACATCCACGCCAACATCTCTGGTCTTGGAATTTTGTGATATGGGCTAATCTTACTGGAGTTAGATGATAATCTCAAAGTAGTTTTGATTTGCATTTCTCTGATGATTAAGGATGAGAAGCATTTTTTAATATGTCTGTAGGCCATGCGCCTGTCTTCTTCAGAGAAGTTTCTCTTCAAGTCCCTTGCGATGGGATCACTTGTTCTTTCCTTGCTACTATGTTTGAGTTCCCTGTGGATTCTGGTTATTAAACCTTTGTTGGAGACATAACCTGTAAATATCTTCTCCCATTTTGAGGGCTGTCTGCTTGCTTTATTTACTGTGTTCTTGGCTGTGCAGAAGCTTTTTAGTTTGATCAGCTCCCAGAAGTATATATTTTTGAAGCTGCTTCAATGGCCCAGGGGGTCCTATTCATAAAATATTCGCCCAGACCGATGGCTTTCTTATGTCTGGCTGCTTTCAGATCTTTCTCCTTCATATTAAATTTAGTAAAGTTAATTATGATGTGCCTGGGGGATGTCTTATTCATGCTGAGTCGTGCCTGGGTTGTGAAACTGCTATCTGAATTTCAGAATCTCTTGGTATGTCTGGAAAATTCTCTGTCATAATTTCATGGAGAAGAACCTCTGTCCCTTGCAAAGCCACTTCATCGCTTTCAGGGATTCCTATGAGGTAGATATTTGCCTTCTTCGAATTATCACAGAGCTCTTGGAGAGAATGATCATTTTTGCTCTCCATTTCTCTTCATCTTTGAGAGTTTGGGAGCGTTCAAAAGCCTTGTCTTCAATGTCAGAAATCCTTTCTTCTGCTTGCCCCACTCTGTTACTGAGGGATTCTACTGTATTTTTGAGATCTTTAAGGGGTGCAAATTTTTACTTCAGTGTGTCAAAATCTTTGGTGGTTTTGTGTTTAAATTCATTAAATTCTTGAGACAACTTTTAAATTGCTGCTCAAATTTCTAAGTCCAACTTTTCCTCTATTCTGTTAATCTTGTTTGCAATCCAAATTCTGAGTTTGATTTCTGACATCTCGACCATCTGTTTATGAATGGGATCTTCAGTTACATCTGCCATATCTTTCCTTGGGGGGGTTGTTCTACTCTGGTTATTCATGTTACCAGAGTTTTTCCGCTGATTCTACCCAACGATTATTTTACACCGTTTGACTAGATGAGTGGATAAGGAAAAGTTGTGTTCAGGGCTCCAGGAGTAGTGATTAACCAGCCCTTTGCCCAAAAGCTTGGATTGTTGTCCTTACCTTTTCCCTTTGAGCTTTGGTGAGGACCTGTACAGTGCTATGGCCTGAGAGACTGGGGACCTTCTTGATGTGGTGGGACTAAGTGGCTCTGTCTTGTTTTCAGCTGGTCTCTGTCCAACCCTAGTGGAACAGTTACTCCGGGTTGATGTCTCAGCTGTGGATAAATACCAGCAATTAAGTCACCCCACCTCCCACAGGCAACAATTGGAAAAGGAATATCAAACCTTCCTACAACCACACACCCAGGGCACCACTTGAATAGTCCTCAGGCAGTTGGCTAAGTTCAAAAGGTCCAAATTAATTGTGTCAGTCAGCACCTGTCTCAGGTGGGAGAGTTTAAAAGGTCTCTGGCAACTGGATCGCAGA
This sequence comes from Nycticebus coucang, assembly GCF_027406575.1. Taxonomy (NCBI): domain Eukaryota; kingdom Metazoa; phylum Chordata; class Mammalia; order Primates; family Lorisidae; genus Nycticebus; species Nycticebus coucang. The sequence goes on from NC_069796.1 coordinate 18,136,795, forward strand.
GGTCTGCTGACAACTCAAATATGACTTGCTTTGGTGCTCTATGTGGTCAGGAGGACCCACCCAGCAAATGGATTAGTCTGGGAAGGTTGATGCCTCCTCCTCCACCTTGCACTTCTGTCACACCCAGTCACTGATAACCCACATGGCTGTGACCCAGTTGCCTCCAATGAGCAGATACTCTAGGAGTTTGCACCTGCCTGAATCACAAGTAGATCTATGTCTCCTCAGCCAGGCCGCTGCTCTCTGCCACTATCTGGCAGTGGGAGGTGAGGCCTTACAACCTTGGGCGGTTAATGGAGGCTGGGGCTGTTCCCTCAGTTCCAGCCCCACCCCTGATTGATGTTATTGACAGAACAACTTTGAGGAATTTGTTTCTGTCCTGGCTAAATTCCCCTGCAGAAGGGAAGCCGTTTTGAGTTCACAGAACCTGCGCTTCAGGCCCTGTCTTTACTGCTGCCCGGTAGTTTGTATTCACAGCACAGTTAGCTCTTAGTTCTAGCCTCCTGCCCTCCTTTGTCTAGGCTGACCATCCTCTGAGGGTCGGGTGCGTCTTAGGGTCAGTATCATGGTCCTCTTGGTCAGCCCCGCTCTGGGTGTCTGCCAGCACTACGCGTGCGTTTTGTAGTCGCCTCGTTCCACCCAGGCTGGTACTGCCTCAGGCAAATCCTTTTCTTCTGGGGCTTGCGTTTCCATCCCAGATCTGTTCTGCAGTGGTTGCCACCTGAGAAATTGCCCGACTTCCTCTGATTGCCCATGGAGACAGGGGGTGTGAGTCTGGAACATCCAGGGGTGAGCCCTATTGTTGCCAAAAACGGCTGCTGCTCTGCACCTCAGGGCACCGCCGCTCCTGTGTGGTTCCCTCTCAGCCGACTGTCCTCTCCTCACTTTCGTGCCCCAGAATCAGCACTGATCAGCAGCAGTCCAGGCCCTGTCCACACCTCTCCAGAAAACACCCAAGAATCTGGACTCCTGGGGGACAGGCCTCCAGACCTCAGAGTGAGAGTGGAGGGGAGTGCTGGGAGCTCAGAATTGCAGGTAGAAAATATATACAGTTTTTCACTGTTTTATGCCTGGCAGGAGAGCACCATGGCACCCTAGTAGGGGAAGTAGGTCCAGTTTTTAGAGGTTCTCTCCTGTGGAGTATAATGGGAGGACTTTTGACCTCTGCTCATTTGTTTATGGGGTAGTCCGAGCCGTTCTCATGGGGGAGAGGATTCCCGTCTGCTTGGTGATGGGTTTTGTACCTTTTGTTTGTATCCTTGGGGTCGCAGCTTGCCTCAGCAGGGTTGATGTGTGTTCTTCAACTTTCTCTTTTGGTGCAGCTGTTATCTGCCAGGTTACTTGCTAAATTTCTGTCCATTAACTCTCCTTCTGGACGGGAGTCTCCTGGAGTAGAGGGTGTGGAAGCCTTCAAACCCACTCACATCCTCACGACCCATCGCCTATGCTGATCTTCATCGCTCACTCACTTGCATGTTGGACCCATCACCAATTGATCACCAACTCGGGAGATGCACTCCGGCTCCTCTAACTGGATATTTTCAAATGTTCTGCCTTTGAGCTTGCTAATTCTTTCTTCTGCTTAGTCAAGCTTGTTACTGAAACTTTCTGTTGAATTTTTTTGTTCAGTTATTGAATTCTTCATCTCTATGATATTTCAGTTTGTTTTTTTGTTTGTTTGTTTTTATTTTTCTGTTTTCTTGTTTGTGTATTTTTTCCTGAAGTTCATTTTATTTCCATCCGTATATTTTTGTAGTTCACTGAACTTCTTAAGTGGATTATTTAAAATTCTTTGTTAGTCCTTTCACAGATTTCTCTTTCTTTAGGGTTCATGATTTAAGATTTATTAGTAGCTTCTTTTGCAGGTATCATGATACCTCTTCATAAACTTTACTTTGTTTTTACTTTGGTGTCCACACACTTGAGAAGAGAGCCTTTGTAGGTATTTTGTGTCAGGGATAGACTTTCATTATTTAGTTTAGCCTCTGATTGTTCATAGGTCAGCTGGAAAAAGGTGGAGTTGGCTGTTAGGTTCTCTAGATGGCTGGGCCCACTGCCTTTGTTTTGAGGTTAAATGGTACTGCTGACTGTGTTCTGACTGTGAGACCAGTAGCTGGACTCAGCAATCAGTAATTACCTCTGATAAGGCCAGATCACAAAATTTGTTCACTAGCCATACAATATTGCTATTTGGATTCTAAACTTGGACAGGGCTGAGGCTGGTCCTGAGGTTAGGCAGAGTCACTCTTCTGGATGGACAGGTGCAGAGCCTATGTTTATAGAAATGCATAGTTGAGACTGGGCCAAGCATCTGTGTAGCCTCCCATGTTAATCGACTCTAGCTCCTGTGCATCTGTACTGTAACAGTATCTCTCTGCCTGGGCAGGGCTTTGGAATGAGTTGAGTCCACTGTTTCGTCTCCTGGGTCAGGCAAATTCAACCTCTATTCTCCACAAACATGCGCTATGGTAGGCATCTCAGGGGGCCTTGCAGTGGGCTGAGTGTGAGTACTGTTTGAAGTTTTAAGTTGGGCCAGTCAAACCTCTGAGCTTTTCAGAAGTGTACCAAGGAGACAGGCAGGAGACTTCTTGCCTGAACAGGGTCATGATGTGGTGTCTAAGTTGGAGCCAAGCTGCAGTTTAGACTTCCAGATTGGGCAGCCTTAGCCCCTCAGATTTTCAGAAAAGCACTGGGGCCTGTAGTCCCAGCTACCTAGGAGGCTGAGGCAAGAGAATCGCTTAAGCCTAAGAGTTTGAGGTTGCTGTGAGCTATGACGCCATGGCACTCTACCCAGGGTGACATAGTGAGACTGTCTCAAAAAAAAAAAAAAAAAGCACTGAGGTAGACATCTCCTTGTCTGGGTGGGGCCTTGGAGTGGGCTCTGGTGCTGGCCATATAAAGATTCAAGCCAAGTTGAACTTTCTCCATGTCTCTGGAAATAGCCAGCTCAGCTTTGAGGATGGGCTGTGCTGTGGCTAATACCTCTCATTGGGCACCACCACTGGCAAGAACACAGAGTCTCTACAAAGATTTGTGTGCTAGTTGCAGTGAGCTCCGTCTTTCTTTGTTTCTACCCAACTCCAAGCAGTCTTAACTGTGCTACTGCGCCCAGTGTTCTCCATAAGGTGAGACCATGGGCTTCTCAGGAAGCATCTGGAATGCTAGAGAAGCTAGATATCTGCCCCCAGCTGTCTTTTCCAACTGCAGAAATTGTGGCTCCAGGAGAACCCATTTCTGTGTTGCATCGTGCTGACTTGAAGAGGGAGACTACTGCTTTTATCTTTTATTCTTTTAATGCAGTTTTTTTTAAATTTGGTTTTGTGGTACACAGAGATGTCTCAGGCTTATTCCCGACTTTTGGAGGTTTTACAAAGGTGTCCTTGTCTGTGGACAGCTGGTAATTGAATTTTCGGGGCTGGGAGGAAGGTGTCTTTTCCTCTTGGGCTCCTATAACAAAATACCTTAGACTGGGTAATTGTTTTTTTTTTTTTTTTTTTTTTTTTTTTTTTTTTGAGACAGAGTCTCATCTCAAGCTTTCACCCTGGGTAGAGTGCTGTGGTGCCATAGCTCACTGCAACCTCCAACTCGGGCTCAAGTGATTCTCTTGTCTTAGTTTTTCTATTTTTAGTAGAGACAGGGTCCTCTTTTGCTCAGGCTGATCTCAAACTTGTGAGCTCAAGCAATCTACCCACCTCAGCCTCCCAGAGTGCTAGGGTTACAGGTGTGAGCCACTGCACCTGGCCAAGACTGGGTAATTTATAAGTTACAGAAATTTATTTTTTGCATTTCTGGAGGCTGAGAAGTCAAAGATCCAAGTGCCAGCAGAATTGGTGTCGAGGAAGGATTTGACCTCTGCACCATAGGTGGCACCCTGTTGCTGTATCCTCACACAGAAGAAGAGGCAAGCGGGACCAGTTAGTTCTCTTGAGCCCTTTTTTGGCAGCACTAATCCTTTTCATACAGGCATAGTGTAATTATCTAATTAAGGCTCCACTGTTAATACTACTACATTGGGGATTAAGTTTCACATGAATTTTGGAGGGACACAAAATGTGCAAACCATTGCATGGAGTGAGTACTACTAGTCAGGTAGTTCCATAATTATTTTACATTTTATATGTGCAGAAATTAAGTTATGAAGAGACAAGGGAACTTGCCATGGTTATTTAGTTAGTTAGCAGTGAGATAGAATTTAATGTATGTGTTTTGATTGTGGAATCTTTGGCGTGCAGTTCTTAATTCACCAAGCAGTACTGTTTACTTGATTTATTGATTCTCTGGACTTACGTCCACAAAACAAATGTTGACCAAATGAGGGTGAGAAACAGCTTTGAAGAGAGAAACATACCAGTATAGAATAATGCTTTACATTTTTCTTATTTTTTAAAAAAGGATTATGAGTATTAGCTAGAGAACAAAAATACTTCTGTACAGTGGTATTTACCGTAAGCATTTTATCTTTCCTTCTTTTAAAAAACATGTTAATTATGTAATAGCATATATGCTTATTGGAGTGATAGAGTTGTTTGGAGAACTAAGAATAAAAAACATCCCATACTTCCACCAATCTTAAATAAATCTAACTGTGAATCTCATAAAAGTGTATACTTTTATATTGCAAATATGGGACACATATTTTCTGATAATCATTACATAATTATATTTGTATTTCTTTTCCCTTAAACTTTTTTAAAATTTTAGAATATTACAGGGGTACAAATGTTGTGGTTACATGAATTGCTTTTGTGCAGTTTTGGTCCAGGATATAAGTGTGCCCCTCACCCAGTGTGCACTGTACATGATAGGTGTGAATTTGCCCCTTCTGTTCTGCTCCCCCCCACCCCCCGCCTGCTTGCTTTCTGTGGAATTTTACTACCAGATGTGCACATGGGTATTAATCGATTAGTTCCAATTTAATAGTAAGTACATGTGGTGTTTGTTTTTCCATTCCTGTGAAACTTCACTTAGAAGAATGGTCTCCTTCTTTTATCCAGGCTGTTACAAAAGGTATTAGTTCACCTCTTTATGGCTGGGAAGTACTCCATGGTATACATCTATCACGTTTTATTAGTCCACTCATGTGTTCATGGGCACTTGGGTTGGTTTCACATCTTTGACGTTGTGAATTGTGCTGCAATAAACAAATGTACATGTCTTTTTGATGAAATGACTTTTTTTCCTTTGGGGTGAATACCAAATAGTGGGATTATAGGATCAAATGGTAGGTCTGCTTTTAGTTCCTTGAGGTATCTCCATATGACTTTTGATAGAGGTTGTACTAGTGTGCAGTCCCACCAACAACATCTGTTGTTTTGGGATTTTTTGATAAAAGCCATTCTCGTTGGAGTTAAGTAATACCTCATTCTGGTATTGATTCACATTTCTTTGATGAGTAGATATGTTGAGCATTTTTTTCATGTTTATTGACCATTAGTCTATCTTCTTTTGAAAGCTTTTGTTCATTATACATGTGTATTTCTATTTCTTATAAACATTATGTTTTACATTTCTCCAGGCTTGTCTACTAGTCATTTTGCTTGGGCATTTCACTCAGTAGCAGAAGAAGAATTGCTGAACATGTTGCCGGCAGTGCAGAAAGATGATCCCACTTGGTCTGAACTAAGAGCTATGGGTGTGGGATGGTGGGTCCGGAACACCCGCATCTTACGCAAATGCATAGAAAAAGTAAGTGTTTTATTTTGGTGTAAAAAATTAATAATTAATAGATGCAAAAATTCTCAATAAAATCCTAGCCAATAGATTACAGCTTATCATCAAAAAAGTCATACATCATGATCAAGTAGGTTTCATCCCAGGGATGCAAGGCTGGTTTAACATATGTAAATCCATACGTTATTCACCATATCTTCAGAAGCAAAAACAAAGCCTATATGATCCTCTCAATAGATGCAGAAAAAGCATTTGATAAAATTCAGCATCCTTTTCTAATTAGAACACTGAAAGAGTTTAGGCATAGGTGGCACATTTCTTAAATTGATTGGAGCTATCTATGATAAACCCACAGTTAATATTTTACTGAATTGGAGTTAAACTGTTTTGGATGTTTCTTTAAATGACATTCCATATCCCCTATGCTATTACTCTTTAAAAAAAAAAAAAAAAAAAAAAGATGGGGGTCTCACTCTGTTGCCCAGACTAGAGGGCAATGTTGCAACCGTACTTCACTTCTGCCTCAGACTCCTACCCTGAAGCAGTCCTCCCAGCTTGGCCTCCCGAAGTGCTGGCATGAGCCAAGGTGCCCAGCCCATAAGTTACTTTTATTATTATTTTATATATGTGCACATACATTCATATACATATTTTTAAACTTACTGAACTTTCAGATATATAATGTATGCTGGTCTTGTAAATGAGGGAAGTTATTTGTTTACTTAAAAGCTGTTTCTGGGGTGGCGCCTGTGGCTCAGTCGGTAAGGCGCCGGCCCCATATACCGAGGGTGGCGGGTTCAAACCCGGCCCCGGCCAAACTGCAACAAAAAAATAGCCGGGTGTTGTGGCAGGCGCCTGTAGTCCCAGCTACTTGGGAGGCTGAGGCAAGAGAATCGCTTAAGCCCAGGAGTTGGAGGTTGCTGTGAGCTGTGTGAGGCCACGGCACTCTACCGAGGGCCATAAAGTAAGACTCTGTCTCTACAAAAAAAAAAAAAAAAAAAAAAAGCTGTTTCTGTACAGTTTCAACCAATATTTTCTGCTTATAGGTAGCCAAAGCAGCCTTTTATAGGAAGAATGATCCTTTAGATGCAGCCATTTTTTACCTTGCAATGAAAAAGAAAGCTGTGATTTGGGGATTATACAGGTATGTTAAGAAAATTTTGCTTCAAAATGAAACATTTATAAGGAGTAAACGTACAAAGGTTTGTTGTTCTTTTTGATGTTGATTCATGCTGATTCTTAGTTATTTTTGTATGTATAGAGAGATTTCAAAGGGGAAAAAAAATGGTTTTCCAGAGTGGAAGAAACGTGATGAGTTCATTTCGTTCGTTTTCAGAATTATCAGTCTGGAAACATAGTTTGTTTAAGGTCTCGTGATGCTTTTGTTAAAAAAAAAAAATGTAACTAAAGCAGAAACCTATTGAAAGTACTTGGGCGAGGCTGTCCCTCAAAACCGTTTCCCTCCTGTGTTCCCTGACTTCATTCTTGAGCTGAATTCATTTAGCCTTTAGCCTTTCTTTTTTACTTCTCAGCAGATTGATGAGCATGATTATCATAAACAGTTCATCATTTGTTTTGGGGTTAGTTCCAGGTGGTCCACATGAGCAGCAACTTTGAGGGGAAATTTTGGTGCCAGATCAATTTTTTTTTTTTTGATACAGAGTCTCACTTTGTCGCCCTTGGTAGAGTGCAGTTAGAGTGCAGTGGCATGACAGCTCACAGCAACCTCCAGCTCCTGGGCTTAGGCGATTCTCTTACCTCAGCCTCCTGAGTAGCCGGGACCACAGGCGCCTGCCACACTGCCCGGCTATTTTTTTGTTGCAGTTTGGCCGTGGCCAGGTTCGAACCCACCACCTTTGGTATATGGGGCTGGCACCCTACTCACTGAGCCACAGGCGCTGCACCTCAATTTTTTACTATACTGAATGTTTTAGGCTTGTTTTGAATCAGGGTGACTTTTTTAGATTTTGATCAGCAAGGTTATTCTGTAGGCAACAAAGAAAGGTTACTGATGAGGTTTAAATGGTAAAGTAGTATAGAAGTTAATGTGGCTCAGTGAGTAGGGTGCCAGCCCCATATGCCGAGGGTGGTGGGTTCAAACCCAGCCCCGGCCAAACTGAAACCAAAAAATAGCCGGGCGTTGTGGCGGGCGCCTGTAGTCCCAGCTGCTCGGGAGGCTGAGGCAAGAGAATCGCGTAAGCCCAAGAGTTAGAGGTTGCTGTGAGCCGTGTGACGCCACGGCACTCTACCCGAGGGCGGTACAGTGAGACTCTGTCTCTACAAAAAAAAAAAAAAGAAGAAGTTAATGTAAGTTATATATTTTCATGGATTTAAAAGTAATCTTCTGGCTCGGCGCCTGTAGCACAGTGGTTACGGAGTGGGCCATATACACTGAGGTTGGCGGGTTCGAACCATGACAACTGCAACAAAAAAATAGCTGGGCATTGTGGTGAGCACCTGTAGTCCCAGCTACTTAGGAGGCTGAGGCAAGAGAATTGCTTAAGCCCAGGAGTTTGAGGTTGCTGTGAGCTGTGATGCCATGGCACTCTACCGAGGGCAACATAGTAAGACTTTGTCTCAAAAAAAAAAAAAAAGTAATCTTTTACCTACTGCTAATGTAATTTTCTTTTGGTTTGAAAGAAAATTTTTCAATAATCTCTTGGATCTATATGAAAAAATTAATATTCTTTTTTGCTTGGGAAAGAAGCGACATACAGTAATTTATAAACTGTCAGATGTTTCTATTGAGCCTTAAGTTTTAAGTCCTAACCTTAGGCGATTGATTCTGATGTAGGAAAATTGCATTCTAAAATTTTCATACTTTTCTTTTCTTTATAGATCTCAAAAAGACACCAAGATGACACAGTTTTTTGGACACAATTTTGAAGATGAAAGATGGCGTAAAGCAGCTTTAAAGAATGCTTTTTCTTTGCTAGGCAAACAAAGATTTGAACATTCTGCAGCATTTTTTCTTTTAGCTGGTTGCCTGAGAGATGCAATTGAGGTAACGAATGGAATTTTAAAAAGAAGAAATCCTTTTAAGTTCTTCAGGAAAGTTAAATTTTTCAACCATAGTAGATATAACATAAGACTAAATATAATGCATACTATAGTAAACATTAATATTTCATCGTGATGTTTAAATTTTTTTCATTAGCTTGAAAGGTTATTTATACAGAATTAAGATTAACTAGATTTTGTAGATTGGCGGAGATTAAGGAATTGATCTGCCCCCCTAAGAATATTCGTGAACAGGTTGAAAAAAATTAAAAGATTTGTCCTATCAGTTTAAACATATTTGATCCCATATCTGACTGTCTTATTTGATAAACCTTAGAAAATTATTCACTGTTTATTTTTCAGTAAACCTTAAGAAATTATTAGTATTAATGATATAACATTTCCATCTCACATTGCCCTTTCTCTCAGAATCTTTTTTTTTCTATATTTTCGTTATTTTATTTGCACATTATATACAATTGTAATCAGTATTACAGTAATCAATTTGTCTTTCATTTTGTGGGTATTGCAAAAGCGTAGTAGACATTATGAAGTTTGCATAATAGTTCATTATGAGGATGTGCAATAATTTGCTTAAACTTGTCTCTTACGTTGGATGTTGGACTGTCTCAAGCAATGCTACGCTGTAGATCATTTTCCTTTGGTGATGGCTTATTGCTAACACCTTTATATGTTAAAAAACGTTTCTTTTCAATTCTGTTAAACAAGTGCTCAGGGAACACTACATCCTGGGCACTGGTTATGCAATAGGACTCAATAATGACAGTTCAGTGCCAGAAAGTTCTCTCAGAATCTTATACAAGCAATTCAAAATAGCCTTTTAAATTTGGAAACATTCCATCTACTAGGATAGGTGGAGAAGAGTCTGAGCATGATTACCATAAATAGTTCATTATTTGTTTTTGGTTTAGTTCCAGGTGGTCCACATGAGCAGCAGCTTTGGGGGGAAAGTTCTTCTCCATCTATCCCAGTAGATGGAATGTTTCCAAATTTAAAATATATAGCTTAAATTGGCATTATTTTAAGTTATTCAGTATTTCCTCATTAGGCAAATTCTTTTTTGCAAATATTTAGTACTAACAGGTAGATTTGCAAGTATTAATGTGAATGTCAAGTAGATTTGCTAAAGCAAGCTGTATATGTTTTGTTTCTTATCCTTGTTGGCTTATTTTGAATATTAGTAAAGTCTTTTTTCTAGTTATTAGTGAGTTGAGTTTATACAAAAATGAAAGCTCCCTCTGCTTATTTATTAACAATATTTCTCTTTTTATAAAGGTATGTCTGGAGAAACTAAATGACATTCAGTTGGCCCTTGTAATAGCAAGACTCTATGAGTCTGAATTTGATACATCCGCAACATATAAATCTATTTTACGTAAAAAAGTGTTGGGAATTGATTCTTCTGTCAGTGAACTCAGTTCATTGTACATAAATACGCATTATGATCCTTTTCTTCGGAGTATGGCATATTGGATTTTGGAAGATTACAGTGGTGCTCTGGAGACATTAATAAAACAACCTATTAGGGAAGATGATGGTAAGCTGCATTCCTACGATGTTAATGATTGAGAGCGTTTGTTAGTAGCACTTGCGGAATGTGCAGATCATTCTTTTGGATGCTGTGGGTAATGCAGACAATTGAATTCCTAGTCTTAGGAATTTATGGTTTCCTTGAAGACACAGGGTTCTATATGCAGTTTTGTTTTTTGTTTTCTGAAATATAAATCCTTTGAAAACAAATAATTTTGAATTTTCTGTTTTTATAAAATATATTGAGCATAAATATTGTCAACAATTAAATATAAATGTTTTGAAGAAATACATAAAGCAAGTTTTTTTTATCTTAGGTTGAATTTAGTGTGTAGATCAGTTTATAATTCTTATAGTAAAATATTTAGTGTAAAGAAAATTGAATTAAATGATATGCTTAGACAATCTTAAGCTTAATAAACTCTAATTAAGTGTCTTACTCGTGAGATAAATGTGTTAGAGATTTTGGCCATTTGGCCTCTACTTCTACCTTTCCTTTTAAAAATCTCCTCTGCTAAAGCTCTCGTGGAAACTAGTATAAAATGCAATTCTTTGTTCTTTTAGTATGTTTTTTTTCTCTGAGACAAGAGTCTCACTCTGTTGCCTAGCCTGGGGTGCCATGGGATCAGCCTAGCTCATAGCAACCTCAAACTCCTGGATTCAGGAAATCTGCCTACTACCTCAGCCCCCCGAGTAGCTGGGATTACAGGTGTTCCACTGTGACATCTGGCTAATTTTTCTATTTTTAATAGAGGTGGGGTCTTGTTCTTGCTCAGGCTGGTCTGGAACTCCTGAGCTCAAGTGATCCTCCCACCTTGGTCTCCCAGAATCTTGGGATTACAGACAGGAGCCACCTTGCCAAGCCTAAAATGGAATTCTTTATATAAATTCATATAAATATAATGGGATTTGCTTTTTACCTGTTTTTCCATTGAATTGTGTCTGGTAACTAATGTCCTAGGTGTCACATCATTTGGAATGCTAATTGAGGAAGGTTCTAGTTCATAGCTTCTTGTGTGGTATCATTCAATCAGGATGTATGATGTACCTTACTTTCTGATTTAGGAGAAAGCCATATAACTCATTTGTTTAAATCTCCCAGCCATCTGAGCTGAAGATTTTCAATGTGATGAAGGGAAAACCAAAACTCTCTTCCAGACACTTTCTTATACCAACATATATTCTTATAAAAATGTTTTGATCGGGGTATAATAATATATTCACATACCTTTAGAGCCAATTAAACCTTCTTCTAGAAGAAAATTGCAAAAGGTAAAAATGATTTGGACCAGGATGATAGGAGTGGAGGCAGAGAAAAGTAGTTGGGTTTGGGATATGATTTTAAGGTTCACTAGACAGGAATGGATTGGATATGGAGTGTGAAGGAATTAGAATTCATGTATAACTCCTGGACTTTTAGCTTGAGGAATACATGAATTAAATGGGGAAGCATGTTTTTATATCCAGAAGCCTTTGCTGATACAGTGACCTTTGACCAAGAGCTTAAAGTGAGTGAGTGAATCAAGCAGATAATCTGGGTAAAGAGTGGTTTGGGTCATTGGCACAGTAAATAAAGATACCTGAGGCAAGACTGTGTAGGTATACATGCAAGTGGGAGTGAAATGTAGGCTGTAGGATATAGTAATAGAGATTTTTTTTTTTAGGCAAACCACACAATACATTTATTTGAAAGCTAATAAAAATATAGAATTTTACACTCTACTTCATAAGTACATGGATATAGAAGTACCTTTCAAGTATTCTGCCTAGGAAGATACTACCTTTATCTTGTGGCTTTTAATACCATGGTACTAACATATTCTTGGGGTAATACCTTCATGAGAGAAAATGTTTTGTCACAGGTAACTGCAGATGATAAGAATGTTGCTTACATAATATTGAGATTTAATGGAAAGCCCTTGAAAGTTTGTCTCAGTTTACTTTTTTTGAGATAATTTGCTTTATTTTGAATTTTTTACAATTTGCTTTACTTTGAATTATCTTTGTTGGTACATCTTAAAGTTCCATACCCTTTTTTTTTGCAGCTATTTAATCTATTATTTTTTTTATTTTTTTTTATTTTTTATTGTTAAATCATAGCTGTGTACATTTGTGCAATCAAGGGGTAATTGAGATTTTTAATGAGAAAATGTCTCATCAAATGTATTTACTTCCAGATCAAGCTATGATGTCACCTTGTAATCCTGCAGTTTTTAATTTCTACAATTACCTAAGAACACATCCTCTTTTGCTGAGACGTCATTTTGGATCATCTGATATGTTTTCTACACACATGAGTCTAACAGGAAAAAGTGGACTGGCAGGAACAATTAATTTAAGTGAAAGAAAATTATTTTTTACTACTGCCAGTGCTCATTTGAAAGCTGGCTGCCCTATGTTGGCTTTGGAAGTATTATCAAAGATGCCCAAAGTCATCAAGAAAACAAAACCTTTTTGTAGAACAACTAGTTTTCTGGATACTAGTAAAGATTGTTCTCCTTCTTCACCGTTCAAGTTGGATGCAGGAGAAGATAAGTCTTCCGCAGTTGATTGGTCACAGTCACTGATGAATGGTTTCGGGTCTTCTTCAGAGGGCTCCTCAGAGAAGCAGTCAAACTCTACTCTTTCTTTTGACTGGAGTCAACCAAGTATCGTATTTCAGGATGACTCTTTAGAGTTAAAATGGGACAGTGATAATGATGAAGAGAATGAGGATGTCCCTATTGCAATGAAAGAACTAAAACCTTTACAGAGAAAAACAGATAAAAAATTAGAGGAAATAAGTTCTAATTACACAGAATCTTTCAGCACACTAGATGAAAACGACATCTTAAATCCATCAGAAGATATAATTGCAGTTCAGTTAAAATTTAGAGCATGTTTAAAGATTCTAACAGTCGAACTTCGTACTTTATCTACTGGTTATGAGATAGATGGTGGAAAATTGCGTTACCAGCTATACCACTGGCTTGAAAAAGAGGTGATAGCTCTCCAGAGGACTTGTGACTTTTGCTCTGATGCTGAAGAAGTACAGTCTGCGGTTGGCAAAAATGGAGATGGATTTGGATTAAATGAGGATACTGAAGATTTGCTTCACCAAACAAAAGTGAAACAACTGAGAGAAAATTTTCAGGAAAAAAGACAGTGGCTCTTGAAATATCAGTCGCTTTTGAGGATGTTTCTTAGTTACTGCATACTTCATGGATCCCATGGTGGGGGTCTTGCATCTGTGAGAATGGAATTGATTTTGCTTTTACAAGAATCTCAGCAGGTATGTACTTTATATGATAGTCAAAAATAGCACATCTGACATTTTTGGTTTTCTTGTTTTGTTTTGTTTTACTTTGAGTATTAAAACTGTTGATTTTCTACATTACTGTTGCTTTGGGGAATGCTTCCTTTTGTGTAAACTTTCATATTATGGCATGGTAGAGATGAGTATGTATTTCAGCTTGAGGGCAATTTAGTATCAGCCTTCATGGCCTGCTTAATTTATACTTCACGGTCTTATATGAATGCTTTGTGAGGCGATGAGCTTCTCCTCATACAAGAGGGTATTGTAACATTATTTTTAAATATGGTTGTTGGAATGTAAACTTCCTCAGGTCCCTTCTAACTCTGTAAGTTTCTATTTTGCTTTTAGTTTTTAATTGTTTAGAAGTATTTTGAAGAGCCCCCTGTGTTACTCAAGTAATAGATTATAACTATAAATAGTTGACTAACCTTTTTTCCTCTGTTTTTAAGGAAACATCAGAACCACTGTTTCCTAGCCCTCTGTCAGAGCAAACCTCGGTGCCTCTCCTCTTTGCTTGTACAGCCAGTGCCAAAACAGTAGTTGCCAACCCAATATTGCACCTTAGTAATCTAACACATGATATTCTACATGCCATCATAAACTTAGATTCACCTCCCCATCCTGATATCCAAAGCAATAAAGTAAGTATACTCGGTTTCAGTCTTTTAATTTACCTATATACAATAGTAAATCTATAAGATGACTATTAAGGCTTTTTATTTTTTAATTAATTTATTTTTTGTTTTTTAATAAGTCATAACTTTGTACATTGGTGCATTCACGGGGTTCAGTGTATTGCTTTGATATACAACGTGAAAGGCTTACATTGAATTAAGTAACACATCTATCACAATTATACTCATTTCTTAATATTAAGGCTTTTATTTTTTTTATTTATTTATTTATTTTTATTGTTGGGGATTCATTGAGGGTACAATAAGCCAGGTTACACTGATTGCAATTGTTTGGTAAAGTCCCTCTAATATTAAGGCTTTAAAAAAAACAATTTTAAAGATCAGATTAGACATAGCTATAATTACATTACCAAGTTTGTATTGATCCTAATTAAAGAAAGCTTGTGGTTGTACACCAAAACTAAGTTATTTGTATTATTATACTTAACACCAAATAGGGTACCTTAATATTTTTATCTAAATGCTAGTTATTTAGTATTAAATGGTTTATTAAAGTAAGAGTAATAGGTGCATATTGCATATGCACACGTGTGAGTGATTCAGTAGTACAGTTAGCAAAAAAAACTGGTAGAATTTTTTTTTAGATAGAAACTCAATGTTGTGATGTAAAGGTACTACTGCACAAATAGTTTTCCTTTGTTAATATCTAGTATTACATATTTTAAGGATAATGTTGTAAAATAACTTTGCCCATCATTCCTCTAGAGTAGGAAGTGCTTTATGAACACTGCTTCACCTGCAGTGCTTGTTAGAAGTTTGGATTCTTAAGTTTACCCCACACTTAATTGAAATAGTCTATGAGAGTGAGTGGTCCCAGGAATATGTCCTTTTAAAAGAAGTTCCTTAGGGCGGCGCCTATGGCTCAGTGAGCAGGGCGCCGGCCCCATATGCTGAGGGTGGCGGGTTCGAACCCAGCCCCGGCCAAACTGCAACAAAAAAAAAAATAGCTGGGCGTTGTGGCGGGCGCCTGTAGTCCCAGCTACTCGGGAGGCTGAGGCAAGAGAATCACCTAAGCCCAGGAGTTGGAGGTTGCTGTGAGCTGTTTGATGCCACGGCACTCTACCGAGGGCAATAAAGTGAAACTCTGTCTCTACAAAAAAAAAAAAAAGAAGTTCCTTGGGTGATTCTAATGCTTAACTAATCATATTGTTACTGTTATTTATCTAATTGGCCATAGCATCCTATCCATGATCACTCCAGTTTATCTACCGTAAATACCACGTTTCCTGTTTCATCTTTACTCTTAAGACATAATTGAAATCCTTTGAAGTATGACCAAGTTGACTATTTTTTGCATATCCCCTAGAGTTTTTTCCCTCATAGTTGTTTGGTTCCTACCTACCTTACAGGTTACAGTATCACTGCAGTTTAATTTTCTGTTTGACTTTTCTTCCACAATTTTACCCTCTTGAGAAACCTTAACCCTTGTAATTGAATTTCACTACTATTCCTGTGCTGCTGTGTAGTATAAATGCCCATAATGCTTCTTATACAGTTTGGAATTTAATTTCCTTCAGGTTGCACTCATTTTAGGTAAACTGTATTCATTATTTAGCTTTCATTAGAGCCTAACTGGGATGTATCTGTTAGCTTTTGCTGCTTAAGAACTGCCCTGAAATATTAGTGACTTAATAAAAAATCATCGTTTATTTTGTTCATGATTCTGTGGGTTGCTTCGTCAATTCTTTTGGTTTGGGTCAGCTGACGTCTAGAGGACCTGGGATGGCATCTTTTACATTTCTGATCATAGGCAGACTGTTGACAGGGCTGACAGGAGAATCTGGGTGATATGCATCTCATCCTGCAGCAGGCAAGCCTACTACAGTGTAGTCATAAAGTTCATGTGGAATTTAAATATTAGCATATTTATATTAGTCTGGGTTCTCCAGAGAAACAGACTCAATAGAATGTGTATGTGTGGAGAGAGAGAGAGAGAGATTTATTTTGAAGAATTGATTCATCTGACTCTGGACTTTTCAAGAAGTCTCCCGACTTGCATTTGACAAGCTAGAGACCCAGGAGAGCTGATGGTGCAGTTCCAGTCTGAGTCTGAAGGCCTGAGAAGCAGGAGAGCCTAAGGCAGCGGTTCTCAACCTGTGGGTCACGACCCACAGGAACTGTATTAAAGGGCTGCAGCATTAGGAAGGTTGAGAACCACTGGCCTAAGGTGTTCTGATCTGATAGTCAACAGGCTTGAGACCCAGGAGAGCTGATGTTTCAGTTCAAGTCTGAAGACAGACCAATGCTCCAGCTCAGTGCAGTTAAGCAGAAGTTCCCTCTTAGCCTTCTTGTTCTTCCAGGTCTTCGAATTGATTAGATCATGCCCACCCACATTCCACAGCTCTATCTGCTTCTATTAGACTGTTGATTCAAATGTTTCATCTGGAAATACATTTGACCAAATGTCTGTGCATGCCATAGCCCAATCACACCTAGGTTTTTCTTCACATGGTGGTTGCAGAAAGGATAGAATTTGAAAGGCATTTTGAGGTGTAGGTTGAGAATTTACACATCATTTATGTTATTTCCTCTTGAGCAAAGAAAGCAAGGTACAAGGCCAGCTTAGATTCAGTAAGTGGAGAAAAAGACTTCAACAATGTATTGCACAATCTGCAAAATATTGTGGTTGTTTTTGCAATCTCCCATATGTGGTCTCTGCCATCTTCAATTATATAATGATATTTTTGATTTTAATTTATATCACGTTTTGACTATTGAAGGAGAAATTAGCAATCAGGTTTTGATATATCACTCCCAATTTTTACCTGCATAAAAGACTGTTCTACTTCATAATCACATCAAGAACCTGGTCTTTTTTTTTTTTTGAGACAGAGTCTCACTTTTGTCATCCTCTATAGAGTGCTATCATGTCATAGCTCACAGCAACTTCAAACCCTTGAGCTCAAGTGATTCTCTTGTTTCAGCCTCCCAAGTAGCTGGGACTACAGGCACCTGCCACAGTGCCCAGCTATTTTTAGAGATGGGTTCTTGCTCTTGCTCAGGCTGGTCTGGAACCCTTGAGCTCAGGCAGTCCACTGGTCTTGGCGTCCCAGAGTGCTAGGATTACAGGTGTGAGCCACCGCCCCCGCCCCCCACCCTTTTATTGGAGACAGAGTATCTGTCTGTCATCCTCAGTAGAATGCAGTGGCATCATAGCTCACAGCAACCTCCAACTCCTGGGCTCAAGTGATCCTCTTGCCTCAGCCTCCTGAGTAGCTGGAACTAGAGGCTCCTGCCACAATGCCAGCTTTTTTTATTTTTATTTTTTTTTTTGAGACAGAGCCTCAAGCTGTCGCCTTGGGAAGAGTGCCATGCCATCATAGCTCACAGCATCCTCCAATTCCTGGGCTCAAGCGATTCTCCTGCCTCTGCCTCCCAAGTAGCTGGGACTACAGGCACCTGCCACAACACCCGGCTATTTTTTGGTTGCAGCCGTCATTGTTGTTTGTCAGGCCCAGGCTGGATTCGAACCCTCCAGCTCAGGTGTATGTGGCTGGTGCCTTAGCTGCTTGAGCCACAGGCGCCCAGCCAGTGCAGGCTTTTTTTAAGAGACAGAATCTCCTTCTTGCTCAGGCTGGTCTCAAACTCATAAGCTTAAGCAATCCACCAGCCTCAGCCTCCCAGAGTTCTAGGATTACAGGTGTGAGCCACTGCACCCGGCCAAGAACCTGGTCTTTTAATTTTCTAATCTGGTCTCCTTTTTTCCTAAATTAAGCTTTTCCTTCATTTTCTCAGTTCTGCACTGTTATGACGCTTCCCAGTAACCTGTTTAGAGCCTGCACTTCCTCAGAACAAGTATTTGACTCTACTACCTTTCACTTGCAGTTTTTCATACCTTATCTGTTCTTTTTTTCCTAAAATTTTACTCTCGGAATCGTTTTCTGTGTTAACTAGACTATACGGTGGCGTATTCTTCAATAGCTCAGTCTGTTCTCCCTCTTACTTCAGTTGAAGACAGAGCAGATCGAGCCTTGGAGGCTTTCAGTACATGGTTAGTGCTTTACTGGATATTGACAGCTATTTCCCTTTACTCTTGAAAAATCAGGTATATACAATGACAAACGTGAATTAAAAAATAAATAAGGCAGTGGATGTGTGTTTTATAATTTCTGCCAAAGGCTTAAGTGTTTTTTCTTGAAATTTTCTGTATGAGATTTCTCTAGGTAGAAATGAATTTTACAGAAAAAAAAAAGGAAATAGTTTATAGAGGCAAAAGTTGTTTTTATCTCTTTTAGAATGCTAATCAGATTAGGTCTTGAAAAAAGCTGTACTTCAAAAAAAAGTTATGCTTAAAATAATTTTGGTTTTGTTTTTTCCAGGTATATGTGATGCATACTTTAGCAGCCTCACTTTCTGCTTGTATTTATCAGTGCCTTTGTGGTAGTCATAACTACAGGTAAATATCTTTTGTGAAATTTAAGAATGTTTGTAGTTGGAATCTTGGTGTGTGCCACACCTTTTGGGTCCAAGACACGATTGTAAGAGGGACTTTACCTAACAAATGCAATCAGTGTAACCTGGTTTCTGGTACCCTGGTTTTATTGTTGAATCCCCAACAATAAAAAAAAAGAAGAAGAAAGAATGTGTGTAGTAACCAATGAGGTGTCATATTTTATATGTTATTACTTTAGAACTGCATATATATAGCAGTCTACTTTTAAATAATAAAGAAAGCACATGGCTGAGGGGTTGAGTGCTTTTTTGTTTATCTTTGAAATTTTAGCTTATGCCTTTATGGCAAATGAATCTTAAACCCTTGTGAGAATAACTTATTTGACAGCCTTTTTTGTTTATTTGTTTTGAGGCAGAATTTCACTCTCTTGCCCTGGGTAGAGTGCTGTGGCATCAGCCTAGCTCATAGCAACCTCAAGTACCTGGGATCACGTAATCCTCCTGCCTCAGCTTCCTATAGGCATCTTCCAGAATCCCCAGCTAATTTTTTCTGTTTTAGCAGAGATGGGGTCTCCCTCTTGCTTGGGCAGGTCTCAAACATCACAGCCCAAGTAGTCCTCCTGCCTCGGCCTCCCAGAGTGCCAGGATTACAGGCATGAGCCGCCACACCAGGCTTTCACAGCCTATGATTGATTACTGCGTTGTGTCAGACATCGTGACTGGCACTGAGAAGTTTAACATGAATGAGATAAAGTCTCCTTCCTTAGAGACAAAAATGTGTCAACTGATAAACACATAACCTGGTGTGGTATTTAAACAGTAATATGGCAAATAATAAAAGGTTCAGAGAGGACAGAGGAGGGCTTAGGGACTTGGAATTGAGAAAATGTTTACAGAAGAATTGATATTAGGATTTTTCTCTTTATGTTCTAAAGTTTCAACATTATTTATTTAGTCTTTTTTTTTTTTTTTTTTTGAGACAGAGTCTCACTATGTCACCCTGGGTAGAGTGCTATGGCATCACAGCTCACAGCAACCTCCAACTCTTGGGCTTAAGCGATTCTCTTGCCTCAGCCTCCCAAGTAGCTGGGACTACAGGCATCTGCCACAGCGCCCGGCTATTTTTGGTTGCAGTTGTCATTATTGTTCACCAGGCCCAGGCCGGGCTCAAACCACCATTCTCAGTGTATGTGGCCAGCACCCTACTCACTGAGCACAGGTGCCGAGCCTATTTATTTAGTCTTAAAAATATTAGTTGGTGTACCCTGGGGTCTTTCTTGTCTGTCTTCAGTTCTTCGAAATACTCTGATTTCACTGTCTCATCTGTCTTCTGTTCCTTTTCTATTAGATACTAGAACTTGTGGGTGCATCTTATTTTTCTATTAACTTTCTTCTATGTTGCTTTTTTTAATCTCTTTTTGTTTCCTTTCAGGAAAAATCCTAGCTTCATTGTCCAAACACTGATTCATTCTTCAGTAATGTCCTCTCTTTTATTTCGCCAGACTTTGTATTTTAGAAACTCTGTTTTTTATTTTTAAGATCCTTTCTTGAGCCCATCAGCCTTCTCCCCATCTGCCATCTCTCCGTTTGGCCCTTTTCTCTCAAAACATTTGCAAAGAATAAGATTTCTTGTTGAATTTAATAGTTCTATTTTGATAACATTTATTTCTTGAGTTTTACAAAACTTGAATATAAAGTACTTTCCTTAATGTTCTGATAAGTCAGCCTCCTCAGGTAAAGCCTTTCAATGAATCTATTATTTCTTACAATGAGTGTTGGGTTTTGTCTGTGTATCTTAAAAATATTTGAATTTTCCGTGAGTAGCCTCATTTTCCCCTCTGGTTATATATGATCAGATTTCCTTGACCCGGTCCTCTAAGAGTTTGCTTTCTTACTATTGAGTATGGCTTTGTTTTCATCGATGTATTTTCATCTTTCCTATGATTTCCATAGGCTTACTCTAGCATGTGGGAGATTTTTTGTTGTTACTGTGCTATCTTGAAACTGGAAAGTGAAGTAAGAGAAACTGTTTACAAATGCATCAAATGTGATGACCAGTGAAATTTGGCAATCAGAACATATTTAAACCAATAAATGTACTACGCTTAAATAATTATATTTGTTTACTTAATGTATGATGATATAGGAATTTCTGAAGGATTTAACATTCTTTATACTATTTTCTGTCAGAATTATTTTATCGTTTATGCCAAGATGCAAATTATTTTCCTTATTCAGCTGTTTACTTTGTCCTGGCTTAAAGTGTGATTTACCTTGAAAAACTCATCCAGAATTCCCAAATTGAATGAAATACTCTATTGTCTTCATAGTACAATATGAATAGGTTTCATCTTAAAGAACAAGACGATAGGGCGGTGTCTGTGGCTTAAGGAGTAGGGCGCCCGTCCCATATGCCAGAGGTGGCGGGTTCAAACCCAGCCCCGGCCAAAAAAACACACACACAAAGAACAAGATGATAAAATTATTTGTGTTTTATCCTCCTGTCAGAGTATAAATTTCATGGGGCAGAATTATGTTTTTCATTATCTGCGTAGCATCTGGTATAGTACTATGTAGGGATGGTTAGCCATTAAATATAAAAGTGAACCTAAGTAGTCTAATGTGTAAGCTTACTACTGTGGTAATAATGGTTTAGTTTTCGCATTTCCACTTATTCTGTGTCTTTCACTAAATAAACTTATTACCTATCAAATGTGTTTTAATTTAGAAAATGTGTATATTTACACTTAAACGATACTTTGTTTTAATATGGCACTAGACTCTAGAATATACTACTTAGATGTAAAAAACAAAAATGTATACCCTAGAAATTAAATCAAAAAAATAGAAATGTATGTGAAATTCATCATAGATTTAAATATTGTTTTTTTCTCGTAGTTCATTTCAAACAAATCAGTTTACTGGAATGGTGTATCAGACCATACTGCTTCCCCATCGACATTCTTTGAAAACAGGAAGCTTAGATGAAGCAGTAACTCCCAATACATCACCAGCTCAATGGCCAGGTATAAATAATTTTTTTATACGTGAGTTTTTTTCTTAGCCTTACTGAAATTTTTAGATAAGTAAAAAGCAGATTTAGTTTGGTTTTGGCACATGATAATCATTGTTAAATATTGCTGTACTCAAGAACAGTCCAGTATTCACGATTTATTAAAAACTATGCAGTTCCTTAATATTAGTATTTCCATCATCACTAGACTAAAATAACAGAAGGGTTTCGTAATATCATTTTTAAAAAATAATTCTGCTTTTGTCATAATAGAAAAACATGCCAATAAAATTTTATCTATGTGATTCAAGTCAGATTATAGATTTTTAGTGTTTTTCTCTAACTTGAACAAATTGCTCAACATTTGTGCATTAACTATACGGATCTCGTTAGTCTATGAATCTAGGGAAGAAAATACGGTATCTGATCCTTATAGAATACCTTTTTTTAATTAGAAAAATTTCAAAAATTAGAAAAACGTTAATTTTTAATTTTTAAAGTTTAAGCAGCAGCTATGTTTGTTGTTTGTTCTAGGAATAACTTACCTAATTCGACTTCTGAATTCTTCTGGTGAGGAAGCCCAGTCAGGGCTTACAGTCTTGCTCTGTGAGATTCTCACAGCAGTGTATCTTAGTCTCTTCATCCATGGTCTTGCTACGCATTCTAGTAATGAGTTATTTCGGATTGTGGCCCATCCTCTAAATGAAAAAATGTGGTCTGCCGTATTTGGTGGAGGTGCGCGTGTTCCCAGCATAGAACAGACACATTCAAAAGCTTTGCATGGTGAGTTTTTAATCTTTGTTTAAGACTGAAGCTTTATTTATTCACCTGACTTGTAACTTTTCTGAAATGTAATTACATTTTAATCTAGTCACAGAAAGTTCTTGTTACAAACCATTTTCTAAAAGCATGAACAAATAGTTTTATGGTGAAAATGTAGTATTAAAGTTTCTGGTGCTGTTTTCAGTCTTTAAGATGGTCCTGCACCCGTGATTAGAATTATTTAATGTAATTTTATTAAATCTTTTACTTTTACTATTGGACTTTTCATTTATTTTGAAATACACTATAATACTGGTTTTTGTTCTATCCCAAATACAGATTCTCTCTTCTTTCTTTGGCAGGAAGGCACTTTGCTATGCCTAGCCCCCACCAGGTAGTGGTATTCTCCATGGAATGTGTGGGCTTTTCCAAAGCTCTTTCAGCCTTCAGTTCTCATAGCCCTCCCAGTCTTGCAGGCAAGATATTAGCTTTAGAAATAGGCTTTTACCATTCAGCTTGCTTTGTGTTGTTTTGGAAGGCGTGGGATAAAGCGGGCCAGTTTTATTTTGTTTGGCATTTATAGAAAATTTAGAAGTTTCCTTTAATCAAGCCATAATTTTGATATAAAACAGTGATTAGCAGTTTAGACAACTATCTCTGCTATTATGCTGCTTCGAAATTCTTTGTTTCTGATATTTTCTATCCCTTAGACTTTAACATTTTCAACTGTGTACAAATAAAGTGCTAATCATTGGAAATCGGACTATGGCTTGAAATGACTAGAAAAACGTTTTAAATAAGGCTGCTTTATGATTTGCATATTATGATTCTGGTCATTAGGACTTTTGGATTTCTAAGTGTTCATAATACCATAGGAAGTAAATATTTTAAGAAATTGTATTTTCTTTTTGAAACTTTCTAATATTAAAACTATATATACTGTATTTATATAAAGGTTGAAACAGCAAACTTCTTGATTTGAAAAGAAACTTCATAATGCTTCTCCCTGTTTTTGTGATTTATTATTGGTTTTCCAGTTTTGGCTATTATGAAAAAGAGATTTAGTTATTAATATATAGTACCTAAAAACTTGTCTTATTCTATACTGATAGTAAATTTTTAAAAATTAAATGTTTTTAAAAATAAGTCCTATGCATACATTTAAGGAAGAAGCCCAGCAAGATTATTAATCTCTTTATGAATTTTAATTCTTTTCCTCCCTACCATCTACACTCAACATGTACATGCACATATGTGTCTATGTGGGCATGGATATACTACATGTGTTGGGAGGTCAGGCAATTTGTGGGGAATGTGAAAAGATAAGAAAAACTTGAATTTGGCTTCATTATTTAAGAGAAAAATTATTGCCAAATCTTATACCACTATAAAAGAATATTCTTTGAAGGTATATTAAAAGAAGGTTGGAAAAGTGGTTATCTTGTTAAAATATTAAAAAATTATTAGTAGTAATATTGGCATGCATTATGCTTCCTAAAAGTAGTTTCCACTAGGCCATGGCCCTGCTCAGTTGTATAAAAAAAAATTCATGAAAGCCTAGCTTCTACTTCTTTCCCTCATTGAAATTGTCTCTTCAGTTTCCTAGGACTCTCTTACTTTTTTATCCAGGTTCCTTCTCCTTTCCTACCAAAAATTAACAGGCAAGGGTTCAATGCTTTATGTTTACTACTTTTAATAAGGCAAATTCATTTTATAATTTTGAGCAAAGTTCAACTAAATTTTTCTGTAAAGGGTTAAATATATGATTTAGGTTTTGCAGACCCTTTGGCATCTCACAACTCTTCTGCCCTTGTAGCACAAAAGCAGCCATAGACAATTTGTAGACAAATGTGTGTAGGGGCAGGTGTGGTGGCTCACACCTGCAATCCTAGTACTTTGGGAAGCCAAGACGAGTGGATTGCTTGAGCTCAAGAGTTCAGAGACCGAGCTGAGAGAGAGAAAGACCCTGGTTCTGCTAAAAAAATATTGAAAAAAGTAGCCAGGTGTCATGGCAGGTACCTGTAGTCTCAGCTACTCAGGAGACTTAGGCAGGGGATCGCTTGTACCCAAGAGTTTGAGGTTGTCAAGAACTAGGCTTATGCCATGGCACTGTAGCCTGTGCAGCAGAGTAAGACTCTGTCTCAAACAAAACAAACAACTTGCTTGTACAAGGCCAAGGCCTAATTCACTTTTTGGCTGCTGTAAACTACTGAAAATGTGTAAGGCTAAAATGGTTTCTCCTGAAACTTCATACCATCCTGCCTGGTTTTCATCTGCCTACACATTTTGCTCACTAATCAAGATTTTATCTCTCTGGCCCCTGCCTCCCTGCCTTTTGTCTTAAACTTCTTTCTTTCCACCTTTTGCCTTTATGCACTTCAAATTTCAAATGCAAATTTACCTTATTGGCCAAATTTGTCTTTGCTTATTAAGATTTTAAGTGTTAACATTTTCATAACATCCCTTTTCTGGTTTTTAGAATTATTTCCTGTGCTTTTTTTGTATAGATTAATAAAAAGACTAATTTTATTTGAAATTTGCTTTGGGCTGTACTTCAGATACCTGAATTCAAAGAAAAACTTTCAAAATCTAAAGGAAGTAAGATTTGTAGCTCTGTTGAATTTAGATTTAAATAAATAATTGGTAAGTTGACTTTGGCCCCTTTTAAATATGTTCTGGGAAAAAAAGTCTTATAAGACTCTAATCCTGTTAATGTGAAATGTTAAAAATGGATAAATTCTTGCTAAGAAAGGACTGTATGACTGTTAAAAAAAAAAAATGAAAAATGCATTCTTACTAACCATTTCTGCTGAAAAGAACCTTACTCAAAGTCCAGGTTGATTCTTGCTAAATCATTCAGACTAATTGTTGTTTGGGAGCAAAAATACCATTTCCTAAATTATTTTCATGTACTGTCTGAAGTACCATCATAAACTATCCTACCTACTTATTCAATCCCAAGTAAAAACTAATCAAAATGACCAAAAATTATCTGCATGTGTATGTTTAACCTCTTGAATTGGGACATGTTAGCCAAATAATATATATAACACACCATATTGTTCACACCCAGGTTATATGGTGCTTATCTGTCTTTGAGAATCCAGAAGCCATTCTGAATACGATCATGAAAGTAACTGAAGGAGTTCTTAGAGAAAACATGATGTGATTTGTCAGTTTGCTAACCAGAAAAAAAGGAGTGTATTTCCCTGAATGAGGGAACTAAAGTTCTGGTTCCAAAGCTGATCTAGTTTAAAAAGGGACAAGTAGAAAAAGACAGTGAGGAAGGAAAAGAAGTGAAGGCAGTAGTGCTGTTTAGAAGCAGCAGTCTCGGGGCTGGGTGCCGTAGGACTGTGGGAGGTTGAGGCGGGGGATGGCATAATTTCACGAGTTTGAGACCAGCCTGAGCTAGACTGAGACCTCGTCTCTAAAAATAGCCAGGCATTGTGGCAAGTGCCTGTAGTCCCAGCTACTTGGGAAGCTGAGGCAAGAGAATCGCTTGAGCCCATGAGTTTGAGGTTGCTGTGAGCTGTGAGACCACAGCACTTCTACCAGGGGTGACAAAGTGTGACTCTGTCTCAAAAAAAAAAAAAGAGCAGCAGTCTTCATGAAGTAGATTCACTGAAAACTAAAGAGAGCAGAATCTGAAAATAGCACATCAGCTAAACCAAGGGACTAGCAGCACTGGCTTTCATTATTAGTAAACTTCTCTAATAAATTTGAAGGTGCAGATGATCAGCCTTGTGTGTTCAAATTACCGCTAAATAGAACCATGCTGTCCCAAGAGACTAATTACATTAATTAATATTCAGTATAAATTATTGGCCAAGGGAATAAAATAAGATGCTTTAAAAGAGTTGATCTGAATTAGTCACATTTTTAACTTTTGAACTTAGCCAATAAAAATTGACAAATCTAGAATATGTCATTTTTCTGACAACTTTAATGTCTAAATGTTGTATGTTGGAGATGAAATACATGTTTAGAACCTCTATACATTTATTTTCTAAAATGTTTTCATAAGGTTAATGAGAGTAATTTGAAAATCATTTGTTTTTCTCATTCTGCTATCTATTTTAATTTTAATTTTCTTTGCAATAATGGTCTCATGAACCATTATGAAATAAATTACGTTTCTCCCTACATGTCTTTTATATACTGAATGCACTAATGATTTTACTGATATAATATTTAAATATAACTTAGGCTTTGTCATTTAAGAAAATGATAGATGATTTTTATTAGATTCTAGCTTAGCAGGTCAGAATTCTTAACAAAAATGTTAGGGTACATAAATTAATTTATTTTTAATTAAATTTAATTTTCTTTATGAATTCCACATCATATATTAACAAAATCATGTTTTTCTAATTAGCTAAAAC
Organism: Nycticebus coucang; assembly: GCF_027406575.1. Taxonomy (NCBI): domain Eukaryota; kingdom Metazoa; phylum Chordata; class Mammalia; order Primates; family Lorisidae; genus Nycticebus; species Nycticebus coucang. The sequence goes on from NC_069796.1 coordinate 18,163,555, forward strand.
TGTAGTGCAGGTATATGTTCATAGAGTACTGAATTATTTTGTTATGGATAATTTTTAAAGCTGAAGATGAGCTAAACAATAGCAATTTTCAAAAATTACTTTTTCTGCTAACAGTTAGAAATCCATACTTTGCTTTTTTATTGCATATTATAAAGGAAACCAAAATATTTTAATAATTTTTGTTTTGTGATAATATTTGTAATTATAAGAACTGTGAATTTTCTGTCTTTATCTTACTAAATTTATAGTTAATGATTTTAGTATCTCCAAATTGAGGAATGAAATATAAAATGAATGTTTTATTTGTGGTAAGCATGTCATATGTTTTTTTCTATGAGGCTGCTGTATTTTTTAATCTAATGATTATTACATGTCATTGCTATTATTTCTTTAGCAAAATAACAATTTTTTTTTTTTTTTTTTACCAGAAAAGGTAAGACTTGAGCATTAATATATAAAACTGTTAATGGAAAAAACCAAACTCTGTGAAATATTTTAAAGAGGTTTATTCTGGCCAAATATGAGTGACTTTGTCCCAGGGAGAAACAATCTCAGGAGTTCCTGAGAAAGTACATCCAAGATGATTGAGTTACAGTTTGGCTTTATCCATTTCAGGGAGATACAGCCCTGAAGATATGCATTAATTCATCCTGAAAAAGTGGGGGACATCTAGAAGTGGGGGCAAAAACCATAGGTGGGTTTAGGGATTCTTTAGGTGGCAGTTGTTAAGATTTTATCTAAATTCCTAGGAAGAAGGAATGCTTAAGTAAAGAGACTCTGTTATCTGTCATGTGATACCATGCCAGCAAAAAAAGGGAACTGTTTGACTAAATTTTATAGATTGTAAAGCAGGATTTAGCCCTTGCCTTGCATAGCCTTAGGTCTTGTTTATAATTTGGTATCTTATTGCCACAAAGGGTCTGTTTTGTCAGTCTTATGATTCTGTTTTAACATGTTGATCATTTGTTAATGTCTAAACTCCAAAAGAGAGGGAGTATGTTAAGATGTGTCTGAGAAGTAGTCTGTTCAGTTGGTAGGGTGACTCCTTATTTTATTTTTATTTTTAAAACAAAACAAAACAAAAAAAAGGTGTTTAAAATATGATTGAGTATGCCAAACACTTTTAATGGATTAATTATTATAAAGAACTCTTTAAAGGCTGCTGAACCTCAAAGTAACTGATTTTTCTGGGGAAACAATACATTCTTTTGTTAGAATCTTAGATATTTTTTTGAGAGCTACGTAATATAAATTTTTATTTATAGTTTAACCAGCATTCTATTCATTTACTTTATAAATGAGTAGGGAAGGTAAATTCTTATAATGGTGGAAGCAGCATAGAAGACAAAAGAAACTCTCCAAGAAATGCACATGTGTACATTTTTACAGATAACTATCCTTTATTTCATACTGAAGGCTGATGATAAAGGAAGAAACTGCCATATAAGAAATGCAACATCTAATTTATCTGATGTGGATTCCCTCATTCAGTATGTCTACATACCTTACTGAGACTAGGCATGTGATTTCTCTTTTGAACTCCATTCTCTCACATGTCTGGCAGTCATAATTCCTGCAGCAAAATGGCTTGACTATATTTTCTCTATTCTAATTTTTTTTATTATGATAAATACATAACAAACTTTATCATGTTAACGATTTTTAAATGTACAGTTTAGTAGTGTTAAGTATATCACATCAAGTATATCACAACTCCTCAATATATGCCTATTTATGTTTACCTTGATCCAGATATTATTGGCATTATATTGACAAAGTTTATTCTCTTTTTCTCCTTACTTCTTCCCTCTCCTTCCTTTTCTCCCTTATCTCTCTCCTCCCCTTGTCCCTTCTTTCTCTGTACCCCTTCTCTTCCTCCTCCTCCTTTCTCTTACTTTTTAAAAAATAAATCCAAATGTCAGTTGTAGTGTTTTCCTTCCACATTCCAGTGAATCATTTTGCATACCAACTACCTTGAAGACTGTCTTGTTCTCTATTTGGAGACAAATTACTACTTTCTATTAAGGTATTTATCAATTCATTTTTATAGACATTTATGGAACTAGGTTCAAGGTAATGATCCTCAGAAGACCCCAAGAGTCAAACAGTCTTTCTAAAATCCGAATAGTTTGTTGTCTGTCAGAGGTTTTTATTTTATTTTTTGAGACAGAATCTGACTATGTCACCCTCAGTAGAGTGCTATAGCGTCACAGCTCACAGCAACCTCAAACTTTTGGGCTTGGGTGATTATCTTGCCTCAGCCTCCCTAATAGCTGGGACTACAGGCCCCCCCGCTATTTTTCTGTTGCAGTTGTTATTTTTGCTTAGCTGGCCCGGGCTAGGTTCGAACCCGCCAGCCTAGATGTATGTGGCTGGTGCCGTAACCACTGTGCTACAGGTGCCGAGCCTGTCAGAATTTTTTTTTTTTTAATCATTAATCTTATTCTTTGAGGATTAAGAAGTACCTTCATTTAGTTGCTGCTTCAGTCTTTTCTTTGTTGGAACCTGGAAATTTACTGATAAAATCATGTTTTACACTTAGTTTTGATGATTTGTTTTATACTTGAGTTCACATTCATTTGTACTTCTCATGCTTTTTACCTGAAGTACTTCTGATGAGAAAGGAATAGATAGATACCTTTGAGGGGATTGAGGACTTATAATGAATTGACTTGCTGAAAGCAAGAAATAGGTTTTGAAATGTCTTTGATTTGAAACTTTTACTTTTATTTTCTCCATATCTGCATTTCTTGGGACATAAATGTTTTAAACCATCAGGTAAATAATTTACCTTCTCTTCCCTTAAATTTTGGGATAAATTTGAAGGGTCAGGATGAGGTACCTCCTGAAGCTTCATGTTCTCTCTGGGACACTCATGAATAGCCCCATGGAGAAGGGTGCCTTAGATTGAGAAGCAGGGAATGAGATAGTTTTACTGGTTACTTTAAATTCAGTTTTTAAAGAAGTAGCATTTAAATCTGTGCAAAATATTAATTTTATTGTGTCTAAAATAAGCTGAAAAAATAAATGTAAAGACTTCCTCTTTATATGTTTTCGTTTTAATCACAGTAATATATGTGTGTGGTAACAAATCCAGTAGTATAGAAGGATTTTTTGAAAAGCAGCATTGTCTGCTTTCTTCCTCTGTTCCTCCCATTCCCATTTTTTAGAGATAGCCTATTAATGATGTCTCTGTTTGTGTTTTAAATTCTATTGTGAGTTATTTTTTACAATTTTAAGAAAATTACACTACAGAACATGCTGAGGGTAAGGGAAGTACTTTTAAGAGAAGAAAGGTATATATTTTTTCTTTTCTTTTTTTTTTTTTGAGACAGAGTCTCACAATGTCGCCCTCGGTAGAGTGCAATGACATCACAGCTCACAGCAGCCTCAAACTCTAGGCAATTCTCTTGCCTCAGCCTCCCGAGTAGCTGGGACTACAGGCACCCGCCAGAATGCCAGGCTATTTTTTTGTTGTAGTTGTCATTGTTTAGCAGGCCCGGGCTGGTTTCAAACCCGCCAGCCCCAGTGTATGTGGCTGGCACTCTAACCACTGAGTGCAGGCGCCAAGCCATATGTTTCTTTAGTCTTCTTTTAAAGACATATGTAGAAGCACTTACCCTTCATCTTATCAGTACTTAACAGGATAGTAGCTCTGTTTACTCAGTACATTTTCTTTCTTTCTTTCTTTTTTTGGATTTTTTTTTTTTTGGCCGGGGCTGGGTTTGAACCTGCCACCTCCGGCATGCGGGGCTGGCGCCCTACTCCTTTGAGCCACCACCCGCTCAGTACATTTTCTTATTTTAAAAAATACATAATAGATATTTTCTTTATTTTATTTTCTTTCTTCTTCTTCTTTTTTTTGTTTTTTTTGAGACAGAGCACTTTGTCGCCTTCACTCAAGTGCTGTGGCATCATAGTGCACATCAATCTCAAACTCTTGGGCTCAAGTGATGATCTTGCCTCAGCTTCCTGAGTAGCTAGGACTACAGACACCTGCAATGCCCAGCTAATTAGATATTTTCTTTAAAAGACAAAAGTCCAAGAAATAACACATAAACCCTGCTATTCGTGGACATCAGTATGTTCTTGTTTATCAGTTGTTAAAATAGGAAAATTGACTAGTATCTGTCCTAGTGAGCAGCATTTTCAATTATTGATAAACTGTCTTTTCCCTGGGGAAAAAATTTAATTCTTGCCTTGGGAAGGTAAAGAAAGTTTTAAATCTGAAGCAGTCATCCTGAAAATTGTAGGTACAGAACATTGAAAACAAAGTTGAGTTACTACAGTATTTAACTCCAGTTGGCATAAAGAATTTTTCTGTATCTTAACATGGAAGCCTCCTTTAGAAAGTCCTTTCTATGGATCAAAACAGCTAAGAAACTTACTTTTAAAATTTGTGTTGGGACATGATTCTCATCTGACTTTTTTTATGTTTTCCACCTGTGCATACCTTAGTTTTACTTTAGCTACTTTCTAACCTCCCCATACCCCTTAAAATTCATAAGCTCTATGTCTAAGTTCTCCATTTCGCCTTAATACTGATTTTTTTCTTCTATTACTGGTAAAATAGTTGTTTTACTCCTTAATAGAAAGAGTAGAGTCTGTTTTCACGCAATTTGTGGCAGAAGTTCTTGATGCAGTAAAACCTCCATAGCTCACCGCCTCCCTACATCAACCACCTTCTTAAGTTGATCTAATTTTCATAGACGGGACGTGCACCACATACATATCAATATAGTAAACTTTATGTTGAACGCTTCCACATGTGGGCCAGTTTGTTACAGTCCCTTCGGTGGTCAACTTACAGAGATTCAACTGTATTTGATTATTAGCATTTTCAAAAACAACCAATTGACCATCCAGCAGCTATGTAGTCTGTATTTTTTTTTTTTTTTTTTGTAGAGACAGAGTCTCACTTTATGGCCCTCGGTAGAGTGCCCTGGCATCACACAGCTCACAGCAACCTCCAACTCTTGGGCTCAAGCGATTCTCTTGCCTCAGCCTCCCGTGTAGCTGGGACTACAGGCGCCCGCCACAACGCCCGGCTATTTTTTGATTGCAGTTCAGCCGGGGCCGGGTTTGAACCCGCCACCCTCGGTATATGGGGCTGGCGCCTTACCGACTGAGCCACAGGCGCCGCCCTATGTAGTCTGTATTGGTGCCCCTGAGGTTCATGACCAATCTGTCCAACAGCATTTAAAAATATGATTGCCTTAAGTCTTCCTGCAACTGGAGGAAAAGAAAAGAGCAATTACGATTGAATCCCAGGTCATTTCTCGTCTGCTGAGAGGCATTGCTGAGGTCGTCTTGGAGGGTCTGAAGTATTTACCACTCAGTACTGTAAACCTGGTTGCCAGTGTTTTTCCTTTGGTCCTCTTTCATCAGGTGTTCTGATAATTAGCTTTATGCTTCTTGATGTTGAGTCTAAATTTTAAACATTTCCTTCCGGTGTGGTTAATTTCTTATTTTCATGTCATGTGTCTGGACTCACAGACTATACTTTCAAATGTTCTCACTGTTTAAAAATTATCTTGGCTGGGTGCCTGTTGCTCAGTGGTTAGAGCACCAACCATTTGCTCCAGGACTGGTGGGTTCAAACCTGGTCCGGGCCTACCAAATAAACAAAACAAACAAAAAAAAAGCTGGGCCTTGTGGCAAGTACCTGTAGTCCCAGCTATTAGGGAGGCTGAGGCAAGAGAATCTCTTGAGCCCAAGAGTTTGAGGTTGCTGTGAGCTGTGATGCCATGGCACTCTACCGAGGGTGACAAAGTGAGACTCTGTCTCTATTAAAAAAAAAAATTCTCTTATGTTTTACTTTTAAAACTATTTTTTATGACACTGCAGTCTTGGCATATTCTATTTCTTTATTCTAAGAGTACCTACAGTAAGGTTAGATTATTTGCATTTGTTAGGTAAAGTCCAAGTTGCAATTGAGCTCTTCACCCCGGAGGTGTGCCATATGCCCCCCTAAATATACCCCCCAGCATGTGAGTACTTACCACATACCCTCTTCTTGAATTTTCATGTGTTTTTCTCTCATGTGGGCAAGTAGTTGTTCAGCTATTAGTTTCTTATTAATATTGAGTACATTGCATGCATGCTTCTCCATTTTATGATAATTTACTTAGGAGAATGTTCTCCAAATCCTTCCAGGTAAATACAAAAGATGTGAATTCTCTGTCTTTTTTATGGTTGAATAGTATTCCATACAATACATATATGACAGTTTAGTTGACCATTCATGGCTCAATGGGCATGTGGGTTGTTTCCACATATTTGCAATTGTGAATGTCTTTATGGTAAAATGATTTTTTTACTTCTGGGCAGGTACCTTGTAATGAGATAGTGGGATCAAATGGAAGGTCTGCTTTTAGCTCTTTGAGGATTCTTGGTACTTCTTTCCAACAAGACTATATTAGTTTGCAGTCCCACCAGCAGTATGTAAGTGTTCCCTTCTCTCCGCACAACAGTTTCCACAGCTTTGGGACTTTGTGATATGAGCTTTTCTTGCTGGGATTAGGTGATACCTCAGGGTGGTTTTGATTTGCATTTCTCTGTTGATTAGGGATAATGAGCACTTTGTCATGTGTTTGTTAGCTATTTGTCTATCTTGGGAGAAGTTTCTGTTCAAGTCTCTTGTCCAATGATAAAGGAGTTATTTGCTCTTACTTGATTAGTTTGAGTTCTCTATAGATTAGGGGTCCTCAAACTTTTTTTTTTTTTTTTTGTAGAGACAGAGTCTCACTTTATGGCCCTTGGTAGAGTGCCGTGGCATCACATAGCTCATAGCAACTTCCAACTCCTGGGCTTAAGCGATTCTCTTGCCTCAGCCTCCCGAGTAGCTGGGGCTACAGGCGCCCGCCACAACGCCCAGCTATTTTTTGGTTGCAGTTCAGCCGGGGCTGGGTTTGAACCCGCCACCCTCGGTATATGGGGCCGGCGCCTTACCGACTGAGCCACAGGCGCCGCCCAAGGGGTCCTCAAACTTTTTAAACAGGGGGCCAGTTCACTGTCCCTCAGACTGTTGGAGGGCCAGACTATAGTTTAAAAAAAAAATTATTAACAAATTCCTATGCACACTGCACATATCTTATTTTGAAGTAAAGAAACAAATACAGTATTTAAAATGAAGAACAAGTAAAGTTAAATCAACAAACTTACCAGTATTTCAATGGGAACTATGGGCCTGCTTTTGGCTAATGAGATGGTCAGTGTCCAGTTCCATATTTGTCACTGCTAGTCGTAACAAATGATGCAAATGTGCATCAGTTAGTCTAGATCTGGTTGGAGATTTCAGATGTTTCATTCTGGAAAAAGTCTGTTCACAGACATAAGTGCTGCCAAAGATGGTTGCCATTTTGAGGGCATAGTTCCTGAGATTAGGGTTATGTCTCAGAGGGGAGAGATGCATAGAAATTAGGGAGGCTGCTTGACTTGAATGCATCTTTCAGAGAGTCACAATTCTGCAGTTCAGCCAGTTCCATTTGGTAAATTGTATACACATGTTCAATGTCAATAGAAAATGGGTTACGGAAAAGCTGTATGTCCTGTTCATGGAGATGAAGCTCTTTAAATCTAAATTGGAACTCCTTTTGCAACTTTTCCAGTGAATCCACACATGTTTTGTTTGGGAATGCAACCAATGGTTTTTCCACTAACAAATTTTGAGTTGTGGGGAGATGGCAGAAATTTTCCTCCTTTACTTGTTTGATGAGGAGGCCTAATTTTACTTCAAATGCTTTCACACGTGATTGCATATCACAAATGAGCCTCCCCTTTCCTTGAAGTTGCATATTGAAACTGTTGAGTAGCTCTGTTACATCTGTCAGAAAGGCAATGCTATTTCCATTCTGCATCATTGAGCACTGGTACTTCTTTGTTTTTTGAAAGCAGAAAAGCTGTGATCTCTGGAAGTAAGTCATAGAAACGTTTCAAAACTCTCCCTTGACTCAGCCAACGGCCTTGTGTGTGGTACAGAACATTGTCGTAGAAACATTTAGCTCAGACAGAAATTCCTGAAATTGTCTGTGGTTTAGTGCATTATCTCTAATAATGTTAACACAAGATACCTCAATTTTCATAACAGAGTCCCATTTCAGTGATTTACTACACAGCGCCTGTTGGTGGATGAGGCAGTGTATGGCTATTGGATGAGAATGGTTATGTTTGTCCATCTCTTGGTTAATGTGAGCAATTACTACTTTCTTAGACCCCTCCATGCTAGGAGCACCATCAGTTGTTACACTGGCTAGTTTAGCCCTGTCCAGCTCCAAACCATTCACAGTTTGGCAAATATTTTCATAGATATCCTCTCCTATAGTTGTTCCTTTGATGCTTTGCAGTGCAGCAAGCTCTTCTGTGACTTCGAAATAGTCATTTGTCCCACAAATAAAAATTAGAAGTTGTGCAGAATCACAAACATCATTACTTTCTTTGAGTGCCTAGGAAACATAGGAAAGTTTTTTTGCGGAGTTTTGCAAATGCTGAGGCAAATTGTCTCCGATTTCTTCAATCCTTCATGTAATTGTAGGTCCTGAAAGACTCACTGTACTAAATAAATCGGCCTTCTCTGGACACATCTCTTTGGCAACAGAAAGAAAGCATTCTTTAACAAATTTTCTCTCCATGAATGGTCTGCCAGTGCATGCTATTAGCTTGGCAACTTGAAAAAGTGCTCACAGTGATGAAATATTTAGCTGCTTCTGCTTCACAAAAATATTTTGCTGAGTTGTCAATGTATTTTTCAGTTTTAATATTTTATCTTTTCTCACTTCTCCGACCAAACAATCATATTTATCCCTATGTTCATTTTGATAGTGTTGATACAAATTGTATTCTTTGAACACAGACACTATATTCTGGCATATCAAACACACAGCTCTTTCCTTGTACTGCATGAAAAAGTAATCAGAGTCCACTGTTTTTTTTTTTTTTTTTGGGTTTTTTTGCAGTTTGGCTGGGGCTGGGTTTGAACCCGCCACCCTCGGCATATGGGGCCGGCACCCTACTCACTGAGCTACAGGTGCCGCCCAGAGTCCACTGTTTTTTTTTGTTTTTTTTTTTTTGTAGAGACAGAGTCTCACTGTACCGCCCTCCGGTAGAGAGCCGTGGCGTCACACGGCTCACAGCAACCTCCAACTCTTGGGCTTACGCGATTCTCTTGCCTCAGCCTCCCGAGCAGCTGGGACTACAGGCGCCCGCCACAACGCCCGGCCATTTTTTTGTTGCAGTTTGGCCAGGGCTGGGTTTGAACCCGCCACCCTCGGCATATGGGGCCGGCGCCCCACTCACTGAGCCACAGGCGCCGCCCGAGTCCACTGTTTTTTTAATATCCTACACTCCGACTCAATTTTTCTCTCTCTTGATATCATTGTTTCCTAGGGATTCCAAATTGCTATTAGTAAAATACAGATATATATATAGCGCTACAAAAACAATATACCAGCAATAACTTTGCCCACACAGAGAAATATAGACTACACTGCCCATCAGTGCAGTCTGATCAGTGTCCCTCAATGCATCCTTGCTAGTCCACATCATTTCAGCCTCACCCGTGCCCATATTGGTGGAAGTCCGCTTTTACCTCAGGCTCACACTGGTGCAGTGTGGGAACCAGCACGGTTACAGAGCGGCTTCCTCCACCATCTTTCCAGTTCACATTACACTGTGTGAGCTGCACTGCGATCTGTGAACTCACACGGGAATCTGATCACATGGGTCTTCTCACTGCAGGAAAAAAGAAAGCAGGAATGCCTTTTTTCTTCCGAATCTAATGCTCAGAGATCGCAACAGTGTGAACTGGGGCTTAAACAGCACACAACATATGACATCATACACAACTGAATAGCAATCAGAATATAAATGCAGGGGAGTCAGAGAGTTCAGCTCACATTTCACACATGCACACTGCGGGCCCAGGACGCGTCGGCTGCTAAGCAGGACAGGCAGCGGTGGCAAAAACACCTGGTGGGCCAAATAAATGTCCTAGGTGGGCCGTAGTCTGAGGACCTCTGCTATAGATTCTGGTTATTAGGCCTTTGTTAAATTTGTAGCATGCAAATACCTGCTTCTTCAAATATTTTCTCCAATTATGAAGGTTGTCTGTTTGCTTTAGTTGTTGTGCCTTTAGCTGTGCAGAAGCCTTTTAGCTTGCTTAGCGCCCATTTATTTATTTTTGGTGTTCTTATTTTTGGTGCTGTTGCCATTGGGGTCTTCTTCATAAAATCTTTTCCCAGTGTGATATTGTCAAGAGTTTTTCCCATACTTTCTTCTAGAGGTTTATCATTTCATGTCTTAGATTTAAATTTTTTATCCAGCTTGAATAAATTTTTGTAAATGCTGAGAGTGTGGGCCCAGTTTTAGTCTTTTGCATGTGACTAACCAGTTGTCTCAGCACCATTTATTAAATTGGGATTCTCTTCCTCAGTGTATGCTTTTGTTTGGTTTATTGATGATTAGATGGTGATAAGTGGCCGGTTTCATCTCTAGGTTCTCTATTCTGTCCGTAGATCTGTATCTCTATTTTTGTGCCAGTACCATGCTGCTTAGATCACCATACACTGGCAGTAGAACCTGAGGTCTGGTACGTGATGCCTGCAGATTTGCTTTCATTTTTTAGAATTGTGCTGGCTGTTCTTTTTCTGGTTCCATATGAAATGAAGAACTGTTTTTTCTAGTTCTTTAAAGTATGATGTTGGTGCTTTAATAGGGATTGCATTAAATCTGTAGGTCACTTTGGGTGGTATGGACATTTAAACAATGTTGATTCTTTCCAGCTACGAGCATAGTATGTTCTTCCAATTGTTAATGTCTTCTGCTGTTTCTTTACTCAGGGTTTCCTAGTTTTCTCTGTAAAGCTCCTTCACATCCTTTGTTAGGTATATTCTAAGTTGTTTCATTTTCTTGGAAGCTACTGCAAAGAGTATTGTGGCTTCGATTTGATTCTCAGCTTGACTGTTGTTGCTGTATATCAGTGGTTCTCAACCTTTCTGCTGCCGTGGCTCTTTAATACAGTTCCTGTGGGTCGCGAACCACAGGTTGAGAACCGCTGGCATATGTGAAGGCTGCTGAGTTGTGGATATTGATTTTATATCATGAGACGTTACTGAATTCTTGATCACTTTTGGGAGTCTCATAGTTGAATCCCTAGTGTTTCCTAAGTACAACATTATATAAGCAAAGACCGAAAGTTTGACCTCCTCTGTCCACATCTGTATAACCTTGATATTCTTTTCTTGCCTGATTGCATTCACTAGGACTTCCAACTCTATGTTGAACAGTAGGGGTGACAGTACACGTCCTTGTCTGGTTTCAGTTCTTAGAGGAAATGCTTTCAGTTTTACTCCAATCAGTATGATGTTGACTGTGGGTTTGTTGTAGATGGCTTCTATCTGTTTAAGAAATGTCCCATCTTAATCAATATGTCCCATCAAAAATGCCTATTTTGTTAACTGTTCTTATCAGAAAAGGATACTGAATTTTGTCAAGTGCTCTTTCTGCATCTACTGAGAGGATCATAGGGTCTTTGTTTTTGTTTCCATTTATGTAGTGAATTACGTTTATGGATTTGCATAACTTGAGCTAGCCTTGTATCCCTGGGATAAAGCCCACTTGATAATGATGTATAATTTATTCAATATGTAACTATATTCTTTGAAGGTTTGGTAGAATTCTGGTGTGAAACCATATAGTCAGGACTTTTTTTTTGTTGGAAGCTTTTTTATTGTTGCAGTTTCCGTGCTTGAAATTGGCCTGTTCAAGAATTCTAATTCTTTCTGATTAAGTGTGAATAAGTGGTGTAATTCTAGATATTGATCCATCTTCCCCATTTTCATATTTCTGGGCATAGAGTTTTTTGTAGTAATCAGTGATGATCTTTTGTATCTCTGTGGTGTCTGGTATTGTTTTCCCCTTTTTCATTCGTGATTGAGGTTATTAGAGATCTTTTTTCTCTTTCTAGTTAGTGTGGCCAAAGATTTATCAATTTTATGAATCTTTTTTTGAAACAGTGTCAAGCTGTCACCCTGGGTAAAGTATCGTGGCATCACAGCTCACAGCAACCTCCAACTCTTGGGCTTCAGCGATTCTCTTGCCTCAGCCTCCCTAGTAGCTGGGATTACAGGGACCAGCCACAATGCCCGGCTGTTTTTTGGTTGTAGTTGTCATTGTTGTTTGGCAGGCCTGGGCTGGATTTGAGCTCGACAGCTCCGTTGTATGTGGCTGGCACCTTAGCCTCTTGAGCTACAGGCGCCAAGCTGGATTTTATGAATCTTTTCAAAGAATTAACTTTTGTTTTGCTAATCTTCTGAATGGTTCTTTTCTTCTTAATTTCATTTAATTCTGCTCTAATTTTGGTTCTTTTCTTCTACTAGACTTGAGATTGGATTATTCTTCCTTTTCCAGTTCCTTGGGATGGTTCATTAGGTTGTTGATCTGTTTTTTCTTTTTTTTTTTTTTCTGGATAGATTACAGGATTCTTCATTTTCCTGTCTACACTATTCTGTTTCCTCCATATTTTCTAGAACAAATGCGTACAAGGTATACTTTTATAATGTAGAGACACTAAACAAAGAGAATTGTATTTTTCCTTCATTTGGATTGGCTCTTATGTCTAGATTACAGATATTCATGCTTGACCTGGGATAACAAATGAAACTCAGCTGTCTGACTTCCATATATTCTAGAAAATATTTAGGACCTATGGGAAGTCTGGTCTTGACAAGTAGCCAGCCATTAAATCAGCAGTTCTCTCTTCTGGAATTAAAGGTTAACTCATTAATACAAAATTAAAGCATGTCTCAAAATCATACAGCATCTTGTCTGCCACCTCTGAACAAATTACAGATCTGATTCATAACAGAATACAAATCTGGGCTGGGTATAGTGGCTCATTCTTACAGTTACAGCACTTCAGGAGGCCAGAGTGGAAGGATCAATTGAGGCCAGTAGTTCAAGACCAGCCTGGGAGTTTTTTTAATTTTTTCTTTTTGAAGTGATAGAGTAATAGTGTATTAGAGGACAGGAAAGGTTTCAATACGGTGGAAGGGGTCCCTCTTTCTGTTTTTTGAATGTGGGCATTTAATGTGATAAATTTTCCTTTTAGGACTGCAAAGGATAAGGAAGCTTGTGGCTTCATTGTCATTTTGTTTGAGGAATCTTTGTTTCTTCTTTATTTCCTTTTTTTTGAGTCTCACTATGTTGCCCTCAGTAGAGTGCTGTGGCGTCACAGCTCATAGCAACCTCAAACTTTTGGGCTTAAGTGATTCTCTTGCCTCAGCCTCCCAAGTAACTGGGACTCCAGGCGCCTGCCACAATGCTCAGCTATTTTCTTTTGTTGTTGCAGTTGTCATCACTGTTTAGCTGGTCCTGGCCTGGTCCGTGCAAGCCTTGGTGTATGTGGCTGGCACTGTAACCACTGAGCTATAGGCCCCGAGTTCTAAGATCCATTCTTCTCCATGTTCTACTCTGTTGTTTTGACTTTACTGTGTTTTGAAAATCTTTGCCTCTTTCAATTCTTTAAGCTCTGTTATATCCTTCCCAATTGTAGCCAAATCCTTGGTCTTTGTCTTTAGTTTTGCTTACTTTGCTTCTTTCTTTCTTTTCTTTTTTTTTTTTGAGACAGAGTCCCACTTTGTCACCCTTGGTAGAGTGCTGTGGTGTTACAGCTCACAGGAACCTCAAACTCCTGGGCTTAAGTGATTCTCTTGCCTCAGCCTCCCAAGTAGCCCGGACTACTTGGCCACAATGCCCGGCTATTTTTTGTTGCAGTTGTCATTTTTGTTTTAGCTGGCCCGGGCTGGGTTCAAACCCACCAACTTTGGTGTATGTGGCTGGCGCCGTAACCACTGTGCTATGGGCACTGAGGCAGTTTTGCTTATTTCTTGAGACAGTTTTTGGACTTCTTTTTTGATTTTGTTCTTCAATTCCATTTATCTTTTTGGCCATTTAAATTTTTTAAATTTAAGATTTTGTTTCTTTTTCTTTCTTTTTTTTTTTTTTTTGTAGCGACAGTCTTATTTTATCGCCCTCAGTAGAGTGCTGTGGTGTCACACAGCTCACAGCAACCTCCAACTCATGGGCTGAGGTGATTTTCTTGCCTCAACCTCCTGAGTAGCTGGGACTACAGGCACCTGCCACACACTTTGCTTTTTTCTGTTGCAGTTTGGCCCAGGCCGGGTTTGAACCCACCACCCTCGGTATATGGGGCCGGTGCCCTACCCACTGAGCCACAGGCATCACCCAAATGTAAAAAATTTTTAAGCTATAATGTTAGGTGCTAAATTGTTGAGGGATATTCTACTTTGATTTCCTTAGGCAGCTCCTAGATGGCAAGTGGAGACTGGAAGCCAGAGCCTGGGCCAACCAAGAGGCACACCCATCTGCCAGCAATAGTGCCATTCACCTGGCTCTAGGGCCTTTTGGATATTGAGTCATCACATGGGCTGGTGATGGAACCAACTGCCCCAAAACGCAGAGCTCTCCATGCCCCTTTTAGGAACTCGCCAGTGCCAAGTGGCAGCTCCTAGTTCCACCAGCTGCTTAGGGGGTATTAGGGCTCTTTGGCTGCCTGATCCCGGTGAGCTGGTATCAGTTTCATAGGCCCCAGGAGTGTGTTCTCCACTTACATTCCAGGGCATGCTGGCACCATGCTGACATTAATACTTCTTGTAATGTCAGCTACTCAGGTTATTAGGACTACTTGGATACCTGTTCTGAGGAGCTGATGTCAAGTTCAGAGGTCCTGGGATGTGGAGCTAGCCCCACCCCTTCTAGGTCCTGCCAGAGCAAAGCAGCTGCTTGCTAGAATTAGCCTGCTTAACAGGATTTTGAGGCCTGTTAGATACTAAAACAGGCGGGCTGATAGTTTCAAAGACCCTGGGGTATGGAGTTCACTGTTCCCCTTCCAAAGCCTGTCAAAATGATGCAGCAGCTTGTTGTTATACCAAACCACTCAGCAAGATTTTAAGACCATTTAGAAACTAAAACCGGTGGGATAGAATGAGATCCAGAGGCCCTAGGATGTGGAGCTTACCACTCCCCTTCATTACTGACTATTTAAATGAGCCACGGCTCTTTCCTATGACCTTTTTCACACACAGTCTCCCAAAGCTCCCTTTTGGGACTGCATGTTATGGGGGTTCCTGAGGACCAGCCTTGTTTTCTCTAAGCTGGGTGGGGTGGGGCTGGGGCAGGACCTCCAGGTGGGTGATGCTCCTAGGCCGGCATCAGGTTAGGGATAACAAGCTGAACTGTCCCAGCCAAAGTATCAGCCCTGCCAGCAAGATTCAAAAAACCAGGCTTTCACCTGTGGTTGCGGGAGGGGAGTCCGCAGCTTACAGTATTCCCTCTCAGGATTTCCCAGAACAGGTGGCCCAAGGCTAGGCCTGTCCTTCTCTAAGCTAGAGGTGGGGTGGGGGGCAGTCCCCTTTCACAGAGCCTTATGGTGAAGAGGCTTGCTCTGAGTTTTGTCAGATATGCTGGGGAGGCAGGGCCTCTGTTCATTTTGTTTGCCCCCAGTCATTCCTGCCAGATGCCAGTGAGAGAAAAACTGGACTCTACAACACTTGCTTTTGTGGTCGCTATGGGGGCTGTGTAGGGTCCAAAGTCCCTTTGGCTCTCTGGTGCCTGGGGGAGAGGCACCCTTTCCAGGTTCTCTGAGCCAGAGTAGCATTCTCAACTTGTGGGTTCAGAGGTAGGTAGGCCTCTATTCTGCAACCAAAGAAAAAGAAGGATGGGCTATGGCCACAGGCCAGCTGGAGCCAAAATTGCTTACTCTTTAGCCAGGCAGGAGGGGGTCCAGAGAGCCAGGCCTAAATGCACTGAAAGCTGGGTCTTTGTTGCCTGCTGACACTCTCCGTGGGGTGAGAGCTCCTGTGGTCCACCTCACTCAGGTGGGGGGTGGGGGGTTGGGGGGAGTCCCCACTACCCTTCTATTCAACTCCAGGCTCTTCCAAGTCTGGTTCCCTCTAATTGTTCTCTGCCCTCTCCCTTCTTCTTTCGCCTCTTCACCCTTGTCGTTTGTTCCAGTGAGGCTGCCGAACACCTTAATTTCTTGTCCCTTCAATCTGTCCCCCAATTTCAACTACTCCAAGTTCACTTCAGTTCAGTTTTCCTCCTGGCTGGGGACTGTCTGATAAAAGCTACCTTTAAGTCAGCCATCTTGCTCTTTCCTCCTGGCGAAATCTTTTAAGAATTGTTTATAAGTTAAGGTTTTTTAGAGATTATCTATGCTGCTTTGTTCACATGCCTTCTGATAACATAAAAAAAAAGAGCAACCAGTACAGTGGCATGTGCCTTCAGGGAGCCTGAATGGGAAAATTACTTGTGCCCAGGAGTTTGAGGCCAGTCAGGGAAATAGAGCAAGATCCCTTTCCTTAATTAAAAAAGAAAGAAAAGAAAAACAGTAATGTGAAAATGATAAATTTATCTTAAACCTTTGGATTAATTTTTTAAAAGGTTAATAAAAAACACCACATTCTAAATTTTTTACTTGATAAGAAGTTGGTAAAACCACTGTTTAAGTTTTAGAGTATGTATTAATGTACATCACAGGTATACTGAAAATTTAATTGTTGATTATCAAATGTTAATAAGAACAAGAAAAATTATGCATGAATTTAATGAAAGATTAAGTAATAATCATACTACTGTTTAGCACTCTCTTAGAATACTAATATTTTATTCATCTTTCCTTTTTTCTGAAATAACAAAATTACTACGTTAAACTCAGCTTACTGTAGCTTGATATAATGCATGGCATGCTGTGTCTGCAAGCTGAGTAGCTTCAAACAATAAAACAAAATTGTATTGCAGCACAACTGTTTGCATTCCTTTAGAAGGTAAGTAAAATCTCATTGGAAACATTGAAGGAGAATATTGGTGTGCCTTAATGTGGAATTGCTTGCCTGTCTATTAGGTCATGGCCATGCCTGTAAGATACTTGATTCCATACTGGTGATTTGCATCTTGTGATTTAGTGTTGATTAAATATTTGCTTTACATTTTAAATGCTAATCTCTGTTATATTTTAAGGTAAAATACAAAGAGAATACTGACTATTTAACTGTAGAGTCTTTAGAAAATAAAACAATGATTGCATTTTTTCTTTGTAATTCTATTGACTAAAAATTACGTCTCTGAGCCATTTCTAAAAGTTTGAATAACTTTGAGTACTTATGGTGCTTGAATTTTAAAAAATATTTTCTAACAAGGCTTGGCACCCGTAGCACAGTGGTTATAGTGCCAGCCACATAAGCTGAGGCTGGCAGGTTCCAACCCGGCCCGGGCCAGCTAAACAACAATGACAACTGCACAGTTATGATGGGTACCTATAGTTCCAGCTACTTGGGAGGCTGAGGTAGGAGAATCGCTTAAGCCCAGGAGTTGGAGGTTGCTGTGAGCTGTGATGCTATAGCACTCTACTGTGGGTGACATAGTGAGACTCTGTCTCAAAAAAAAAAAAAAAAAAATTTTTTTTTCTAAAGAAAAATGTAATTTTATATGTAAATATAAGGCCAAGTAATTATTGAAGGATCTCAGAAGTAAGCTGTTGCTTTTAATGTACATTGACATTCCATTATATTCTTTAAAAAAAAGTAAGGTAGAAGGATGTAGGAAATATCTTAATCAGGTTCATAGCTAAACTGCAGACTGATTTACTGAAAGATATTATATCCTTTTATCCTACATAGATAAGTCACCATTCAGAGAGTGATGGTCAAGTTGAGGGAAAAATAGAGGTTGCTATACAAAGTGATTGTTGTCTTCCCTTATTTTCTTACCTGCTCTATACTTAATTTTTTTTGTGTATACTTACTTGTATTTAACCTTAGGTTTTATATAAAGACAAGTGAGATAAGTACAGTGAAAATAGTATTTAATTTAATAATACTTGATTTTCTTCTTATTAGTTTCTTCACTAGTTGGAGAAGGAGAGAAACAGAACAAACATTTTAGGCCATCAAAAATGTCTTGCAGAGATTCTACCCCATCGACCTCTTCCTCACCACCAGCAAGCCAGGAGTCACTGCCACTTAAGGAGAAGTTCATTCCACCTGAACTCAGTATCTGGGACTATTTCATAGCCAAGGTAATCAAAGGACTTTTCAGATCAATATATACATGGTCAAATGGAAGTGAAGGGATTTAAACAAGTGTAATTATTTGTGCTTTCAAACATTTTCCCACTGTAGTTTAGAAAATTTTTGTTAGTATCAGGCTACCTTCCCAAAAAATATATCCTGGAATATTTTGACCATATTTCCTATCAAGGTAGTTTTTGATAAATTATGGCTTTTGTGTTTAAATAAAACAAAGTTCTTAGATAAATGTGCTAACCACTGTACTTGGTAGTGGTTAAGGAATCAAAGTGTCCTGGTTTGTCTATGTCCATACAAAGTCTTTTCTTTTACTACAGACAGTCTTTCATTGTTCTGACCTGTGTGAATTCCAAGTACCAGTGCTTAATTAAATAACATCATTCCCTCCAAATCATGGTTCAAATTTAATTGCATAAAGAACAAACTTCCTTGCTAGCTCTCCCTCCCAGAAATCACAGTGTGAGTAAGATGCACCTTTTAAATGGTTTTCAGTGATGGATCACTTAGCACCTGTTGTTCAGTCACACATAGCAAAACATGGGATTTGTTTTGCTTCCTTGACTCACATGATAAATTCACGTGATATTTTACAAAACTGGATAATTAAAAGAAGGAATTGGCCTACTAAGATGAAAGTGCAACAAGAAAAAAATGAAAAGCAGTAGTATGAAGAGTGACATTCAAAAGAACATTGAGTTATAGAAGAAATAGCTAACTGTGGGAATGTTGACATTGCTGCTATTTAAAAGACCGTAGCTGTGCAGCCAGAGGAATTTAGTAAAGGTGGATTATCAACGTAAATGTAGAAAGTAGTTATAAGGATAGATGAAGATGTTTCACAGATGGTGACCATAGCAAGCAAGCAAACAAAACATTATATTGAGAGGACTCAAAACATTGAAAGTGCAAAGAATAAAATACTGGAAGCTGATACAAACGTTAAAAAAAAAAAGCGACTATTTATTAAGGCATAGAAAAGATGCTTGCTTCATATCCCAAGAGATAAAGTTAGAAGAAGGCAATCACTATTCAAACTAAACTTGATTTTTTAATAAAGAAATAAAACATTTTGGGAGGAGAGCAAGATGGCAGCCGAGTAACAGCTTCCTTGCATCTGGGCACCGTGAGTCTGGGGAGATAGGACTCCAGGCATCTCTGGCTGGTGGGATCTGCCTATCATCAGCCCTGTGAGAATACAGGGAGTCAGCGAGAGACTTCTGGACCCCAAGAGGAGGACTAAAACAGTGGAAAACCGGCAAGTGGTCACGTGTGTTCAATCAGTCTAAACCTGCCCGCAACTGTAAGTTCAGTAGCAGACTGCAAACCGGAAAGGCCTTACCTGTGAACTGTTTTGGTGTCTTTGGACTTGGCACTCAGTTGAACTGCCTTGGGGAGAGCCTGAGCGGGAGTGCGGAGAACTTTGGCCGTTGTCTAGGGCCCCAGTCTGAGCCGCTGAGCCAGACGGAGCTAATAGTGTTTGGCTGTGGGCCACAGCGAGCCACTGTGACTGATCTGCCACAGAAAGCTCCGCCCTCAGGGTCGCAGAGCTAGAATTGGGTGGGAGCCGGTAACCTAACAACTGAGTAGCCTAAGACTGGGGTCTGAGCCGCCTTGCAGACCTAACCCAAAGGGGCAGAGTGAGACCGGTTTTGGCACACTGGGTAAGTGGATAGCCACTTCAGCAGTGATTCCAGCGACAAGCACTTTCCTGGGAAAGCTTCTGCTCAGCAAGTTTACAAGTTCAAAGTGCCTTTTAAGTGGGCTGAAGAGAGATTTAGGGTGTCTACCTGCTGGGGTTTGAGAAATCAGCAGCCTCCAGTCATATCAGAACTGTGATTAACATCTCATATCCCAGAAGACCACGTGTTGCCCAGATAATATTCAACAATATGTATATACTGCTTTGTTTTTGGTTGTGTTTTGTTTGTTTGTTTTTTGGTTGTTTTATTATTTATTTTGATGTTGTTTTTTAATTTCAACCTTTTCCGTACAGATCTTTTTTCTTTCTCAATTTTTCTAGTTTAATTATAATTTCCAATTGCTGCTTTTTTCAATAACTAGAACTTCATTTTTGCTAGTGTTTCTACCGATATTATTTGGATTTTCACCCAATTTTATCCCGTAAAGTTTTCTGTCTGCTTGTTTTGGTTTGATTTATAGCATTTTTGTCTTTCCTCTCTACTTGGTGAAGGTGGGGTACTGTGTCTGATCATGTTAGCAAAGAGCTGCTGACCTCAAGAGAACCACCCAACTGGGCACCCCAAGAAGGTGGGGTTTTTTTAAGGTTGTGTCAAAGTACCCTACTGTACACCTATATTGCTCTGTCTCCCTCTTTCTGTGCCTCTCTTCTTTTCGTCAATATTCCTTTTACCCACCCCCTCTCCTTTCTCTATTTTTTTTTTCTTTTCACTTGGTCCTCCCTTTCTTTCATCCCTTTCTTGCTCTTCAACCTTCTCACCCTTCTGGTCCTATACCAAAAGGACTCATCTAACCCTTAGTCCACAAGCACGAGAACTTAAACAGCAAAAGGAAGTGAAAGGAAAATTAGGGCAAGGAAACAGATAAAAGAAATCACTCATGAGGAAGAATCAGCAGAAAACTTAGAACCAGTCCAGAACTACCCCGCCAAGGGACCATGAGATAGCTACTGCAGAGGATTCCACCTATAAAGAAATGTTAGGAATGACAGAAAGGGAATTTAGAATACACATGATGAAAACAAGGAAAGAAATGATGGAAACAATGAAGGAAACTGCTAATAAAGTGGAAAATAACCAAAAGGAAATCCAAAAACAGAATCAAATAAGAGATGAATGGTATGAAGAATATAAAAAGGATATAGCGGAGCTGAAGGAACTGAAACAGTCAATTAGGGAACTTAAAGATGCAATGTAAAGTATCAGGTTAGACCATGCAGAAGAAAGAATTTCAGAGGTAGAAGACAAAGTTCTTGAGATACCTCAGATAGTAAAAGAGGCAGAAAAGAAGATAGAGAAAGCAGAACGTTCACTGTCAGAATTATGGGACTTTATGAAGCATTCCAACATACGAGTTATAGGGATCCCAGAAGGGGAAGAAGAATGCCCCAGAGGAATGGAAACCATACTAGAGAATATTATAAAAGAAAATTTCCTAAATATCACCAAAGATTCTGACACACTGCTTTCAGAGGGATATTGGACCCCAGGTCGCCTCAACTCTAACTGAGCTTCTCCAAGACACATTGTGATGAACCTGTCCAAATTCAAGACAAAAGAAAAGATTCTGCAAGCTGCCAGGAGTAAGCGCCAGTTGACCTACAGGGGCAAATCCATCAGAGTGACCGCAGACTTCTCTAATAAAACTTTCCAAGCAAGAAGACAATGGTCATCTACCTTTAATGTACTTAAACAGAACAATTTCCAGCCCAGAATTCTGTACCCTGCTAAGCTAAGCTTAAAAATTGATGGAGAAATCAAATCATTTACGGATATACAAACATTGAGGAAATTCGCCACAAGACCAGCTCTACAGGAAATACTTCAACCTGTTCTGCACACTGACCACCACAATGGTCAGCAGCAAAGTAAGAACTCAGAAATTAAAGGACAGAACCTAACCTCCACACTGATGCAAAAGATAAAACTAAGCAATGGACTCTAACAAAATAAGATGAATAGAATACTACCATACTTATCAATTATCTCAATAAATGTTAAAGGCTTGAATTCCCCACTGAATAGACATAGATTGGCTGACTGGATTAAAAAACACAAGCTATCCATTTGCTGTCTGCAAGAAACACACGGGCTTCAAAAGACAAATTAAAGTTCCGAGTCAAGGGTTGGAAGACAATTTTTCAGGCAAATGGAATTCAGAAGAAAAGAGGAGTTGTGATCTTATTTTCAGATACATGTGGATTTAAAGCAACTAAAGTCAAAAAAGACAAAGATGGTCACTTTATATGGGTCAAGGGAAAAATACCACAAGAAGATGTTTCAATTCTAAATATTTATGCACTCAATTTAAATGCTCCCAGGTTCTTAAAACAGACCTTACTCAGTCTGAGCAATATGATATCTCATAATACCATAATAACAGGGGACTTTAACACTCCTCTTACAGAGCTGGACAGATCCTCTAAACAGAAATTAAACAAAGATATAAGAGATTTAAATGAGACCCTAGAACAACTGTGCTTGATCAACGCATATAGAACACTCCACCCCAAAGATAAAGAATATACATTCTTCTCATCACCCCATGGAACATTCTCCAAAATTGATCATATCCTGGGACACAAAACAAATATCAACAGAATCAAAAGAACTGAAATTTTACCTTGTATCTTCTCAGACCATAAGGCACTAAAGGTGGAACTCAACTCTAACAAAAATCCTCGACCCCACCCAAAGGCATGGAAATTAAACAATCTTCTGTTGAATAACAGATGGGTGCAGGAAGAAATAAAACAGGAAATCATTAACTTCCTTGAGCATAACAACAATGAAGACACAAGCTACCAAAACCTCTGGGATACTGCAAAAGCAGTTTTGAGAGGAAAATTCATCGCTTTAGATGCCTACATTCGAAAAACAGAAAGAGAGCACATCAACAATCTCACAAGAGATCTTATGGAATTGGAAAAAGAAGAACAATCTAAGCCTAAACTCAGTAGAAGAAAAGAAATATCCAAAATCAAATCTGATATCAATGAAATTGAAAACGAAAGAAACATTCAGAAAATTAATGAAACAAGGAGTTGGTTTTTTGAAAAAATAAATAAAATAGATAAACCATTGGCCAGACTAATGAGGAACAGAAAAGTAAAATCTCTAGTAAGCTCAATCAGAAATGATAAAGGGGAAATAACAACTGATCCCACAGAGATACAAGAGATCATCTCTGAATACTACCAGAAACTCTATGCCCAGAAATATGACAATGTGAAGGAAATGGATCAATATTTGGAATCACACCCTCTCCCTAGACTCAGCCAGGAAGAAATAGAGCTCCTGAACAGACCAATTTCAAGCACTGAGATCAAAGAAACAATAAAAAATCTTCCAACCAAAAAATGCCCTGGTCCAGATGGCTTCACACCAGAATTCTATCAAACCTTCAAGGAAGAGCTTATTCCTGTACTGCAGAAATTATTCCAAAAAACTGAGGAAGAAGGAATCTTCCCCAACACATTCTATGAAGCAAACATCACCCTGATACCAAAACCAGGAAAAGACCCAAACAAAAAGGAGAATTTCAGACCAATCTCACTCATGAATATAGATGCAAAAATTCTCAACAAAATCCTAGCCAATAGATTACAGCTTATCATCAAAAAAGTCATTCATCATGATCAAGTAGGCTTCATCCCAGGGATGCAAGGCTGGTTTAACATACGCAAGTCCATAAACGTTATCCACCATATTAAAAGAGGCAAAAATAAAGATCCTCTCAATAGATGCAGAAAAAACATTTGATAAAATCGAGCATCCTTTTCTAATTAGAACACTGAAGAGTATAGGCATAGGTGGCACATTTCTAAAACTGATTGAAGTTATCTGTGACAAACCACAGCTAATATTTTACTGAATGGAGTAAAACTGAAAGCTTTTCCCCTTAGAACTGGAACCAGAGAAGGTTGTCCTCTGTCACCTTTACTATTCAACATAGTGCTGGAAGTTCTAGCCAATACAATTAGGCAAGACAAGGAAATAAAGGGAATCCAAATGGGAGCAGAGGAGGTCAAACTCTCCCTATTCGCTGATGACATGATCTTATACTTAGAGAACCCCAAAGACTCAACCACAAGACTCCTATAATTCATCAAAAAATACAGTAATGTTTCAGGATATAAAATCAATGTCCACAAGTCAGTAGCCTTTGTGTACACCAATAACAGTCAAGATGAGAAGGTAATTAAGGACACAACTATCGTCACCATAGTTTCAGAGAAAATGAAATACCTCGGAATATACCTAACGAAGGAGGTGAAGGACCTCTGTAAAGAAAATTATGAAATCCTCAGAAAGGAAATAGCAGAGGATATTAACAAATGGAAGAGCATACCATGCTCATGGATGGGAAGAATCAACATTGTTAAAATGTCTATACTTCCCAAAGCAATCTACCTATTCAATGCCATTCCTATCAAAATACCAATATCGTACTTTCAAGATTTGGAGAAAATGATTCTGCGTTTTGTATGGAACCGGAAAAAAACCCGTATAGCTAAGGCAGTTCTTAGTAATAAAAATAAAGCTGGGGGCATCAGTATACCAGATTTTAGTCTGTACTGCAAAGCCATAGTGGTCAAGACAGCATGGTACTGGTACAAAAACAGAGAAATAGACACTTGGAATTGAATTGAAAAACAGGAAATGAAACTAACATCTTACAACCACCTGATCCTTGATAAACCAAACAAGAACTTACCTTGGGGGAAAGACTCCCTATTCAATAAATGGTGTTGGGAGAACTGGATGTCTACATGGAAAAGACTGAAACTGGACCCACACCTTTCCCCACTCACAGAAATTGATTCAAGATGGATAAAGGACTTAAATTTAAAGCATGAAACAATAAAAATCCTGAAAGAAAGCATAGGAAAAACACTGGAAGATATTGGCCTGGGGAAAAACTTCATGAAGGAGACTGCCATGGCAATTGCAACAACAACAAAAATAAACAAATGGGACTTCATTAAACTGAAAAGCTTCTGTACAGCTAAGGAGACAATAACCAAAGCAAAGAGACAACCTACACAATGGGAAAGGATATTTGCATATTTTCAATCAGACAAAAGCTTGATAACTAGGATCAATAGAGAACTCAAATTAATCCACATGAAAAAAGCCAACAATCCCATATATCAATGAGAAAGAGACATGAATAGAACCTTCTCTAAACATGACAGACGAATGGCCAACAAACACATGAAAAAATGTTCGTCATCTCTATATATTAGAGAAATGCAAATCAAAACAACCCTGAGGTATCATTTAACCCCAGTAAGAATGGCCCACATCACAAAATCTCAAAACTGCAGATGCTTGCGTGGATGTGGAGAGAAGGGAACACTTTTACACTGCTGGTGGGACTGCAAACTAGTACAACCTTTCTGGAAGGAAGTATGGAGACACCTGAAAGCACTGAAGCTAGACTTCCCATTTGATCCTGCAATCCCATTACTGGGCATCTACCCAGAAGGAAAAAAATCCTTTTATCATAAGGACAGTTGTACTAGACTGTTTATTGCAGCTCAATTTACAATCGCCAAAATGTGGAAACAGCCTAAATGCCCACCAACCCAGGAATGGATTAACAAGCTGTGGTATATGTACACCATGGAATACTATTCAGCCATTAAAAAAAACAGAGACTTTACATCCTTCATATTAACCTGGATGGAAGTGGAAGACGTTATTCTTAGTAAAGCATCACAAGAATGGAGAAGCATGAATCCTATGTACTCAATTTTGATATGAGGACAATTAATGACAATTAAGGTTATGGGGGGTGGAAGCAGGAAGAGGGACGGAGGGAGTGAGGTGGGGCCTTGGTGTGTGTCACACTTTATGGGGGCAAGACATGATTGCAAGAGGGACTTTGCCTAACAATTGCAATCAGTGTAACCTGGCTTATTGTACCTGGCTTATTGTACCCAACAATAAAAAAAATTAAAAAGAAATAAAACATTTTAATTCTCAGATATTTCTAACATTTTAATTACATTATTTAAAAGATTAATTTTACTGTTTAAAACATTTTCCTATATCTTTATAGCTGACAGTAAGAGAGGTTTCAGTGTTTTGACAAATATTTTTAAAGTTCACAGAATATTTGTAAATTTTCCCATTGATTATTAATATTGCTTGTATAGTTTCTGTTTGCCTGGTCATTTTTACAGTCATACATTACTGTGCCAAGGAAGGACTGCCTGGGTCTATATTCTGCTTGTTGTATGATCAGCCAAATTCTTTACATTCTCAACTTCTGGGTGTTCTCTTTATTTCCTTCTATTAATTAACGTCTTATGGTCCTCTGGTGACACCAGTTTCCCAGGCCTCTTAAGCTGTGGCTTTCTCTTTCTTCGATTCTACATGTTTTCAGATATTGAAAGGAGTATTGTTCCTCACTGCCTTTTATAGAGTCATTCATTCATTCATCTCACATTGTTAAGTACTCACATTCATTCATTCAACTCACATTATTAAGTACTTCATTTATCTTAGAATATTTTTATTTCAGCCTCATTTTTTTAAAGATTGTTTTGCTGGATATAGTATTATTGGTTAGCAAGACTTTCTTTAGCTTCTTGTTCCTGGATTTCCTTATTAAATTTCTGGGGACTCCCTAAGCCTCAGTCTGTATCACACCCTCAAGGTAGTTCAGGTATTAGCCTTTCTTAATTGTTTGCTAATGTGATCTCTTGTTTTTGGTAATAGTCCTGGACATGGGATTTTACAAATAGTCCACTCTGACAGTGTATCAAGAAGCCTGCCCTGCTGGCCCTGGTAGAGCTTTAGACTGCAGAAATCTGGTTGTGATAGGAAGAGCCCTTGGCCATACTTCTCATTGTTTTACCCATATTCCATAGATTTTCTTAAGTAAATGCTTCTCCATGTGTTTTATGCATTTGGTCGATTTCTACTGGTTGTTTTTGACAGCTTCGTCTAGTTTGATTGTTGTTTTGGGGGAGAGGATTTATCAAGCTCTTTATGCAGCTGTTCAGACATTGTGTTTCTTGGACTCCCCTAGATCCAAGATTTTACAACTTTTTTGAAACTTCCCACATCTCTTCCATTCTATTCTCACTCGTAACTGATGTACTCACCAAATAAGTCACTGAGAAAAATAGAATCAGTATTCTTTCATCATCCTGTGATAAAGTTATAATCCAGTCTCCCCACACTCCCATCTTAGCCTTCCGTCTGATGGAGTTGGGGGGACCCCTTCCTGCAGCTCTCTTCTTTTTTTTTTTTTTTTGTTGCAGTTCAGCCAGGGCTGGGTTTGAACCCGCCAGCCTCAGTATATGGGGCTGGCGCCTAACCAACTGAGCCACAGGCGCCGGCCCCTGCAGCTCTCTTCTGACTCTCCTCCTCACTCTTCTTCTCTACTCTCTCTCCTATCTTCACATCAGGACGTAAATGCGTCCCAACACTCAGCTTTTCAAAACTATCATACACGTTTTTTTTCTATTACTTTATTGCCCTTTCATATTTACTTGTATAACTTTGGGCCCAATTAAACCACTGAAATGGCTCTTGCTGAAATTCTGGTGGTATCCATGTCAGATGTAACTGACACTTTTTTATCATCTTATCTGACCCCTTAGCATAGTTCAGTACACTTGATCACCTCCTTCCTTGAAATGTTTGTCTCTCCTGTTCTCTTGATGTCAGTCTCTTCTAGTCTGTTTTTGTTTTTAAGCTCACTGTTTATTCCTTCATAGTCTTTTTTTATCCTTCCTCTTCTACTTGACTCTCGAATGTTAGTCTTCTTCAAGATTTGGTCATTTGATATTTGTTTTCTCTAATACCTCCCTTTTTTGCCATAATACTTCTACCTTAGTGAATAGCATCTTCATCTTTATAATTGCTCAGGTCAGAAACCTAGAAATTGTTCTTTTTTTCTCACTTTTCCTTGCTGTCCAAATCTATCAGGAAGTCTGTCAGTGCTTTCTCCAGAACGCGTCTTAATCTGTTATTCCTCCCCAGCTTTGTCACTAACACCTGTGTGTCACTGGTGTCCTCGTGTCAGCTCTTGCTATTTGACTTTTCTCTCAAAAGAGAGTGGGTCAGAACAATATTCTTAACATATGCGCCTCATTAACTGTCCTCAGCCTTGCACTCCTTCACCATAGCCTGCAAGACCCCATCGGAGTTGGTATCTGTTACTCTCTTCAACCTTTCTTTCAACACTTATCCTCATACTTAGCAAGGACTTATTGAACTGGCCCCTGCTACCTACAGTTACAAATGACATGTGTAGGAAGAAGGTTCTCTGTCCCTGAAGAAGCTGTTCACACCTACAAAAATGAGCTTATACCACTTAAAGAAAATGAGTGGAAAGATTGTTTTCAAAAATGGTTTACAAGAATGCAAAAGTTCATAGGACAGTGGTTCTCAACCTTCCTAATGCTGCGGCCCTTTAATACAGTTCCTGTGGGCCGCGACCCACGGGTCAAGAACCACTGTCATAGAGTATGCTGGCAGTTAGTTTGAGAAACTATAGTAATCAAAATGATTTTTTGCATTTCTTAATTTTTGTATATCAAAACTTTTGTCGTGTCTCTTGTATAGCTTGTTCCTTCTGTCCTTTAGATCTCACTTAAAAGCTGCTTTTCAAAGAGGCCTTCTGTGATTATCTTATCTCAATTTTCCTTATTCTCCATTTCAACTCTTTTTTTTTTTAAATGGAGACAAAGTCTCAGTTTGTCACCCTCGGTAGAGTGCTGTGGTGTCACAGCAACCAAACTCTTGGGCTCAAGTGATCCTCTTGCCTCAGCTACCCAAAAAGCTGGGACGACCTACAGGCGCCTGCCACAGCACCTGGTTAGTTTTTAGAGCTAGGATCTTGCTCTGGCTCAGGCTGGTTTTGAACTCCTGAACTCAAGCAATCCACCTGTCTCAGCTTCCCAGAGTACTGGGATTATAGGCATGAGCTTGGCCTAACTTTTTTTTTCCTTATAGCACATAATACAGTTTGCATTTAGTTTTCTGTATTTGCCTATCTTTTCTGCTAAAATGTAAACTCCAGAAGGGTAACGACTATGTCCATCTTAAATGTTCTTATGTATACTTAATTATGTCTTAATATACTTAAATATTCTTTTTTTTTTTTTTTTTTTATTGTTGGGGATTCATTGAGGGTACAATAAGCCAGGTTACACTGATTGCAATTGTTAGGTAAAGTCCCTCTTGCAATCATGTCTCGCCCCCATAAAGTGTGACACACACCAAGGCCCCACCCACCTCCCTCCTTCCCTCTTTCTGTCCCCCCCCACTTAAATATTCTTAAGTATACTTTTTGGCACATAGTGGATAAATCTTTTGTTGACTGGATGAATAAATAATGGAATTGTGTAAAGTGATGTCAAAGGCACAGAATGGTAATATTATATCTGCAAATGGTATAAATTATTACTATTAGATTATGAGTTTGAATATATTAAATCAGATATTTGGATGATAAATCTCATAACTTTTTTTTATTTTAGCCTTTTCTACCCCCTTCCCAAAGTAGAGCAGAATATGATTCAGAAGAGAGTCTGGAAAGTGACAATGATGATGATGATGATGATGTTTTAGCAACAGATTTCCATCTCCAGGAGCATTCTAATTCAAATTCATATAGGTAAGGAATGTTACATTTTAAAAACATCATCATGGTTTATATAAATATTTTAAAAATAATATCTGTGAAATTAAAAGCTTGGTGAATTATAACTCAGATTACTTGGTTGAAATTCTTTATTTAACAATAAATATATAATAATTTCTCAGTTAACTTTTTTTTTATTGTTGAGGATTCACTGAAGGCATAGAGAACCAGGTTACACTCATTGCATTTGTTAGGCAAAGTCCCTCTTGTAATTGTGTCCCACCTCTAAGAGGTGGGCCACACACCGTGAC
The DNA here is from genome assembly GCF_027406575.1 of Nycticebus coucang. Taxonomy (NCBI): domain Eukaryota; kingdom Metazoa; phylum Chordata; class Mammalia; order Primates; family Lorisidae; genus Nycticebus; species Nycticebus coucang. The sequence goes on from NC_069796.1 coordinate 18,193,271, forward strand.
CCCACCACCCCCTTTCCTCTTTCCTTCTCTCCACTCCCACCTTCCCTCATGCCCCACCATGTACTAGGTCATCAGTTGTCCTCATATCAGAATTGTGTACACTGGATTCTTGCTTCTCCATTCTTGTGATGCTTTACTAAGAAGAATGTGTTTCAAGTCCATCCAGGTTAATACAAAAGATGTAAAGTCTCCATCTTTTATAGTTGCTGAATAGTATTCCGTGGTACACATACACCACAGCTTGTTAATCCATTCCTGGGTCTGTGGGCATTTAAGTTGTTTCCATAGTTTGGCAATTGTAAATTGAGGTTCGATAAACAGTCTAGTGCAGATGTCCTTATGATAAAATGAATTTTTTTCTTCTGCGTTGCAAGATCAAATGGGAAGTCTAGTTTGAGTTCTTTGAGAGTTCTCTATACTTCCTTCCAAAAAGGTTGTATTAGTTTTCAGTCCTACCAGCAGTGTAAAAGTGTTCCCTTCTCTCCACATCCATACCAGCATCTGCAGTTTTGAGATTTTGTGATGTGGGCCATTCTCACTGGGGTTAGGTAATGTCTTAGGATGGTTTGATTTTCATTTCTCTAATAATTAGGGGCGATGAGCATTTTTTCATATGTTTCATATGTTTGTTAGCCATTTGTCTATTTGCTTTAGAGAAGGTTCTATTCATCTCTTTTGCCCATTGATATAAGGGATTGTTGGCTTTTTTGGTTGTTGATTAACTCAGTTGACTTCTGATTATGCATGAAGGGACCATATATAATGGTCTCAGAGATCTCACAAATCCTGCTCTCAGATTATGCCTTGCCTTTTGGAGGCATGATCCTTAACATAGACAAGATCCACTGTTTTAGCCTAGAAAACCTATAGTACAATAGAATACTAGTACTATAAGATAACAATAAGTACTCTCTTAAAAAAGCTTTTGCGGGGCGGTGCCTCTGGCTCAGTGAGTAGGGTGCCGGCCCCATATGCCAAGGGTGCTGGGTTCAAACCCAGCCCTGGCCAAACTCCCAACGAAAAATAGCTGGGCGTTATGGCAGGTTCCTGTAGTCCCAGCTACTCGGGAGGCTGAGGCAAGAGAATCGCCTAAATCTAGAAGTTGGAGGTTGCTGTGAACTGTGATGCAATGGCACTCTACCGAGGGTGATAAAATGAGACCCTGTCTCTACAAAAAAAAAAAAAAAAAAGCTTTTGCACTTGATCTTAGCCAAAGATTGAGAAGCGATTAAAAAAGCTTTTGATGTTATAAAAAATCATAAATGTTCAAAATGGTCAACTTTAGCTCCAGTACTACATATTCTTACATTTACGAGTGATGGAATATTATCTTGTCTTTATTGACATGTTTATATATAAGTACACAAAAAGATGCTTAATATCACTAATCATTAGAGAGATGCACATCAAACCCACAATGGGATACCATCTCATACCCATTAGGATGACTATCAAAACCAAACAGGATTAGCAGGGATGAGGAGAAATGAGAGTCTTTGTGTCCTGTGGGTGGGAATGTGAAATGGTGTGGCTACTGTGGAAAACAATATAAAGGTGTCTTAAAAATTATTAAATGTAATTATCAAATGATGTAGCAATTCCACTCTGGGTATATACCCAAAAGAATTGAAAGCAGGGATCTGAACAGATATTTGTACATCTGTGTTCATAGTGACATTATTTACAGTAACCAAAGGGAAGAAACAATCTGAGTGTTGACAGATGAGTAAATAAACAAAATATACTCTTCACACAATGGTATGTCATTCAGCCTTGAGTAGGAAGGAAATCCTGACACATAGTACACCATGAATGAACCCTGAGTACATATGCTGAGTGAAGTCGGTCACAAAAAGGGAAATAGTGATTGATTTCACTTATATGAGGTATCTGGAATAGTCAAGTCCATTGAGACTGAAAGTAGAATAGTGGTTGCTGGGGAGGGGGACGAATGGAGAGTTACTGTTGAATGAGCATACAGTTATAGCTTTGCAAGATGAAGAGCATTTTGGAGCTAGGAGGTAGTTGCATATGTTATCAAACTGTATGCTTAAATAAAATAGGAAGAATGCAGTGGTTTGTGCCTATAATCCTAGTACTTTGAGAGGCCAAGGTAGGAGGATTGCTAGAGGCCAGGAATTGAAGAACAGCCCAAGCCAGAGTGAGACCCTATGTCTACAAAATTAGAAACATTAACTAGGTATAGTGGCACATGCCTATAGCTCCAGATAGGAAGTAAGATGATGCCACTGCACTACAATCCTGATAACAGAGAAAGACCCTGTCTCAAAAAAACAAAAACCAAAAAAGAACAAAATGGCTAAAATGGTAAGTTTTATGTTATGTGTATTTTATCACAGTTAAAAAATAACTGTTTCACTTGAAATAAACGAGAAGCTGAAACACCTTTCTTTACAAACTATATAAAACTTTGAAATTAGAAGTCTCACTTACATTTCTATTTTCTCCATCCGAGTTCTTCTCTACACTATCTACATAAAACCCCCCTTTATTAGATATCCTGTTTGCAAAAAATACAGATATGTATCTGTATCTATATGCTTTTGCTTACAAAAATAATATATATCTGTATCCATATGCATTTGGACTACATAGTGTGGTGTTCTGCAGCTTGCTTTGCAACTTGATTTTTATTTAATTCATACTGGAACGTCTTTTTTTTAATTTATTTATTTTTATTGTTAAATTGTAGCTGTGTACATTAGTGCAATCAAGGGGTACAATGTGCGGGTTTCATATACAATCTGAAATATTCTCATCAAACTGTTCAACGTAGCCTTCATGGCATTTTCTTAGTTACTGTATGCAGGCATTTGTATTCTGCATTTAGTAAGTTTTGCCTGTACCCATTCTAAGATGCACTGTAGATGTGGCCCCACCCATTCCCCTCCCTCCACCAAAACCTCCCCCCCTTCCCCTTCCCCTTCCTTGGCCCTTTCCCCATAGTCTTGTGCTATAGTTGGGTTATAGCCTTCATGCGAAAGCTATAAATTAGCTTCATAGTAGAGCTGAGTACATTGGATACTTTTTCTTCCATTCCTGAGATACTTTGTATACTGGAACATCTTTATTCTTCTTAATGGTTACCCTAATATTCCATAGTTCAAAACTACGTGTTTCCCCGAAAGTAACACAGTGTCTTATATTAAGGTGTGCTCCCAAAGACGCGCTAGGTCTTATTTTCAGGGGACGTCTTATCTTTCCTGTGAGTAGGTCTTATTTTCGGAGGATGTCTTATTTTCGGGGAAACAGGGTAGTTATTCAAATTGATGGACAATTTGGTTATTTCTACTCTTATGCTATTATATATAATGCTTATGTGAATAACTGCATGCAAATATTAATTTGTTTTGGGGAGGAATATCTATCTTCAAAGTAGATCCCTGTTCGTGGAATTATTGGGTCAAAGGGTGGTGTACTCATTTAAGTCCATATATAAATCTTTAATGACTTCATTATTGCTTTATTTTTAGTTGGTCGTTGATGCGATTGGCAATGGTGCAATTGGTGCTCAACAATTTGAAGACTTTCTATCCCTTTGCAGGTCATGATCTTGCAGGTAATAAATATCTTAACGTGAACTATACTTTTGATTTACTGATCATTATTTTATTAAATAGTGGGAAAAACGTTTAGTAACTTTCTCCTTATAGAAAATAGGTTTCTTTTAGTCAAACCAACCATCTGTAAATCTAGCTGTCATACTGTTAGGTGCTTAAGGAAATCAACATCAGAGAAATCAGGACCATTCAACATGATGTGATTGACTATACTGAGATTCTCTTTATAGCTCTAGCTAAGTATTGAGACTAATAATAGTAGCCACATAGAAAACTAAGCAAATGGAAAAACTAGCAATTATAAACACCAAAGGAAGAAAAAGTTCTACGGGAAAGGAAGGGCATGATCATATACCAAGTGATTTGGCTATTAATTGTATTTCCATATATGTAATGAAAACAGTAAAGTATTACACCAATTTAACCAAAAAAAAATTGAGGCTATATTAGAATGATGGAGAAAAGTTTATTCTGAGATTTATTTCTAAAATTGAGAAATCCAGAACTCACTGTAAAAGCATGTTGTTTAGATATGGGAAGGTAAAAAGCAGAACTTGCGTGAGACCGGTTTTGGCACACTGAGTAAGTGGATAGCCACTTCAGCAGTGATTCCAGCGAGAAAGCTGGGAAAGCTTCTGCTCAGCAAGTTTACAAGTTCAAAGTGCCTTTTAAGTGGGCTGAAGAGAGATTTAGGGTGTCTACCTGCTGGGGTTTGAGAAATCAGCAGCCTCCAGTCGTTTCAGAACTGTGACTAACATCTCATACCCCAAAAGACCACGTGTTGCCCAGACAATATTCAACAACATATACAAACTGCTTTGTTTTTGGTTGTGTATTTTTTTTTCTTTTTTTTTTGTTTGGTTGGGTTTTTTTGTTTGTTTATTTTGACGTTGTTGATGTTCTTTTGTTTCTTAATTTCAATCTTTTCCATACAGATCCCTTTTTCTTTCTCAATTTTTCTAGTTTAATTATAATTTCCCATTGCTGCCTTTTTTAATAACTACAACTTCATTTTTCCTAGTGTTTCTACCGCTATCACTTGGTTTTTCACCCAATTTTATCGCCATAAAGTTTTGTTTGCTTGTTTTAGTTTGATTTATAGCATTTTTGTCTTTCCTCTCTACTTGGTGGAGGTGGGGTACTGTGTCTGACCAGGTTAGCAAAGAGCTGCTGACCTCAAGGGAACCACCCAACTGGGCACCCAACCCCCAGAAGGTGGGGTTTTTTAAGGTTGTGTCAAAGTACCCTACTGTACACCTATATTGCCCTGTCTCCCTCTTTCTGTGCCTCTCTTCTTTTTGTCAATATTCCTTATCCCTACCCCCTCTCCTTTCTCTATCTTTCTTTTTTTTCTTATCACTCGGTCCTCCTTTCTTTCATCCCTTTTTTGCTCTTCAACCTTCTCACCTTTCTGGTCCTGTAACCCTTAGTCCACAGGCACAAGAACTTAAAGAGCAAGAGGAAGTGAAAGGAAAATTAGGGCAAGGAAACAGATAAAAGAAATCACTCATGAGGAAGAATCAGCAGAAAACTCCAGGCAACATGAAGAACCAGTCCAGAACAACCCCGCCAAGGGACCATGAGGTAGCTACTGCAGAGGATTCCACCTATACAGAAATGTTAGGAATGACAGAAAGGGAATTTAGAATACACATGTTGAAAACAATGAAAGAAATGATGGAAACAATGAAGGAAACTGCTAATAAAGTGGAAAATAACCAAAAGGAAATCCAAAAACAGAATCAAATCAGAGATGAACGATATGAAGAATATAAAAAGGATATAGCAGAGCTGAAGGAAATGAAACAGTCAATCAGGGAACTTAAAGATGCAATGGAAAGTATCAGCAACAGGTTAGACCATGCAGAAGAAAGAATTTCAGAGGTAGAAGACAAAGTTTTTGAGATAACTCAGATAGTAAAAGAGGCAGAAAAGAAGAGAGAGAAAGCAGAACGTTCACTGTCAGAATTATGGGACTTTATGAAACGTTCCAACATACGAGTTATAGGAATTCCAGAAGGGGAAGAAGAATGCCCCAGAGGAATGGAAGCCATACTAGAGAATATTATAAAAGAAAATTTCCCAAACATCACCAAAGATTCTGACACACTGCTTTCAGAGGGCTATCGGACCCCAGGTCGCCTCAACTCTAACCGAGCTTCTCCAAGACACATTGTGATGAACCTGTCCAAAGTCAAGACAAAAGAAAAGATTCTGCAAGCTGCCAGGAGTAAGCGCCAGTTGACCTACAGGGGCAAATCCATCAGAGTGACCTCAGACTTCTCTAATGAAACTTTCCAAGCAAGAAGACAATGGTCATCTACCTTTAATCTACTTAAACAGAACAATTTTCAGCCCAGAATTCTGTACCCTGCTAAGCTAAGCTTCAAAATTGATGGAGAAATCAAATCATTTACGGATATACAAACATTGAGGAAATTCACCACAACAAGACCAGCTCTACAGGGAATACTTCAACCTGTTCTGCACACTGACCACCACAATGGATCAGCAGCAAAGTAAGAACTCAGAAATCAAAGGACAGAACCTAACCTCCACACTGATGCAAAAGATAAAACTAAGCAATGGACTCTCACCAAATAAGACGAATAGAATACTACCACACTTATCAATTATCTCCATAAATGTTAATGGCTTGAATTCCCCACTGAAGAGACATAGATTGGCTGACTGGATTAAAAAACACAAGCCATCCATTTGCTGTCTGCAAGAAACACACCTGGCTTCAAAAGACAAATTAAAGCTCCGAATCAAGGGTTGGAAGACAATTTTTCAGGCAAATGGAATTCAGAAGAAAAGAGGAGTTGCAATCTTATTTTCAGATACATGTGGATTTAAAGCAACTAAAGTCAAAAAAGACAAAGATGGTCACTTTATATTGGTCAAGGGAAAACTACAACAAGAAGACATTTCAATTCTAAATATCTATGCACCAAATTTAAATGCTCCCAGATTCTTGAAACAGACCTTACTCAGTCTGAGCAATATGATATCTGATAATACCATCATAACAGGGGACTTTAACACACCTCTTACAGAGCTGGACAGATCCTCTAAACAGAAATTAAACAAAGATATAAGAGATTTAAATGAAACCCTAGAACAATTATGCTTGATAGACGCATATAGAACACTCCACCCCAAAGATAAAGAATATACATTCTTCTCATCACCCCATGGAACATTCTCCAAAATTGATCATATCCTGGGACACAAAACAAATATCAACAGAATCAAAAGAATTGAAATTTTACCTTGTATCTTTGCAGACCATAAGGCACTAAAGGTGGAACTCAACTCTAACAAAAATGCTCGACCCCATCCAAAGGCATGGAAATTAAACAATCTTCTGTTGAATAACAGATGGGTGCAGGAAGAAATCAAACAGGAAATCACTAACTTCCTTAAGCATAACAACAATGAAGACACAAGCTACCAAAACCTGTGGGATACTGCAAAAGCAGTTTTGAGAGGAAAATTCATCGCTTTAGATGCCTACATTCGAAAAACAGACAGAGAGCACATCAACAATCTCACAAGAGACCTTATGGAATTGGAAAAAGAAGAACAATCTAAGCCTAAACTCAGTAGAAGAAAAGAAATCTCCAAAATCAAATCAGAGATCAATGAAATTGAAAACAAAAGAATCATTCAGAAAATTAATGAAACAAGGAGTTGGTTTTTTGAAAAAATAAATAAAATAGAAAAAAAAAAAAAAAAAAAAAAAAAGCAGAACTTGCCAGAAGTTGAAAGTAGGATCAGGATTCAAGAGTGTAGAGGGGTAGATCTAGAAAGTGTAGAATTTCATGGCAATTATTTTTTGTTTTCTTTTGCTTTCTGTATAATTCTGATTTTCTAAATATGTGCCATAAGAAATTGAGCTGATACAAAGATTTAAAGCAATTATTTTTCTTCCCACACATTTTATCTTGATCTTCTGGTATGTTTTTCATGTCAAACTAAAGTCAAAAGTAGGAATGTTGAAATGCTTACACAGATTGGTGAGATTTCTTTTTAATCTACGATGCCCACCTCTCCTTCCACACCTCCCCTGCCAAAGTGTGTGTTAGTATCTTATTTCAGTCTTTCTTACAATGGAACGGTAAGTTTTTACTTACCATTTTACTGCAGACGATAAAGTGGGTCAATTATATTTTCCCTTTTTAGAGCTTCCAGTAAGTTCACCTCTTTGTCATGCGGTTCTAAAAACTCTTCAGTGTTGGGAACAAGTTCTTCTTCGAGGACTTGAAATCCATGGGGGGCCACCTCAAAACTATATTGCAAGTCATACCTCTGAAGAGAGTTTGTCTGCAGGTCCCGCAATTCTCCGCCACAAAGCTTTACTGGAACCTACAAACACTCCTTTCAAGTAGGTTTCCCTGTGGATACTGTTTTTAAGGTAGGAGTTTCACTAAATCAGAATGTTGTCAGGTAATCTTCAGAGAAAAAATACTTAAGGCTTATGTTTAATTTGTTGTTGTAGACTCAAATCTGTGTCTTTGTGTAATGCCTATGGTAGTCTAGAAATTAGCACATTATTTTTTCAAAGGTCCAGATGGTAAATATTTTGGGCTTTTCAGATCGTATGTCCCTTTCACAAGTATTCATCCCTGCCATAGTCTAGTAAAAGCAGCTTTACACAATGTGTAGATAAACACGGCTGTCATGGTCCAGTAAACTTAATTTTGAAAATGGGAGGTAGTCTGGATCTGTCCTGAGAGCCTTAGCTGCCTGGCGCTGCTCTAGAGCAGTGCTGTTCAGAATTGCCAGTCAGCAGTTGTTCTACTGTTCGTGAGGAAAGTTTGAATCAAAAGTTAAGTCAGTCAGAACTTAGTAACAATAAATAGGGTCACTAAAGTTGATACAACCTCCACTGCCAAATTTGACTGGCTTAAACAAACAAAAAGAAAGCTTCTGCTAGAAAGAAAGTTTTTCCACAAAAATTTTTTTTTATTTATTATTTGGGATTCATTGAGGGTACATAGAATTAGGTTACACTGATTGCATTTTTTAAGTAAAGACCCTCTTATAATTGTGCCACAAAGAATATTAACTGAACTAAACAATGTATTTAGTGGGTTAGTGTCAGAGTTAATTTACACGTGTGGAAGCTCTCACCTCCTTGCTGATGAGTCAGAGTTAGAGGACGGCTATGTGTCCGTGGGCAGCACTTTGAGTGGCCCCATTCTGCAACTTTTCTAGGAAGCAAACTTTTTTGTTAGATCCCTCGGGCCAAATCCAGCTTCCTATGCTTTTGTATATAACTCCTATTGGATCACAACCATGAATGTCGTTTGCATATAATCTGTGGCTGCTTTACCACTGTAGGTGGAGCAATTCTAACCTGAAAAAAATCCAAAATCTGAAGTACTCCAAAATATAAAACTTTTTGAGTACCAACATAATGCCACAAGTAGAAAATTCCACATACAAGTACTTAACACGAACTTTGTTTCATGCACAAAATTATTAAAAATATATGATCATGTAAAAATATTATATAAGATAAAAAATATTATATAAGATTATATCTTATGCATACACACACATATATAGAGAGAGTGTGTATATGAAACATAAATGAATTTTGTTTTTAGACTTGAGTCCCATCCCCAAGGTATCCTATTAGATATTCCAAAATCTGAAAAAATACAAAATTCAAAATACTTCTAGTCTCAAGCATTTTGGATAAGGGATACTTAATTTGTACAATGGCAGAGTTGAGTAGTTGTGACAGAGACCATGTGGTCCAGAAAGCCTAAAATGTATAATATTTAATCCTTCAAGAAAATATTTGCCAACTATTGCCGTAGATCATAGGGTCTGATTCTAGTTTATTTATTATAATAAACAATCCTATAGCACCAAGGAATTGTGATCAAGTTAGTAAGAAATATCTGGTGTATATAATTAAATTTACTGTCTTTCTGTAGATCAAAGCACCAACTGGCATTATCTGTGAAGAGGCTTTGGCAGTACTTGGTAAAGCAGGAAGAAATTCAGGAAACCTTTATCAGAAATATATTCACAAAGAAACGGTGTCTAAATGAGGTCTGTATAAGTCAAAATCTGTGTACTACTTTACTATTTAAGTCTTCTATGTTATGTAACCATTAAAAATGTGTTACATTTTAGATATTTTTGAGAATACATTTTTATGTCATAAACATGTGCAATTTATTAATGCTTAGAAAAGTGATTCAAAAGGAGAGAGGGCAATATTTTCCTAAATTATTTTAATTCAAATTTAAAATCATTAAGATGCGTTTGGGATTTTCTTTTCTCAGAAAAGGTAATTGTCTAAAGAGTCTTTATGTACTTTCTTGTTTTAAGTTGTCATGATCTCCAATTTAAGGGTCAAGGTAGAAATTTCTTATGATTTTCGTGTGATAGTTTAAAGGAGATCTATCAGGTTTAATTGAAACTGGCTTTGTATTCTGAATACTTTGTAAATACATATGTTTTCTCCTATGGGTTATGCTTAAATTAATGAAATTTTGCAAACTCAGTTTATAATTACACTGGTACTGGTTGGTTATATCTTGATATTAACATCATAATGGTTGTATTTTTGTCATTTATTTTAGTGCTACTTAAAGTATCAGTTTGATGATATGGGGAACTTGTGTCTAAATATAAATTAACATCTTGCTTCCTTCGTGACAAAGTTTTTTTACTATAACATACCAGGTGGACTAAACAGTGGACTTAGTGATGTAGTTGAATACTTATCTCTCTTGGACCAGTAACAAAGAAAGAGTTCAAAACTCGCAGCTGGTCTGTGTACCACATTTTGAGTAGCACTGAAGTAGTCTGAAAGCAAGCTTTGTACAGTTTTGAAATGGGAAGGAAAAAACAGAAGATATTTCGGTTGGAGAAATAAATTAGAATGACTTCACAATAGATAAGTAAGCAAAAAGCAAGATGGTATCTAACTTTTCTGACTTTAGGGAAAATTACATATATATTTCATTGTCTCTGAATTAAGCACTCATTTCTAAGTGGAAACTGCATGTGTTACTTACTGTTTGCCTGATTTTGTAAATATATTCAAATTGGCCAACGCAGGAAACAGAATATATAATATTCTTGCTGACTTAGAAGATTTTTGACTTGAACATGAATATATTTCATTTCTTTATTTAACCTCATGTAAATATGTCTTAAATATTTATTATATAAGTTACATTGAAACAGTTCAGGAAAATGTTTGAATAAATAAAATTGACAATATGTTAGAGAAGAGTCTAAGACTAATGAGGTTATGTTTACTGGTTAATATCTTCTATTTTATTTTAAATGTATCTTTGCCTGAAAGAATTTATTACAAGTTGAAGCATTCTGATGTAATATATGAAGCACCATTGCTTTACTTTTGTTTTTGTTTTTGTTTTTTTTTTACTTTTATTTTTAATTTGATCTTTTATTAAAGCGTAACTGCATACATTTATGGGGTACAATGTGATGATTTGATATACAATGTGGAATGCTTAAATCAAACTGTTTAACATAACCATCACCTCACTTATTTTTTGTGGTAAGACATTTATAATTTACTCTTAGTTATTTTTACTTTGACTTTGCTTATTATGTCTTTGACTTCTCTCTGGTATACCTAATATGCAAATGTGAAAGAATAATTTCAAGTAAAACATTTTTTAAAAATCATTGCCATATTTGATTAATAACATAAAAGTAAAAACTTATTTTTCTACTTCTATTTAGTCTGTTTGGGAAAGGAAATAGTTCTGAGAACAAAACAGAACTATTGAAACATAAGATTGTCTAGTTTAGGAATTGAATTATTAAGGAAATTAAATAGTATATTTAAGTGCGTAGTGCATAAGGATAGCAGATAATGAATACAACTATGAATTTTAAGATTTCTCTATTTTGTTTTATGATATATAAAGAAAATTTTTAAATTTTTATTGTAATTATTTTAATCAAAAGCATCCACATAAGTGTTGGACTAACAGATTTGTAACTTTCAAAAAGCTAAATATTTTCTCTGAGTTTTAGTTTCTTTACCTGCAAAATGACTGTAATACCCCTTACTTTGCAGTGTTTTGATCATCAATAGGTTCAACTTTTTTAAACCCTGGTGGAATTAATGGTAGTTATTAGAAATTTGTTCTTCCTTTGTTTTGTTCTTGCTGGTGATAATCTTAAAAACAGTGACTTTTTGATCAATGAAATATGACAAGAAAAATTTTATAATAAAACATAAATTGGTTGGAATTAAATAGAATCTTAAGTTTATAGATTTGGTGTATAATTAATCTTTACTGGAAAGTTGACTAGCCTGTTTTGGTATTAATGAAATTACCTTCCATCTCTCGTTTTTATAAAATGCTATTATTTGAGTCCAGGTCACTGACTTTCCAAATGGTTAGGAGATAGGTATATGTAAGTCCTATATTTCATCTGGGATTGATAGAGAATATTTTCAGATTGCTGCCTTTTCTTTATTCCTCTGTGTGTTTGAAAATAAAATTTTACAGTTTCTTCATCTGACCTTAAAATCTTTATGTATTCTCAGATCTTTTCTATTCCTGTATAGTCTAGTTTACTGGTGCATTTTAAAATAGAATGTCTTTGTCATCTGTAGTTATTTGGAAATTAAGAACAGATGATTATAAATAGTCCAATGTAAAATGAGGATTTGATAGCTGCCGACTTTATTCACAATTCCTTTTTCTGTTTTGTTTTCTAAGAATAACTAAAGATATTTTGAAACTCTTCTTTGACAAGTGCCACTATTCCCTTTTAAGAAGGATGTGTGCTCTCAAATAATTTGTTGACTGTGTCTGACTAAGTCAATAGGAAAAGGTTTAGAAATGTAGAAATTGAAACTTTCTTTTTTTCTTTCTGAGGCAGAGTCTCACACTCGGTAGAGTGCTATGATATCGTACCTCATAGCAAACTCAAACTCAGACTCAAGCGATTCTTTTGTCTCAGCCTCCTAAGTAGCTGGGACAGCAGGCACTCGCCATAATGCCCAGCTATTTTTAGAGATGAGGTGTCACTCTGGCTCAGGCCGGTCTCGAACCTGTGTGCTCAGGCAGTCCACCCACCTCGGCCTCCCAGAGTGCTAGGATTACAAGGGCGAAATTGAAACTTTTTAACCAGAAAGTTTTCCTGAAGGGTAGATATCTTCAGATAAAAGACATAGTGGTGTGTAAGAGAACACTAGTACTTTAATTTTCGGTTGATAGTACTCTGGCATGAGTAGATCTGAGTTTTTTAATATGAAGTACTTCAGTCTAAATTTTGTATTTCATGTCAAACACATCTCAAAATAAGTTGAGTAGAAACTTCTTAGGAGAAAGAATACTATTCATATGATTAATGAGTTTTGAAGAATTAAGTTTTCCCTATTCCCTCACTGTGTCTCCTTACACATGCTTCTTTTAAGGTTTATGAAATTTGAGAATACTAGCTCAGTTCAGTGTTCTTTTCTAGTAAATTCCGTTAAAAAATATAATTTAAAAATATATCCCCAATATTTCGCATGTTGTATCTCATCTTTATTCTTTGTCATGTGGTTATTCTTTCTTGATGAAGTCATTAGAGGACAACAGTGAATCTATCAAAAATACAATGATGGAGGAGCCAAACATCAATAAGGTACAAAATATCATTCAACTGGAATTAGAAATTGCATTCTCTCACCAAAATGCAAAGTATTTTCATTTAGGTTCTGGGGTGGACTCTGTTTCCAGCGAAATAAAAGTATTGCTCTCTCACATTGTTCTCATTTTAGCAACTTAAATATTATAATCATTAAAAAAAAGTTTCTATTTTGTTAAATAAGAGAATGCAGTTTTAAAGGAGTTGAATGTATCTTGTTTTGGCTACAGATTTTTATGAGTAAATACAACTAAATTTCTTAATAAATATGATTAAGTATACTGTTCCATTTTGCAAGTATCGCTTTTGAAGTTAAAATTCTCTTCTCTGACATTAACTTCAAAAAACATAGCAAATACTATTATTTAGCATTTATTATATTGAGAAAGTAGTGAATAGAACAGTGTCTTATACATAATACTTAAAAACCAAAGCACAAAGGATAACAAATTTGTACATTCATGAAATAAATTCTAGATGTTCTGTGATTATACATTAAAATATGACTTTTTAAGTTGATATTTAGCTCATGTTTTTCATATTCTATATTTAAGACAATTTCAATAGTGATTTTTAGGGGAAGCATTTATCAAAAAAAATTGTTAAGGCAACTAATTTCTACCTCTTATTTTTTCCCACATCAATCTCTTGGTAAAATAGGAGAAATAATTATCTATGCAATTAATAGAAAAGGTTGATTTGATAGGAGGTACATAAAAATAGCTAAAATCTTGAGAAAATAGATATGGTCAATATATTGAAATTTTCTAATGGCTTTGGGAGTTTTGAGTGAATATAATTCAAAGTTTTAGTCAGTTAATAATTTTACTTGCCTAGGTAATGATTAATTACTACTACCTCTATGTTAGCAGGAATTCTTACCCAAAGATTTCTCTTTTCATTCTGTTTATACAATGTTAATAATCATAATATTGTGTTTCTGTAGTCATCTATAAGCTACATTAAAATGCAGTCTTGGCTCCGCGCCCATAGCACAGTGGTTATGACGCTAGCCACAGACACCAAAGGTGGCGGGTTCAAACCTGGCCCAAGCCAGCTAAAACAACAGCTAAACAACTGCAACAAAAAAATAGCCTGGCACTGTGGCGGGTGCCTGTAGTCCCAGCTACTTGGGAGGCTGAGGCAAGAGAATCACTTAAGCCCAAGAGTTTGAGGTTGCTGTGAGCTGTGACGCCATAGCCCTCTACTGAGGGTGACATAGTGAGTCTTGTTGTTACTATCATACATATTTTGGCAAGCATTTTCTAAGCCCACTGCTGTACTTTAAAAAAAAAAAAAAAATCTTTATTAGTTATTCCTGGTCTAAAATAACTGCACCTATTTACAGTGTACAGCTTGATCAACTTGGGCTTTTTAATATGCTTGTGAAGCCTTCACCACAATTATGTTGGATGCATCCATTACCCCAAAATTTATCCCCTCCCTTGCTCCTTTCCTCCTTTTGTGACCTTTCACTCCCCAAGCAACCACTCATCTGTTTCCCGACATAGATTAATTTGTTGTCTGCAATTTTATGTAAATGGAATCATACGGTATTTTTGGTTTGGGCCTGGGTCCTAATTACTTGGAGATTTCTTCATGTTCTATGTTTTGGCAGTTCATTCATTTTTATTGCTAATGCCTATTACGTTGTGTGGTTATATCGCAGTTTGTTTATCCATTTACCTGCTCATGATCACTTACGCTGATTCCATATTGGAGCTATTTCAAATAGGAATGCTTTGAACATTAACATACAAGTTTATTTACATGGACATATGCATTTATTTCTCTACTGTAAAGGATTTAGAATGGGAAAGCTGGGCGGCGCCTGTGGCTCAGTGAGTAGGGCGCTGGCCCCATATGCCGAGGGTGGCGGGTTCGGACCCAGCCCCGGCCAAACTGCAACAGAAAAATAGCCGGGCGTTGTGGCGCGCGCCTGTAGTCCCAGCTGCTCGGGAGGCTGAGGCAAGAGAATCGCGTAAGCCCAAGAGTTAGGTTGCTGTGAGCCATGTGACGCCACGGCACTCTACCCAAGGGCAGTACAGTGAGATTCTGTCTCTACAAAAAAAAAAAGAATGGAAAAGCTGTTATCATGTGGTAGGTGTGTGTTTAATTTTTTAAGGTTAAAAAATTTAACTTTCTTTTTCTTTTTTTGCCTCAGCCTCCCAAGTAGCTGGGACCAGGCACCTACCACAACACCCAGCTGTTTTTTATTACAGTTGTCAGTGTTTAGCTGGCACTGGCCGGATTCAAACCCATTAGCCTCCGTGTATCTGGCTGGTGCTGTAACCACTGTGCTACGGGCACTGAGCCAAAAAAAGTTTAACTTTTTTAAATACAAAAATATATTTTCCAAAGTGACTGTACCATTTATACATTCTTATCAGGCAATGTGTGAAATTCCAGTTGCTTCACATTCTCACCAACACTTGGTACAGTCAACTTCTCCATTTCAGCCATTTTAGTAAGTGCGTAGTGGTAATTCATTGTGATTTTAATTTGCGTTGCACATCTTATCGTGTCCTCGTTTGCATTTGTTTATCTGTTAGGGTGAAGTGTCTTTTCCAATCTTGTGACTAGCTTTTATTATGTTGCTTGTTTCCTTCATTGAATTTTAACAGTTTTTTTATATATTCTGGATAAAAGTCCTTTATTGGTGTTGGGGGGCCTAAGGCAGCCAGTACTCAAACCCTTCCCCTCCTCCTCCTCCTCTTTTCCTAAGAAAAAGACACAAAGGATCTGGTTAGCCCCACCCCCAGAAGTTCTCATCAAAGGACCTTGGCCTGACAGATAACCTGGGGAATATGTCCCCCTCAGGGCCCCATATAAAGTGGTCTCTAACTGCCCCCAGCACAGATGCTTCTTTGCACTGCACAGGCAGGTCACCCTACCCCTTCCAATAAACCTGGCCTGAACATCTCTGTGGCCTCATGTCGGGGTGCCACCATTCCCACCTTTTATATGGTGCTGAAACCTGGCTGCTGGCCTCCCTAGTCACCCCAGTTTTCTTAGAACCTAGTCTGGTTGTGCCCAGACCCCACTCTGCGGCCAGACTGTTGGAGAGTCCTAGAAGATTTCATGGTAACTACCTTTTAAATGTGAGTAAGGTCTATAGATAGCTTCAAGCAAACTCCCCTTGGCTCCCTGTTTATCTGGTTCCCTGCCTCTGTGCTGACTTCCCCTTTGTTTCTTCTTGTTTGATTGGGTTCATTTGTTCCTGCTTACCTAAAGGGTTTTGGCCTAAGCTGTGCTCCCTTCTGGGGTCTGGGACCCGAAATTGTTTCATTTTTTGTTTCAAGCCCAACACTAGACCCTTTTCTTTTTCTTTTCTTTCTTCTTTTTTTTTAGAGACAGAGTCTCACTTTATTGCCCTCGGTAGAGTGCCATGGTGTTACAGCTCGCAGCAACCTCCAACTCCTGGACTTAGGTGATTCTCTTGCCTCAGCCTCTCCAGTACCTGGGACTACAGGCGCCCACCACAACGCCGGGCTATTTTTTGTGGCAGTTTGGCCGGGGCCAGGTTTGAACCCGCCACCCTTGGTATATGGGGCCAGCGTCCTACTCACTGAGCCACAGGCACTGCTCTTTTCCAGGCTTTTTTTAAGGGGACCTTAAGTTCTCAGAAAAAATAAGGACCCCTGGCCTTTCTCAGTCTTTCTTCATTTTTTGCTCCGGAGTTTGAGGAAACAAAGGATGCCTTTTTCCACCCAGGAAGGGGAAAGACATGTAAGACAGGAGAGCTGGCCCTTTCATCCCCCTCAACAGAGACACCCCAGGGGTGCCTCCTGCAACCTCAATACAAATTAGAAAATAGAACCTTTAGGGCGGTGCCTGTGGCTCAAGGAGTAGGGTGCCAGTCCCATATGCCGGAGGTGGCGGGTTCAAACCCAGCCCCGGCCAAAAACAAAAACCACAAAAAAAGAAAATGGAACCTTTAATTTGAATATCTTAAAATAACTTAAATAATTTTCTGTTAAAAAAAAAGGCAGATGGACTGAAATCCTCTATCTTCAGGCTCTTCTCTCCCTTTGTTGTCACCTCTCCCTATACAGATCATCCCTCCAGCACCTTTCCCACTACCCTCCCCGTCTTCCTATCTTCCCTCCAAAGATTTCTTGAGTTTCTACTGCCCCTCCCCCGACCACAGACAGGGTTTAGGCTCAGAATCACGGCGCAGATCTGCCAACTGTCGGCCGACAGCTCCCCACCACTGCCCAGACAGCTCCTTACGGCAGTGGTGTGAGAAGCACAAACTTCCTAGGCCACCCCTGGCGCCAGGTCCGCAGGCTTCAGCAGGGCAGGGTGAGCTCACACACCCAGCAGTCGCAGGCTCCTCCCCCAGGGCTCGGAGGTTAAGAGGCAGGACTGGAAGGCTGGTGATCCCTGTGGCAGGAGCCACAAGCCACATGCACTCCCTGGGCTGACCTACAAGCACCAGGCTGGCAGGGCAAAGCAGGCTGAACTCAAGAGACCTGACAGTCAGATACGTAATTTGGAAATATTTTATCATAGTCTATGGCTCGTCTTTTCATGCACTTTACAATGCCTTTTGAAGTGCAGAGGTTCCTAATGTTGATGAGGTCTAATGTATCAGTTTGTTCTATTTATGCATTTTCTTTTTGGCATAGTGTTTAAGAAGTCTTTGCTTAGCCTAAAAGCTCAAAGATTTTCTTCTGTTTTATTCTAGATGCTTTATAGTTTTAATGTTAAGTTCAGGTCTATAATCCATTTGAAGTTAATTTTTTATATGGTGTTAAGTATGGATCTCAGTTCCTTTTTTGGTTTTTTGCATCTTTGTATCAATTATTTTAGCACTATTTGTTGAAAAGATTATCCTTCATGCCACTAAACTGCCTTTTCCCCCTTTTCAAAAATCAGTTGACAGTCATGTGTGCATCTGTTTCTGGAATCTCTATTTTGTTCTGTTGATCCCTCTGTCCTGAGGCTCATTGCCTGCTGTCGTGATTACTGTAACTTTATAATAAGTACTGGAGTAGTATAATTCCTTCAAATTTATCCTTCTTTGTCACAATAGATTTCTTTCTTTTTTTGCCTGTCATTCTGGCTAGAATTTTCAGTCCTATGTTTTTGTGTATGTATGTTTGGTTTTATTAATTTCCAAGTATTATTTAAGTAGGTACAAGTGTTTTTGTTACATGGATAGCTTGTATAAGTCAAGGCTTTTGGTACCAGAATAGTGTTCTTTGTACCCAATAGGTAAGTTTTTATCCCACCCCCTCCCCTTCTTAGTTTCTTACAGCCTTTTAATCATTTTGTGCCTGTGTGTACCCCTCTGTTAGCTCCACTTACTAGTGAGAACATGTGATATTTGGTTTTTACATTCCTGAAATATTCACTTAGAATAATGGTTTCCAGTTCCATCCAGTAATATATTGGAAACAATATTATTTCATTCCTTTTTATAGCTGAGCAGTACTCCATAGTATATACCACAATTGTATGTTTTCTTTTTCCACTCATGAATTGATGGGCACTTCAGTTGATTCCCCATCTTTGCAGTGTGAATTATACTGTGATAAACTTTCAAGTGCAGGTAGGTGGCTTTTTGATAGTACCTTTGGGTATTCATTAGTAAGATTCCTAGATTGAATGGTTAGTCTATATTTATTTCTTAGAGGAATCTCCATATAGTTTTCCATAGAATTTGTTAATTTACAGTCCCACCAACCTTTATCTCTGCATCCATGCCAGCATCTGTTGTTTTTGACTTTTTAATAATGGCCATTCTGACAAGGGTAAAATGGTATCTTATTGTAGTTTTAATTTGCAGTTCCCTAATAATTAGTGATATTGAGCATTTTTTCCATGTATTCTTTGGCCATTTGTCTTTTGATGAAATAGGATTTTTTTCTTACAGATTTGAGGTGTTTGTAGATTATAGATATCATTAATCTTTTGGTTAGATCTATAATTTGCAAATATTTTCTTTAATTCTGTAGATTATCTTTTACTCTGTTGATTATTTCCTTTGCACAGAAACTTTTTTAATTAAATCACATTTATTTGTTTATTTATTTTTGTTGTTGCTTTCTTTGTCTGTGGGGTCTTAATCTTAAATTCCTTGCTTATGCCAATGGCTAAAAGAGTTTTTTCGAGAGTTTATTTTGGAAGTTTTATAGTTTCATGCTTCACATGTAAATATTTTATCTATCTTGAGTTAATTTTTATATATGACAAGAGATAAGTGTCCTGTTTCATCTTTTACATGTGACTCTCCTGTTTTCCCAGCACCATTTGTTGAATAGAACTTCCTTCTCTAGTGTATGTTTCTTTCTGCTTTGTTGAAGATCGGTTGGTTATGGGTTCCATTGTTCTCTGCCTCTACTTTTATCCCAGTACCATGCTGATTTTGCTACTATAGCCTTGTAGTATAATTTGAAGTTAGTTAGTGTGATGCCTCCAGATTTGTTCTTTTTGCTTAAGATGGCTTTGACCATTCAGACTCTTTTTTGGTTCCAAACAAAGCTTAGAATTATTTTTTCTAGATCTGTGAGATGTGATGCTAGTATTTTAATGGGGATTGTGTTGAATCTGCAAATCACTTTGGATAGTGTGGACATTTTAGTAATTTTTCTTTTCTTGGCCAGGGCTGGGTTTGAACCCGCCACCTCCAGCATATGGGGCTGGCGCCCTACTCCTTTGAGCCATAGGCACCACCCAGTAATGTTGATTCTACCAATTTATGAGCTGGGAACCTGTGAGCTGTACCTTTTGGGTATTCTTATTTTCTGTAGCTTAGGTCTGGTAGTGACAGATTTTCTTAGTGATGGCTTGCCTGGGAAAGACTTTATTTCTCTTAATTTATATAACTTAGTTTTATAGTATACAAAATTCTTTGCTGGAAATTATTCTGTTTAAGGAAACTAAAAATAGCACCTCCTCCTCTGGCTGGGCCCCCCTCTCTCTGCCGCTCCTTCTCGGGCTGTGTTCCACTCTCTGCTGCTCCTTCTCCAGGAGGGCCCTAGGGGTCTCTGCTGCAGCCTCTTTTGCCCTGTGACCTCAGAATCACTATTGATCCACGGCTTCACTAGAAGAGAAATTAAATTGTATTCTTTGTTTGGTTGAACTAAAGTCTACCGCTGCTGTCCAAAGAAGGTTTAGAACCCATTATAAGAAATAAGCACCACACAGGAATTCCATATCCAAGTGGATGGAAAAATTTAAAGAAACAGGTTCTGTCAGTGACAAGCCATGGTCTGGTGGGCCACATATTAATGAAGAAATGGTAGCATCCGTAAAAGAAACCTTTGAGGCAAGTCCAACAAAATCATTAAGACGGGCATTACTAGAGCTGAGGCTTCCAAAGTCTACTGTGTGTAAGATTCTGCGTACGAGACTTCACATGAAAGCATACAAAATTCAAGTGCATCAAATGTTAGAAGAGGATTATGCACAACTAGCTTTCTGTCACAAGTTCGATGAAAAACTTAGCAACAATGATGCATTTTTCAGTAATTTGATGTTCTCTGATGAAGCAACATTCCACATTAGTGGCAAGGTCAACAGGAATAACTGCCATATTTGGGGAACTGAAAATCCACACAGTCTGTTGAACATGAAAGAGATTCTCCCAAAGTTAATGTGCAGTGTGCTTTGGAAAAATTTAAGTCATGGGGCCATTCTTTTTTGAAGGGCGTGTTGTTTATGGTGATAGCTATTTAGAAATGCTATTTATTCCTCAGCTTGAACAATTAGGACTAATAGAGAATAGTGTTTCAACAAGATGATGCTCCTATTACTTTGCTTTGCATGTTAGTTTCTACATGGGAAATTCCCTAACAGATGGATTGGAACAGGTGGACCACTTCTTGGCCTCCATGTTCACCAGATTCAACTCCATTGGATTTCTTTTTTATGAGGACATGGAAAACTAATATTTATTCAACCAAACCTCAATCTTTAGAAGACTTGCAAGAGGCTGGGTGCAGTGGCTCATGCCTGTAATCTTAGCACTCTGGGAGGGTGAGGTGGGTGAATCTCCTGAGTTCTGGACCCCATTCCTTTATGGCTTGTAAGGCTCCTCTTGAGAAATCTGCTTTTGGTCTGATGGATTTTTTGTTGTGAGTTACTTGATTTTCGCCTCATGGCTTATAGGAGTTTCTCTTTCTTGTTGACTTTGGCCAGTTAGATGAATGCATGTCTTGGTGATAACCTTTTTGCAATAAATCTCTCAGGTTTTCTTACGTCTGGATGTCTAGAACTTTAGCAAGACCAAGGAAGTTTTCCCAGTTAGTTATTCCCTTATATAGGTTTGCTAGGCCTTGATGCTTCTTATTCTTCACCCTGCAGGGTGTCTGATTCTTAAATTTGGCCATTTTACATAATTCCATATTTCTCGTAGACTTTGTTCTTTCCTCTTGATTCTTCGTTCTTTATTTTTAACTGGGTTTAATTCAAAAGAGTTGTCTTCAGGCTCTGAAATTCTTTCTCCTGCATGGTCTAATGTATTCTGAAACTTTTCACTGTGTTTTGTATTTCCTTAAATGAATTTTTTCATTTTCAGAAGTTCTGTTTTTTTTAAATATATCTATCTCTTTAGTAAATTTTTCACACACTTTCTCAATTGTTTTTCTGGTTTCTTGAGTTGGTTTTTCATTTTCTCTTGGATTTCATTGGGCTTTCTCACAGTCCACATTTGGAATTCATTATCTATCATTGCAGTGTTTTCATTTTGGTTTGGATCTCTTTGCTAGAGAGCTGGTGTGCTCCTTTCAGAGGCCTTTTCACTCTGATTTTTCATTCTTCTGGTATGCTTGTGCTGATTCCTTCTCATCTGAAGTAGCTGTTTCTTCTTGTTTATGGAATTTCTTTTGTTTAAATGGGGCTTTTCCCACCTCGTTCTTTGAAGGGTATGTTCATAGTATATGTTGGGTAAAGACCTTTGGCTTTGTTTGTGGATACTTTGATGTGGGTCTGAGTTCTGGATGGATACCTCAGTCATAGAAACCTTTGATGGTGTTCTCCTCGATCACTAGTTATTTGTAGGCAGTAGGGTGGTGTACTATGTCCTTGGGCAGATTCCCTGTTTTGTGTTGACAAGGGAACATGGAAACCTATGAAATCCTTTCCTCTTTCTCCAGTCCTATGGTCTTCTTAGTAGTGTGAATTAATTACAGTGGGATGCCAAGTTTAATCTCTAAGTCAAAAGGTGCTGCATGTAGGTAAGACCCAGCCATACCCTGTCTGATTGAATCAGCAAATGCTGTAATGGGCTTTACAAGTTTGTCCTCCCTTCCAGTAGGTGGTGCTTCCAAATAAGCACCTACTGCAGTGGTGTTTTCTGGGACCTGTTTATAGGAGAAGCACTTGAATGTCCCAGGTGGTAAGCAGGGTTCTGGAGTTCTCCAGGGCTCCTTATTCGCCATAGCAGAGGTGGGTGAAGGAGTGAGTCTAGGTGACTGGGTCTAATGACCTATATTCAGGGCTCCACAAAGGTGGGCACAAGAGCT
Organism: Nycticebus coucang; assembly: GCF_027406575.1. Lineage (NCBI taxonomy): Eukaryota > Metazoa > Chordata > Mammalia > Primates > Lorisidae > Nycticebus > Nycticebus coucang. The sequence goes on from NC_069796.1 coordinate 18,215,979, forward strand.
GTTTCAGGAAAGGCTGAAAGGTCCCCAGGTAAGCTTCCAGGCCACTGGGGAAAGCCATCAGGAAGGGGCTAAGAGTCCCCACAAAAGTGGAAAGTTTGCTTGTTGGGGAGGGTCCATTTGGGATTCACAGTCTGTAAAGCAGGAGCAGGTTTCACCTTTCTCCCTCTTCCCTTACACTGCACATCTCCTTCTGTTGTCTAGCCACAGACAGCAGCATAGACTATCTGAGTTCACCAACAAGGTGCCACAGGCTTGGGGCTTCACTGCCTAGGTTCCTACCCAGGACCAAAACATGGCTTTCCTGTGGGGGAGGGATACTCCACAAGTGCCCTGTCGTTTGGATCCACACTGCACTTTTTTTTTTATTTTACTTTTTTTTAAAAAAATTAAATCATATCTGTGTACATTAATGCAATTATGGGGTATAATGTGCTAGTTTTATATACAATTTGAAATACTTTTATCAAACTGGTTAACATAGCCTTCACCTCATTTTCTTAGTTATTGTCTTAAGATTTATATTCTACACTTAGTAGATTCAACATGTACCCTTGTAAAATGCACCATAAGTGTGGTCCCACCAACTACCCTCACTCCCTGGCTGAACTGCAACCAAAAATAGCTGGGCGTTGTGGCAGGCGCCTGTAGTCCCAGCTACTCAGGAGGCTGAGGCAGGAGAATCGCTTAAGCCCAGGAGTCGGAGGTTGCTGTGAGCTGTGTGACACCACGGCACTCTACCGAGGGCCATAAAGTGAGACTCTGTCTCTACAAAAAAAAAGAAAGAAAGAAAGAAAACATTATCAATTCAGCTGAATGTCTGTGTGATCCTTCTCTAGTGGACTTCCCTCCTAATTTACCAGATGTCACATTCTTTCTCATTTAGTTAGATATTATTTTCTAAGTCAAAGTCACCATTGATACCAGTATGTTAAATTTAGTAGTCAATTCTCTGTCCTCTGCTGTTCAGCGTTTCAGTATCATTTGATACTTTTGACCCCTGACATTTTCCTAAAATTCATGTCTCACTTAGTTCTCAAAATATAAAACTGTATTTTTTTTTAATGTTAACTAATTGACTGACAGCTACTGAACTGTCCTATCTTTTCTCCATCCTTGAAATGTTTGGTATTCCAGAACTCAGTTCTCTAACCTTTTCTCTTTCCTGTCTTTACTTTCTTTATTGTTTGTTTGTATGTTTTTTTGGTTGTTGTTGTTACTTGTTTGTTTGTTTTTTGTAGAGACAGAGTCTCACTTTACCACCCTGGCTGTTTCCACGTGTTGGCGATTGTAAATTGAGCTATAATAAACAGTCTAGTACAAGTGTCCTTATGACAAAAGAATTTTTTTCCTTCTGGGTAGATGCCCAGTAATGGGATTGCAAGATCAAATGGGAGGTCTAGCTTGAGTGCTTTGAGGTTTCTCCATACTTCCTTCCAAAAAGGTTGTACTAGTTTGCAGTCCCACCAGCAGTGTAAAAGTGTTCCCTTCTCACCACATCCATGCCAGCATCTGCAGTTTTGACATTTTGTGATGTGGGCCATTCTTGCTGGGGTTAGATGGTATCTCAGGGTGGTTTTGATTTGCATTTCTCTAATATATAGGGATGATGAACATTTTTTCATGTGTTTGTTAGCCATTCGTCTGTCTTCTTTAGAGAAGGTTCTATTCATGGAGAAAGAAAAGAAAGAAAAAAAAGAAAAAAATCTGTAGGGAAAGGTTGAAATTAAAAAACAAAACAACAACAACAAATAAACAAAAAACAGACAAACAAAAAAAAAAGAACCCAAAAACAAAGCAGTATATATATCTTGTTGAATATTGTCTGGACAACAGATGATCTTCTGGGGAATGAGATGTTAATCACAATGCTGATACGACTGGAGGCCTCCACTGATATCTCAAACCCCACAGGGTGGGGACTCTAAATCTCTCTTCAGCCCTCTTAAAAGGCACTTTAAACTTCTAAACTTGGCTAAGCAGCTTTCCCAGGAAAGTGCTTGTCGCTGGGATCACTGCTGAAGTGGCTATCCTCTTACCCAGTGTGCCAAAACTGGTCTCACTCTGCTCCTGAGGGTTAAGGCTGTAAGGCGGCTCAGTCCCCACCTATAGGCTGCTCAGTCACTAGATCACTGGCTTCTGCCCGATCCTTGCTCTGCATCCCTGAGGGTGGAGCTTGCCAGGGCAGTTCTCTCACAAGGGCTCCCTGCAGCCCACAGCCAAACACTGTCAGCTCCATTCAGCTCAACGTCTCAGTCTGGGGCCCTAAGTTCTCCGCACTTCTGCCCTAGCTCTCCCCATGGCAGTTCAACTGAGTGCCAAGTCCAAAAACACCAAAACTGTTCACAGGTAAGACCTTTCCAGTTTGCAGTCTTACTGCTGCCGACGGGATTAGATCAATCAAACACACACAACCACTTGCCAGTTTTCCACTGTTTTTGTCCTCCTCTTGGGGTCCAGAAGTCTCACGCTGACTCCCTGTGTCCTCAAAGGGATGATTATAGGCAGATCCCACCAGCCAGAGATGCCTGGAGTCTTATCTCCTCAGACTCACGGTGCCCAGTTGCAGGGAAGCTGTTACTCGGCCGCCATCTTGCTCTCATTCCCCCTGTTTGTTTTTGAGACAGAGTCTCGCTTTGTTGTCCCAATAGAGTGTGGTAGCGTCAGTAGCTCACCGCAACCTCAGATACTTGGGTTCAGGCGATTGTCTTGCCTCAGCCTCCCGAGTAGCTGGGACTATAGGCACCCACATAACACCTGGCTTTTTTTTAGTATTGGAGTCTCACTGTAGCTCAAGCTGGTCTCGAACTCATCAGCTTAGACGATCTGCCCGCTGTGGCTTCCCAGAGTGTTGGGATTATAGACATGAGCCATTGCACCCAGCCTTGTCTTCACTTTCTTTTTGTATTATTTTATGATTTAAGTATCACCTTTATACTGATAACTCTGATAACTAAATCTCTTTAGTCCCACCTCATTACTTGAACTCCAGATATCCCCTGCTTCCGACTCAAACCCACTCTTTCCTTTAGTTCTGTCCATCTCAGTAAATGGTACCTTTACTCACCTATTTATCAGACCTGAAAGCTAGGAGTCATCCTTTCTTTCTTTCACTCAAAACTACAATACAGTCCATTAGCAAAATTTATCCCAATTATAACCAGTTACCACCATCACCATTCCTATTGCCCAAGGACAATCCACTATGATCTCTCACTTAAGCTACTGTAGTAGTTTTTAAATTGGTTTCCTAGAGATCATTGTATGCCTTTTATGTTTTACCTCACAACAGCCTAAATTTTCAAAATCTATCGATGACTTCTCAGCCTTAGAATACTATCTGAACTCCATTATGGCTTTTGAACCCCCACATAAGCTGAACCCTCCCTTCTCCAATCTTAACTTTTACCATGTACAGTCATTCTCAGATTTAATGTGCCTAAGACTCTCAAGATACTAACCATTATTTTTTTGCCCCATCCCACATGGGATTCCGATTGTGTGTCTGACATAGGATTCAAAGTTTTAATATGTAAAAGATGACCTCAATTGACTCTCAAGCAGATTATCTTGACAACACACTGTTGAGAAACAATGTTTTAGTAAGTGCAGATAACTAGAGGATAAGAATGTATTCTCACATTGAGGATGCTTTTTTGTAGTTCATGCCTATAGCTTTCTTCCTATATATGTAAAGTTTCAAAAAGTTCCCCAGGTGAGCAGGTATGTTTTCTCTATCCAGTCATTACCAGCAAATATCAGGAACTATCATCTATCTCTGCCTTCAATTCAAAATCTAGTAGTAGATGCTTAGTGTACTTTAGATACAAGCAGATTTGTGGGTAAGTTGGAATTTTGTCATAAAACGATGGAATTTGGCTTGTACATTCTTACTGGATAGTCTGTCATAGTAGCCGGAGCTAAGACTCTCCTTGAAAGGCAAGTTGACCCTCAGGTCAGCCAGAATGTTCAAAAAAAATTGAAATTCTTTTATGTTTGTAAGCAAATTAAATTTTATATTAGAATGTATTTGGCAGTCACTTCATGTACAGTGACTGATCTTGTTTTGCTTAGGAGTATTTTATTTGGGTTATCTTATAAGTTTCTCAACTCTGCAATTGAATAGTTAATTTAGTTGCCATTTTAAAAAACTGTTAACTCTGTGGTGGCGCCTGTGGCTCAGAAGAGGGGGCACCACCCCCATATGCCGGAGGTGGCAGGTTCAAACCTAGCCCTGGCCAAAAAATAAATAAATAAATAAAAACTGTTAACTCTAGTCAGTTCTCTGATCAATTGGCAGACAATGTTTGTTTCTAGTTTTATAGGAAATAAATTTTTATATGCTAATTTAAAATGAATAATTTCTCCATATCACAGTGAGCTCTAAAATTAATTCATTTTAAAAGTTTGTGGGTTAGAAAGGATAAAGTAAGATGAAATATTTTTATACATTAAGCAACATCTCTAGCTCTTAGTAACTGGCTCCTCTTTTCAACTTCTGTTTATTTTAGTAAATGTTGATTTTGTATTTTATTCCCTTCTAAGTTCAAGGACATATATACCTTCTCTGGAGTAAGCAGCAGGTCAAATATATGTCCCTTGTCTAAAGTACATGGAATTGTTTATTCAGGTACTAAAATGATTACTGATTTTAGTTACTATGCCTTGTAGGGTTCAGGTTTCTCTTGAATAAATTCAAAGTTGTTTTAGACTAAAATTCAGTAAACTACAGCAAACTGGCCACATCTTATCTGTTTTTGTATATCCCCTGAGCTAAAAATGGTTTTGACATTTTTAAAAAGGTTTGAAAAAGAAGACTAAGCAATGGTGACCTTTTGTGGTCTGCAAAACCTAAAACCTTGACTATCTGACATTTTAATATTTATAAGGAATTATTATAAATTATAACAATAAGAAATTTGCTCAGTAAATCTTACTTTAATAATTAGAATGTCTTACTCTTTTAAGGTTAATCTAATTAGTGGGGTAGGCTAGGATAACCAGTTAATGAAGTTGTATATTGTATCAACTGTCTTTTTATATGTGAAAAAGCAAGTTTGAAAAAATTTTAAGGTCTCCTTGTCAAATATATTTTGTTTTAGAAATAAGTAGGATATACCTTTGGAATTGAAACATCCAAAATGTTTTTTAATATAAGTAATGCAAGTACTAATTGATAGATTGGCATGTATTATTTGTTTTATTACTAAAATGTTTTTTATATTTTATTTCCTTCCATTTAGATAGAAGCAGATTTGGGATATCCTGGAGGTAAAGCAAGAATTATTCATAAAGAATCTGATATCATTACTGCCTTTGCTGTTAATAAAGTAAGTATATAGAAATTTTTTATTTGTTTGATTATTAACTATTCATAGTTGAAGACTATATTCCGTTTTATCAGTTTATTCGTATCGTATTTTCCCAAAGCTACTTCTAACTACTTAAATTGTAATCCAAATAAGGTTTTTTATTTTTTAAAGGATTATTTTATTTGACAGTGTGACTTTAGATATGTAGCTGATAAATTTATAATTCTTTGTTACTACACAGAAATGCTTTGTTACCTTATAAATGCAGTAGCTTTGGAATTACAGCAGTTAACTCACAGAAAAAGTTTCTTATATTTCTTATGAATATGTTGAATCTAATTCCTAATATGTGAGAAATTTAAGCTTATATGTTACTCAAAAATTCTCCCTCTTTGACTAAACCTCCAGTAGCTGCCCAACTAGTGTATTTTCTTTGTATTTCTTAGACTTCTACTTAACATTCACCTTAGAGATTTCTGTAAGCTCCTCATAGAAGGGGTGACCTTAGGTACAGTAGTTCAAGTTAAAGCTCATTTCAGTTATTTTTCCCTCTATCCCCACTACTTGCCTTACTGTGAATAGTTTCTACTGACTTCGAGTTACTTGTTTGTTCCCTTTTCTTTCTATTAACTTAAAGGATATATATGTCTTTTTTCATGTATTCCTAAAGTATACTTAAATGAGATACATATATATGATGTTCACATGTTTGTAATTTTAAATAATTTTAAAGTGTTATGTGGTTGTATATTCTGTGATATACAAGGAAATGTGATATCCTTCATACAAAGAAATTCCTCTTCAGTGATCCTTTTACCAGTTGGTTCTCCATCTTCCTGCGCTGTATCTGACTTCTCTTTGATTTCTCCTAGGTAGTTCCCTTTTTATTCTTTTCTCATATTTCCCTGTATTCCCTGTATTCTTTTCTCACATTTCCCTCCTGCACAATCTTTAATAATGACTAGTTTTGTTTGAGGCAGGCAAACATGGAATTAGCCCCTTACCCAGTTGTAGTATATATATGTAACATGGTATATACATGTCAATACAGAATTATTGTCTATACCCTATATTACCTGTCTTCTTCTGAAGAAAATATGATTTTAAATATTCTTTGCTATAAAAAAACATTTTTTTTCTTTTGGGGGATGTATATAAAACTAACTAGTAATGAACAGTTATCCACATTATAATATCTTCAGATCACTGTGTATGAGTTTGCCTGCTCAATATTTATTTCCCTTGATTTGATATTTTTATATCCTTGATAAATTTGTAACTGAGAAATAATATCTTTTGTTTTAAACTGCTTTTTTTAAAAAAAAGAAAGTCTCTGTTGTGCATGTGAGAGAGCAGTGGCATCATCGTAGCTCACAGCAGCCTCAAACTTCTGGGCTCAAGTGTTCCTCTTGCCTCAGTCTCCTGAGTAGCTGGGACTACAGCTAAGTTTTAATTTTTTTGCCCAGCTAAGTTTTAATTTTTTCTGTAGAGATGGAGTCTCACAGTTGCCCAGCCTGTAAATTGCATTTGTTAAAAATGCCATTAAGACTATACTTTTTCACATTTCTTTAGTTGAACTGTCAGTGTCAAGAACTCTGAAGGGTCTGAGATTTTACCTTGAATTCAGTCTAAACAGTTAGCTTTTGCAGTTTAATGATGCTGTTAGAAAACACAAGGCTCGGGCGGTGCCTGTGGCTCAAGGAGTAGGGCGCTGGTCCCATATGCCAGAGGTGGCTTGTTCAAACCTGGCCCCGGCCAAAAACCACAAAAAAAAAAAAAAAAAAGCGCAAGGCTCCTTGATCAGAGAGACAAAGGATAAGGATACTTCATTTCTAACTGTAAGAGCAGGAACTGGAAAATCAGCATCTTACACTGGTTCTCTGACCTGCAATTCCTGCGGAGTGCTAGGAAGAAAGCTGCATGATACCTGCACACTCAGTAGGTGCATTGTAGAAGAAGATCTCTGCATTAAGGGGCCATAATCTCTTCTAATGAACAATAAGCATACCTGCCCTTTTCTCTGAAGGGAGAGACTAGTGATACAAACATCCTAGACACGATATTGCAGAACTAAGGGTAATCAGTGACTCAAGAGACATGGGGAATTATCTCTCAACAGTCTAGTTATATATTTTTCCTTTTATCTCTGGGATTTCAGCTTTTTCTTATTAGTCTATATTAGAATTTCACATACTGGTAATATTAATCACATTTTCTCTTTGCTGTTCTTTCCTGTTTTAAAGATGTGCATTTTTAATTCATGGACAAATATTCATGTCATTTTATCTTACCAACTTTTCATTCATGAGTTCTTCTTGCATAATTCTTTCACTATTTTTCTCCCCCTATACCTTTTCTCTGGGACTCTTTCCCACTTCCATTTTCCTTGACAAAGATTGAAAGACTTTACGACAGTGTTTCTCAACCTTTCTAATGCCGCGGCTCTTTAATACAGCTCCTGTGGGTCGTGATCCACAGATTGAGAACCGCTGCTTTAGGAGAAAGTAATACTATTTTATTTAAATAATTAACAATTATACCTTTTCTTTGGAGTTTCTTAAACCCCCTCCACACACACTTTTTCTACCTTTAGGGCTCTTCTTTTCTTTAGCACCTTCATCCACATTTCTAAATTCTGCAAACCTTACAGAGATCATAGTATTCTAGAAGACTAGAGAAAGTATTGGGAGAAGTAATAAAGTGCTACATGTGTTGCCATTTATATACTTTTCCAATATACTTTTCTTAGAACTTAAACATATATCTAAGCTTATGATTACTTCACTAAATATTTAATTGATAAATGTAATTTAAAGAAATTTATAAGAATGCTATATATTCTGTGCTTGAGTTACCATTTCTAGAGGTTATTTTGTCATTTTTCTTTTCAGGAGTAGCTCATGTACCTGTTTTTGATTCATTTTGAAGTTACTGTATGATTTATTTTTCAGGCAAATAGAAACTGCATAGCAGTTGCTTCCAGCCATGATGTTCAAGAACTGGATGTTTCTGGAATTCTGGCTACGCAGATCTATACTTGGGTAGATGATGATATAGAAATGGAAACAAAAGGGTACCCTTTATACTTCGTTTTTATTTAGTAACATTGCAACACAAGTGGTTATATCCACTGAACTATAACTTTCAAAAGATTTTTTAAAGGAGTCCTCCTAAATTATAAGTAGAGTGGAAGCTGATGTGCTAAAAGTAAGCAAGGAGATGCAGGAACTTTAGAGGGAACTGAGAGTTAAAGAAAAGTAAATGAAGGGAGTGGAAATTGTTCAAGTATGAAGCATTGTCTGTGAGTTAGGAGTAAAACCTAAAGAAAATTAATTTTTAAAGTAAATGTAGAGCTGCTAACTGTAAGAAAGAAAAACTGATGAGTTATTTTCATTGGGTTGACATTCCTTTGTAGATCAGAGGATTTCCTGGTTATACATGCACGTGATGATTTAACAGCTGTACAAGGTACAACCCCGTATACACACAGTAATCCCGGGACTCCAATCAACATGCCATGGCTTGGTAGTACACAGACTGGCAGAGGAGCATCTGTGGTATGTAAAGATAGTTAAGGTTGGGTATAACTGTTCTATTTTCCCCTCCAGATATAAAGATTGATTTATAAATCTTAATAATTTATAAATAAAGGTTGATTTATATCACTGTTGTAAATTTTGGTCATGAAAATGGTATATTTTCATTTGAAAGAATAACAAAAAATTGCTTTCAAAATATATGTTAAAAAATGTAGGCTCAGCACCTGTACCTCAAGTGGCTAAAGCACCAACCACACATACATCAAAGAAGGTGGGTTTGAATCCAGCCAGGGCCCGTCAAACAATAATGACAACTACAACCAAAAAATAGCTGGGCGTTGTGGCAGGCGTCTGTAGTCCCAGCTACTTGGGAGGCTGAGGCAAGAGAATCGCTTAAGCCCAAGAGTTTAAGGTTGCTGTGAGCTGTGATGCCATGGCACTCTACCAAGGGCAACAGCTTGAGGCTCTGTCTCAAAAATAAATAAATAAATAAATAAACATATATATGCACACACATACTAAAAAACAGTGTTTTAATTATTACTTTAAACATAATAATTTAGATCTGGCCTCAGTAAGCTGCGACCCATAGGTCAAATCCTGCCCGTGGCCTGTTTTTGTACAGCCGACATGCTAAGAATGGTGTTTACAGTTTTCAGTGGTTGAAACAAAAATTATAGTATTTTTTGGCACTTAAAAATTATATTAAATCCCGCGGCGCCTGTGGCTCAGTCGGTAAGGCGCCGGCCCCATATACCGAGGGTGGCGGGTTCAAACCCGGCCCCGGATAAACTGCAACCAAAAAATAGCTGGGCATTGTGGCGGGCGCCTGTAGTCCCAGCTACTTGGGCCTGTAGTCCCAGCTACTTGGGAGGCTGAGGCAAGAGAATCGCTTAGGCCCAGGAGTTGGAGGTTGCTGTGAGCTGTGTGATGCCATGGCACTCTACCGAGGGCCATAAAGTGAGACTCTTGTCTCTACAAAAAAAAAAAAAAAAAAATTATATTAAATCCAATTTCAGTGTCTATAAATAGAGTTTTGTAGAGCACAACCATGGTCATTTGTTCATATTTTATTTGTGGCTGCCTTCTTCGTGTTTTAGTAGTAAAATTGAGAATGTGCAGCCGGCACCATATGCCCATAAAGCCCAAGACATTCGCTCCCCGGTTCTGCATGAAAGAAGATTTGCTAACCTTTGGTCTACATAGTGTTTTTATTGAGTATCAATTAGCAACTGTGTCCATGTGAAGTATGATGTATTTTTTAATGCTGAGACGAATATATTATTTTTTCTTTAACAAAACTATAATTTTTTTAAAAAGTAAGCAAAATGTAATATGCAGATGAACTAAAACAAAATTTTTCTGTAGTGATGGAGGAGTTATTTGAGCCCTAATTACTTAAGATGTGATCCACAATTTATACTTCAAGAGTTTTCATTGTTGATACTTAGAGTGTAGAAATGTATACATAGAATTGCAGAAGCCCAGCATCATTAATTCTTTCAGTGGCTTTCTAGGTGTAAGGTTTGTAAAAATTTCATAAGTCCTGTGGCATGCTTTCTTTGTCCAAAAAGAAAAAAGTGATTTTTTTGTAAATTAGTATGAATAATTATTTAAGTAAAGGCTCAATCATATATATTTATTTTTTTTTTTTTTTGAGACAGAGTTTCACATTGTCACCCTCAGTATAGTGCTGTGGCACAATAGCTCACAGCAACCTCAAACTCTTGGGATTAAATGATTCTCTTGTCTTAGAGGCACCCACCACAACTCTCAGCAATTTTTTAGAGATGGAGGTCTCACTCTGGCTCAGGCTGGTCTCAAACTCCTGAGCTCAAGCAGTCCACCCGCCTCAGTCTCCCACCATGCTAGGATTACAGGTGTGAGCCACCATGCCTGGCTCAGTCATCTTATATAATACCTTTTTTTTTTTACTTGATGTGATTCCTTTGTAAGCTGATAAACCTTATAATTCTTTTTAAATAACTCTTGTAGCTGTTATTTTTCCTACTTTACCATTCTTTAGGTGAAGCTTGAAATCCAGAAAGGTCAAGTGACTCAACCCAGGACACTGTATTGAATTTGTGGCAGAGCTTATTGTAAAGCCTTCTCTTCCCCTGAGTTTAATGACTTTATGTGGCTGTATTTTAAGGGTTAAATTGAATTTGAAAAGCAGTCCAGTAATTATTCAAATGAAATGAAAGTTCATTTGTAAAGCTTAATGATTTATAGTTGTTTAATGGGAACTTAAAGAAACTATACAAAATATATGAATAGGCACTTTTTTTGAACTCCAGCTTCAGAGACTTCATTATAATTCTTCCTGTAACACCTTTCTGGCTGACATTTTGCTCCCTCTCTTCACTTCACAGCAGCCAGTTACTCTTCTTTAAAACATCTTTCAGATTGTCATACTCGTCCTTAAAAATTTCACATTTCCCAATATGACTTCAAAAGTATTAGAGCATTAATATGGTATCCAAGGCCCTGCAAGATTTAACCCCTGCCCCTGCCTCTGGAGCCTCATTTCCCTTCAATCCCCTTCTGTCTCTTGAACATATCAAGCTCATTGCCATGTTAGAGATTTTGTCTTCCCTTCGCCTAAAATGCACTTTCACTCTGTTTTATTATTCTCATCTCAACTCAGATTCCCAGAGATGTCCCTGACTTTCCTAATGAAGGTATTTGCCCCTACCCCTTCCACCCCTGCTCACCTGAAGTCCTGTTATCTCATTTTACCATCTTTGTAGTATATACCAGTTACTGAAAGTATCTTTTTTTTTTTTTTTTTTGAGACAGTGTCTCAAGCTGTCACCCTGGGTAGAGTGCCATGGTGTCACAGTTCACAGTAACCTCAAACTCTTGGGCTTAAGCGATTCTCTTGCCTCAGCCTCCCAAGTAGCTGAGACTACAGGCGCCGGCCACAATACGTGGCTATTTTTTGGTTGTAGTTGTCATTGTTGTTTGGCGGGCCCAGGCTGGATTTGAACCCACCAGTTTCAGTGTATATGGCTGGCACCCTAGCCGCTGAGCTACAGGCTCCAAGCCTGAAATTATTTAGTTTTTTTTTTATTTTTTTTGAGACAGTCTCACTATGTTGCCCTATGTAGTGTGCTGTAACATCACAGCTCACGGCAACCTCCAGCTCGTGGGCTTAGATGATTCTCTTGCCTTAGCTTCCCGAGTAGGTGCCTGCCACAGTGCCCTGCTGTTTTTTTGGTTGTAGTTGTTGTTTGGCGGTCCTGGGCTGGATTCGAACCTGCCAGCTCCGGTGTATGTGGCTGGCACCCCAGACGCTGAGCTACAGGCTCTGAGCCTGAAATTATCTACTCATTATTTAGTTGTTTTTGTTTTGTTTTGAGACAGTCTCACTGTATTGCCCTGGGTACAGTGCTGTGGCATCACAGCTCACAGCAACCTCGAACTCTTGGGCTTCAGCGATTCGCTTGCCTCAGCCTCCCAAGTAGCTGAGATTATAGGTGCCCACCACAACGCCCAGCTATTTTTGTTGTTGTTATTTGTAGTTGTCATTGCTGTTTAGCTGGCCTGGGCCGGATTCGAACCTGCCAGGCTAGGTATATGTGGCCGGTGCCCTAACCACTGAGCTACGGGCACTGTCATAGTTGGTTTTTTTTTTAATACCCCCCTGGAATATAAACTCTTTGAGAGCTTGGATTCTGCCCGCCTCGTAGATTGATAATGCCTAACTAGAATGGTATTGAGCATAGAGTAGGTGTTTGTGCTCCAAAGCATTAGAGTATACAAATCTACCTTTGGTATTCCTCTTAGGATTGAATTTTCTTCCTATCAAAATCTTAGAAAGACATCTTTTTAGTTGGAGTTATTATAATTTGGGAACTACATATGGGGATTGCCTCACTTGAACCTCAAGTAAAAGATACCAGTAGAACAAGATTATTCTTTTTTATATGGATCTTCTAAAACAGTTAATGATTTCTTTAGCTTATAATGTTTTACATATACTTTTAGAAAATGTTTTCAAACTGTATTTATCTATTTTTCTACTCATGGTTCTCCTTTGATCATCAGTCAGAAAAGAAAGACAAAAGCAAGAATAGGAATCTTTAGGCATTTTTTTTTTTTTGGCCGGGGCTGGGTTTGAACCCACCACCTCCGGAATATGGGACCGGCGCCCTACCCCTTGAGCCACAGGCGCCGCCAAGGCATTTTTAAAATTAAGATGAAGTTTACTAAACAAAAGTAATATTAGCATGTTTTTAATTTTTTATTTTTTAATATCATATTTTTCAAATAATAAATACTAATAACAAAGAGAATACTTGTTATGACCAGCACTGCTATTTTGTAGAAGCTGCATCCATATATATCTTTCCCTTCCTCAGTTTTTCTATCCCTTATCAGTTGTCTGGCCTCATCCCTTTCCTCCCCACTAATGGCCCACCTTCTCCACAACTTTAGGCTAACTGAACAATTTAAAATCCAAAAGGATAACAACAAAATTTACCTCAGACTCATATACAAACTCAGGATAACATGTAACTGTAGTTATAGTTCTATATAGCAAATACATTCTATAAATTAAATTTTCCTTTAGTTTGCAATATTTGTATTGCTCTTATTGGACAGACTAGTTAAATTATTTAAGGCATGGCTTAAAAATGAGTAAACAGTTCTAAACTATGAAGTAAAAATACATTAAATTTTTTGTTTACCTCCTTTATTTTCAAATGCTTGTGTCTTTTTAACCTTATACTATTCAGGATTATTGCATAAATGTAATGGGATCAGAAGAGAATTGGCAAGAAAGAGAAGATTAAATTCAGGGGAATTTGTTCTTAGATTCTAATCTGTAATGCAGAAAATATATACACATTTAGATATTAAGAACTTCACTATTAAATTTCTCTTGCCATATTCAGTATTTTTATCACCCAAAAGGGACTTTATGAAGTCACATAAAACTAAATAAATACATGTTACTTGAATTTCTTTTTACAATTCAAACTTCTAATCCTACTATTTGTTATGATTATAAAATACTTTTTTTTTTACCAGATGATTAAGAAAGCCATTAATAATGTTCGAAGAATGACTTCTCATCCAACTCTTCCTTACTGTAAGTTGCTAATATTTAGTGATCATTTTTTTCCTATTATTCTTTTTTGATAATTTTTAGTATTAGAAATTTATGGGAATCTTTTCAACTGAAAGCATTTACTCAACTTTTTTTGTAGAGAATATTTGCTAGTAAATAAAATCTTTATTTCATAGTTGGATAAAATAGAAAAAGAAATTTCCCTGAATTAATAGAGAAAGCTAACTTAATTAATGGTGTAAAAATTTTGGCACTTTGCATATTTCTCAGCACACTTTATCTTTGAGTATTTTAGGATTTCTTAGTGTTAAATTGTGGATAGTTATTGTTTTAATAGTAGGATCTAGCTGGGCGTTGTGGCGGGTGCCTGTAGTCCCAGCTGCTCGGGCGGCTGAGGCAGGAGAATCGCTGAAGCCCAAGAGCTAGAGGTTGCTGTGAGTCCTGTGACATCATGGCACTCTACTGAAGGCGGTAAAGTGAGACTCTGTCTCTACAAAAAAAAAAAAAAAAATAGTAGGATCATTGCCAACTTTTACTACATAGACCAGGAACGTGCCTTGGTCGTTTACTGCCTCATCATAATCAATTTGCGTTTTATCAGTTTTTTGCAGTTTTTTTTATATGAGACAGATTAGTAAGCACAGGAAATAGTTATTAGTATGTTCTTACATTCTAAGGCAGAATATATTTGTTTTCAGTTAATTTTCCTGGAAATCTCAAAAGTTTCTCTTCCTTTATCTACGAACTTAATTAATGGGGAATTTATTAGAGGTATTGATTCTGGTGGGTTGTAACCAATACTTATATTGACATGTGAGTATTCCAAGTTTTAAAAGTATGACTTTTTAAGTTGTGCCCTTCCTTAAGTTGTTCTATCACACAGTAACAAGAATTCATGTTAATTAATAGGTATTCATGTCCCCCCAATTTAATAACCTATAAAAAATTAACAACCTTAATTATGATAAGTGCTATAACCATCTACTGTGAAAGTTGTGTACTTTGTCCCAAAAAAAAGCTCAAGAGAACCATATATTTAAAATGAAGAAAATGACTTACTTACACTACAGGTATAGAATAATGTAAAAGATCAGTCTGTTTTCACTACATTGAGTTTATCCAACACTAGAAGAATGTATTTTTTTTTTTTTTTATTGTTGGGGATTCATTGAGAGTACAATAAGCCAGGTTACACTGATTGCAATTGTTAGGTAAAGTCCCTCTTGCAATCATGTCTTGCCCCCATAAAGTGTGACACACACCAAGGCACCACCCCCCTCCCTCCGTCCCTCTTTCTGCTTTTCCTCCCCCCCCATAACCTTAATTGTCATTAATTGTCCTCATATCAAAATTGAGTACATAGGATTCATGCTTCTCCATTCTTGTGATGCTTTACTAAGAATAATGTCTTCCACTTCCATCCAGGTTAATATGAAGGATGTGAAGTCTCCATTTTTTTTAATAGCTGAATAGTATTCCATGGTATACATACACCACAGCTTATTAATCCATTCCTGGGTTGGTGGGCATTTAGGCTGTTTCCACATTTTGGCAATTGTAAATTGAGCTGCAATGAACAGTCTAGTACAAGTGTCCTTATGATAAAAGGATTTTTTTCCTTCTGGGTAGATGCCCAATAATGGGATTGCAGGATCAACTGGGAGCTCTAGCTTGAGTGCTTTGAGGTTTCTCCATACTTCCTTCCAAAAAGGTTATACTAGTTTTCAGTCCCACCAGCAGTGTAAAAGTGTTCCCTTCTCTCCACATCCACGCCAGCATCTGCAGTTTTGAGATTTTGTGATGTGGGCCGTTCTCACTGAGGTTAGATGATATCTCAGGGTTGTTTTGATTTGCATTTCTCTAATACGTAGAGATGATGAACATTTTTTCATGTGTTTGTTAGCCATTCGTCCGTCATTTTTAGAGAAGGTTCTATTCATGTCTCTTGCCCATTGATAATATGGGATTGTTGGCTTTTTTCATGTGGATTAATTTGAGTTCTCTATAGATCCTTAATAATAAAGCTTTTGTCTGATTCAAAATATGCAAATATCCTTTCCCATTGTGTAGGTTGTCTCTTTGGTTATTGTCTCCTTAGCTGTACAGAAGCTTTTCAGTTTAATGAAGTCCCATTTGTTTATTTTTGTTGTTGCAATTGCCATGGCAGTCTTCTTCATGAAGTCTTTCCCCAGGCCAATATCTTCCAGTGTTTTTCCTATGCTTTCTTTGAGGATTTTTATTGTTTCATGCCTTAAATTTAAATCCTTTATCCATCTTGAATCAATTTTTGTGAGTGGGGAAAGGTGTGGGTCCAGTTTCAGTCTTTTCCATGTAGACATCCAGTTCTCCCAACACCATTTATTGAATAGGGAGTCTTTGCCCCCAACGTATATTCTTGTTTGATTTATCGAAGATTAGGTGGTTGTAAGATGTTAGTTTCATTTCTTGTTTTTCAATTCAATTGCAAGTGTCTATGTCTCTGTTTTTGTGCCAGTACCATGCTGTCTTGACCACTATGGCTTTGCAGTACAGACTAAAATCTGGTATGCTGATGCCCCCAGCTTTATTTTTATTATTAAGAACTGCCTTAGCTATACGTGGTTTTTTCTGGTTCTATACAAAACGCAGAATCATATTTTCCAAATCTTGAAAGTACAATGCTGGTATTTTGATAGGAATGGCATTGAATAGATAGATTGCTTTGAGAAGTATAGACTTTTTAACAATGTTGATTCTTCCCATCCATGAGCATGGTATGTTCTTCCATTTGTTAATGTCCTCTGCTATTTCCTTTCTGAGGATTTCGTAATTTTCTTTATAGAGGTCCTTCACCTCCTTCGTTAGGTATATTCCTAGGTATTTCATTTTCTTTGAAACTGTGGTGAAGGTAGTTGTGTCCTTAATTACCTTCTCATCTTTAGTGTTATGGTGTATACAAAGGCTACTGACTTGTGGACATTGATTTTATATCCTGAAACATTACTGTATTTTTTGATGACTTGTAGGAGTCTTGTGGTTTTGTCTCTGGGGTTCTGTAAGTATAAGATCATGTCGTCAGCAAAGAGGGAGAGTTTGACCTCCTCTGCTCTCATTTGGATTCCCTTTATTTCCTTGTCTTGCCTAATTGTATTGGCTAGAACTTCCAGCACTATGTTAAATAGTAAAGGTGACAGAGGACAACCTTGTCTGGTTCCAGTTCTAAGAGGAAAAGCTTTCAGTTTTACTCCATTCAGTAAAATATTAGCTGTGAGTTTGTCATAGATAGCTTCAATCAGTTTTAGAAATGTGCCACCTATGCCTATACTCTTCAGTGTTCTAATTAGAAAAGGATGCTGGATTTTATCAAATGCTTTTACTGCATCTATTGAGAGGATCATGTGATCTTTATTTTTGCCTCTGTTAATATGGTGGATAACGTTTATGGACTTGCGTATGTTAAACCAGCCTTGCATCCCTGGGATGAAGCCTACTTGATCATGATGAATGACTTTTTTGATGATAAGCTGTAATCTATTGGCTAGGATTTTGTTGAGAATTTTTGCATTTATATTCATGAGTGAGATTGGTCTGAAATTCTCCTTTTTGTTTGGGTCTTTTCCTGGTTTTGGTATCAGGGTGATGTTTGCTTCATAGAATGTGTTGGGGAAGATTCCTTCTTCCTCAATTTTTTGGAATAATTTCTGCAGTACAGGAATAAGCTCTTCCTTGAAGGTTTGATAGAATTCTGGTGTGAAGCCATCTGGACCAGGGCATTTTTTGGTTGGAAGATTTTTTATTGTTTCTTTGATCTCAGTGCTTGAAATTGGTGTGTTCAGGAGCTCTATTTCTTCCTGGCTAAGTCTAGGGAGAGGGTGTGATTCCAAATATTGATCCATTTCCTTCACATTGTCAAATTTCTGGTCATTGAGTTTCTGGTAGTATTCAGAGATGATCTCTTGTATCTCTGTGGGATCAGTTGTTATTTCCCCTTTATCATTTCTGATTGAGGTTACTAGAGATTTTACTTTTCTATTTCTCGTTAGTCTGGCCAATGGTTTATCTATTTTATTAATTTTTTCTTTTTTTTTTTTTTTGTAGAGACAGAGTCTCACTTTATGGCCCTCGGTAGAGTGCCATGGCATCACACAGCTCACAGCAACCTCCAACTCCTGGGCCCAAACAATTCTCCTGCCTTAGCCTCCCGAGTAGCTGGGACCACAGGCACCCGCCACTACACCCAGCTATTTTTTGGTTGCCGTTCAGCCGGGGCCGGGTTTGAACCCACTGCCTCAGTATATGGGGCCAGTGCCCCACCGACTGAGCCACAGGCGCTGCCCTATTTTATTAAGGTTTTCAAAAAACCAACTCCTTGTTTCATTAATTTTCTGAATGATTCTTTTGTTTTCAATTTCATTGATCTCTGATTTGATTTTGGATATTTCTTTTCTTCTACTGAGTTTAGGCTTAGATTGTTCTTCTTTTTCCAATTCCATAAGATGGCTTGTGAGTTTGTTGATGTGCTCTCTTTGTTTTTCAAATGTAGGCATCTAAAGCGATGAATTTTCCTCTCAAAACTGCTTTTGCCATATCCCACAGGTTTTGGTAGCTTGTGTCTTCATTGTTGTTATGCTCAAGGAAGTTAATAATTTCCTGTTTTATTTCTTCCTGCACCCATCTGTCATTCAACAGAAGGTTGTTTAATTTCCATGCCTTGTGTGAGATCGAACATTTTTGTTAGAGTTGAGTTCCACCTTTAGTGCCTTTTGGTCTGAGAAGATACAAGGTAAAACTTCAATTCTTTTGATTCTGTTGATATTTGTTTTGTGTCCCAGGATATGATCAATTTAGGAGAATGTTCCATGGGGCGATGAGAAGAACGTATATTCTTTATCTTTGGGATGGAGTGTTCGATATGCGTCTATCAAGCACAGTTGTTCTAGGATCTCATTTAAATCTCTTATATCTTTGTTTAATTTCTGTTTAGAGGATCTGTCCAGCTCTGTAAGAGGAGTGTTAAAGTCCACTGTTATTATGGTATTATCAGATATCATATTGCTCAGACTGAGTAAGGTCTCTTTCAAGAATCTGGGAGTATTTAAATTGGGTGCATAAATATTTAGAATTGAAACATCTTCTTGTTGTATTTTTCCCTTGACCAATATAAAGTGACCATAAGTGTCTTTTTTGACTTAAGTTGCTTTAAATTCACATGTATCTGAAAATAAGATCGCAACTCCTCTT
This sequence comes from Nycticebus coucang, assembly GCF_027406575.1. Taxonomy (NCBI): domain Eukaryota; kingdom Metazoa; phylum Chordata; class Mammalia; order Primates; family Lorisidae; genus Nycticebus; species Nycticebus coucang. The sequence goes on from NC_069796.1 coordinate 18,235,124, forward strand.
TTCTTCTGAATTCCATTTGCCTGAAAAATTGTCTTCCAACCCTTGACTCGGGGCTTCAATTTGTCTTTTGAAGCCAGGTGTGTTTCTTTATTTATTTAGTTATTTTTGTAGAGACAGAGTTTCACTTTATTGCCCTCGGTAGAGTGCCATGGCGTCACACAGCTCACAGCAACCTCCAACTCCTGGGCTTAGGCGATTCTCCTGCCTCAGCCTCCCGAGTAGCTGGGACTACAGGCGCCCGCCACAACGCCGGGCTATTCTTTTTTTTTTTATTGCAGTTTGGCTTGGGCTGGGTTTGAACCCACCACCCTCGGTATATGGGGCCTGCGCCCTGCTCACTGAGCCACATGCGCTGACCCCAGGTGTGTTTCTTGCAGACAGCAAATGGATGGCTTGCGTTTTTTAATCCAGTCAGCCAATCTGTGTCTCTTCAGTGGGGAATTCAAGCCATTAACATTTATTGAGATAATTGATAATTGTGGTAGTATGCTATTCATCTTATTTTGTGAGAGTCCATTGCTTAGTTTTATCTGTTGCATCAGTGTGGAGGTTAGGTTCTGTCCTTTAATTTCTGAGTCCTTACTTTGCTGCTGATCCATTGTGGTGGTCAGTGTGCAGAACATGTTGAAGTATTTCCTGTAGAGCTGGTCTTGTTGTGGCGAATTTCCTGAATGTTTGTATATCCGTAAATGATTTGATTTCTCCATCAATTTTTAAGCTTAGCAGAGTACAGAATTCTGGGCTGGAAATTGTTCTGTTTAAGTAGATTAAAGGTAGATGACCATTGTCTTCTTGCTTGGAAAGTTTCATTAGAGAAGTCTGCGGTCACTCTGATGGATTTGCCCCTGTAGGTCAACTGGCTCTTACTCCTGGCAGCTTGCAGAATCTTTTCTTTTGTTTTGACTTTGGACAGGTCCATCACAATGTGTCTTGGAGAAGCTCGGTTAGAGTTGAGGTAATCTGCGGTCCAATATCCCTCTGAAATCAATGTGTCAGAATCTTTGCTGATATTTGGGAAATTTTCTTTTATAATATTCTCTAGTATGGTTTCCATTCCTCTGGGGCATTCTTCTTCCCCTAATGGGATCCCTATAACTCGTATGTTGGAACGCTTCATAAAGTCCCATAATTCTGACAGTGAACGTTCTGCTTTCTCTCTCTTCTTTTCTGCCTCTTTTACTATCTGAGTTATCTCAAGAACTTTGTCTTCTACCTCTGAAATTCTTTCTTCTGCATGGTCTAACCTGTTGCTGATACTTTCCATTGCATCTTTAAGTTCCCTAATTGACTGTTTCAGTTCCTTCAGCTCTGCTGTATCCTTTCTATATTCTTCATATCGTTCATCTCTTATTTGATTCTGTTTTTGGATTTCCTTTTGGTTATTTTCCACTTTATTAGCAGTTTCCTTCATTGTTTCCATCATTTCTTTCCTTGTTTTCATCATGTGTATTCTAAATTCCCTTTCTGTCATTCCTAACATTTCTTTATAGGTGGAATCCTCTGCAGTAGCTACCTCATGGTCCTTTGGCGGGGTTGTTCTGGACTGGTTCTTCATGTTGCCTGAAGTTTTCTGCTGATTCTTCCTCATGAGTGATTTCTTTTATCTGTTTCCTTGCCCTAATTTTCCTTTCACTTCCTCTTGCTCTTTAAGTTATCGTCCCTGTGGACTAAGGGTTCGATGAGTCCTTTTGGTACAGGACCAGAAGGGTGAGAAGGTTGAAGAGTAAGAAAGGGATGAAAGAAAGGAGGACCGAGTGAAAAGAAAAAAAAAATAGAGAAAGGAGAGGGGGTGGGTAAAAGGAATATTGACAAAAAGAAGAGAGGCACAGAAAGAGGGAGACAGAGCAATATAGGTGTACAGTAGGGTACTTTGACACAACCTTAAAAAAAAACCCACCTTCTGGGTGTGCCCAGTTGGGTGGTTCCCTTGAGGTCAGCAGCTCTTTGCTAACCTGATCAGACACAGTACCCCACCTTCACCAAGTAGAGAGGAAAGACAAAAATGCTATAAATCAAACCAAAACAAGCAAACAGAAAACTTTACGGGGTAAAATTGGGCGAAAAACCAAATAATAGCCATAGAAACACTAGCAAAAATGAAGTTCTAGTTATTGAAAAAGGCAGCAATGGGTATTATAATTAAACTAGAAAAATTGAGAAAGAAAAAAGATCTGTGTGGAAAACGTTGAAATTAAAAAACAAAACAACATCAAAATAAAAAAGAAAAATCCAAACAAACAAAAAAAAACACAACCAAAAACAAAGCAGTATGTATATGTTGATGAATATTGTCTGTGCAACACGTGGTCTTCTGGGATATGAGATGTTAATCACAGTTCTGATACGTCTGGAGGCTGCTGATTTCTCAAACCCCAGCAGGTAGACACCCTAAATCTCTCTTCAGCCCACTTAAAAGGCACTTTGAACTTGTAAACTTGCTGAGCAGAAGCTTTCCCAGGAAAGTGCTTGTCGCTGGAATCACTGCTGAAGTGGCTATCCACTTACCCAGTGTGCCAAAGCCGGTCTCACTCTGCCCCTGAGGGTTAGGGCTGCAGGGCGGCTCAGACCTCACCCTTAGGCTACTCAGTTGCTAGGTTAGCAGCTCCCACCCGGATTCTAGCTCTGCGACCCTGAGGGTGGAGCTTGCCGGGGCAGATCACTCACAATGGCTCCCTGTGACCCACAGCCAAACACTATTAGCTCCGTCTGGCTCAGCGGCTCAGACTGGGGCCCTAGACAACGGCCAAAGTTCTCCGCACTCCCGCTCAGGCTCTCCCTAAGGCAGTTCAACTGAGTGCCAAGTCCAAAGACACCAAAACAGTTCACAGGTAAGGCCTTTCTGGTTTGCAGTCTCGCTGCTAGTGAACTTACAGTTGCGGGCGGTTTTAGACTGATTGAAAACACGCGACCACTTGCCGGTTTTCCACTGTTTTAGTCCTCCTCTTGGGGTCCAGAAGTCTCTTGCTGACTCCCTGTATCCTCACAGGGGAGATGATAGGCAGATCCCACCAGCCAGAGATGCCTGGAGTCCTATCTCCCCAGACTCACGGTGCCCAGATGCAAGGAAGCTGTTACTGGGTTGCCATCTTGCTCTCCTCCCTCATTTAGTGCCTTTAATCTTCGGTTTCTTCCTCTTCTAACACCTGCTCTATATAAGTCTAAAGTTTTTTTTTGTTTTTTTTGCAGTTTTTGGTTGGGGCCAGCTTTGAACCCACCACCTTTGGTATATGGGGCCAGCACCCTACTCCTTTGAGCCACAGGTGCTGCCCCATTCTAAAATTCTTAACGTGGCCTAATGAATATTTGTTCCCTCTTCCTTAGTATAGTTGCAGGCAGATCATGTTGCGAGTTGCCGTGCTGGAGCTCCAAGGCACGAGTGGCTCGGAGGCAGGAGCGGCTCGAAGAATGTATTTTTTTTATGCACAAGTTTAATTTGAAGTGAGAACTACAAAAACAGTCATGAAGCCTGTAGAGTAAGGAGACAAAATGCATTTAATAAAGTTCAAATAATATAACCCCACTGCAAGAAATATTTGGCGTTGCTTAAAACTATCCTTACTCTATACAGTCTGGTTTGGAAGTTTCCTGAGATGTTGAAGGACCTCATTTTCTCTCAGCATGTGTCCTGATAGGTGGCTAGTTTGTATGAATATTCTCTACCTCAAGCCCATGAATTTAAATAAAGAGACTCCCCTAGTTTCAGTCTCTGCTCTCTTGATAGAGAAACACTTTAACTATTCAGAGAACTACCATGACTAAGAGAGGTGAGAAAGAAGCTGGTTAAACTAATCACTGGATTTTTTCAGCATATCTTTTCATGCTGTGAACAAATCCCACAGGTGGTAATTTATTGGAACAATAAGTGCTTTAAAAGTGAAAATGTTGAGACAGGATTTTTAAAAATCCTACTCTGAAATTCAGGTAATATAAAATAGCTGTTTTCTTCCTTTGGAAAAGATCCTTTAAAAAATCTTAGTCATTATAAGCCACTACTTCTTGACTTCTATTCCAAAGAACTTTTTAGAAGTTAATCTAATACATTTGTAATTTTCAAGGTGGGAAAACACACTCTGTTTTTCTACACACTCACAAACACTTCTGGTATAGATGTGTTAGTTTTTTCCACCCCACACCATTTTCTAACTCTTCAAATACCAGCTGAATGTCCTATTCTGGCACTGTCTACCTAGTTAGAATCAGATCCCACCAGTTAAGGGCTCAGTCCTATAATACTGCCCACAGTTTGGAGGTCAGTCACTTATAAGTTGTGGGTTGTCACCTATAGTTCTGACCAGCCAGCTATAAATCAGATGTTCCACAACTCCCTCAAGTTTGATTAATTTCCTAGAATGACTCACAGAACTCAGAGAAACACTTTACTTACATTTACCAGTTTATTAAAAGGAAACGTAAAGGATACAGATAAACAGGTATACAGGGTAATGTCTGGAAGGGTCCTAAATGCAGGATGGAGTTGGGATGTTCGCTCTTCCCACACGTGGACGCGTTCATGTGAAATCTCCTTGTTTAAGAGTTTTTATAGAAGGCTTTGTGCCGTGGCTCATGCCTGTAATCCTAGCAATCTGGGCAGCCAAGGAGGGTGGATTGCCTGAGCTCACAAGTTCAAGACCAGCCTGAGCTAGAGGGAGTCCCTGTTACTAAAAATAGCCGGGTGTTGTAGCGGGCATCTGTAATCCCAGCTACTCCAGAGGGTGAGGCAAGAGAATTGCTTGAGCCCAGGAGTCGGAGGTTGCTGCGAGCTATGACACTACGGCACTCTACCAGGGGTGATGAAGTGAGACTCTGTCTCAAAAAAGGAAAAAAAAAAAGTTTTTGGTTTTTGTTGTTGTTATTTTTTATTTTTTATTTTTATTCTTTTGCAGTTTTTGGCCAAGGCTGGGTTTGAACCCGCCACGTCTGGTATGGCGCCCTACTCGTTTGAGCCACAGGCGCCGCCCCCAAAAAAGAGTTTTTATAATCTCCGGCTTCTACTACCCTTTTCTGCAGTTTTGTGGTTGAGGCTGTGAGTTCCAATAGACTATTGAAGGGATTCACTATAAGTCACCTCATTAGGGTAAATTCACCTGCTCTTTATGATGACCAAAGCCATTCCTATCCCTCAGGAAAATCAAGGATTTTAGTACCTCTATGCCAGGACTGGGGACAAAGAACAAATATATCTATTTTATGCCACACTGGGTCATTCTTTTTCCTTTTAATAATGTTTAATATGTTTTCCTTTTTTAACAAATATTTGTTGAAATCATGGTATATGGCAGGTTCTATATAAGCCTAGATGAGTAAAAGTGATGAGACCACAGTCCATCACTCAATGGCTAACCACATTTTAACCATAGTGTAAAGATAATTACACTAATTCATTTTCAGAATAGGTCTAATGACATTAAATTTGCTCTTAGTATTTACGTAAGTCCAACAAGAATAGTGATTGATTATGTACTTTTTTTTTTTTTTTTTTGCAGTTTGTGGCCGGGGCTGGGTTTGAACCCACCACCTCTGGCATATGGGGCTGGCACCCTACTCCTTTGAGCCACAGGTGCTGCCCTGATACTACAACTCTTAAGAGATAAATGTAGGTGAATTAAAATTTTAATGAGTTTATTTGAACATTTAGCTCAAATTTATGGATCAGGCAGCACCAAACCACAAGTAGCAAGGGTTTCACCAAGATGAGGGGAAACTTTTATAAGGTGTTTAGAACAAAGCAAGACAAAGATTTTTTTGGGGTGGGGGTGGGGGAGATAGAGTCTTACTTTTTTGCCCTCGGTAGAGTACTATGGCATCACAGCTCACAGCAACCTCAAACTCTTGGTTTAAGAGATTCTTTTGCCTCAGCCTCCCAAGTAGCTGGGACTACAGGTGCCCACCACAACGCCCGACTATTTTTTTGGTTGTAGTTGTCATTATTGTTTGGCAGACCTGAGCTGGATTCAAACCCGCCAGCTTCCGTGTATGTGGCTGGCACCCTAGCCACTGAGCTACAGGCGCCAAGCCCAAGACAAAGATTTGATTGGTTAAAATGGAAAGTACTTAGAGACTTGGCAGTTTCTGGATAAATTTCTAATTGGAAGTTAGTTGGTGGGGTTTTTCTTGTTTTTATTTGTTTGTTTTTTTTGAGACAGAGTCTCACTTTGTTACCTTTGGTAGAGTGCCGTGGCATCATAGCGCACAGCAACATCAAACTCTTGGGTTTGAGCATCCTCTTGCCTCAGCCTCTTGAGTAGGTGGGACTACAGGTGTGTGCCACAACACTCAGCTATTTTTGGAGACCAGGTCTTATTCTGATTCAGGCTGGTCTTGAACCTGTGAGCTGAGGCAATCCACCCGCCTCAGCCTCCCAAATGCTAGGATTACAGGTGTGAGCCACCTCACCCTGCTAGTTGGTGGTTTTTGCTGTTTTAGCTGGCCAGGGCCGGGTTTGACTAGTTGGTGGTTTTTGATTAAGTTTAAGTTTCCTTTTACTATTCCCGTGGAGTTGGGTTTCAATTTGCTCATGTAGGAACCCATGGCCCTGGAGCCATCTTAGCCTAAAGGCCTCCCAATTAATTTCTTTGCTTTTAAAAATATTTTTTAAATTTTTTTATTCTTCAGAAATTGGGTCTCACTATGTGACCCAGGCTCGGGTGCAGTGATTATTTATAGGTGCGATCATGGCACACTACACCCTTGAATTACCAAGCTCAAGCAGTCCTCCTGCCTCAGCCTCCTAAGTAGCTGGGATTATAGGCACATGCCACTGTGGGCTCTGAATTTCTTTTTGACACCTAAAAATTAAAAAAAAAAAAAAATGAATGGTTTTTAAATTTAGTTAGCTAAGCAAGTGCATTGTGGTGAAAGTGGAAGGGTCATCATCTTCAGTCTCAAGAAATTCTGCTCACCTTTCTATCCCTGCCCATCTTGAAGTAATTCGTTTATTTTAATTACCTGGTAAGGAATGGGGGAAACTTGATGAATATGTGACTAGTAATTTGCTAGATGTTTTAATTTTTAACTACCCCCATTAATACCACATTAATATTGATAATTATACTTACTATAAATTGAGTGTTATATATTAGATTTATTTCGAGTGCTTTTATGTATATGATTTTGTTTACTTCTCACAACTGTCCAGTGACTTTCATATTATTTAGTCCCTTTTGTAGGAAGGAAATTTTCTCAGATTAAGTTAAGTTTTCTAATATAACACAAATAATAAAATGAAGAATTTGTGATCATTTAGCTTGTTGATATTCCTCAATGAAATAGATTATATATATTTAAATTTTAGGAATGATTGCTTTTCTTTAGTATGGCATTCATAACTTTCTATAATCTACTTTTTCAGGGAAAAACGTATACACTTAAACATTAATAATGTGACTGATAAGGATCGGCTCTTTAATAATCCCAAGAATTTGTTATAGTGAGTAGTTGAGCACGCTGGTTCACATCTATAGTACTACCCACTTTGGGAGGCCAAGGATTGCTTGAGATTAAGAGTTCAAAACAAGGGCGGCGCCTGTGGCTCAGTTGGTAAGGCACCGGCCCCATATACCGAGGGTGGCGGGTTCAAACCCGGCCCCGGCCAAACTGCAACCAAAAAATAGCCGGGCGTGTGGCGGGCGCCTGTAGTCCCAGCTACTCAGGAGGCTGAGGCAAGAGAATCGCTTAAGCCCAGGAGTTGGAGGTTGCTGTGAGCTGTGTGAAGCCACGGCACTCTACTGAGGGCCATAAAGTGTGACTCTGTCTCTACCAAAAAAAAAAAAAAAAAGAGTTCAAAACAAGCTTGAGCAACAGTGGGACCCTGTTTCTACAAAAAAATAGAAAAATTAACAGGGTATGGTGGTGCATACCTGTAGTCTCAGCTGCTCAGGAGACTGAGGCAGGAGGATCACTTGAGTCCAGGAGTTATAGGTTACAGTGAGCTTTGGTGACACTGCTATATGCTAGCAGGGTTCTGGGCAACAGAACAAGACCCTGTCTCAAAAAAACAGATAGTTTTTAAAGGAAATACAATTTATAGCTGTGTGATTTGAATGTTTCTACTGTTTTGTTGGATGATATGTTCTTAGTCAAATGAAAGTGTGTCATACATGTGTAACTCTTTTTATGATGAAAAATGTTCAAAAAACATTTTATACAGAGGTAAGTTCATTTAAATCGACTGTGATTCATTTCTTAGGTGTTTCTTCCATAAAGATTTCCATATTGAATTAGGAATTAAGTTTTCCCAAAGATTATAGAAATAAATTCTCATTTTTTGCTGTCTTATAATGCAGATCTGACAGGAGCTCAAGATGGAAGTGTCCGAATGTTTGAATGGGGCCATTCTCAACAAATAACCTGTTTTCGGTCTGGTGGCAACTCAAGAGTTACAAGAATGAGATTTAACTATCAGGGAAATAAGGTAGTATGTAAAAATGTAAATGGTGAAAAGGGTTGATTGTATTGGATGCTTATAAAGATCACTACTTTGGGTTTCTGAAAGAATGGCTAAGTGAGCTAGTAGTAAAATATTAACCTTTATGAAACCTTTTTTTTTTTTTTTTTTTTTTTTTTGTAGAGACAGAGTCTCACTTTATGGCCCTCAGTAGAGTGCCGTAGTCTCACACAGCTCACAGCAACCTCCAACTCCTGGGCTGAAGCGATTCTCTTGCCTCAGCCTCCCGAGTAGCTGGGACTACAGGCGTCTGCCACAACGCCCAGCTATTTTTTGGTTGCAGTTTGGCCGGTGCCAGGTTTGAACCCGCCACCCTCGGTATATGGGGCCGGCGCCTTACCGACTGAGCCACAGGCACCGCCCTTTATGAAACCTTTTTTAACTCTTCTCAGAGGTCACTTAAATTCATTTGGTTATTCCTGGAAGTATGTATGTTCAATACAATTCATTTAAATGATTCTTAATGAACCAAATGATTATATGTTCACCTTAAGTACACACTTTTGATTAATAAATATTCCTACTTGATCTCTTGGTACTAGTGAAAGTATGATCCAGCACTGAGCTGCAAGTAACATCTGGGAACTAATTAGAAATGCATACTGTTAAGAAGTTTGCCAACCTGTGACATAGGGCTCTTAACTGTCTTCACTTCCCATAATCCTGCTTTCCTCACACTGCCTCTCTTTGCCCCCAATATCTTACTACTCCTTTAAACAACAGTTGAAGGGTAAATCAAGCCTTCTCTTTGTCTTCAGGACCATCCTTCACCAAAAATTATTCCCACAGACCCTAGCTGATGGTGCATCTTGCCTTTCCCCTCAACCTTTAGCTCTCCTTGCATGTTATGTGTGTCATTGTATGCTACGACCTTTATGCCTCCCAGGTTTGTCACATGGTTCCATTTCCATTTCACAGTCTTTCTCCTTAATAGGAAATTATGGGGATTTAATGCAGAAACCTTTATAATTGTGCTCTATTTTTGGTTGTATTTCCTATTGATGTCCTTCATACGGTCATAATTTTCCACTTCAGTTGTCAATATTATATTGCTCCTAACCATACTCTGTACCTCAGTCCTTAGCAATAAAGTTATATGACATGCAACATAGTTATATGACAACAATATGAGCAAGATCGTATTGTTTTTTTAAGAACTTTTCAAGGATCCCAATATCAAATTTAATAGGATGGTACTTGAGAACATCTATAATCCAACTTATATTTTATCTTTAACATTAAGTACAGCCTTCCACGTAGGCTATTTTAAGGAACAACAAATGATTCATTGCCTTGCCCAGTAAGTTGGGCAACTTACTAATCATTCACTTTAGCAATGATGGAGCACTACACCTAAGCGTGCTACCTCCTCCAGCAGGGAAGCTTGCTGAGGCAAATGGAAGAGACAGCCCACTGTGTATCACAATAATTCTGATGAATTTATCATTTTGTAAGTAGCAATGGACTGCCAAAAGTTAGTGAACATTACAGAAAAACTAAGAGCCTGAAAAGAGGTAGTAAGCAAAATAAATGATCTGAGACATTCAGGAATATATTACATTTACAAAACAAATCAGACTAGTAAGAAACAAGGACAGTAGGGCAGGAAAGAGTTCTCAGAAATTAATGATACAATTCCCGGAAGTTGTGGTCAGTGGGAGAACTGCTCTTTAGGACAGCTGAATAGCACAATGGAAATCGTTGAAAATCAAGTTTGTGATTGAGAAGCACAAATTAAGAAATTCCATTATGAAAATAACTCAGGAAATATTTCAAAAGAAGAAAAAAATGATGGAGAAATAATATTCAAAGGAATAATAAATATTACCTCAAGCAAAGAATAAAATTTTATAACAGGAAAAGCCTACAAATTATAAACATAAGTAATAAGTATTGAGAAAGAAGCACCTATCTGCACAAATCCAATTATTTTTTGTTTTTCTAATTCAAGGATGAAGAGAATTCTATAAGCTTCTGAACAGGAATGGGATGAAAATGGCTACTAACTCTCCTTTCTTGCCCAAATTAATGACATTAATGACACTCAAAAATAAAGATCACAAATAGACAGTAGAACAATAATTATAGAATTCTGATGAACAAGGAATGTGAATGGAGTCACTTTCCACCCAAAGTTCATTCAAATTTGAAGACAAAATAACACGTTGAATCATACAGAGACTTAACACATCCATGTGTATACCCCTTCTGAAGAACATACACAGATCTAGTCCAGAAAACATAAGTCAGAAAAAAGGAATAGACTCTAGACAAATACCATAACAAATATAAAAAGCAGCATTTTATTTTTTTTTTTTATTTTTGTAGAGACAGAGTCTCACTTTATGGCCCTCAGTAGAGTGCCGTGGCCTCACACAGCTCACAGCAACCTCCAACTCCTGGGCTTAAGCGATTCTCTTGCCTCAGCCTCCCAAGTAGCTGGGACTACAGGCGCCTGCCACAACGCCCGGCTATTTTTTTTTTTTTTTTTTTTGGTTGCAGTTTGGCCAGGGCCGGGTTTGAACCCCCCACCCTCGGTACATGGGGCTGGCGCCCTACCGACTGAGCCACAGGCACCGCCCAAAAAAAAGCAGCATTTTAATATGTCTGTTATTAACTCTGTCAATCCAGTTTTTTAAAAGACAGCTTAATGGAGAAGTAGACAAAGGATATGAACAATGTACAAAAAAACCATACATGTTCAATGACTGTCATTAATGATTGAAGAAATGTAAATCAAAATAAGATGATTTTCCCTTATAAAATTGACAAATATTTAAAATTTTAATAACATTTATTGTTGGCCAAAGTGTAAGAAGAAAGAAATTGTAAATACATATTACCACTCAGGATTGAATTTTAGTGTTATTTATCAATTTTAAATGGTGCTCTTTGACAAAGCTTTCCCATTTCTATATATCTATTCTGTGTAGTTATAAGAATGCTCAAAGCAGTACTCTTTATAATAGAGAAAATTGAAAACCATCTAAAGAGAGTTTTAAATTATAACACACCTATAAAGTGTAATACTATGAAGCTCAAGAATGAGCTAGAAATACATGTATTGACATAGTTATAAAAAATGTAACTGTGAAATAGTATATTGTGATCCTACTTCTAAAAAATGTTATATGTGTGAATGTTTGAATTTTCACAGAAAATAATCAGAGAAGAAAACATACCAAATTGTTAATTAATAGGTGTTGGATCTGGAGTAGAGCAAGAATCCAAAGCAGGCATTTGTTTTATATTACATGCTTTATATTAGCATGCATTATTTTTATAATCTTAAAAATTAGCATTTTACTCATCCTTCACATTTGTATCACTCACCCCCTTATTGTGTTATTAGGATGTCTTTCAAGTCAAAATTGCCCTGAGTTCCTACTGGGGAATGCTCTTACTGTTTTGCTTTCTGCTCTTGTTTATGTTTTCCCTTACTGTGTTTGAGAGTCCTTATTTTGTCTTTTCCAAAATGAATGACGTTTTGTATCTTAGTTATGATAAAGCTTTGTTGTTATATAGCTTATATGCTAACCCAGTACCTTATTTTTGCAATGTTTATAGAGAAAATACAGATTATGCTGTTGATTAGTATAATAAAATGGGTATCTAATATTGGTTCCCTTACGTTCATCCTGGAATTTTTTTTTTTTTTTTTTTTTTTTTTTTTTGTAGAGACAGAGTCTTACTTTATGGCCCTCGGTAGAGTGCCATGGCATCACACAGCTCACAGCAACCTCCAACTCCTGGGCTTCAGCGATTCTCTTGCCTCAGCCTCCCAAGTAGCTGGGACTACAGGCGCCCGCCACAACGCCCAGCTATTTTTTGGTTGCAGTTCAGCCGGGGCTGGGTTTGAACCCGCCACCTTCGGTATATGGGGCCGGCGCCTTACCAACTGAGCCACAAGCGCCGCCCATCCTGGAATTTTTTAAGCACTATGTGAATGCTTTTCTGAGTTATACATAGGTGAAATGAAAGTCAAATGATATATCAATCAAATGTTTAAGAGTCAAAATGTGGGGAAAAAAGTCAGAATGTGGGAGTAACCATGATAGTAAAGATAAATATGTGCTTTTACATTTATATTAAACACTTTTAAATATTTTTTTCTCTTAAGTTTGGAATAGTTGATGCTGATGGATATTTAAGTTTGTATCAAACAAATTGGAAATGTTGTCCAGTTACTGGAAGCATGCCTAAGCCATACCTGGTAAGCCAAAAATTCCTCCTACTTTTATATAAAATTTGAAGTTTTATCTTAAAGAAGCAACAATATGTATTTGAGGCAAAAAATTAGGAAAGCCAATAAATAGAATCTTCTGCTGTGTACCCAATTACTTTACTGTTCTCATGGAACTTTTGGTTAAACAGAGCAAAGGGCTTCATAAGGGGTTGTGATGTATGCAGCCTACTTAAATGGTTCAGGAAAAGTATGTGTATACATCTATGAAAGAGAAGGAGAGACAACAAAGCTGGTAAATTTTTAAAAACTGATGAATGTGGATAAAAGTTATATGAAAGTTCTCTGTTTTTTTGTTACAACTTTTCTAAAGTTCAGAGGGACAAAAGACACAAAGATTTTAAAAAGCTATAAGCTGTATGATCACTTTTAGAACACTACATCTACGTGGTTAAAGAGTGAAAGCAATAACGTTAATTGTTTGTAACTATTCCAGACATGGCAGTGTCATAACAAAACAGCAAATGATTTTGTCTTCGTTAGTTCCTCCTCTTTGATAGCCACTGCTGGTCTTTCAACAGACAATAGGTAAGAAATAATAGCTGAGACTAAAGTATGTGTATGTATAGCTGAACTTTTTTTATTGCTTTATGTCCTATGTCTCAAAAAATGTTTTTATTAGTTATGCCATTAGGTATAGTATTTTTATTGTAAAGACTCATTTATTTACTTAGAACATTTTTAGTGTCCTAATTGTAAAGCTAGGGAAATTCTTTAGTCCACTGCTCTCCCAAATGAGCTATTTTGGCTACCTTGAGATTCTGATGCCATTAAAAAACAAAATCCATTTTTTCTGTATGTTTAATTTTCCAATGTCCAGTTTTTAAGATAGTGAAGAAAAGGATTTGGTTGTAAGTGGAAGAAACATTTCTCTATGTTATTCCCTGTGTGTTAAGAAAGTTTGAGGCTGGTGGTGCCTGTGGCTCAAAGGGGTAGGGCCCCAGCCCCATATGCCGGAGGCGGCAGGTTCAAACCGAGCCCCGGCAAAAAACTGCAAAAAAAAGAAAATCTGAGGCAAAAAAAAAACTAATATTTATTGGCCATGTTATTTAATTAATTCGGTTAATGCTCACTGTGGCCCTATTACCAGTTTGTTGCAAACATAATTGCAGTTTTGGACCATGAATTTTAAATTATTAGAACTAGGTTTAAACACATCTTTATCAGTCAAAATAGAAGCCATTACAATCAACACATTGTTGCCAATGAGAAGAAAGTTTGTTTATTCCTGTTGCACAAAAACCCATGCTTCAGGATTTGACAAACTAGAGAAGTGTTTTTCTTGAGGCAAGAGAACTACTTAAGCTAAGAGTTTGAGGTTGCTGTGAGCTGTGACACTATGGCACTCTACCAAGTGCGACATAGTAAGACTCTGTCTCAAAAAGAAAAATCTCAAAAAAAAGGTGAAGAAGTGTTAGTCATTTGGCAAGAAGTCAGATGAATATGGCAGATGAAGCAAAACCCGTAGACCAATTCATTCAACTTTTGAAGTGTTGGTGGTGCAGTGTGCAGTTGGGCTTTGCCATGGAGAAAACGGGGCCCTTTCTGTTGACCAGTGCTGGCTGCAGGCCTTGCAGTTTTTGGTGCGTCTCATCAATTTGCTGAATAGACTTCTCAGATGTGATGGTTTCTCCAGGATTCAGAAACCAGCCACAGACCAAACTGACCATGACCTGTTTTGGTGCAAGTTTGGCTTTGGGAAGTGCTTTGGAGGTTACTCTCAGTGCAGCCACTGAGCTGGTTGTTGCTAGTGGTCATATAAAATCCACTTGTTATTGCATGTCACAATCTGATTGAAAAATGGTTAGTTGTTGTTGCATAGAACAAGAGAAGATGACACCTGAAAATGACGATCGCTGTGATTTTCAGTCAGCTCCTGAGGCAACCACTTATCGAGCTTTTTTGCCTTTCCAATTTGCATCAAATGTGGAATGAATCTAGGAGGTTGAGTTCTTTGGCAACTTTACATGTAGTTGTCAGAGGATCCACTTCAATGATTGTTCTCAATTGGTTGTTACCAACATGCAGTAGCCAGCCACTACACTCATCTTCAGAGGCTCTTGTCTCCTTGGCAAAACTTCTTGAACTACCACTGCACTGTGCATTCATTAGCATTTCTGGGGCCAAATGCATTGTAGATGTTGCAAATTGTCTCTTCTGCTTTATGACCCATTTTCAATTTGAATGAGAAAAATCACTCATATTTGCTTTTTGTCTAACATTATTTCCATAGTACAATATAAATATAAAATAGCAAGTAATAAGTCATGCACAAAAAAACATAAAGCAAGAAATGTGCATTACCTTCAGAATGGGAAATTTTTGCAGGTTATACTTCCAACGAAGGTCTGAGTATGATAACTAGAATCCACAGAGAACTCAAACTAATCAATAAGAAAAGAACAAATAACCTCATTTCTAAGTGGGCAAGAGACTTGAACAGAAACTTCTCTGATGAAGACAGGCGCATGGCCTACAAACACATGAAACAATGCTCATCATCTTTAATCATCAGAGAAATGCAAATCAAAACCACTTTGAGATATCATCTAACTCCAGTAAGATTAGCTCATATCAGAACATCCAAAAACGACACATGTTTGCATGGATGTGGAGAGAAGGGAACACTTCTATGCTGCTGGTGGGAATGCAAGCTAATACGACCTTTTTGGAAAGAACTTTGGAGAATACCCAAGGAACTAAAAGTAGACCTACCATTCGATCCTGCAGTTCCTTTACTAGGTATATACCCGGCTGATCAAAATTCATTTTACAACAAAGACATGAATGTTTATTGCTGCCCAATTCATAATTGCCACGTCATGAAAACAGCCCAAGTGCCCATCGACCCATGAATGGATTAATAAATTGTGGTATATGTACACTATGGAATACTGTGCAGCCATAAAAAGGATGGAGACTTCACATCTTTTATGTTTACCTGGATGGGGCTGGAAAATACTCTTCTTAGTAAAGTATCTCAAGAATGTAAACAAAAAAATCCAGTGTACTCAATACTAGTATGAAAGCAATATATAATCACCTACAGATTCATATGAATGGTAAAACATAACTATAGTCTAGAAAGGAGAAGAGAAGAGGAAAAAGAGGGGAGAGGAGGTGAGGATATTTGGGGGGACCTCACCTAATGTGTATGATGCAATAGTACATTTCAAAACTATTAAGAAAAGAATATAATTGTGATGGATGTATTAATCAGTTCAATGTAAGCATTTCACATTGTATATCAAATCAGTACACTGAACCCCATAAATGCATCAGTGTACACAGTTATGATTTAATAAAATAAATAAAATGATGTATAGCATAATCACATTTATTTAAGAATGTATTCTAGTATCAAATGGCAAATTTCAACAGTGTAAAAACTGCAATTACTTTTGCATCAACCTAAATAGATAGATATTATTACTGTTTCACAAGTAAACAGGAAATTCAGGAAGTCTTGTCAGTTGTACAGTAGCTAGTGACAGTTATTGTTGACAGGCGACAAATTGTGACAGACCCCTCACATCATCCTCCCTAAAGAAAAGCTAAGTTTGCAAGAAAGTGTCTCCCCCTGCTTCCATCTCCACATCCCATTTTTGGCTTCCCTCATACAACTGAGTTCTGACATTAAAGGTTGCTGAGCTTTTATATTTATCAGGAAGGCCTCCCTTTGTGCCAGTAACAGAACTGTAAAAGTATGGATTCTT
This sequence comes from Nycticebus coucang, assembly GCF_027406575.1. Classification (NCBI taxonomy): domain Eukaryota; kingdom Metazoa; phylum Chordata; class Mammalia; order Primates; family Lorisidae; genus Nycticebus; species Nycticebus coucang. The sequence goes on from NC_069796.1 coordinate 18,251,526, forward strand.
CAGCTCCTCTTCCATAGAAATTTTTTAGATACATCAGTCTATAGTAGAAGTAAGTTTTCTTTGTGCTAAAGAAAATTCAGTATCTCCTGCTATCTATATATGTTAGTCCAAATGTTAGAGAATCAATGAATATAAAAACTAGTTTCCATATTCAGGCTTCATATAGTGCTATTTATAAATCTACATGAATCCAAAATTTATTCATTTTCTAAACTAGTAGTTTTTACATTTTCTATAAAATTTTACCATATGTAAACTTGTTGCTTACTTGTTATGTGGTGCTTTTATAAATTTAGCTCTGTGAGAGCAAAGTTCAGTTAAAATGTTTATAATTATGTGAGACATACTTAATTTTTTGTTCTGTTGTTAACTCATATGTCACTCAAAAAGTAATCTTTTTTTTCTTCCAGAAACATATGTTTGTGGGATACTCTTGTAGCACCCACCAATAGTTTAGTCCATGGTAAGTTTTGAAAGCATTTATAAATTTTGTAAGTTAACAAACTCATAAACTGAAAATTATTTTTAAGTGTATTTGTTTTTAATGACATATTTATTAGCCTGTGAGGTTTATATTGCCCGTGTTGGCAGAATTTGCAAAATAGACATAATATACATAACTAGTGCTTCGTTATGCCTTGGTGAGGTGTAGTAGGACAGATAGTATAAAAATTGTTTATTTGTCTTTACTTTGATAGCCACAGGTCATCATTGTGAACATCAGTTATCATTCAGTATTACATCCCCACTCACCACTCCTATTCAGCATTGTACTAGAGATCCTAGCTAATGTAATACGAAAAGCAAAGGGAATAAAGAATTATAAGGGAAAAATAAATCTTTATTATTGACAGGCAACAAATTGAGTAGAATATCCCAAAAAAAAGTACAAAATAAACTGTTGGAACTAATGTGCAAATATAGCATAGTCATAGGATATAAGGTCAATGTACAGATGACCCTTGAATGAGGCAGGAGTTAGAAACACTGACCTCTTCGAAGTCAATATCCACATATAACTTTTGACTCTCTAAAAACTTAACTATTAGCAGTCCCCAGGTTATGAATGAGACAGATTCTGCAAGTTTGTTCTTTTTTTTTTTTTTTTTTTTTTTGAGACAGTCTCATTGTGTTGCCTTGGGTAAATGATGGCATCATGGCTCACTGCAACCTCAAACTCTTGGGCTTGAGCAGTCCTCTTGCCTCAGGTTTCTGAGTAGCTGAGACTACAGGTGCCCACCAGTACATCATTGGTTTTCCTATTTTTGTAGAGATCAGGCTGGTTTTGAACTCCTGAGCTCAAACAATCCACCTGCCTCAGGACTCCCAGAGCACTGGGATTATAGGAATGAGCCACCTTGCCCAGCCTTGTAGATATGTTCTTAAGATGAATTTGTCTGTAAATTGAAACAGGTACATTTACCTATTCCCTGTAATAGCCTGTGTTCATAAATGTAAGTTGTACTTCAGTCAGTGTTTGTAACTCAGAGACTTTTCTGTCATTGCCTCCATTTGTAAGTGCAAGTTGTATGTAACTGGATGTTTGTAACTATGGGACTGCCAGTACTAAAGCATACTGTTGACTAGAAGTTTTATTAATAACATAAACAAAGCAATTAGCACATACCCTGTACTACTGTATTCTTACAATAATGTGAGCTAGAGAAAAGTGAATATTAAGAAAATCATAAGGAGAAGAAAATACTTTTACAGTATGGTACTGCATTTATCGATGTCGTAAGTTTATGTTTTCTGTTTGCAAGATGAATTGTCTACAGTGGCAGGCAGACATTTTATAGGTTTTGATAAATTTTGATTTTATAATAGATTTGGGTATCTTTTATGGTAGTAAATAATAGAATAATATCTACATATATTTTATGAATTCATGACATGCTTTTTTCTTAATTTTTTTTATATTTCTAGGCTATGTAGTTAATCTGCAAGTTATTACAAATTGTCTCAAATCTTCAACACTTTTCCAGTATATTATTTGAAAAAATCCACATGCAAGTGGACCCATGCATTTCAAACATGAATTGTTCAAGGGTTAACTGTCCAAAATTTAGTTGTTTTCTGATGTACCAAAAATGAACAACTGCAATTTGAAATTTTTTCAGAAATCATCATTTCAAATAGTATCAGTATTTCAAAATGCTGAAATATTGAGGCATAATCTAACACTGCTGTTCTCAACCTGCGGGTCGTGACTCCACAGGAACTGTATTAAAGGGCTGTGGCATTAGGAAGTTTGAGAACCACTGATCTAACAAAATATGTATGGGGTCTGTACATAGAAAACTATAAAAATGATGAAAGAAATTGAAGAAGATCTAGGCTGGGCAGGGTGGGTCACACCTGTAATCCTAGCACTCTGGGAGGCTGAGGCAGGTGGATCGCTTGAGCTCACAAGTTTGAGACCAGCCTGAGGAAAAGTGAGTCCGCCATCTCTACTAAAAATGAAAAACTGAGACAAGAGGATCACGTGAGCCCAGGAGTTTGAGGTTGCTGTGAGGTATGACACCATGGCCCTTTACGAAGGGCAACAAAGCAAGACTCTGTCTCAAAAAAAAAGGAAATTGAAGAAAATTTTTAAAAAATAGAAAAGTATTCCACATTCAAAGATTAGAAGACTCAGTCTTACTAAGATGTCAAGTTGTATGTAATTGGATGTTTGTAACTCAGGAATTTATAGATTCAGCCCAACCCTAATCTAAATCCCAGCATGCTGTTCTGTAGATACCAGCAAACTGATTCTAAAATTTATATGGAAAGGCAAAGGACCTAGAATAGTTAATGAAATACTGAAGAAAAGCTTGGAGGATTCACACTATCTGATTTCAGGACTCACTATAAAGCTACAGTAATGAAGACTTTGTGGTACAGAATAGGAAGCCCAGTAATAGAGGGCTCACACAGATATAGTGGAGTGATCTTTGATCAAAGTACAAAGGCAATTCAGTGAAGAGAAGATATTTTTTTCAACACATAGTTCTAGAACAACTGAGTGCAACATGTAAAAAATGATGAGGCTTATGCCTTTAACTTTAGCATTTAGGAGGATCTCTTGAGGGCAGGAATTGAAGCCCAGCCTGGGCAACATAATGAAACCCTGTCTCCTCAAATTATAGAAAAATCAGCTGGGTGTGGTGGCATGTAGTCTGAGCCACACAGGAGGCTGAGGCAGGAGTTGAAGGCTGCAGTCAGCTATGATCGTGCCACCTGACCACAGCTTGGGTGACAGAGTGAGACCCCTATCTCTAAAAAAAGCAAAAAAAAAAATCCACACACATGTAAAAAGATGAACCTGGATACAGACTTTACCTAAGGTCATTTACCAAAAGTTAACTGAAAATGGATCATAAACTTACATATAAAACGCAAAATGTTATAAAACATCTAGAAAGAAACAGGAGAAAATCCAAATGGTTTGGTGGTGCATTTTTAGATAGAGCACCAAAAGCATCATCCATGAGAGAAATGAGGTATCCAGGAATGTTTAAATAGTAGCCAAAAGCTAGAAAAAAACCCAGTGTCCAACAGAAAGCTGGTATGTTTATGTAATGGGATACTATTCATCAATAAAATAGCATGACCTACTGAGACCGGGGAGGAGGTTGGCTGGCTTCTCAGTCATCACATTGAAGGAAGAAGCCGGGCACGGTGAGTAACACCCTAACGTTTCATTTGTGATGAAAACGGATTGACTACAAAGGGATGTGAGCGAACTTCCTGGGATGATGAAAATACCTCTGTCTTGTTCTTAGTGTGTATCCATTCATCAAACCTCATCAGGGTGTACTAAAAATTTGTGCATCTGGGAAAGATATATATATATATATATATATATATATATACCTTAATCTGGGAAAGTTCCATCTCAAAGTGATGGAAAATTTCAAAAATCTTTTCTCCGTGATTAGTTTTCCTTAGTCACATGTTCACATGAAGATGAATTTCATTGACTACTTAGTATTTGCTATGTACTGTATGTGCTCTGTGTATACGAACTGAGTCCAGACACAATCCTATTAGGCAGGTGATACCGTCTCCTCTTTTACAAATGGTAAAACTGAGACTTTCATAGATCATTTACTTCAGGTACACATTTAAACCCAGACAGGATTTAAACCTAGGCAGGCTAACTCCAGAATCCGCACTCTTTGTTATGCCAAAGAGAACTTTGAGCTGAATACAAATTTTTTTTTTTCCCTGAAATTATTTAGGATGGACTTTTTAAAGAAAAATATTAATTGTATTTTTGTATTTCTGATATTTTGCTGCTGTGTCTTTCAGACTCACTAATCTTTTGCCATGTTTGCTATTACTCCTACCCAGTTTATGTTTCATCATATTTTTAATCTCTAAAATTTTGATTTGCATCTTTTATATCTCTAATTTGCTCATCCAGCTTCTTGCACATATGAAATACAGTTATAATGACTTCATTTTCTTATCCACTAATTCTCTCATCTGTGTCATTTCTGGGTTAATTTCTTTTTCTTTTTTTTTTTTTTTTGTAGAGACAGAGTTTCACTTTAATTGCCCTCGGTAGAGTGCCATGGCATCACACAGCTCACAGCAACCTCCAACTCCTGGGCTTAGGCGATTCTTCTGCCTCAGCCTCCCAAGTAGCTGGGACTACAGGCGCCTGCCACAACACCCAGCTATTTTTTGGTTGCAGTTTGGCCGGGGCTGGGTTTGAAACCGCCACCCTCGGCATATGGGGCCGGCGCCCTGCTCACTGAGCCACAGGTGCCGCCCTTCTGGGTTAATTTCAATTGATGAATTTTTCTTTTCTTTATGGGTTATATTTTCCTGCTTCTTTGTATTTCTTTTTTTTTTTTTTTTTTTGTAGAGACAGAGTCTCACTTTATGACCCTTGGTAGAGTGCCGTGGCCTCACACGGCTCACAGCAACCTCCAACTCCTGGGCTTAAGCGATTCTCTTGCCTCAGCCTCCCGAGTAGCTGGGACTACAGGCGCCCGCCACAACGCCCGGCTATTTTTTGGTTGCAGTTTGGCCGGGGCCGGGTTTGAACCCGTCACCCTCGGTATATGGGGCCGGCGCCCCACCGACTGAGCCACAGGCGCCGCCCTGTATTTCTTATAATTATTAGAGGACAGGCATTGTGAATTTTACCTTTATTAGTTGGTGGTTTGTGTTTTTTTTTGTATTCTGTGAATATTCTTTTTTTTTTTTTTTTTTTTTTTTTGAGACAGAGTCTCAATTTTTTACCCTGGATAGAGTGCTGTGGTGTCATTACAAATCACGGCAACCTCAAACTCAAGGGCATAAGCGATGCTCTTGCCTCAGCTACCTAAATTGCTAGGATTGCAGGTGCCTACCACAATGCCAGACGATTTTTAGAGATGGGGTCTCATTCTTGCTCAGGCTGGTCTTGAATCTGTGAGTATCCTTGAGGCTTGTTCAGGAGCAAAACTAAATTACTTGGAAATAGTCAAATTTGGGGGTCTTTTGTTAAAACAGAACTAAAGCAACATTTGATCTAGGAATGATTTTGCCTTACTACTTAGGTAACCAGAAATCCTCTCCCCAATGCCTTGTGAATTAGGAAGTTTTCCACTATGGCTGGTTCAGATTCCCCTTCTTATTGGCATGGCCAGAAAACTCTCTCTCTCTAAGCTATAAGCTAGGGCACTTGTATGACTCACCCAGTTTGTTTCCCATCTCTTGGCAATCATTCTTTTTCATTGCCTGATAGCTAATGTTTTTAATCTTTTTTTTTCCTTTTCCTTTTTCTTTTTCTTTTGAGACGGAGTGTTGCTCTTTTGCCCCATCCACAATGTACTGCAACCTCAAACTCCTAGGCTCAAGCGGTCCTCCTGCCTCGTTCTCCTGAGAGGTGGGGACCACAAGTCCATACCACCTGGCCCAGCTAATTTTTTTTGTTTTCCATAGAGACAGGTTCTCACTCTTACTCAGGCTGGTCTCAAACACACGATGTCTAGCATTCCTCCCGCCTCAGCCTTTCAGAGGGCTAGGATTACAGGCAGGAGCCACTGCACACAGCCCTGTTCCTTATATTTCATTTAATTTTTCAGTTGTTTCAGGCTAGAGAGTAAGTCTGGTTTATTATTTCATCTTGGCCAAAAGCCAGAAGTCTATTTCTTTTATTGGTAAATTTTTGTGTGGTTTTGTTTTTAACTTTCAGCTTTTACCTGTCATGATAGTGGAGCCACAGTTTTAGCATATGCTCCAAAACATCAACTACTAATATCAGGAGGCAGAAAAGGTTTTACATGTGTATTTGACCTTCACCAACGGCAACAGAGGCAGCTTTTCCAGAGCCATGATTCACCCGTTAAAGCCATTGCTATTGATCCAACTGAAGAGTACTTTGTTACAGGATCAGCTGAAGGCAGCGTAAAGGTAAATACATATCTACAAAATGAAAGAACCTTCAGAAGCCTTAGGTCTTTAGTCATATTGATGACACTAGTCTATTTAAATGTAATAATAGTAGTGCTACAAAGATTTAATTGATATTTAATCTTTCGATGAATAATACTTAAAAATTTTCTATTTTTCAATTATTTTTAAACATGCTTAACTCATGCTAAAGAACTTTAATTTTCCATGGATATGAACATATTTCAGACATTAGAATTAGTCTTGACTCCATAATCAGAGTTATGTGATTTGCTGTATTTAATTTTCAGGTGCTGAGAAATGTACTGACATTTTCTTTTATCTCACCTTGCTCCCCATTTTTTCATATATAATGTCATTACCGAGCCACTTGGTGCCTAATTCTAGAATTCTAACTGTATCTCGATGAACCCTGCCTATAGCAATCCTTTTGCTAAAACTTGGAGGGGCTGTTTTAAATGTTAAACATCTTGTTAAAAAACATTAAGTAGTTTATTAAAAAATTATTTATCTATTTATTTATTTTTGGAGACAGAGTCTCACTTTGTCACCCTTAATCACTTAAGCGATTTTCTTGCCTCAGCTTCCCAAGTAGCTGGGCCTACCAGAACACCTGGCTACTTTTTTTTTTTTTTTAAGAGACAAGATCTTGGGCGGCGCCTGCGGCTCAGTGAGCAGGGCGCCGGCCCCATATGCCGAGGGTGGCGGGTTCAAACCCAGCCCCGGCCAAACTACAACAAAAAAATAGCCGGGCGTTGTGGCGGGCGCCTGTAGTCCCAGCTGCTCTGGAGGCTGAGGCAAGAGAATCGCGTAAGCCCAAGAGTTAGAGGTTGCTGTGAGCCGTGTGACGCCACGGCACTCTACCTGAGGGCGGTACAGTGAGACTCTGTCTCTACAAAAAAAAAAAAAAAAAAAAAAAGAGACAAGATCTTGCTCTTGCTCAGGGTGGTCTCATACTCGAACTCAAGCTTAAGCAATCCACCCTACCCGCCTCATCCTCCCAGAGTGCTGGAATTATAGGCATGAGCCACCATGCCTGGCCTATTGAAAATTTAGATTGTTGGGTCCCATGCCAGAATTATTCAATTGTGAAATCCAAGATAGAGGAATTTACATTTTTATAACATGTACCTAGTGATTTTGCTGGAATGTCCTTTGGCCCTGTTTAGAAATGGATAAATCAGTTTAGACCAGCCCCTAAATTACTGTAATGGTCATCAACCCTCTTCTTAATGGGTTTGGTTTCCTGGAATTCGTTAATTTAAGCAATAGTGAGCATGTTTGGTATAATAAGATAGACTTCATTAGAAACAGCAAATTGTTTTCATAATTTTCAGCCAGAAAAAAAAAAATAGAGTTGTAGGATTTTTTTTTTTTTTTTTTTTTTTTTGAGACACCCTTGGTAGAGTGTCTTGGCATCATAGCTCATAGCAACCTCTAACTCTTGGGCTTTAAGCATTTCTCTTGCCTCAGCCTCCCAAGTAGCTGGGACTACAGGCGCCGGCCACAAGGCCTGGCTATTTTTTGTTGCAGTTGTCATTGTTGTTTAGCAGGCCCCAGCTGGGTTTGAACCATCCAGCCTCACTGTATGTGGCCAGCACCCTAACCACTGAGCTACAGGTGCCAAGCCAAATTGTAAGATTTTGAAAAGGCTTTTTCTTTTGCAGTTTTTGGCCAGGTCTGGGTTTGATCCTGCCACCTCCGGGATATGGGGCTGGCACCCTACTCCTTTGGGCCACAGACACTGCCCCTAAAAAGGCTTTTCTTTTTCTTTCTTTTTTTTTTTTTTTTTTGTTTTTGGCTGGGGCTAGGTTTGAACCCGCCACCTCTGGCATATGGGACCAGCGCCCTACTCCTTGAGCCACGGCACTGCCCTAAAAAGGCTTTTCTTAAAAATCAAATGTATATACCAATGGAATTACTTTCCTTTAGCTTGAAGCTAGTTTCTGATTTGGATTGCCTTCAGTGTAGAATAAGTCATAGTTTTAGATTAGTTCTTTAGTTTGTGCTCTGATCATGAAGTTTATTGTTTAATCAAGTAGAAAGAAAGATTTGAAAATATGCAAAGCCATAATTTAACAAATCATGTGCAGGGTAGTATGAATTAATAACTTTTCTTCAGAGTAGAGAAAGGGTAGGGTGCCAGCACTTGTGGCTCAGTGGGTAGGGTGCCAGCCCCATATACCAAGGGTGGCGGGTTCAAACCTGGCCCTGACCAAAATGCAACAAGAAAATAGCCAGATGTTATGGCGGGTTCCTGTAGTGCAGCCACTTGGGAAGCTGAGGCAAGAGAATCACCTAAGCCCAAGAGCTAGAGGTTGCTGTGAGCTGTGACATCATGGCACTCTACCAAGGGTGACAAAGTAAGACTGTCTCTAAATAAATAAATATAAAAATCTGAATAAAATCAGGAAATAAATTGGTTTCTCTAAACTTAAAATGGATGTCCTGAAAATTACATTGATTTGGGTTCTTCACATTAGTGAAGATGGTTATAATTTGCTTTAGAAACAGTTACCTTTATTTTGATAAGGGCTAAAATGTCCTGAAGTTTTAATAATTGACTGTATCTTGTAATTAAAACATAGTTTTACCTGCTCTGAGGGCCTCTAGGTACCAGGTACTTCCCTCTTTTTAGCTGTTCTGACCCTCTGGTGAGCATGCAGTATTACAGAGAGGAGATTACCCCACTGTACAACCACGCAGCAGAAGCTCTACTGAAAGACAGGAAACACTGATTGTAGGCTCGGGGCCCTTAGCTCAGTGAGTAGGGCGCCGGGGTTCAAGCCTGGCCCAGGCCTGCTAAACAACAATGACAACTGCAACAAAAAAATAGCCAGGAGTTCTGGCAGGCGCCTATAGTCCCAGCTGCTTGGGAGACTAAAGCAAGAAAATCACTTAAGCCCGAGTTGGAGGTTGCTGTGAGCTGTGACACCACCACACTCTACCAAGGGTGACATGTTGAGACTCTGTCTCCAAAAAAAGAAAAAGCAAACACTGATTGTAAACCCTATAATATTACAAGTTTCTGTAGCATTGTGCACTTAACCTCCTTGCACCTACCTTGTCTTTTACCGGATGGATTTTTAAGCATATAATATCAAAGCCATTGGTAAATTGCAATGCCCTCCACAGAATCTAGGTGTTACCAATCCTAGGCCTACACAAATTTTTCTCCATCTTTGTTTTGGAAATTGCTTATCTGTACAGGAAGGAAGACTTACAATTTTCATTTGGATTCATAAGGTAATTATTAACCATAATTTTCATTTTGTTGTAATATCTTTCAGATTTGGAGTCTCTCTACCTTTGGTCTTCTCCATACTTTTATCAATGAACATGCTCGTCAGTCCATTTTTAGGAATATTGGAACTGGAGTGATGCAAATTGAAACAGGGCCAGCAAATCACATTTTCTCTTGTGGAGCTGATGGAACAATGAAAATGAGAATACTGCCAGATCAGTTTAGCCCCTTAAATGAAGTGTTGAAAAATGATGTGAAATTCATGCTATAACATTTTCATGAATAAGATGTATAATTTATTACCTATATGGAAGTAGCCAACAGATATATTGTACAGTGATCACTCTCTATGCCACAAATAAGCTAATGCTTTCTTGTTTTCCTGTTTACTTCATAGAGCTTTACCCTTGATGCACTGATGCCTTAAAAATTAATAAGGTCATTCAGAATTAGATTATATTGCCTAAAGTAGAATGTGTAAGTAAGGCTGTTATAATCTGTATGTATAGTGTGTTATAGTATGTCATAGTGTTAAAGGAGTTTTGTTTCCTTATTGTTGATAAACTCTTCTGCAGATATTTCTGCATGAACTTCTTTTACAGTAAAAATACTCTTTTTTTTTTTAAGGGCAGTTGCACATAATTCTCATCACTTAATTCTCCACACTTTTACTTCTCTTAATTAATGATAGATTGACCTTTGGGTAAGTACCCATAAAATAATGAACATCTCCATTAAAGCTATCATTGGGACTTAAGTGATAAATGAGCCAAAGGGCTCATGTAGTTTTTTTTATCAGTTTCCCCTGGAGCACAAGTTATGTGTATGTATACGTGTGTGTATGTGGGTGGGTGTGTACACATCTATATCTTACACATCTTATTTGAACTTAGTTTGTGTACATGTAAGCAAAAACAAGTCTTTTCATGTGTTTTTGTGCCATAACAAATACTGCCACCAGAATAACTTTTTTTACAACCTTTTTTCATGTTTTTTAATTTTTCAATTCCCATCCTAATTTTCAAATAAATTTTAAGACTTCCAAGATTATTATTTTTAAGTTTGTGTTGAGTCAAATAAGTCTTAGTAGGCAATAAAGGTTCTGTGTTGGCATAAGTAAGACACTTAAAAGTTTGTGACTTTGTTAAAAGAGTTTTGAGCATCAAACATTTAAATTTTATTTTATCTTTCTAATTTTTAGGTGTTTTTATTCTCAAAATTCTGAAAACCTTATAGCAGTGTTTTTAGAAACAAATGTGAAAACCATCAGATCAACTAGATAGTATTTACGAATGTAAAATACCCCCAGAAGTACCATAAATAGAAAATAAACTCAACCTTATATTTTATTATTTTTGCCAAAATATATTATTTTATTATAAAATATGACCAAAATATTAAGACTGCACAATGCTTTTAACTTAAATGTGCTTAACCCTATTTCTGTCTGTTTTGTGCTATACCTTTTCCGATTCAGAATTATAGAAAACTTGATAAGAACTTGATCTTAACCAATAAGACTGCAGGCAGATGGGACTAAGTGTATATGGGACAATTATTATGTATACTATTTAGCTTAAATTTATTTTGTTTAATAGAAAATATAAGAACATTTTTATGTAATAGAATATGGACAACTATTATCTTGGAAATTAAAGAGTCAAATAAAGCATAGAAATGAAGGGCTGGTAAATTGAATTTTGTAATGTCCTCAGGATACTTTTATCTTAAAAGTATATTGTTAAAGATTTTGTAAATTGTATTTAAATAATTTTAAATGTGTTGAGCAAGTTGCAGTGAAAACACTGTCAATATGTAGACAGTTTATACATGCACATAACCTGTACTTATAAATTTGTGCAATAACCATATGTGACTGTTTTGCCATGGAGATATCTGTGACAGCATTGCAAACAATATTATTGTTTGATGTAGCTAAGTTATTTTTCAGTAATTTCTTCACAAATCAATTTTCAAAAGACTTTAAACACTTTCAATGAGATAGAAAATTTACTATATAACAAAAGGCATTGTAGATGAACAATTAAGTATTTTAATTGAGGGTTTATGTGGATAACCATAAATTATGTAAGCTCATATGTATTTACATCCAGAGTCATAATATTTTAAATAAACAATCATGCAGAGAACTTTTTTTGGCATGCTATTGTTTTAAGTAATATTTTGCCAATTTAGTTGACCTGAAATATATCACATTTTAAAATGGAGAATTTCTGTATTTGTAGTTGGTTAATATAGGGAATATTGAATAACTTTCCGAATAATCCTGTTCTTCCTTTTCTGCAGTCTTTTTAACTTAATGGGTAAGCATCATTCAAGAAAGGTGGGAATAAAAATAGCTGAAGTGTGTATATAAGTATAAAATGATGTACATAATGTGTAAAATTTCATCATCTGCATCAATGGGAGTGGATACATCAAAATATATTTTTAAAATTGTGTGTTTTCTGAGCATGTGGCTTTGTGATATAAAAATTCACAACATAGCAAGTTTCCTTTTCTAAAATACAGAATTTTTCTTAACTAGAACCATGGGACAGTCACTCCATCCTTCTTTCTTGCTCTCTGCCCTTGCCTTCCCTTTTTTTTTTTCTTTTGTTTATCTTAATCAAATTAGTGTACAAGTTGAAATTTGGTACCTGTATATATTGTTTGGTGGTGATGTCTGGTCTGTTGTACTCATCACCCAAATAGTCTGTAATGTTATAGCCCATAGGTAATTTTTCATTCCTCACTCCCTTTTACTCTCCCCTCTTTTGAGTCACCAGCATCCATTATATCACTCCGTGTGTCTTTCCATAGTCCTAGTTTAGCTCCCATTTATAAGGACAACATGCAGCATTTATTTTTCTGTTCATGAATTAATTCACTTGTATAAAAACCTTTCTTTTAAAGAAAATTGCAGGGGCGTCGTCTGTGGCTCAATGGGTAGGACGCTGACCCCATATACCAAGGGTGGCGGGTTCAAACTGCAACAAAAAATAGCTGGGCGTGTGGTGGATGCCTGTAGTCCCAGCTACTTGGGAGGCTGAGGCAAGAGAATCGCCTAAGCCCGGAGTTCAAGGTTGCTGTGAGCTGTGATGCCACGGCACTATACCGAGGGTGATAAAGAGAGATTGTCTCTACAAAAAAAATAAATAAATAAATAATAATAAAATTGCAGAAATTTCTTGCATTGTCATCAGGAATTAAAACACAATATAAGGGTACATATGTAAAGAAAAGAAAAGCCTTTTAGGATGGGAATGATCTTTTTAACAAAAAAAATTTTTTTTTTTTTTTTTTGGAAAGAGTGTCTCACTCTGTCACCCTGGGTAGAGTGCCATGGTGTCATAGCCCACAGCAACCTCAAACTGTTGGGCTCAAGCAATCCTCTTGCCTCAGCTTCCTGAGTAGCTGAGACAATAGATGCCTGGCTACTCTCTTCTATTTTTTAAGTAATAATGGGGTCTCACTTTTGCTCATGCTGGTCTGACTCCTGAGCTCAGGCGATCCACCGGCCTAGGCCTTCCAGAGTACTAAGATTACTGCTGTGAGCTACCGCACCTGGCCAGAAATCTAAATGTTAATCAGGTAAATAGTTTAATAAATTACACTATATCCATATAATAGAATATACTCTTACCATTAAAAAGAATGTTAAATTTATATCTGTTGACTTTAAAAGAAGTTGATGAGAAAAACAAACTACAAAGCAGAAAGTATAATGCCCCATATTGTTTGGGGGTATTTTTAGTACTGTACGTATATATGAACAAAATATATGTGAAAAACACATAAAAATTTAACATGAGGGAAGGGGAAAAGGGGGTAATATTTTTCTAAACTCCTTTAAACCCCACTCCGTAAAGTAATATCAAAGATAGTTTTGTTGAGTATGTAAAAGCTTTATACCAAATAGAACTAATGACTTTGAGAGCTGCTGTGTTGAGTAAAATGGTCTAGTGTGAGGAATATTTCTTTTTGAATTGTTGAGGGTTTTTTCCCTTAAAGTGTATCCTTTTTTTTTTTTTTTTTTTTTTTTAAGATGGTTTTGCTCTGTTGCCCATGCTAGAGTGTAGTGGTATGGTCAGGGCTCACTATAACCTGGAACTCCAGGGATCAAACAGTCCTCCAGACTCAGTCTCCTGTGTAGCAGGGGGCTCCAGGCACACATCACTATAGCCAGCTAACTTAAAAAAAATTTTTTTTGTAGAGACAGGGTCTCATGATGTTGCTGAGGCTGGTTTGACCCACTTGGCCTCAAGCAATCCTCCCACCTCAGCCTCCCAAAGTGCTGGGATTGCAAGCATAAGGTACCATGCCAGCCAAAATGTTACTCTTTGGAGTACTTAGGAAAAAAGTTGAACACAGATTATTTAAAAATGCTTGTTAGTACTTTATAAATGTACATTTTAATACAGTTATTCTTTTTCTGTAGAGACAGAGTCTCACTTTATGGCCCTTGGTAGAGTGCCATGGCCTCACCCAGCTCACAGCAACCTCCAACTCCTGGGTTTAAGCGATTCTCTTGCCTCAGCCTCCCGAGTAGCTGGGACCACAGGCGCCCACCACAACGCCCGGCTATTTTTTGGTTGCAGTTTGGCCGGGGCCGGGTTTGAACCCACCACCCTCGGTACATGGGGCCGGCGCCTTACCGACTGAGCCACAGGCGCCGCCCTAGTACAGTTATTCTTAAAGCTCAAGCTGCTTTTGAGCTTTTCAAGACTATTTTTTGCCCTTATACTTGGCTGTCTCCTGCATGTAAAGGTCTATATAATTTAGGGAGCTAATGCCGAGTTAGGGTTTCACATTGTTTTATGGGCTCTTTGGAAGAACAACACCTTTAAGTTCTCCCAAGGCAAGCACAGATGAGTGGTAGAAGTATTGTGACAACACATTTCTCTCCACAGTGGAAAAATGCTTTACTCGTGGACAGTTGATTGTCTATTCAATGTATAGATACGAGCTATGTGACAGAACTCAACCAGTACAGTGTATTTTGACCTTGGACACGTGTAAGTAAGTTTCATAATACTTTGGGATCTACTCTTCAGCATTATTTCTGGAATTGCAGCATATTCTTTTTCAAAGCCATACCTTTTTTTAGTTTATTGTCTAGCATATAAGCAAAGCATCCAGTTAAAAATGCTTAAAATAGCATCCAGTTGTGTGTATTGGGGCTTTTTGTTTTGTTTCCATATTCTACAGAAAATGCTTCAAATTACTGTGGACATTCATACACGAATATAAAACTAAGCACACTTCAGTATTTCAACTGGATTTTAAGGTCTTACAGAGCCTCTTCTAATGAGAACCTTTATAGGGAAAGAAAAATAACCCATCTTTACTTCTCCACAAAGATCACAGTGCCCCATCTGGAGTACACATTAGCGAAAGCTTCATGTGCAGATGAGTGGAACCCCACAAATGAGGGATCTTTTATGAGAATGTAAATCCACAAGAGGACATGCCTAGCAAGTGACGGGAGCCCTAGATTTTGGTCCCTTTATCGTATGGTACATAAATTACAGAACCATTCGCCATTGCCCTACACCTCATAGAAGTCTATCTTGTAGAAGAATGACAGTTACCTGAATGTCAACTATTTCACAAATCTCTTTAAAAGAAAATCAGATCATACCTAAACATATATTAGATGACAATGATATATTTTAAATTATATATAAGTTAGGAAATAAACATGTAAAAACCCCCCAAAACCTACATTAGGGCAGAAAATGTTTATGAATAACTTACATAGAAGAGTGCAGAAGGATTCTACTGGCAGTGACAAAATATGAAAATATGAGTTCAGAAGGAAATGGTCTCATTCTGAATGGTGAAATATAAGAAGTTATAACGGGGGTGGCGCCTGTGGCTCAAAGGGGTAGGGCGCCGGCCCCATATGCCGGAGGTGGTGGGTTCAAACCCATCCCTGGCCAAAAACTGCAAAAAGCAATAAAAAATAAAAATAAGTTATAACTGGCCACTGAAGAATAGAAAGTAAGGACTTGGCTGTTGCACATCAGTGCTCACAGCCCTTTTGGCACCATGGACCAGTATGGGAGACAATTTTTCAATGGATGTGGGTGGGGGAAGAGCTCAGGTGGTGATGCTGGGTGTGAGCACTGGGGAGGGACTGTAAATATAGATGAAGCTGCTTCACTTGCTCACCCTGATTGCTGTTGCTCACCTCCACTGGTTCCTAAGTGTCGTGGAAGACAGTTTTTCCCCACAGTCGGGGAGGTGGCCTGGCCCCTAACAGGCCATGAACTGGTACCCATCTGTAGATCAGGTACTAGGGACCCCAGTTGTACATAATCAAGATGTGAAAATGTCAGAGAATTAGTTTGAGGTGGGGTATTTGGGGAGGACCTCATATACTTTTGAGACTTATTGCTGAAGGGCCAAAAGGAAATATATGAAAGTAGGAGTCGTGTTTAATAAGATCAAAGAATCTAAAAAAAAGACTTCTCCCCCAAAGGTGCATATTTTTGAAGGAAATTGTTCTTTACAAGTAAAACACTCTGCTTCTGAACTAAAATAGTAAATCCATATTCTTCCTGCACCATCCAGAGGATTGTTTGCTATTATAATTTCATGTGTGGGGTTAATAGTACACATGAAAAAAAATCCTCCATACAATTTTACTATTAAAAAAAATTTTTTTTGAACACATAGACTCACTCCAAAGAACAATGTCATGAAACAGAGGAAAACAGTAATTCAAAACATTCCAACTTGAGTTAAATGTTAATTGAAATAGCAAATACATTCATGAAATAACCTAGGAATTGGGAATTCAAAGACTTGAGGAATAGACTGTAGGAAAATGTGGGACAGGACCTGCATGAACTCAAGAATAAAATTGATGAGAAAAGCAAAAGTATCTCGTAAATCAAGGCTAAATTAGAAAAAAGCAGAGATATAGCTGTAAGTACATGTTTAATAGGATAATAAGTAAAGAAGCCAAAACAAAAAAAAAGTATAGTGAATTCTTCCAAAATTCTTTTATGGAGCCAGTATTACCATGATAAGAAATGTCCAGATGTTACCAGGTAAGGACAAAACCCCAACAGATTGGGAGAAGATGTTCACAAACCATTTATCCAGCAAAGAACTAACATTCAGAATATACAAGTAAATCAAACAGCAAAAACATAATCTGATTTAAATGGGCAAATGAACTGAAAAGGCATCTCTCAAAAGAAGACATACAAATGGCCAACAGATATAAATATGAAAAATCTTCAACATCACTAATCATCAGGGAAATGCAAATCAAAACCACACT
Source organism: Nycticebus coucang (assembly GCF_027406575.1). Lineage (NCBI taxonomy): Eukaryota > Metazoa > Chordata > Mammalia > Primates > Lorisidae > Nycticebus > Nycticebus coucang. Next base: position 18,268,460 of record NC_069796.1, read on the forward strand.
GAGTTACCTCAAGTTAGAATGTCTACTACTAACAAGACAAAAAATAAATGCTGGCTGTATGTGGAGAAAATGGAACTCTTAGACACTATTGGTGGGAACGTAAATTCTAGCCATTGTGGAAAACAGTATGGAAGTTTCTCAAACACAAAAAACAGAACTAACACACAATCTGGCAATCCCGCTACTGAGTATTTATCCAAAGGAAAGACAATCAGTATGTCAGAGACTTCTGCATACCCATAGCTAAGATATGGGACCATCCTAAGTGTATTGAAAAGATAAATGGGTGGGATGTTCCAAGTGCAGTGGTATTTACACCTAATTGATCACAATCAGTTACAGATTTCTTTGTGGTCCTTCTCCACTTGCACTGCTTCACTTGACTTACCCTTAAAAAAAAGAGATAGAGGGTGGCGGGTTCAAGTCAGCCAAACTGCAACAAAAAATAACCGGGCGTTGTGGCGGGCACCGTAGTCCCAGCTACTTGGGAGGCTGAGGCAAGACAATCTCCTAAGCCCAAGATCTGGAGGTTGCTGTAAGCTGTCATGCCATTGGCACTCTACCAAGGGCAATAAAGTGAGATTCTGTCTCTAAAAAAAAAAAGAGGGGCAGTGCCTGTGGCTCAAAGAGGTAAGGCGCCGGCCCCATATGCCATATGCCGGAGGTGGCGGGTTCAAACCCAGCCTGGGCCAAAAACTGCAAAAAAAAAGAGATGAATGGATAAAGAAAATGTTATACACAACACACAATGGAATATTATTTCTCCTTTTAAGAAAACTCCAAAATTCTGTCATTCATGATGACGTAAATGGAGAAAATTGTTAAGTGAAGTAAACCAGACCCAAAAAGACAAATGCCACTTATTTTTCTTTACGTGTGGAAGCTAGAAAAGTTTATCTCATAGAAGTAAAGAGTAGAATAGCGGGGGCAGGAAAGATGGGGGCAGGAAGGATAGCCAAACCCTGGCTAATGGCTACAAAAAATAAAGCAGGGTAAGAACCAATTCAAGGCCAAGTGCAGTGGCTCACACCTGTAATCCTAGCACTCTGGGAGGCCCAGAAGTGTGAATTGCTTGAGCTTAGGCATTCAAGACCAACCTGAGCAAGAAAGAGACCTCCTCCCCTCCATCCACTATAAATAGAAAAATTATCTGGGCATTGTGGCAGGCACCCGTACTCCCAGCTACTTAGGAGGCTGAGGCAAGAGGATGGCTTGAGTCTAAGAGTTTGAGGTTGCTGTGAGGTATAATGCCACAGCACTCTACCCAGGACTGCAGAGTAAGACCCCTTCTCTAAAAATTAGCCGAGCATTGTGTTGGGCACCTGTAGTCCCAGCTACTTGGGAGCCTGAGGCCAAAGGATAGCTCGAGTCCAAGAATTTGAGTGCCACAGCACTCTACCCAGGGCAACAGAGTGAGACTCTGTCTCAAAGAAATTAAAAATTAAATTAAAAAGAAAAACTATACTCATTATGTCACTCATATGGTTACTTTAAGGACAATATTAGATGTTATGATAATGCTCCAAACAATAAATCGGATAGAAAAGATAGAGTTGACACATTAGGCAATCGCATCCAAAATAATTTTGGCAGATGGTGAAGTTATAGCCATACTCTGACTCAAGAATTTTCATGGGGGAGGGGAAGAGGGATTGGTGTGCTCCCACTTAATGGGCACAATGTACGGGTATGTGGCACACCTTCTGGGTGTGGGACACAACTACAATAGGCACCCTACCTAACAAATGCAAACATTGTAACCAAATTGTACCTTCACATTAATCTGAAGTAAATAAAAATAAAATATTCATAAGGGAATCCTGAACCCAACTTGCGCCAAGCACAGAGACATGATGAATCAGGTCTGGTTTCTATGCTTAAGGGATCATCTTGGCCTGGAGGCTGATGATCCCTTGGGGAAAAGAAGTTGCCAAAGAGGAGGGTCAGCAAGGCTTTCAGACAGAGGTGACCCTTGAACCCGGTAATGCGACAACATCTAGTAATCCCTCAAATTTGAAATAAACTGAAGCAGCTGAATGAAGAGGGAAGAGGATTCTAGACTGTGGACACCAGATCTGGCAGCTGCTCAGAGGAGACCCAGCCTCAAGTTCATTCATTCAGCAAGTATTTTTTGAGCCCATCACACAGAGCTCCAAGGCTGTGGGGACCCATTGTGAGGAGTATGAAGACAACTACAGGATATTCCAGAGAGGACAGAGTTCTCAGGGAAGTGCCTGAGTTAAACCTGAAGACTTGTGGGAGTTTCTGTTTGTGGGACATGGTCATGACCTGTGTGGCACACTAGGGGTTCAGAGGTGCCTGCAGGCACCCTGCCTCTGTTGTGGAGGAGATGATTCTGAACGCTCAGTGCTACCAAAGAAGCTGGGTCTCTGGAGACCATCCTGGGCCTCTGGGAAAGCCACACCACCTTGGCCGTGCCTGCCCCTGCCCTTGTACTCCTGCCCTGACCCTGTCCTGCTTGGCAGCCTTGGTCTGTGTCATTAGCGGTCTTAATGTACCAGAGGTAGACACCCAGGTGCCCTCCACCCAGGCCCAGAGTGAGGGGAAGGACATCATTTAAAAAACAGAGGCAGTAATTTTAGGCTGTACTGAGCCCTCAGCCCCCCTCCAGGAGACACTTGGAGCCCAGGACTTGCTGGGATTGAGGTGACACAAGATGTTGCTGGAGGTACAGGAGGAGATAGATCTACTGGGGCTGTTTCCTTTTCCCCTGGCTGTCTTGTGGCAGGGGGAGTGGAGCTCAGCACACCCCGGAGAGGAGAAGCTGAATTCTGGGGGTGTGCCTGGCCCAGCTCCCCAGTGCTTGAGTGTAGCCACCCCCCAGTCGCACCCCCACTGTTGCTCAGCCGGCCTATGAATTAAAGATTTAAGTATAAATATTTATGCATAAATGAAAAATAAAAATGAAACTCAAGGGCAGAAGGGGCTTGTTTGTGATACATTCACTGGCCCCAGGGTTTGAGGTCTTGAGTACCTAATATCTCTTTCATTCTTTTCCCTGGAGCAGGCCATCTCGGATTGGTCAGGCAGGGCTGGTCTCTTTCCTCCCCTATCTGGCTCACACACAGCCCTGAGGGTGGGGTCAGAGGCCAGATTGCCCATTGTTGGAAGGAAAGATGAGAGATCTTGTCATTGGTGAGCTATCATTCACTGAGGAATGGACAAGGAGAGAACCAGGATGGGCAAGGGGCATTGTAAATAGTGGGCTAAGCAGGCCCTTGCTCTTGTAGAGGTCACAGTCTAGTGAGAGAGGACATACGTTAGTAGAAATGTATGAAGATACAGGGAGAGCAGATACTAGGATGTGCTGTTGTAGTGCAGGGGTGTTAGGAAGACAGTTTTTGGAAAGTGGTTTGAGCTCAGAGTCTGGATAACTAGGAGTTAGATAAAGGAGGTGAGGTGGTGATTGAAATAAATCTCTTTACCCCGGTTATCCTATGGGAGGCAGTGCCGAGCCTTTTCCAGTATCACCCAAGGTGGGATGGTGGGTGGGTAAGACCTTGACTCCTAACTAAAACGGGCAGGATTTGAATCCTCCCTCCGCCATTTCCTGGCCACGTAGCCTTGGGCACTTTACTTATCTTTCTGTTGCTTCTACAGCAAGAGAAATGAAATTAATCCTGTTTTAAGGTGTTTTTCTGGGCTGCAGTTTGGAAATTGCATTAGAGCAGTGGTTTAAGGGACAGGAATGGATTTTAGTGCTTCAAAGGTGGCTTCAGGCAGACTAAAAAGTGATAATTATTGGATTTGGTTGGTGAGAACATGGTCAAGGGTGACTCCCAAGTTTCTGGCTTATGTTATAAATAACACAGAAAAAGGATACATGAATTTCATTAATTTCCTATTTATTGTGATGTTTTTCACACATGCAAAAATATTTCGTATGTGTTCTATTTGAAGGATAATAAAAATAAATGTGTTTACCGTTTAGGTCACTTGAGGAAAAGAATTTGCTAATATAATTAAAGCCTTTGAGTTGTCCATGTTTCTTTCCAGAGTTAACTGCTATCCTGAATTTTGATTAATCTTGCCAGTGCTATTGATTCTTATCATATATGTATTGATTCCTAAATAATATAGTGATTGGTTTTTTGTTGTTGTTGTTGTTGCAGTTTGGCCGGGGCTGGGTTTGAACCTGCCACCCTCGCATATGGGGCCGGCGCCCTACTCACTGAGCCACAGGCGCCGCCCTATAGTGATTGGTTTTATATGGTTTGGAACTTTATTTTGTTTGGGGTTTATTGAATTTTTTTCAGTCCAAAGGTTTATAGTCTGAATAAAATTTGGAAAATTTGAAAAAAACATATTCATAAGGGAAAAAAAGAATTTTTATGGGTACAATCCCACAAAGGTGTGATTAAAGCACAAAGGCTGCATAAACATTTCTGAGGGCTATATTTAAATTTGATATCATTGGGCAGCGCCTGTGGCTCAGTGGGTAGGGCGCCGGTCCCATATACCGAGGGTGAGGGCTTCGAACCCGACCCCAGCCAAACTACGAGGGTGGTGGGTTCAAACCCGGCTCCGGCCAAACTGCAACAAAGAATAGCCAGGCATTGTGGTGGGTGCCTGTGGTCCCAGCTACTGGGGAGGCTAAGGCAAGAGAATCGCCTAAGCCCAGGAGCTGGAGTTTGCTGTGAGCTGTGATGGCACAGCACTCTACCAAGGGCAATAAAGTGAGACTCTGTCTCTACAAAAAGAAAAAAAAAAAAGATAGCTGGGCATTATGACAGGGCGCCTGTAGTTTCATCTACTCAGGAGGCTGAGGCAAGAGAATCACCTAAGCCCAAGAGCTGGAGATTGCTGTGAGCTGTGACACAACAGCACTCCACCAATGATGACAAAGTGAGACTCTGTCTCTAAAATAAATAAATAAATAAATAAATAAATAATAAATTTAATATCATTGCTTAAGTACTTTGCAGCTCGCTGGAAAATGTTCAACTATCTCTCTTTTTCTCTCTTCCCTCTGCCTAGATGCAGTGGTTCTCAACCTTCCTAATGCTGCAATGAATTTTCATTGTTACAAAGGGGTTGCGACCCACAGGCTGAGAACCACTGGATCCTTTTCCCTGGCTGGCATATTCTAGTTCATCCTTTTTGACTCAGTTGGATGGAAACTCCTTTGTGAAATCTTCTCCATCCCCCAGGGAACCCGAGTTGCTCCCTCTCTCCATATCACAGTGCCATGCAGTTATCTCCTTACCCTCAGAAAGAAGAGGCTGTCATTGAGCAAGCAGACTAGAGGCTGGAAGCCAGAGAGTTACACAGGAAAACCCGGGCAGAAAAATCATAAAACCTTTATGACTTTGTCTAGTTAGTGCCTTTATCTTCCTCAGGACAGAAGCAAAAATAGAAGGTATATACGGAGGTATTTTTGGCATGTAGTTATAGTAACATCTATCTGTACTTCTTATGATTTATGAGGTTTGGGTTTTTTTTTTTTTTGGTCTAAGACGATTCATTAGTGTACTTCTAGCTACAATTATTTAAAAATATATTTGGCATTGACTAATGGACTCCTCATGGGGTGCTTCCTAGCTTCTAATGTGTTTTTATGACCTCAAATTAGAAACATGCAAGAGCCAGCCTGAAAAGGAAATGACCCAAGTATCTGTTAGCCCCAAAAAAGACAGCAAAGTCAATTACCATGTTGATTTAGTGTGGAAGGGAAAAGAAGCCCCAAGTCCTTATCCATGTTAAAGGAAAGGAAGACTAGTAGTTCTTTGATTACAGTGATGGAAGTTGCCTAAGATTATAGTGGAGTCCTGCCCTCTGTACTCCCCTTCTCCTCACAAAAAGAACACTGAGGCCTCTCTGCATGGTTTTTACCATTAGCATCGGTGGTGTCTCAGGCCTAGATGGCTCTAGAGAGTTGGCCATGCTGAAAGAAGGTGGTAGGGTCTGTGGAGAATTTTTAATTTTGTATTATTATTTTTTAAATTTTGGCATTCTTATGTTTTGCAGGGTAAGTCTAGAAGTTGAAAAATTGCCAGGCGCAGTGGCTCATGCCTGTAATCCTAGCATTCTGGGAGGCCAAGGTGGATGGATTGCTTGAGCTCCCTGGTTAGAAGCCAGCATGAGTAAGAGTGAGACCCCCATCTCTAAAAATAGACTGGTGCTAAGGCAGGCGCCTGTAGCCCCAGCTACTTGGGAGGCAGAGGCAAGAGGATCGCTTGAGCCCAAGAGTTTGAGGTTGCTATGAGCCAAAGAGTGCCAAGGCACTCTACCAGAAGCGACAAAGTAAGACTGTCTCAAAAAAAAAAAGTTGAAAAGTTGAGGCTAAAAAAGACAGGATGATTAATGGAGTGTGCCCCCTGTAGAAGAGAGGGCTCAGGAAGGACTCAGAGAACAGGTGAATGAGTTTATTAGGATCCACTGAGGTAAGAGGAAAGGAAATTGTGATGAGGAAATTGTGAACGCAGACAGCATTTTGGTGGGTGGGGCAGAGAAAATTCTGTGATCTCTATGCTTTCTGTGAAGGTGTGGTCTTATATCAAGAGCAGAAAGAGGAGGGAGTGGGAAAGATGACTTGAAGATAAACATTAAACTCCTTTCCCCTTGCCATCCATGACGCAGGAGGATATCTGGGCTGCAGAAAGATTCATCTGAGATTGAAGCTCATTCATGTGTAGAGGCAGCAAGTTTCATGCTTGTTAGTTCTGGAGTAGCCCACATGAAAAACGTGGATGACTGCAAGGATTTGCTGGGTGGGCACAGGGAAGGGACGAGGGAGCACTAGTGAGTGACTGATGTGCTGGCTTTTGGAGTTTAGGCTGGATAGGAAAGGAAGCCAGCGGAGATGGAAGTCTAGATCAGGTAAAGGGAGTCGGAGGAGCAAGGGTGGGAGGTTGTGGTTAGGGTGTGGAATGTCAGAGATGAAGATGATAAAGGCATGGGTATCTCTGGAGGTTGCTGCTGCAGGGTGCAGCTGGGGACAAGGGAGACTAAAATCTAGCAATGGTGAATGTTACTGGGCTTGAGGTTTCAGACACCAGGACATCCAAGATAACCCTCCCAGCAGTCATGCAGATTGGGGCTCTTCCTTCCATCTCCCATCGTAGAAGAAGGATCTCAGAAGGGCTTTGTGCTTTGTCTAAAATTATCCATCTTATACAGGGCAGATCAGTACTAGAATTTTCAGTTGGTGGTGACAAATTACACGGCCCATGGGCAGTTAGGCATAGTTTCCAATTATTTGGGGGTGGGAGAGATTGGGATGAACCCTCATTTAGTTGTATCACTGTAGACTCTAGGAGTATATAGAAAGTATCTGCCTTTGTCCCTCCCTCCACTGAGTGCCACCACTAATGACTGAGCCTGTTAATCCAGAGACCTTGTAAATCCAACTCTCCTTCTCTCCCCTCAATGTCTAGGCCTTTGTAAGTCTTTTCCTTTCCATCCACTTGGTTTAGAACTTCAGCATCTGTATTAGTTTCCTATTACTGTCATAACAAATTGCCACAAATTTATGGGTAGGTGTGTAGGTCATAAGTTCCAAATAGGTCTTGCTAGGATAAAACTTAGTGTCAAGAGAGCTGAGTTGCATTCTGAACACTCAAAGATCCATTTCCTTGCTCATTTCAGTTACTGGCAGAATTTAGTCTCTACAGTTGTAGGACTGTAATTCCCAATTTGTTAATGGCTCTCGGGTGAGGTCCATTCCTTCTCTGTAGAGGCCGCCACAATCCTTAGCTTAAATTAGCTCACATTTACTCCATCTCACACAATGAATCTCTCTGGACCCATTCTTTTTCCACTTTATGGACTTATGTGAATAGATTGGGCTCACCAAATAATTCAGAATGATCCCTCATCTTAACATCATTAACCTTAATGACACCTGTGATATTCCTTTCATATAATATTCACAGGTTATGGGGATTAGAAAGTGGACATCTTTCCGGAAGTCCACTTATTCTGCCTACTACAATATCTCACCCTGATGCATTTCATTAATTTCTTTAGCAAGTTTCCTGTCTTGGGGATCCTCTGTGTTGTTTCTAGGTTAACCTTTCTAGAACAAGATTTGACAAATCTTTCATGCTTAAAATCTTTCTGTCTTCCTGCCAACCAATGGTCAAATTAACACTTTTTTTTTTTTTTTTTTTTTTGTAGAGACAGAGTTTCACTTTATTGCCCTCGGTAGAGTGCCGTGGCCTCACACAGCTCACAGCAACCTCCAACTCCTGGGCTTAAGCGATTCTCCTGCCTCAGCCTCCCGAGTAGCTGGGACTACAGGCACCCACCACAATGCCCGGCTATTTTTTTGTTGCAGTTTGGCCGGGGCTGGGTTTGAACCCGCCACTCTCGGTATATGGAGCCGGCGCCCTGCTCACTGAGCCACAGGCGCCGCCCCTTAAGGTGCCGTCCAACACTCTTTTTTTTTTTTTTTTTTTTTTTTTTTTTTGTGGTTTTTGGCCAGGGCTAGGTTTGAACCCGCCACCTCCAGCATATGGGACCGGCGCCCTACTCCTTGAGCCACAGGCGCCGCCCCAACACTTTTTAGCTTCTATAGGAATAAAGGAATTGAATATGGTCCTGTGTTACTGTTTTAGCTTCATTCCAACCACCACTGCACTTTTCCTCTAATCCCACTTAATGATTGGCAATATTTACTGTGCCTCTTCTCCACTTATAGATTCCTGTGAAGTTCCTATTCCTTTTTCCAAACCAGCTCATTCATCACCTCCAGGAAGCTCATTCATCACCTCCCTACTATAACCACAGATAGTGCCCTTTTTATAATCTTTGTACCTTGTACGTGTTTCTATCTTTTGCACTGAACTCCAACGTGTGGTGATTTTGCCTTTCTATTTCACTTCGTTTGTTTACTTTCTCATCTCTCGGCCACACTCCACCATTTTCTAGAAGTGTAGCTCTCCTTGGGCGGGCTTTCTAACTTAACTATGTCTCCCTTTCCTTTTGTAAAGCTGGGGTGGCTCTAGGATCTTTCTCATGGGTGGTTGTGAGGATTAGAACGGTGAGCTGCACATGTTATGTTCTGATTAACACCTGCAGCCCCCTGCACAAAGTTACCATGTAGTAGGTGGTTAAGGAATATTTAAGGTATGGACGGATTTGTCTTACGTTCACGCACGTCCCTCACCCTTGGGAATATCTGGGTCTGAGATCCTCACCAAAAGGAAGATCCAGATTCTGCCCAATCCTGAAGGTCTCTTTGGAGTGTCCTGAGGAGAGCGAACCTTTCGCTCCATCGGCAAGGGCAGTCACAAAGAAGTCCGATGGGACGGCTCAGACCGCAGACTTCCCAGGAGTCAAGGAGCCTTTAACTCCCCGAGGAAGCCCTGCATCCTCCACCAATGGAAACCAGGTTCGGGAGCGCGTCAGATATCGTCGGGTAGACTTCAGGTCTTCAGAGGCCGAAAAGCCAAAGTTAGGTGCAGGCGGGATTTGGGCTTTCACGATTGTCATCATATAATTCATAATAATGGCAGCGGACGCTAACATTCACGCATACTTGTTACATGCCAGGTCAGATGCAAATGTACACTGCACATTTCACCGACTTAACGCACTACGCGATTGTTACTTCATTTTTCCAACTGAAGAAACTGAAAGCCAGGAGGGCAGCATCTTCCTTCCGTATCTCCCGACTGGGTCCTAGCCCCTAGCGCCGCCTAGAGGTCTGCGCCTGGCGGTGTGGGGTCCGGGCCCAGGCCGAGTCCCCGCCTGGGGCTTCACGCACCTTCTCCACCACCTTCTCCTCCGCGGGGGCCACTTCTGACCCCGAGCGCCCCGCCCCGCCTCACCCCACCCGGGCCCCTCGGCTCCTCCCCCTGGCCCGGCCCGCCCCCGGCCCCGCCTTTGAGCCCCGCCCAGGCCCCGGCCCCTCCTTCAAGCCCCGCCCCCGGCCCCTGGCTCGTCTATTCTCGTCCGCTGTGGCCCGCGCTCAGCTAAGGTCGCCGGGTGCCCGCGAGCGACTTCGCCGCCAGCCCGCCAGCTCGTCTCAGCGTCCCGGCGCCGCCGCGCCCCCTCCTCCGAGTAAGTGCCCTGGACGCGCACACCCTCGCGGGGCGCTCTCGCCCTTGGGTTGCGCGCTCCCAGCTCGCTGTGAGTTTCTGGAGTGAGTGTGAGTGGGTGTGAGCCGGTGCGCGTGGACGAGCGAGTGGAAGTGGGTGTGCGTCCGGGTGTCTGCAGGAGCGCACAGCCTCGGAAACTCCCCGGAGCTGGTTCACCCAGTTCCTGTGTCGCAGTGAGGCCCCAGACCCCCAGCTAGGAACCTTTACCGACTCTGGCCGACCCTTTAACCTCCACCTCCTGCTCCGAGCCCCACTCGCCCTTTCTTCCTTCCTTTTGTAGACTGGGCTCCCGCTATTTGTCAAGTCCTCCTGGTAACCACACGTGCTGACGAAAAGAATTGCCTGGGTTATCAGGATGCCCCAGATTGCAGACCCTGAGATTGTAATCCAACTCTGCATTGTGATACGGGCAAGGGCCAGAGTGGTTGTTTGAGATTATTCAGTGGCGATTTCCTTTGAAGAAGAAAAGCTTGTGTGTGTGTGTGTGTGTGTGTGTGTGTGTGTGTGTGTACAGGAGCGCACATGTGGCACTCGAGTACTCAGCACCTACCGCAAAGACACCTGATGACAGTCCAGGCCCTTCAGGTTCAGGGCAGCTGACAGTCATGTTCAAGACCAGGCTAACCCAACCAGGCTTGAGCACCTAACGGTTTTTTATTGAAGTGATGCCGTATTTCTAAACCAACTGATTTTCTAAAACACAGCACTAGGTAGAAAGAGTATCCCAAGCAGAATCATATAAGGAATGACACAGTAGTTTAAGTGCCCAGTGTTGCAAGAAGAAAATCTTTGGATTGCTTAAGACTGATAATTCCATCCGTACATATATTACTTTTATTGGAGGGGATCAATACTATCTCAATGCAGAGCGTAGTTCTACATTTTAAAAAAGTTAATTGATGGTTGGGAATGGTGGCTCACACCTGTAATCCTAGCATTCTGGCAGCCTGAGGTAGGAGGATCACTTTGAGGTCAGGAGTTTGAAACCAGCCTGAGCAAGAGTGAGAACCTTGTCTCTGCAAAAAATAGAAAAATTAGGGCTTGGTGGTGTACGTCTGTAGTCCCAGCCACTCAGGAGGCTGAGGCAGGAGGATTGCTTGAGCCCTGGAGTTAGAGGTTGTGATGAGCTGTGATGATGCCACTGCACTGTAGCTGGGGACTCTCTCTCTCAAAAAAAAAGTTAATTGAAAGCTTTGCTATCGTAACAGCAGTATTAATTCTATAAAATGGTTTCTTCATCTATAAAATAATGACCTGGTTGCTGGTGTCCCATCTGGTTCTAATAATCTCCGAGTTCTTCTACACCTCAGTTTGTTCTTGCTGTGAAGGTAGAATATACAGAAGATTTCCTCTGCTTCCTTGATAAGAAACCATTTATGAGATGCTACTAGGGAAATGACATTTTGAGTAGAAATTATTCATTGAGCTGTAAGGCTAGCAAAGCTGTGTGGTGAAAGGAAACAAGACATACAGCTTAGTTTTCCAGAAGCCATTGTGTACTGGCATATGAAAGTTAAGAGTTGGTAAATCACTGTAAGTGCTGCTTATCGCAGCAGATATTTTTAATCCTGGTTTGAATCCTGTGTAACACAAAAGTGTTTCCACACTGTTTTAACTAAGGAAACATAGTTTGCAATGTAAACATATGACTCCATCTCTCTTTAAGGAACAAAATAATGATCACACTTAATTAAACACTTGGAAACATTTATCGCCACCTTCTAATTAGATCTGTCATGAGAAATTAGATCAGCAAGTTAATGGTTTTTTTTGGGGGGGGGGTGCTTGTTTTTTAAGAGGCAGGATCACCCAGACAGGACTGCAGTGGCACCCTCATACGTGTAGCTCACTGCAGCCTTGGACTCCTGGGCTCAGCAAGGACTACAAGTGCACACCACCGCTCCTGGATTTCTTGCTTTCTTTTCTCTTTCCTTTGTCTCACGGTGTTGCTCAGGCTGGTCTTGAACTTCTGAGCTCCAGTGATCTGCCTTTCTCAGCCTCCCAGGTATCTGGGGCTACAAGGCTTGCCACGACACCTGCTTGCAAGTGATTGTTAATATTCTAGATGTAACACAATTCGCTTCTTTGTAGATTTTTTGGAATGCCTCCTGTTCCATGCTCCCCATACACATTAATCACCTTCTCCACCCACTGCCCATCTTCTGAGTTTTTCCCAATAATTTAAGTAAATAAAGTTTAGAGAAGTGTTCTACCATCTACTTCCCCATAAAAATATGAATGCCTTAGCTAGCTGAATGTTTTGTGTTAAGCTCTTTGCATTAGCAAGTATAGATTTTTCCATTATATTCATCTAGGTTACCTGATGATTTAAGAATCATAAATAGGGCTTGGCGCCTCTGGCTCAAGCGGCTAAGGCGCCAGCCACATACACCTGAGCTGGCAGGTTCAAATCCTGCCCGGGCCTGCCAAACAACAATGACGGCTGCAACCAAGGAATAGCCGGGTGTTGTGGACACCTGTAGTCCCAGCTACCTGGGAGGCGGAGGCAGGAAAATTGCTTGAGCCCAGGAGTTGGAGGTTGCTGTGAGCTATGATGCTATGTACAGCACTCTACCTAAGGCAACAGCTTGAGGCTCTGTCTCAAAAAAAAAAAAAAAAAAGAAAATCATAAATAGGTCAGATATGGTGGTTCACACCTGTAATCCTAGCACTGTGGGAGGCCAGAGGTGGTAGATTGCTTGAGCTCAGGAGTTCGAAACCAGCCCAAGCAAGAGTGAGACCCTGTCTTAAAAGTACAGCAAGTCTGCACAAATGGGCCTCTTAACTATTTTCTTTAAGGGAGACTTTTAGTCTATTATTCCTTTTTTTCAGATGTGTTAAACTTAGCAAGAAATGGAATTGTGTGAGTTGAAAAAAATCACACCTTTTAATGTCTCTTGATTTCTGTTTGTGACTATATTGCTAGACATTGTCTTCATTTCTGTTGAGCTGTCATGAGGACAATTGTGTTCTGGGATCCTAAACATAACAGCAAAAATTGGGGTGAGAGGACATAGTGGATGGGCCAGTAATAGAGGGTTTTCAGGCCTATTCTTTGTAATTCTAATTCTGTTGAAATTAGAGGAAAGGGTGTGTGGAGAGAAATGATTGCATCCAAACAGTACTCATTAGGAAATACTGAGTTGGGGGAGGAGCAGATTTCTACATGGTTTATGGCTTGGGGAACTTCAAATGGTTGATTTTTGAAGTGGAGTCCGCCAGAGCACCAGGTGCTGCAGAGGTCTTACAGTTAATTGATCCACTTAATCCTCATCTGCTGGGGTTAGCCCAAACTGCAGGCCACACACTTCCTTCTTGGAGATTTCATGTGTACTCAGAATGGATCTTTGCTCCATACCATGACACCATAGTCTCTTCCCCAGCCTCTTTCTTTTTGCCTGATACAAATTAAAGACCTCCTGGAGGCAGAGGAGGAAGAGGGATGACTGAGGGCTGCCTGTTCTCTCACAGAGGGGAAAGACGTGGGCATAGGGGCCGTTAATACTGGAGATACTGACTTTGGCAATGAGGGCACGCCCTGGGGCCAACCCGGATAACAAAATGGACACTTCACCCCAGTGTGGCATTCTCAGGGGCCTCTGGTGCTGATACAGCCATTAAGCAAACGTGCCTGGAGCCAGATTAACTTTTATCGCTTCAGCCCTCCTCACACTGCCCACATCCTGTATTTAATACCAAATGCACACGGTAAGAACTTGACAAACACCAAACAAGAGCGTTTACCACCCACCCTGTATGTTTCCCTGTGGTTAGGAATTCACTTCCCGCTCTCTAGTCTCTGTTTTCTAACTGTGGCCCTGGAGACTGAGCCAACTGTGGTTTCTAGACTTTTGTCTTTAATGGTGCTGTCCAATAGCTGAAAAGGAATGATTTGTGGGGTTGGGAAAAAAAAAAATCAGAGAACCTTGGTGCAAAATGTAATGAGGTCAGTTAGTTTTTATTCTACATTTTGGCCTGAAGAAGAGGAAATGAACTACAAGTGGATGGTAGATAGTTCTAGAATGTCAGAGGACCTTGGAAGTCACCTAGCCTATGGCCTTCTTATAACAAAGTTTACCAATATTCAAGTTTAGCAGTGTCTGGCTTGTCGATCTGGATTGCAGGAGCCAAACACCGTTCATTCATGCAGCAGGCATTTCTTGAGTTCCTACTGTGTGCCTGGAGCTGCACAACCTTCATATAAACATGAAGACCCGGGATCTGAGAGGGCAGGTAACTTGCACAGAGTGTATATTGGTAAGAAGAGATCCCTGAAGGTACGTTGTTAGGCAAAACGGATTCAGAATTCTCTTGTTTTTCATTAAGGAAAAGTAAAGGTACTTCCTTAGGGTGGTAGAACCATTTTCAAAATATTTATATTTTTCAATAATAAGAAACTGAAATAAGCACATTTCTTCTGACATCTGTTTTAAATATAACCAGTGTTATAGCTGCAATACGCCTGATTCTCCAGGATTTTGTTCTCTTGGCCTTTCACAGGGAGCATAGAAATTACCTGAGAGACTTGTTTAAAAATATCACAGACATGGGCGGCGCCTGTGGCTCAAGGAGTAGGGCGCCGGTCGCATATGCCGGAGGTGGCGAGTTCAAACCCAGCCCCGGCCAAAAACCACAAAAAAAAAAAAAAAATCACAGACGTGATAAAAAAAAAATACGTATATATATATCACAGACACAGCAATAGCTGAATAATGCCCAGCTCAGCCTTTTAGAGAGCAGTTGCTTTTTCTCTAGAGGCAAGTGCTTATCATCATATAGAGCCAAGGGAGCTGAGGTTCAGAACCAGCTGCAAAGCTTGTTTTCTTAGGTTTGCCCTTTTCCAAATAGAACAAGAAGGGTTACAAATCAACATGATAAAATTTCTGTTGAGGTGATTGAGGCATATAACTCTTTTCCACCTGAAAGAAATAAAGAGGAGGTGGTCACAGAAATGGGCCTCCAAGCTAATTTGTAGCTAAATCTGGGGTAGTTTCTTCTCTTTCTTTGTTACAGAGTCCTTGCTCTGTCGCCCTGGCCTAACAGTGCCATAGATGCCCAGCTCCCTCAAACTCCTGGTGTCAAGCAATCCTCCTGCCTCTGCCTCCTGAGTAGCTGGGATTACAGGCGCCCACCACAATACCTGGCTAAGTTTTCTTTTCTTTTGAGACCGATTCTCAAGCTTTTTTTTCTTTTTTTGAGACCGATTCTCAAACCACCCTGGGCAGAGTGCCGTGGCGTCATAGCTCCCAGCAACCTCCCACTGTTGGGCTCAAGTGATCCTCTTGCCTCAGTTTTTCTATTTTTAGTAAAGAGTAAACTGCTTTTTCTCTTGCTTTTTGCTCAGGCTGGTCTTGAACCTGTGAGCTTAAGGTATCTCCCGCCTCGGCCACCCAGAGTGCTAGGATTACAGGTATGAGCCACCGTGCCCGGATAATTTTTCTGTTTTTTTAGTAGAGACTGGGTCTCACTCTTGCTCAGGCCGGTCTCAAACTCCTGAGATCAAGCAATCCTCCCGCCTCGGCCTTTCAGAGTACTAGGATTACAGGTGTGAACCACTGTGCCCAGCGTGGGTTAGTTTCTTTAATGACAGAAAATAGAATAAATCCAACTACAGACTTGTAGTTTCCTTAAACATTGGAAATGAAGATGACTCTAATCAAGAAGTAGTTGGTTCAGATGCCTTTGCTAGAATCAGCTACGCATGTCTCAGCCACCAGTGTCCATGTGACTTTGGATAATCTGGGCTCACTGAGCCTGTTCCTTCACCTACAAATTTGGGACTGTATTTGCATTATAGGATTGTTGTGTGAATTAAACCAGAATATTCCTCTCCTGTTGTCAATGCATGGAAGGTACCCAGCAAATGGTAGACTTGGTGAGCTTGACCAAATGGGTCTTATTTCAAGAGGATGGTGTTAGTTGTGGGCCATAGTGGAGTACAGAGAGAGTGGTAACTTGTACTACATGTGGTTTCACCCTTTTTTTTTTTTTTTTTCCTCTAATAATGCCAGAGAAGCCCAGAGAATGGGATGGATGTAGCACAACTCCAGCAGGAATGTGGGGACACAAGATTGTAAGGGCAATGCTGGCGCTGGAGACACATGAGCCAGAGCAGGGTATTCAGGTTTTATGTGTTTGAGAATGAAGAAGAACCTTGGTGGCCGATCAGCCTCTCTGCATGAAAGAAGCTTATTATTATTTTTTTTTTTTTTTACAGCCTCCCGAGTAGCTGGGACTACAGGCGCCCGCCACAACGCCCGGCTGTTTTTTTTTTTTTGGTTGCAGTTTGGCCGGGGCTGGGTTTGAACCCGCCACCCTCAGTATATGGGGCCGGCGCCCTACCGACTGAGCCACAGGCGCCGCCCAAAAGAAGCTTATTAACAAGTAAGCTGTGAGCAAGGGGTTGGCCTTTCACAACTCCCACGTTTAAAATAGGTGATGGATAACACCCAGTTATCCAAGACAGACAGCTAGCTGCCTTTGGTGTTGCAAAGGGGCATGGGGAGGCCTGTCCCCAGGGGAAGTTGTAGGAGTTCCGGGAGGCAGCGGGCAGGGACGACATCTGCAGGATTATGCACTGGGCAAGCTCTTCTGGGGACATGGTACTTGGCAGAACACACAGTATACTCTTGAATGTCTGAAGGGAACCAAAAAATAAGAAAGAGCCCCCTAGCCAATCCCTTCTCTAAGCCTTTCTCTCTATTCCTTCAAATCCCAATTCATTTAGCTTAAGCCTTTCCCACTCCCAACTCTTAGTTATTTTACAAATATGCGTTTCTTGGCTGGACATGGTGGCTCATGACTGTAATCCTAACATTTTGGGAAGCTGAGGTGGGAAGATTGTTTGAGGCCAGGAGTTCAAGGGCAGCCTGGGCAACAAAGTGAGACCCAGTCTCTACAAAAAATGGATAAATCAGCCAGGCCTGGTGGAGCACGCCTGTAGTCTTATCTACTTAGGAGGGTAAGGCAGGGGTAGGAGAATCGTTTAAGCCTAGGAGTTTGAGGTTGCATTTGAGCTATGATGATGCCACTGCACTCTATCCTGGCAACAGAGGGAGACCCTGCCTCAAAAAAAAAAAAAAAAGAGGAGAAGACAGAGCTTGTGGTTTGTGCTGTGGAGGCCTGACGACACTCAGCCTCTGCTATCTTGGGCTCTCATCCGACTATGTTCAGACTCTCACACACAAGCAGACACAATAAGAAATGTCTTGTTCTTCTGAGAAAAAGTGCAGGCAAATATTGCAAAGTTTAGGACAAACTTCAATGACCTAAACCCTTGACAAATAAGTCCAGTACCTGATTCTGTGACCAGAGAACTACCCCTCCCCCTTTCTTTTCTCTTTAAATCAATGAGCTAGTTTGCTAGGAGATGGTTGATATTTGGTTAAATACCACTTTCCCTGCCCTCGAAGGGTGGAGCAGTCCTGACTTAGTGATAAAATTTCTCTTGCCCTGGTGCAGTGACTTCTGGAATATACCTGGAAGCAGGCCCCCACTCTGCTTCCTGTAAAAATGACCTCTGTTTGCACACACTTAGCCATTTTGCCCCTTTGCGTTTATGGCCTGGAATAACTGATAGCACCCAGTAAGGGAAGGGCTGCTACCACTCGCCAGGGTACCAGACCCTGTGTAAATAGGAAGCTCCTTGAGGAAGCCAGGAGTCCCAGCCCCGTGTACTTGTGGCTCTGCGCAGGTAGGGCAGTTGGTGAATGTGATTACCCAGGCAGCTGCAAAGGTGATACGCTGAATGAAACTTTGAACTAGTCCACTGTACTGTATTTTAGGGATCGTCTGGGGCTGTATCTTTGAGCCTGACTGCAAGTCATAATCACCTGAGAAGCTTAAAAAAAAGGGTGCAGCTTCTGGGCGCCTGTCCACCACAGCCATTACCCAAGGCTGAGTCTGGGAAGCTGTATTTCTAATAAGGCCCTCAGGGGACAGGTACACAGCAAATTGAGACTCTCTAGCCTGTGAGACCCATTTTCTTGTCTTGTTCTGTAAAGAAGCTTATTCAGGAAGTAGATATATGGAAAACATTTTTTTTTCTCGCTTTCTTTCTTTCTTTTTGGTGGGAAGCAGTGAAAAGAGCAAATCTGTTGAAAGTAGAGTGGCTTTAAAATTTAAAGAAGATTAAAACAAACCTATATAGACAAAATGAATACCTGTGTACTCTTTTTAAGAAATAACAAAGCACTTTTTCAAGTAGGGTTGAAAAATATTAATAAGCAACAAGAATAAAAAATAGCTAAAACAAATAATGATGTCCCAAAAAGAGATCTCGGAGTCGAAACCTATGAAACAGAGACATGGGTACATCTGCTCAGTGTTTGTTATTTGAAAATCTAGATTTTGAGTTCCTGACAATGGTGACATCATAAATCAGTGCGCTGGCCGACCTGGACACCTCGGGTTGCTTTGCCAAGTAGTGATCTGGGACGGGTTTGCCTTTGTCAAGAGTGGCACATACTAGGAAGCCCCACTCCGGCCTGCGAGTTGCCAGGTGGCCTGTTTTCCCTCCCTTGGCCCCGTTCTTCTGTCCTGAGATCCTGGCACCTCCAGGAATCTACTCTGATCTCTGAGTACCTTTTTCATTCTGTAATGGTGGGAAAATGGAGAACAGACCAGTATTTCTTTGAAGCTGTCTTCAGTAAGTTCCTCTTCCCCTTCTTCTTTTTCATTTTGAATTGTGCCAGTACTTGAGACTTTCTTCTCTATTTTTGAGTCTTGGCCAATTTTCAATATTCTCAAAGGGGCCAATGGAAATTGTGAATAATAAAGGTCCTCTACTGATGATACGTAGTGCTAATTTTCATAGAACCACTGCTTTTTTCTCTCTAGATTTAAATATTTGATCAGAGACCAACAAGAATGAAATGGACTGATTTGATTCTCACCTCAGCCCTCCTCTCTAGCCAGCCGTCCCCTGTGTTTGCTGCCCTAGAGCTGAGTCTACCCAGCCTTCCAGCCATGACATTGGGAAATGAGGAGGGTGGAGGAGCCTGGAGACAGATGGCAGGGACACCACTTTGTTCTTCCTGTCAAATACTGTCTTGACTCTGAGTTCTTACAAGTATATCCACTCCTGATTTTATCCTTTAATTGATATTTCGTACGCCAGACACAGTGGCTAATTCCTGTAATCCTAGCAGTCTGGGAGGCCCAGGCAGGTGGATTGCTTGAGTTCAGTAGTTTGAGACCAGCCTGAGCAAAAGTGAGACTCCATCTCCACTAAAAATAAAATAAATTACCTGAGCATGGTGCCTGTAGTCCTAGCTACTTGGGAGGCCAAGGCAAAAGGATTGCTTGAACCCAGGAGTTTGAGGTTGCTGTGAGCTATGATACCGGGGCACTGTAGCCTCGGGCAACAGAATTACACTTTGTCTTTAAAAAAAATTCCTTTAATATTTCTTGTATTCCAGGCACAGTGGCTCATGCCTGTAATCCTAGCATTTTGGGAAGCTGAGGTGGGAGAATCACTTGAGGCCAGACATTCAAGACCCCATTTCATTTAAACCATGGCAGGAAGAATACCATTCAGTCCATAACAACTAGGATGCTTTAGGCTGTAGGCAAGAGAGAGTTCAACTGATACTATCTCATCTGAATGGTAGTCTGGATAGGGCAGGTCTCAGTGGGTCAGTGGCTCAGACAGTATCTCCAGGCACCCAGTTCTATTTATCTTTCCGCCCTCCCATCCTTGTCATGTTGCCTTTTTATCTGCAGACATGGCAGGTCATGCGCAGGAAGTATCAGCTTCCTCGGCAGCAGGCATCGTAGGCACCTGCCGACCTCATTCTAAGGCAGGAAGTATGTGTGTATTTGTGTGAAAACGTGGGACTCAGAGGGGGGAGCCATAAATTAGTTTTCAAGAGTCCATATCTTCCTAAGTCTTCATTAGCCAGAACTGAGTTAGGACTTCCCTTGAAAGTGAGTAGTGGGTGTTGAGAGAGAACCTCTATGGGCCAAGAGGAAGAAGGGAGAGGGACATGTTACTGGGGGGACAAGCAGCATCTACACTTGCCCTGAGCTCCCATGACCTAGAGGCCATCCCTGCTCCTGACAATAATCCCAGGTTTTATTGGAATGAAAACTAATCACCCATGATGGTAGTTGGGAGGAAAACGATGATATGGTAGGTGCTGGAATCATACATAAGTACTACTAACGGTGAGTGACTTTATTATTATAATTTCTTTTTTTTTGAGACAGAGTCTCACTTTTTTGCCCTTGGTAGAGTGCTGTGGCATCATAGCTCACAGCAACCTCAAACTCTTGGGCTTAAGCAGTTCTCTTGCCTCAGCCTCCCAAGTAGCTGGGACTACAGGCGCCCGCCACAATGCCCAGCTATTTTTTTTAGAGACGAGGTCTCGCTCTGGCTCAGGCTGATCTCGAACTCATGAGCTCAGGCAATCCACCTGCCTCGGCCTCCCAAGTGCTGGGATTACAGGAGTGAGCCACCACACCCGGTTGACTTTTTACTATTAAAGATCACAAGTTTATAAAAATAGCACTACTTGCTTTGAACAAAGCACCCTGCATTGTTCAAATAGAGAGTTCTTTATATTTCTGGAAATGTTTACCACCCCAATAACTGTGGCAAACATTATTGACTACTTAGGGTGGGCCAGGCACTGTGCAGAGTGCTTCATACACATTACTGAATTTCATCTTTAGAATGGATCTATGAGAAAGGTACTATTGTTAATCCTCATTGACAGATGTGGGGCTGAGGTTGAGGGAGGTGAGTAGCCTGCTGCAAATGCCTGGCCAGGCTGAGATTCACACCTGGCAGCTCTGCTGCCTCCCACACTTGTGCTCTGAACTGCTATGAACTCCCAAGTTTTCTGTGATCTCACAGGCTGCTACCTCTTCAGCCAGTCAGGTTCTGCTCTTTATCTATATCCATATTTCATTCTTCACATTTTCCCATTGTTGTTGTCTTTATTTCTTTTATTATTCTTTCATTCATTCATTCGTTCATTTTTGAGATAAATGTTTTCACTGTATGACCGAGGCTGGTCTTGAACTCTTGGGCTCAAGCAGTCCTCCTGTGTTGGCCTCTTCTGAGCAGCTGGAATTATAGGCATGTGTCACCATGCCTGTCTTTTGCTGTTTTTAGAAGAGGAACCATGGGGGTGCACAGAGCTGGTCACTGCACATATGAGATGTGTAATCTCATGTCTGTGAGAACAGCTTTTTGCAATTCCTTTAGACATCCAAGAGGCCATTTTGCATTGAGACTGCCCTTGAGACATTTTGAAGCATGTTATTTGTTATAAGCTCTCAAAAACAAATTAAAATGTTGACCGGGTGTGGTGGTTTATGCCCATAATCCTAGCACTTTGGGAGGCTGAGGCAGGTAGATTGCTTGAGCTCAGGAGTTTGAGACCATCCTGAGCAAGAGTGAGACCTTATCTCTTCCAAAAATATAAAAAACTAGCTGGGTGTGGTGACAAGAGCTGATAGACCCAGCCACTAGGGAAGCTGAGGTAAGAGAGTCACTTGAGCCCAAGAGTTTGAGGTTGCTGTGAGCTGTGTGATGCCAGGGCACCCTACCAAGGGAGGCAGAGGGAGACTCTGTCTCAAAAAAAAAAAGAAAAAAAGGGCAGCACCTGTAGCTCAGTGAGTAGGGCGCCAGCCACATACACCAAGGGTGGTGGGTTTGAACCCGGCCTCAGCCAGATAAACGACAATGACAACTACAACAACAACAACAACAAAAAATAGCTGGGCATTGTGACGGGCACCTGTAGTCCCAGCTTCTTGGGAGGCTGAGGCAAGAGAATCGCTTAAGCCTAAGCGTTGGAGGTTGCTGTGAGCTACGAGGCCACAGCACTCTCCTGAGGGCAATATAATGAGACTCTGTCTCAAAAAAAAAAAAAAAGGAATTAAAAATGTTATAAGGGAAAATTTAATAAAAACAATGTAGATACTGTCATTGACCTTCAACATGGTAAGTTCATTGAACACCAGTTCCCGCAGATTTACTGCTGGGTCTTATCCTGCTCACTCTTGCACCTTCCAGTCCTTTCCATCAGTTGGCTGTGGTGCTAACACTCTTAGATTTTCTTAACATGTTTTTATTCTTTTATTGTGAAATAAAACACAAATACAAAAAGCTATGCAAAACAGATGCACAAATTAGTGAATTATTATGAAGCAAACACCCAGATGTATCTCTAACTCTCAGGTCAAGAAATGAACTTTGCCAGTAGCCCCAAACCTATACCCCGTCCTCACCTCATGCTCCTCGGTCCCTCCAAAGGGAAACATCTTCTGACTTTTACAATATTAATTATTTCTACTAATGTCTAGGTTTATCACCCAAATGAGCATTCTGACCCACTGAGTTTAGTCTTGCCCATTAAAGAACGAATTTGATGTGTCTTTTAAGTCTCTTTTTTCCCCCTTTTTGCAGTTTTTGGCTGGGGCTGGGTTTGTGGCCGGCACCCTACTCCTTTGAGCCACAGGCACCACCCTTTTAAATCTCTTTTAATCTACAGATTTACTTCCCATCCTTCTTCCTTTAAAAAAAGATAATTTATATGTTGAAGGACCTGGTCTGTTTGATCTACAGAGTTTCCCACGGTCTTTTTTTTTGAGACAGAGTCACTTTTGTCACCCTTGATAGAGTGCCATGGCGTCACAGCTCACAACAACCTCAAACTTGGGCTCAAGTGATCCTCTTGCCTCAGTTTTTTTTTTTTTTTTTTTTTTTTTAGGTGCACAAAGCTTTATTTCCATTTGGCCCAAGGCTTGGGAAAAGACTGCAAGGTGTTTAAAAAGCTGCCTTGTGGCTGGAGGAGGAGGCTCTGGCAGAAGCCCTGATGGTTTGAAAAGGGCTCCTCAGAGGTCACTGGTCTCCGCAGGCTCTTAGTCGCACTTGGGAGTGAGCCTTTGGAAAAGATATTGGCCCAGCCCAGCCTGGGGGCCAACCAGCCTGGAGGTTGGTCAGGTGGTTGCCCATCTTCTTGAGGAGTTTTACTTCCTCATCTAGGAAGTGACTGTCCAGGAAGTCACAGAGCTATAAGAAATTAGAAATCCAAATCTTGAGGCAGCACCTGTAGCTCAATAGGTAGGGCACCAGCCACATACACCCTAGTTCTAATCCGGCCTGGGCCAGCTAAAACACCAAAAAAATAGCTGGGCATTGTGGTGGGCACCCGTAGTCCCAGCTACTTGGGAGGCTAAGGCAAAAGAATCGTTTAATGGGCGGCGCCTATGGCTCCGTGGGCAGGGTGCTAGCCCCATATACCGAGGGTGGTGGGTTCAAACCCAGCCCCAGCCAAACTGTAACAAAAAATAGGCAGGCGTTGTGGTGGGCGCCTGTAGTCCCCGCTACTCAGGAGGCTGAGGCAAGAGAATCACCTAAGCCCAGGAGTTGGAGGTTGCTGTGAGCTGTGACACCACCACACTCTACCAAGGGTGACAAAGTGAAACTCTACAAAAAAAAAAGAAGAAGAAGAATTGCTTAAGCCCAAGAGTTTGAGGTTGCTGTGAGCTGTGATACTACAGCACTCTGAGGGCAACATAGTTAGACTCTGTCTCAAAAAAAAAAAAATCCAAATCTTGGAAAAGGGGGAGGCAAAAACTGCCACTTACTACAGGACAGATGTGGAAGGAGATTCAGAAGGAAATGTGCCAAGAGCGAACCCAGGGTGGTAAGTATGGATGATTAGCCATGGAAGTTGTGGGTGCTCACATGGACCCAGGGCAGAACCCAGGGCATGAAGATCCAAAAGAGCTGGGTTCAGGCTCTTCTCCAGGGCCAAGGCAGCTTCCATGGCGTCCAGGGTTGTACCCCATTCATCTTGAGATGGCTTCTGCATGTCCAGGAAGAGAGCGTGGCTGCCAGGCTGGTTTTGCATCTTCTAGAGACGCTCAGAGCCCTCCTGCTTCTCCTCCACCAACTCGTGGCAGAAGTGGCCCTCGCCTTCCAGAGCCACATGGCCGCCGTCGAAAGAGTAGCCCAGAGAGAGGCAGGTGTGGGAGGCCCCCAGATGCAAGTTGACCAGGTGGTTGACTGCTGCCTCCACATTGGTGGAATCATTCTGATGAATCTGGGAGCTCATGGTTGATCGGTAATAAGGAACTAACTACAAAAAAACGGTGTTAGCTGGCTCCAGAGGCAGGAGATGGCCGCGAAGATGGTCCCAGAGATTGCAAGTGGAAAAGAAAAGAATGAGACTGGAAAATTGCCGAAGGCTGGAAGAAAGGGAGTTCCCGGGTCTTTTCCGTCCAAACGCTGTTGAAGCACGACACAGATCCAAGGGACCACCTCATGTGCCGCCCAGTTTTTCATATTTAGTAGAGAGGGGGTCTCACAGGCTGGTCTCAAACTCCTGAGCTCAAGTGATCCACCCGCCTCTACCCCCAGAGTGCTGGGATTACAGGTGTAAGCCACTGCCCCTGGCCAGGGTCCATTGGCTCTTAGCCACACTGCTTTACTTCCTCTTGTAGAAAGTACACCTCTGACTTCACCGAGCCAGCTTGCAGGTGCCTGCTGTAGAAATAGAACCAAGGTTCCCGTGGTTGGAGGATGGAGATGGCTACGATATGATGTTAAGATCTTGAGTAGACTTTTCTCAGCGCTGTCCAAGATCCCTGATTTAGACGCTGCGGCAGGAATGGGAGGAGCTGGGGGAGTAATACAAATATGGCTCTGCCTCTCACAGCCTGAGCAACCCCAGGCTTGCAAATCCATTGGCAGGGCTGCAGACTTGAGAGTGTCTTGCTGCTAACAAGTCAGCCGTGTTACTGGGCACTTGCTTGGTAACTGCTCAACAAGGAGCGATCAATTTTGAAACTCATTAAGGCCTTCTGTTAGTGAATTTGTTGGGGAAAGAAATTAATAATCTAAAAGTAAGGCTTTTGAATTTCTTAGATGTGTTCTCAGAATCTTCTTAAAACTTAAAGCATCATTTTCTATCCAGAGAAACATTAAAGACAAATTTTGCTTGCATAGTATTTTTGAAATACGACCTTGTTAAGCAAAGGATGCACCTGTTACTTGGTACTATGCAATAAGAAAAGCTCTGGACAGGCCTGCAGGTGGTGGATTCTCCACAGCAGAGCTTTTCAACCTTTTTTAATCTCCCAGTACACTTAAACCTATAGTTAAACTTTCATGGCACACTTAAATTATGTCGTCCAACAAAAAGAGTAAAAAAAAAAATATATATATATATACTTACTGTGCTTTGAAGTTCTTTTGAAAATAATTTAATTAATGATTTAAAAGAACTTTGTGTGGCACACCCAAGATCCCCTCATGGGATCCCCTCATGGCACACCAATTGCAAATCACTGCTCTAGAGGCCATGCGATTTTGCTGAGATGTTCAACCCCTTGGGCCATAACTGCCACCCCTAAGAAATGTGAAATATAGATGAGATGGTCTCTAATCACTTCCAGCTCAGGACGTTCTGTAATTCTGATAATTATCACCTGTACTTTTCATTGTCATTTTAAGCATGGAAACTAGGGGAGTCTGAAGCCACTGGCAGAGAAGGAAGGGTAGTGTCCTGGGTCCCTGTGGGAAGGAATCTGTCCTACCCCAGTGTGGCATGAAGAATTCTGCACAAGTGGCTTGGGCTGGGAAGCTAGAAAGAACTCTGGCCCTGAGTCTTCCCACAGGGCTCCAGCACTGCCAAATGTTGTCCTGAGATAGTCTGGAAGAGTAAATTTATTTTTAGATCATTTTTGTGTTCCTTGCCATTGCTCTGATAAATGTCTGTTAACTACACTAACGTAACAAGGAAATCTTGCTTAATTATGTTTTACATAAGAAAGCCCATCGGTAACAGTATCCTGGAAGCGGACACAGGGGAATTCATTTTGGTAGGAAAAGAGTTCATTATAGTATTGTGGTTTTTAAGAAGAACGCGAAATGAAAACTATAAACAACTTAAATGTGCATCAGCAGCTAAGTGCATCTTGGTGCTTCCTTGAGGTGGAACATTCTGCAGCTTTGGAGCAAAGTGCGTCTCTGTGCACTGATACGGAAAGATCTCCAAGACAGATTACATTAAAAGCAAAATAATGACCTCATTATGTTATAAAAGGCGTATTATAAGTTTATAAGTGCGTAAGCATACTTTTTTAGAAGAATGAACAATATACTGTGGGTAGAGGGGAAGGAGTTTAATTTTTCATCTTATCCCTCCTATAGACAATGCTTAAACTTTATAATAAAAATGTATTTGGCAAAGGAGAGAGTTCAGACTCCAGTTGAGGATTTGAGGGATCTAACACTTCCGCAGAAGAATCTGTATAAAAATGGCAAGCTGAAAGGAAGAAAGGAAAGCAAGGCGCTGTCTGCGCACACTCAGGCTCCCACCATCCGGCGGCTTCCCAGTCTACCTCCCCAGCCTCAGCTGTCCTCTTCTCAAAACATGCTGCCTGACTGTTGCATTCCTCTCACCCAGGATAGTCCATGGCTCCCAGTATCTATGAGAAAATGTCCCGAAGAGCAGCGTGGCCGAGGGAGCAGGGCATGGGCCTGGCCCGTGGGGTTCGGGCACCTGCACCAGGCACCATGCTGGTGCGCGTAGCTTCCCCTAGCCTCACTCTTCCCACTTGTAAAACAAGTTGTCAGGATTAAATAGAACAGCAAATGCAAACCTCCTTGTCCAGAGCTCCAAGGACAATATTTGCTCACGTGCCCCACCCTTCTCTCCGCGTCCAAGGCCAGGTCCAAATCCCACTCCTCCACGGCATGTTTCCTTTGGTTCCCGTTCCTAAGCCCTGCGCTGCTCCAAAACATAGGACTCTGCCCCTCCCCACCTTTGCCTGGTTATACCTTCCTTCCTTTCTTCCTGCAGTGACCCTTGTGTCTCTTCCCTGGACAACATCAACCTGTCCTCCACGAGACACTTCAGACACTGTCCCTGCCATGAGACCTCCCCTGGTTCTGCTCTTTACCAGAAAAGAAAGTCTAGACGTAATCCCTTTCTTTTGCGATGTTAAATAGCTGTTTAGCGTCTCCTGCCTTTGTTTTGATTAAGCTCTGGAGGCATTCCACCTTAGCTGGGCGCTCGGTGTCCCCTGCTGGGATAGTTTGTGGGGAGCAATAACCAAGTTTTGGTCTTATTTTTTCCTCAGATTTATTGGGGTATAACTGACAAATAACAATTGTATACATTCAAGAGATAGAATGGGATGATTTGATAGACATACAAGTTGTGTAATGATGGGCCAGCTGCAGTGTCTCATGCCTGTGAGCCTAGCATTCTGGGGGCTGAGGTGGGAGAATTCCTTGAGCTCAGGAGTTTGAGACCAGTCTGAGCATAAGCGAGAAAGATCCTGTTTCTACCAAAATTAGAAAACTTAGGGTGGCGTCGTTTTGGGTGCCTGTGGTCTCAGCTACTGGGGAGGACCTGTAGTCCCTGCTACTCAGACGCTGAGCCAGGATTGGTTGAGGAGTTTGAGGTTGCTGTGAGTTAGGCTGACACTACTCTAGCCTGGGCAACAGAGTGAGACTGTGTTTCAAAAAAGAAAAAAAAAAACAACGTATAATGATTACCACAATCAAATTAATTAACATCCTTCTGGACACATAGTTACCATTTGTGTGTGTGTTAAGAACACTTAAGGTCTTAGTAAATTTCAAGCAAACAACACAGAATTATTAACTATAGCCATTGTGCTGTACATTAATTCCCCAGAACTTACCGACTTTATAACTGAAGGATTGTACCCGTGGCCAACATCTCCCATTCCCCAACCCCCAACTCTGCTCCTGGCAACCACCGATGTGCTCTCTGCTCTACTGAATTAACTATATTTTGTTCATCTCTACAACTCACCTCTATGCTCATGTTCTCAGCAAACATTATTAATGAACGATTTTTATGGTTTGCCCAAATATCGTTGTACTTTCATTTGAGAAATTATTTTACTTTGACACTAAAAATGGGAACATTTCCTTGACATCCACTCTGATCAGCAGGGCAGACAGTTTGTTCTCTTTGCAGGCATCAAGTTTGAGAACTATGGGATTGCTAACCTTGAAGGATTTTTAGGAGAACAGGGAGGCATCTCATCCGGGATGGTCCCCACAATCACCACCCCTAGAGGAGGAACTGGCTCGTTAGCTCTTGTCTGAGGAGCTGAGATCTTACCCTGATAATTTTAAAAAGTAAACATACTACACCCACTATTAAGACAACTCCCAGCAAAAGTAAAGGAAATTTAGAAAGAAAAAACCGTCTATAGATAGGTGTGAGAAAACATCTGTTTACTTTCTCATATTTCTTTTCCTCTCTATCTGTAGTTACATACAGCTGTGACCATAGAATGTATCTGATGTTCTGCTGCTTCTTAATATTGTTTCCTACACAGTTTTCTGTTTTTATGAGCATCTGATTCTGTTTCTAAATGAAATGATTGGAGTTTGGCTGATTTTTGCTTTTCTTAAGTAAGAAATGGAGAGTGTGAAACACACATGTAGCCTGAGGGAATGTTAGTTTCACATATACAGGGTTGACTATTTTACACTTGATCTTAGCCAAAAGGCCGAGAAGCGATGGGGTTGACTATTTTAAATCCTACATGAACTTTATGCCTATCCTGTATTTAAAAGACATGATCTCATTCTGACATTGCTGTGTCGTACTAAAATATTAACAAATTATTTGCTTAATGTCTGTAGCACAATCAGTGGGATTACGGTCTTGAGTCACTTAAAGACGTTTTCTTTAATTAAATACACATCTTTAAGAGATTAGGCAGAGTTTTTCTCAAGCAATGGCTCTTTATTTACTAAGGCCTGTTGGGAACAGCTGGAAGGCAGCCATTCCTTATCAGCAGGCTTGTGTAACTAGCCCCACGTTGTTTGCTAATAAATGTCAGGTCTCAAATACTAATAGGATGGAATAATTTTACTTAGAAAAATCTATCTTTAGCCCCCTTTTCCAGAAGAAATGGACTGACTGGTGCCTATAGGCAGTGAGGTGTGTTTAACATCTGGAAAGAATTAAGCTAAATACCAGAATTTCTTTGAGGTTTGTGGATATAGACTCCAAAGAGAGAGAGGGGGGTGTTTAATACTAAACTGCACAGAATTATAACAGCACTAACTACTCATTCTAGGAACTAATCTTGCTTTGGCTCTAAGCTAAATTGGCCATATTTGTGCTCCTTTGGTTGACTTAAAGCAGGCGTCCTCAAACTTTTTCAACAGGGGGCCAATTCACTGTCCCTCAGACCATTGGAGGGCCAGACTATAGTTTAAAAAACAAAACAAAAACTATGAACAAATTCCTATGCACACTGCACATATCTTATTTTGAAGTAAAAAAACAAAACAGGAACAAATACAATCACACCGCCTCATGTGGCCTGCGGGCTGCAGTTTGAGGACCCCTGACTTAAAGCCATGTTCACTCTTTTTGACCATGAGAACCAACTGTCTTCTGGCATGAGTTTGTAGCTTTTCTTTACGGAGGTTCTTAATTATTTTGATATTTCTTTCATCATGCAGAGTCATCAATCCATACATTTATTCATGGTAAATTTGCCTTCTGGGCCAATTTCCCTGTTAGGAACTAGTGTATTTTCTAAGCTCTTGCCTTGCTCTGCTTATCATGTATAGTCCCCTATAATTTCACAAAAGGATGCTGATCACATCTCTTTGTGTTTCCAATAGGGTGACTGCATCTTTGTGTGGCAACTATGACTTTATTTATGAAATAAATAAGATGTTGGACTGGGCAGCACCTGTGGCTCAAAGGAGTGGGGCACTGGCCCCATAAGCCAGAGGCGGTGGGTTCAAACCCGGCCCTGGCCAAAAGCTGCAAGAAAAAAAAAAATAAAAAGAAATAAAATGTTGAACCTATATTTTTTTCTGTTTGTATTTATGACGTAAAAAGAGGCATTTAGTTTTACTACTCACTCAGACCAGCTTAACTGAGTCCTCAGAGGACCTATGGGAAGGAGTCTGTTAGACTATAACTTAGCTATGAGTTTGAGAGAAGACCTCTCTTGGGCTGGAATCTTGTTAGAAATATTTGAGACATCTTCTCAAATAGAAACTTATGAAATGCCTTCAGTTCCTGGAACTGGGGCCAGAGTGCCTGGTGTGGGGATTCTGCCAGCTCCAGGCTGCTTAGATGTGACACGGAGATTTGACACGGAGCCCTGTCACAGTGGGTGCTGTTTACTGTTGCCAGCTTCTCCCCCTCATACCTGTCACTCATTCTTGTGGTGCTCCACCTGTGACACTTGGAAGTTACTCTTGCCCTGTGATAACTTAGGAACATCAGAATGGGAGAGATGTCCTGATGGAGAGATATGGCGAGATCTCTCTCTCTCTATTTCTGGCTGTATTTTCTGAAAGCCACGGCTGGGGTGAGAATCCAGACTGCCAGCTCTTACGGTTTCCATGCTACCAAGTCCTTAAAGTTAAAAAAAAAAAAAAAATTACAGATGCACCCAATAGGAAGTCAACCCAAGGCACAACATCACCAATTATTTCATTAAGTTTTTCAATTATTTTATCATTCAGTTAATCAAGTAAAGATTATGAAATGTCTTAGTAAGACATTCAGAGAGTTGAAACATTTAAAAGGAAATGCCCACTGGGAAATATTAATCTAGTTCTAAGGAAAAGCTTAGAATGGAAATAATTGGAATTCAATGGGTAAGAGAAGTGTTATTAGCCAACTATTATTACATAATAAATCACCCTAAAAGATAGTAGTTAAAAACAATAAATCTCTATCATTACACACAGTAATTCTGTGGGTCAGGATTGTAGAAACTACTTAGATGGTGGTTCTAACTTGGGGTCTCTTATGAGGTTGTTGTCAGGGAGTTGTCCAGGTGAGCTGACCTCTGAAGGTGTCTCTCTGGCTGGAGGATCCAATTCCAGGATGGGTCACTTGTATAGACGGCAGGTTGGTGCGGGCTGTTGGCAGCAGTTCCTCACCAGGTAGACCTCTCCAAAGGTTTCCTGGAGTGACCTCATGACCTGGTGGGTGGCTCTCTCCAGAGTAAGTGATCTAAAAGAACACAAGGTGGAAACATCGTAAGTTTTTTACAGTTGAGCCTTGGAAGCTTCCATGTTCCCTGTTGGCTACAGAGGTCATATGAGTGAGAATTTCAGGAGGGAGTGAATTCTAGGAGGCAAGAATCATTGGCAGCGTGTTGGAGACAGGCTGTCTCAAACATCATAATAGTAATAAAAACAACCATGTTGGGTACCTACAATGTTGGCTCTAGAGTAGCTGATGTTGAGGGAGAAGATGGCCGATAGGATAGGGAATCAGAGCAAAGGAGACTAGACAGCAGCAGATGTGAGTATTCTCAGGGGACATTGGCTGGAGCAAAATCTGACAAGAGAGGAAGGTGCCAAGGCCTGTAAGGTCTTGATTGCCAGGGTAGGGAGTTTAGCCTTTCTCCAGTGGTTAGTGACAAGTCACTGAAAGGTTTTGAGCAGGCCAAGGACATGACCATTGGCATATTTTAGCTTTAGTTTAGTGTGAGCTGTAGGGTTTTGGTGCCCTTCCTTCCCTTTCATTTTCAGTATTATCCAGGTGGTCAGCTCTCTAATTTCTAAAATGTGCAACACTTCTGCCCACGTTCCTTGCTCACATACCACCTTTAACTTTTAACTTTTCATGTATTTGTCCTGTTATCACAGGTTGATTACAAGGGCCATGGGGCCGTATCTTTATCTATGTCTATTTCCCCTGTTGTACCTAGCACTCTGGATACCCAATAAATATTTGCTAACGATTTAGATAATAGCAGCTGATTACTCTGTGTGTGTACACTCTTTCTGGCCTGTGGTGCATAATTTACAGTTAAACATTTTTCAAAAGAAAGAACCAGTACAGTGGATTTGATTTATGTAAGGGGAAAAAAGTATTCAAGATCAGTTCTGTGTGCTTGACATTTGCCATAATATTTATAGGAAACTTGGAATAATAATTTTATTTTTAAAAAGTCTTGAGATTATTTTTAGCTTCAAAGAAGGTTTTATGTTGACTAAGTTGGGCTAGTGAAGTAATAACCAGCCATAGTGTGTGTGACATAAGGACTGCTTTTGTCTTTGAATAGTGAAAAGAAGCCTCTTTCAGGCACACATAAGACATTTATAGGATAAAACTACTTTTAGGATTTGGGGCATAGTTTTGGCCCCTTCCTGCCCAGTAGTTTGAATGGAATGATCATTGTCCATGTATTTTCATTGACTGTATAAGTATTCCATCCAAGGGAGAGTTCCAGGAAAGTTGGAGACTTCCGGTGTCAAGCTAGATATTTTTGCTTTCTTCTCTTGAAATTCTCCGTCAAGCTAAAAAAGTAAAAGCCAGGAATGCAGACTATCTCCTCGTAAACCTTGGAGACATCTGTAAGCCTGAACCACCCCGGGCCTAAAGATAGAAAGCAGAGGAAGTGATGGCAAATGAGTTTGCAGAGAGAAAAAGGGGGGCCGAGAACAAAATTCCTTTGGGGAGTGGGCAAGCAGAGGGACAGGACTAGAGCAGTGGTCGTGCTCACGCAATCCCGGGAGGCTCAGAGGCAGAGGACATTAGATGGGAGTGTTGGAGGGGACGAGGTAAAGGGGGTTCTACCCTGCAAGAGGTAAAGGGGATTCTTAGGACAACTAAAGAAGGTGGTTTCCCATAGCAGCTGTGGCCCAAGAAAAAGACCAAGCCCAAAATGGAACTGAGGGAAGCGGGTCCTGGAGGAGTGTTGGGGGTAGAAGAAGGGCACACAGTGGGGAGGAAATGAAGCTGATTTTAAAAGCCAGGCTCCTGTAGTCTCAGCTACTCAGGAGGCTATGGTGAGAGATCCCTTGAGCTCAAGAGTTCGAAGAAAAAAAAAAGGGGACAAGGCATGATGGCTTACTCCTGCAATTCTTGCACTCTGGGAGGCTGAGGCTAGAGGATCCCTTGAGCTTAGAAATTAGAGACCAGCCTGAGCAAGAGCGAGACCCTATCTCTATGAAAAATAGAAAAATTAACCAGGTGTTACAGGCACCCATAGTCCCAGCTACTCAGGAGGCTGAGGCAGGAGGATCCAAAACCCAGGAGTCTGAGATTGCTTTGAGCTAGGCTGATGCCGTGGCTCTCCAGCCTGGGCAACAGAGTGAGACTCTGTCTCAAAAAAAAAAAAGGAAGAAGGAGAAGTCCTGGGTCCAGGGTTTGAATCCTGTTTTTGTTATCAATGAACCGTATGTGTGAGCAAATCAGTTAATGTCTTTGGATTTTAGTTTCCTTATTTATAAATACAAAGTTAAATCACATGATGTTTGAGGTCTACTTGAACTCAGGTATTTTGTGATTCTGTGGGGGAAAAGACAAAACCCAGCAATTTTACTTCTATACCTCTACCTAAGAGAAGTGAAAATATGTGTCCACACAGATACGTACAGGAAAGTGTTCATAGCAGTTGTACATGTAAGAGTTAAAAACTGGAAACAACCTACGTATCCACCAGTTTGGGAGTGGAAACAAAATGTGACATATTTATTCAAGGAAATAATATTCAGCAATAAAAAAGAACAAAGTATTGTACCTAGTGCCCCACGGATGGACCTCAGTAACATTATGCGGAGTGATTGAAAGCAGATGCAAATGAAGACAGACTGCGGGAGTCCTTTTATATGAAATGTCCAAAAATGGCCAATCTAGAACGACAGCAGGTAGATCAGTGGCCGCTTGAGGCCGAGGGGAGAATGGGAATTAACTGCAAATGAGCACTTTGGGGATGATGAAATGTTATTCTTCTTTTTCTTTTCAACAGTATTTATCTTTCTCTGTCTTACTTATTTCACTTAGCATCCCGTCTGCCCACTTCATCCATGTTGTGACAAATGGCAGGATTTCTTCTTTTTTTATTCTTTTTAAAACATTTATTTTAACTGACAAGTAAAAATTGTCAAATATATGCCCTACAGCATGATGTTTTGATATACCTATACATTGTGTGGTGGCAAGCTCTTTAACACGGCCATCGCCTTTGAATGTGTTGACATAACGTGTTGCTATTGGTTGCTGTTACCAACATGCACCGCGCATCCCTGGAACCTGCTCTTCCTGTCTAACTGAAACTGGAAGTCCTTTGACCAACATCTCCCCAAGTTGCCCCAAACCCCAAGCCTCTGGTAACCACCTGTTCACTCTGTTTGGGGGGGGGGTCAGCTTTTTTACTCCATATGTAAGTGCTCTTATGTAAGTGAGGTCATGCATGTTTGTTTTTCTGTGCCTTACTTATTTCCTTAATGTAATGTCCAACGGATTCACAAATGACAGAATTTCTTCTTTTTAAAAACTGAACGCTTAAGACATGGTGCTGGCCAGTGTGTTGGAGAGAGACCGCTACTGGTGAACCAGCGCGGGGTTTTCAGACTCAGGGATCGTGCAGATCTGCTAGATCTGGGTCCAGAGAGTCCCAGTGATGGGCTGAGCCTGGTCACGCCCCGCTGGGGTGTCCCAGAGGAGCCAGGAATTGAAATGCTTCATGGAACCACCACTCCGGCCTTCAAGTTCCACCACGGAGTCATAGTTGCAGCTGACTCCTGAGCTACAGCGGGTGCTTACATTGCCTCCCAGACGGTGAAGAAGGTGAGAGATCAACCCCTACCTGTTGGGCACCATGGCTGGGGGTGCAGCAGATTGCAGCTTCTGGGAGCGGCTTTTGGCTCGGCAATATCGAATCTATGAGCTCCAAAATAAGGAGCGCATCTCTGTAGCAGCTGCCTCTAAACTGCTTGCCAGTATGGTGTATCAGTACAAAGGCATGGGGCTGTCCATGGGCACCATGATCTGCGGCTGGCATAAGAGAGGCCGTGGCCTCTACTGTGTGGATAGTGAAGGGAGCCAGATCTCTGTAGCTTCTGGCTCTGTGTATGCTTATGGAGTCATGGACCGGGGCTACTCGTATAACATGGAAGTGGAGCAGGCCTATGATCTGGCCCGTCGAGCCATCTACCAAGCTACCTACAGAGATGCCTACTCAGGAAGTTCAGTTCAACCTCTACCACGTGCGGGAGGATGGCTGGATCCGTGTCTCTAGTGACAATGTAGCTGAGCTACATGACAAGTATAGGGGACTTATTCCCTGAAGGAGGATGGATATGGCTGCTTGCATTTTGAGGGGTGACTGTCAGTGGTAATATGTATACAGCACCCCATCCTCTCTATAGTGGAGGATTCTCAATTGTGTTGATACTTATTTTTAAGCTCTGGAACATTGGCCTCTGTGTAGTAACAGTTATTAGTGAGCTGCTACAGAGGTGACTATTCATTTTACTTTCTTGGATGTTAACATTACACTACTCACTACTCGACCTCAAAACAAACAAACAAAAAACTGAACGGTTTTCCATTGTGTATGTACATACATTTTCTTTCTCTTTCTCTCTCTCTCTCTTTCTCTTTTCTTTCTTTTCTTTTTTTTGTGTGTGTGGGTGTGTGTTAAAACAGAGTCTCACTCTGTTGCCCTCCATAGAGTCCCATGGTATCATCATAGCTCACAGCAACCTCAAACACTTGGGCTCAAGTGAACCTCTTGCCTCAGCCTCCTGAGCAGCTGGGACTATAGGTGCCTGGCATTATGCCCAGCTAGTTTTTCTATTTTTAGTAGAGATGGGCATCTTACTTTTTCTCAGGCTGGTCTAGAACTTCTGAGCTCAGGTGATCCACCCTCCTCAGGCATGAGCAACCGTGCCTGGCCCACATTTTCTTTATTCATTCCGGATGATGGAATGTTCCAAAACTTGGGTTGTGGTGATGGTTGCACAACTCCCTAAATAACTGAAAATTTGTATATACTTGAAACTTAGAAGCAATCATTCCAGGCTCAGGCTATTGTCAAAAAAGAAGGTAAGAGTGATAGTTACCATCTTTCCTTACTTTTGTATACTTGTCCAAGGATTGCTTTTCAAACCTTACAATCAACATTCTGAAGAAGGTTGATTTAAGCCAGGTACAGTGGCTCATGGCTGTAATCCTAGCACTCTGGGAGACTGAAGAGGGTGGATTTTTTGAGCTCATGAGTTCAAGACCAGCCTGAGCAAGAGCGAGACCCCATTTCTAAAAAACAGCCTGATGTTGTGGTGGGCACCTGTAGTTCCAGCTACTTGGGAGGCTGAGACAAGATAATTACTTGAGCCCACGATTTGGAGGTTGCTATGAGCTATGGCCATGGCACTCTACCAAGGGCAAAAAAGTGAGACTATCTAAAAAAAAAAAATAGAAAAAATAGCCAGGTATAGTGATAGGCATCTGTAGTCCCAGCTACTTGGGAGGCTGAGGCAAGAGGGATTGCCCAGGAGTTAGAGGTTGCTATGAACTACGATGAAGCCATGGCATTCTACCCAGGATAACAGAGTGAGACTCCTTCTCTAAAAAATAAAGTTGATTTTTGTTCCTATTTCACAGTGAGGAAAGGTGAGGCACAGAGAGTCTCAATAACTTGCCTGGGATCCAGCAGCTAGCAAGAGTTAGTGCTGGGACTGCTTGACTCTGCAAGCTGGACTCTTACCCATTTTATTCTCCTGGTTGCATTGCAACACATTTTCCAAAACTTCAGTCTAACCTTCATGAACCTTTATGGAATCCATATGAGGCAGGTGAGAAACAGGAGGTGAGATTTTCCTAGGGGGAGGAGCTGTAGTGGCAGATGTCAGTTCAAGGCGTGTTTGGTCTTGGAGGCACAGTTTTGAGCTGCCTCGTGCTAAAACATTACAAGTGGGCCTTGAATTGAAGGTAGTGGAGACGGTTGTTTGGAATTCAGAGTCCAGTTTCTCATTTATTGTCAGGATTATAAGAAGTCTCCCAACTGGTCTACCAGCTGGACTTGCCACCCCGTTGTCCCATTTCCTTATGTAAGAACCTTCAGCGAATGTCCCCACATTGCCTACAGGTTAGAGTCTGAAGTCCATAGTTTGGTGTTCAGAGTTCCTCATGTCTTGGTCACAGTATTTTTCTGTCTTCCTACCGACTGTTTCCCTTTGGGTGCTCTATGCTCATGCTATCTGGAATGTTCCATGGTTCTTACTCCCTGTGGACTGGCTTGTTCCTACTGACTGTCATGTCCTTGTCCCCCTTCTCTACTGGCCAACCCCTGTTGAGTCTTCAAAGCCCCAATAAAATGCCACCTCTTGGGGAAGCCTTCTGCTATCTCAGCAGTGCCAAGCTGTCTCTTTCTCTGGCTTTTCATGACCCCTTCTGCACACCTTGATTATATGTGCCTGGCAGTCACTGATGTCCCAGCTCCTGCAGGCTGGAGACCTTGGAGTCCCAGCTGTCTATCTCATCACTCATTTCTGTATCTGGCATATGGCGGGGCCTCAGGGAATATGATGAAGTGAACTTTCTTGGTGAAATCCTTATTTATGATCTTTGAAATGAAAAGTCTTAAGATAGAAAGTAAAAACATTTAACAAGTCATCTTTACGTGAAAAAAATTAGAATCAACCTGAAATTATTAAGGCACATATTCATAATGTACCAGAAGTGTGGTTCCATTTCTTAGGATAAAATATATTCCAAGTGTCAACCCAGATACTAGGGATAGCCCACCCACACTGCCTTCCCTGTCCAACGGTCTCCTTTAAGTTTTTTCTCTTGGGGAAGGGTTAGGAAAAATGAGTGAAGGAACTGGAAAGGGGTGAGGCTGGTGTTCCTAGGAATTTTCTAGTTTATCTTCAGAAAAGAAGGTACCATTAGATTACATAATTTCTAAGGTCCCAGCAAGCTCTGCAGTAGTTTTAGTCATGTTAGTCCCCATCTTTTAGCAAATAAGAGAAGGGAGGTTAGTTATTTACTCACCAGCTATTTTGAGTCAAAAGACAAAATTTAGTTGATCTATTTGGGGTCAGGCTGGCCAGTGCATTGAATTTGACCTTGATGTAGGTTGTTGCTTTCAGGTCATTGAATCCAAGGTATAGCTTTCCTGTAACTGCTGACTAGTATTTTATGAGCTAGAAGACTATGCTTTCAGGGATGACAACTCCAAAAAGCTTTACAGTCTAAGAGAGATAATCCAGAAATATGGGCATCCTGTTTTTAGAGAAAATAATTTCTAGAGAACAGTGAATAGTTTCTCCCATCCCCTACTTCCAGTATGTTTCCTGTAAGTCACTGGGTAAATGTTTAAAGTAAAAATTCACCTGTCTTTGGGAAGGATGGGTTGACCAAGACTGTTTTTCTCTTGAGAATCGGTTCAGCTGAGCTGTCAGATTATTGGCCTGTATCATGTGTGATCTTGTGTGGCTTCCTGCGTTCCTTTTACCTGGTAGTCTTTTTTTTTTAAATCATAGCTGTGTACATTAATGTGATACCTGGTAGTCTTTTAATGGACAGCTATGAGCTCATCTGGAGGGTGTAGCTCACTTGATCATCATCTTATCATCAGGGTTGGTTAGATCAGTGTGTTAATTTCCATTCTTAATTAACACTTAAAATGTATGATCTAAGGTGGTTTACCTGCAAAGATAAACAAAAACCTAAAACAGCAAAGCAAAGCAACTTTTGTGTCATATGCTCAAGAGAAAAGGATAAAGGTTTCAAAGTATCCCTGGGTTTTCTCCCTGCCCTAAGTTTACATCAGCATTGAAGGAAAGATGCTTCCTAGGGAGCTTTCCCACTCCTGGGTGGAAACTTGATGTTGTGAATTGGGTTTTGTTTTGTTTTTGAGACAAGGTCTCACTCTGTCCCCTTGGGTAGAGTGCTATGACCTCATAGTTCACAGCAACCTCAAACTCTTTGGACTCAAGCATTCCTCATGCCTCAGCCTTCCAAGTAGCTGGGACTACAGGTGCCCACCACAATGTCACAGGCTAATTTTTCTTTCTTTTTTTTTTTTTTTTGTAGTTGTATAACTTTATTTGATTTGTCTGACAATCACCAGTTCTCATCCACAGTCACTGTCTGTAGACTTTTGAAAGTGGTAACAGGTCCACAGGTAACCAAACTATAGAGCTTGTTTGGTAAATCTTCATCTTCATTACATTTTCTGGACAATAGCAGATGGATACGGTATGGGGCGTTCCTTATGCCTAGACCCACACAGCTTTGTTGAACCTGCTATCAGTGTGCACATCTGGAGTCCCCATCTCTTTCATGACAAATTTCCGGGTCTCTTTGAGTGCCCAAGGGGAACGCTTCTTGAAGCCCACTGCATGGATGTGCTCGTGAATGTTGATGGTGTATTCTCGAGTCACCACCTCGTTGATGGCAGACTGGCCCATCTTATTACCACTCTTCTTTGCAGGAGCCATTCTGCCGAGCCTGCGTTCGAAAGAAAGAGCATGAGGGATTGTGGGAGGAGGAAAGGGGTGGTTCTAATTTTTCTATTTTTAATAAAGATGGACTCTCACTGTTGCTCAGGCTGGTCTCAAACACCTGAGCTCAAGCAATCTGCCAGTCTCAGCCTCCCACAGTGCTGGGATTATAGGCGTGAGCCACTGTGCCTGGCAATATTGTCAATAGTTCTACCTTGAGTCATTAAAAACACAACTTCTACCTTCATTCATTTGACTTTATCATGTATAAGAACTTTGCTTGGAAAGACCCCGGTCGTGTCTGCCATATCTCCTCAGCTCTTCTTCCCTCTTGGAAAGGCTTCCTTCCTGTGCCTTAGTGCCCTGCATAGCAAAAACCACACACTCGGAAATGAGGAAACCAGAGCCTGGTGTCCCGACAGATTCCTTTAGGGGAGCAGCTCTGCAGCCAGCGTAAACATTCCAATTCGGTTAGAGATAACTTCTTGGTTTCCCATTACCCACGTCGGTGAGGTCATGAAGAACACGCTTGCCTTAATGAGCATTATACTTTGTTTAAAGTGTGTGTCATCTGGTAGGAAATGCTCCGAGTTTGGAAGTCAGAGGCTTGGGTCCCAGTTAATGTTTTGCCACTGGCAACATGTTATGCAGAAGACGCTTCATCTCCTCCCCGTCTCTCGGCCCTCCCTGGCCTGGTGAGGTGTGAGCAACACTGTGCTGGCTGCAGTGGACCGAGGCGGGTGGACCTGCTCCTCTGGGGGGCCAGGAAAACCGAGCCTCTTGACTTGCATCTCAGAACCCTCGAAGACTGAGGACAGGGCTTTTCTCTTCTTCATCATGTGGATGGAAGTGGGTAGAGTCAACCCAAAGAGATGTATAATGGCACAAAACCCAGAAGGGTCGAGTGGCTGCTTCAGAGAAAGAGAACAGGAAGGCAAAACAAGGTGAGTTCAGGGAGAAATTCCACGTGGTAGCCGTGAGCAGTAACAGGAACAACAGGGGAGCGGCCTCCCCCAGCAGGGCCACCCAGATCCGCGCGACAGTGCCTCTTCCCGGAAGTCCCTGCTAGTCTCATTGTTTAAAGCGAGCCCAAAAGCAAGAAGTAAATATCAAACAGCAACACTTGGTTTCCAGAACCTTGTGCAATACTTTCCCCCTGTTGGTAAGGGGTGAAATGTTTCACCTAAGTAAAGTTAGTGGGTTCTAAATGTCAGCATTTTCGTCAGTTTGGTGGGAAATTCTCCCGACCTTTCTCCCTCTGTCCTCTGAGTCTTCCTCCCTAGGGCAGGGAGATCTGAGATACCAATAGGATCCTGTGATTCCGTAGCTTGAGACTTTTTTTGGCTGGAGAGTCTTAACAGTGCTCCTCCCGCTTAACAGTGCTCCTCCCGCTTTCAGGATCAAGTTCAGACTCCTTCACCTGACACACTAAAGCCCTCCTTATCTGGTTCCCATCCAACTTCCAGCCTCATTTCCTCCACCTCTTCAAAGGCATTCTGCACTTGAGCGTCCTGACTGCTTCCTCCCTGTAAACTTTTACACATACTGTCCTTTCTGCTTGGCGCTCTTAACTCTCATCTAACTGGATTCCTCTGCACTGGTGCTTGGCAATGCCCCTGAGGTACCCTCCTCGCATACATCCCGTGCTCCACGTAAACCAGATGCTGCTCTTCTGATTCTCCCCGTGCCTGTCCCAGGATTATTGTGCTGCACCTCGGGCACGTTGTCCTGCCTCCCTCACTCACAGTTACCATAACAGCTAACGTTTGCTGAGAATTTACTAAATGCAAGGATTAATTTGTTTAATCCTCATAGGCACGCCAAGGGCCATACCTCACTGCCCCTACTACCATGTGGGCAGGGACTTGATCCCTAGTTTGGGTACACAGAGTGGCAGTTACCAGTCCTTGTTTAACTTGCCGGCTTCATCATGGTTGGTTCAGTTTTTGATGTAGTTCTAACTAATGCTTTGATTAGTAAGGAAAAACCTTATTGTGGTCTTGTTAAACACAGACTGAACTGCTAAGGGAAAGGAGTTTGGGATGGGGGTGGGTAGAATGTTGACTGCAGAAGGCGGTGATGGTGGTCTGGTTTTTATTTATTGCTTTTGTTTGTTAGAGATGGGGGACTTGCTGTGTTGCTCAGGTTGGACTCAAATTCCTGGGATCCAGTGATCCTCCTGCCTCAGCCTCCCAAGTAGCTGGTACTATAGATATGACAGCCTTGTCCCACAGTCCCCTACAATGGTTCCTCAATGACCCGCAGGGAAGCCCGACCTTTTTCCCTGTTGTGATTCATGGTGCAACTTTAAGGCAAAGTCCTTAAAGCGGGCACCTCAGTATCCTTATCTGAATATGATACATTGTCCCCCTGGGTAGTCTTGTTGGGAGTGGCCTGCAGACATGAGCTCATGTCTATCAAATGAAAGTAACATAACTATCCTTGTTTTCTTTTCAGAGGACAATTTCCTGTCAACGAAACTGATAGTATCCTTGTAGAAATGATTTTCAGTTATCTTCTATATAAACTATGTGGCTCAGGCTTCCCTTTTGGACACTTCAGGAAGCAAATCAACACATCTCTGTTGTATATAAATTGATAGAAATGATAAAATTTTCCAAATTTTAACCTTGTGTTGGGAGCTGCATTGTACCAGAACAAAAAAGCCCCCAAAGGAGTGGTAAGGTGAAAATGATCTTTGAAAAATGACATGTAATTAAAATCATTTATAAGTGAGTCAGTCTAGTCTGTGTTCTGTTATGATAGAAAGACAAAAACACCACCACCTTGCGTGGAGAGAGGAGGGAGGTAAATTTAAATCTGTAAACTTCAAACTGAAACAGCAGAGGAAGAGCCAGTTGAAGTGCAATGTCCCAGGGCTGTGAGCTCCCAGTTACAGGCTCACTCTATGAGCAGAATCTAAGTAAGCTGATTTACAAAAGAAAACACCCACGTAGAAAGTTTCAGAAAATATAGGATATCTTAAAAAATCTCTTTGATAATCATTTTGGGGGTTTTCCCTCTCAAAAATGAGCTGATTTTTCAAAAGATTTTTTTTTAATTGAACATGTTGGGGAAGTTGTACATTTTTTAGTTCTCAAGGAGATGAAGTTTCCAAGTATCTATTTCAGTTTCTAACATCTATTGAAGTATGTAAAGGTTTTAATCTCAGAAGATCCAGATTCTCTTATTTGAGTGGTTGTATCAATTCTAATTTTAAAAGTCATTTGGGACTGGATATGCTGGTGCATACCTCTAGTCCTAGCTACTCAGGAGCCTCGGGCAGGAAGGGTGCTTGATTCAAGGCAGTCATGTGCTAGTTGCTCCTGTGAATAGTCACTGCACTCCAGCCTGGACAGCATAGCAAGACCCTATCTCTAAAAAAAATTTTTTTTTAAGTTATTTGGAAGATATTCATTAAACTATTGCCTCATATCCACTTTCTACAAGAGTTATCTAACTTTAGGCCTCACCTTATAAGTGACAAATTACTTATACCTAAATCATGAAAGCTGTTAGTGCTGTTAGAATGGAAAGTTTGTGGAAATTATTTTGCTTTAGGCATGGGTAGGCCAGAGGAATCTGAATTTTAATAAAGACCCCTTGTTGATTTAGACACAGGGGTCCTCAAACTGTGGCCCGCGGGCCACATGAGGTAGTGTGATTGTATTTTTTCCCGTTTTGTTTTTTTACTTCAAAATAAGATATGTGCAGTGTGCATAGGAATTTGTTCATAGTTTTTTTTTAAACTATAGTCCGGCCCTTCAACGGTCTGAGGGACAGTGAACTGGCCCCCTGTTTAAAAAGTTTGAGGGCCTCTGATTTAGAGGGTGAGAACACTGCCCCAAAAGTCTCCACCCACTGAGGACTCCGAAGGGCTCCAGCTTACCTGTGATCTGGACTTGGCTTCCAGTTCTGGTAGCCTGTGGTACTGGGTACAGTTGGCCTTGGCAGAGACTGTCCCCACCTCAT
This sequence comes from Nycticebus coucang, assembly GCF_027406575.1. Classification (NCBI taxonomy): domain Eukaryota; kingdom Metazoa; phylum Chordata; class Mammalia; order Primates; family Lorisidae; genus Nycticebus; species Nycticebus coucang. The sequence goes on from NC_069796.1 coordinate 18,311,732, forward strand.
GTAGGTGAATATCCAAGAAGAATATTTTATTGTTTTACTGCTCCATCCTCCCAGAAAACAGGACTTCCTCTGAATTCCTCCGAATTACCAACCCCTTCTATCTCCACATGGAAAACAAACAACTTTTTGCAAAACTTGTGTGAATGATCAGGAAGCAGAAAGGAAGCAGAACTCTAGCAGGTGCTAAAGATCTCCTAGTGAATGTTTTCTTTCTTTGACCTTTGTTTTTTGCTCTTCATGAAATGAATTTTTTATGAATAAAATATCTCCTGGGAGTGGTAGCTTGTTCAAGCTATCACCTTTTAGGAGTCTGGAATGATTTATACATGATTTTATTGCTTTGTTTTTTCAAAAGTAGTATATGTTCAAGGAAACATCTCAAAACTTAAGAACGGATAGAATGTAAAGTAAAATGACACATCCTTCTCTTTTCCTATTTCGCAGTTAGAAGTAGCTTTCTCGAAATTACCTGTGCACATTCAGGCATGTATCTGTCATACATATATGAGGGCTGTCCCGATACTATCCACCCATGTATGTCTCTGTTTTTCATGTTGCATGGCCAGATACTTTCTGGACAGCCCTGTGTGTACAAATAGGATCACATTATTGTATTTTGTGGACTCTAAGATGTCACAGATAGTGTAGTATATCCCAATTTAAAATACATTAAAATATGAAGAAATTTTTATATAGAAAATTATTCTTCTGGGACAACTTTTTTTCACATTAAATATCTTGGGTGGCGCCTGTGGCTGAGTGAGTAGGGTGCTGGGCCCCATATACCAAGGGTGGTGGGTTTGAACCTGGCCCCGGCCAAACCGCAACAACAACAACAAAAAATAGCTGGGCATTGTAGCAGGCACCTGTAGTCCCAGCTACTCGGGAGGCTGAGGCAAGAGAATTGCCTAAGCCCAAGAGCTAGAGGTTGCTATGAGCTGTGATGCCATGGCACTCTACTGAGGGCAACAAAGTGAGACTCTGTCTCAAAAAAAAAAAACAAAACTTGAATGTCAATTCATATTAGCAAAGAGAGGGATCTTACCTCCCCCAACATTAAATTGTGCATCTTACAATCAATGATATTTCAGAATTGGGGACATGCAGAGTATTTTAGTGAGGGTGTATGTATATGTGTCTGTCAAGATTTTTATGATGAAAATGTAGTTTTTATCATTTTCCCATTGAAGCAATCTTAGAAACAAGGCAGAGTTTTGCAGACACCCCTTGTGTTTCAGTAACTCCTACTCTCCTTTGGGAGTGTGCACATGTGATTTAAAAGACAGTCTTCATTTATTGAAAAGCCCCATTTCAAGGAAAAACATGTCATAAAAAGCACCTCGAAGAATACTAATGTCTTATTACTTAGAGTTACAGGTGTTAGAAGTTGATTCTAACCCCTGTAATTTACAAAGGAGCAAACTTCTTGCGGCTCAACACGTGGTATTTTGTAATCTTGCCCAACAGATGATTGATATTAAAATAATATTATTAGATGGGTATTTCAGAGCAGGAAGGCACATGTGAGTCATGAAATGATAGCTTTGGTGCAAATAACAGCAGTCCCTCCTTTCATGCTGACTTTACAGCGGTCTTCTATCTGTGAACTCTTAGGGCAGAGGCGGGGCGTTGGCAAGTTTGGCCCCTCAGATCCGTCGCTCCCTTTCTGTTTAATTAGGATTGAAATCCGCATGTTCCTTCCCTCCACTCTTCCTCCACCTTTATTTTTTGGTTTCCAGCTGTACGTGTCGGTACATCTCACAGGCTGTACCTTCCTGCCTCTTGGGACTGAAGGTCTTCCATTGCATTAGGACGGCCTTGGGACAAAGTCTTAAACAGGTGACATTTCATGAAACTGTTCTTGGCTTCTGAGCTCTTTTGGTCTTTCTGATGACCTTTCTGATACTGCACCGGAAGGGTGTCAGAGCCAGTGTGCCCGTGCAGGCACACTTTGACTCACATTCTCCAGTTGTCAATCATGTCCCTAGTAAAAAGGCAAAAGCAGTGTGCACGTGTGTGATAAAATTGTTAAACTGCTTGTTAACCGTCAACTGGTATTGAAAGAGACAGTTATTTACATTTTCAGTTGCTTTTCGTGAAATACAAAGATCAAAGACCTTGCCTGCGTTTCCTCCTCTACTCAAACCACAGCTTCCTTCCTCTCTATTAAAAGCCTCTGCAAGATGCATTAGGATTCTACTTTCTCACCCTGAGTAGCAAATAATTTTACTGGACCAAGACGAAATGTGGTCACTTGAGGGCTTTTCCAGGGGTGTCCCTACACTTCTGGGTGGACACCTCTGAAAGACACTTGGTGGGCTTTTTAGAATCATATTTTGTTTTTAGTTGTTAAAGGAAAAAAGACTTTGTGTGGGTGCTCCTCTTTGGATTTCAACCTTTTTTGGATTATGGACCTTTTTTGAGAACCCAATGAAAGCTTGTGGGCGGCGAGGCTTGGTAACTAGGGGCAGCTGTGGCTCACTCCAGGCCATTCTGTGAAAAGTTATTCCCTTTCAGTTGCTTCCATGATGATGTTAGCAAGTTGGCTCTTAAAGACGTAACTCAGAGACAACAGTAAGTAAGAGCAAGGGCGGGCAGTGGTGCTTGTGATCGAAGCCTCAGTGTTCAGACTGTGGGAGGAACAAAGGAGGCAAAAACGGAACATTCCAGGTGCACCCCATAACTCACTGAAGGCACAGCACCCCAACCTCAGGGCATCTTGATGCCCCCAAGGCCCATCCAGGGGTTACTGGGGTTCTGTGTGCCTCGGGTTAGAAAATTTTGACCTTGACTTGATGGGTGTTATGTGTGAGCCTGAGGAGTTGAGGGCAGACCACTACCTGAAATTCGGCCCCAATGCTTCCCAGGTGTGAGGCCTTGGCCATTCAGGTTATTCACGTCTTCAAGCCATTATTTTTCCACTGGAAATAGGAAGAAATAAAACCAGGCACACAGGATTGTGCTGGGTAGACTGAGTAAAATAAAGTAGGAGCTCATCAAGTGACTGTTCTTTTCCCTTCCTCTGGCCAAATTTGGTTTCTTTGGTGGGGAGAGATTTTCTTCCCCAAGGAGGTGGATTTTAGAGCAACAGAAATCCCTGACTGCACTGCAGCTGATTATATCTAAGAACTTGGACACAATGCACATCACTCTTTAGCCCTTCCCTCCCACCACAAGATGCCAGCCACTGCCCTAAACCTGGAAAGGTTGGAAAGGCCCCTGTAGCTGTCCTGGGAGGGCCCAGAAGGGAGGGAGCTCTTGTGCTCATTGCCAGAAACTGACCTTCCCCCAGGACAGTAGCCACACAGCCCAAGACTATAGGTCAAAGCAGCACCCCCATATAGGAGGGAAAAAGAAGATCTCAGGAAACTTGGAGAGAGGACAGAGCCAAACCTGGTCTGGGCCAAAGTCTAGTTCTTAAAGCCGACAACAAGGCTGTGAGAGTGGAGGTTGGCCCTTCCTTTCCCTATACCCAAAGATCCTCTGTAGAGTTTCTGAATCAAAGTGTTATATTCCAAAGGCTTAAATATTCCTAGCCTTGTTTTGATATTTATTTTAAAGGGAACAGACGAGGAAAATGGCAAGTTGATTTTTTTTTTTTTAATCAGGCCCAGGCAAGGCTCGAACCCACTGCTCCTGTTGTGTGGGTCCAGCGTACTAACCACTGACCTACAGCGGCCTCATGCAACTTGAATTTTGAATGGTCAAATGAATATTAAGAACCTAATGAAAGAACCTCTTTAAAATCAATGGGATAGGGAAATAAGGGTATAGCAAGAGCACTGGAAAATTGTTAAGAAGTGCTGATGAAGGGATGTTGTGGGTGTTCACATGTGAAGGAAAGACAAAGCTCTGGTTTATGGGATGGGATTTGGGTTTTAAGCAGAGGAATAGAAGTGTCCACAGACCCTGGCTCCTTCCGACATTCCACAACGTGTTACTTCTATTGTTTTTCCAGGGTGATAGCAAAGTAGGGAACGGGCTTCCTAAAGGAAAGTGTTTCCTCATCCAGTTTCTATGGGAAGAACATCCATGTTCTTAAAAAAAATAAAAAATAAATAAATAAAACCCTCCCCTGTTGAAATTCTCTTTTTCTGCCTCCTTTCTATTTCATTTGGGTGTAGGGGCTCTTTTTGCTGTGCTTTTGGGAAATAGGTCTAGTGTCATGATACGGACTGTTAAAAATAGCACTAGCTGATAACCTTGTAGTTATAACTCAGAATCAGTGTAAACAGGTTTCTTATCTAGAACATTTTCAATGGGAATTCAAGCATTATGGTTATCAGAGGAAAAATGTTGAGCAACTACAGAGCAGTACTAGGTCTGTGAGCTTGGGATATCATTTTTCACTTTGATAAAGCCCTGGGTTGGAGAGAGAGTGGGCAGACAGGGGCATTCTCAGTCTCAAACACTGTCGATAAGATTGTAAATTTGCACAGTCCTTCTAAGGAACAGTCTGGCAATACATATCAAAATTTAAAACGTGCTTACCTTTGACCTAACCATTCCACTTACACAAATTCATCTTGGGTAGTAATTGGACACATGCACACATATATTGTGTACAAATATATTCTTAGGATAGCAACTGCAATATTGCATTCAGTAGGAAAAAAGGAAAAGAAAACAGTCTAAACGCTCATCAAATTTAACCAAAATCTACTTAGCTAATTAACTAAGTTAATCACTTAATTTAGTTATGGTACTAACACATGAAGGTTAGAACCATGACAGAACCATGGCAGAAAAAATGAAAGGCTGTGTGTATTGACTTTGAAAGATGTTCATACTATAAATTTCCAAACGAATGTATATAATGCAATCTTGTTAAGGAAGAGGGAAGATGGTAGGGAACAGGGTAGGCATATTTATTTGACATTTAAACTTTGGAAGAAAAAGAACCAAATGATTCTAACTGGGGAAGGATTGGGGAAGAGCCAGGGGTTGGAAACAGATGCGTATTCAAATCCTGACCCTGCTTTTTCCTTCTGTTGTGACTTGGCAATTTATTTAACTTCCCTTCATGTGGGAAATGGAACTCATCACAGCATTGCCCTCAGATCGTGAGGAACAAAATGAGCTTAATGTTCAGTATGTTTTAATATATACATCAAATATGTCTTTTAGTGTAAAAAAAGAAAAAAGAAAAGTTATTTCATTGGAGAGTAGTGGTTCGGGTTAAGAAGAGTAGTGACATTCTTAAGGACAAAATGTGCCACCGGGAGCAGAGTTGTTTACAGAGAGGAGAGTGAATTTGTAAAGTTTAAGAAATAAGAATGAGAAGTGAGAGAGTGTCAAAGGGCAGAGGTGAGCTGTGGGATCCTGTAGAGAAGGCAGCCCTGGTAATTAAATGTTCTGTAGACGCCGATTAGGGTGTGTGTCTTTTAAAAGAGAATGAAGTTAACTGAACAATCAAGGCTATCTAATAAAAAGCAGGACAAATACTTGTTTTGATATTATAATCTTTATTTTAAATATTAAGAAGAATTATATTAAAAGGTATGTCAATAAGGGTGGAGAAAAATTATATTGGAAAGATATTATAATACATAAGGCGAAAATCGTTTACAGTGCTTCAGAATTTTCCAGAACGATTGGATGGGAGTAGAGAGCTTTGAATTTGTCATTTTTTGTTACAGATGGATTCAAAGCCAAGAATTTATATTTGATTTCAAGATGACTTAAAAGCTCCACAGAAAAGTTTTTTCTGCTTATATTAAAAACCCACTGTTTGAAACCAGCCACAAGATTGAAGGAGTTTTACAGAAATGTTAGAGGCAATTGGAAATCTGAGAACACTCAGTTTATAGATGAAAGATGACTGGGAGGGGCCAGGATGAGGGCACAGGGGGAGAGGGAGGTGGGGTGATTTTGTTTCCACTGCCTTGAGACTACCATTGCCAGAGCTTCCAAAACCCCACTCAGAGTTCTGAGGCTGTCCCTAAGGGTCCCATAATAAGCACAGGTATCAACATTTTCTTGTATTCTGTAGGTGTCCTGCGACAAGGGAGGGCACATTTGCTAAGGTTTAATACTCACTAGAATACAGTAGCCTGCTTATTAAAGGATGATGTTTATTAATAGAATTCTCAGCACCTTTAACAATTTCATTAAAGTACAGAGGATGCGTGCGTGCTTTTAAATTCTGGGTTTGGCACATTGTGAAGCAGCCTTAAGATGGAGTGGTTTTATTTGGGACATATAAATGTAACATGATCATTGTGCTTATGAAGTTTATACCCGTCTAGCTGGAGAGAGAAGGCTTGAGTACATGAAACATTGTTCATGCATCTAGCTCGGCTTTGTGGATTAAGTGCTAGAGTGTATAGTGTTGGCTGATTTATTTATTCAGCAAATATTAAAGTGTTTATTGTGTACCAGGCATTCATATGTTAGGTTTTGGGTTAAAGAAACAAACAAAACTTAGTTTTCTACACTGTAAACAGAGTAATTTGTTTGAAGTTCAACTAAGCATAAAATATAGCATAGGCAGCATCATATGGTGGTTAAGAACGAACTGTGTTTGTTTTGTTCACTTGTGAATCTCCAGCACATGGGACAGGGTCTGGCCAACAGTAACCACTGAGTAATAGTTGTTGACTGAGTACCTACTGATAGAAATAGTCCGTGTGCTTTGGCACCTACAAACTAGTGGTAAGACCAGGTTTTCCCAGAGATGTATATATGTTCTATGAGATGCACCCCCCCGCCATTTTTCCCCTTCTCCCTCCATCTGTGTGTGTGTCTCTCTCTCTCACTCTCTCACATGCAAAGAAAGAAACAGGTTCAAAGATGTACATAGTGCTCTGTGGTCTTGTTCATGGAGTCTGGAACAAAAGCTGGGTACCATGCTTCCTCTCCATATCCACGACATATTCTCTGAACCAGTCCAACCCAAATGAATAAGAACTTGAAACATAGGCGGCAGAGTTCACATCCATGCTGGTATTTTGTTTGTTTTTTTGAGAATCAGAGAGACAGTATTGTTTGGCAATTAAAAGCCAGTGCTGGGCGGCGCCTGTGGCTCAGTCGGTAAGGCGCCGGCCCCATATACCAAGGGTGGTGGGTTCAAACCCGGCCCCGGCTGAACTGCAAACCAAAAAATAGCTGGGCATTGTGGTGGGCGCCTGTAGTCCCAGCTACTCGGGAGGCTGAGGCAAGAGAATCACTTCAGCCCAGGAGTTGGAGGTTGCTGTGAGCTGTGTGATGTCACGGCATTCTACCGAGGGCCATAAAGTGAGACTCTGTCTCTACAAAAAAAAAAAAAAAAAAAAAAAAGCCAGTGCTTTGGAGCCAGAGAGAAATTGTTCCAAGTCCTGGCTTTGCCCTGGATAAGTTTCTTAAAGTGCCTAAGCCTCAACTACTTGGTCTATAAGGTGGGGACATTAACAGCGTCTACTTCACAGTGCTGTTGGGAGTCCTGGAGATGAACGGGTGTATGATGCGTATTACTGTGCTCACTGTAAGCACTTAATACAAGTCACCTATTGTTCTCGTTCCTGAAAGGGGAGAAGAATCCCTAGCGTGTGTGTGTATGCACATGGGTGTCAGCTTGCTTTTTTCTCAATTAAAGGAACAATAGTCTGTCTTGGCGTAACCAGTAGGCTGGCACACGGTTGATGAGAAAACTAGCCAGAGATTAGCTCTTAGGGGGAACGAACAGTGCCTGCAGGAGCGGTGCCATGCCATTCTCTGCAAAAATGGGAAGCAGGCCCAGTGTTATTGAACACACTGAAGAAGCTGGCAGAGGTCGCTGGGATTACGGGGTGGAGGGCAGCGTGCAGGCTGCAGGCTGTTCACGGCCACAGAGCTTCTGTACGGGAAATCAGGCTTTGCGGTCGGCTAGTCCCTGGTAATGTCATCCACAGAGTACAAACCCCTCAGAGAAGACTTGATTGCAGTTCCCACATGGGTCCTCTGGGTGTCTTCCTAGCCCTCAGATTGTTTATTATTTTTAATGAACTTGACATTTCTCTAAGGCCAGGCTAAGGGTGCCCATTAAAGAGATGGTGCTCCAAAGCTGTCTCCATTGTAGAGCTGGCATTTTTACAGTGGGAGGAAATAGTTCTGGTTTTCATACCTGTGAGGCTTATTGTCTAAAGCTCCCAAACCATAGAATGTTTTTAGTTGCAGTGTTAATGTTCAAATAAGTTTTTATGCCTTCCTTTCTGTCTAAACACAAAGGAAAAGAAGTTTGCAGATTAGAGCTATAGCTGACTTTTTTTCCATTTCCTCTACTTTTTTAATGCTCTTTAATCATCTTGATTCTAATACCAAGATGACCCTAATTTAGTATAATGTATTTTTGAGTTGTGTTAAATTGGTATCATTAATTTCTCTTCTAAGGGAGCGATTCTTAACACTTGGCTGCACATTTTTGACTTTCAAAAATCCAGATGCTTAAGGCCTACCCCAAACAAATTATGTCAAAATCTCCAGAGGGTGTCACTTCAGCATCAGTACTTTGAGAAACTCTTGGGCATTGTGGTTCACACCTGTAACACCAGCACTTTGGGAGGCTGAGGCAGGAGGATCACTTGAGGCCAGGAGTTTGAGATCAGCCTGGGCAATAGCTAGACGTTATCTCTACAGAATATATTAAAAAAAAAAAAAAAAAAAGCTAGGCATGGTGGTATACCCCTGTAGCATAGTGGTACACGCCGGTAGCCCCAGCTATTTGGGAGGCTAAAGCAGGAGAATTGCTTGAACCCAGGAGTTTGAGGTTGCCGTGAGCGATGAGTGTACCACTGCACTTTAGCCCAGGAGACAGAGGGAGACCCTGTCTCAAAACAAACAAACAAATACCACTACCAAAAAGCCAGTGCTCTAGAACATGGCTCTCAACTGGGGGCGATTTTGCCCCCTCCTAAAACCTAGGGGATGTTTGGTAATATCTTGAGACATTTTTGCCTGTCATCCCTGGGGAGGAGATATACTACTGGTGTCTATTGGGTAGGATGCGGAGATGCTTTGAAGCATCCTGCAGTGCACAGGACAGTTCCCCATTATAAATAATCATCTGGTCCAAATTATCAATAGAAGCAAGGTTGAGAAAAATCGGGCTTAATTAAGTGCTGTGTATGCCTGTTGTACGGAAGTCATAGCATGTGGAAGTTTACATTCTTGGCTTCCTGGCCAGATGATAAAAAGGAAGATCCTCAACCCTTTGAGCCTCTTCTGTGCCTGTCATCATGGGGCCCCGCCTAGTAGCTGGTGTACCTCCTGGTTCCGACTTCCTGGGCACAATCTCTTCCTGTGGTTCCATAAGTTTATTGTTCTTGAATGTCTTGGAAAAAGACCAAAGTTAAGAAAATTAAACTCGTAGAAATAAGCCAAGATAAATAATTTTAAAATAAGCTTTTGAATTTTTTGCCTGATACAAAGTTTTCTAAAATTAAACAGTGAACCCTTTGAAAGTTATTATATGTGGACTATAAGATCTTATGTGTATAGAGAGTTCTTTCTCTTCTTCCTTTTTTTTTTTTTTTTTTTGATTGCCTAAGAGGAGGCTGGGAAGACATTTTTACTTTTATCTCAAATCAGTTTTCTTTAATTTTGAGACATTCAGGAATGCTTTGAGTGCAAGTTGATTTTAACCTGTATTTATCATATTATATAATTGATGTCATGACCTTTATCTCCTCTGGACACATGTGGTTCTTCAGAGTGTGACACACATAAAAGGTCTTTCCCATAAATAAGTTGTCTTTTTCTCTTGTGTATAGTTTTCAAATTTAAAGTTTTTAATCCAAGTGATGAATTTAGTTGAAAGCATACATAAAATATACTCAAAACTGTTCCCCCCAAACTGATAAAAATAGTCACAGCCCTGGAGTTGCTCTGAATTTATTTATCTTACACAGGTGGTTGATTGCCAGTTCTTCTTTTCTTTTTTTCTATTCAATTTATCCCTTTAAAAAGAAATTTCAAGTGGTACCTTTCATGCTCACACAGCCTTTTATTCTAGAACTAACCTGATGCAGATGTGAATCTGGGACTGTATGTGTACCCTGTTTCCCCGAAAATAAGACAGTGTCTTATTTTAAGGTGTGCTCCCAAAGATGCTCTAGGTCTTATTTTCAGGCGACGTCTTATCTTTCCTATAAGTAGGTCTTATTTTCGGGGAAGCAGGGTAGTAGCCTTTTCAGTTTTCTACTCCTCCCTCCTTTTTTCTTCCTCCTCCTTCTCCTTTCTTCCTTTTTTCTGCCATCTCATGGCCTCACTGGCTTCAGCTTAATGCAGTTTATTCATTCAGTAAACATTTCAGGACCTACTATATTCATTTTGCATGAATTACTATAATGATGTTAAAACTCATTTTAGTGTAGTTTAGTGTGATTTGAGACACCAAGCTAAAAACTCTTGTATGCTGAGTCCCTTTCACACTCAACGATTGGAATGTTTTAGATTAAGACTAGAAGAATAACAACTCATTTAATATTTGGCACGAATACAGCGTTGGAATACATACCTGTTTCTTCATTAAATGTTAGCCATGAAACTACAATCCAAGGGATACTTTTATTGTATTCTAATTCTGGTTGTCGTAGCTGTGCTTTTATTTATTTATTTATTTATTTTATTTTATTATTATTTTTTTTTTTTTGTAGAGACAGAGTTTCACTTTATGGCCCTCGGTAGAGTGCCATGGCCTCACACAGCTCACAGCAACCTCCAACTCCTGGGCTTACGTGATTCTCCTGCCTCAGCCTCCCGAGTAGCTGGGACTACAGGCGCCGGCCACAACGCCCGGCTATTTTTCTTTTTTTGTTGCAGTTTGGCTGGGGCTGGGTTTGAACCCGCCACCCTCGGTATATGGGGCCGGCGGCCTGCTCACTGAGCCACAGGTGCCGCCCCATAGCTGTGCTTTTAATTTAATTTGTAAGTGCATTAAAAGTACTCCTTTGGATATGTAAACTTTCAGATTTTTCTTCTGGTTTTAGAATTTTGTATTCCACAATGAGGTTTCTAGAAAATTATCAAAGTTGATGGTATAGAGCCCTTTTCTTAAAAGCTAGATTGTCATGATAATCATTATAAGGTGTGCTTACTAACAAGGCAGTTGGTGATGGTCGGATGTTCTCCTAAGAGTTTGAGTGAGAGTTCATCTGTGGAGTGATGGTGTGTGTATACATGTGGGTTGGGGTGTGTCCTTCTCTGATAGGACTGGAGGACAAGCAGGAGAGGAAGAGAATTGTGTTAGTGCTTCAGCCCAACCTTGAGTGAATTAAGCCCAAACGTTGAAGTAGAAATAGCTTGGAACCATTCCGGCTTTTGGCAACAAGGGTTATTATGGGTTATTTGCATATGATAAATTAGTGTATGTTTTATTCCAACATGCTTCTCAATACCTTCATCATATTAAAGAATACATAAGTGGGCGGCGCCTGTGGCTCAAGGAGTAGGGCGCAGGTCCCATATGCCGGAGGTGGTGGGTTCAAACCCAGCCCCGGCCAAAAAAAAAAAGAAAAAAAGAATACATAGGTGAATTTGTAGCCCCCTTCTAGATTTTTCTTAGAATGTGATCTGTTTGTCCTTACTTATGAAAAGAATGGGTTTGGTTTAGGGCGTATATGAATGATTAACAAGGTTGGACAAGAATTATTATAATAGTTTTCAAAGGAGTGAAAGACGTGGAAGAGGCACAGAACAAGAACCAGTGAATTAAAGTACCTGAAAATAGGTGTGCTCTCATCTAATGGGCACAACATAAGGGCATATGGCACCTCCTGGGGGGTGGGGATGGGGGACAACTACAACACAGATCTTATCTAACAATGTAAACATTGTAACCTAATTATTTGAACCTTCACATTAATCCGAAATTTAAAAAGTAATTAAAAAAATTAAGTACCACAAAACAGATTTCTGGCTCAGTTCAAGGAGTGTCTAAAGGTATCATGAACCCTGGATTGATGGTAGGTGGGTAGGATGTAGAAATTATCTTTACATAGAGATGGTCTATTTAAAGACAATTAAATACGATGACCATTAGAGAGGACATGGGATTCAAGCACTAGACTGGGAGTGGAAATTGGACTAGAAGATCTTTAAAGTGCATTTCAATCTAGCCACTCTGATTTTTAGGACCTGACATTCAAAGGGGAATTTTAGATGCATTGATTCAGGGTCCCTAAGGGCATTTTTTCTTCAACTTCTACAAGTTCTTTTGCAATTGTGCTTTCTCTTCTACATCAGTTTCTCGCTCCATATTGAAACATCCCTATCAACATGAGAACATGCCTTATTACTCCTCTTAAAAAGTAAATTAATTTCTCAGTCCCAGGTGGCCTTCCAGCTGTACCATACTTCTCTCGTCCCCCTTCTGGGGGACCTCGCGGGTGTGCAGTCCTTCCTCTTTGCTGCCCCACTTCGGTCTTCTGCTTCTCCAAAACCCTTCCTGTTAAGGGTCAACAAACACCTTCATTTTAACAAATCCTACCGCCAGTTCTTAGTCTTCATCTTTCTCAGCCTCTCGGCAGTATTTAGCAATTGGCTGTTTTCTCCCTACTCTACTTCTTTTTATTTATTTATTTTTTTTTTGTAGAGACAGAGTCTCACTGTACCACCCTCGGGTAGAGTGCCATGGCGTCACACGGCTCACAGCAACCTCTTAACTCTCGGGCTTACGTGATTCTCTTGTCTCAGCCTCCCGAGCAGCTGAGACCACAGGCGCCCGCCACAACGCCCGGCTATTTTTTTGTTGCACTTTGGCCGGGGCTGGGTTTGAACCCGCCACCCTCGGCATATGGGGCCGGCGCCCTACTCACTGAGCCACAGGCGCCGCCTACTTCTTTTTATTTTTTAGAAATAGGTTCTCACTCTGTTGTCCAGGCTGGAGTGTGGGGTCATGGTCACAGCTCACTGCAGCCTGAAACTCCTGGACGTAACCAATCCTCCCACCTCAGCTTCCTGAGCAGGTAGACTACGGATGTGCAGTACTACACCTGCCTTGTCCCTCTTCCTGAAATACTTTCCTGACTTGACTTGCAGCTATTACATCTGCTTTTTCCTCCTGCTTCTGTAACTACTCTCCCTGATGGCCTGCAGAGGGAAGTGCCCCAGGCTCCGTCCTTGACTCTTCTCCACGCTACTCTGTCTTTAGGGTGGCAGTTCTTAACAGGTTGGGTCTAATTAATTCAGAATATTTGGGAAGACCTGTGGCCATCATTTTCATTTAGTTCTTTTCTTGTTGTTGTTACCTGGATATACTAATGTGCAACTAGGACTGAGAATCCAAGTGATTTCCAGTCTCAAATAAAAATGAGATACAAGCTATTAATCTCCAGATTAATGAGATTATTTAACACATCAAGATCCAAAGTGATTCTTGATTATTCTGCTGTCTATTTTACGTTTCCACTAGCAATAGTCATCTTGTTTGCACACTCAGATCATTCATACACTGCTCTCATGCCGAAAGCCTAGGAGGCATCCCTGTCCCTCTGTTCCCTCAGCACTCCAGGGCTCATCCAACAGCAAGTTCTACCCATTTCCCTTTGAAATACATACGTTCCAAATCTCCCTGCCTTTCTCTTCCTCCACCATTTCTCTGTCCACAGCCTCATTAGCTTCCTGACTCCCCTGTGCTCTAGTGTCAGGTTGCCCAAATGGCTCTTCTCACGCATTTCAGAATGGTCTTATGACAGTCGTTCCCTTGCTCAGACCTGCAGTCCTCAACGCCCCACCATGGACCTGTACTGGTCTATGGCCTGTTGGGAACTGGGCTGCACAGCTGGAGGTGAGTGGTGGGGTAATATGGGAAGCTTCATCTGTATTTATAGCCACTCCCCATCACTGGCATCACTGCCTGAGCTCTGGCTCCTGTCAGACTGGCTGCAGCATTAGATTCTTGGAGGAGGATGAACCCAAATGTAAACTGCGCATGTGAAGGATCTAGGTTATGAGCTTCTTATGAGAATCTAAATCTGATGATCTGTAGCTGGTATGTGCTTGAATCATCCTCAAACCACCCCCCACCCCTGGTCCAGGGAAAGATTGTTTTCCGTGAAACCTGTCCCTGGTGCCAAAAAGGTTGGGGACCCTGGTTCTAGACCAGTGGTTCTCAACCTGTGGGTCGCGACCCCTTTGTAACAATGAAAATACATTGCAGTATTAGGAAGGTTGAGAACCACTGTTCTAGACTGTTCTTATTACAACTGATACCCTCCCTACTTCTTACCATGTGCACTGAGGCCCCCGTTGAGGTGGCCTCTGCCTAGTTTCCAACCTCACCCCCTCCCACTTTCAGCACCCCCCTGTAGTCAGACCACTCCAGGCCCCTCGCTGCCCCTCAGACTTGCCAGGTTTGCCCCTCCCTCACAGCCTTTGCGCCCCTCCTCCCCCTACGTGCAACTCCCTCCCCGAGATTGTTCCTTGGCTCTCACCCTAATTTTTCTCAGGGTTCAGCTCAGATGATACCCCAGGTGAAGGTTCGTCCAAAATGCTCCCCTTTCCTAATGACCGTCTCTTGCTTCTGGTTTATTTTTTTCCCCCGTAGTATTTATCTCTGCTTGACATCTCGTCGACCTGGCTGTTTCCCTAGAGCTTTTGTCACTCAGCTATCCCCAGCGCTGTGAACAGTGTTCACATGTGGTAAATAACCAATACCTACTTTTAACTGAATAATGCAATACTGCTTCTTGAGGCCTGTCCCAGGACCTTTGTGTTTTGTCACTTTTGTGGCCTTCGCCCCTTTCCACCCTCTGAGCAGACCATGCTCCTTAGAGCCAGGATGGACTGCTGAGTTTATCTCTGGTTATGTTATCCTCTGCTTCAGATGCCTTACTGGAGTTTTAGTAAAGTTCAAACTTCTTTTGTCTTTCTTTTCTTATTTTGAGACAAGATCTCACCCTGTCACCTGGGGTATAGTGACATCATCATAGCTCATTGCAGCCTCAAACTCCTGGGCTCATGTTATCCTCCAGCCACAGCTACCCAGGTAGTTAGGACTACAGGTGTACACCATCATGCCTGGCTAATTTTTCTAGTTTTTTTTAGAGATGGAGTCTATTGTTCAGGCTAGATAAAGTTCAACATTTTTAAACAGGGTTTGTAAGATCCGTAATAACCTATTCCCAAACTGACTGTACTTCCTGTGTCTCATCCCACCTCCCGCCTCACCCCCTCCCCCCCCCCACACATCCCTCCTCTGGCCTGTTTGTCTGCTTGTTTACCACGTACCCTAGAGTCCAGCATAGGGCACAGTAAGGCCTCAATCAATATTTGTTGAATTGATGTGGGAAGCCAGTGGCCCTGGATTGTAACTGTGTATCCTTAAATGATAATTTAATTTGCCTTAAACATTTAAAAGCTTCCAGAGTCAAAAGCTTCTATTTTGTTTTATGGTCCTGGGTATATGTCTCCTTATACTCTGTGCTTTCTAGGGCAGGGGTCCTCAAACTTTTTAAACAGGGGGCCAACTCACTGTCCCTCAGACCATTGGAGGGCCGGACTATAGTTTAGAAAAAAAACAAAACTATGAACAAATTCCTATGCACACTGCACATATCTTATTTTGAAGTAAAAAAACAAAATGGAAACAAATACAATCACACCACCTCATGTGGCCCGTGGGCTGCAGTTTGAGGACCCCTGTTCTAGAGGGTTATTGAAAATGTACCTGAAAGAATTATGTGGGATTCTGTTAGCAACTCACTTTCAGTCCTTGCCCTTTAAGTGGCCATTGCACTGAGGAGACTGCCCAGTGGAGACCCAGGAACCAAATCACATTTGTTTCCTGGTCGGGGATGGGGGCAAATAGGCTGAATGGGCTTCTGCTGTAAACTTCTTTAACTTGGGCTTGCGTGAGCCAGCATCAGAATCCCTGAGACTTGTCCTGACTTGTCTGGAGTGTTTATTAAACTCTCAAACCTGTTCGGGAAGAAGGCATAGAACAACAGAGGGTTTGGGTCTTATGTCATAAATCTTATTTAAAAGACATAGGCAAGAACTTAATCATGTTTAACAGGAAACCATAGAGGCGAGACATTAGTCTCAGTTGTAATGAATCTAAAAAAAGAATAGGAAAGGTGTTTTGTTTTGTTTTGTTCTTTAAAAGTTCCAGGTTCCACATTTCAGACTCCCCCCTCAGGGCGAGGAGTTCCTGGGTGAGGTGTCTGCCGTCGCATCCCATCTCTAACTTCTTCATCCCTGGATCAGAGGGGCTGAGAGTCAGCGCTGAGTCAGAGGGATAAGCAAGAAAGGGTGACACATTTCCTGCCCTGAGTTCTAAGGAATTTTTATTGTCTGTTTTCTCTTTTGCTTTGAAGATTCCCTGAACGGACCACCCCAGCCATCTCCTGATTAGCAACCTCCACTTATTTTGATGATACCATGAGCTAGCCTCCCTGCTATGCCTTCTTACAACTCACAGGGTTTTTTGGAATCTTTTTTCCTTACTACACAAGTATTATGGCCCCTTCCTCCTCTGTAAGAGTAGGATGGCATCAGTGCAGAGGGAAGATGGGGCTCTGGCAGTATATTTATCAACTACACTTTGACAAAAAGGGGGGTACTCTGTTTATCTTCCTACCCAGAAAATAATATTGTAAATATCATCATTCCAGGCTTTTCTCTGTATGCCTGTAGTCTTCTCTGCAAAAATTACTAAGATATATGGCTTAACGTAATTTATGTTTATATATTGTTTTGCAGCCTTTATGAGGAGTTCCCATGTTATTAGTTACTCTGCAAGATCATTTTTAAAAACTCCATTATGTGCCATTATGTGGAGGGGTCATAATGCACTTGACCAGTCCCGTGTGGAGGGATGGGCTCTTTTTGGTTTTCACAGTCATTGTAACACCAGCTTCCTTGCACAATAGCTGTCCACACTTGTCTCTGATTCATTGGATGTATTCCTGGGAGTAGTTCAGAGGACCTGGGAGGTTTTTAAGATTTGTTTGTTTGTTTGTTGGAGACAAAAAGCTCACTTTGTTGTCCAGACATGATGGAAGGGCATTATCGCAGCTCACAGCAACCTCAAACTCCTGGGAGTCAAGTGATCCTTCTGCCTTAGCCTCCTAAGTAGCTGGGACTACAGGCGTGCACCACCACACCCAGCTAACTTTGCTCAGGCTAGTCTTAACCTCCTGACTTCAACCAATCCTCCCACCTCAGCCTCCCAAAGTGCTAAGATTATAGGTATGAACCACTGCACCAGGTCTGAGATGTAAGTTTTTTTTAATCTTTAGTGACACTTTGCCTGCCATTTATCTTGTTTGATATTCCCACCATGTAATAGAAACTTTTTACCATGTCCTATACACCCTGTGTACTCTGGCTTTGGCCTAACTCCCACCTGCTTCACACACCCTCCTTCCCCTGGCTTCCAAGTGGGTGCCGCCCTGGCCCCGGCTCCCCCTCCCCTGAAGTGTGCCAAGCCTGCCCGTCTCGGGCCGTGGCACTTGCCCTTTCTGCCGCCCAGCCCACTCCTCCTCCGGGCTTTGCCATACGCCTCCGATGTCCCTTCAGCCAGCGTTGTCTCCATCAGAAGCCCTGTTTAGTTTTGTCCTGGCTCCTCTTGCAATGTGTCCTTTAGTTATTTATGTGTTCACTGGCCACCTCTTTCTCCCACTGAATATCATCAGTTTTCTGGGGCAGGTGATCTGTGCTTCATTCCCTACACCATGTCCCAGCTTTTAAGTCAGTGCGTCTCATTCAGTAGGTGCTGGGGAAATGTAGGTGGTTTTGTCGAATGAATGAAGACATCTTTCTATCTCCAGGAGTGTGTGGTGTAATAGAGCCAATGAGATGTGTCTAGCAACGGCTGTCCCTTGGGCCAGGACATGGTAAATGCCATAAGAAAGTGTCCCACTGTCACAGGGAGAGGCAGGAGTGGGAGCTGGTGAGTGGCCACAGTGCCGTGACAGGCCTCCCTCATGACCTGCAGTGTTTTACAGCTGAAGCCAGTGGTAAGGACCCAAGGGCCTGAGGAAAGTGGGTGAGCACAGGCCCAGACACAGGGCGTCATATCTTGGTAGTGGCACCAGGGACCACACTAAACCCTTTGACAACATTCGGACCCGTGAGCAGCACTGCACGGCCCTCATCAGAGGACATGGTTAGGGAGGACATAGAAGCACTCTGTAAACTCAGCTCTGGGCACAGAAGGTAGTGTCACCCTGGGAGGTGGAGCTGTGCTTTGAGAAGAGGCACCGCGAGGGCAGGGACCTGAGAGGAGCAGGTGTTCAGGCTGGAGGCCAAGGTGGGAGGAGGTTGGGATGGTGGGGCAGGGAATGAGGGGAAGGCAGAGGGGGCACTCCAGAGGTGGAGAAGGGAGGGCGTGGGGCCCATGGTGACCCTGAGGAGGCCTCAGTCTGCATGACTGATGGGAAGGGAGACACAGATCCCAGAAGAGAAGCTGTATAGCGGGAGGAGGCTTTTGGATTCGTTTTAGTCCGTCCCTTTACTGAATTACTGAGCAGTTTCCAGATTGAATTAGCCCACCCGTCCTTTGTCCTGGAAAGTCTTGGGTGACAAAAACGTAGACGAGGGGAGACAGAAATTTATACCACAGGACAGGGTATGAGGGTGTAAGTCCCACTGGCCTGGGGCTTCTGTGGCCCCTTCCTCCTCTGTAAGAGTAGGGTGGCATCAATGCAGAGGGAAGATGGGGCTCTGACCCCCTTCTAAGGGATGAGGCCTTGTTTGCGGGACATGTCTGCTGCAGTCCCTGTTGGGAAGGCACTTGTTTGCTGTCATCCCGGTTGGGTAAATTTGTTTGTGCTGTTAGGTTGAGGAGGACGGGACACGGGACATGTGCTGAGTGCAGAGTGCATGGACACATGGGCTCAGGGTACAGATTGGGTGAGGCTCAGAAATGAGTGATGCATTATCCTTCCCCTGAAAACTTTCAAAAATGACACGTGCTTTTCTTGGGGGGGAAATTCAAAGGACATGTTGTAATTTATTATTTTTTTTTCTTTGAGACAAAGTCTCACTTTGTCACCCTTAGTAGAATGCTGTGGCTTCATAGCTCACGGCAACCTCAAACTCCTGGGCTCAAGCCATCCTCTTGCGTCAGCCTACCTAGTAGCTGGGACTACAGATAGACACCACCATGCTGAGCTAGTTATTTTCTGTTTTTAGTAGACACAGGGTCTTGCGCTTGTTCAGGCTGGTCTCTAACTCCTCATCTCAGGCAATCCACCTGCCTCAGTCTCCCAGAATACTGGGATTACAGGCGTGAGCCACTGTGCCCGGCACATGTTGTAATTTCTGATTGCTGTCTAAGTTGAAAAGTTAACGATATTTTTTCAAATGGTTTGAAAATAGCCATGTGGGTAAAACTATGTAATGACAAAGGTCTCTGTCCTCTGGAGCGGGAATGGAGAATAGAGCTGCTTTGCTGGCATTCTCTGGAATGTTGTCTTTTCTGCCACCTTAAAAGCAAAAGGTTTAATAAGAACCCAAGTGGAAAGGAGAATGGGAGGAGCCAGATGAGAAGACCACTGACACCACGGGAGGAACACTGGTGGTGGGAGCTGGAGAGGTTAAAGCAGAGAGGAAGACAGCTGTGGGTTAGGGATGGAAGGAGGATGAGGAATTCAGTGTGGGAAATATGTATATCAGATGTTGCCTTATTAACCAGAAATTCTAGAAATATATAGAGAAATTCACTCTACAATTGGATAGTTTTTCTTGGCAAATCGAGGGTTTAATTAGTTTAGTATTTTATTACTAGGGATTATGTTCAGTTTCACATGAGTTTTTGCAGTGGAAGAATGCTGTAAAATGACAGGCCTCTGTTTATGTTCAGTGCATGGAGAATAAACCCCATTCAAGAGCCAGCATATTTATTGCAGCCAGCGCTCAGTGTCTCTCTGCTTTCCAAATGCTGATTTAGGGTTTTCACTGGTGGTGCAAGTGTGAAGAGAGATTGGAGCATGAATCGTAGAGAGACAGGCCTGGATGTTCATTCCGGGAAGCGTAGGACCCGGTGAGGGCCTGCAGCTCTGCTGCTTTCAGGCAGAAGTGGGGTTTGGGCAGGCCTCTCAGCCTCCTTGGACTGCTGAGGTTAGATGGCATCAGATGGTCTTGCCAGCACTGAAGGCACGTGAGTGGAAGAGAGTGGCTAGAAGACAGTCTTCTTTTTTTGCTTCCAGGAATAGCACTTGTATAAACTTTATACTTAAGATATAAGAGCACATGCTATGTGCTAGGAAGGCCTACCCTCCCTGCTTAAGTGGGAGGCTGTGAATAGCAGCTGCCCTGATGACGGACCTGAGAAGTCTCCACCCCGGCGCTGGCCCTCAGCAGCACCTTTTCACGCTGCCTAACACACTGCTCTACCTGGTCCTGGTGGTCTTTTTCACTTTTCATCAGTTTGCTCTTTGCATTTTCTGCCTGGTGCGTCATGGACACATTCCTGATATGATAAGACGAGAAAAAAAGCAACTGATTTGGAGGGAGGCATGCCTGGGTTCCCATCGACTGCACAGATGTGCTAACTTTTGGAGCTCAGTTTCCTCACCTGTGACTTGGGGAAAATGGTGCCCCCCTCCAGGTGTTGGTGAGGACTGAAGCACAGGGAAAGTGTACGCTGTGAGGATCTGGCAGGTGCTTAGCAGCAACATTTCCCAATCCACGGACGCGGTGCCAAGCAAGGCCTCCCATGGGTGCGAGGGCAGTCTGACTGTCCATTGCCTCTGTTAGAACATCTGGAAGGCACTTCCAAGCATGTTGCCCGTAGCAGACACTGAGGCTCCTGGAAGACTTCCCTCTCAGCCCGCCTTCCTCATCATTTCACTCCTGATTCCTTTTTCCTTAAAGAAGAGAACAGGGGCCGAGAGGAGGAACCTCTAGTTAGGGGCATGGTTTAGCGACACCACTGAAAGATCTGGTGTGAGTGGGACCCAGGGAGAAGAGCAGGGTCCAGAGAGTAGTGCTGGGAAGAGAGGAAGGCTTAAGAGAAAGAAAATGAAATTAATCTTGGTGGCCATGGCTTTGTGCAGCAGGGGCTAGGGAACGTCATGGGAATGCCAAAGTATAAAGGTCAAGGTGTTTTTTTAGGTGTTTCCAATTAAGTCTGAGGCTACAGAATTAGATGACATGAATGAAGGTGTCTTTTTCGTGCAGAAACAAATCTCATCACGCTTGTGGTGTTTTTGTAGAATGTGCTGCTGGTAAGGATGTGGGTGGCTGTAAAGGAAATATTTTTCTTGGGGCATGTAATAAGTAGTTGGTAAAACTAGGCCAGGGAGAGAGCATATGTCTGGAGCTTGTTCTGGGAGAGCAGGGGCCAGGCCTCCTGGCATCTCTCCTTGGCCCTGCCCCATGCAGGGCCCTGCTGAATGTGCTGCTTAACCTCTTTTGCTCTGCCTCTCTCCCTGGAAACTGGGATTGCCACCCACTTTCCCTGGGTGTGGGGAGACTGAAATGATTACGGAGATAGTGCCTTGCTCTGAGATGGCTAGATAATGAGGTGTGCATGCACACAGGAAGGAAGATCTGGTGTTCTCATGGCCACCCTCATGTGGTTGTCGAGGCAGAGAAGAAATACCAGATAAGATGGCCCCAGATTCCCTAATGATGGCCTTTTAGTGTCGCCCTGTACTCCTGCTGCAGAGCTGTGCTCACCAAGAAAAAGCTCGCGATCCATCTGTAATCCCGAGTGCACACTGCCTTTACCAAGCTGGGTCTGGGCAGATTCTTCCACCACTGGGCCACCGGGCAGGGTTTCCAGGGCTGGGAGTCCAGCTGTCTGCTCTCTCCTCCCTGCCTCAGAGCATGGGTGACACGTCTGCATTGGTGACCATCAAAATCATTGATCCTTGAATCTGCCCAGAGTGTCTTAAACTGTGCCAGTCCTCGGGAAGCAGGGAAGCGCTGTCCATATCTGCAAAGGAAACTGAGGAGAGTTAGCTGTGTTTGTACATAAGGCTGTTCAGTGAGGGTCGACCGCTCCCAAATAGTCTGAGAATCACCCTGTTGGTTAGTCTCTCCCTGGGACTCTTCTTTCTTCCCAAGTGAAGTAGGATGAGCAGCATATGCCAACTGCTGGGACTACTTTTAACAGCAAACTTTGAGTAGATCTGAGCATGGATGACGTGGGCATTCCAGTCTCAATGAGAGAAGAGGGGCGTCTTATGAATTGCCATCCAGGAGCTTTGCTTTTTGTTCTCCCATTGTTGGAGAACTGCCTCCAAAGTCAGGAATGCCTGCTGGGTGTGGCAGTGTCCAGTTGTTACCTGAGGCTCTCATCTGCCCTCTCCTCTGCCCTGGCCTGGTGTCAGGACCTTGCTGGGGCCTGGACCTTACTGCTGGCCTGGCGCATGCGTGAGGGCTCTGTGGCCGGGTTGGCAGTTGCTCTCACACGAGGCTGCGGGTTTCCTTCTCTGCCTTTCACCTCCCTCCGCTTCACTCCACCACCCCAGCATCCCCCTGAAGGAATGGACAGAGCACTTCTTGTGACCACCTAGCTAGCCACGCAGCCACCACTGAGGCCACGTTTCATGCAAATGTGAGGGGCCCAGCCTTCTGTTTAGGTGTAGCATTTCTGCTCTTTGTAATTTGCCCTTGGAATTACCAGTGCATCAAGACTTGAAGAAATCCTCATGATTTAGAGTCCTATGCTTTCAGGAAGAATTGTCTTTTGACATTTATTTGACCCTCAGTCCCTGAAAAAGTTTTTATAATATTAAGGGCCAGTTCGGTTTAGGGAGATACCGTGGAAGGTATAAGCTTTTTACCGCTATGAGTTGGTCACATGACAGTGTAGGCTAAAGAAAATAAGAAATATGTTTGTAAAATGATGTTGATTTGGTATCTCTTTCATCCTCCTCCCCAAGTTAGCAGTAGGTATTTGATTTTAATTCATGTCAGTAACAAATGCTCATCATTGCTTGAGAATTTGTACGTATCCGGCAATAAGTTATTTGCTTCACAGGGCTCTCTTTAAATCTTGATAGCAAGTCTATGACGTTGATGATGTTATTCTCACTTTACAGAAGTGCAGAATTGTTCGGAGAGGTCAAATAACTTGCAAGTCTACAAAACCGGAAAAATGGCAAACATGGAATTTGAACCAGGCCTAGCAAACTTTGAAAAGCTTGTCTGTTACATCGCACTTGGTGTCTTTTTTGCTGGGCGCCTGGTAGGCTCAAGGCAGAGTGTTACTGCTATACAGTGTAAAAGTAGAATCAAGAAGGTGACCATGCAATGGAGGAGAGTGAGAGCCGTACAGCCAAAGATAACATAAGGACAACAGTGATAGGTACCAGAAAGTGTTACCAAGAAAGGGGGCGTTAAGGAAGAGGCTGAGATTGTATAGACCTAATCGTGGTCATTCAGGAGAAGGTCACAGACGTGGTGAGCTTGCGTGGGTCTTGTAGAACTGGCAGAATCTTACCAGCGGCGGTGGGTAAGGGAAAGATTGGTGGGTGGCAGTATAAGTTTCCAAAGAGACGATCATAGTTTACAGATCTGTGTATGTGTATTGTGTGCACATGTGTTTGTGAGTGCCGGATACGCTCACATTGTCTTTATAAAAACCTTATATTCTCTTCAAAAGGCAACTAGGTGTGAGTAGCCATGCTGTCCAAGCTGTGTTCTCTAGTTCTCCTGAGAAGAAGAAAACCTCTAAGTAATACTTATTATTAATAGACATTCATGTTTTTACTGGCCACGTAGGAATGAAGTCTTTTTTTTTCTTTCTTTCTTTCTGGCATCTGTGAATGGGGCCACTCCCTTCATTTTTAAAAAAGTATCTGCCTCTTTTGTCTAGCATGTTGAGACGTTAGACTTCCTGTTTCTGCTTGATTTTTGAATCTATCTTCTGTTCGCCTATCACAGGTAATCCCATGTTTTTTATATAATCGTAGTTTATGGGTTAGCAAGTGAGTGCAGGCAGCAACCAGTCCATCCGTCTTGTGAATGTGGAGATCTCTCCGGACTCACAATTAAAGGCTACATAATGTGTTCTACTACAAGTGATGAAACCTGGCTCCCAGAATAACAAGCAAGACGACTTTTAAAGTGACTGTTGTTGACCAGTGTCTTCTGTGCATTTGTTTGGTAAGCTCGTGGCGATGGATCGTTCAGAAGGATGGTCTAACTTATTCTGAATTATTCTTGAGAAGGGCTGAGTCTTCCTGAAGGTGATGCAGGTGGCTTAGCGTACATGTCAACCAGGTGACCACAAATGTCCCTCAAGTCTGTATGACTCAACTAAGACTCCGTGACGTTGTCCTTCTGATTGAAGACAGGGAGAAAATGCTGAAAATAGGTGAGCTAAAACTTCCCTCAGTGTTTCGGATGTGCTATCTTTGTTGGAATCTGGTGGAATATTCAGGTGACTGACATGGTCTTGCTGTCTACAAGGGAGTAATATCTGGCTGTGGCTTTAGAGTGGTTGTGTTCCGCAAATCGCTGCTTTTCTTTCATGGTGGCACTCGGTGTGGGGAGCCAGTGTTAATAAGCTGAGGGAGGCACAGTATTGTGGGCCGCAAAAATGGCATCTGAAGTTCACATGTTTCATCTGTGAATAAGTGCAGGATTGAAATGTTTCAGAAATGGGCCTCTGAAAAGGTTGGATAGCTTTTTTGCCTAAAATTTCTTTTATAAATTTTCTATGCACTTGTTAACTATGGGACAGGTCTGGTCCCCTGTGGTCTGTAATGGTGGCAATACCGTGGGGTGACCAGTAAATAAACACGAATGTTTATTTCTGTTTTCTCATCGGGTATTTGTCAAAATAGTACTCTTTTCTCTACCAGCCATAGAGCAATTTTACATTAGATATAAAGCCTTTTGTATTTTTAGAATAACTTCTTGGATTTGTTTTTAGCCATACTTAACTTTTTTAGGTAAATTAAAAAGTTATTAAGGATTGAAATGAGAGCATGTTAAATGGCCCTTAAAGTTATATTGTACACACTTTTGTTCACGTTGATTCTTAATATTGGCTTAAGTTTCTCTAAAATTTTTATACTCAGAAGACGTTCTGGAGCTTAAGTTGAATGCTAGGATATAACTAGAAAATAGAAGGCATAGTTGGGCGTTGGTACGTCTAGTCTCTTGGCCTTTGGCATCAATAAATATTATTTCATAGAGTCGTGGCTTCTGTCACATGAAATGTGGTCACCTGCGCATCATTTATATTAAATGCACACGTGTCTGCCAGTACATGTGATTCTCTGTATGTTTATACATACACATATATGTGTCTATGTGTGTATATTCACACACACACACATACACATTCTATCTAATATATAAAAATGTGTCTGTGACGTGTATGTATATGGGATCAGAGCCAGGTGTGCTTGGGAGGGTTTTGTGGAAGAAGTGAGTTTTGGGTAGAGTTCCAAAGGGAGATTACTTTGGCAGAAAGAAGTATACATAAGCTTCCAAGGCTGGAGTGATGAAGTCATGTGTATTCATGGGGTAAGCATGAACCATTTGAGAGCAGATTGTAAATTAGGGGTTGAAAATAGCCAGGCTAGACGTGAAGGGGAGGCCAGGGGGGTGGGCTGGCCAGAGACCCGGAGCCATCTGGTGGTGCCCCGTGGGTCTCTGTTCTGTGTTCCTGGTGAATTTCACGCTTGGATATCAGCACACCCTGCCAACATTGCCATCTAGTGGAACTGGCTGAGATGCGCGTGGGAGTTTCCACAACCTTTTCCACTTCAGGATAAATGACAGTGTGATTTCTTGGCAGTAGGGAAACTTACTTCTCTTTTCCCTGGAGATTTTAAATGACAAATTAGAAGAGGTGGATCTAACTGTGCTTGCCCCAAATTTTATTAGCTTACATGCTATAAATATGGAGCTGAATGCCAATGTGAAGAATTGCTCACAGACAGCGTTTGGATGCCACAGCCTACAATCTCTACTGAGAGTGCTGGGTGTACATGGCTCATCAGCTCAGGGCACAAGCTTCCGGGAAGCAGCACTTGACAAGTTCTGCCCCAGAGCACAAGCATCCCACCTCTGGCCCTGGGCCCTGCAGGCTTCCCTGGGTTGACTTGTTCATGTGGTTGTAGTGTCCATCCTGATAGCAGAGCCCTCTGACCATGGGCATCGCAGCCCACAGCCCTCAGACACTGCTGGGAAGGTCCATCCTCCTGCCCTCTCTGGCACCATCTATGCATGTATCCATTCAGCAGAACTTACTGAATTCCTGTTATATCCCAGGCATTCATCCAGGAACTGAGGACACGGCAGGAAGCAAAGCAGGTGGAAGTCTCTGTTCATGGAGAGCTGACATTCTAGTTGGGGTACACAGATAAGCAACAAAATAAATAAGTAAAATATACAGTAAGTGGAATAGTAAGTGTGAAGTAGGAAAAAAATTTAAGCCAAAGAGGAATGTAGAGAATTTTTTTTTTGGGGGGGGGGTCAGTAATAGTGATTGCAACTGTGAGTGAATTCTCACAGAGAATGTGATATTAGAGTCACCTGAGAAGTGTGAGGACACCAGGTGAGGATACCCTGGGAAGAACATTCCGGACAAGGGGTGAGCAGCTGCACACGCCCTGAGGTGGGAATAGGCCTGGTGTGTTCCAGAAACAGCAAAGAGCTGATGGGAGGAGGAGAGATGAGACAGAGCGGTGGGGAGGGGCCAACTGGAGGGGACTATTGGAATGAATTTGACTGTACTGGGCATGGGATAAGAAGCCATTTGATCTAGTCTATTACAGTTTTCCAAATGAAACTTAGCACAAGGAAATCAAGGCAGCTGTCCCTGGTCATCCAGCTTTGTGGTGCCAGTGCAGGGATAGAAACCCGACTCCAGCATCCTTCCTGCTATCCCGCCTTTCCCATGGGGAGGACTCCAGGCAGCATGGGCCAGACTTCCAAAGCCGTGGTCTGGAGAAAGCACAGTGTTGTGAGCTCCTCTAACAGCCGCCTTTCAGCACCACTGGTCTCAGCTGTTTCCCCACGTGCCTGTAGAGGCCTCATGAAGAGCGCAGAAAGGATCCAGTCTCTTAGGGGAGCACTCTGCTGAATGTTGCCTGCCTCTGTTTGGGTATGGAGATAAATCCTTTGGGTTTTCCAAGCCTTCCTCTGTTCATCAGATGTTAAGCCCAAGAAGCTGCAGTTTCCAGCCAGGCGTGCTGGCTCACACCTGTAATCCTAGCATTCTGGGAAGCTGAGGTGGGTGGATTGCTTGAGTGCAGGAACATGAATGAGAGCTGGTATCTACTAGAAATAGAAAATATAGTGGGGCGAGGGGCAGGTGCCTGGAGTCACAGCTATGCAGGAGGAGTTTGAGGTTGCTGTGAGTTATGATGACACCACAGCACTCTCCCCAGGGCTCCCAGAGTTTATTTAGACTCTGCGTCTAAATAAACAAACAAACAAACCTGCAGTTTCCTAGAGCCTCCCCTGTTCCTTATCTGCATGCATTTTTAAGCTATTTGGATATAATTAACAGAAGTTAAAATTTCTGACACCCTAAGGTGTCTGATCACAGTTCTCAATATCATTACCTCACCATGGTCGTAAGATTGAGTGTTAAATGTTATTAAAATGAATTTGGAAACAGCATTGCCAGAGGAGGAGAGTGTGCAGACTCATCACCAAATACAGGTTCACCTGGACAATGTTCCCAGTACTTTGTCTTCTTGCTTTACTTTGGACCAGCGCAACCCTTTCCCCACCCCACCCTTCCATCTCCTTTAGATCTTATGACTGTTGTCCTCTGGACACAGGCCAGGTCCTCTAATTCCACTTTATGATGAAGGTCAGACCAGTGCTAAGTATAGAAGGAAATGACTTTGTGCTGTCACTTGCATCGCCTCCTCTGGTTTAATCATCTCATGGCCTGTATCCAGTGGCCAGAGTGACAGGAAGCGTTTGCATCTTGTGAAGGGAACTCATCCTGAGCTCTCTCTTACCTCGCGCTTTCCCTTCCCTTTCAAGCAGAGCTTCCACTATAGATAATGTGAGATTTACGTCATCATCTTATACTTACATTTGTTTGTATAGCACCTTTTCTTTTTGCCAACAGAGGTGATTTCATATGTTCATTTGTATATGTTGTCTATAAAAATGAGCTCTGAAATCCCATCAGCTTGAACCATTAAGGTCGGGATTGATTTGTATTCCTTGGAATCAATTCTTCTTTCAGTAAAGTTTTCGCCAGTGACCAGAGCCTGAGGGCACAGACCTCTGTGGTCTTTTGGTTTCTATTTTTAGGAGAACAGTAGCCTCGGAGAGCTCTGTGAGCTGGATTTGGTGAGAACCAAAGAATGAGTACTTGCTGGAGGAAATGCCATTATTAAAAGTCAGAGCCAGTAGGACGACAAAGCCCGTGTGGAAATGCCGGCATCCAGTGGGGGCCGCCCTGAGCAGCAGGCCGAGAGGAGACTTGTCCGGAAGCCTTGCTGCGGCTCCAGTTCACCATCCGCAGAGGCGGCGCAGCATTCACTGCATGTGGGAGACGGAGAGAGTGCCAGCAAAGGGCACCTGATTAAAACCCTCAGATTGCCCCCCCCCGGCTTTCAGAAAGTTGTTCCACTGCGGTCCGTGTTTCAGCAACAATGCTGCAAGTGAACGTGCAGAAGTGCAGTGTGCTGGGCATTAAGGCCCATGTGGACTTGAAGCATATTTTAAGGCAAACATCTGGCCTGATCTTTTTTTTTGAGACAGAGCCTCCCTCTTTCGCCCTGGATAGAGTGCCATGGCAGCATAGCTCACAACAACCTCAAACTCTTGGGCTCAAGAGATCTTTTTGCCTCAGTTTCTCTATTTTTAGCAGAGATGGGATCTTACTCTTGCTCAGGCTGGTCTCGAACTTCTGAACTCAGGTAACCCACCCACTTCAGCCTCCCAGAGTGCTAGGATTGCAGGCGTGAGCCACTGCCACTGGTCATCCGGCCTGATGTTAATAGGTCAATGCTGTCCGTTGTTGATCTGCCACTTCTGCCAGCTGTCGAATTTCCGCCCTTCACCACAAGTGCCCCGGAGCTCTTCACTGCACCTTCAGCTCCTGGGAGAAATCCCAGGGCGGACCATACGTCACGCCCAGCTCCTTACTCCAGGTTGGAATTCGGAGCTTTGATACAAACACACCTTCCTGCACCTTGTCCCACAAGACTTCCTACAGGTCTTATCCCCCGCGCCAACATGACATGGATATTCCCACATGGGGCCCTCAGGGAGCCCCGTCAGGGAGGGTGGGATGGTACGACACTGAGTGGAGAAGGATGGTGAGAGACTGGGTCCTGTCTGTGCCATGGAGGCTTCTCAGCACCCACCCCCTCTTCTCCAGCCTTGGGACACTGCTGTCCCTGTCATCAGACAAGCCAGACTTGGCCCTGCTGGCTCTCAGAGGGGGCTTCCAGGCTGCCCTCTGGCCTTTGCTGGACATCAAGCGTGAAGAAATGAGGCAAAGGGGTTGGTCATCTGTGCATCCTTAGATCACCTTTCCTTTGGTCCTTTGGGTGTTGGGAATGTGGGAAGGCCAGTAGCAAGATTAGGAATTTATAGGTGCTGCTCCTTCTAAATGGTCCAGGATATTACATCAGTTGTAGCTTTTGCTGTACGAGAAAAAGGAACCTTAGGTTAGACTCATTCATATAAAAGGGAATCTTTAATGGCTCACATAACTGGAACAGGGTTGACTTAGCAGTTCAGTGATGGCAGGACCCTGTTTTCTTTCCAATCTGCCTTCTGTGGTCGACCTCCTGAACTGGCTTCTCTCATGGTAGTAATGTTCTGCAGCAATTCTAGATTTACTACCCACCACATACCACACAGGAGTGAGACAACTGGCTTCTGGTGGCTCTGTCAGAGGAGCGAGTGACCTTTTCCAGAAGCCCCCAGCAAGTGTTTCAAGGATGGGCTTATTGGCTGTAGCATCTGCTGTGATGACTGGCTCAAGCCTGGGCTGCCTGATCCCATCACTCTGTGGTGAAATGGGGTGGAATTGGGTCCGCCGTGATCTTTACTAAACAGGCCTCCTCTGGGTAGCTTTTTGTGATCTGTTTGTTTTTTTTAGTTGCTTCGTACTTGGTGACTGGCTGTGGTATGATATAGTGAATGGAGCCCTGCAAATGGGATTACTAACCCCCAGTGAAACTGTCAGATGCTGTCAGGGAGAGCAGAAACACAGATTTTGTGAACCATGGGAATATAGCATATCACAAAAGGAAATTCTCAAAAGTCAGTAAAGTATTCCCAGGGTACTATGGATCTTGTCTGGTGAGGATCAAACAATGAGAATAAGAACAAGAGAAGATTAACTATAGACAGGTCTTCAACAGTGACTCTACAAAACACTGAAGTCCAGCATAATTTTTCTTTAAAAATTATATATATTAATATATATTATATATATAAGGAGCAGTGGCTCGTGCCTGTAATCCCAGCACTTGGGAGACCGAGGTGGGTGGATTGTCTGAGCTCACAGGTTTGAGAGGAGCCTGAGCCAGAGCAAGACCTCATGTCTAAAAATAGCTAGGTGTTGTGGTGGGCGCCTGTAGTCCCAGCTACTTGGGAGGCTAACTCAAGAGAATCGCTTAAGCCCAAGAGTTTGAGTTTGCTGTGAGCTTTGACACCATGGCACTCTATCAAGGGCTACAAAGCGAGACTCTGTCTCAAAAAAAAAAAAATTATATATATAATAAGGCCATATATTCCTGCAAAGAATGGCCTTACGTTTTATAGCTATGACCTTAAAAACCATATTTGAGGGCGGCGCCTGTGGCTCAGTCGGTAAGGCGCCGGCCCCATATACTGAGGGTGGCGGGTTCAAACCCGGCCCCGGCCGAACTGCAACAAAAAAAATAGCTGGGCATTGTGGCGGGCGCCTGTAGTCCCAGCTACTCGGGAGGCTGAGGCAAGAGAATCGCTTAAGCCCAGGAGTTGGAGGTTGCTGTGAGCTGTGTGATGCCACGGCACTCTACCAAGGGTGATAAAGTGAGACTCTGTCTCTACAAAAAACAAACAAAAAAAAAAAAATTTGATTATTTTATCTATTTTAATTGAAATGAATGGGCTCTGGATAATGTAAAACTTTTGAAGCTACACACAAATAAATGGACTGGGGCAATCAGTTATGTGGAGTTTGATTTAATTTTCTCTAGCTTAGTCCTCCAGGAGGATGGCTGTCTAGGGCAGGGGGAGAGGTGGGCACGTTCAGAGGGTTGGTAAGAGGGTGAAAAGCACAGGCAGTGTTGAAAACACCACTTTGTGGTGAGTCGTTTGGGACAGAGGAGGTACCCGTTTATCTTTTAGACGAAATGTGTGGCTGGGGTATAGGATTCCAAACTCCAAAGCCTTGTCCCCAGCCAGCCAATCTTCCCTGCCACCTCCCTGGGAGAAATGTATGCCTAGAGGGCTGGCCAGAACAAAGGAACCATGAGCGCTTTGACCCAAACTGCTCCGGGGGGGTCACAGGGGTCAGATCCAGCACCCTGGGCTGGACCACAGAGGACATGCAATGCCCAGCAGGCTGGCAGCTGGGGAGGAGTCTGAGCTCTGGAGGTCTTAACAGCTTTTGGAGATGTAGTTGTCCTTGCTGTTAAGACGATGAGCCTTTGGATACGCCTTACCAACTTGCTGGGCTTATTTGCCCATTTGTGAACATATCTGAGAACTCAAAACCTTCCTTTGAGCATTAGCATTATGGTTCTTGGGTTCTGTGCCGGGTATGGTAGGAAGTGTCATATGGAACTGCAGTGCCAGCATGGGTAGGGACTTAAGTCCTCTGTATCAAGACATTTGAACAGACAGGTGATGGCACAGTTTCTGTAGTACAAGTGTCTTAAACAGCCACCAAGTGGCTGGACTGGCTGAGCACTGGGTGTAAATTGCTTCAAGTGGAGTCTTACTAGTTGGATATCGCAAATAGGGCAATTATGGACACTGCTCGCTGAATAGAGGGGTTGTTTCCTTTGCCGAGCCAGAATCAGATACTGGCCGCCAGACTTGTGTTCTGGGACATCGAGAAGTCGGGGACATTGCAGAAGCAGTGTACACGGAGTAGGCTCATATAGCAACTTGTGGCAAGTACTTCTCCTAAAAAGTGGTTTCAAAGCCAGAGTTACATTTTCTCCAGGACTGGCGGGCCTCACTGGTGTTTTCCGCATTCTGTTCTTTTAAGAGACTGATTACAGTGGTGTTGCACACTGCTGTGGCTTATTGTTTTTTAGTGATTCTATTGCTCAATAACCACCCCTGCTCTGAAACGGTTAGCACTAGACCTCCACCCAGGAGACAGGTTACTTCTTAATTTAATTTTTTTTTTGCAGTTTTTGGCCAGGGCTGGGTTTGAACCTGCACCTCCAGTATATGGGGCCAGCGCCCCACTCCTTTGAGCCACAGGTGCTGCCCTACTTTTTAATTTAATTTTTAAATTTGTTTTTAATGTTAGTGTGTATAAATCAACAGTCCCAAACTCAAATGCCTACAGGAACCAGATAAGTAATACGAATGTGTAATAATGCTCTGTGACTATTGGGAGTCTTGAGGCTGCCGGAAACTTAGAGAGCACTCTGCCATCTAAAGGCTTGGAAGTTCAGATTAAAGGTAAAATTTACCTCACCAAATCCCCTGTGGGCTAGATTCAGGCCTAAGGCTCCCAGTTTGTGACCCTTGGTTTACCTATCACTGCTAAGTTTTCTCAGTGTCAGAGATAACTAGATTTTATAGACGTGAGCCTTTTATAGTTTTGTTTTTATAACTGATTTCAGCATTTACCTTAGATTAGAAGACCGGCTATCTCTAGGATACAAAGGCTACTGTAATTTTTTACCCTAAAAATTAGAAATCCCTCAAGAGAAATCATATCTTCACAAAAGTCATTTTTTTGGTTCTTGGCCTTTGGAGACTGAATGACTTTAGAGAAGCAGAGATGGAAATCTCAAACAAAAACAGTTCTGATGATTTTGCATTATTTAAATATTTGCATCGCTGAGGATAAAGAACCCCAGGCATTTGAAACTTAGATTTCTGCTTTGCAAGTGGTCTGCTGGGTACATTCAATCTTCTTTGTCTTGTCCTGGTCTTAGGCAGGCCTGGGGTAAGTGGCTAGGGCGGAATTGGGAGTCGGACGGGCTTGTGTTCATTCTCTCCCAATCCTCCTCTTCACACTCTTAATTTCCGTGTACCTGTCCTACCTGGGTGCTCTGTTGTCTTTGCCTCTGCTGGGAAGAAACAAAGAAATCAGTGAGTTCATATACACTTAGGTGTTAGTCATCCACATTCCTTATCTCCAAGGGATTTATATTTTTAAAAGCACCTGATAGTAGAACAGAAAATCAGGCAAAATTTAACCCAAAGGACGACCTCCCTATTGAGAGTATTTCCTTTACTCCTAAGAGGTAATTTGGGTCTTGGGAGCCTCCCAGGCACCTCAGAGGTAACACCTTATATTGCCCCCGTAGGTCAGACCTGGTGTCTCTGAACATGAAAGGAATTTTGAGTTTATTCTTTTTTTTTTTTTTTTTAACAGTATACAGAGGTATGTCAGAGTCCATATACATTCTAGCAAATATATATTTTTTTCTTTTTTTTTTTTTTTTTTTTTGGTTTTTGGCCGAGGCTGGGTTTGAACCCACCACCTCCAGCATATGGGACTGGCACCTTATCCCTTTGAGCCACAGGCGCCGCCCCTACATTCTAGCAAATATATTTTTGTAAGAGATTGATGGTACCCAGTTTTCCTGGTTTTGGCCAGTGGGAGAGTTATAGGAATTTAAATATTTCTTCCTTAAAGCCATGTAATTAAAGATTTGCTAAATTCTTTCTTTTAATTTTTTTCTTTTTTTTGAGACAGAGCCTCACTCTCACCTTGAGTAGAATGCCATGGCGTCACAGCTACAGCAACCTCAAACTCTTGGACAAGTGATCCTCTTGGTTTAGCTGGGACTACAGGTGCCCACCACAAGGCCCGGGTAGTTTTCCTATTTTTAGTAGAGACGGGGTCTTGCTCTTGCTCAGGTTGGTCTCTCACTCCTGAGCTCAGGCAGTCCACCTGCCTTGTTCTCCCAAAGTGCTAGGATTACAGGCATGAGCCACCACACCTAGCCTGAAGTTCATTTTTTTTTTTTTTTTGTAGAGACAGAGTCTCACTGTACCGCCCTCGGGTAGAGTGCCGTGGCTTCACACGGCTCACAGCAACCTCTACTCTTGGGCTTACGCGATTCTCTTGCCTCAGCCTCCCCAGCAGCTGGGACTACAGGCGCCCGCCACAACGCCCGGCTACTTTTTTGTTGCAGTTTGGCTGGGGGCTGGGTTTGAACCCACCACCCTCAGCATATGGGGCCGGTGCCCTACTCACTGAGCCACAGGCGCTGCCCCCTGAAGTTCATTTTTTTAAATAATGCTTTCTCCTCAGGGGACTCTTTCAACTTACCTCTTTCAGGAAAGTGTCTGGAATAAGTAGTCCCAGAACCATTGTCTATTTCCGCAGCACTGGCTTATTCTGCAGTTGGCTTCTATCTCTAGCCATGTTAGTAAGTCCCCTTTCTTGAAGGAGCACCAATGGCCATCTGACCATCATTGGCCTTGTCTTTGGTCTTCCCTTCTGATTGGCTGTTCTCTGCCTGATTCCATTCTTCCTTCTTTTCTTCTGCCCCTCCCCTTCCTTTGCTGGCATCCCTTCTCTCTGGAAGCCTTCCTTGATGACTCCCTCCTCCAAATGTAACTGAGGTGCTTCTGTGAGCTTTCTAGACCTCCTGCTTTTCTGCTTTTGAACTGACCACACTATATTTTAATTACTGTGGTATGTGTGTCCCTCCCCAGTTCCTTCCCACCCCTCACCCTAACTGGCTGTGCAAATGGCTCTTGTTATCTTTCACCACTTGCACATGCTAGGTGCTCAATAAATGTTTGTGGAATGAAGAAACATGTGAACAGAGGTCATGTGTGAACAGTGACAGGTGCAGCTTCCTCCGGAATAGACAGGGCATCCCTGGTTTCCTCCACAACCTCTGGGGAGCCATAGGCCCCTTGGACCTGTGATCAGAAGCTGTAGAGGGGATAGCAGTGCTGCCCTGAGGGAGAGCACGATTGTGAAGAAATCCTGGCCATTTGTATTCGGCCACTTCCTTACCAGGCAGTAACATGTTGCCTGTGCTACCTGTTGATGAAATATATGGAGTGTATGAGTTTTAAGGATTCTGACCATCAACAGAATGAGGAACACATTGTTCTGGAGACCAGGCAAATGGGCTATAAGGAATCAGATGACATTATGGGGGAAGAACTTGAATATCTGTTTGACAACTATAGAGAAACAGATGAAGAGTTAGAGTAACCAAGGTTGTATTGCTTTTTTGCCAAGAGCACAATTACTTTTCATTAGTCTAAATCCTTGAGGAGTACAGCATCACATGGATTTTTGTGTGTGGTGGCCTTAGCAGGAAGGTTGGTTTAGAATTTGGCATGAACCATAGTACTGTTTCCGTGGACCCAAGTTACCTTTCCCTGGATTACTCTGTTTTTGTCACCGGGAGTCACTGTGTTGTTCTTTGCTTTTGTATATACATTGCTTTTACCCAAATAGAGTTTAGCTTCACCTTGAGCGTAAACACCTTCAATTTTAAGAAGAGCTGTGTGCTCTTTTTGGTTCCAGAGACCCACTTACAGCCAACAAAAATGGCCTTGGACCATAGCCTTCCAGACATGTTAGCCTTTTAAAAGTCCTTTTCCCAGAAGGCCTCCACAGAACACAAGATGGTATTGTGTATATACAAAAGTATGGAACTTTCTGCGACGTTTAAGGAATTTCAAAGGTAATTTTAACTATATGCAATTTCACTTTTCAGATTTTCGAACTCTGCCCTTACCTCTGAAATGTAACTCTATGTGTGTCAAGGGAGTTACACTGTTCTGTAGCACTGCTGTGTATGGGAACAGACTTCCTAGAGCATGTAAAAAGAATGAAATCATGATCACATGCATCTTCTTGTCTCTTGAAATTGGGCAGAAATTGTTGAGTGGGTATAAAGACAATGAAAAAAGACAACTTTACTATGCAGGCTGAGTGAACAAAAGTAGGTCTTTATCTATGACATAGAACAGTGTGATTAACAATAGTCTACTTCATTAAGAAAATAGTTATGTTCTGAAGTTTTCATGCAGTAAAGAGTAGATACTCTATGTAATCTGTTTTAGAAATATTTTCATCAAAGACTATGAGCTTTACAGGAGCCCCAGCACTCCCTGGGAGAGTTCTCGTTATATGGGAATAGATTTGATAGAAGAGCTAAGCTCGTCCCCCATCACTTGCCCCGTGCAGACCTCAGACTCAGATGTGTGAAGTGGAACTCATCGCCTTGCTCTGGACCGCACCCGTTCCTCCTCTGGACTTCCTCTTTTCTATTAATGTCTGGCTCTCTCTTTCCCCAGTTCAGCCAAGCTCAGAACCTGCTAGCCAGTTTTGCCCTCTGGGCTCCCTTACTGTTCTCTTGAGGGATAAGGAGGATTTGCCTTGAAGCATAATAATTTATGCTCTGTTTAACGGGAGAGAAAAAATAGCATGGAAGAGGTCAGAAGACCCACTTTAGTCTCATCTCAGACTCAGTCCTAGCTAGGAGACCATGGGCCTGTCACTGAATTCCTACTTCCTCTGGGGATCTGCATCCTTATCAGAAGCAAAGGGAGTCAGGAACACCCAAGATTCCTTCTAGGAAGGAATTGGTGACAATATGTGCAGAAGCACTTCACGACCTACAAAACACAACCTTGCTGAGACACAGTGAGAGTAGAGATGTGTTCTGTATGTGCCCCATGCGGTGGGTGCTTGATAAATTATGCTTGTTATTGCTGTTGGTATTAATACATAGTTTAATATAATCATGTAAATTGTTTGGTTCTATACCGGGTTGCTGACTCAGAATTTGGGCCTGTGGCCAAGTGGTATACTTTTCTTTTCATCTGCCCCAGATAACAAGATATTTGAAATAACTAAGGTGCTACCTTTTTACATGCACAGATTAATTATATCCATTAAAAAGCAGATGACAAAATTAATTGCACATTATGCAACGATGGATCCCAAACTGGCTTT
This sequence comes from Nycticebus coucang, assembly GCF_027406575.1. Taxonomy (NCBI): domain Eukaryota; kingdom Metazoa; phylum Chordata; class Mammalia; order Primates; family Lorisidae; genus Nycticebus; species Nycticebus coucang. Next base: position 18,348,699 of record NC_069796.1, read on the forward strand.
AGAAAACACAGCACATTGTAAACGAAAACAGTCTCTGAAGGGAAGCTTGTTCCTAAGAGACTTGCTTAATAGAATGTTTATCGCCTGAGAGAAATTCATGCCTTGAGTAAAGAGGTGTCTGGAATTCCCATCTGGGATGTATTAGTATATATTCAGGTGGTCCAGGGCCGGATGTTAGTTCTTAACTTAAAGAAACAAAAGTTTCCATTCTGAAGATGCTGAAGTTTTAAAGTGAGCTGCTGCTGCTATCTTGCTGGCCCTGGAAATTCTATCAACTGAAATGGAATTTTGTTCAATCCATCTTATTAATGGGTCCTGAGACAACTGTGGGGGGTTGATAGGTGGCTAGTAAGGGTGCCTCCATGAAGATACACATAATCCACTAGTTGAAATCTAGAGTCTGGTGAATGTCTACTAGGGATGTTTGCATTTGCCCAGCGCTCTGTGTTTATGAGGATGTTGAAGGAAGTGCATCCATTCTGTGCATGTTGTAAAACAGAAGGTTTGCAGCTGCCACAATGGTTTCTTCTTGGATCATTTTCTAACAGAATTTTTGCAAACTTGATAGGTTTATGGGTTTTTGTAGATTACTAGCCTCAGTTCTCCGGATGCAATGCTCATTTTCTTGTCTTGATTTCTTTCTTTGAAGATAACAGATATTTATGTACATAGTTCCTTGTAAGGTACTTTTCAGGTAAGGGGAAGTTAAACTTATTCTTACAGGTTGTCATAATTCAACATTATGAGATGATTAACTGATTATTAGTTATATGTTTATAATGCCTTCAAAGTGCCTGATGTATGTTACACTCTCTAGAAAGGAGAACAAACAAGCAACCCAAGGTTTTATTTATTTATTTGAGACAGAGCCTCACTTTGTTGCCCCGGGTAGAGTGCCATGGCATCATAGCTCATAGCAACCTCAAACTCTTGGTCTCAAGCCATCCTCTTGCCTCAACCTCCAAAGTAGCTAGAACTATAGGTGCCTGCCACAACACCCAGATAATTTTTCTATTTTTAGTAGAGACAGGGTCTTGCTCTTGCTCAGGCTGGTCTCAGACTCCTGAGCTCAGCCAATCCACTTGCCTCAGCCTCCCAGAGGGATTTTATTTTATTTTATTTTATTCTGGATTAATATGAGGGCACAAACTATTAGGTTGCATTTGTTAGGTAAGGTCTCTGTTGTAGTGGTGTCCCTTACCCAGGAGATGTGCCATATACCCTTATATTGTGTCCATTAGGTGGGAGCACACCAAGCCCCTCTGCCCCTTACAACTTGAATTAAATGGAGTTTTTCTCTTGTGTGGGCCTGTACTAGTTCCTTCACCAGCTTCATGTTAGTGTTGAGTACATTGGATACTTGGTTTTTCATTCTTGAAATGTGAGGTTCTAAATAGCTTATGGCTGTACCTCAGAAGACAGCTAACTTTGAGATTATCAACCTTAAATATAGTAGAAGTTTGCTATGAAAATGTAGGTTGACCTGTGGGCTTCTGTTGCTCAAGGAGTTGAGTCTGGCTTTGGGAAGAGTAAAAAAAGGGTGTAACAGTGAAAAAAAATGGACCAGCAGCAGTTGCCCCCACATTGCCCACATTGTGACTGCATAAGACGTCAGGATTTATCATAAGTTTTATTTCAGCTAATTTCCAGTTAATGAGAACAAGCAAGCATCAAAAGTTTCTGAATGATGACTTACTTTTCTGACCGCTTCTGTCTATGTGGGTGGGGGTGCACGCACATGATTTTGCCTCTAGAAGCGTCATTCACACTCACTTGCATTGCTGTTGTTTCCTTTGGGAGAGAGGTTGGTATTTTCCGCTGTATCCTGGTGCTAGGGTCTCCCCCACAGCCTGTCCTGTCTTTGCTAACTCCATGGGTGCGGGAAGTGAGACAGTCATCTGTGAGGCACGTATGAACTATTGTATTTCCTCAGTGAGCGTTCGATTTTCAGCCTGTAGTCTTGTTTAAGAAAAGGCAGCTTAAAATCAGTTAAGTAAGGCCAACTAGAGATGATAGTTTGACCTCAGGACTGGAGGGAAAAAAAGCCTCTCCAGGAAACATTTTGATGTGAGACTTAGTGAGATTAGAAAAAAGGAGAGAGGGCAGAGTAAGTTAATGATAATCATAAGGTTTCTAGTCACCAGTGCCTAAGTGAGAAAAAATTTACTAGGGAACCCCTAGTTAGGGCAAGTCCGAGGACCCATCCAAGCAGACAGCTGCTCAGGGAAGCTGGAAATATGTAGACCGGAGCAGAGCTTCCCTTGGTATGTGGCCCCCTTAGTGTTTCTATAACTTTTTCATGTTATTTCTAGGACAAAAGAAATACCTAACAGTTATTCAATGCTTACTTAATCAAAAACTAGTAAGTATTTACGTACTAATAACTTTGTTGTCATGTGAAAAAATAATACATGTAAATTGAAAGATCAAAAATAACGTTTTTATTTCACTCTTCATTGACTAATAGAATGTGTATACCTATCGGCACAGCAGGGTCCAATCAAAAGATAAAATGCATAGTCATTTGAATAGGAAAGTTTAAAATGAAGAAGTATTAACTAGGAAAACAATATGGCACTTCCTAAAAAGAATTAAAAATAGAATTACTATATGATCTAGCAATTCCGATTCTGTGTATGTACCCAAAAGAATTGAAAAAGGTGTCAGAGAGATATTTGTCAACCCATGTTCATAGCAGTATTGTTTATAATAGCCAAAGTTGGTAGCAACCCAAGCATCCATCTACAGAAGAATGGATACACAAAATGCAATGATATACATACAGTGAAATATGGTCCTGCCTTAAAAAGGATGGAAATTCTGACATGTTACAGCATGGATGAACCCTGAGGATATTAAGTGAAATAATCTAGTTAAAAAAAAAAATGAAGACAAATACTCTGTAATTCCACTTACATAAGTTATCTAGATTATCAAGTTCACAGAGACAGAAAGTAGAAAGGTGATTACCAGGGGCTGACAGGAGCTAGAAATGTGAGATTAGAATTGAATGGGTATAGAGTTTCAGTTTTGCAAAATGAAAAATGTTGTGAAGATAGATGGTGGTGATGGGTGCACAACAATGTGAATGTACTTCATGCCACTGAACTGTACATTTGAGAATGATTAAGATAATAAATGTCATGCTCTGTGTATTTCACCACAATTAAAAAATAATAATGAAAAGAAACTTTTTTTTTGAGACAGAGTCTCACTTTGTTACTGTTGGTAGAGTGCTGTGTCATCATAGCTCACAGCAACCTCAAACTCTTGGGCTTGAGCAATTCTCTTGCCTCGGCCTCCCAATAGCTGGAACTACAGGTGCCTGCCACAAGGCCTGGCTATTTTTAAAGATGGGGTCTCGCTCTTGCTCAGGCTGGTCTCAAACCTGTGAGTTTAGGCAATCCACCTGCCTCTGCCTCCCATAGTGCTGAGATTACAGGCATGAGGCACCATGCCTGGCCTAAAACAAACTATTTTTAAAAAGAGAAATATTTTCTATAACGGGGACTGGCTAGAAATACAAGATTGCAGGTATAAGGAGCAGTCACTAGCCCCCCCCTCCAACCCCCATACTTCCCTCCACTCCAGACCTTGTTGGAGAGGTCCTGGCTGCCACGCTTCCTGACTGGCAGAAAAGTCATTGGTGCTTGGCTGGCCTAACTTGCTGGAAGTCCAGCCCCTGAGGTGCTGAGGAAAGCTATTCAAGGGCAGTTTCTCACTGGAGTTGTGATCCCACAAAATCACCCTAGAGGGATACCAGTGGAAGCTGTTGGAGGCTGAGGGGTGCTGCCCACCACACACAGCAGGGACCGGTTGCTGAAGGCCCCTGCTCTGAGGGGACTGGGCCCTGGGGCAGTCGTGTGTGCTGGCCGCAGCCTGAAGAAGGAGTGTGCCAGAACCAAGAAGCAAAGCTTCTTCCCGTAATGCAGTGTTTTTCAACCTTTTTTATCTCACGGAACAATTGCACCTATAGTTAAATTTCTGGAGCACACTTACATTATGTTGATCCAAAGGAGAGTTAAAAAAATATATAGTTACTATGCTGTGAACTTCTTTTGAAAATAATTTGATTAATAATCTTTAAACTTTTTGCGGCACAGCTAAATCCTCTTGCAGCACACCAGTCGAAAATCACTGCTGTGATGTCTCTACAGTTGCTCTCCACTGCTTAGAATGGTGCCAGCTGGCAAAAGAAACAATATTTAAAGCCCCTTCTCCACCTTCTCATGGAGGGTAATGAAAGGTGATTCTGTAATTGTTTGATAGTGAATTTATCACTAGCGGCCTTACAGTTTCTCAGACTTTGAATTCACATTGGATCGCCCTCATTACCTGTTTCACGTCACTTTTCACATAATACTTGCTTTTTATCACAGCATCTGCCAGCAACCTACCTTTGCAAAGACATGATGTCATCAAAAGGAAAATAGCACAATGTAATGTTAAACTGAGAAACAGCTTGAGATGGTAACTCACGCAAGCATCTGAGAGATGTTGAATATTGCTGTTTTCATCAAAAACTCAATATATCCTGCAACCCTCTGTGAGTTTGCTGGAGTGCCCTGAAGTACAGTGGCACATAATTTGGGTGTCTCAGCAAAAACCGTGAGTCTTTTTCAGCAACTGTTGACCATATCACTCTAATATATGAGATGATAAGGTGCTAATTTGGTTAAGAGTATGGAAGAGTCACATGTAAAGTAAAAACTCTGTAGGGCCAATACTATTTTTGAAAACCCCTTAGGAAGTTACCTGGTTGGAGTGTGAGGTACCATCTCCCAGTGAGTAAGGAGACTTACTGTGTAAATACTGGAATGTTTGCTGTTTCTTTGGGGTCAGATCATAGATTTTAGATGCATTTTGCTGCAAAGCAACACATAGCCTTACCAGCAGTGTGTGAGGTGCTCATGGAGTGAGAGATGGTGCTGAGATCTGAGGACGGGAGGGAACAGGAGTTTCCAGCTCTGCAGCATAAAGCCGTTAGGTGAGATGGCGGCTCACGTACCCATTTAGACTGTTACTTCTCTCCTCTGTCTCTTTTGAGCTGATTGTGTATAGTTGAAATTGAGAAAATTAAATGGCATGTGAATGGAACTTTGCTGAATTCAGTAGTAAAAAAATCTGTTGAAATAGATTCTGATTGAGAAAGTGAATTTAATTAATTAATTTATTTATTTATTTTAGAGACAGAGTTTTACTTTGTCACCCTTGGTAGAGTGCCATGGTGTCACAGCTCCCAGCAACCTCTAGCTCTTGGGCTTAGGCGATTCTCTTGCCTTAGCCTCCGGAGTAGCTGGGACTACAGGTGCCTGCCACAACGCCTGGTTATTTTTTGTTGCAGTGTGGTCGGGGCTGGGTTCGAACTCGTCACCCTCATTATATGGGGCTGGTGCCCTACTCATTGAGCTACAGGTGCCACCCGAGAAAGTGAATTTTAGTTCTCTTCCGTTTCTACTGGGAAATTTATGCATTTAGTATGACCTTTTATTAGGTAAACTGGCTCTCTGTTCAAATTAGCGGTTTCTCAGAAACATTTTGGTGATACACTCATTTTGGTGATTTCTACAGTTTTATGAATCAGAACTAGTACATCTTCCTATATGGCTCTTCTTTAACTATGGACAGGTTGGGTAACTTTAAGTTTTGTAACCTTCCCTATTCAAGTGGAAAAACTTCTGATCCATGCCTTTCAGTGTTACCCACCCAAAGCGCCTCCCCTGTCCCCTGAAACCCTGTTGGATAAGTACTGCTTGGTTTGCATTTTCACCACCTGCTGAGTTTGTCTGTTGAGAGTCAGACTTGACCCCTCTTGCCTGGCAAACCCATCCCAGCTTTTTCTGTCTCTTAAACAGTGACCACTTGGCAAAATGGTTAACTTAATGCATTCTACCCGTGTCAGAAACTCAAGGTAAAAATCAAATTATGACAACTAGAAGTGGATTAGACTTTCAGACAGATTTCGGACCAGGAGTCTGTGGTCCAAATTCCACATATGGAGCACTATTTTGTTTTCTTTCTGGATTCCAAATTTCAAATTTTGTTGAGAAACCTGAATAAAGCTCTTAACTGCTCAACTGCAGTCAAGTAGGGCCCATTACTCAACCTGTCTTGGCATTGTTTTCTACCCCCTTGGAGTGAGCGCACTGAAGAGAAAGATTATCACTAGCTGCCTGGAGCACAGCGGCCTGCTTCTGAGAGTGCCACCATAATCAAGAGCAGATGTGTGGCCAGCACTGCAGAGTTGCATAACCGTCTCACCCTGGATTCAGCTACAGTCAGCCAGCCAGTGTGCTGGGGTCTCCACTAGGTCATTGAACCAGAAAATATAGTTAAAGACCTACGTTTCTCTTGTCACAAAATTATTTCCTTGCTGTAAGGAGGAAAGGTGACAGTTAGAGTGGAAATAATTCGACAATTACTGCCCTTAGACTTGAATTTCAGTTCGATACATTGAACCTGAGGAACTTTCTAATGGTTAGGAAGGAAATGGGGCTGTCTTTCAAAGCAGGGTGTCTCTGCTAATCAGGTAATCAGGGAGGTTCTGGTGGAATGCATGTTGCTAAGATGTGTTTGCCACCCAGGTAGGAAATTACTTTACCACCCAGGTAGAGGAGTAGAATAGGTGACCTCTGAGGTTGCTTCCAAGCCCGAGTTTCTGTGACTATGATTGTTGATCCCTGTTTCTTCCTGTTACATTGGCCAGATGTGACACTGTCCCAGTCTCACCCTTCCTCTCTTCTTCCTGATGAGTCCCTTCTGTGGCCCCTCTCAAGCTATCCTTAAAATTAATTAATTAATTTTATTATTTTTTAAACAGGGCGTCACTCTGTCACCTGGCTCACTTCAGCCCCAATCTTCTGGGATTAAATGATCCTCCCACCTCATGAGTAGCTGTAACTATAGGCATACACCACCATGCCTGGCTAATTTTTTTCTTTATTTTTGTAGAATTGGGGTCTCCCTATGTTGCCTAGACTGGTCTCAAACTCGTGACTTCAAGTGATTGTCCCTCCTCGACCTTCCAAAATGCTAGATTTATAGATGTGAACTGCTCTGCCCAGCCTATCCCCTTGTTGATCCCATTAACCTGGGTGGAGTAAGGAATTTCAGCCTTTTTTTGTTTGTTTTTTTGAGACAGAGCCTCAAGCTGTCGCCCTGGGTAGAGTGCTATGGCATCACAGCTCACAGCAACCTCCACCTCCTGGACTCAAGTGATTCTCCTGCCTCCGCCTCCCAAGTAGCTGGGACTATAGGCACCTGCCACAATGCCCAGCTATTTTTTGGTTACAGCCATCATTGTTGTTTGGCGGGACTGGGCTGGATTCGAACCCACCAGCTCAGGTGTATGTGGCTGGCACCTTAACCCCTTGAGCCACAGGCACCGAGCTGTATTTCAGCCCTTTTGTGTTCACTTTCTATTGTGGGACCACCCATGTTAAACTGCCATAGCCATCTGGAATATCTGTAGGGCCAGCATTTAGGGCCTGTGAACAGACACTCCTATGCTGCCTAAAACAGTCTGGCCTTATTCGTGATAATACTGGGGAAAGTGGTGAGGGGAAGGTCATGATTTTCAGTGCTCTATCATGTTCTCGGCTTATTTCATCATTCTAACTACCTTGGCATGGTCCCCACGGTACAGATGTGCGAACACAGAGGTAAAATGACTTGCCCAGTTATAAAAGCAAAATGAGGGAAGAGCCCATCTTGATCCAGAGGAGGCTCAGCCAGTGCTCACACTGCATGGCAGTGTCAGCCATCAGGCCCAGGTCCCCCAAATCGAGTCTTGTGTTCTTTTTCCTGCTCCTGGCAGTGTCATATATGAGGAGGCTTAGGTAGGGTCCTTATTGAACTTTTAATTTAAAAAAAAAGAGAGTTGGGGCTGCGCCTGTGGCTCAAAGGGGTAGGGCGCTGGTCCCATATGCCGGAGGTGGTAGGTTCAAACCCAGCCCCGGCCAAAAACCACAAAAAAAAAAAAAAAAAAAAAAAGAGAGTTGCAGTTTCTCATACCTAAATAAATAGAAGCTATTGATTTTATAGTTTATAAAGCATTGAATATGAAGAATAGAATGACTTGACTTTGAGGCTCTGATCAAAGCATTTGAAAAAAGAGATTGAGCAATGGCCTGCCTTCAACTCAGTCTTTGAATTGTTCCTCTGCAAAATAAAGGGCTTGAATTTTATGGGAATAGTTTAGTAGAATGAGACAGTCTAGGTGTAGGAGACAGGAGGCTTAGTCTGTATTCACTTGATCTAAATAACATTATTACTTATTAACTTATTACTAATTAACATTAGTAATAATGTTACTTATTACTAATTAACATTATTTTGTGACCTTGAGCAAATCATGTAACCACCCTTTCTTTAATTATGTATCTGTAAAATGGGAACGATGATCCATCAGAGTCTAAATAAAGCCTATATAAATGCAAGGGGTTATTGCTAAGTCTAGCCATCCCTTTGTATTCATGGGTCCCTTATCCATGTATTCCACATCTGTGGATTCAATCAACTGCAGATAGAAAATATTCAGCAGGGGGATTTCCACAAATTTCCAGAAAGCAAAACTTGAATTTGCTGCATGCTGAGGACTATATTGAAACCACACAAACGAAATAATGTTACTGTGTTAGGTATTATAAGCAATCTAGAGATGATTGCAAGCATGTGGGAGGATGTGTGTATGTTATAAGCAAATGCTATACCATTTTATATAAGGGACTTGACCATCTATAGATTTTGGTATCAGAGGGGGTCCCCAAACCAGTCCTCCACAGATACTGAGGACTGACTGTGTTATATAAGACAGACAGGCTGTTGGTTATAAATTCTTCAGATAATATTTTCAAACCTGATTTTGAGAGTGTGCGTTTAGTCGTCTGCAAAAAGCTTTTTAACAAGGAAGACTTCTTAGAAGAGAAATAGCAAACAATGCAAGCCTAGGAGAAAATTGGGTCCCAGATGTGTTACTGTCTCCCTGTGTGAGCTCACCTCAAACGTCAGCTCTTCTTCCCATTCCCTCAGAATTACTCGCTCATGTCCACAGCATTATTTATTTACTGGAGATGTTGTTGGGGAGCCTGAGCAGAGGCTCCATAACTTCAAACCCCTAGGACCCGGGCACCAGCAAGTGGTGTTCTCCCCTGCTCCCCTCCCCACGCACCCTCAGCTGTCTCTGCCTCACCTGAGGCTGGGACCCTACCTACCCCAGACTCCCAGACTCATCCAGTATCGATGGTTCCCAACGTATGATAGGTCAACTTATAATTTTTTTATTTTATGTATACAGACAATCCCTGAGTTACACACATCCGACTTAGGTACAACTTGCTTTATAAATGGAAACTATTACAGGCAATAGGTAAATGGACCTGTTCCAACTTACATACAAATTCAATTTAAGAACAAACCTACAGAATCTATCTCATTCATAACCTGGGACTGCCTGTATTCCACTGAGAGTGATAGGCATTCAGTAGAAACTGGGCTTTGAACACCCATACGATCATTCTGTTTTTCACTTTCAGTACAATATTCAATAAATTGCATGAGCTGTTCAACATTTTATTATAAAATAGGGTTTGTGTTAAGTGATTTTGCCCAACTGTATGCTATGTAAATGTTCTGAGCACATTTAAGATAAGGTGGGTTTGTCTGAGCTATGATGTCCGGTAGGTTAGGTATATTAAATGCATTCTAGACTTAAGACATTTTCAGTTTACAGTGGGTTTGTTTGGCTGTAACCCCACTGTAAGTTGAGGACCATCTATACTCAGCAATGCATAAACTTAAGGCCATTAGAGGCACAGAGCCTAACCTTCTGAGATAGCATGTAAGTGACTCCACTGTCATTTGAACATCTTCTTCTCCATTTCTGGTAAATAAAATTTTCCCTTTTTTTTGAGACAGTCTTACTTTGTCACCCTAGGTAGAGTGCTGTGACATCATAGCTCACAGCAACCTCAAACTCTTGGGCTCAAGGGATCCTCTTGCCTCAGCCTTCCAAGTAGCTGGGATTATAGTGCCGGACACAATGCTTGGCTACTTTTAGAGATGGAGTCTCGCTCTTGCTCAGGCTGGTCTCAAACTTCTGCGCTCAGGAGATCCACCTGCCTTAGCCTCCTAGAGTATTAGGATTACAGCATGAGCCACCCACCGGGCCAGGCCACTTTGCTTTGAAAGGTTAAATGTAGAAGTGTCTGAGGATGATAGGAAGGACCCAGAGTTTGTAGCCCCACCTAGGTGAGACTAAGACTATAAAGAGAAATAGCCAAAGCCAACTTTATATATAGATCATGGAAGTTTTTGAAGACTTCAAGGGTATAGTCATAAATAATACACGACAAGTTGAGGAAAGTCTCAAAGTCAAATAGAAGAAAGCAGATTCAGCCTCCTGTAAGCAAGGTAAAAATAAAAATATTGATGAAATGGTAAAATGACCATTTTTTGTGCCCTGAGTTTCTCATGAACTGGAGGCTGTAGGCATATAACTAGTTTACAGGGATGCTTAGTATTTTTCACTGCAGAGAACTTAATAACATTCTTGAGTGTGAGCATGCGATGTGTCCTGAATAAGCTGTACCTTCTCTTCCCAGTTCTGCTTGAGTTCTCATTTGTGTGAGTCTAAAAACTTGCTGATCTCTCCTGTTCTTAACAGACATCTGGACAGCTGGAAGCAAAGGCCCAAAAGCCCAGGCCTTAAAAAAATTTTTTTACACAAGTTTTATTAAGGTATACATTTAGAATAGATTTTTCTGGTGCTCTGTGATGAAGTTCAATTGAGAGCCGTTGTTAATAAACCTTCCTTAGAACCAAGGTGACTTAGAAGGTTAAATTCTTTAGGTTTGTAGTCAAAATTACCAAATTCTAAAGCTTCAGGTGAGTAGGGCCCATTTACACGTGACACATGTAAATGTTTGATAATGCCTGAATGAATGAATCATCAGCATTTAGCCAGCATTTTCATTCTTCCATCTTGTCACAGAAGATGGAAGATCTGTTAGTTAAGGTAGGAGTTGACAATACTATGTAAATGTAGTTTAGTATTTAATAAGAAGCGTTGTTAACTTATTTGCTATTTTGTGTCAAGTGGTGTATAATTGATTGTTGGGGTGATTTCTATGCCTGTTGCCAGGCTAAGAATTTTGAAGTGTTTCATAAACATACACGAGTGAATAGGTCCCACTTACAGGACATAGCAGATCATTGGGATCTACTGGAGTATTATTCCCTGGACCTGAAAAGTAACTTACTCCTTTCCAATCAAAGCACAAGCAAACTGGCTTATCAAGTGGCTAAAGCACCAGCCACATGCACCTGAGCTGGCAGGTTGGAATCCAGCCTAGGACCACCAAACAACAATGAGGGCTGAAAAAATAGCCAGAGTTTGTGGCAGGCGCCTGTAGTCTCAGCTACCTGGGAGGCAGAGGGGGGAGAATCACTTGAGCCCAGGAGTTGGAGGTTGCTGTGAGCTGTGATGCTACAGCACTCTACCCAGGGGGACAGCTTGAGCCTCTGTCTCACAAAAAAAAAAAGCACAGCAAACCAAGATAACTTAGTGTATATCTGGAAGCAGCAGCAGACCCTAGAGCCCTAGAGAATCAGCTGCCCTTTTTCACAAGCTGTGTGGTAGAGGCATGGGGCTGTATGGGTTGCCTATGGGAGATGGCTTCAAGGTTACACAGGAAATTGAAGAGGGTGCTTATTCTGATAGAGTCTTTTTTAAAAAGCTGAACACTTGCTGCTCTTCCAGCTAGATCAGGATATTCTCCAAGGTGACTGCTGGCTCGCATTTAAATACAAAAGAAGTCCTCTCCAGGTTTCCTGAGGATCACAGTGAATGTTCAAAGATCAACCTAGCTGCTAACATGATTTTAAAGTGAATTATAAGGCTGACGTGGCAACACTTGAACTGTTCATTCAGCACTTGTTCTCCTTGGCTAAGCTAAAGGCCTTTTTGTGAACCCATGAAAAAAAAGTAAGCAGGAGGTTAAAGATACGTATTTTTCCACACTTATAAGTGGTTTGTGCGCAACTGGACTTGCAAAAAGACATTTAATATGTATTTCTTATAAGGGTATTTTCTGAGAGAAGAGTGAAAGTAATTCTGCCATGGGGCAGATTGGGACTGGAATTGGGGTTGTCTGGATTTGCATAATCATCACTTCAAAAAGGTGTTGCTTTACTCCAATTATAGATGTGGAAGGTATCTTGTTTGTGTACAACACACCCCTTGCATGATCCCCCCAGGGCCCCTGGTGGACATCTGTGGACATCTGGCCTGCAGTGGGGAAGACGAGGACAGATGGTATAGGGGGAGCAAAGGGGCAGAACGATCACTTGGACAGGACAGGAAAGGCTGCTTGTGACTGGTGAGGGAGCATTTCTGTGGGTTCAGAGTGATCCTCATCGCAGGTTGTTTATCCTTAAGTGTGACATTACTGAGTGCAAGGTGTACACCCCTTAGCACCTCCTGAGCCAGATGTATGGCAGAGGGGACCACAAAGTTAATTGACTTTCGTAAGGGTACAACCCGTTACCCTTTTGGTGGCAAGGTCAGTTTCCAAAAGGTTCTATAACACTGATATTTTCCAGATGTCTCTCGTCTGCTCTCTTCTCTGGCAGGCTGTGTCTTCCTCTCTTCATCCTGCTCTTTTCAGTGAAATTGAGATAACATTCTGCTAGGGTCTTAGGTCTGTTGGAATCACTCAGCAGGAGGAAGTGATTTATTATCTAGGCCTTATATTAATATTTATAATACCCTTCACTGCTTGTGAATAACATAAACACTCTTTTCTGTTCAAACCCAATACTGAAAGAAAACCCATGAGTATCTTTTATAAAAATTTACTTTTAATGGTGCAGTAGTTAGTAATAATCTACACAGTACTTATGGTTTTTAAATCATTTTTTCTTTATATTGCCTTATTCAATTCCAGACATAAATCTGCGAGTTAAATAATACTATATATATATATTTTTTTGTAGAGACAGAGTCTCACTTCATGGCCCTTGGTAAGTGCTGTGGCATCACACAGCTCACAGCAACCTCCAACTCCTGGGCTTAAGCGATTCCCTTGCCTCAGCCTCCCGAGTAGCTGGGACTACAGGCGCCCGCCACAACGCCCGGCTATTTTTTGGTTGCAGTTTAGCCGGGCCAGGTTTGAACCCGCCACCCTCGGTATATGGGGCCGGCGCCTTACCGACTGAGCCACAGGCGCCGCCCAAATAATACTATTTTTATCCTCATTTTATAGATGAGGAAACAGGCACAGGGAGATTAATTTGCATTAACGTCATACACATAACAAATAGCAAAACTAAATTTAAATTGACTCTTTGTGTTTTGTCTACTTTCGCTAAATTTACCATAATCCTTCTACTATTGTTTTTGCCCGTATCAAATGGGTGATGAGGAAAAAGTAAGCAGCAGCCAGAAAATAAATTTATTAAAAGAATGTAACTTTTCTCACAATTTCCAAGTGATTTTTCAGAGGTGTTATTTGAGGACCTTTTGCCTAAGATAGGTGGTAAACGAGCGCCCTACAAAATGCCTCTGTAGGAGGGTATCGCTAGTAGCTCTGGTCCCCACCTGGTCCAGGGGAAGAGCAAAGTTCCCCAGAGCTAAGGCGACTCCCTCCCAACTGTAGGAGTCAGACCCTAGATCTGTTTTCCGGGCACTCCAGCGTCTTTATTCTATCAGCATTTCAAAAGCCTGAAAACCTCCCCCTTGGGCTTTTTGGAGGATTTTTCTCCCTCGCTGTTGCGAGTTGCGGAGCAGCGGGGAGGGCGTGGCGCTCTCCCCCTCGGAGTGGCCGGGTGGGGCTCCCTGCGGGGCGCTCGCGCGGGCTGGGGTAGGGGACGAGTCCTCGCCCATGGCCCTCGTGGATGAGTGAGCGGCTTCCTCTGCGCTCCCCGCGCAACGTAGGGGGTGGAGACGACCCCACTCCCTCCAGCCCCTCTTGTCCCGGGACTTGTGAAGTCGCGCCTGGGGAAGCTGGTTCTTCCAACTCTATGGACAATATCCACGTTACTTTCACGTAAAACGAACGTAGGGAACCGAGCAGCTTTACAATCCCTGCGTTTGGGCGGGTAAGACTCCAGTGCAAGCAAAGTCAAATGGGCATAGAAAATTCAACATAAAGGTGCAGAAGTGTTGTTTCCACCCTGGAAGCGCGGACCGTTCACGTCAGCTTTGCCCCTTCTTCTCCGCTGCACTTTCAGCCCCACCTGCCGCCCGCCCCCAGCGCGGCGGGTCCCGGGTCCCTCCGCCCCGCCGGCCCGGGGCGCTCTCAGGGGCGGACTCGGCGCGCAGCTGAGACGCGATTCGTCACTCTGGCAGAACTTTCCCCCTGAAAATCCCTGCACCACAACCAGCCCGCCCGCCCCGGGGAGGTTTTGATTTTAGTGGCTTTCCTTCCACTGATATTCCGGCGTGTGCATTTCGGCTGCCGAGCACACTTGCGGCGGGTCCGAGTACATGTCCGCGGCGGTAGCCCCTGCGGCCGGTTCCCCAGAAACTATGCGCTCGGAAGCAGAAGAGTCCCGGGAAGGTATGGTTTTTTATTTCCCTCGGGGGCAGCGCAGTTCTGCGGAGGAAGGCGGCGAGAGTATAAACACAGATGGGCGCTTTACGGAGAGCGGCAGGGACTCGGTCGGCTTCCCGGCGCCTTCGCAGCGCTTTGGAGCCGGAGCCGCGGAGCCGCGTCCCAGCCCCGAGCCCCGCTCACCAGGCGGCGGATCCGTGGGGAGGGGAGGACCGCGGAGAGCGGGACCCAGTTCAGCCAGCCCACGAAAGGCTGCTTTTTAGCGTTCTTTGGAGAGGAAGGAGCCCCACTTCGACTCAAGAATGTAAAAGTGCTTGGAAAAGGGCTGCCTGGCTGTGCCAGGACGGAGCTGAAAGCCAGGTCTCCTGGAAGAGCTGTAAGAGGCCAGGGGTCCCTTGAAAAGGGGGTTCGGCGAGGAGAAAGCTGTACGTTTCCGGCTGAAAGAGGAAGCTGAGTGAGGGGAGAAGTGAACAGTCTTTATTCGGGGAATAGTTTGGGTTCCCCCTGCCCCTTGCTAGCTTTCGCAGTGAGTTCATTTTGTTGGGGGCATGAAAGACGGGGGGCGGGGAGGGGCTTGGGTAGCCTGAAACTGAGGCGAGTTTGTCTCTAAGTTTGCAAAAGCAAAGGGTTTCATTTACTCCTGACAGACGGGTGACAGGGCTGGAAAAGCTCCAACCAAAACACAATTAAACGCTGGTGTTCGTTTGGAGAGTTTATTCGCGTGCGAGCGTTTCTAAGCTTTGTTCCCTGAAACTTTACTCATATACAAAAGTCCTCTTGTGAGTGGGGGGGTGGGGGAAATTAGAGAGGAAGAGGGGAGACTGTTAGAAATTGTGAAATTGCCTTTCTTTTCAAGCAGCCTCTTGGGAAACTG
Organism: Nycticebus coucang; assembly: GCF_027406575.1. Taxonomy (NCBI): domain Eukaryota; kingdom Metazoa; phylum Chordata; class Mammalia; order Primates; family Lorisidae; genus Nycticebus; species Nycticebus coucang. The sequence continues at coordinate 18,364,125 of NC_069796.1, forward strand.
GTAAATTTCAAGTCCACAATCACTGCCGCAGGAAGAGCCCCATCATTTCTCCAGTTGGCGGACATCAGGGAGGAAGAGCCTTGAAACTTGTCCTCTAGTCTTTCACTGCTCCCTTCACAAAGTACAGCTCTACGTTTCAAAAGGAAATAGTCGGTAAAGAGGAGGCTTGTTTAGTGGAAATATCAGGCTGTCATGAATGAAAAATGACAGCCAGAAGCGTCATTAACCTTGATGTGGAGCTTGGAGGATTAATGTTCCCTTGCTGTGGCCTCTGTTCTGATGGATGCTTTTCTTTTCTAGTTCTTTATAAGAGCAATTTTTTGAAAGTCGAAAGTAGTCAAAGGCAAATTGAAGGCAAAGAAGAACCAGGGTGAGAGAATTCAAGGGTGAACTTTTGTATGAATTACGAGTAGCACTGAAGTTGGCATTTTCTCCCCAGCGTGTTTTCCATCTCTTTGGGGAGAGAGAAAGTGGGGGCAGAAACAGAAGTTCCCCAAACTATGTATAATACATTCTTCTGGCAGCACCCGCTGTCTTCTCTCCTGCCCTGATGGCTGGTTCCAAATGTCCAGCAGCCTGCAAGCTGGGGAGTGGAGGGGTCCATGGGCCCCTTCTAATTGTTCCTTGCCTTCTCTCCTCCCATCACTTCTGTTCTGCAGATCTGCTACAAATGGTCTGGCCTCTCTGCTTTTTTTTTTTTTTTTTTGAGACAGAGCCTCAAACTGTCACCCTGGGTAGAATGCGGTGGCATCACAGCTCACAGCAACCTCCAGCTCCTGGGCTCAAGCAATTCTCCTGCCTCCGCCTCTCAAGCAGCAGGGACTACAGGCACTCACCATAACGCCCAGCTATTTTTCATTTTTTTTTGTTGTTGTTGTTGTTTGGCAGCCCTTCCCCCCACCCCCCACCCCAGCTCAGAGTGTATGTGGCTGGCACCTTAGCTTCTTGAGCCAGAGGTGTAGAGCCACCTCTCTGCTTTTTAAAGAAAGCCCAGAATATTTCTTTTAAAATAATCTGAGATGCTGGAATTTTAAATTGCTAGCAAATTAGGGTAGGATAATGAGTAACCCTAAAGGGAGATTAAGCAAACGCTGTGTTAGACTAGAAACCCTGTTTCCCCGAAAATAAGACAGTGTCTTATTTTAAGGTGTGCTCCCAAAGATGCGCTAGGTCTTATTTTCAGGGGACGTCTTATCTTTCCTGTAAGTAGGTCTTATTTTCGGGGAAACAGGGTAGAATCCTTCCATCTTCTGCCAGGAAGTAAAGGATGAGTGTCTGTGTGTTTTGTGTGTGTCCTGGGCGGTTCGTATGGGTGGGTTACTGGTGATGATCTAGAACTCTCCATTTAGCTGCCACCCCTCAGACATGAAAGAGCCAAGCTAAATATGTCAATTATTTTACTTCTCTTACTAATCTTTCCCTTCCTCATCTCACCGTTAGCTTTTCTTTTTTCCTTCTGGTGGACTTACTTATCCCTTTGCGTGAGAGATCGCACTGAGCTCTTCACAGTGTCTTATTGCAAGAAAATTGCCTTTGGATGCTTTCTGCATAATTTGCTGTAATGGGAGATACTTTTAAGTCATTATTCTGAACTGCAGTGAGAGACTAGTATACTTTTGGGATTAAATCTGAAAAAAATATCAAGTCAGAGCCAGAAGTCCTCGGAGACCAACATATTTGTGTATATGCGTGAATGTGGAGGCAAATGACTGGAGATATTGTTAAGCCATCATAGCTCAGAATGTGCTTGACTCCGTGCCAAGGGTGCTGAACCTCCGACCCCAGCCTATAGCTACCTCCTAAAGAATTGATTCCGTTTTGCCTGCTTACCAATGAATAGGTGATTGTGCTTGAGTATTGAACAGAGAGAAATAATCCAGGCCTTGCGCTATTAAAAACTGAATGAGTTAAAGATACAGACATAAATGGGTAGGCAACCAGGGACATGAAAGAAGAAGCTCGCTTTATTAAGGAGAATGCCAGTGGAGGGGGCCTTGCTGAGGAGATAGGCTGATAGCCACACATTTGGCATTTAGCTGCTTCCTGTTGTGTAAATTGCTTAATTATGAAGTAGTAAAAGTGAGTGGCAGTTGAGATCTTCAAGGATCTTTCCGGCACTAAGCATCAAGGCATCCTGGGGCTTCTTTGCCCTGATGATTGCAGCTTTGGTTTCAGAAATTGAGAAAGCCCCTGTGGGGGGGGGGGGGTCACTTTGTGAGGACTTAGAAAAGAGTGAGGTTGAGTGGTGAGTTCACTTCCTCCTCCACTGGTCTTCATAGCCATTTTCTGCCTCCATCTCACCCAGTTCTCTCATGCTATACCAGACCTGCTACCTCACCAGGAAAATAGCAGCCATTAGGTGCTCCCTCCACTTCCTGCTCCCAGACTAACAGACTCACCTTCATCCACGCCCGCCTTCCCCGTGTCTGTGGAAGAGATGTCCCCCCTCTGCAGAATAGAATGCCACTCCTTCCATCTAGAGTGACTCCTGTACCAGTCAGCCCCATGTTTCTTCCCTTTGCATGTAGGTGAGCTCAAGCTCCCCATACTAGGCCACAGGCACATGATGCTCTTTTGTCCCGATCTCCCTCTGTCCACCTGCCTCCGTTTCTTGATTGGCTCCTGAAAGAGGCTTTCTCTGAACCCCCCAACCCAAACTCAGATGCCTTGTCACCTTCCCTCCCAGCACATTCCTTTCCTCCTTGGTACTCACTCCACTGGCTAACATCTCTGCTCTTTTAGAACACAAAAGACTATGTGGGTTGTATTCCCCACAGTGTCTCAGGACATACGCAGTAAGAGGTGCTTGTAAATAGTGTGGATTGAATGAAAGGATGATCTCTGTTCTTTAAACTTAATCCTTGCCACTTTGTCCAATTTTGAGTATTGCTTACATCTCCCTTTAAATGAGCTTTGGAAGTAAAACAAATTTTTGCATGGTTCCTCTTTGTTCACTTTTTGTCATTCCTCATCCTACCAAAGTCTTCCCTCCCACCCCCTACTCCACAAAAATCATACTTGCCAAAACCAGCAGTGACTTCACAGGTGCTAAAATCATCACTGACTTCCCAGGTGCTTAAATTACCAGTGAGCCTGAATTCATATTTTTTATCTTGATCTCCTGATCTTACCTTTAAAAAAAAATTGCATTTGACTCTAAGAAACTAGTCTCTAGTAGACACACCTAGCCTTGAAGGACAAATCAAGACTCAGGGTTAAGGGATGGAAAACAGTATTTCAAGCAAATGGAAATCAGAAGAAGGGAGGGGTTGCAATCTTATTTTCAGGTATCCTATTTTCAGATACAAGCAGGTTCAAAGCAACTAAAGTTAAGAAAGACAAAGATGGGCACTTCATAGTGGTCAAAGGAACAATACAATAAGAAGACATTTTAATTTTAAATGTCTATGCACCCAACTTAAATGCGCCCAGATTTATGAAACAAACCTTGAGGGGTCTGAGCAATGGTATCCCGTAACACCATAATAGCCAGGGACACTAACACCCTCTGACAAAACTGGACAGATCCTCTAAACAGAAACTAAACAAAGATGCAAAGGACTTAAATCTGACCCTAGAACAAACGGGGTTAATACACATATACAGAACACACCATCCCAAAGCGAAAGAATATATATTTGTCTCGTTAGCCCATGGTATGTACTCCAACATAGATTACATCCTTAAGATACAAGTCAAATCTCAGCAAAATTGAAGGAATAGAAATTATACCTTGTGTCTTCTCAGACCACAAGGCAGTAAAGGTGGAACTCAACTCCAACCAAAACGTTCATCCCCACACAAAGGCATGAAAATTAAACAATCTTATGCTGAATGATAGCTGGGTTCAGGAAGAGATAAAAGAGAAAATTGTTAAATTCCTCAAACGTAACAGCAATGAAGACACAAGTTACCCAAACCTTTGGGATACAGCAAAAGCAGTTCTAAGAGGAAAATTTATTGCATTAGATGCTCACATTTGAAAAACAGAGAGTACCTCAACTCTCAGAGACCAGATTCCCTGCAATCTTAAAGTCCTTCTTTGGTTCTTATGGCACTACCTACCCTCTCCTAGTCTCCTTTCTTTTTCTAGATGTTTTTTTTTTAATCTCCTAGACCTCTAGTCTAGGTCTTTCTAAGAACCACCTGTGTACAACCAACCTCCTGGAAGACACCAGGCTTTGACTGTCTTAGAAGCATCCTAGATTCGGTAGGTCTACACTGAGCCCTTCCTTCGCTACTCTCCACGTATGTGATACTCCTTCTGTATTTTCACTGTCATTGCCCTCTTTTTGGCTTCCAAACTACATACCTGGAAGTTGTCCTTAACTCCGCCCACTCCTTCATCTTTCACTTCCAATTGTTCACCAAGACCTGGCACTTCCTTGTCTTCATTGTCTATTGAATACGTCTCCTTCTTTTTATTGCCCCGTCCCTGCCTTGGATCAGGACCTCAGCATTTGTACCTTTTTTTTTTTTTTTTGTAGAGACAGAGTCTCACTTTATGGCCCTCGGTAGAGTGCCGTGGCCTCACACAGCTCACAGCAACCTCCAACTCCAGGGCTTAGGCGATTCTCTTGCCTCAGCCTCCCGAGTAGCTGGGACTACAGGCGCCCGCCACAACGCCCGGCTATTTTTTTTGGTTGCAGTTTGGCCGGGGCCGGGTTTGAACCCGCCACCCTTGGTATATGGGGCTGGTGCCCTACTCACTGAGCCACAGGCGCCACCCTGTACCTTTTTTTTTTTTGAGATAGAGTCTCACATTGTCACCCTGGGTAGAGTGCCATTGCATCATAGCTCACAGCAACCTCAAACTCTTGGGCTCAGATGATCCTCTTGTCTTACCCTCCTGAGTAGCTTGGACTACAGGTGCCCCCCACAACTCTTGGCTATTTTTATGGGCCCAGCACACTTTTTGCTGCACAACTCTGCTAGCCACCCAGCTATTTTTAGAGATGGGGGTCTTTCTCTGGCTCAGGCTGGTCTTAAACTCGTGAGCTCAAGCACTCTACCCATCTCAGTATTTGTACCTTAATTGTTAACATAACCACATCTGTCATCAAGGTTCTTGGTTGCAAGAAGTAGGATTTTAAATTTACTGGTGGGATATTGGGTAGTTCACACATACACTGACAGGCTAGCCTCTGAAAAACGCATCTGGAAATACAGCCAAAGACCCAAGAACCATCTGGTGAGGACGTCACCACTGCCTTCCCTGCTTCTGTGGGTTTCAGTTCTGTCACTGCTAGCACTCCAGATGCGGTTGAATATTTGTTCATCCCCAACACTTAAAATCCCAGATCTAAGCTGCTGTGGGCTAAAGGACTTCTAGTTCCAGCTTTGGTTTTGGGTGATAGGTATCTGACTCCTACAACCACTGGCAAATGGGAACTTCTTCAAGATAGGAAGGGAGTTCTAACACAGATCCCTAAAACAATAACGAATATGCACCACACCACCTGACTGGTCTGTCCAACCCTGGACTCGCCTTATTTATTTATTTGCTCATTCCCAACACAAATGCTGTTTCCTTTTTAAGATCACTCCCTTGCCCTTCCTCCAGTAGGTCATATCTCCAACCAGACTCATTTGGGGAAAGATGTTCTTTCAGAGCATTCCCCTCATATCCATACCCCCCTCCGTGTTTTCACCCTGCTGTGGTTGTTAGTTTCGTTTGTCTCTATTTCTTTATGAACTTTTTTGACTACAAGGTCTGTAGGGGTTTTTCCCCCCATGAAATCCCAGGGCCAGACCTAAGACCTCCCATCTAGGAGGCCCAAGTAAAGCCTTATAAAATTAATTAATTTTAAATGAGGTTACATGATACGTTGAAACTTTTTAGAGCACCGCTCAGAAGTTGTCTGGCCTCACTTTATAGGAATTATGCTTTCTAAAACTAGAAGACAAATCTATTTAGGGTTTCTGAAATTTTCCACTAAAGTACTCTTAATAGCAGAGACAAAACAAGCATGTGTCTTTGATCACTGGGGTCAGCGCCCACAGTGGCTTGCCAGCATCTCAAATTTCCTTGAAGACTGAAGCAAAATATTGAAACTAAAGGGTATTGAGCTCCTCGTATGCCATACATGGTGGCCAGCACCTTTTTGTGTATCTCACTTAATACCTGTATAGGAATGCTTTATTATAAGGGTAGTTCATTCTGCCTAATAACTAAGAAAACTGAGATTCAGAGAAGTTTAAAGTTTTTAACTCCACAACGCTGGGGAAGGGAAGATGAGGATTTGAACCCAGGCTGACTAACTATATAGCCTGTGCTTTTAACCCTTGCTTAACCCTTCCAGGAAGGTCTAAAAGCTGCCCTCTCCCTTCCTAAAGTACACTTGGCACTCAGGAAGAAGCTTCCCGTGTTCTGTGTTTGCATGTACCCCAGTTTCAGAAGCAAGGAGTAGAGAGACCAGGTGTCTTGGAAGAGAAAGAAGAGCCAGGCCCTGGCTCTGCAGCTGCTCAGGAACACAGGCAGGAATTCTCAAGTGCATCCTTCTAGGCCCTAGAAGATGTAGGAGTTCTGCAGGGCTGGGTAGGAGGCGCCTAGAACCCACTGGAGTGAGAGGTGCCCAGGTACCTGTGGGACAAGGAAGGTACCTTACTTCCTGGGCAGTAGCCAGCTTGAAAATGGAGAACATGGACTCTCCTGGTTGTTGACAGGAGACAAGGTTCAGTTACCTGTGTGTGATGTTACATTAATAACAAATTAATAACAAATGTATCTGTTGAGTTTCAAGTTGCTTTAAAATCTGTTAAGATGTGTCTACAGAAGTGAGTGATTTTAGTGAGTGACCACTTGGTCAGTTTGCCCTGTCTCCTGATGATAATATGTTAATTCTCTGGGGATTACACATAGGCATTTGTACCCTCAGGTATAGCCCTCCTTGGGTTAAATATGACTTAGCAGGAGCTTAACTTGTTTTTCAGCACTTCTGCAGTGGTTTCTTTGGGCTCCAGGTAACCCTGGGTCTAGCTCACCGTACTGTGCCATAGCTAGGGTCCCCCAGTCGCCAGTGGCCTGATCATGAAACTCACTGCGATCAGTAAAGCTTGCCAGTGGAGTGACTGAGGTCATTCTAGTGCCAGGACAGTGGTGTGCCTGCAGGCTGCATCCCACATACACCATGCCAGCCTTGTAGAAACTTCATGGGCTCAGGATCAGCATTGCCCTACCTTATAACTCTTTGGGGGGAAAGAAAAGTATAAATTTCCCCTAGAAAGAATGGGACCAGAACCTGACCGAGTATCACAGAGAGGAAGAGTTCAGTTTTCCTGGTGGTAGTTAGTATCATCTTCCATAATAAAGAGTCCTGGTGATGTTACGTGTTTGGCCACCTGGTGTAGTGTTCTTATTGTTCTAACCTCATGTGATGCACAAGCTCATATAATACTATTCTCCGCAAAGCGTTACTTTGCCAATTTTCTCTTCTATTCCCTCCTTTCCCCAGCCCTTTCTTTGCAGAGGAAATGAGGAGGAAAGGAGGTTAAAGCTGATGAGAGCATTGGTGCGGCTGACCTTGATGTCATACCTAATGTAAAAGATACTGCGCGTGTTTTTTGTTTTTTTTTTTTTTTTTTTTTTTTGTAGAGACAGAGTCTCACTTTATGGCCCTCGGTAGAGTGCCGTGGCCTCACACAGCTCACAGCAACCTCCAACTCCTGGGCTTAAGCGATTCTCTTGCCTCAGCCTCCCGAGTAGCTGGGACTACAGGCGCCCGCCACAGCGCCCGGCTGTTTTTTGGTTGCAGTTTGGCCGGGGCTGGGTTTGAACCCACCACCCTCGGTATATGGGGCCGGCGCCTTACCGACTGAGCCACAGGCGCCGCCCCTGCGCGTGTTTTTTGTTTGTTTTGTAGTTTTTGGCCGGGGTCGGGTTTGAACCTGACACCTCTGGTATATGGGGCCGGTGCCCTACTCCTTTGAGCCACAGGCACCGCCCTACACGTTCTTTTAAACCTTGGTCTTGGATGTGATCATCTGTTCTTCACATGTGGTCCTTAGCCCTGGGAGTGTGGTGTGCCGACAAGGACTGAGAGTGGAAAATCCATCTCAAGACCTGTCGTACTCTCTCCTCTGCAGTTGACATCACTTGATAACTTGGCATTGCCTGACCCCTCTAGTTCTGTAAACTTAAACTCATTTGGGGCTTTTGCTTCCTTGCTTCTGAAATTTTCAGCAGATTGAATATGCATCGTACCTTTCTTGCCCCCAAATTATGATGCCATTGAATAATAGTAGGGATTACATGGATGATTAAATTTCCTGATCCTGGCTGTTGGTAATTCAGGAAGGAGCCAGAAAGTGGGTGGATGAAAGAGAATGCAGTAGGGCCAGAAACCCCTCAGGGCTCAATGATTTCATTTCAGAATAATGCAGAGTCGCTGGATTTGCCACATATGGTTTATTTGTCAACATTTTTGTGTTTTTACTAACCACAACTATACCTCTCTTCATTTTGGGGATTGTTCTTAAAAAATATAGTGTAAATGGAATTAAAACCAAATCATATGTATACCTTTTTCTTTTTGAGACAGCGGCTCATTAGGTTGCCCTCAGTAGAGTGCTGTGGTGTCATAGCTCACAACAACCTCAAATTCCCAGGCTTATGCGATTCTCTTGCATCAGCCTCCCAAGTAGCTGGGACTACAGGCACCCGCCACCATGCCTGGCTATTTTTTTTAAAGACAAGGTCTCACTCTGGCTCAGGCTGGTATTGAAAGCGTGAGTTCAGAGAATCCACCCACCTCAGCCTCCCAGAGTGCTGGGATTACAGGCATGAGCCACCTCCCCTGGCCCTTTTTTTTTTTTTTTTTTTTTTTGAGAGAGAGAGAGTCTCACTCTTTAGCTCTGAGTAGAGTGCTGTGGTGTCATCGTAGCTCACAGCAACCTCAAACTCTTGGGCTCAAGCAATACTCTTGGTTCAGCCTCCCTAGTAGATGGGATTACAGGTGCCTGCCACAGTGCCCAGCTAGATTTTTCTATTTTCAGTAGAGACAGGATCTTACTCTTGCTCAGGCTAGTCTCAAAGTCCTGAGCTCAACTACCAGCCTTGGCCTCCCAGAGTACTAGAATTATAGGCGTGAGTCACAGCCTGGCCCATATGTATATCTTTAATGTTTAAGGAAAGCCTATAGTGAGATGTCTTTTGTAATTGAAATTATTACCTCCTACAAATACACAGAGAAGCACTATGATTAAGAGTTAGAAGCACCTTTGTGGATCTTTTTGTCTAACATGGTCATGTTAGAGAAGAGGCAGTGAGGACTAGCAAGGTGATTGCCAGACCCTTTCTACCCCCGTTAGTGAGTGGTTTGCAAGTAAGGATTTTTACAAACACAAGGTTTTAGCTTTCTGGACTTTTCTGTGAGCTCTTCTTGAAGCAGGACAGACTTAATCTGTTTGTATAGGTGCCATTCACTGCCTTTTGGGGGAGTTTATGAAACCTAAATGGAATGTTTGAAAAAAATGGGGATTTCCTATTTCATGTTCTCCTATTGGAAAAGATGAGGCATTGTGAAATGAAATTTAGCTCTCCAAGTAGATCCAGTTAGATCCTGAGTTTTGAACGTGGTAGGCCAAGTGAGAAGCAGGTAAACAGTAAGCTCACTTGTTTTCATTCCTTTGAGAATATCATGCAGGGAAAGTTAGCTGTCCAGGGAGTGTGCTGGGCAGGCGCGCTCTTCTTGGGGGAAAGGTGTGCATGTGCGTGGGTGGGACCAGCGTCGGCATTCTGACATGGGACGTGCTGTTGCAGGAGCAGATGGCATCCCACTGGCTCACTGTCCCTGAGCACACCGCAGCAGGCCTGGTGTATCTGGGAGTCAGAACACCTTCTTTTTCAGGAAGCAGCTGTGGGGGCTGCAGCGCAGTGCTTTTCTGATGTCTGAAAGAGCAATTGCTTAAATCCTGTTCTCAGGGCTATGACGGGCTTCTGGAGCCTTCAGGCCTCCTTTGTTCAAGTCGGGGTTGACTGTCAAGAGAACAAGCAAGTCATGAACTTTCCTTGCATGTATGCTTGATGCTGGCTCACCTGGCTCTGGTGCCCGTGTTCACGTGGTCCACTCAGCAAGGCAGAGGAGCTGGGCACAGACGTAGCCCCAAAGCACAGGCTGTTCTGTCTTCTGTGGACAGTCCAGTAGATTCCTGCTTCTGGGGTGCACCCTTCTCTTTTACCCACTGCTGCCTTCCTGGCATCTCAGGTATTAACAGCAACAAATGTTGACTAAGCCAGTCCCTCTCTGCAGGGCCTGGGGAGGCAGAGACCTGCGTGGGGATGACCCTGCCCTCAGAGAACTTCTGGTTCAGAGCATCACATTTCGTATGTGTGCACTCACAGGGCAAAAATACATGATGAGAGCTGAGGATCAGACACTGGGCCCATGAAAATCCACCAGAAGACAGAGTATGCCCCCAAAATCATGATGGCAGCAAGGACCTGACAGAGGGGTAGCTTGTTCCTCATCTGTGTCCCTGAAGCCAGTGGAGATGAAAAGAAGAAGCTGTGACAGGCAGGGAACTTGCATGTGCTGTCTGCTGGGTCAGGAAGCTTCCGGAAGTGTCGAGTGCAGGGTTCATAGAGGGCATTGGAGGGTGTTGTAGGGGTACCTGGGGCCAGCAGAAAAGCTGGACTTCCGCTACAGGAAACAGACAAGGCACGGGGAGCAGGACCCTGGCTCTTCTCTGGACTTTGCCACTGGTTGTGTACAATCTTCAATAGCTACTTAACGTTTTGGACCTTCCATCTCCTTATTGGAAAAATGGGAACTTTGGTGTTAGACTAAAACATGCCCATGATACGTCCTAGGACAAAAACAATTATTTTATGGACTTGGAGAGCTTTGAGCCAGATGAAAGAGGGCAGATACCAAGTAGTGTCTTAGGAATACCAAGCTGGCAAGGACCAGGAGTCCGTGCAGAGGGCAAGACCCAGCCTGTGTTCAGGCGCCTGGGCAAGAATGTGTGTGAAGATCTAGTCACAGGGGAGAGATGGTTCCCCTCAGGCGATCTCTGAGAGGAAGGCTGAGGAAAGGAGCAGGCTCTGCCCTGGGTTTAGCCCCTGAGAGTACCCATTTGTAAAGAGTTAGATGGAACCAAGAAAGGAAACAGAAGTGGAGCAGGTCAGAAAGCAGAAAGAGTCTTGGCGCCCGTAGCACAGTGGTTATGGCCATGTACACCGAGGGTGGCGGGTTCAAACCCAGTCTGGGCCAGCTAGATAATAATGACAACTGCAACAAAAAATAGCCAGGCATCGTGGCAGGTGCCTGTGGTTCCAGCAGCTTGGGAGAATGAGACAAGAGAATCACTTAAGCCAGTCTCAAAAAAAAAAAAAAAAAGAAAGAAAGAAAGAAAGAAAGAAAGAAAAGAAAAGAAAGTAGAAAGAAAGAAGGGGAGAGTAGGGTTTTAGAACCCGGGTGGACGAGGGCCAGGAAGGCAGCGGTCAGCCCCCGTGTGGAGGGAAGCCCTGTAGATGGTGCTTTGCTTCCTTTGGGGGCGCCTCAGCTGAGGTGGGGCTAGGGTAAAGCTGGGAGCCTGGGTTTGAGGAGCTCATTTTCTTTTTTAAATAATTTAATTTTTTTGAGTTTTTTTTTTTTTTTTTTGTAGAGACAGAGTCTCACTTTATGGCCCTCAGAAGAGTGCCGTGGCATCACACAGCTCACAGCAACCTCCAGCTCATGGGCTTATGTGATTCTCTTGCCTCAGCCTCCCGAGCAGCTGGAACTACAGGCGCCCGCCACAACGCCCGGCTATTTTTTTGTTGCAGTTCGGCCGGGGCCGGGTTTGAACCCACCACCCTCGATATATGGGGCCAGCGCCCTACCGACTGAGCCACAGGCCTGTGGCACCGCCCAATTTTTTGAGTTTTTTATTTATTTTTTCAAATTAACATGAAGGTGCAATTTTTAGGTTACATTGTTCTCACTTCCAGAGTAAAGTTCCATTTGAAGAAGGAGCTCATTTTCTAAGGGATGGGAACACATCATGGGCATTCATTCAGTATTTAGTGGGTAACCAAGGGAATGAGAGAAGGCATCTGGGGCTAGGAGGTGACCGCCCCTGCTGGGAGCAAATCCCTCAGTCCCCTGAGGGGCTGACCACCCTCTCCATTTCTGTGTGCTTTCCAAGTCCTACTGGCCAGCAGATAGCTGTCCTGATCACCTTTCACCACCTCCAGCCAGTGTTTGGAAGAGCCTGTCTACAGGCCACTCCCTGTGGCATCACACAGAATAAGCACGGCTGTGTGAGGGTGTAACATATGAATGTAGGCAGGACATTTAATTCCACTTAACAGGGAAAAAGTTGTTTTCATATAGACTGACGGCGCTTCTAACACCAAACATGGAAGTTTTTCCCATACCAACTAATTCTCCAATTCTTGGTGGACACTGAGTGTCCTATCATTTAACTCAACTGATACTAACTGCCCCAGGCTAGGGCAGGCCCCACAGTTAAGGGCTTAGTCCCACAAGACCGTTCCCCACTTCAAATACCAAGTTTGCTGGTCCAGGCCTCCTGTACTATTGACCCACTGGCTCTAAATTGGGAGTTCTCACGACCCTCTCCTCAGACCTAATAATTTGGTGAACAGCTCACAAAACTCAGGGAAACATTCACTAGTTTCTTTTTCTTTTAGAGACAGAGTCTCACTGTACCGCCCTTGGTAGAGTGCCGTGGCGTCACACGGCTCACAGCAATCTCTAACTCTTGGGCTTACGCGATTCTCTTGCCTCAGCCTCCCGAGTAGCTGGGACTACAGGCGCCCGCCACAACGCCCGGCTATTTTTTTTTGTTGTTGTTGTTGCAGTTTGGCTGGGGCCGGGTTTGAACCCGCCACCCTCGGCATATGGGGCCGGCGCCCTACTCACTGAGCCACAGGCGCCGCCCTCACTAGTTTCTTATAAAGGAAGTTGGCTGGGATCACTCCTGTGCTCCCAGCACTTTGGGAGTCTGAGGTTGGAGGATCCTTGAGGTCAGGAGTTCAAGACCAGTCTAACCAAGAGTGAGACTTCATCTCTATAAAAAATAGAAAAATCGTGCTGGGTGCAGTGGCTCATGCCTGTAATCCCAGCACTCTGGGAGGCCAAGACAGGTAGATTGCCTGAACTCGGGAGTTTGTGAGCAGCCTGAGCAAGAATGAGACTCCTGTCTCTAAAAAGTAGCCTGGCGTTGTGGCAGATGCCTGTAGTCCCAGCTACTTGGGAGGCTGAGGCAAGAGAGTCACTTGAGCCCAAGAGTTTGAGGTTGCTGTGAGTTATAACATCACAGCACTCTACTGAGGATGATAAAGTGAAATTCTGTCTCAAAAAAAAAAAAAAAAAAGAAAGAAAAATTAGCTGGGTGCAGTGGCAGTAGTCCCAGCTACTCAGGAGGCTGAGGCAGGACGATTCCTTGAGCCCAGGAGCACAAGGATATAGTGAGCTATGCTCATGTCATTGCACTCCAGCCTGGGCAACAGAGTGAGACCTTATAGCAGAGAAAGAGAAAGAAAAGAGAAAAAGGAAGGAAGGATGCAACTCAGGAAAAGCCAAAGAGAAGAGATGCTTAGGGCAAGGTATGGGGGGGCTGAGAGCATCACGCAGCCTCCCAGCACCTCCATGCGCAGTTAGATCATCGGCTGTTGGTGATGGACTCAACCTCCAGCCTCTCTCCGCTGTCAGAGTGGGGAGCTGAAAGCTTTAACCCTCTAATCACCTGCGGAGTTCCTCTTGTAACCAGTCCCATTCTAGTTTCTGAGTCTCCTCATTAACATAAAGGGGCGTATGAATAATGAGATACCCCTCAACACCTGTCACTCAGGAAATTCCAAGGATTTTAGGAACTCTGCGTCAGGAATTGGGAGACCAAGATCAACTATTATAAAAAAGATATCCCTCTTGCTCTTATCATTTAAGAAATTACAAGGGTTTTAGGAGCTCTGGCTAGGAGCCATGGACAAAGACCAAATAGTGTATGTGTGAGTATGGGTGTGTATTTTGTTGTTGTTTTAGTGACCGAGTCTCACTCTGTCACCCAGGCTGCAGTGCAATGGCATAATCATATCTCACTGAACCCTTGAATTCCTGGACTCAACCAATCCTCCTACCTCAGCCTCCTAAGTAGCTAGGACTACAGGTAGGAGCCACTGTGCCTGCCTTATTTAAAAAAAAAAAAAATTTTATGGAGATGGAGTCTTGCAACGTTGCCGAGGCTGGTCTCCAACTCTTGGCCTCAAGTGATCCTCCCGCCTCCCAAGTGCTGGGATTAAGAGGCCTGAACCACCGGCCTGACCTGTGTTTCTTACATCACACAGTTCTTCATACTGGGGGAAAGCTTTGGCCACTGAGAGTCAGGGAATTTTCCCCTCTTCTTCTTCACCTTTATTTCCTTTCCCTTCATGTTTTTTCTTCTGCTCATGTTCCAGAAAACCACTGATGCTTACCTTTGGCATATAACCTAGAACTCTTGGGACTTTAGTTTTCTACATATTAACTTGGATTTGGGCCATACTGGTGAGCTGAGCCATTCTGAGAAATTTTAAACTTCTCATAAAGTGCTAAGCTGTTGTCACACCAGGGGAAATATGCTAGATGGCTTGCTCTTAACCCGTGAGAAAAAGTTTGTGTGAAGCTCGCTGCTCAGACAGTTTCACTTAGGGGCGCTTAATAAATAAGGAGGCTTATGATTGTGCTCAAAGACACAGCCCTGCCTGGGCCTGCCTGTTCTCTCAACTAAGAATTCCTCATTTCACATTTCTCTAAAAAGCGGGGAAGGGTGGGCTTGACCCAAGAAACTTTTCCTCCTGTCAAGTTATTTGATAAAAGTAAAAAAATGCGTAAACTGAGTGTTCTTTTTATTTTAAACACCCTGGAAGCGTGAAAATGACCTGAATAAGTTAGTTATGAAATATCTGGAATGAAAATGCACCTCTCCTCAGCATCACAAATCTAAACTCTGTCTTAAGAGTAAAGTGATATTAAAGAAAGTGTCTTGCAGAAGGTTCTCTAGGAGGTAATCAGAGGCAGTGGCCTCTACTGAAGGAAAGGGAAGAAGTATTGGGAAATCAGAATAGTGAAGGAAGCCCAGGGTGTGGCCATTGGCAGATTTCAGAATGCCAAGGGCACAGTGAGGGAGAAGTAGGAGGGGAGCCCTGGGGACAGGATGGGGAGGGCCGCAGGGTGGGCTCCTGGCCTGAAGCAGAGCCTGCAAGGGCAGAGGGAGTGTGGAGAGAGAGCAGGGGAGGAGGGAGGACATAACTCCAAACTGAAAAAGAAACTCACTTGTGTAAAAGGCACCAGGTGAGCAGCAGGGTAACCAGGGGAGAGAACGCTGTGGCTGGAGGTGGTTTTCTCCCCTTACTCACTTTGGTGTTGCAGTTAACAGGAGGGACATAGGGTGCTGTTCTCCAAAGTACTGTCCAGACTTGGGGCCGATGAAATGGTGGTATTTGGCGGACACAGCTGCGTTCCAGTTCTTCGCAGGCAGGATCAGTGCAGGGGCCCAGACACAAGGGCGTGAGACAGGAATGCTGCCGTGGGCCTGGCTGCCAAATTGGGGCCAGGAAGAAACCAGGGTTGTGTGTGCTGGCTTGGATTGCTAGCAAAACTCTTACTGGGTTAAAAGCATGATTTCCTTAGAAAAGCTGGCAAACGGCAGCTTGATTGAATTTGAAAACCCTGTGGGAATCATTTCAAAACGCGGTCCGTTCATTGTGCTGTTCATTTTCTGGGTATGTGGCAAGTGGCCTCTGGAAGGATAGAGCCCTCACCTTCTCCCAGTTAGGCTATCCCTAACTCTGGGGCTCTGGGGTTGGGGAGAGGAGAATTCCTTTGTTAACTATCTGCTGGTGAGTAAGGAGGCTCACTGCAGAATTTCAGGTGGACAGTTTTTATGGGTAGAGCTGGTTTAAATTATTTGGCTCACTCGACCATTGCTCTGACTCGATGATCAGGCTGATAACAGTAGAGGTCCAGGAGCGATTACTTGACCTTCACGCCCTGGCCACCCATCCTGGCATGCTGTGGGGTTGCCTGCTCTGTGTGGCTAGGGAAGGGCAGAGGGGAGGGGAGGCGTTGCCTGTGTTTGCCAGCAGTGGAACTTCAGCTGGCTTGTTTCAACACGTGTAAGGGTTAATCAGGTAAATTATAATTGCTGCTGGGAGAGGCAGCCTAGCTGAAGCCTGACACAGCCCTCAGGCTTGCTGGGGAAAGGGTTATTCTTGCAATCAGTAATTGTTTTCCTTTCTTTCCCAAAGATGGGTTCTTAATGTAACATTATGATTAATAGATCGGCTGATAAAGCTTTTTAGTCCTCTGCATTCCTATCTCTTTGAAATTCTCAGGCAACCTTTTAAAATGTAATTGGACCAAATGAAAAAGAAAATGGAATGAATAGATTTTGTTGTTGTTTAGTTCCTTGAGTCATAATACAGTCTTAGGCATTTTTGTAAATGAGAATGCAGAATGTCAGTGGACCATTTAGGTGTAGAGGGTGGGAGTGGGAGAACTGTTAGTTTGATAGCGGTGCTAGAAGAGCTCAGGACAAGCAGCTGGCCTCAACGCCGTGTTACCTGCTGCTTTCTGGGCTTTGTAACGGCACCATCTATCTCTGTTTTATGAAATAGTCAAACCTGTTTTCATTGTATATCTTTTAGAGCTTTAATCAGCCAGATTTTTTTTTTTAACGTTTGATGCTGCTTTTTTTTTTTCCATGAATGACTCAGTTGACTAACTATAGGCAGCTACTAAACCGGGCAATTTGTTGCTACCAGCTTGCCCTTGGACAGGAAGTGTTCAGTATAGATATGAATAACCAGTTTCCAGGCTTAAAAATAAAGTGGGGATTTCTGGGCAGAATAGGTCTTTGTCACTCATTTCGACATGTCTGCTTAGCATCAAAGTTCAAAGCCAACCACTTTGCATTCTCACCTCTTTCCAGGCCATCACTTGACCTGACATTTTCTGTTATACAGATTGAAACTTATTTCATGGCATTGGTGTTTTGTTCATTTGTAAAAATGAAAAAAGAAGATATGTGAATAGTTGTGAGAATCAATATTCTAGAGTCAATATTTTTTTCCTTGGGTCCTCTTATTTTTAGCTATTTTTAAATCATCACCCCCACCTTAGGTAGGTCAAGGAGAAATAATCTATGAAATAGCTTAACGTGAAAGCAGCAAGCGTGTACCTGGGTACACTGCATGACTTGTCTTCTTGAATCTAAGGCCCACTTGAAGTAGCATCTTTTTCCAAAAGTAACTTCCAGTCAACCTAGTGATTCTTAGGTCTTTTTTGTCAGGTAGCCTCTTCGAAGCTCAGGAAGAATCATACTATTCTGACAGATACCAAAAGACTGTTTGGCTTCTGGTTGCCTACAGCTATTGCTTCTAAACTTTTAGGTTAACATTTTTTTTTTTTTTTGCTGTCTCCCTAAATAATGTCCTTGCACCTCTCTTAAATTAAAAAAAAAAAAAAACTTTCCTTTGTCATGCAAAGCGACATGTTTTGTGGGTTTAAGAAGACTTGACAACCACACTTGGAGTGATGTTACTACAATAACAGTAAGTGTTCCTGGTTTTGACTCCTTTTTTTTTTTTTTTAAACTAAGTTTTGTGGGTTTTATTTCTCCAAGTCTAAATTTTCACATTTCCAATTAGAATAATGTGGTTTATAATCTTTATGAATTATTCAAAACACTTAAAACAAAAAAGCTGATATCAGTTATTTTGGTTATTAGGACTCTATAGCTTACACTCAACATTTAAGGGTGAAAACCGCATCCATTTTGTTAATGCTGTGAATCGACATAAGCCCCGTTGGCCACAAGGGCACTGATGCACTCCAGGCTCCCAGAGCGAGCCGCCTTGTGAATGGGAGTTTGACCCTCACAATCCGGTTTGTTAATGTTGGCTCCAGCTTGAATCAGCCAGACTAGGCACTGAGGATGTCCTCCGAAGGCTGCAATATGGGCTGGCGTCTGGGAGTACCGCGTGGTGGAGACGTTGAGGGTGGCTCCGGCTCTCACCAACTGTATTAAGCACTCCAACTTGCCGAAGTGCGCGGCCCAGTGCACGGGCGTCCAGCCATAGAAGGAGTCCTCGGCGGCCAGGTGGGCGCGCGGCAGCTGCTGCAGCAGCGAGCAGAGGGTGGCCAGGTCCCCATCGCGACAGGCGCGGTGCAGCGGAAAGCGGAGGACAGCAGCCCCTCACTGGAGAAGCCCGCCTCCACGCCCGCGCCCGCTGCCGACATGGTCCGTCACCAGAGAGCGCGAAGCTGGCGACCCGAGAGGACGCGCGAGGGGGGACCTGAGAGGCCGCCGGCGTCCGAGCACAAAGGAGTGAAAGCAGCGCCGCCGCCGCCGCCGCGTCGCACAGGCTGCCGAACCGAGTGCGCCGGTTTTGACTCCTTAAGTCTGTGCAAATGTTGATGGACTTCTATTTGTTTTCCAAATAAAAAGCTATGCCAGGGAAAGATGAGTTAAAATACAAAATGCATGCAAATATTTTTAGCTTGGGTTGAGGTAACATCAATCCTGATTCTTAGGGACGTCTCTGGAGACTCATCTAGGCTTCATCGCCAGATTTAGAAATAAATCAAGAAGAATGAGGTTCTGGTTCTGGTCCTTGGGCAGGATGTGGCAGTGATTCCCCCAAGTTCCTCACAGTCACCTCTTCTTTTGTTATTTTTATTTATTTATTTTGGAGACAGAGTCTCTGTCACCTTGGGTAGAGTGTAGTGGGGTAATAGAAGTTCTATGCAACCTCAAACTCCTAGGTTCACGCAATCCTCTTGCCTTAGCCTCCCAGGTAGCTGAGACTGAGACTACAGTGACACTAATTTTCCTATTTTTAGTAAAAACAGGGGTTTCACTCTTGTTTATGTTGGTCTTGAACTCCTGAGCTCAAGCAGTCCTCCGGCCTGGGCCTCCCAGAGTGCTCGGATTACAGGTGCGAGCCTCCACACCTGGCCTGTTGTCTCTTCTTTTTTCACAATCCAGGCAGGACAGAAGAGTCCTTGCTATGCTTTGGATTAGAGTTCAGTAACAATATGGCTTTTGAAAATCCAGTGCCCCAAATATTTACACCTGTTCTAATGGGATCTTTTCAGGAAAAAAAAAAAGAAACTGTTTACGTAAGCCACACTTTTATTGAGTAAAATGAGTCTCTGCTCTGAAATTTTTTTTTTTTTTTTTTTTGTAGAGACAGAGTCTCACTTTATGGCCCTCAACAGAGTGCTGTGGTTTCACACAGCTCACAGCAACCTCCAAGTTCTGGGCTTAAGCGATTCTCTTGCCTCAGCCTCCCGAGTAGCTGGGACTACAGGCACCCGCCACAATCTGCTCTGAAATTTTAATTCCTTTAGCTCTATAGTGATCAAGAGACTCGTGGACCCGAAATTGGCTACTAAGACGCTTCCGGTTTTTCTATGGTAAGCGCATGGTAGGCAAACAGAAAATGCGTGCTAACCAATGAGGAGTGGAAGACAGGCAGAAAGTGCAGAGTGTAATTTTTTTTTTTTTTTCAGACGGTCTTGCTTTATTATCCAGGTTAGAGAGCAGTGGTGCAGTCCCAGCTTCCCATAACCTTGAACTCTTGGGCGGCTCAAGCGATCCTCCCACTTCAGCCTCCCAAGTAGCTGGGATTACAGGAGTGTGCCACCATCACACCTGGCTAATTTTTAATTTTTTAATTGTTTGTAGAGATGAGATCTCACTATGTTGTCAAGGCTGGCTGGCCTCAGACCCCTGGCCTCAAGTGCTCCTCCTGTGGTCTCCCAAAGTGCTGGGATTACAGGTAGGAGGCAGTACCTTGCCCAGAGTGTAAAGTGCTTTGTAGAATTAAACATCTGCAGTTTTCTGGCTCAGTGCCTATAGCACAGTGGTTACGGCGCCAGCCACAGACACCGAGGCTGGCAGGTTCAAGATCCACCGGCCAGCTAAACAGCAATGACAACTGCAACAGAAAAATAGCCGGACGTTGTAGCGGGCACCTGTAGTCCCAGCTACTTGGGAGGCTCAGGCAAGAAAATAGCTTAAGCCCAAGAGCTTGAGGTTGCTGTGAGCTTTGACGCCACAGCACTCTACTGAGGGAGACATAGTGACATTCTGTCTCCAAAAAAAGAAAAAAAAAAATCTGCAGTTTTCATGAGATTTGCGTTGATACTTACTATGTCTCTGGCTTCATCATCGGGTTTTTAGGTACAGGGGTATTGTACTCAGTAGGTATTTGTACCCTCCGTGGTGCCAGGAGGCAGCTGATCCCACGCTGGACCCCCCTATACTGTGCATGCAGGGCTACGTTTAGGAAGGCCTGGTAGGCCCTTTTTTTTTTCTTGCTGGTTCCCCTTCGGACTGTGGTGGGTGATAGGTAGTATTTAGTCTTCGTGTCTGTGTTTTGGATGGTAGTTTAGGCCTAAGCTCAGAGCAGAGAGACCTAGGGGAGGGCCTTAACCAGACCAGGCCTGTCTAGGCTGACGGAGGCTCTAGCAAGGTCACTTCTTACTCTGCTAGAAAGTGAAGAGTTTTCTTTCAGATCTGAGTCAGACATACTTTACTACTGAAAAACTTCTGGCACATCTCATAGCAGCAATGGAAAAAGGGAGCGTTTTAGGCAACTCTTATGTTTTAAATGTTTGAAATCCTTGCTTCTGATTTTTCTTTTCTTTTTTTTTTAATGGCTTTTTTTCCCTCTTAACCATTTTATTATTAAATCATAACTGTGTACATTAATGCATTTATGGGGTACAAAGTGATGATTTTATATACAATTTGGAAAGCTTACATCAAACTGGTTAATGTAACCTTCACCTCCCTTACTTAATTATTATGTTAAAACATTTATACTCTACTCTTAATAGATTTGACTTGTACCCTTGCCTCAAAAGCAACTCTCCATTTTAATTCATTGGGATTTATACATTTGTGAAGTTCTTCCTGGGCTCTAGCCACTGGAATACAGATCAGCTCAAAGAAACTTATTGTTAGTTAAATCTGATTTAAAGTAAAAATCATTTTTTTATGCTCCTGAGCGTTTTGGGAGGCCAAGGCAGGAGGATGGCTTGAGGCTAGGAGTTCAAGACCAGCCTGAGCAACAGCAAGACCCTGTTTCTACAAAAAAAAAAAATTTTTTTTTAATCAGCTGGGCATGGTAAAGCATGCCTGTAGTCTCAGCTCCTTGGCAGGCTGAGGCTGGAGGATCGCTTGAGCCCAACGGTAGAAGGCTGCTGTGAACTATGATTGCACCACTCCACTCTATCCTGGGTGACAGAGCAAGACCCTCTCTCCTTAAAAAAAAATCCATTTTCCAGGGAAAGATTGGAGAAGAGATGAGTGTTACTTTATTGGGAGACAGAGAAACAAGGCAAGAATCCAGACATAAAATTTTTTGTGCTGAGTAAAACAGGGCTTTAGTCCTATCTAATGCCTTTAACAACTGAAATCCCAGCTGTTCTTTAAGTTTATACATAGAAGATGAAAAATGGACTTTATCAGAGTTTGGCAATAAATTAAAGGCCTCAAACCCCTTTAACTATGTACACATAGTTCTTTCAAATTATGGCTGATAAAGGCGAGTCTGAATTGTGCCTGGAAAATCTTGCCTCTAAGACCAGAGAGGCCCTAATCCTTTTTCCAGAGACAAAGGAATAGCTGCTACTAAGACCTCTGCTGACCCAGCACAGGTGTGTAGCCATGTTCCAAGCCTCTTCTTAGCTTAAAAAATCCTTAATGATTTTTTATCAGCACCACGCTCTAACCAACTGAGCTAACCAGCTAGCTCTTAATGATTTTTTAAAAATATAAAAATGTTTCAGATTCTGTTTACCCTCTATTAGAATGCGGCGAGCCTTGAGTCAGCTCAAAAAATGACCCAATGCCTGATCCATCAATACTTATTAGATGCCTTGAAGAGCTGGGAGATGGTTGAGGCTTACATTTGGAACCTAGAATCTTAACCCATGGATTCTGCAAGTTCCTTTCCCCCCTGTATCTAAGATTGCTTTATTTTGAGATAATGTAAATTTAATGCATGCTGGATAGTGGGAGCTGGAGTATAATTTAATGGAAGAAAAATACTTTACTTCCTAGATGCCAGATGGCTGCTATTCAAGAATAAATTTCCTTTTGATATTAGTGTCAAAACATTTGTTTAAACATGACTTCTAAATTTTGGTGACTAATGTGATACATGGTTTTATTTTTGTCTATAGTATATAGTGCAACAGTGTTCGATTCATTAACAAGGAAAATATAACAGTATTCATTTCAGGTATGGGCTACAGCAGTGGTTCTCAACCTTCCCAATCCCGCGACCCTTTAATACAGCTAGTTCCTCATGTTGTGGTGACCCCAACCATAAAATTTTTTCGTTGCTACTTCATAACTGTAATTTTGCTTCTGTTATGAATTGTAATGTAAATATCTGATATGCAGGATGTATTTAGTCGACCCCTGTGAAAGGGTGACCCCCAAAGGGGTCGTGACCCACAGGTTGAGAACCGCTGGGTTACAGAATGTGCTGTGCATAGGAATGTGACAGAACTTTGGGCATTGGCATATTTGTATGTTTTAGGGACGTAAAGATACAGAAAAACACTTGTTCTTTGCCTGTGTAAAGATTAACTATATAGCTGACAGCTTAAAAATACTATATGAGACCACATTTCCTATCTAACAGTAGCATCTGTTTCCTTCATCCAAGATCAGCAAAGGCATTAAAGATAAATGCTGAAAACACAAGAGAATAAGCCCTTCCTTTCTGGCAAATCCATTCATTCCCCTCACCGTCTTTTTCTTTCTTTTCTTTTTTTTTTGTTGAGACAGAGTGTTACTATGTCACCCTTGCTAGAGTGCTGTGGCATCACAGCTCACAGCAACCTCAAGTTCTTGGGCTTAAGTGATTCTCTTGCCTCAGCCTCCCAAGTTGCTGGGACTACAGGTGCCCACCACAACACCCAGCTATTATTTGTTGCAGTTGTCATTTTTGTTTAGCTGGCCCAGGCCAGGTTCGAACCCGCCAGCCTCAGTGTACGTGGCTGGCACCGTAACCACTGTGCTACAGGTGCCAAGCACTCACTGTCTTTTTCAATACAGAGGTAAACTGGATGGCATAAATTGAAAAGTTAACAGGTTCAAGGAGAAACTGTTCAGATCGAGTAGATTTAAATTTCCAGATTTAGAAACTGAATCACATCACACATTCAAAAGACTTGATTCATTTTTTTCCTTAGCATGTAGGTACTTTCAATAATATATATTATCTGATATCTTAAAGATAAGTTCAGTGTTATTTTCCTAAAATATTTTCTGCCTTTTGCAGTAATGAGAATACTAGAAATCATAAAGGACAACATTTCAGTAAGGGAGGCTATCTTTGTCTATAAAAATGTTTAATAATAGGGTGGCGCCTATGGCTCAAAGGAGTAGGGCACTGGCCCCATATGCTGGAGGTGGCGGGTTCAAACCCAGCCCCAGCCAAAAACTGCAAAAAATAAATAAATAAACAAAAGTGTTTAATAGGAGGTTTTATTACTTATCAAGAACTTAATGTAAAATAGCTGCTAGAAATGATCAATAGTATTTCCTAAGAACAAAGACATGATGACCATAAACCTTGCTGATCATTTGACCTAGTGAAATTAAATTTCTAGTCTTGTAAACTGGGTATCAATACACCATGTACGCAGATTTTCTGAGGGCTCCAATCTTTTAGAAAATTGACCACTGTAAATTGCTTCTTAATATGTTTTTAAAAATTAAGTTAGTTGGGTGGCGCCTGTGGCTCAAAGGAGCAGGGCGCCAGCCCCATATGCCAGAGGTGGTGGGTTCAAACTCGGCTCCAGCCAAAACTGCAAAAAAAAAAGAAAGTTAGTTGACACTGCTTTTATTTGCATATGATCTTTGCTCTCTGTCTCTACCCTGGTGACTCTGGTGGTGTGAATGGATTCTTCCTACCTAGTGTCATTATAGAAGGTGCCAGCCCCTTCATCCACCCCAGAAACAAAGCCTAGAGGCCAGGCCCCAGCCCCGACTCCCCAGCATGCTGGCCACAGTTACTCCCATTCAAAACAAAAACTGCCCTAAATAGGATAGCTTTTACCCAGCACACCAAGAATGACTTCCCGGTAGTAATTGTATGTGATGCTCTATAATACCCCGAAATGTAAATGAGCAAAGAAGTGCAGATGTTCATCCCTGTGCCCTTCACCAAACTGGGTCCTTCATCTATTAGGACGTATTTTCGTTAGTTTAGAAGCCAGTTCAGAATTTTTATTTTATTTATTTAAACAGAGTCTCATTTTGTTGCCCTAGGTAGATTGCCATGGCATCATAGCTCACAGCAACCTCAAACTCTTGGGTTCAAGTGATCCTCTTACCTCAGCCTCCTGAGTAGCTGAGACTACAGGCATCCGCCACAATATCCAGCTATTTTTAGAGATGGGGTCTCACTCTGGCTCAGGCTGGTCTCGAACTCGTGAGCTTAGGCTATCTGCCCGCCTCAGCCTCCCAGAGTGCTGGGATTACAGGCGTGAGCCACTGCACCTGGCCCAAGTTTAGAATGTTTAAAAAGTCACTTCAAAACATTCTTCACCAGGAATGTCAAGACAGGCATACAACAAGAAAGTAACAATAGGTGTGAGTGAATGCCAGTAGCCTTCAGCTGAGGAGGGATGTGCAACGTGGAAGGCCCCCCCACCCCCGCACTCCTCCTCTCATTCCCCCACCCCCCACTCCCACCGTTAAGTATATGCAAGGAGGAGGCCACATCTGGGCTGGAGAGGTTTGAGAAGGGCTGTCTGTGCCTGAGATATTTAAATCAGAGCTATTGAGATGGATGGCATTGGCATGAAGCCTTGGAAGGATAGACGTGTGGTTATTTCCCAAAGTGTGGTGCGTGTGCTGTTGGTTGTACAATCATTGATTTTAGGAGGCCCCAGGCATGGTATTAAGTCCTCATCAGTCACATCACAAGAAGATTAGGGGTGGCGCCTGTGGCTCAGTGGGTAGGGTGCCAGTCCCATATATCAAGCGGGCAGGTTTCAACCCAGCCCCGGCCAAACTGCAACAAAAATATAGCCAGGCATTGTGGCGGGCACCTGTAGTCCCAGCTACTGGGGAGGCTGAGGCAAGAGAATCGCCTAAGTCCAAGAACTGGAGGTTGCTGTGAGCAGTGATGCCACAGCACTCTACCAAGGGCGACAAAGTGAAACTGTCTCTAAACCAGGGGTCCTCAAACTTTTTAAATAGGGGGCCAGTTCACTGTCCTCAGACCACTGGAGGGCCGGACTATAGTTAAAAAAAAAAAAAAAAAAAAAACAGAAAAAACTATGAACAAATTATTCCTTTGCATACTGCACATATCTTATTTTGAATTAAAAAAAGGGGAACAAATACAATATTTAAAATGAAGAACAACTAAAGTTAAATCAACAAACTTACCAGTCATTCAATGGGAACTATGGGCCTGCTTTTAGCTAATGAGATGGTCAATATCTGGTTCCATATTTGTAACTACTAGTCGTAACCAGTGATGCAAGTGTGCATTAGTTAGTCTCGAGACTGAGAGGAGGAGTCGAGAGACAGAGAGGAGGGGAGTCGGAGAGTGCCGCATACATTCCACACATGCGCACTTAGCAGGGCAGGTAGTGGTGGCAAAAACACCCGGAGGGCCAGATCAGTGTCCTCGGAGGCTCATGTGGCCCGCGGGCCGTAGTTTGAGGACCTCTGCTCTAAACAAACAAACAAAAAACCAAGAAGATTAGGCACTTTTCAATTTCCTTGGAGTCCTTCATGTCATTCTTGTAGAATGCTTGTGTTTGGGGCTATGTGGCTGTTGCCACCGCCACCTTAACTCATACCAGCTTACCAACTTTTGTGCCGTGCGGGCAGACACGGGGCTTATGGTCTTTGTCAGGCAATAGAAAGTGGCTGGAAGCTAATAATGCTGGTATTTTTTTTCCTCATTGAATTAATTTTTAAAACTCTTTAAATTATCTTATGATTATGATATATTTAGGGGAATAGTATCAGTTTTCATTCACTGAGTGATATGGTGGGTTTTGGGGGGTTTTGTTGAGGCAGGGTCTCCCTCTATTGCTCAGGATAGAGTGAAGAGGCATCATCATAGCTCACTGCAACCTCAAACTCCTGGGCTTAAGTGATCCCCCCGCCTCAGCTTCCTAAGTAGTTCCGACCACAGGTGCATGCCACCACAGCCGTTAATTTTTCTATATTTTGTGGAGACAGGGTGTCTGTCTTGCTCAGACTGGTCTCAAGCTCCTGACCTCCAGTGATCCTCCCATAGGCTTCCTTTTGATATGAGTTACTTTTTTAAAATAAAAAGGTGTTAAGTAACCATAAGAAAATAAAATACAGTTTGAGTATCCCTTATCTGAAATGGCTAGGAACAGAAGTATTTCAGATATTTTTGGATTTTGGATTACTTGCATTTTACTTACTAATTGACCATCCCAAATCTGAAATATGAAACACTCACCAGTGAATTTCTTTTTTTTTTTTTTTTTTTTGTAGAGACAGAGTCTCACTTTACTGCCCTGGGTAGAGTGCCGTGGCGTCACACGGCTCACAGCAACCTCCAGCTCCTGGGCTTAGGCGATTCTTCTGCCTCAGCCTCCCGAGTAGCTGGGACTACAGGTGCCCGCCACAGCACCCAGCTATTTTTTTGTTGCAGTTTGGCCGGGGCTGGGTTTGAACCCGCCACCCTCGGCATATGGGGCCGGCGCCTTACCGACTGAGCCACAGGCGCCGCCCCAGTGAATTTCTTTTTTAGCATCGTGTCAGTGCTCAAGAAGTTTTGGATCTTGGAGCATTTGGATTTTGGGAATTTGAATTTGAGATGTTCTTCCTCTATAGATAAGTGAAGACATGGCAGGTTTGATTATGGTACTCAAAGGACAGGGGGTTAGGGTGTTGTTCAGGGAGATACAAGGTGGCTTTTCAGGTGAATAAAGGGATTTCAGCAAAGATCCTGCATCAAGCAGTTGGCAGAAACTGCTTTGAGCATCAAGCAGTTGGCAGAAACTCAGGGACCTGTTGGGAGTCAGAGCTGGGAAGCCTCTAGCTCAGCTTGATTGTCAGCCTGAGGAACAGGGGGCTGTTAGCTCTTTGAATGGCTGGTGGAGTCTCACACCCAAGGCTCTCTGTAGAGTGGTTCAGAATGGTTTGAACCCTGATAATTTCAGTCAGGGGTGGCTAGTACATACCCTGATAGGGGCCAGAAAGTTCCCCAAGTGCAAGAGTGGCCAGGGGACAATTTGTAGGGGACCTGTCTTCCCATCCTCCTGCCTCACTATTGCCAGAGGTCAGATTTATTTTTTCTGAGAAAAAAATGGAATTTTTTCAATTTCTGAAAAATGTGAATTTTTATGTAAAAGCTCCTAGATTTTTTTTTTTCTTTTTACTGAAAGCAAAACAAAAATTAGAACATTTATGGGGTTCCATTTTGGGGGTGATGGGAAAGATTTGGAATTAAACAGCAGTGATAATGCACAATATTGTGAATAGAAAAAAGAATATTGAAGCTCGGTGCCTGTAGCTCAGCAGCTAGGGCGCCAGCCATGTACACCGCCGGAGCTGGTGGGTTTGAATCCAGCCCGGCCTGCCAAACAACAATAACAACTATAATCAAAAAATAGCCGGGCATTGTGGTGGGTGCCTGTAGTCCCAGCTACTTCGGAGGTTGAGGCAAGAGAATCACTTAAGCCCAAGAGTTGGAGGTTGCTGGGAGCTGTGACGCCATGGCACTCTACCCAGGGTAACAAAGTGAGACTCTGTATCCAAAAAAAAAAAAAAATTGAACTGTATTTTTTAAATAGTTATAATGGTGAATTTTATTTTTATGAATTTTATCTCGAAGAAAGTGAGAAACACTGTGGGGCCCAACCAAAACATGTTCCCAGCCAAAAGGCTATAAGCTGTGTTTTAAATAAAGTAATTGCTCTTTGCTACTTTTGATGATACCAACATGAAGCACTTTCCATAGGGGAGTTAGTGGCTGAGAGTCGATGGGGGTCACCTGGTGACCCTGCATTAACCTCTGGGCCTCTGTTTTTCCTCTTGTATCTATAAAAATAGGACTGGTGATAGGAACGGTGAGAGGTGCAATGGTGGCCTTACGTTCAGGGCAATGAATGAGTGGGTGAAAAGACAAAGCTCCAAAAGGCGGGGGCTGCCCGAGTATTTTAGAGAAGAGATTTATTGTGTTATTTCCAAACTAGTGGTGAGATTGACTGGTAGTGCTTTGTTATTTGCTAAAGTTTATTTTACCTAGATATCGACCATTAGGGAAGTAATCTGTCTCCAAAACAGCATGTTAGTATACATTTAGGGAAACATTTTTTAATTCTTACAAGAGAAAGACAATAGTGGCCTTTTTAGTTATTTTGTTTAACTGAAAAATGAGTTTAGTATATGTCATCACTATCAGAGAATTATAATTATTCTAACAAAACTATTTGTCTTTATAATTTTGGAAGGGGCCTTTATTACTTTACAAGTTAGATATAATTTTAAGCTAGCCAATTTCAATAAGGGCAAGTAATAAAATTCAAGATTTTGCATTATATTGTAACTTAATCTTCAACTTTTTCTTCCTAAACAAAGTAGCAAAGATGGAGTTTGTGCATTTTTAAATTTTCAGTTCTTTGTGTATTAATCCTAAAGAATCTGCATTATGTTTATCTTAAAAAAGCAGTATCTGTCCTGAAATCAGAATTGTTATCTTTGCAGAGTGTGGTTTATTCAGTTCCAAATGTTATCAACAGATGATTTTCTTAGAAGCCTATCTTTGGTATATGTCACATTTAGAATAAACTTTTTCCAAAGGAGTACATTGGGATATTCATTGATTTATATGGGTATTTGAAATACGATACATAATTGATAGAACATCATTTACTTAGTTTACATAATTTACATAGCCTGTTAGTTTAATTGTGTTTTATAAAAAACAGTATTTATTCCTTCTCCTCCTCCATTTTCCTGCTTCCCCAAACAACCTGGGAATTTTTTTAATCCAGCAGATTCATATTAAATTAAATATTAAAGATGAATTGTGCATTTATTACAGCAAGGAATAACCAATTTTAACTGGTCACCAGGATTTACTTTCAGAGAGAAAGGAAACAAATAAACATAACATAAAGCAGTTTTCAGGCAGAGGTAGAGACGGGATAGAGCCTGTTTGAGTGGGATGGTCAGTGAAGGCTTCCTGAGGAGGGGCGGATTTCACCAGCTCAAGACCTGCCTCCTCCCCTTGACTCCTGCAGGTCTTTGCTCAGATGTCTCCTTTTCAGAAAGGCCTTCCTCAACTGCCCTGGGTAAAATAACATAGCTGCCCCCTGCACACACAGCCCCCTTATTTTTCTTCCAGCTCCGTCCCTACTGAACATTTTTATACATGTTTGTGTTATGGGTCGGAGAACAGGCACTTTATCTGGGATACAATAGGTGTTCGATAAAAAAGTGTCGAATCAAAGGATGAGTGAATGAATGAGTGAGTGAATGAATGAATGACATGATGGGGGGAAGGCTTTTCTGCACCAAGTGTGTTCCCTGGGTGGAGCTTCAATCTGGTGTGGAGACTCTAAGTGCGGCTTTCTCATAGGATCCGTGTAAGTTTGGCAAGTATCCCACCTCTCTGTGACCCAACGACACATTCTATGGAAATAAGGGAGAAATTTGGGTAGCCGAATGTGGCTTCCTGAAACCTGTGACTAAATAACAAGTGTTATGAAAACAAATCATGATCACTCCTAGCCTTCCCGCCCCTTCGCCCTGCAAATCTTCCTTAGAAACTCACTGATTGACACAATTTGCACATCCTCTGGTTCCTGACAGCAGGTGCACTGCTGTGCAGAATTTTTGGTTCCTGGCTACCCAGTAAGAGTTCATAGGTTGGCTCTGAAATATAGTCACATTTATTTCTGTACAGCAAATGCCCACAGAGCCCAGGAAGTAAACATCAACGTGGGGATGGCCAGGAGGGCTGTGGTAAACTGGAAAGTGTGGTCTCCTCCTAAAGGAGGCAGGCACGGGTTAGCCCAGAACCATCCTTGCCACGGACAAACATGGGCCTGTTGCGGTCAGATCTTCTGATTGTTCAAAGAAAATCAGAAACACAGATTTTGAGGTTAAATTTCCCAATTTTCTAATATGGACCACTAGTCCCAAGAACAACACAACATCATGTAGGCCAAACAATGGGGTATCCAAGTTACAATCTCTGCCAGGCATCCTAATGTAAACAAAACAGAGGAGGCTGGCTGAGCATGAGGAAAGGAGAGAAAAAAAAAGAGGGTTTAGAAACCACTTCTCAGCGTGAATGCCACTCCGAAAGTAACCGGTGGTGAGCAACACTGCTCCTGTAAACCTCGGAGGGGTTTTTTTTTTTTGCTTCAGGGCATCTTGACATTTGAAATGAGATAGTTGACTTTCAGGCCCAGCAAATGCCACCTTCCTATTTGCTTCCCTTTAACTGGATCTAGTTTTGAGACGCTGACTTGGATATAAAATGCTTGACCATCTTAAAATTTTCATAGTTATTGGGGAAGGATTGTGACAAGAATGTTGGGAGGTTGTGCCAACATGCATATTTGAGAGATGCCCAAGCTGAGGCCAAGAGGTTGCTGCTCTTAAAATATTCAAACACATGGGCTTGGGATATTTGCATGGGAGAACATTTGCTGTAGGGATTGAGTTAACTAAATATGGTCACTTCACCAAACAGAAGTAGCTAGTTATGCTGTGTGTTTTGGCAAAGGGCAGGGGAGCAAAGCAGTAAACACAAAAAGGAAATGCATTTCTTTTATATAGATTCCTCTCCTTTAAAATAAAAACATTTTACATCTCATAAATAGGGTCATGTGTGTGTCCATGGAGGGCAAGTAAATTCACCTGTTAAACTCTCCGTATAAAAAATCAAATTGATCACAACTACACCAGGGACCTTACCTAACACAAACAATGTAACCTAATCGTTTGTACCCTCTTATTAATCTGAATTTTTAAAAAAACCAATGGATCTCCTGACACGTCTTCACGGATTATTGTAAAAGATATTAATGGGTGTCGTGGAGGCAAATTAAAGCGTGTGGTTTAGTTCACCTCATGTCAGCTGGAGGGCACATGTGAAGCCTTTTGAAGAATGCAGAGATGAATGGACTTGGTACCTTACTTGTCAAGGAATATAAACAAGATAAGATTGGAATTTAAGTCTCCCACAGGACAAAAAAAGGTTAGAAGGAGAGATTTATTCTGGCTGTTGGATTTGGAAAAGCTTCTTGGAAGAGGTGGCATTTGAACCAAGCTTCACACAACAAGCAGCACTTTTTCAGGCAGGGGTTGAGGGAAGGGGGAGGGCAAACGTACAGCTTTTCTTTAGTTTCTATCATCCGATGTGTAAGATCTTGCTCCTCCTTTTTGGTTCAAGAAGTTACATTATCTTGCAGAGCAAATAAGCTCCAAGAGATGGGATGATGCAGCTGACTCAACCATATTGTGGTATTTGATAGGAAATTCAGAAACAGTGAACATTATCTTAATCTCACTTTGCTTACTGAGCAGCTGTGTGCTATCTAGCAAGTCATGTGTCTCAGCATGGCTGCTAAGGATGCTTCCTCGGATAAATCACTGGATCCCATGAGCCTCAGTTGTTCTGTCTGGCTCTCTGAGGGTTAAGTAATAACAGAACCAAATCAGAAATGCGTATGAAGGGGTTATAGTGAAATATTCTGTAGAGGGCTACACGAACGTCTGCTGGAATGGTGTTTTCTGGTAGTCTTTGTTATTAAGGACAGGAGCAACCTGGTAGGACCAAAAAGGATGTGTTAACCATAGATGCCAGTGGTGGGGCAGGTTCAGTAACTAACCTTTACTCTAGTGTGCTGGATTTTAAAATCTGTTACTGGTTTTCTAAACACTGCATGAATATAAATATTCATCAGGCGTCAGTGCCTCTGGCAGGATAGGGGAACTTGGGGCTGGAAAGTGTAGAAAATCATGGAACTGTTGAGAGAAGTTTCTCCTACGTTCTGGAGGAAGATTGGGTTATATCAACAGTTGAAAGGTTTTATGTCTTCAAGAAAAGGTATAAATAAATCCAGCTTAAATGAAAAGTCTCTAAGAAAAACTAGCTTATCTTAATTCAACATAATAAAGAAGGGTTTCATTTAAAGAATAAAGAAGGGTTCATTTAATTCAAAAAGAAATAGTGTTCTGAGATCAGTTTTGTATAAACAATTGTAGGATATTTTTATTCCATTTTAAACCCATATGTAGTCTAGTAATAGAGTTAGGCTCTGTTCAAATTTGGCTTAAAGGTTTAATCTAGAAGAGGCTAACTTTTCTAGTCTCTTCAATATTTCATCAACTTTCCTTGAAATTTTAATACAATGAACTCATCTGAAAACATTTTCTCTGGATTCTAGATTCTGGGCCAATAAGACCCCTGATCCCCTGGAGGTTTGCTGAAAATCACTGGCATCAGGGCAGATTGCAGACTGGGAGAAAAGACATACAAACGTTCTAACCACACAATACACAGGAGCCCTCATCAAAGAAGGCCCAAAGATACGGGGGAAGTTATCCATGTTTGTGCGTAAGGTTCAGCAAAATACGGACAGTCATGTGGAAATATGATCGGACAAGAAGGATATGATTAATGCTAATGGGCTAGGTGGGGAAACCCAGCACAGCCTGTCTGTCCAGATTGTTCTGGGCGGCTCTGAGCTCCATGTCTTCCTTCTGGGTGTGGGGACAGGGCTGTCTCTGGAACAGGGGTCTTAAGATGTACAGGCAAACGAGGGAAGTCAGATAATTTCCTTAAGATCAGTTTTTACACAGAATAATTTTAATAACCACAATTTTGTGGTTGACTTACTTGAGAAAAAGGGTTCTTTTTTTTATGACCCAGCTTGGGGAAAAGGGACTCTAATTTCTATGAATATCCTAGGGGGAGAATGGCACAGAGACAGGAGGACTCTTTTCTGAGCCCCAACAATTCCTCACACACAAGCTGTCATCTATATTTTCAGGAAAAACCTTTGAGAGGGAATTAAATTTGTCCCCCTCTACTCACAACATGCCTGTATGGCCAAAGTAGGTCTGACAATTTTAAGTTCAGCGTTCTAGGAGTATACTTAAGAGCCAGGGTTCTCCAACATTACCATGCATTGGAATCACATAGGATGCCTCTTACACTTGCAGACTCCAAACTGCAAGCCTGCAGAGTCTGAGCCAGGCCATCTAGCCATTTCTAAGATGCTTCCAGGTACTTTTGATGGCTCCTGACCCTGAGAACTCTGCCCCTGCTACCTGCTATGTCAAAACCCTCTTGAAACCTGAGTAGTTCCTTTGTGTCATGTCCTGAGCCTTGATAACAAGTTATACAGAACTAGGCCAGGCACTGTGGCTCACATCTGTAATTCTAACACTCTGGGAGACTGAGGCGGGTGGATTGCCCTGAGTTCACAGGTTCAAGACCAGCCTGAGCAAAAAGTGAGACCCTCTTGTCTCTACTAAAAATAGAAAAACTGAGGCAAGAGGATCTCTTGAGCCCAAGAGTTGGAGGTTGCTGTGAGCTATGACGCCACCGCACTCTACTGAGGGTGACAAAGAGAGACTCTGTCTCAACAACAACAATAAAAGGTTATGCTTAAATTTCTTCTGAAATTCACTGGGTTTCTGACATACAGGTATACTGATAAACAGAATTTTTACTTCCTAATTAGCCAGTAAGAATTCGGTAGGTCAGCTTTGGAATATAATTGCATTTATTTCTGTGAGACAGAATGTCCTTTTTCTTCAAGGTCACTCTCCTCTTGTGAAAACTTCCTCACATCTAGCCTCCCTCCTACACTTCATCCAGCAAAATGAATGTTCCCTCTTTGCTACCATTGCATTTTCATGCAAGTTCCTGTTACGGAAGTTTTGGTGCATTCTGCCTTACTATGAGCTCGTCTGCCCCAGGTTAGACGGAGTGGCTGGAGAGGAGGGATGGTGTGATTTATCTTGGAAACCACAGCATCTGATACATGACAGACACTCAGCAAAAGTTTTTGTTGAATGATTTGTGTCTGTGGGTCAGTGTTCTTTCGTCCCCCCCTCTTCTGTTTCACAAGACCTGATCGCATGACAGGGCGTGTCTCTACCAGCCTAACTTCAACAATAACTACCTTAATAACAAGGACAGAAATAATAATGACAATAATGATCACTGCTTACCTAAACCGACCCAGTTATTTTATAATATATCTGGTGCTGTTCTAAGAACATTATTTGAACCATTTTCATTTAATCTTCATAGTATTCTCATTTGCAGATGAGGAAACTGAGGCATAGAAAGGTTAAGAAAATTGCTCCAGGGAAACAGGCGCTCAAAATGGCAGAGTCAGAGTTGTGACCCAGTCTGACTCCAGTGCCCAGTTTGTAGGAGAGGGGGGTCATGAATCTATTCCAGAGGAATACCAAAAACCCTGGGTAATTTGTTAGCCAATATTTTCACTGGCCTTATCCTAATGGGTCCTCTGTGAAATTATTATAGCTTGGAAAACTTGGTACAAAGTTAAAAAAAATATTTTTAACTATACTAATCCTCAAGACCTTTAATCTTATTAAATGCATTTTATTCATCTCCAAAGGGGACCTTGTTCCACTTCCTAAATTTATTTAGAGAGATTTTTTTTTTTGGCCCTGTAAGCCTCCTCTTAACTTCTTGAATAAGTAGGGGTTTTTAATTTTGTTTGTTTTGTTTTTAACATAGTTTGGAAGAAAGGATAGCTAATGCTCTCATGAGGATTCCACGGAGTTTCTCAGGTCCTTCATATTTGGGTATATCCTTACTTTTGATCCTTCCTTATTTAGTCTTAAATAGAGTGACTGCTTACATATACCTGGGTCAGTCACAGATCAGTTGTCATGGAGTAAGTGATAATAGCACCCTTTTCAAAGCTATGACATTCGAGTGATAAACAACCTGATCACCCAAATCATAATACTCAACTTGTCCCCCTGTTTAATAAAGACCAGACTTATATACTTACCACCTTACCGTCTCACCACTCATTAAAGAACTCTCCACTATTGTGTGTGTGTGGGACGGGGGGGGGGGGGGGGGGGACCAAGGCACCATCCTATGTTCCTCCAGCATTTCAGCATTTTATGTCAGAGTTATATGTGGAATTAAGGACACATATACAGTTTATCTTCTCTCTTCACTCAAAAGTTGCCTATCTTGAGGCCAGGCATGGTGGCTCATGCCTGTAATCCTAGCATTCTGGGAGGACCCCTTGAGCTCAGGAGTTCAAGACCAACCTGAGCAAGATTGAGACCTATCTCTACTAAAAATAGAAAAATTAGCCAGGCATTCTGGTGGGTGTTTGTGGTCCTAGCAACTTGGGAGGCTGAGGCAGGAGGATTGCTTGAGCTCAGGAGGTTGAGGTTGTTAGGGCTAGGCTGAGGCCATGACACTCCAGCATGAAGGACAGAAGGAAAAAAAAGGCTGTGCATCTTAAGAATTATAAGCCCATAAGCCTTCTTTGCACTGCTCAGTATCTATTCATATATTTGCTTATTTACGCAGAGGGAGGGTGGGTAAAACTCCGCAAGGATGCCAAAAATCTGAGAACAGTTGTTGACTTTTGGAAGCAGGTGTCAGGGTCAGAACTAGTGGGTGGCAGAGCTGAGAAAGAGCTTTCTCACTTTATAAATGTACGTTCTGAGTTTTGAACAATAAGTATTGTTTTTTATATTTAAGTAATATGCTTTTTTAAAATGCTTTTTTTTTTTTGAGACAAGGTCTCTCTCTGTTGCCCAAGCTGTGGCCTAGCGTAGTCCTTGTAGTAACGAATCTGTTGCTAACAGGAGACACAACACCTTAAAAAAAAGAGAAATTCCTTCTAAAGAAAGTTTTACTGTTATGTTTTTTAATGTCATCATGGGAAAGGAAATAGAATAACTGCTTATTAACTAAATTATGGGGGGGCTCTGCATTCATACAACTGTCTGGCATTTGGCATTTCTCAGGGACAGAAGACTTCTAGAAGGTGTTAATTAATTTTGGCCACGTGTGAGTCCGTACTAACGTAGCATCAGAATGTATTTAAGGCTTGATTTGTTCTGTCCTTTAAACTTGTGCAGAAGACTGTTCTGTGGCAGGCGTGTGAGACATACCTAAGTGTTCCAAGGCTGTTTATCTTAGGAAAACCTCCAGAAGGTGAGGATCATTATTTTCACCTTACAGATGAGGAAAGTGAGTCTCATCCCTGAGCAGTACAGAAGTTCATGGAACCATTAGCGACAGAGTATTTGGACTTTTATAACTATACTCTAGTTTTCCAGGACCCTGAGGCAGTAAATTGCCGCAGGAAAAGAACACTATCACTTTAAAGGTTCCCACTGCAGTCTTCTTACTTTAAATGTTTTTGATGGAAAGATTCTAATATGTGTTTAAAGGGCCTGTTTTTTGAGAAGATAAACTCATGACTCTTGTACTAATACAAATGGGACATATCAGAGATTTTACTTAACTCGTTAATTAATGAGGGAACCAGTGAGCTCTTACGGTTGGTTCCAAGGGGAGCCCCAAGTGCAATGAACAGGGAAACAAAATCAGAAATCACGTGTGGCTTCACTGGTCAAATTTTATTTCCATCTCTGTGGACAAGAATGATTTGTAATAATAATCAGTTTTCTACGGTTTACAAAGTTATAAAATAGCTAAGTGAAGGACAATAAAAGGAATCTTAAAGAGTGTTAGACCATTCCTAGCACTGCCTTGAAAAGACAAGCAGAGATTTTTTTTTTTTTTTTGGCAGTATCAAAGTCACCATTTCTGACATATTTTCTTTTCTTTTTGGGATAAGGTCTTGCTCTGTCACCCCGGCTAGAGTACAGTGATCAAATTCCTGGGTCAAATGATCCTCTTGGCGTAAGCCTGTTGGGTAGCTAGGACTATAGGTGTATGCCCCCATGCCTGGCTAATTTTTTTAATGACTTTTTGTAGAGATGGGGTCTCACTTTGTTGCCCAGGCTGATGGTCTCAAACTCCTGGCCTCAAGAGATCCTCCTGCCTTGGCCTCCCAAAGTACTGGGATCACAGGTGTGATTTATTACCTGTACGTGGTGACCCGATAATGGTGCCCAGCATGATGTATTTTCTTTATTGTATTACCTTTTAAGATGACCATGTATTTTTCTGGAATTGGTATAAAACAGAGCTAATGACTGAACTCGTCAAGGTGATGGAGTGTATCGCTGGCTCTTAAACACTTGAGGGAAAATACATATGCACCAAAATGTACATTCAGTATCAAGTTAAGGACCCCAAGTGTATTGATTCTCCCGAGACTGTGTTCTCCTATGTGACAGCCTTCCTCTGTGTGACAAAAGGCCAGTTAGGAGGGCAAGGTGCCTGGCCACGTGTTCCCTCTCTGGATGATAAGACTGTCTCCAGTTTTCTGCCGGGGTCGTTGCCTCCCACCCTTCCGGGGACCACTTCCCTTCTGGTTCACATCTCTGCTGCTTCCCCTGGCCCTGGCCCTCTCCCTACACTGCACTCATATTTTCTTTCTTTCTTTGGTTTATTGTTTCTTCTGTATTCTGCTGAATTTTGTGCGATGGGATTTTGATGATAGAGGCTGGTGTCACAGACATATCACTAGCCATTCAGAGTGTTCCCTGCTTCTCTCTGGAGTGCCGTCACATTCCAGTGTCAGGGTCAACGCTAAGCCTCTGACTTCTTGTGACTGTGTTTGTGGTTGGTTCTGGCCACTTTCTCATCACCACAGCTGACTTTTTACTAAGTCTCATTAGATTTGGGGTTATTCAGATCCCAGAGAGCTAGGCTTTGTATGTTTGTTTAAAGAACTTTCATTAACAGACAGCAGCCAGACATGCTCTCCAAATTATTTTCTTTTCCTTCCTTTTTAATATTGGATGCCCTGGACAAAATTTTAACTCGGCAACAATTTGCAATGGCATGTGCCTGTGTTGCCGTCATCATTTGAGTTCCAAGCATAACAAACTTGAGGGTGAAAACATCATGTGTTTTGTACCAGTGAGGTTGTAAAGAAAGTGACTTGAATACTTCACTACATTAGAAAATTCTTAGTGGGAACAGTTATGTCA
The DNA here is from genome assembly GCF_027406575.1 of Nycticebus coucang. Lineage (NCBI taxonomy): Eukaryota > Metazoa > Chordata > Mammalia > Primates > Lorisidae > Nycticebus > Nycticebus coucang. Next base: position 18,402,243 of record NC_069796.1, read on the forward strand.
TAGCACATTTTGTTAATTTGCAGCGGACTAGTTTTTCATTAATTAATATTACTGGGAGACCTTTTTCTTTTTTTCCCTTCTAAGCACATTTTTCTTGCATACTTGGGTCAATTATATTTTTACCATTAATATTTATCTCTAACTTTATAATTGTTGATGCTAAAAGTAGGATTCCCTAACTATCAGTTTGCTTCATAACAAACATTGCTGAAATGGCCAAGAGAGGGAAAGGGAGGGAGGGAACTAAGATAAGTAAGTATAAAATAACATTTACACCCTATTTTGAGAAAACAATCTTAAAATAGTTTTGACATAATTATTTGCATGTATTTGGTGAATAGCATTAGTTTTCATTAGTGAACAATTTACCTGTCTGTATCTAAAGGCGAGTGAATTTATCTTGATAGTAAAACAATGAACTAGCACTTTCAGCACTTTCTCCCTGGGGAGCAGCTTCCTTGCTTCCTAGGACCTGGGTTTGGTCCACCTCCTGTCAAGTGTTTACACTTAGATCCAGCCAGAGGTAGAGTTGGGCCTGTGTTTAATCTTACCCTGCAGTTCGAGTCAGAACCAGAGCACCTTGCTTTGACTCTAAATATTTGTATTATGGTCCTCGGGTGTTTTTCCATTGCACCCAATAAATCTTTCCTCTTTAAAAGAACTAATTGATGACTATAGGGGAAACCACGTTCTAGAGGGCACTTAAAGGAAAGAGAACCACCTATTTAGTGAGGTAACCCAAATACCTATTTCTCTATCTTTCAAAACAAAGACACTCACATATGTATTTAAAACTCATTTTGCAGGCTAATGTGTTTTCATAGAGAAGTATTGAAGAGTAGTGGTAAGATGGGGGAAACTGATTTCTGCCTCTGCATCAGGCACCCTTCTAGGCATAGGAGATCATATACAATACAAAGGCTCTCCTGTCAGAGAACTTAGATCCTAAAAGGGAGACGCAGACAATAAAAATTCAGGCAAATAATGAGGAATAAGGAGGTATGATAGCAAAGAACTTAATGGAATATCAGGGTTTTTTTCTTTTTTTTTAGACAGAGTCTCACTTTGTTGCCTTGGTTAGAGTGCTGTGGTGTCGTAACTCACAGCAACCTCAGATTCCTTGAACCACAGCTTCAAATTCCTGGGCTTAAGTGATCCTCTTGCATCAGCCTCCCAAGTAGCTGGGATTAAAGGCACCCACCACAATGTGTGGATTTTTTTTTTTTTTTTGGACAGTCTCAAGCTGGTGCCCTGGGTAGAGTGCGATGGCATCAAAGCCCACAGCAACCTCCAACTCTGGGGCTTAAGCAATTCTCTTGCCTCAGCCTCCCAAGTAGCTGGGACTACAGGCATCCGCCACAATGCCTGGCTATTTTTTTATTGTTGTTGCAGTTGTCACTATTATTTTAGCAGGCTCAGGCCAGGTTTGAACCCGCCAGCCTCCGTGTATGTGGCCAGCGCCCTACTCACTCAGCTACGGGCCCCACCAGAATATCAGATTTTAATTACATTTTTTTTTAAACTCATGCTGCTATGTAAAAAAGAGATTTAAAAGGGGGCTTATATGTCCATGGAGATGGAGGGAGAAGGTGGAGTGGAATATGGACTGGGTACGGGCGAGGATGGCGTGATGGATGCGTAGTCGTTTGAGCAGAAAGTCGGAGGGGTGCTGCTCACTGAGATAGCAAACAGTGGAGGAGGAAAACTTGTGGGGGATGGTGAGCAAGAATCAAGGGTTGAGTTTTGGACACAGTACATTTGAGATGCCTGCAAAAGAGCCAAGGGAAGGAAAACTGTTGAATGCATTTGCAAAATGAGTCCGGAAAAGAGGTCAGGGCTGAATTAGAACTGTGGGAGTCATTGGTACCTGGGTGGTATCTGAAGCCATGGGAATGGATGAGATCATAGGGTTGATCACAGGGGTGAGGATAGACTGAAGGAGAAAAACTTGGTCTAGGGCTAGCTCTGAGACACACCAGGCTAGTCAGGGATCTGGTAGAGGATGAAGAACTGACAGATGAGCCTGAGAGGGAAGGACTAACAGCAGTTAATTTGCAGGGGAGAAAAAAAAAAGCCATATTTCATGGTCACAGACCACACATCCCTGGCCAGCAGCTCTCAGCCACAACTTCTGGTTGGCTCCAAAAAAGCCTTCTCTAATGCCAGAAAGTAAATCTACTCATGCGTCTTCCTGGAGGAGGGGGAAAAAGAGCTTCACCCTCGCTTTAAAAATGACTGCGCTGGAATAACACAAGGAATACAATGAACGTGTCACACAGCTGCTGCGTTTCTAGAGCAGGGTTTAAAGTTCCTCTAGGACAAATATGAAAGCCTCAAAGATTAACTTCTCTGTCTTGGTTCAGACTTGGCTACCAGTAAACGGGGAATGATCTTGCTTAGCTGGCAGGAGATTTGCAGGAAGTTAAAATGCTGCACCATAGAGTTTTTATTTTCTCTTTATGTTTGAAAGCAAATGAGGCATTGAGATTTAACAAGGAAAGTAGTTTGGAGGGGGCATAAATTTGGGAAAGTTCAGCCTTGGAGCACAAAGGAATCTTACTAATATCTCTCCCTCTGGGTCCAATATTTCATGTCATAAAGTAGTCCACCTGATGACGTTTGTAGACTATGCCACCATCTAAATAGTAAAACATAAGAACCTCGCAACTTTATATAAAATATTGCCGAAATCCTAGTTATTTGCTGTGTGTCTAAAAATTGTTAGGTAGCCCTTCCTATATAAATCAAGTTTATTAATTTGTTAGGGTCCATATCAGTAGTTCTCAGATGAAAGATGGTTCCTAGCAAGCTGGGAGGCCAAGGCGGGTGGATTGCTTGAGCTCATAAGTTCAAGATCAGCCTGAGCAAAAGCAAGACCCCATCTCTACTAAAATTAGAAAAACTGAGGCAAGAGGATCGCTTGAACCAAGAGTTGGAGGTTGCTGTGAGCTATGACAGTGTCACTCTACCAGGGGGACAGCTTGAGACTCTTGTCTTAAAAAAAAAAAAAAGAAGAAGAAGATGGTTCCTGGCCTTAGTATGCTAATATTAACTACATGTATGCTGTTTATTTTGCTTTATCAATAAATTCTTTAGTATGAATTAATCTTTGTACTTTCTTGCAAATCATTGACGAATAGGAATTGAAATAGACTAGGGCTTAAGTGATGAAAACATTAAAAAAAAAAAAGCTTTGAAACCTGCATAAGGTTAGCTGTTCCTCGCGCATTTTCACTTTCCTTTTCTTTTTCAAGATATATTTTAGTTCTTCTTCTGCAGTTTCAGTTAATGTTTCCGAAGTTTAAGTATCAACATATGGGAGGGCATTATTTCTAATGTTTAATCAAGCCGTTCTTTCAGTGGATGTATGCTTTTGCCCAAATTTCAAATCTAATTTGTCTTCCCTTTACTACAATTTCAAATCTAACATGGGAGTTCCACCTTAAGGGTATCACTCTTCTATCTGCCCTCCCAGCCTAGATTTGGGAGCGATGCCTTTCTGCTTCCTAACGACGCTAACCAGTTCAAACCGGAAATGATTTTGTATCACTGATGCCCTGACTCATTCCTACATACTTGCACGTTTAAGCTTTTTTGAAATTTTTTATTTTATTTATTTATTTTGCAGTTTGGGGCAGGGGCTAGGTTTGAACCCACCACCTCCAGCATATGGGGCCAGCGCCCTACTCCTTGAGCCACAGGCGCCACCCCCTTAACTTTTTTTTTTTTTTTGTAGAGACAGAGTCTCACTTTATGGCCCTCAGTAGAGTGCCATGGCATCACACAGCTCACAGCAACCTCCAACTCCTGGGCTTAAGCGATTCTCTTGCCTCAGCCTCCCGAGTAGCTGGGACTACAGGTGCCCGCCACAGCGCCCGGCTAACATTTAAGCTTTTTTATCTTTTGTTACCAAATGACTGCTTTCCAATACCTGGGCCTAGGCTTGAACACTGTCATACATAGAGAGAATGTTACCCTGGGCCCGAAGATGGAATGGACACCCTGAGAACTGCAGTTCTGAGGTCCAAGAAGAGGGAGAAGGCACAGTTGTAGAGGAAGAGTGAGGAAACTGTGGTAGAGAAACAGGGAATTGGTTTGGAGAATAAGCATTTATGGAGCATTGCCACTGACCAGCTCTCACCTGGCGTTACATGTAGTGTTCCTTTAATATTTAATAAAAATATATATATATGTAATACATACAGCTATTATGTGTGTCTTCAACACCTGTCCAATTAGAAGTTATTATAATTCCAAAAGTGAACCCTATAAGCATCGGCTTTCTGAAGTTTTGTTTTTCGTGGAGCATATTTTATTAGCTCATCAAGTATGGTTATTTCTTTAAAATGTATACAAATTTAAAGGGAACAATGGCCATACATACATCAGAAATAGCAAGTCACGATGAGTTTTCCAAGAAGTATTACTTTTTTTTTTTTTTTTGCAGTTTTGGCCGGGGCTGGGTGTTTGAACCTGTCACCTCTGGCATATGGGGACGGTGCCCTACTCCTTTGAGACACAGGTGCTGCCCCAGAAGTATTTCTTTCTAACACTTGCCTTCTCAAAGTTGAAATTCAAGGTTTTTAGGAAAGCCAAAGCCAAACTGGTGGGTCTAGGCCAATGTCTTGGGAAATTTGACTTCTTGCAACTAGATTATAAACAAGGCTCTCTCTTTGATTTTCTTTCATGAATTTGCCATTTTATTCAATATCATAGCTTTGCCATTTATCCCTCTTAAATTAAATAGGTTTCTTTTTTTTTTTTTTTCTTTTTTTGAGATAGAGCCTCAAGCTGTCACCCTGGGTAGAGTACTGGCGGGGGTCACAGCTCACAGCAACCTCAAACTCCTGGGTTTAAGCAATTCTGTTGCCTCAGCCTCCCAAGTAGCTGGGATTACAGGCACCTTCCACACACCCGGCTTTTTTTTTTTTTTGGTTGCAGTTGTAATTGTTGTTTAGCTGGCCTGGGCCGGGTTTAAGCCTGCCATCCTCGGTGCATGTGGCTGGCGCCGTAACCGTTGTGCTACAGGCACCAACTCTTAAATAAGTTTCTTTAAATAGCTCCTGGTTGTTGTTGCCCAGGAAAGGTGTAGAGTTGATTATATATTTTTAATATATTTTTTTAAAAGTTAAACTAGGGAAATGTTGCATAAAGACGTATTGCTTTGTGAGATATAGTGGTTTTATATCCAGAAAAGTTACTTTTTAAAAAAGTTACCACCTTTAACTTCTAAAGGAACCATTGACTACATCGCAAAATGTACAAAATATTTGAGTTGCCAAAGACCGTATAAAGATTAAATGCATCAACCTGCTGATTCCATAGATGAGACTGATGTTTTTTAGATTCTTTTTGGAGCACAGACTAATGTCAGTAGATGGGACATAAACCACAATTGGCGGGAAAATGAATAAAATTGTCTACTACCTGTTTAACTGTATTCTCTTGCTGACAATTTACTAATCTTTTATTCTTATCCCCCTTGTTTCTTTTTTCTTTTTTAGTGGCAACAGATGTCTTTAATTCCAAAAACCTGGCCGTTCAGGCGCAGAAGAAGATCTTGGGTAAAATGGTGTCCAAGTCCATTGCCACAACCTTGATAGATGACACCAGCAGTGAGGTGCTGGACGAGCTCTACAGAGTGACCCGGGAGTATACCCAGAACAAGAAGGAGGCGGAGAAGGTCATCAAGAACCTCATCAAGACAGTCATCAAGCTGGCCATTCTTTACAGGAATAATCAGTTCAATCAAGATGAGCTAGCCCTGATGGAGAAATTTAAGAAGAAAGTCCATCAGCTTGCCATGACAGTGGTCAGTTTCCATCAGGTGGATTACACCTTTGACCGGAACGTGTTGTCCAGGCTGTTGAATGAATGCAGAGAGATGCTCCACCAGATCATTCAGCGTCACCTCACCGCCAAGTCACACGGACGGATTAATAACGTCTTCGATCATTTTTCAGATTGTGAATTCTTGGCTGCCTTGTACAATCCCTTTGGAAATTTTAAGCCCCATTTACAAAAACTTTGCGATGGTGTCAACAAAATGTTGGATGAAGAGAACATATGAGCATGTGAATTAAGGTTGTCACTGACCGTGATTCATTTGAAGATGGAGCACTGTTGATTTATGAAGGAAAAAAAGAAGAATTTTCTAAAGATTACACGTTACTTCAGGAAGACTTTGCCCAGTGCAATTGTCAGACCTTATTGGTAGTGCTTGTATGAGGCTTGTTTTATTTGAAGAAAAGCATATTGCCAAAAATTCTGGTTAAAAGCTTCCACATGGGTCACAGATCATGGGAAAGATGTGTGGTTGGGTAATGCAATTGTATAGTTACACAAAGAAAAACACACATGCTCCAGACCTTAAGATATTTTTTTAGGGCAGCTATTGTGTTGGTATTTCTAACATGTACAAAATCATGTATTTTGATTTGCTTTTATTCCTATGTATATGTTACCTCTTTTGAAAAGCCAAGAACTTTCTCTTGCTATCATTACTCCTTTGAAACAATTCCATTTTCAAGTCTACCCTTGATTCTTTTGTTAAATGTTGTGTCATTGACATTCAAGAATGAAGTCTAGCCCTTGAAGTGGCTCATGCCTGTAATCCTAGCCCTCTGGCAGGCCAAGGCAGGCAGATTGCCTGAGCTCACGAGTTTGAGACCAGCCTGAGCCAGAGCGAGACCCCATGTCTAAAAATAGCCAGGCGTTGTGGCGGGCGCCTGTAGTCTCAGCTACTTAGGAGGCTAAGGCAAGAGAATCACTTAAGCTCAAGAATTTGAGCTTGCTGTGACCATGACACTCTTCCAATGGCGACAAAGTGAGACACTGTCTCAAAAAAAAAAAAAAAGAATGAAGTCTAAGGCAGTCAAATTTAACCCTCAGAAAAATAGAAAACTGCTTATCTGAAATCAATATTGTGGAGATAAGCTACATTAGATACTACAGATAATGTCCATTGTAAGAATATGCTTCTGGAACTGAGTCCTGCTTTTAAGAACCCATGGTGATACTTAATTTCCCCCAGAATGTATTGGCTTTGAAATACTTGCTTAGGATTTAACTTTTATGTTATCTTGAAAATGTACTGATGAGATCTCTGGTTTTTTTTACATCCACTTCACATGTAAGAGGCAAAGAGAAAATCTGGATTGGTCTTGATATTGGGATGCTAAGAAGTAAGTAGCATTACAAAAGACAAAACCGTCTTCATTTTAGAGATGAACCCATCAAAATAATATAGAGGGATGAAGAGCAAAACAGAAAATAGGACATTGTGAAGAACATAAACATAAAAATGAATGCATTTCAATGTTTAAGACTGAATAAATAAAGAGTGCCTTTTTTTATTTAACTGATAAGGTTTTTGTTATTTTATTATTTGTTATTTTGATGAGTAAACCAAAGAATATTTGCATCCCAAGCAGTTTCTGTGTTGTTTCTATATAATTCTCTATGTGTGAATGATAAAGTAGGCATTTGCTTATTTAATAAAAAAAGAAATGAAAACCTGCTGGCCAACTATATCATCTGGGAAATAACACGACCACCAGCACTAAATGTTTGAATTGCCACTGTATTTATGATTTCGTGTACTCTCTTGTCTTAAATTTGCAGAATATTGACATTAAAATAATAGTTTTATAAAATGGGTGTCTTTTTAAGTTTTGGGAAAAAAACAAGAATTGTGTTCTAATTGATTTTTTTGATTCTCTGTGATGGCTTTTTTACAGAAATTATGAGTGGTTATGGTAAGTCGTTGACAGTGCTTATGTTGTCAGAGTCATCAGTATACCCAGACACATAACTGTATTTAATCTCTGCCACAACCTTCACTCCATGCCACCATCTTAAATGAGGAAAGTAAGGCAAAAGAAATTAAGAAATTTTCCTGATGTTACATAGCTAACATCACATCCAGAATGTCAATAAAACTTTTTCATTTAAAGATGATATGGCTGAAGGCAATTCTGGAATCATCATAGGCTCAGAGTAGAGCAGGCAGAATACTTCTGAAATGGTTTTTCACATAGTGACATTTTAGACAGTATTTTTATTTTTATTTTTTTTGAGACAGAGTCTCACTCTGTCGCCCCTGGTAGAGTGCTGTGGCATCATAGCTCACAGCAACCTCAAACTCTTGGGCTTGAGCAAAATACTCTTGTCTCAGCCTTGGGAGTGGCTGGGACTATAGGTGCCACCAGCATGTCCAGCTAGTTTTTCTGTTTTTTTTTTTTTTTAATAAAGATGGGATGTGACTCTTGCTCAAGCGGGTCTCAAACTCCAGACAGAGCTCAAGCAATCCACTCACCTTGGCCTCCCAGAGTGTTGGGATTACAGGCATGAGCCACCACACCCAGCCTATTTTAGACAATATTTAAATCACTATAGTTCTAATGTATTCTCTAAAGATCTGGGTATGATTTTATACAAAGGTATATTTCAAAGCTTCAACATGGCACCTAACTGGGGGCATCTTGTGCCTCATATTTCTGTTTTTGTTGGGAACATTAATAATGCACTGACTGCTGAGGACAGCACGCCCCCTCCTCTACAGCAGTTTGGGGAGCACAAGACCCCCTGCGTGCACTCACCAAGACAGAAGCAACAGTTCACCACTGTGTTCCCCACAGCAGGCATGGCATCGGAAACGTCAGCATTGCTTTCCAGGTTGGAGGCTCAAAATATTTGAGCAAGTAAGTTAAAAATAGCCTTATGTTTTTCGAATTATTAGACCTCATAGCCAACTCAAAATTAGTATAAAAGGAGCTTTCTTATGGATTCCTGTTCCCCCCAATGGCTTAAAATAGCACTTTTTGTGGAGTGTACATATCAAGTCAAGTTGGATTTTTACTGTGAATTTTAATTTATCCTTGAGATGCTTGATGAAAGTATGTAAGTTGTAATTTAGCATACCAACCTTGACACATAGACAATAAATAAAAGATGAACGTGTTTATGTGATGAAATACATGCACTAAAATGTGCTATGCAATTGCTAGAAAATTAAAATATTCCAATAAATGAACTTAATTTGAATGTTAGTAAAGATTATAATACTTAAAATTTTTAGCCAGTCTTGCATTTCCACCCGTGCTTTATATTTTTTACCTAAGTTAGCTGAACTCTGCAGTATTTGACTTGATATAATATAATTACTGGGCATAAAGCTTTTATGTAATTTTTTAAACTCATAGCAAGCTGCAAGGACTCAGTGCTTCTGACAACAGATGTAGCTTTATCCTAGCTTGGAAATAATTTTTCTTTACTGGGATTCAGATAAAGACTTTATAGAAACCCCCTAATGAAAACATTGAAGCACTAACTAGAAAAATGAGTCAACTCTTTGTTTCCAAAATGATACAACAGGAAAATCTTTCTTGCTTTGTAGTCTTATGTGACCATCATCACTAAGTATTGAAAATTTGTTTTCTCTTTTACTAAGTGTCCCCACGATCACTTACGTATGTTCAGAGCCAGAAAGATAGTTTTATCTCAGGGAAATTCCAGAAATGGAAAGATTTTTGTGTAATATTGATTCATTTCTGTCTAGCCTAAGACGGGTTTTTCACCTAGCAATGAACTTCAGCCCCACATTACAGGGACAAGCCATTCCAAAACGTGCGGTCTGCTGAGCACTGAAAGAGGGTCCAGACAAGCCAGCCAGCAGTCACGGTCAGGAGAAAAACATCTGTGCTTTAGAAAATGCTTTTCAAGGATAGAGAATCATGCTCTGTGTCCATCAAATTTCCATGATCTTTTTAAGATTAGCCAGTCAACGGATAAAGCCTCCTTACCTTTCTTCCTGGGTGGCTGAGGAAATTCCCTGCCTTCCCTCCTAATAGCTGCATAAGTGTATTTCTGCCTCATTCAAATAAAGTGTCTGATTAGGCACTTGGGGTTTGTTCTTAACACAGGAGAGACTATTTGTTAAAAACATATTTTGATTCATAAAATGATTAAAATGATGCTTCTTTCTACTTTTTTTTTTTCCTCCATTTAAAAGTGTACAGATGGGAGGCGCCTGTGGCTCAGGGAGTAGGGCGTTGGCTCCATATGCCAAGGGTGGTGGGTTCAAGCGCTGGCCACGGCCAAACTCCAACAACAACCACCAAAAAAAGTAAAAGCATACAGATGGATCAAGTAAGTCATTTAAAACTGCCTAATGTGAAGTATAAATGCAAGGCATGGCAGTAAAAACTCAAGAGGATAAATATCTATATAGTCATCATTGTCTGTATCGATTATGTCTTACAAGAATCGCAGGTTCCAGTTTCTGAGAAATGGACTTTGATCAGCCCAGCAGGAGTTACCCCTTACCCATCCTAAGTGACTTATCAGCATCTTTTGCTGCTATCTTCTAAGGCCGCTCATTTTCACTAAAGAATAAACTCATGTTAGAAAATGCTGTAGATGTTTAATGTCTCAGAAGAGGACTTGCTGGTAATTAGATAAAAGTTCCAGCATTGTTGCTGTTCTGTAATCATATGGACTTTGTGTTCTCAGGACAGGAATCACATTTTTAGCTTGAGAAAATATTCCTGTGGAGAAAATACAGTGAACTCCATGAGTGGAAACATTCCATGGTATTTTCAAACACCACATTGTCAGGAGTTTGGCATCTCTTCCTGCTGGGGCTCACTGGGGGGCGGCCAGGTAGAACCCAGCAGGGAGCAGACGGCACACGCTGGGGCAGCTTCCAGCTCCTTGCCTGCTAGGGAACAATCTTTACCTTGTCTCTAAAATGTGCATAAAATCGACTACCTCCTACTCTCATTTTAAGGATAAAATTTTAAAAACATGGAGGGCCTTGAAGCTTCCCGATGGCTATCCCCTGTGCGAAGCATTGTTTACTGCGGATTTTCTCTATTTCCAAATAAGCAGTGAAAATGAGCCAGAGCCTAAGATAAATTAACCAACAGACATCAGAAGCCTCACAGAATTGTATTACATCTAAGACCCCTTAAAAATTGGTTTTCACTTTCAATTTAGGAAAATTGTTTTCGGTTGAATTATTTGAAAGTCATGAGTTCTAGCAGTTAATTTGTGATCTTGTAACCAATTAAATTCTGAATCTCTTCATTGCTGGATTCTTCCCACTGATTTTAGTGATCTTTTGCTGCATAACAAGCCACCCCCAAATGTAGTGGTTTAAAACAACAACCATTTTGTTCTCTTGCAGGATTCTGTGGGTTGAAGGGGCTCATGTGGGCAGTTCTCTTGTGTGGTTGCAGTCAGGTGGTGGCTGGGACTAGACCCCTCTGAAGATTTGACTGGGACACCGGGATGACAGGCCTCTCCTCTCCCCAGGGTTTCTGCTTACTACATACTAAGGGACTCCAAAGTGCAAGAGCAGAAGCTTCAGGGCATGCTGTCGGCTTAGGCCCAGAACAGGCACAGCTTCACTTCTGCCTCATTCTACTGAATAAAGCAAATCACAAGTTGTGTTGAGGCCCCCAAGAGCACCTTCAGGTTTCATGATTTTCTAGGACTCACAGAACTCAGAAAAGCATTTATCCTCATAGTTAAGGTTCATTATAGTGAAAGGATAGAGATTAAATCAGCAAAGAGAAAAGGGAGCCTAGGATCGAGGCCACAAGAGACGAGGAACAAGCTTCCAATTGTCCTCTGCCAGTAGAATTTTACAGATAGCACATAATTTTCCCAGCAATGATGTGTGACAACACATACAAAATACTACCAACCAGGGAAGCTTGCATGAGCCTTGGTATCCAGGGTTTTTATTGAGGCATGGAGGACCCATATAACTGACCTTAGTTACTCTGTCTCCTGCCCCTGCAGGAGTCAAAGTGATACAGGGAGAGTCCACAGCCCCAAGTGAATAAATCACATTGTTAGTGTAAACTCTCTGTCACGGCTCAGGCCCCACCCATAAAAAGGTACTCTCGTCAAGCACAATATTCCAAGGGCTTGGAGATTATTTCTCAGGATCCAATCAAGGGCCAGTCCTTTCTTTGGAATATAGAGGATTTGACCATCCCAGTCTTGCTGAGTTAACCCTTTGTTGCCACAAGCCCAACCCAGATTTAATACAGGAAGAAATATGTAAGGGTGTGAATTCTGGGATGCCTGGCTTTTTGAGGCCATCTTTAAAGATTGGGGGCTATATCATTATTTTTCTCTCATGGCTCCAGCAAAGACAGCAAAGTACTTAGGGAGTCTGGAGTTCTTCATGGAATAATGTTTCTTATTTTTAAACTAGAAACAAGTATGTGAAATAAGGATGAACTAATCCAAATGTAGTTAATAACTACATTCTTGTCCACATAATATGTGAGTCCCATCTATGCTTGAAGAGTTAATATATATAAGAAATGAGTTAATACATATTAAGAAATGGTGATGGAACACCTACTATGTGTCAAACACCAGGCTAGGCCTTCGAACTACCTACCCAGTAACACATAGTTTCTGTGCCTAAAGAGTTAACTGACTGGTGGGGACATGGACAAAACCCCGGTCTTATTTATTTATTTATTTATTTATCCATGTAGAGACAGAGTCTCAAGGTGTCGCCCTGGGTAGAGTGCTGTGGCCTCACAGCTCACAGCAACCTCAAACTCTTGGGCTAAAGCGATTCTCTTGCCTCAGTCTTCCAAGTGGCTGGGACTACAGGTGCCCACCACAATGCCCAGCTATTTTTCGGTTGTATTTGTCCGAGTTGTTTGTCAGGCCCAGGCTGGATTCAAACCTGCCAGCTCTGGTGTACATGGCCTGCGCCCTAACTGCTGAGCTATAGGCACGGAGCCATAACCCTGGTAATTTAGTACATACAAAATTGAGCTTCCCAGGATGCAGACAGGACCCACTAGGGCTCTGTTAGCCCAATTTTCAAACAGTTTGAGTCTTGTACTGAGCAATAAGCTCAAAGTAGTGGCAAATTTCCTTTTCAAAATCAATGGTGTATGTGTGTGTGTGTGGCAGAACAGGTAAAAGAAAATTGTTTACAGGTCACTTTTTCATTCAAATTAATAATGGTTATAAATGAGTCCACGGCAAAAGATACATTACAAACTCCACCAAGTGGAAGAATGTAACTAAAACTAAGAAGTAACATTTTAATCCACATTTAATTAACATGTTAATTATCATTTTAATTATTGGAATTGAGTTACAGTAACAGGGAAAAAGTTTTTTATTTTTTTTATTTTTGTAGAGACAGAGTCTCACTTTACCGCCCTCAGTATAGTGCCATGACGTCACAGGACTCACAGCAACCTCCAGCCCTTGGGCTTACCGATTCCCCTGCCTCAGCCTCTGGAGCAGCTGGGACTACAGGCGCCCGCCACAACGCCAGGCTGTTTTTTTTAGTTGTTGTTGCAGTTTGGCTGGGGCCAGGTTTGAACCTGCCACCCTCAGTATATGGGGCCGGCACCCTACTCACTGAGCCATAGGCACCACCCTGGAAAAAGTTTTTTTTTTTTAAATAATTTATCGGGCAGTGCCTGTGGCACAAGGAGTAGGCGCTGGCCCCATATACCGGAGGTGGGGGCGTTCAAACCCAGCCCTGGACAAAAACTGCAAAATAATAATAATAATAATTTATCTAGGAATTAGATTGCGGCCCACCTTGTAAAGCTGGATAAACTCGGCTTCCTGTCTTTGTCCCCTGAGACCTCAGGCCAGGACACAGAAGTACATGGCGAACTGGCCCCGCGAGGGCAGCCCTTTGTCTGACCTTGTTCACGGCCAGTCATGCACCAACCCAGATCTCAGGGGGACAGCCCACATTTGGTTCCCTCTGCTTGCTTGTCACAGTCACTGCCCTGGGGTCCCTGAGTCTTGGAGAAGAACCATTAACTCAGCAGTTCGTTCTATGCAAAGGATTGAAGATCATGTCCAGCTGTGCTGCTCTGAGGACAGGGTCCGATGTGGGGTTTAGGCCCTAACTGTGACTCAACCTAGTCACTTTCCTTGTGACTCCAGACAAGACAGGGGTCTTGTTTTTTCACTGGGTTACATTCAGAGAGTTGGTATCTCAGGTCCTTTTCTGAACTAATAAAGACTTCCTGATACTTGCTAACTCATCAAAGGATTTCTTATTTCTCCTGATTACAAAAAGGTGTGCTTTTGCAGTTTCAGTTAAAAATGTTTTTTCATCTATCTCAACTGACTGTGTAATTTCAACCAAGAATAATAATGTAAAAATGGCTGATTGCTTAAACACCTACCCTATGTTCTGAATAAATCTGGCTTTTATTATCAGGCAAAGAAAGAAGATGTCCCCTCTAATCTGCCTTGAAGTAGCCTTTGCCGCATTCCCCTCTCCTGGACGCTAAGGAAGCCATCCCACCAACAGGACCTGGGCTACCCACTCGATTGAGCTCAAGCAAAGAGAAAACAGCTGTCTTGGTAAGAGGCTCTTTGGTTATTGTCAGCAAGGATTGAGTTTGGAATTTAAGACAAACTAAGCTTTTTGATCTTTTTCCAATGCTAATTTCAGAACAGATGTTTTTCCTAAATTACTTACCTTTAATGCCTTTGTTTAGTTCTCATAACAGCTAAAGAACTCTCCCTACACATATATAAAGATTCCAATTTTAGGAAGAAAGACTTCAGTTCTACATTGATGTGTACCTGTTACACAAAGCATCATTACCCCATGGAGCCGGAACGTGAACCAGGGCAACCAGGCACAGGGTGGTTGCTCCTTTCTCTTATTATTTATATTTTCTGTAGATGCATTTCCAAGTAAGCGTTGTGTTTTCAGTTAGCTCCGTTGACTCTAAAATATAGGAGGAGTTCTGAGGTTATAGCCCTGTGCCAGGGGAGCAGCATTTGTATATGGGATAATTCAAACTGAACAGGGTGAAAGATTCTTCTCCTTTTTCCTTTAAACTTTTTATTTTTAAATTATTAAAGATTCATGGCCAGGCACAGTGGCTCATGCCTATAATCCCAGCACTCTGAGAGGCAGAGGCGGTTGGATTGCCTAAGCTCAGGAGTTCGAGACAAGCCTGAGCCAGAGCGAGACCTTGTCTCTTAAAAAAATTAGCTGGGCGACTCTGTGCCAGTGGCCTAAGTGGCTAAGGTGCCAGCTACATACACCTGAGCTGGCGGGTTCGAATCCAGCCCTGGCCCACCAAACAACAATGACGGCTACAACCAAAAAATAGCTGGGCATTGTGGTGGGCACCTGTAGTCCCAGCTACTTGGGAGGCTGAGGCAAGGGAATCACTTAAGCCCAAGAGTTTGAGGTTGCTGTGAGCTATGACGTCACGGCACCCTACTGAGGATGACAGAGTGAGTCTCAGTCTCAAAAAAAAATATATTTATAGATTCATAAAAAGTTGTAGAAATAGCACAAAGAGTCCTGTGTACTTTCCATCCAGCTTTCTCCATTTGTGACCTGTTATCTAGGTGTAGTTCAATGTCAATGCGCTGGTGTATTGGTGCTAGACTACAGACTTTATCTAGTTTTTGCATTTTTTTTTTTTTGGCCAGGGCTGGGATTGAACCTGCCACCTTCAGCATATGGTGCCAGCGCTCTACCCCTTTGAGCCACAGGCACCGCCCACATCACTGAGATTTTGAATAAATGATGTTGAATATCTTTTCACGTGTTTATTATTTTTTGTTTTAAGTTCACTTGCTTTTGTTCTTTCATTTATTTCCCTTCTTCTCCTCTTCCTCTTCTTCTCCTCCCTTTCTATCATCATCATCATCACCTTTTTCTCAGTAAATTTGTTATAATATACATACAAAAATCATAAGCATACAGTTTTAAAAATTTCTCAAAAAGTCAACACAATTATTAACCAGCAGTCCCATTGAAAGGCAAACATTTCTAGCCCCAGAAGTCCCCCACCCAAGGTAAGCACTGGAGATTAGTTTTGCCTGTTTTTGCACTTCATAGAAATGGGATCTTTAAGCATATAAGTGTGTATATCTCTGTATATATAAAGACGTCACTACACACCTATTAGAACACTAAAATAAAAAATGATAACAGTAAGGACAAGGAGAAATTAGGTCTCTCGTACATACATTGCTGGTGTGAATAGAAAATGGCATAGCCTGGCTCGGCACCTGTGGCTCAAGCAGCTAAGGCGCCAGCCGCATACACCTGAGCGGGCGGGTTCAAATCCAGCCTGGGCCCGCCAAACAACAATGACGGCTGCAACCAAAAAATAGCCGGACATTGTGGCAGGCACCTGTAGTCCCAGCTACTTGGGAGGCAGAGGCAGGAGAATCGCTTGAGCCCAGGAGTTGGAGGTTGCTATGAGCTGTGATGCCACGGTACTCTACCCAGGCGACAGCTTGAGGCTCTGTCTCAAAAAAAAAAAAGAAAAAAGAAAAAGAAAATGGCATAGCCATTCTGAAAACCATAGGCAACACACACACACTTTTGTATCTGGTTTCTTTTACTCCTAAGATTCATCACATATTTTTGGACCATCTTTGAGAGATGCCAACTGCCAACTAACCAATTGCCAACTTCAAGCAGCAAATGCCATGAGGAAACTCTCCAAGGTATGCGGTGGAGTTGAATCTAAGAGCAGAAAACCTCTCGGCCTCTTGCTCTCTGGGGCCTGGTGTCAGCAGTCAAGCCCACTGTGGTTCTGAGGCCTAAAAAACACCAGTGACCAAATAGTATTGCGGATGCTGATGGCAATGGCGTGGCCTAAGTGTATTCTGAATTATAAACTACTGAGCCAACTCCTTATCCTTTCCACCTCCTCCTTGGGCCATTTTCCCAGGGAGTAACATCTGTTTTAAGGGATCACTTTGGTGTTGGGAAAGTAGATATTATCAAGGAGACTAATGAGTTGGAGCAGGGATGGTTATATCCTAGTTCCCTGAGATGGGATGAACCACCTACATCAGCTTCTTTTTTTTTTTTGTAGAGACAGAGTCTCACTTTATCACCCTCGGTAAAGTGCCGTGCCCTCACACAGCTCACAGCAACCTCTAACTCTTGGGCTTAGGCGATTCTCTTGCCTCAGCCTCCCGAGCAGCTGGGACTACAGGCGCCCTCCACAATGCCCGGCTATTTTTTTGTTGCAGTTTGGCCGGGGCTAGGCTTGAACCCACCACCCTCGGCATATGGGGCCGGTGCCTTACTCACTGAGCCACAGGCGCCGCCCTACATCAGCTTCTTAAAAGCTGAAAAAGTGGCACTTCTTAGCTGGGCATGTTGGTATGAGCCTGTAATCCCAGCTACTTGGGAGCCTGAGGTGGAGGATTGGTTGACAAGCCCAGGAGTTTTAGACCAGCATGGGCAACATAGTGAGAACCTATCTCAAAAAAAAAAAAAAAAAAGCAGCAATATTTCTCAGATCACTTAGGTAAAGGGGAGGCAGACTGACCAGTTCCCTCCCACTTGTCCTCTCTAGCAGTAGGGCCGCTGCAGTTACAATCTGAAAATGCTTGTTCACAAGTGAGAGTACATCAGAGGAAACCGGTCTGTGTTTTCACAAATGATAAAATTATCCTTTGTTCTAGAAAAGAGAAAGGGCACATTTGGGGTAGTCAAGATTAGTTCTTGCAGAGATAAAAAGAGTATCTCAGACTTTAATCTTTTCCTGTCTTTCTCTGTGAACTGGTCCCTTCTGCAGTTATCAGCGACTGCTCAGCGTGTGATTCAGACTTCCCCACTCTGAGCGTGATGCTATCATGGGACAGTGTTTACTGTGCGCTTGCTCACATGAAGCTGCTAGGGGTTTGCACAGTGCCTCTTCACCCCGGGGTACGTGCTGTCATCCCCTTGTACAGAAGAGAAACTGACACTGTTGCTGTCAAAAAATCATCTCAATCACCTGCGTTCTGTCTTTACCTATGTGGAACCTGCTCGTGCATATCCAATTGAGAATGCTGAGAATTATTAGATGTGACAACCAGCTTATTGCTGAAAGAGAAAAAATTGAGATCCTCGTCATCTCCACAGATTGGTGATTGTTACACCTATGGAGGAGGGAGCCACTTGTTGGCTGTGATCTTATACTGCTTCCTTACTTCCTCTGTCCCTTATTTTGTCTGCTAAGCAGAGAGAATTGCAGTACTTGTAAACAATCTGTGGAAGGCAGGTAAGTAAAGACAAGAGCCCCACATAGAACAGGTGCTCATTACTGGTAGCTGGACCACCACTGAAACCATCATCATCACTGTCACCACCCGGAGAAAAGGATGGGGGTGTGGAGGGGTTGGGGGTGATGCTGAGTGTGGGCTGAAGCCAGGGCTCCAAGCTATGTCTGGAGTTGGCAGTTGCCTTTCCTAAGAAAATTCCAGTTGTTGAATTTTGAATTTGAAATGCACTTTAACTATCATCCACATTAGAAGAAGTCTAATGTAAAGAGAATTTACTCAAGACATTTGCTTAATCCTTGGAGCATTTTAAATTAGAAGTTCATATGTGAGGAAGATTCAGAGTTAGAGTGAAATGTTAATCCTCACTTTGAAAATATTCACTAGCTGGGCGGCACCTGTGGTCAAGTGGGTAGGGCTCCGGCCCCATATGCCGGAGGTGGCAGGTTCAAACCCAGCCCCGGCCAAAAAAAAAGAAAAGAAAATATTCACTAGCTGTCATTGTGCACCCCTTTCTCTTTACTTTGAAGGATAATAGCATATCAACTAAGGATTCCAGGGCGGTGCTAACTGTTCCATCTGACCAAAACCAGATTCTGCCTTAACCAGTGTGCTGGCTCCCTCCAACAATGATGCCTCTCATTCCCCAGTGTCTGACTGAGGTCACTTTCTTGGTAGATTCCAGCTCTGAGAAAGTGGATTGGTTGGTTCTGTCTGCATCACCCTTTACCCTGGCTATTGATTTGACATAGATTCCATGTGCACAGTATTTAAACCATATGGGAACCATCTGACAAAAGCCTTTCTCTTCAGCCAGTTCTGTGGGATAAACTGAAAACTACTTAGCCCTGCCTCCTTTAGTCTCTATATGGCTCCTCTGCTTTAAATCCTGGAATTTCCAAGGTCATGACCAAGTGTTCGGAAGGGGGAATTGTAGGAAAGGGGAAGACAGATGATGGGCACTTATTACATTACTTTGGATTCACAAATATCGATCCTGCCATAATAATTATTGCATGAAAAGTGCTTTATATTAATGAATTCAGTCCGTACTTTGTCAGAACACAGGACCTCTGCCCATATGTTGGCAGTTTATCTGGCCTGATTTCTGTGGTTTCTAGTGTTGTGTATTGTCATTCCATGTGCCTGAAATTTAGTTAAGGATGTATATGATTGAGTCCTTAGACCTACAGGGCCTATGGTCATGGATGTTTGTCATCATTTACATTTACTGTTCAGCATCTGTTCCTCATTCTACTGTTAACAACATCCTGGTTTTTCATTAGGGGTACTGCCCCTCCAAACTCTCTATCCATGAGTTGATGTCACATCTGATAACGGTGGGCACATGAGCTGGCTTTGGCCTATCAGAGCATTTCATCCCTTTCGCCGCAGCGATTGATTCAGGGGTGCATATCCAATCAGCCATGCAATCGGGATTGACTGTAGATCACCTAAAACTTTTGCTTGAGATACAGGCACACGCACATTCTCTTTTCCCAGTAGACTTGGAACCATGAACTTCTGGCAGCCAATGTGCTTCTGTGAGAAGAGAGTCAGCCTGAAGAAAAGGGAATGTAGAAAGCAGAGCCAAGAGTGGGGAAGAGTCAGTCTCGACGCTGTCGTCTGAGGCTGCCTTTCAGCTGTGCCTACAATTGGCTTTCCCGGGACGTCTTCAAATTCAAGAGCCAATACATTTTTCTTTCTTTTTCTTTTTTTCCTTGTAACTTAAAGAGTTCTGATTGATTTAAGATGATTGCTAGGCTGGTTTAGAGGAGGAAGTGGGAGAGTGAGAAAGCTCTAAGCCCTGCTCACTTTGCCTAGAAACAGACTCATATCTGGCATGGTCAGTGGAGGCAGAACAGCCAGAGCTCAGAATTAAACTCTGTCCTGAAGGGTCCTGACAATGTATTGATTCAAACTAAAGTTTATTATTTTTAAGCCTTTGTGATCATTTATTTAACATATTTTGGAAAGCTGCAAATTGTTCTCAGGTTAAGAAAACAAGCTTTCAGCCAGGCATGGTGATTCATGTCTGTAATCCTAGCACTCTGGGATGCCGAGGCCAGAGGATTGCTTGGGCTCAGAAGTTCAAGACCAGCCTGAGCCTCCTGATAGCTGGGACTACAGGACCAGCTGTACCACCATGCTGGCTAATTTTTTGATTTTTAGTAGATACAGAGTCCAGGCTCATCAAGAGACTTAGTATCCAGGAATCAGTACTCCCAAAATAACCCACAGGGCTAACAGTGGGATTTTTCAGTTGGAACCTACAGAGACTGAAGGAAGAAATAAATGTCCATAAGGAAAAGCGATGTCTTTTCTGGGAAGAATCATTACATTCTCATAATGGATATTGTTGCTCTGCAAATTTGGAGACGTCTCATTATGATTGAGTCCTTACACCTACAGCACATTAGGACCTAGACCTACTCCTTCCTAATGAACCACTCAATAATTGATCACATATAGTCAATATGAGAACCTCAAAAGGTAATTGCTCTTATTTATTTATTTTGTTACAATGCTTAAGGCAAGAAATTGAGATGCTTACTTGAAACAAGTGACTTAGATGAATTTTGACCTGGTAACATGGCTCGTTCTCTAATAAATTAAAAATAATGGTAATAAACATTCACCACTCTGGGGTTTCTTGAAATTTTCCTTATCAACTTAACAGCTATAATCTGAGATTTTCGTTGTTGTTGGATGTTATCATCATCCTGGCTGTCTCCCTAAGACTGTGTGTGTGTGTGTGTGTGTGACAAATAGAAAGATGTGGGCAGAGAGACTGAAACAGTACCGAGCAAACAAATGCTAAGGATCCTCAACACACAGCAATCACCAGCATGTGCTTGCTGCTGGGGGCACCACGCCATACACCACCAGGAGCTCCATTTGTACTGTGTTCAAACGTCCAGGGTTCTGTAATACCTGGGCTGTTAGGTGACTATGGAGAGTCAAAGCCTGACAAGTGTTCAAGGTAGATTTGTGTCACTTGCTGGCTGCCTGACATTTGTTTACTATTTTTGCAATAAGGCCTCCATCCTTCACTGGGAACCCACTGGTCGCCTACTCTCAACACAGGTGGCTCCACTGGAGCTGATTTCCAGCTCCCAGGGTGGGAATGACCCAGGTCTGACCAATTAAAGCTTCATATTCCACTGACTGCGGTCATTGGTTCAGGGATGAATGATGATAAGCCGCAGAACTCCATCATCTTTTGCTGAGACTTCTGAGAGAGACCTTTACACACTGACTTTTTAGCCTGAGTACAAGGCTGACCTGCTTCCCAGAAGATCCTGAACTTTTGGGCCCAAGTGTAAAATACAGACTCAAGCAGGTCTAACGCTGGGAAGGAACACCGACACAATGGCAGGGATACAAGTTTGCGGTGAGTTGGAGGCATCTATTTCTCCATTATAAGCATTGTGTAAGAGGGACCAGTGTATAGCAGAAGGGTATTAGGAGGAGGAGTTTGGGGAATAGCATAATGAGACCTTCTGGATCTGAAATCCGCAGGAAGATTCCAAGGTGAAGATGTGATGGGTCTCCCAAGTTGCAACAAGCTTCTTCAAACTTTCGAGATCACTGTTGTGTGGGGCCTTGGATGCACTCTCCTTTAGCCAGCTGTATGTTTTCACACAGAGAGAGTTAGCTGCTGCTTTTTCTCCTGATCTCCCCCCTTTGAGGCATCTTGGCTGGTTTTTCCTTCTCTCTTCTTTTCTCCCACCATTCTGGCCAGACTGCACTTTGCCTCTGGCAGTGTTAAAAGTTTACATTTCCACTCAGCTTGAGGCTTTGAACCATTTGGAAAAGAGTTATCACAGAAATCTTGTAAAAGAATGAACTCTTGTGGCAGATACTTGGTGATTTATTTTCAATTTTTTTCCCTTATAGTTTGGAAACCTGTTTGATGAATCTATGTGTGTTAGTAAGCATCAGCCAGGATGCAAGGAACCATATTTCTGTTGTAACTCTTCTCCCGTCATCTTTACTCCTCCCTATTTTTTGCCTGACACTCTGCCTGCAGCATCTGACTCACTCTGCCGAGGGACAAGACTGTCTTACTCAGCTCTATTCATCATCCCCTTTTCCAGGCATTACTAACAATGAAAAAAATCTCAAAACACCCTATAAGGTAAGTAGGTGTGATGTGCCACCATTTACGGGGCTAAGTTTTAGAACTTCCCCAGGTGCAAAGGACTCAGAAACGATTGGGATAATAACTGAGCATTTCTTTTTATGTCATTCCAACAAAGGTGTGTTTTCCAGGCTCTAACTCTGGCCCGTCTCTGGTTACTGAGTGCTTACCATAGGCCTTTGGAAGGTCTTCATTAATCTGTATATCATCTCTTTGCTTTAGTGCCATGATAAATTAACTCAAGAAGCACTTGATTTGTTGAACATAGCAAGTATTGCCATAAACCAGACATATGGGCTCAGACAGACCCTGGAGGGTGCCTCAGCAGTAGAGAGGAGCCCCCTACAATATAAATTGGTGCTGAGAAGCCATTCCCAGGGGCATTGTGGCCTGGACAGCAGCTGGAGATACAAGCTGCTCTGCCATCTCTGCCTTATCTTACAGTGAGATCTGTAGACAGGGACTCTGCTTTTGGCCAGAAGAAAGTCTCTGGATTATTAGGAGGAAGAGGGGACAGGACATTAAAAACATGGAAAGTTCCATTTTCTCCCGAATGGTGGCGCCTATCCCTAAAAACACTGAGTCTGTTCCTGTGGCTCTTTACTCCCTCTTGTGGCAACAGGGTGCCCCTGTTTTCTCACTATGCTAGAACCGCGTTTGCACAAATCGCCCGGTTGTTTAACATGCCAGGAAAAGAGCAAAGAGTCAGTCTCTGCTACATTTAAACACACCTCTCAGAGAGTTACAGAATTCAGCTGTAAAAAGTTGTAAGTAAGCATATAGATCACCCGTCCCCACCAATAGATAGCTTCACAAATACTTTTTCCATCAAATTTTGGGTTAGTATAAGGATTACAGGATTTGGAGGGAAAAGAAACCACGATATTCCTACTCTCCTGTTTCAGCTGAGGGTAAATTATACAAATTTCCCCTGCCCAAAAAAAAAAAAAAATTAAAATGTAGGATCCTCTATACAAGTATACATGTATCTTAGTGACATATATGTAATATTTCTGAGATTAATTTATTTATCAGACACTAAATCCTTGATAATGTGCACAGAGAAGAGAGGAACAAAAGTCACAGCTTAACTGGGAGGTCTCTTTTTGAAAACTTGCACAGGATGGGCAGTTCTCCAAGAAAATGTGCCAGAAATAGATCCTGTTTTCCAAGAAAAACGAGCTGGCAGCAAATTCTAAAGTGCTATACCAAGTTTTAGGGTCATCCTCAATAGGCCCAAGCGCATTTATTGGGGTGCTCAGTGGTTTCCAGTACATTGGCAAATTATGCAACATCAAAGCAAGAGTACTGGACTCGTCACAGGCCCGGACTCTGGCATTCTTTAACCGGCCTGGTTGTGTGGCAAAGAGGGTGCCACTGGTCAGGTTCTGAAAATATTTTTCTCTCCTGGTGTGGTAGTGTTTTGGAAAACACTGGAACGGTGCTTCTCTTCTGCTCTCGCACTACAGCAGTCATCAACACAGAAGAAGACGTATGAAACCAAGTGTGGGGGTTTCTCCCCACCAACCAGTAAGCAGTCAGTTCTGCGGTGGGCCCCAGCTGGTGTCCTCCGATTCAGTTCTGACACTATCTACCTGGAGATGACATCCCACAGGTGGAGGGCTCAGTCCCCAAGGCTGAACCCTTCTTCTCACCAATAGCAAGGCCAGGCTTCCAGAACTTCCCACTGACGAGCTTCAAATTGGGGTTCCCACAACCCTCTTTCTGGGTTTGATTAATTTTCTGGAGCAGTTTGCAGGACTCGGGGAAACACTTACTGATGTTTACCATTTATCATAAAGGATATTACAAAGGATACAGATGAAGAGATATGAAGGGGGAGCTAAAGGGGAAAGGAACATGCAGCTTTCATGCCCTCGTAGGATATGCTACCCTCCAGGAACCTGTCCATGATCAGCTCTCTCAAAGTTCTCTGAACACTGTCCTTCTGGTTTTTCATGGATGTTTCATCACATTCGTGTAATTGACAGCTGTGCAGAAACGTGATTAAACAAAAAGCTCACAATCTAGACCCAACAAAGCCTATTCGGATTTTCTTTCTTTCTTTCTTTCTTTTTTGTGTTGGAGACATAGTCTCACTTTGTCACCCTGGGTAGAGTACTGTGGGCGTCATAACTCACAGCAACCTCCAATTCTTGGGCTTCAGTGATTCTCTTGCCTCAGCCTCCCAAGTAGCTGGGACTATAGGCACCCACCATGACTCCCAGCTAGTTTTTCTATTTTTAGTAGAAATGGGGTCTCACTCTTGTTCAGGCTGGTCTTGCCTCCTGAACTCAGGCAATCCATCGCCTCAGCCTCCCAGAGTGCTAGGTTTAGAGGCATGAGCCACTGTGCATGGCCCCTGTGAAAACTTTTAAAGCTCATTAATTAAATTCTTTTCAAAAGAATTTCAAAGAACATTAGGTGTATGTTTTGTTTTGTTTTTTACTCTTTGTTTTGATCAACATAATTTAAATATGCCCTGGAAGTTTAACTATAAGTTCAAGTGTGCCAAGAGATTAAAAAAGATTGAAAAACATTGCTCTAGGGCATGGGGCTGTACACCTCTGTAATGAAGATTAGAGTCCTGCCTTGGGCAGGGGCAGAGAAGGTCAGAGAGATTCTATTTTCCAGGGCCTGCTCCTGAGGCCAGATACACACAATCTTATAACAAGGACTGTAAAATGGCCATAGACGTTATGGAGCCACTTATATAAATGACACCACAGGTGACACCCTTAGGATTGTCCCCATAATGCTTCTTTCTGGGTGTTCATGCTGTTGTGTAAACTCTCCCCTTTGACCATGGGCTGTGCTTATTGACTTGCTTCCAATGAATAGAATGTTGCAAAAGTAATGGTATGTCACCTCTAAGATTAGGTTACAAAAAGACTACAGCTGGCCAAAAAATGGGCGCAACTAATATCCCCTTCTAATATCCCCTAAAGCGGCACATCTAGACAGTGGAATATTATTCAGCACTGAACAAAAAGACATGGAGGAAACTTAAATACACATTACTAATGAAAAAAGCTGATCTGCAGAGGCTACACACTGTGCTTCCGGAGAAGGCGAAAGTACGAAGTACGAAGGCGAAGAGGAAGTAGAAAGATCGGTGGTTGCCTGGGGTTAGGGGGGAGGAAGGGATGAATAAGCAAAGACTTTTAGGGTGGTGACAACTTTCTGTGATACTGTAATGATGGATACATGTTACTACACATTTGCCAAAACCCACAGAATGTACAACACCAAGAGTGAGCCCTAATGTGAATTGTGAGCTTCAGGTGATAACGAGGTGTCTGTATAGGTTCATCAGTTGTGACCAATGTACCACTCTCATGGGGGAAGGTGGGGAGGGTGGCGTGAGTGCAGGGATAGTGGGTACATGGGAACTCTCTGTATTTTCTGTTCAGTTTGGCTGTGAATCTAAAACTGCTATAAAACATAAAGTCTATTTTTTTTTTAAAAAGATCAGGGCCGGCGCCTGTGGCTCAGCAAGTAGGGTGCCGGCCCCATATGCCGAGGGTGGCGGGTTCAAACCCAGCCCAGCCAAACTGCAACAAAAAAATAGCCGGGCGTTGTGGCGGGCGCCTGTAGTCCCAGCTGCTCAGGAGGCTGAGGCAAGAGAATTGCGTAAGCCCAAGAGTTACAGGTTGCTGTGAGCCGTGTGACACCACGGCACTCTACCCAAGGGCGGTACAGTGAGACTGTGTTTCTACAAAAAAAAAAAAAAAAAAAAAAAAGATCATGGCTTCTTTCTTGGGGGCTCTCTTTTGCTCTTTCATTTGCTCTGAGGAACCCCATTTGCCATGTTGTGAGCAGCTATAGGAACGGTCCAGGTGGCAAGGAAGGGATGTCTCCAGCCAAAGGACAGCAAAGGTCCGAGGCCTGCGTGTGGCCATAGGAGTGAACTCAGAGTGGATCCTCCCCCAGATGAACCTTGAAACCTTGAAACCTTGAAATGATTGCAGCTGAAGTTGGACCTTGATTGCTTTATGAGAGACTCCAAGTCTTTTGTTTTTGAGATAGTCTCACTATGTCACCGTTGGTAGAGTGCTGTGGCATCACAGCTCACAGCAACCTCCAACTCTTGGGCTTAAGGGATTCTCTTGCCTCAGCCTCCCAAGTAGCTGGGACTACAGGCACCCGCCGCAATGCCAGGCTAGGCTATTTTTTTGTTGCAGCTGTCAGTGTTGTTTTAGCTGGCCCGGACCGGGTTTGAACTCACCAGCCTGAGTGTATGTGGCCGACACCCTACCCACTGAGCTATGGGCGCTGCCAAGACTCCAAGCTTTAGGTACCCAGCTAAGCCATAGCTAGACTTTCTGCCTTACAGAAACTGAAATAATAAGTACATGTTTGTGATTGTAAGCTGTCTAAGGTTAGGGATAATTTGTTAAGCAACAATAATTAAGTCACTTCTCATATCCAAATATTGAAGAGATGCTTCAAAATTGAGAATTTAAAAAGTACTAAACAGCGGGCGGCGCCTGTGGCTCAGTGAGCAGGGTGCTGGCCCCATATACCGAGGGTGGCGGGTTCAAACTCAGCCCCAGCCAAACTGCAACAACAACAACAACAAAAATAGCCAGGCATTGTGGCAGGTGCCTGTGGTAGGCTGAGGCAGGAGAATCGCCTAAGCCCAAGAGTTGGAGGTTGCTGTGAGCTGTGTGACGCCACGGCACTCTACCGAGGACAATAAAGTGAAACTCTGTCTCTACAAAAAAAAAAAAAAAAAAAAAAGTACTAAACATCCAGGTGTAGTTGCTCATGCCTGTTGTAATTCCAGCACTCTGGGAGGCTGAGGAGAGTGGATTGCCAGAGCTCACAGGTTCGAGACCAGCCTGAGCCAGAGCAAGACCTGTGTCTCTAAAAATAGCTAGGCATTGTGGCGGGCACCTGTAGCCCCAGCTACTTGGGAGGCTGAGGCAAGAAAATCTCTGGAGCCCAGGAGTTTGAGGTTGCTGTGAGCTGTGATGCCATGACACTCAACTGGGGGCAACAATGTGAAACTCTGCCTCAAAAAAAAAAAATACTAAACTCATGGTTTATACTATGTACTCAATGTACAAGTAAGCATAAATATATCCTGCCATCTATGAATATAAAGTGATAATCACTGTGGTTTTTTTTTTTTGCAGTTTTTGGCCAGGGCCCAGTTTGAACCCACCACCTCTGGTATATGGGGCCAGGGCCCTACTCCTTTGGGCCACAGGTGCCGCCCATCACTGTGTTGTTTTAAAGTGAACTATACCTCCTCATGAAGAAAATTAACTTTTATTGAGCAATTACTATTTGCTAGGCACTTAAATTATTTTATTATTTCACTTAACATTATGTTCTCCAGTTCCATCCATGGTTTTACAAATGACAGGATTTCATTCTTTTCTATGGTTGAATTATATTCCATTGTATATAAATACCACATTTTCTTTATCTGTTCATCCATTGATAGATACTTATGCTGATTCCAAATTTTGGCTATTGTGAATAGTGCTGCAGTAAACATGGAAAGGCACGTATCTTTTTGTTATACTGATTTGCTTTCTTTCCTTTTTTTTTTTTTCATCTCACTTTGTCACTCTCAGTACAGCACTGTGGCATGATGGCTCACAGCAACCTCCAACTCTCGGGCTCAAGCAATTCTCTTACCTCAGCCTCCCTAGTAGCTGGGACTACAGGTGTCCGCCACAACACCCAGCTATTTTTTGTGGCAGTTGTCATTGTTTAACTGGCCTGGGCTGGGTTCGAACCTGCCAGCGCTGGAGCATGTGGCTGGCGCCCTAACCACTGAGCTACGGGTACCCAGCCCTGGTCTACTTCCTTTTGGATATATCCCTAGCAGTAGAACTGCTGGGTCATACGGTAGTTCTGTTTTTATGGGTTTTTCTTTTGGGGGGGGCACCTAGGGAGGACAGGATCTCACTCTGTCACCTGGGCTAGAGTCCAGGGGCATCATCATAGCTCACTGCAACCTCGAACTCCTGGACTCAAGTGATCCTCCCACCTCAGCCTCTCAAAGTGCTAAGATGACAGGTGTGAGGCACTATGCCTTGCCTATTTTTACTTTTTAAGGATCCTCCATACTGTATCCCATAGTGACTGAATAATTTATATTCCTACCAACGGAGTAGGAGCATTCCCCTTTCTCCACATCCTCACCAACATTTGTTATTGCCTGTCTTTTTGATAAAAGCCATTTTAACCGGGGTGAGATGGTAACTCATTATAGTTTTGATTCGTATTTCTCTGATGATTAATGATATTCAGCATTTTTTCATCTACCTATTGGCCACTGGTATGTCTTCTTTTGATAAATGTCTATTCAGATCTTTGGCCCATTTTTAATTGGATTATTTGATTTTTTTTTCCTATTGAGCTGTTTGAGCTCCTTATATATCCTAGTTACTAATCCTTCGCCAGATGGGTAGTTTGCAAACATCTTTTCCCATTCTATAGATGTCTCTTCCCTTTGTTGATTGTTTCCTTTGCTGTGCAATAGCTTTTTTAGCTTGATGTGATCTCACTCGTCCAATTTGCTGTGGTTGCCTATATTTTGGAATATTACTCAAGAAATCATTGTCAAGACCAATGTCCTAGAACATTTCTACAATGTTTTCTTTTAGTATACTCATAGTTTTAGGTTGTAGATTTAAGGTTTTAATTCATTTTAATTTTTTGTAGATGGTAAGAGAGAAGTTTCGTTCTTCTGTATATGGATATCCAGTTTACCCAGCACCATTTATTGAAGAGAATGTCTTTTCCCCAGTATATATCCTTGGCACCTTTGTTGAAAATAAGTTAACTGTAGATGGGTGGATTTATTTCTGGATTCTCTATTTTGTTCCATTCTTTTATATATCTGTTCTTACGTTTTGTGTCTTTTTTTATACCATGTTGTTTTGGTTACGATAGCTCTATAGTATAATTTGAAGTCAGCTATATGATTCTTCCCATGTTGTTCTTTTTGCTCAGGATGGCTTTGGGTATTCTGGGTCTCCTGTGGTGTCATGTACATTTTAAGATTATTTTTTCCATTTCTGTGAAGAATGTCATTGGCATTTTAATGGGGACTGAATCAAATCTGTACATTGCTTTGGGTAAGTTGGATATTTTAATAATATTAATTCTTCCAGTCTATGACCCTGGAATATCTTTCCATTTTTTGTGTGTGTGGTGTGTGTTTAATTTCTTTCATCAATGTTTCATAGTTTTCATTGTAGAGGTCTTTCACTTGTTTGGTTAAGTTTATTCCTAGGTCTTTCATTTTATTTATACCTATTAAAATGAGATTATAGGGCGGCACCTGTGGCTCAGTCAGTAAGGCGCCGGCCCCATATACCGAGGGTGACGGGTTCAAACCCGGCCCCAGCCAAACTGCAACCAAAAAATAGCCGGGCGTTGTGGCGGGCGCCTGTAGTCCCAGCTACTCGGGAGGCTGAGGCAAAAGAATTGCTTAAGCCCAGGAGTTGGAGGTTGCTGTGAGCTGTGTGAGGCCACGGCACTCTACCGAGGGCCATAAAGTGAGACTCTGTCTCTACAAAAAAAAAAAAAATAAAAAAAAAAAAATAAAATGAGATTATAATCTTGGTTTCTTTTTCAGATTGTTCATTGTTGGCATATAGAAATGCAACTGATTTTTTATATTTTTATCATGAAGGATGTTGAATTTTGTCAAATACTTTAAAAATTGTTCTTAAAATTTTTTATTTATTAATTTATTAATTTTTTTTTGAGACAGAGTCTCACTTTGTCACCCTCAGTAAAGTGCTGTGGTGTCATAGCACACAGCAACCTCAAACCATAGGCTCAAGTGATTTTCTTGCCTCAGCCTCCCAAGTAGGCTGGGACTACAGGAGCCTGCCACACCACCTGGCTATTTTTAGAGATGAGGTCCCGATATGGCTCAGGCTGGTCTCCAACCTGTGGGCTCAGGCAATCCACCTGCCTCGGCCTCCCAGCGTGCTAGGATTATAGACATGAGCCACCACGCCTGGCCTGTCAAATACTTTTTTAGCATCATTTGAAATGATAATGTGGGTTTTGTCCTTTGTTCTGTTGATATGATGTGTCACATTCGTTTATTTGCTTATGTTTACATATAAGATCATTTTACACCCTGTTTGTTTTCCAAGGCTTTCTTTGATATTAGAATCAAATCTATACTCCTAACTGTGCCCTACCAGATCCCACACAACCTGATCCTCTTTGACCTCCTGAGGGCCAGAGAGTGCCAAGGTGTTCTCCCTACAGGGCCTTTGTACAAGCTGTTCATTCTGCTTAGAAAGTTCTGTGCTGGGCGGCACCTGTGGCTCAGTGGGTAAGGCACCAGCCCCATATACTGAGGGTGGTGGGTTCATAACCCAGCCCCGGCCAAATTGCAACAACAACAAAAAAAATAGCCGGGCATCGTGGCGGGCGCCTGTAAGAGAATCTGAGGCTGAGGCAAGAGAATCACCTAAGCCCAAGGATTTGGAGGTTGCTGTGAGCTGTGACAGACCCCACGGCACTCTACCGAGGGTTAAATAAGTGAAACTCTGTCTCAAAAAAAAAAAAAAAAGAAAAGAAAGAAAGTTCTGTGCCAATCCTTGCTTGATGGGTTCCTTGTCAGCATTCAGATCTCAGCTCAAAATTTGCCTTCCCATAAACCTTTCATAGATACCCCCTCTGGATTAGTGCCGCCTCCCTTCCCCATCCCTGCTTCCAATCCCTTTTGAATTCCATTACCTTGTTTCAGGCAAGAGGTCTACAAACCACTGGGGTCTGAGTTCTTGCTTCGCGGCATGCTAGCTAAGTTATTTAACATTTTTGTGCTCAGGTTTTTCATCTGAAAATGAGGATAATCATGGTACCTACTTTGTGTGTTGTCATAAAATCAGAGGAGTTAATATGTGTAAAACATTAAGAAAATGCCTCGAATATGATGAAATCTGTTTATTAAATCTATAAATATTTTTTCTTTAGCATTTGCAATTATCTGGAATTATTTATTTATTCATATGTTTATGATTTCTCCTTTCTGTTAAGAGTACAGGGACCTCATCTGTTTGTTCTTAGTACAAGAACAATGCCTGACACATAACAGCCCTTAAAAAATGAAGGTTGAATGTGCAAAGGTTTGTGTGAATGTTTTGATCTTATCTCCTGCGTAGAGATCTATGTGCCCAAAGGGTAAATGTATAATGAAAAACACAGTCCTACTATGGTCACTTAGATACACTGACCACCATTGGGTGCTATCATTGTACTCTATGCTTTTATATTAGGATGATGTAAGTGCCTCTAATACCGCCTACGTAGAATTAACCCAACTGGTCTGGGTATAGTGGCTCATGCTTCTAATCCCAGCACTTTGGGAGGCCAAGGCAGATAGATTGCTTGAACTCACAAAGTTGGAGACCAGCCTGAGTAAGAGCAAGACTCTGCCCCAAAAAGAAAAAAAGCCAGTTGTTGTGGCAGGTGCCTGCAGTCCCAGCCACTTGGGAGACTGAGGCAAGAGGATCACTTGAAATGTTGAGTTTGAGGTTGCTGTGAGCTATGACACCACAGCACTCTACCCTGGGTGACAGGGTGAGACTCCATCTCAAGAAACAAAAAAAGACAAGAACTAACCCAACTGCAGTTCTCTCATTATGTGTCTTAGTTTTCCAAGGAGCACAGGATCCATAAGACCAGTGTAGCAGCAGCTGCATGTCCATAATATCTAGAACACTGACAGCAGTTATCACAAAGATGACATTCCCAGATTCCAGCATAATCCAGACTATATTGCAGTTGCCAACCAGGTGATTTAGAATTATCTGGGAGATGGAGAAAAGAGAAAACTACTTGTTTGAGCTTGTCAGGCTGCCACTCATACTGTGCCAGTTGGCCAGAGTCTGTGAACCTAAACTCAGTTGGGAAATATCTTGTGTACAGAGGTTAGTTTTGCTTCTCTCTGCTCCTCCTGGTATCTTGCAGAAAACCAAACCTTCCTGCAGCTGTGCTGTACCCACGGTCAATGCCAGGACGGGGCTTCAGAGGCTCGCTGAGGGTGTGCTGACATTTGTGAGGCACCAGCGAGTAGCACTGACTTTGCTGCTCCAGATGATGCCTACAAGTTTTTTTCTTGCAAACATTCTCTCGCTTTGGCAGGTCCGACCTGCATAATCTATCCAGGAACAGTAAACAAGATGAAGGAGAAAGAAAATCCCAAAAAACAATCCATTAGTTTTCCACCTAATAAGCTAAGCTTGAGAAAAAAGTTTGAAGTGCTCCATTCCTGGCTTTAGCAATGGTCCTGAAGTTTATGAAAAATACAGCTGCCTTTGCAGTATAGAGTCCCCTAGAGAGCATCTTGTGACTCCAGGAAAGAAATCTCTGTCTTCTTCCAAGACTTGATTCTGGCTTTTAAAGTATGAGTTCCTGGAAAGCCTGTGTTGATCACCAAATGAACCCATTTTCTTGTTAATTTCAGCTACTGTGGTCTAAAAGTGCTTAATCTGGGCTGGGCGTGTGGCTCACCCCTGTAATCCTAGCACTCTGAGAAGCCAAGGTGGGTGGATTGCCTGAGCTCACAGCTTCGAGACCAGCCTGAGCTAGATTGAGACCTCGTCCTCTAAAAATGCTAGGCACCCTCGGCATATGGGGCTGGTGCCTGTGGCTCAGTGAGTAGGGCGCCGGCCCCATATGCTGAGGGTGGCGGGTTCAAACCCAGCCCTGGCCAAACTGCAACAAAAAAATAGCCAGGTGTTGTGGCGGGCACCTGTAGTCCCAGCTGTTCGGGAGGCTGAGGAAGGAGAATCGCGTAAAACCAAGAGTTAGAGGTTGCTGTGAGCCGTGTGAAGTCATGGCACTCTACCCGAGGGCGGTACAGTGAGACTGTCTCTACAAAAAATAAATAAAATAGGGCGGTACCTGTGGCTCAAGGAGTAGGGCACCGGTCCCATATGCCGGAGGTTGCAGGTTCAAACCCGGCCCCGGCCAAAAACCACAAAAAAATAAATAAATAAATAAAATAAAAATGCCAGGCTTTGTGGTGGGTATCTGTAGTCCCAGCTACTTGGGAGGCTGAGGCAAGGGAATCGCTTGAGACCAAGAGTTTGAGGTTGCTATGAGCTATGATGCCACGGCACTCTACCAAGGGTGACAAAGTGAGACTCTGTCTCAAAAACAAAAAAACAAAAAACAAAAATAACAACAAAAAAGTGCTAAATCAGCCTGCATTGCTGCAATCTAAAACCAGCTATAGTGCAGTGACGACTCAAAACCAGCCATGTTTTCATCTCTCCTTGTCCTATTTTGATTTCAGGTGATCTTTCTCATCTGTTGCTACGTTGGCCACCAATATATTCAGGGTTCAGTGTGGGCCTCTCCCTGTTTCATACCCCAAGTTCTGTAACCGCAGAGATAGGAAAACTATGCCCACAAAGCCTAAAGGAAAACAAGACAGATTATGCTTGTCCCAGTGCCCAGTGTTATAGGCTGGTCTAGGCTGGCCACTCCATGGTTGAAGTAACAGTCTGCGCCAAGCTGCCACACTGGAAAGGACAGAAAGGACATGGCTTGGCCTCCCACTAGCTGAGAAATGGTCTTGACTGGTTTGCTGATCCACGTGACAGAGAAAGGTACCAGAAGGAAGCCCACTGCATGGGCGATGGAAGTGGAAGAAATGGTGGTGCTGGGTGGCTGCCTTCAGAGCCCAGCACTCCGAGGTATCCTCAACTCCTCAGTAGAAGTGGATCAGTGAGTATCTCTGGGTCTTTTTCAGTCAGATTGGCCAGCCTTCCTTCCTTGTGGGAGAGATATTAGGTGGGGCCGTATGAAAGAGGGACGACTAAATATGTCCTCTAAGCCAAGACTGAATCGTGGCTTAAGGTGCAGAAAATGTCCCTTTCTCCCCAAGTGGTGATGATTCCAGATAAGCTTGTCAAGATGCTAGTTTTTCCAATTATATTCTCTGCAGCATCTGACACTATGGATCTCCCCACTTCCTTTTTTTTTTCCAGAGTAACATGAGGGTATATGCGATTAGGTTACATTGTGTTTGTAAGGTAGAGTCTGAGTTGTGGTTGAGCTAGTGTGCCCTATACCCGACATTGTGCCATGAGGTGGGAACTTGCCAAAGCCTTACCTCTTCTCCCTCCCCCTTTCTTGAATTTGAGTTTTTCTCTCCAACGGGCATGTACGACTAGTTTCAACATAGTATTGAGTACATAGGATGCTTGCTTAAGATACTTAGGAGAATGTTCTTCAAATCCATCCAGGTAAATACATCTTTTTTAGTATTCCATGGTGTACCTGTATCATAGTTTATGAATCCATTCATGTGTTGACAGGCCCCAGGGTTGTTTTCCCATCTTGGTGACTGTGAATCAAACTGCTGTGTAACCTCTCCACTCTCTGTTCTCCCTTGGGTGAATTCTATATTTTTTCTTGCCACCATCACAGCTTTCACTCACTTTTCCTCAGTCTTTACTGTTGCCTATTCTCTTCCTTAAATGTGAGGCTTTCCTTCTATCAGTCTTTCTCTTGTTCCATGCATATTCTTTCTGGATAATTCCATTCACTTCCAAAACTTTAGCTCTATTTTCATGTTGATCTCTTGTATATCTTAAACTCTCACTTCTCTCTTCATTTCCATACCTAGTTTTCTATCTGTTCTATCTGCTTTCTCAGTTGTCCACAAAGGCCTCACTTGCATCTTAAAATCCATATGTCAAACCAAATTCATCAACTCCACCCTTGTGCTCCCAATTTTTTTATCCAGCCCCCACACCCCCAAAATTCATTCCTATTCGAATTAATGACATGCCTATCTAAATCCTTCAAACATGCCTATCTAAATCCTCCTCCTTCTTGAAGTCTCCCATGATACTTTGGTTGGAATTATGAGCAATTTTCTTTGTACAGTATGCTGCTTATTTTTCTGTTTCACATGGATTTTTCAAGAATGTTGACGGGTCTAAGATTATACCTTATTTGCAAGCTAACTATTAGCCTAACATAGTCCAATGAATATTGGAGATAAGACTTCAGGGTCAGAGGTAAAGGATTTTATTATTCACAGCACAGAAACCTCCATGAGCTTCATGTTTCGTTGGTTCCCTTGTCCTAACCATGTCCCATGAATGAGAGGCAGAGGGGCCTCAGAGGATGCTGAGGGTGCCCTGGTTTTGTCCCATAGCTGAAGAACACTGAGGTTAGAAAAACTGGATCTTTGCCCCAAGCAAACCCATTCAACCCTTGCTTTAGCAGGAGACATTATATTTAGTATACTGGACAATAAATAAACCTATCCTTTGTTCCACAGTCAGATGTTATCTCTATCTTCCAATTCATTGTATTGTTCATTATACAGACATCCTTGTAAAGACAGTTCAGGACAAAATGGCAGCTTAGTGCCCCTTATCATAAGTTGAGCAGAAACACAAGAGATGCAGGGACATTTGTCGCTCAAAAATATTCATCTGCTTTGTATTATATTAATAATTTTTTTTCTAAATATCTCAAATGTAATCTCTTTGATATCAGAAACTGTGGTTAATTTACAAATATTTTTGATAAATATAACCAACCAAGGGCTCCCACAAGCCCAGGTGAAACATGTTAATGAAACAATGTGTCTTTGGCTGTGGCTAGGCAGCTGAGACCCTACCAAATGAGAGAAATGTTAGGTGTAACATCTGTTTTAACTGTGGCTTCAGCCATGACCAGTGTGACAAAGATAATACTTTGGAAATAACTATTGCACTCATTACTCTCATTGACAAGCAAGAAAAACGGGTTCTGGCTGATGTAAGTATGGAAATATTTTTGGAAGGACATAGAGTAGCTGATAGAATATTTAGGAGGGCCAGAAAGTGAGGTTCCAAGGTCCTGCCACCAGAAACTATGCCCAAGTCATGCCACAGAGTAGGTCTGACGGAGATACCACTATTCTAGTAGCTGGCTCCTAGGTGCATCTCTGAGCCTTGTCACGGAATCCTGCACACTCCTGATAGAGCTGATGCCATTGCTGCTCCCACCACACACCACCAGAACAGATTCTGCACAGTTTGTCATTCACCCCATCAATTATTCGTTCCCAATTCTACCCCCTGGGAGGAAGTATCTGGTTGGCAGGACCCAGGCCATGAACGATGCCTTGCTGCCGGGGAGGCTGGGAGGATGAGTATCTGGTATTTTTAGCTTCTATGCTGAGAAACAGGTGGGGATGTTCTCACACAATGGGAAGTTGGTTTAGACACTGGGCAGCAAAAAATAAAAAAAATATGCAGTTTTATTGTAATATCCCTTCATGCTCTTCCAGCTTTCCACGCACCATTAGGTCTATGTCACAAATCTTAGTGTTTTCCTTAGAAGAGAGATATCCATAAAATTGGAGCAAAGAGAATAAACTTAGGAGAAGTTCTAATCAGGAGGAAAGACAGTGGAATTTTTACTGGGAAAAGGATGGAGAAAGATTAGGTGGGAGGATAGTAAAGAGTGAGGTCTGCCTAGGTTCTTCAGAGACCCAACACCCTGTCCCCTTCCTGATTCTGCCTGAAGTTATTGGCAGTGAAATGGACAGAAACACCAGATCAATTCTGACTGAGAAGAGCAGGTGATCTTGAACCCTCATAGGGTGACAGCAGCAGAAAGACAATGGCCTTGTTCATTATATGATGAGTGATTTGAAGATCTTATTCCTGTGGCATGGAAGGAACGTATTTTGGTTTAACATTTTTATTTTGGTATTTTATTTGAAATAATTTTAGATTCACCCAGAAGTTGCTAAAATAGTAGTGAGAGTGAGAGATGAAGCACAGTAGATTCTAGGGACACCTAAGCGCAGCACATTCTGGTTTAAACACAATTCAGAGCTACAGAGATTAGAGGTGGAGCCAACTGCAGGTAAGATGAAGACCATCGAGACCCCTCAATTTCACTGAGAGAATACGCCACAATTTTCATCTGCCACAGACTTTATGGCTATAGGAGGGAGAAACAGAAGCCAGCATGGCTTTAAGGAACACCCCTACCCCTGCCAAACCTTTCTGTGTGTTAAGGTAGCATTTAAATTAAGAGAAAGAAATGCGAAAAGATAACATTTACCACAAACACAGTTAACCTTTAACAGATAAGTTCAAGTCTCTTTTTCTGCCTCTGCTCTCTTAAGAACCTAGCCTTGGGCGGCCCCTGTGGCTCAGTGAGCAGGGCGCCGGCCCCATATGCCGAGAGTGACGGGTTCAGACCCGGCCCTGGCCAAACCGCAACAAAAAAATAGCCGGGCGTTGTGGCGGGTGCCTGTAGTCCCAGCTACTCGGGAGGCTGAGGCAGGAGAATCGCCTAAGCCCAGGAGTTGGAGGTTGCTGTGAGCTGTGTGACGCCACGGCACTCTACTGAGGGCAATAAAGTGAAACTCTGTCTCTACCAAAAAAAAAAAAAAAAAGAACCTAGCCTTGAGAACATTAGAGGAAATGATCTACACTTATGCAGCAACACTTCTGTAGTAATTACACAGCCCACTCTATTTTGATGACTGTAATTCCTAAATCTGTACTAATCTGTACTACCTCTCATTTACTGTCATGTTATATGTATGTGGGCACTTATTGTACTAGAGTAAACTAAAATAAAATATTAAGCCCCTAGCCAAAGGAATGGATCCTCGCTCCCCCCCACCCCCCCAAAAAAAGACCCTTGAAGCTGAGTTTCTGTTGTGAAGAGAAGGGAGGTTAGATCTGCTTTGTCATGCCCCCTCCCTTTTGGAGTTACACTTGGTATTATAAAAAGATACTAAATCATTAACAGGCTTAAGACCATGCAAGACAAAGGTTAAACCACACTGGGAGATCATCAATGTGCTAAACAGATCAGTTGACTTTCTTAAATGTCTAACAGAGATTCTTTTTTTTTTTTTTTTTAGAGTTAGAGTCTCACTTTGTCACCCTTGGTAGAGTGCTGTGGCATCATGGGTCTCAGCAACCTCTAGCTCTTGGCCTTAGGTGATTCTCTTGTCTCAGCTTCCCGAGTAGCTGGGACCACAGGTGCCCGCCATAATGCCCAGCTATTTTTTGTTGCAGTTTGGCCGGGGCCGGATTTGAACCTGCCACCCTTGGTATATGGGGCTGGCACCCGACTCACTGATGCACAGGCGCCACCCATCTAACAGAGATTCTTAACTTAAAACATTCCAAGCCTTTAGACAAAACTCCATTCCTTAAACCAACTACAAATCAAAGAATCTTTAAACCTACCTATAACCTGTAAGCTGCCTGCCTCTCCCTGCTTTGATAAGTCTATCTTTTTAAAACCAAACCAATGCACATACAAGCAAACTTAACCTGGCTACTATGGGTAAGTTTTCAAACTCTCTTGAAAATGTTTTCCCAGCCACAGTCACACATACTTGGCTCAGAATAAATCTATTTATTTTACAAAGTTGAGTTTTTTCCTATTAACACTAGACATTTACATATCCTGTCGGATCAGTTTTGAGCCGGAAATGAAAGCAATGCCTGAGAGAGGCTTTATTCTCTCTCAAGTTGTGGACCTGTGGCTGAATGCACTTCCCTTTGGGTTACAACTGAATTGATTTTGTACTTATATTTCTCAAAGTAGGAATAATGCATCCTGCTTCTCTTAAAAGAAACCTTTTTTTTCTTTTTTGAGAGAGAGTCTCACTCTATTGCCCTGGATTGAGTTATATGGCATCATTGCTCACAGAAACCTCAACCTCTTGGGTTCAAGTCTTGTCTCAGCCTCCCAAGCAGCCGGGACTACAGGCACCTGCCATAACGCCCAGCTAGGTTTTCTATTTTTAGTATAGGGGTGGGGAAGGGTTGTGTAACTCTGCTCAGTCTGGTCTTGAATTCCTAAGTTCAGGCGATTCACCTGCCTCAGCCTCCCATAGTGCTAGAATTAAAGGTCTGAGCCACCTTGCTGGGCCTAGTTAGTTTGTTTTTTTAAACAATAACAACAACGACAGGGTTATTGGATTAAACAAGGATGATTACAAGACCAAAACAGAGATCCTGCATGATGGTCTGGAGTCTTGCTGGAGCTGGGCAAAGTGGTTGGCTTTGGCTTGAGGAAGTTTGGTTCTGCTCTGTTGGCCCAGTGGTGTCAGCTTCCCCTGCAGGGAAAAGGGGCATGAAGACCAAAGTGTAATGAGTTACCACACAATAAGTTACCACACAGGTTTACTCTTGAACCTCAGATTCCCAAATGGCTCAAGGCTCACTTTCACAGTTCGCTGCAAGCCTGCATTCAAAATGTTCAGGGGCCTGTCTAGTGGTAAGCAAAGAACTCAGTTTTTGGTCTAAGTCAGGGATAGTGGAATGGGTAGGCACTACCTCTGAAAAGGCAGGGTGGCTTTGGAGAGGTCAGTGGGGTACTGGCAGGGTGGCTTTGGGATGGGGAAGTGGGCTTTGCCTTCAGGTATTAAGCCCCATAGTTGGTGACTACACCATGTGTGGTGAGGTCCTGGTCCAAAGAGCAAGAGCAGGGTCTGGCTTCTGCAGACAGAACATCTTACTGCTTTCTTATGTCTAAGGGCTTTCTTTCTTTCTTTCTTTTTTTTTGGAAATTGTGTTAGTCTTCTTTGGTAGAGTACCCTGATGTCATAGTTCACAGCAACCCCCAACTCTTGGGCTCAAGCAATACTTTTGCCTCCGCCTCCCAAGTAGCTAGGACTACAGGCCCCCGCAGAATGCCCACTTAGGTATTTTTTTGCGCAGGCTGGTCTAGAACTCCTCAGCTCAAGCAATCCACCTGGCTCCTCCTCTCACAGTGCTGGGATTATAGGCAAGAGCCACCTCGCCCAGCCTGGAAGGGCTTTCTTATCTTTGGATCCAGTGCCCTCGGAGCTAATCCCCTTGGGTTTTAGGGACCACCAGAATTCAGGGGTCAAACATCATGAGGGAGATGTAGATGAGCAGCAGAAAGAGATAGGTGCTGGTTTAGGGGTGAGCTGTGAAAGAACATGCTCTTTGGAGATTTAGGTTTGAGTTACAGAATGATTTCTCTAGTTGAGCCTGAGCATTGAAACTAAACTTTCAGGGCTCTAAAAGCAGAGCTTTTAGTTACTCTCATCATAGCTTCACTTCCCTTCTGAAATGCGGTTTTTCTAAAATTGAAGTCATATTCCCTCCAAAAACTGCTCTTCTCCTACTATTAGTTTGATGAATGGCTTATTTTGAAGAATAACTTACTTAGATCCTCAGACCAGAAATATGGGGTTATTTCAATCATTCCTCCCTCACACTCATTTCAATTAATAACAAAGACCTATTGGCTCCATTTCCAAATATAGTATACTTCAAAACTTTCCCTGTTCAACATTTCCTCTTTCCTACTTTTGGCCTCCATAATTTCCCCCCAAGTGTTTTATGTACACCTTCAATCAATCTTCCAAAAATGGGGTAGAGCAATCATGCCACAATGTAAATGTGTTCCCATCACTCTTTGGAGTAATCCTACCTAAAGCCATTTTCAGCACAAAATTCAAACATCTAAACATGATCTGCTTACTTCTGTGGCTTCATTCTCTTCCTCCCCAAATACAGCCAGTGTTTCTGTTGCTTGTAAATTCCCCTCCTTTCTCCATAGGGCTCACTTCTTTATGTCCCTTGCTTCACCTGCTTAAGAAAGGTTTTCCTCCTCCACAGCAAGGTTGGGGTCTGTTTAATTTGACATCATTAGCTTACGCACATTTGTCCCAAGTCTTACGTTGTGCTGTTGTTCAAAGTTTACCATCTGACATTGAATAGCTCAGAATTCTATGGCTCATCTGTTAATTTGTGCCTAAATCCCAGGAGATGCTCAATAAATATTAAGTGAATGAATGATACTCTATTGACTGGTCTCCACATAAAATGCAAAAACCTTTTAGGAACACTGGTCAAAACTTTTTTTGATCCCCTGAGATACTCCTTCGGGGAAATCAGCGGTGGGGGTCCAGGACTTTGCATTTTGATAGTTGCAGATGATTTTTGCATGCAGGAAGCCCAGGGATTACATTCTGAGAATTCTTTACCACTGGTAAGACAGACTTTCCTTCCCAGCGTCTATATCTGAAAGCCATTCAGGGGAGAGGGATCTCAAGCTCTTTCTCTAGGTAAGCGCCTAAACCCAGAACACATGTGTGGAGCGAATGACGGAGCGATAGGTGAACGGATGAACGTAGAGTCGCGTCCTCCATCTTGCCGCACAGGTTCGGGCAGCAGAACGGCCCGGTTCCGCCGCGCTCCTCGCTCCTCCACAGGTCCTCCCGCCTGCGGCGTCTGCGGCTACATTTCCCAGGGTTCCCCGGGAGCCCCGCGCATGCGCACTGGGAACTCTCGGCGCCCTGCTTCCCGACTGGCAGGTCACTCCCTCCTCGCCCGCCCGCGCCGCTCCCTCGCTCCTCCCCGTCCCGCAGCCCGAGCCCGGCCGCTCAGTTTGTGTATGTTTGTGTGTGTGTGGGTCGCTGCTGGCTGGACTCATGGCCTCGCCGCTGAGGTTCGACGGGCGGGTGGTACTGGTCACCGGCGCGGGGGGAGGTGAGCACGCGAAGGTGGGAGGCGGGGCACCCCCTTCGGGCCGGGATCGGCGCGCAGCCGCAGCGGGGGTCCCGGGGCTGCGGGCGGCGGTGGCAGGGACGTTTGGCAGCGGGCGGGTGCGCCGGGTGGTCGCGGTGGTGGTGGTGGTGGTGTGACGAGGTGGCGCATCTGTCAAGAGGGACGAGCCAGAAGCACCCGGGCACCCAGGCGGGCGCGGCCGGCTTCTGCCCAGTCTCTCAGGGCCTTCCCGGGGCTCCAGGTCTGCCCTGAGGGCAGAAGCCAGGCTGGGCTGCTGATTGCAGAACTGGGTAAAAGTTCTTCCTGCAGCTCAGCCGTGGGCGTCGAGCGCTGCTCTTTCGGCCACTAACTCCGTTAAGCCGTTGTCAAGTCTTTTAAAAGACTGAAAATCCAACCGGGAGCAGTAATTCCCCCCTGAGTTGTAGAAATGTCAGCCCTTCGCCCCTGAAAAGTCAATAATTCAGTGGTTTTTTTTTTTTTTTTTGCCCATGTCAGATGATTTCAAGTTCGTGAGAGGGCCCTTCACGTTGGAGTTTGTATTGCTTAGCATACCTTTCCGTACTCAAAGTCCACTAGAGTCTTGGCAAAGGTTGTCAAGGCAAATACGTATAAAGGTCAGGCAAATGATAGAGGAATGCAGTAGCTGTGGGATGGGGACACTGCGAAACTGGAGAGCTGAGACATCTCTGTTGTGGACCAGCCAGTGGAAAAGTTGCCAGATCATCCTAAATATCAGGATTGGCAAAATGGAAATAACCCCATTTTTAATTTTTTTTTTTTTTGTAGAGACAGAGTCTCACTTTATGGCCGTCGGTAGAGTGCCGTGGCCTCACACAGCTCACAGCAACCTCCAACTCCTGGGCTTAAGCGATTCTCTTGCCTCAGCCTCCCGAGTAGCTGGGACTACAGGCGCCCGCCACAACGCCCGGCTATTTTTTGGTTGCAGTTCAGCCGGGCCGGGTTTGAACCCATCACCTTCGGTATATGGGGCCGGCGCCTTACCGATTGAGCGCCGCCCTGAAATAACCCCATTTTTTTTTTTTGTAGGGACAGAGTCTCACTTCATGGCCCTTGGTAGAGTGCCGTGGCGTCACACAGCTCACAGCAACCTCCAACTCCTGGGCTTAAGCGATTCCCTTGCCTCAGCCTCCCAAGTAGCTGGGACTACAGGCGCCCGCCACAACACCCGGCTATTTTTTGGTTGCAGTTTGGCCGGGGCCGGGTTTGAACCCGCCACCCTCGGTATATGGGGCCGGCGCCCCACCGACTGAGCCACAGGCACCGCCCAATAACCCCATTTTTAAAGGACAAAAATATTAAAACTGACAACTCACACCCTCATAGATGTCCTGCAGTGAGATTTGACACCAGTTTCCCACCAGTGGGTGATCTCTATAAACCTCCCAAATGCAGGCATCTTGACCCTATGCACTTTAGATTCTCCACCAGTAGGACCTTATAGAAGGTCCCTAATGTATGAATTAATTGAATTATAAATTAAAAGTCACAAACAGTGGGGTGGGTCCTGTGGCTCAGTGAGTAGGGCGCCGGCCCCATATACCGAGGGTGGCGGGTTCAAACCCAGCCCCGGCTGAACAACCAAAAAATAGCTGGGCGTTGTGGCGGCGCCTGTAGTCCCAGCTGCTAGGGAGGCTGAGGCAGAAGCCAAGAGCTAGAGGTTGCTGTGAGTCCTATGACATGGCACTCTACT
Organism: Nycticebus coucang; assembly: GCF_027406575.1. Lineage (NCBI taxonomy): Eukaryota > Metazoa > Chordata > Mammalia > Primates > Lorisidae > Nycticebus > Nycticebus coucang. Next base: position 18,445,672 of record NC_069796.1, read on the forward strand.
GAAGGCGGTAAAGTAAGACTCTGTCTCTATCAAAAAAAAAAAAAAAAAAGTCACGAACAGTGGAATTCTGTCAGTTGATTCCTACGTATTTTCATATCTCTCTTGATACAATGGATTCTCATGTTGTCCTTCAGAAAATTCTTTTAGTATTAACTGGAGGCCAAGTATTTGATACTGAGTCTATTTGGTTATACCCATGTCCATATATATATACACACACACACACACACACACACACACACATATATATATACACATATATATGAGTATACTTACAACTTCTAAATATTTTTTAGGAGAACATTTTTACACTTTGCTGTTGATAGAAATAATGTGATGCACTTGATGTTTTAAACCTTTTTTGACAGTTCTTGAATGACTTATTTTTTATTTTATTTTTTTTTGAGACAGAGTCTCACTTCGTCACTTTTGTTCGAGTGTGGTGGTGTCACAGCTCATAGTAATCTCCAACTCTTGGGCTTAAGTGATTCTCTTGCCTCAGCCTCCCAAGTAGCTGGAACTACAGGTGCCCATCACAATGCCTGGCCATTTTTTGTTGCAGTTGTTACTGTTGTTTAGCTGGCTTGGGCCGGATTCAAACCCACCAGCCTCGGTGTATGTGTCTGGCACTATAACCACTGTGCTATCGGTGCCACGCCATTGAAAGACTTTTATGTAGGAGGTCCAGTGATTATCTTCTTAGAAACCTTTGTAGTTGCCAAGGATGACTTTCCTTCTCAGGGGTTATATTTGAAGGCCGCTCAAGGACAGAGACTGTTTGTTTTGACACCATTAGCAAGTACACTTATGTACACATGTACATTTGAAATCAATTTATGATACAATGTATAGTAAATGTAGTATATTCTGAAAAAGTTTTTTTCAGGAGACAGAGTCTCACTGTATTGCCCTGGCTAGAGTGTAGTGGCATCAGCCTGTGTTAAAGCAACCTCAAACCCCTGGACTCAAGCAGTTCTCTTGCTTCAGCCTCCCAACTACCTGGGATTACAGGCACTTCGTGCCACTATGTCCAGCAGATTTTTCTGTTTTTTGTAGAGATGGGGTCTTGCTCTTGCTCAGGCTGGTCTTGAACTTCTAACCACAAGTGATACTCCCATCTAGGTGTGAGCCATTGTGCCCGGCCACACTGACATTTTTTTTTTTTTTTTTGTAGAGACAGGGTCTCACTTTATGGCCCTCGGTAGAGTGCCGTGGCATCACACAGCTCACAGCAACCTCCAACTTCTGGGCCTAAGTGATTCTCTTGCCTCAGCCTCCCGAGTAGCTGGGACCACAGGCGCCTGCCACAACACCCAGCTATTTTTTGTTTGCAGTTCAGCCGGGGCCGGGTTTGAACCCGCCACCCTCGGTATATGGGGCCGGCTCCCCACCTACTGAGCCACAGGCACCGCCCCACACTGACATTTTTATTTATTTTTTATTTTTTGCAGTTTATGGCCGGGGCCAGGTTTGAACCCTATACCTCCTGTATATGGGGCAGGCGCCCTACTCCTTTGAGCCACAGGTGCCGCCCTGAAATTTTTATTTTTTATTCTGTTTAATGCTTTGCAAGCCACCAAATTGATTTTGTGAAATCTTAAAAGAGTTGTGACTAGACCAGTGGATCTCAACCTGTGGGTCGTGACCCACAGGAACTGTTTTAAAAGGCCACAGCATTAGGAAGGTTGAGAACCACTGAATTAGACAGTTATGAACTTAGTATCTTCTGTTCATAAACAGGCTGAGTATTCTTTTATCCATTCAGAGGGGATTAAATCTAAAATAAATTATTTGGTTATATAATAGCTTATAGTTTTGGAAAACTATATTTTGGGTGGTTCTTGTAAAAGCCTGATAATTTATCTCAGTTTGTTATTTGTATACGTTATCAATTAATTTATACTACATGTAAATTATTTTATTTATCAGTGAAGTTTATCAATTAATGTAAAACACAAAAAATATGCATATGTTAAAACAATTTAAGCAATGCAAAGTAAGCGTTCTACCCCTGGTTGCTGGCCACACAGTTCTAGTCCCCAGAGATAACTACTAATTGTTAGTTTCTTAAATATTCTTCCTGAGATATTCTATGCCTATGTGTATGTGTGTATTTCTTTTTGGATATATAAATTTATATCTGATAGCTTTGAGTTAGAATTAAGTATTTTTTTGTGTTTAATTATATAGTCAGTGTTCAGTTCATGACATAAAAATCAGTAGATATTTTAAGCAGGAACACGAATCCTCTTGGAATGGCTTCTGGAACAATATGGAGCTGATCCTTTAAAGGAGCCAGTACTTCTGAGATTATCATTGGAGCCTGGCACAGTCCAAGTAGCTATTGGACGCCAGGAAGCTGAAATATGGAAGCTGCCATCTAAGGATGAGGGAGCTGGATCAAGAAGTTGCCTCTGCAGCCACTGTTTCTTTTCTTAATGCCTAGAAAGTTTCAAGAAAATCAGCTTCTTAACCAACAGCAACAGCCAGAACTCACAGTAAGGTAGCCTCTGCCTCACTTTCATCTTTTAATTTTATGCAAATGTGTCAAATGGTGGAAGCCAATTCACAGCTAGTATCCTAGCAGCTAAGTAGAATGATAGGAAATGGTAGGTAGAATAGGTGGAAAATGTAGTTTTAAACTTTTTCAACCATCTGCAAGCAGAAGATAGAGGACAGGTTGAGAGCACCAATGAAGACTGTAGTGCTGCAATATTATTAATTGCTCGCCAAGTACTTCACTGTGGGGGTTGAGTTGAGTAGACCAAAAAATTATGCTGACATTTCCAATTTTCTGATTATTTTGTTTTTGATTAGGATTGGGCCGAGCCTATGCCCTGGCTTTTGCAGAAAGAGGAGCATCAGTTGTTGGTAAGTGAGTGTATTTTTCTTTTTAATGAAATCAGTAGCTGATAACTGAACAGTCTTATAAGTTACCTTTGTCTTTCTCTCAAATAATTTACCAAGGTTGAATATCATCATTCAGTTTTACTTTAGTACTGACCACTTTTTTCCTCCCTCAAGGCTGACTTTTTAACTTACTTTTTTTGTTTTTTGAGGCAGAGTCTCACTCTCCTGCCCAGGCTAGTGTGCTGTGGCATCAGCCTCACTCACAGCAACCTCAAAACCTCAAATTCTGATTCTCAGGCAATTGCTCAAGCAATCCTCCTGCCTCAGTGAGCCTCTCAAGTAGCTGGGGCTATAGGCATGCATAACAGTGCTTGGCTGATTTTTTCTATTTTTAGTAGAGATGGGGGTCTCACTCTTGTTCAGGCTGGTCTTGACCTCCTGAGCTCCAGGGCTTCTCCTGTCTTGGTCTCCCAGTTGGTGCTAGGATTACAGGCATGAGTCATCTTGCCCAGCCTTAATTTACTTTTTAAAGTGGGTTAGTTTCACAGAATTTCCAGCCTAACATGTTGAATTGATAGAGAAGGGCAAGTCTTTATTGTGTAAAAGGAAATTCAGTTCATGACTGTAATAAATTTTGGGCTGTAAGTTTTAAAGATAAAATGTTCATCTACTGGTGCAAAATCAAAGGAGAGTCCCTGTAAGTATATTGATAAAAGTAAGAACTGAATTTTGAGAACTGCAAGTTTGGTGTCAAGGAATCTGAAGCATGGGTTTTTTTTACCTCTTTCATCAAAAGCATCAAAAGTTTTCTTTTTTTTTTTTTTTTTTTGAGACAGAGCCTTAAGCTGTTGCCCTGGGTAGAGTGCTGTGGCATCATAGCTCACAGAAACCTCAAACTCCTGGGCTCAAGCGAGTCTCCTGTCTCTGCCTTCCAAGTAGCTGGGACTACAGGCGCCCGCCACAATGCCCAGCTATTTTTTGGTTCCAGCCGTCATTGTTGTGTGGCAGGCCCAGGCTGGATTCGAACCCACCAGCTCAGGTGTATGTGGCTGGCGCCTTAGCCGCTTGAGCCACAGGCGCCAAGCCAGCATCAAAAGTTTTCAATTGGAACCTTTTTTTTTTTCCTTAGAGACAGAGTCTCACTTTGTCACTCTTGGTAGAGTGCTATGGTGTCATAGCTCACAGCAACCTCAGACTCTTGGGCTCAAGCTATTCTCTAGCTTCAGCCTCCCGAGTAGTTGTGACTACAGGTGCCTGGGCTATTTTTAGAGATGGGGGTTTTGCTCTTGCTCAGGCTGGTCTTGAACCTATGAGCTCAAGCAGTCTATTGCATTGACCTCCCAGAGTGGTAAGATTCTTTTTTTTTTTTTTGAGACAGAGTCTTATTTTGTGGCTCTTGGTGGAGTGCCATGGCGTCACAGCTCACAGCAACCTCCAGCTCTTGGGCTTAGGGGATTCTGTTGCCACAGCCTCCTGAGTAGCTGGGACTATAGGAGCCCGCCACAATGCCTGGCTATTTTTTGTTGCAGTTGTTTAGCTGGCCCGGGCTGCATTCAAACCCGCCACCCTTCCTATATGAGGCCAGTACCTACTCACTGAGCCACAGGCACTGCCTTCAATTGGAAACTTTTAAAAGAAAAAAAATTTTTTTTTTTTTTTAATTAAATCATAGCTGTGTACATTGAGGAAATTTTAAAAATTAATTGAAGGGGCAGTTACACAATTTTTTGCTTAACAATAGGGAGGAGATCAGTTGGAAGATACTGGATTGAAGAGTCTCAAAGGTGGGAGGTTTTAGTAATCTAAATGGTTTGGACTTGCCTGATGAGCTTGGTGGTTGGTGTGGACACAAAGAATGAATTTGTGCCCAACCAAGTCCTTATAAGGAAGAACCAAATGAGTGCTAAGTGCAGGGCTGTGTGAAGGCACATTTTATGACCCAGCAATGACCTCCTAATTCCAGTTTTCTTGCATCTTACTAGTATATACAGACAGACACATTTCTCTCAATTTGTTTATAGAGGCATCTGTAACAAATGAGTAATCAAGCAGTGAGATTTTCTAAACAAAGGCCTAAGCGGGACATGGAATACATTTCTTCTCCCTCAATGTGGCTGTGTAGCTTAACTTTATGGAAGGAACTCAGGCACTTTGGATGTTTGTTTAAATTTTAGCTGCTATCTGCAAATCCATTTTTAGGGCATGGACAAATTTTGACATTGTAATATTGGAACAGGGCTTCTTTGCCAGATTTTCCCATGTTGTAACTGTTTTTTCTTTTCTTCCTCTTTTTTGCTGCTTTTTAGTCCTTAATATTTTTACCTTGTAACTTATTTTCATTTTGTATACATAATTCCACAAGTGCCTGGATCACATTTCAGGTTTTATCTCCTAAAGAACCTACATTATGTGTAAAGAAGATACTTTTATTCATTGGTTCTTTAAACGTTGATATAGTCTTTTTTGTGGGGAGGAGCTGATGTGTCTGAAATTGGTTGAATGTATTTCCATTTTTTTTTGTTTTACTAAGATATAACTTGATTTATACATTTGCTTTATAAAAAATTTATAACTGTGTGTTTGGGTGGGTCGTTTTCCCCTTATTTCCTTATTACCTCTGCATTTGTTAAATTCACAGGAAGAGTTTTGGAAGTCTAAGAAAAAGCTAAAATAAAGAGGGATGCTGTGTCTATGTATTGTCTTCGTGTTATCGTAGACATGATATGACATCATGTCTTGATGAGAGTCCAGGAGGAGCAGAAGAAAAAGCATTTGCTTAAACCTGCCTGGCAGGCCCGATTTAGTTTAGATTTATTTATTTATTTATTTATTTATTTATTTAGACAGTCTCACTTGGTCACCCTTGGCAGAGTGGTGTCTTAGCTCACAGCAACTTCAAACTCTTGGGCTCAAGCAATCCTCTTGTCTCAGCCTCCCAAATAGCCGGGATTACAGGTGTCTGCCGTAACGCCAGTCTATTTTTTAGAGACGGGGTCTCGCTCTGGCTCAGCCTGGCCTTGAACCCGTGAGCTCTGGTAGTCCACCCACCTCAGCCTCCCAAGTGCTAGGATTACAGGCTCGAGCCACCATGCCTGGCCTGATTTCCTTTAGTTTTAAAGGGGGGAAATATAATCTCTGTGAAAGTACAGAATTTCTGACTGATGTTTTCTACTCCCTTTCCATCTGTGTCCTTCTTGTGAACTTTCTAGGCCACCTATGGGTTGTGATCTCCCTTAGGTTCTGCTTCAGCTTTTTATTTGCACAAGTGGATACACTGTTTCCAGGTTGCATTACATGCTAAATTTTTCTGCTTAGCACAATTTCTACCCCAGTAAACAAAAAAGAAGAAAAAGAAATAAGCAAACCTAAGATGTTATAGTGATACATGTATCTGAGCTTTTTGTTTTTGGGAAAGTGATTAATCAGATTATCCTATGACTAGCTATCTTGTGACAAGTAAGGGGTATATGGCACATGTCCTGGGTGAAGGACTCAACCACAACTTGGACTTTCCCTTATAAATGCACACAATGTGACCTAATTGTGTGTACCCTCATGGTAATCTGAAAACAAGCAAAACAAAACCAGAACTTTTAATTAAAATTCTATGAAAACAGAAAGAAAAGAAATAAAGTAGCTTGTTAACCATATAAATAAATCATCTTTTGCTAGGTTTGCTGGATTTACAAACCTCTAAATCTCAATAGTTTACAACAATAAAGGATTATTTCATGCTCATGTGGCCTTTTAGCTCTGGGTGCCTATGGCTCTCCTCTGTCTGTCTTCCTAATTTCAGGATCCCATCTGAAGGAGCAGCTTCTCTCTGGGACATTGCTATTACTGGGGTAGAGGGAAAATAACAACGATGCCTCTGCGTGCCTCTGGAAGCTTCCATTCAGAAGTGGCATGTTATTTCCACTCACAAGTCATTGGTCAAAGGAAACCACTTGGCCAAGCCCAAAGTTAAGGGCATCATTTAATACATTCTCTCTTTTTGTGTTAATACGATTGCTATGTTTTATATTCCATGACATAAAAGCTTATAGAATATTTAAATTTTGGTATAAGAACTGCTAAACCTAAGTCCAAGATTATAAAAGGGGCATTTTGTTTGTATAAGTAACATCTTTGAGGAAATGTGTGCATGTATCTCAAGTAGGAGATTGGGAACTTAGTAGTTTTTTTTTTTGGCTGGGGCTGGATTTGAACCTGCCACCTCTGGCATATGGGGCCAGCGCCCTACTCTTTGAGCCACAGGCGCTGCCAGGAATTTAGTAGTTTTGAAGTGAGCCATACTCAATTCTCTGGATAGTAAGTTTTCTCTTGAGGCTAGGAACACAAGAAAGACTGAAGTTACCCCTGTGGGGGTGTCTATGAGTGGGAGAGGGACAGATAATCAAATATGTCTGTAAAAACATAAGAGATAATGGTAGGCGGTGTGGAGAAATAAATAAAAGTGAGTGGGATAGAAAATGCTGAGAGGACTTTTGAGGAGAGACCTGCAGGAAGTGAAGGAGTGTGCCTTGAGATCTTGGCCCTGAGAGTCCCTGGCGGGGGGAGCAGCTGAGATCCTGAGGTAGAAGTAGGCTTGGTGTATTTCAGGGTGAGTAGCAGGGTTGGTGTGGCTGCACTTAAAAAGGTCATTGAGGGGAACAAAAGTGAGAAATGAGAGCAGAGAGGTCCAGGAGGCCAGATCACATAGGCCCATTTAGCTCAGTGAGGACTGGCTTTATCTCGATTGAGATGGGAGCTATTGAGGGATGTGACTAGAAGAGCAACATGACCTGATTTAAGTGTGAAATGGCTCATTCTCATTGCTATTTGGAGACTGGATTGTAGGGAAGAAAAAGGGGAGTGGAGAAGGAAGATCAGCACATTGGAGTTTCTTTCTTTCTTTTTTTGTTGAAGCAGGCTCTCGCTCTTTCTCCTGGGCTAGAGTTCAGTGGCATCATCATAGCTCACTGTACTTTCAAACTCTTGGGCTCAAGTGCTCCTCCAGTCTTAGTCCCCCAAGTAGCTAGGACCGCAGCAATGTGCCGCCATCCCTGGCTAATTTTTCTAGTTTTTGTAGAGAGAGGGTTCTTGCTATGTTGCTCAGGCAGGTCTCAAACTGGCTTTAAGCCGGCCTTCTGCTTTGGCTTCCGAAAGTGTTAGGATTGCAGGTGCGAGCCATACCCTGCTGGAGTTTATTATACTATTAATTCCTCTTGTGCAACACTTCATAATTGTCTATTAAAAGAAAAAAAGAAGTGTAATCAGAGACTAGTCAGAGGTTATTGCCCCTGAAAAGGGTGAAAGAGGACTTTCTGAGTCTTGTGTGATTTGAGTTTCTTTAAAAATATATTAAAAAGGTAGCCAATCCCTCCAATAAAGAAATATACTATTCCCCTTCTCATCCTGTACACACTTCTTGGATTACTCAGTACAAAGCACCATTTTACTTTGGTAATAAAAGTAGTTTATAGATATGTTATTGACAATAGATACGAGTTAGTGGTGACAAATCCTTGGATTCAATATATATGAACATGAATATGTGTGTTATTATAGACACTCTTCAGGTGTAAAGCATAATATTCTTAGTAGGTGAGTGGGAAGTTAGGAAATACTGTCTAACTTTTTCACACTTATCTACAGCAAGAGAAGAATTGTTTGTGGCAAATTGAAGCATAAAAGTGAGGTCACACTATGAAATGCTTCAGAGATAGGTGGTGAATAACAGGGAAATACCCTGCAGGGGGATTTAGCATGGACCGATATAGCATAAAGGCCATTTCAGGAACATTACCCAGCAACAGTCTGCTGATAGCCTGGAGAGGTTAAGAATGGAGGCAAAAGACCGCCTGGGCAGTGACTGTAGGAATTTAGGAATGAAATGATAGGATAGAAAAGAAACTGAGATAGACAATTCTCCAGAAGAATTGGCAACTCCTCATTGCAAAACTGTCTGCCTGCTGAGCTGAAATCACCCAGCATAGTGCTGGACACAGTGTGCGAGTGAAATTGATGAAATTGATGACCTGTTAGCACGTTCTGTTCACAAATGGAAGAAGATAATGTATGGGAGAAGTCTCACTTGAAAGGGAGGTGTCAAAAGGGAGGGCCCTTAGAGCAAGGTGAGGCTTGGTTTGATCACAAAGCTTATTTCTTGTTATTGTCTTTGGAATCAGTAGTCAGATAAGGCTAGGGTAAAGGACAGAGAGAAAGAACAGGAAACCTAGAATAAAGTACTGTACAGCAAATAGGATTATTAAAGACAAATCCAGATTTCTCAATCTGATCTGTGTAACAAAACACTGAAAACAATGTTACCTTTATTCTGTCAACATTTCAGAAAAGGAATTTATAATTTTTTGTCACATATAACAAAGAATTAAAATATTTTTATAAATAAAGGACACTTAGAAATCTATAAGAAATACACATATCCCAAATAAAATATGACCTAAACAAGAAAAACAGTAAGAAATTTAAATGGGCCAATAAGCCCATGAAAATAAATGCAACTTTTCTAGTTACATTTCTCACATTCAAATAAATGTGAATAGAAATAACAAACTACCATTTATAATTGTTTAATTGTCAAATTGGAAAGAATGATAATAGCCAGTGTTGTGAAGATGTAGGGAAATAAGCATTCTCACAGCCATGGTCCTGCTTTCAGGCTGTCTGTGCCTGTTAACTTTATAACGTCTACTTAGGTATTCGTTTACCTACTTATAGAATTCTTTTTATTGCCTCTAAGTGTGTTTTAGAATTCCCTGGAACCTCAGATTCTCAATATAGCAAGTATTTAATAAAATATTGGGAATGAGTTTTTAGGAAAAAACTTTAACAGACTAATCACTAATTTTATTTAAAATGATAGAAATAGGGAAAAGATTTGGTGTCTTGACAAAACCCTTCAGAGTTAATGAACTTTTTGTTGGGTTTTTATTATGAAGAAATGTTGAATTGTAGCAAATGGTTTTTCTGTGTCTATTGAGATGATCATATGGTTTTTCCCCTTCATTTTGTGGATTTGATGTATTACGTTTATAAAATTGGATGTGTTGAACCGTCTGTGTATCCCTGGGTGAATTTCACTTGATCATGTTATATAGTCTTGATGTGCAGTTGCACTTGCTTTGCTAGTATTTTTTTTTTTTTTTTTGCAGTTTTTGGCCGGGGCTGGATTTGCACCCACCACCTCCGGCATATGGGGCCAGTGCCCTACTCCATTGAGCCACAGGCGCTGCCCAACTTTGCTAGTATTTTGTTGAAGATTTTTGTGCCTGTGTTCATCAGAGACATTGGCCTGGAATTTTTTTATTGTGTCTTAATCTGATTTTAGTATTAAGGTTATGTTGGCCCCATAGAATAAGTTTGGAAAATTCTTTCCTCTTCAGATTTTTAGAGCAGTTTGAAAAGAATTGGGGTTTATTTTTCTTAAAAAGTTGGGTAGAATTCAGCAGTGAAGTTGCCTGGTCCTGGGCTTTTCTTTGTTGGGAGACTTGATATATCTGATTCAATTATGTTTCTTATTATTGATCTGTAAAGGTTTTTGTTTCTTCCTGGTTTACTCTTGGTGGGTTGTGTGTGTCCAGAAGTTTATCCCTTTCCTGTAGGTTTTCTAATTTGTTGGTGTGCAGGTGTTCAAAAATAGTTTTAAATGAGCCTTTATTTATTTATTTTTTTGTAGAGACAGAGTCTCACTTTATGGCCCTCGGTAGAGTGCCGTGGCCTCACACAGCTCACAGCAACCTCTAACTCCTGGGCTTAAGCGATTCTCTTGCCTCAGCCTCCCGAGTAGCTGGGACTACAGGCGCCCGCCACAACGCCCGGCTATTTTTTGGTTGCAGTTTGGCCGGGGCTGGGTTTGAACCCGCCACCCTCGGTATATGGGGCCGGCGCCTTACCAACTGAGCCACAGGTGCCGCCCTAAATGAGCCTTTATACTTTGGTATCAGTTGTAATATCTCCTTTTTCATTTCTAATTTTATTTAATTTTATCTCTTCTCTTTTTTTCTAGTCTAGCTAATGGAGTATCAATTTTATCTCTTTAGAACACCGTCTTTTTGTTTTGTGCTTTTTTAAAGTTTCAATTTTGTTTATATCTGCTCTAATGTTTATTATTTCTTTACTTATATTCGTTTTGGATTTTGTTTGTTCTTGTTTTTCTAGTTCCTTAAGATGCATTATTAGGTTATTTGAAATCTTTCTACTTTTTTCTTTTTTCTTTTTTTTTAAACAAGAATCTCACTTTGTCACCCTTGGTAGAGTGCCATGGTGTCATAGCTCACAGCAACCTCAAACTCTTGGGCTTAAGTGATTCTCTTGCCTCAGCCTCCCGAGTAGCTGGGACTACAGGCGCCTGCCACAACGCCCGGCTATTTTTTGGTTGGAGTTGTCATTGTTGTTTGGCAGGCCTGGGTTGGATTTGAACCCACCAGCTCTGGTGTATGTGGCTAGTGCCCTAGCTGGTGAGCTACAGGTGCCAAGCCATGATGTAACTTTCATAAGGAAAGACTTGTTCTTGTATATGTGGCCTATAATGTTGGTTGGGTTGTATATTTTTGGCTTAGGTTCTGGCTGGGCACAAAAGTGTAATTTCCATGTGATTTCTTTGACTGTGTTTAACATCTACAGTGTCTTCATGTGCCTCAGTGGCTTTAACGTTAGTATAGAGTGGCACAGTTTTACTGGGGATAGGGATCACTGGGTGGGTTAGTCCTCAGACCCTCGTGGGCATGCATCATGTGCAGTAGCTCCTCACCAGAGGTTATGGGGTCACTGGCAGCCTCAGGCATTGGATGGACTGGTTCCTAGGGATGTGCATGGTATGTGGTAGCTGTGCCCCTAGAGGGAGGGGGTTGCTGGTGGTATCAGGTGTCTTGGTCCCTGTGGCGCATGTGTAGCACCTGGTTGCTCTGCCGCGGGAGAGAACCTCAGAGCCTCTGGTAGTAGGTGCCAGGTGGGCTGATCTTTGGTCCCTAAGCAGTGCATGTGTCAGTTCTTTCAGATTGGGGCGGGCCTCCCTGCTGTGCTTAGCTGTTCCTTTTTTGGAGTATAGGACACTGAGTGGGCTCGGGTGTGGGATCATGGTTCTGCTGCTGGGACTAGCTGGAGTGTTGGTGATATACCCTTTTTGATGTAGTCATGTAGAGATGAGGTGGGGCCCCAGAGGTGAGGAGATGCAGGGGCTGTTGGTCAGGGTAGGATGTACTCCATCAGGGGATGCATTCTCAAGTAGTGTGGAGCTGTTGCAGGTTGGGTCCTGGGGCCTGGAAAGGACTCAGCGTGACCTTCTGTTTAGTACTTCAGCTGTGTGAACTACAGGCAGCTACCCATACTAGGCTCAGGGCCTGTGAACATTGTGGGGCTCTTTTGTAGTTAGGATTGCAGGCATTTGTGATGTTCCTCTTACCTTCTCCCCACAGTGGGGAGCCCCTCCCCAGCTTTGAGCTGATTCCAGTTGGGTGCTCCGCTTCCCTCTCTTAACTTGTCATCCATAGTTTCTGTGCCTCAGCACTTCCTTGCTCCCTTAGACATTCTACTCAAAGTGTAGTTATTTGCTGTTTTGGTCCTTCTTTGTCCAGGAGGTGAGTGTTGGACATCTCAGCCATCTTGGTGATATCTATCCAGTGCTTTTCTGTTTAAGGTTTTCTCCCAGTGATTTAGCTCTGGTGATAGTGAGATGACCGAATGGGTCAGTGTTAATTTAGTGCTCTCTAATGTGGAGAATTGTAGATAAATCTATTCTGATATTGTTTAACTGCACATCATTTATCCAGCTTTCTAGGCTTACCTATTTGTTGCACTTTGTGTAGTTTCCACTTGGGGGTAGTGTTTCATCGAATAAGTCTTCACATAAGTAGTACGTTTTCCAATTTACTTTTCAACTTCCTTGTATTTACTTTAAAAGGATCTTAAAATCTTGCTATTTTTAAACTGCTTGTTTCTGGCCATTTAAATAATTGCATGAAGATGAATAATTAATAGAAATTCAGTCTTTTCAGAGTCTTACCACTTTTGTCATCTTGTGGATAGTATAAGCCTTTTTCCATTATTTTGTGTCTTTGAAGTAATTTTTATTTGCAGTAAGAATGATAACATTATTTTGTCAGAAAAATTATATTCCAGTCTATGTTTTGAAAAACTAATTTCCTCTTAAAAAGTTAAGTGAAAACAGGCTCAATGCCTGTAGCTCAGCAGGTAGGGCACCAGCCACGTACACCAGAGCTGACGGGTTGGAATCCAGCCTGGGTCTGCCAAACAACAATGACAACTGCAACCAAAAAATGGGTCAGGCGGGCGGCGCCTGTGGCTCAGTGAGTAGGGCGCCAGACCCATATGCCGGAGGTGGCGGGTTCAAACCCAGCCCCAGCCAAAAAAAAAAAAAAAAAAAGCCACAAAAAAAAAAGCCACAAAAAAAAAAAAATGGGTCAGGCTTTGTGGTGGATGCCTGTGGTCACAGCTACTTGGGCGGCTGAGGCAAGAGAATCCCTTAAACCCAAGAGTTTGAGGTTGCTGTGAGCTGTGACACGACAGCACTCTACCCAGGGCGACATAGTGAGAGTATGTCTCAAAAAAAAAAAAAAATAGCTGGGTGTTGTGGCAGGCACCTGTAATCTCAGCTACTCGGGAGGCTGAGGCAAGAAAATCGCTTAAGCCCAAGAGCTGGAGGTTTTTGTGAGCTGTGATGCTATGGCACTCTACTGAGGGCAACAAAGTGAGACTTTGTCTCAAAAAAAAAAAAAAAAAAAGTTAAGTGAAAACATGTTTGTCCTAGCTGATTTTAAGTGAGGCTAGACTTTGGTTTTTTTTTTTTTTTTGAGACATAGCCGCAAGCTGTCGCCCTGGGTAGAGTGTTGTGGCATCACAGCTCACAGCAACCTCCAACTCCTGGGCTTAAGCGATTCTCTTGCCTCAGCCTCCCAAGTAGCTGAGACTACAGGTGCCCGCCACAATGCCCAGCTATTTTTTGGTTGTAGTTGTCATTGTTTAGCAGGCCCAGGCTGGATTCAAACCCTCCAGCTCTGGTGTATGTGGCTGGCATCTTAGCTGCTTGAGCTGCAGGCGCTGAGCCATAGACTTTGTTTTTTTCTTTTCTCTGTGTCATCCCATTACCTATTTAACTATCAGATCTCCCTCCCAACACTCACCTCAATTAAAAATAAGCCAATTTTGGGCGGCGCCTGTGGCTCAGCGGGTGGGGCGCCGGCCCCATATGCTGAGGGTGGTGGGTTCGAACCCGGCCCCGGCCAAACTGCAACAAAAAAGTGGCTGGGCGTTGTGGCGGGCGCCTGTAGTCCCAGCTGCTTGGGAAGCTGACGCAAGAGAATCGCCTAGGCCCAGGAGTTGGAGGTTGCTGTGAGCTGTGTGAGGCCACGGCACTCTACCAAGGGCCATAAAGTGAGACTCTGTCTCTACAAAAAAAAAAAAAAAAAAAAGCCAGTTTTTTTTTTTTTGAGACAGAGTCATTTTGTCATCCTCAGTAGAGTGCTGTGGTGTCATAGCTTACAGCAACCTCCAACTCTTGGGCTCAAGCAGTCCTCTGGCCTCAGCCTTCCAAGTAGCTGGACTGTAGGCGCCTGCCACAATGCGTGGCTATTTTTAGAGACACAGGTCTTGCTCTGGCTTAGGCTGGTCTTGAACCTGTGAGCTCAGGCAATCCACCTGCCTCTGCTAGAATGCTAGGATTACTGCATGAGCCACCGTGTCTGGCCTAATAGAGCCATTCTTTAGAAGAAAAGAAATCTTGTTTTAAAAAAATTATGTTGATTTTCAGTATTAAAGTTTAGCATGTACTACAGTATCATTGATTAATTAGAAAATTTTTTATTGTAATCCTTGGTGTATATGCAATATCCCTATAAGAAAGATTATTTCATGGCACAAATTCTTTGTCTCAAGTATTTTTCTTTTCTTCTTCTTAAGTGTCTGAAAGTATGGTTTTTATTCTCAGTATGCATAATGCAAATTTTGTGATGATGCCACTATGCAAATTATGCCAATATCTTATGTGTATACTTAAAATTTGCAAAGACAGTAGATCTGAAGTATTCTCATCGTACATAAAAAAATACGTAACATAATGGATATGTTAATTGGCTCAATTGCGGTAATCAATTCACAATTATCACATTGTATACCCTAAATATATATAATTTTTATTTGTCAAGGATACCTCAAAAAAGATGGAAACAATTTCAAATAAAACCAGTAAGGGACTTCTTTTTTATATTTTTTTTTTTGTGGAGACAGAGTCTCACTTTATGGACCTCGGTAGAGGGCCGTGGCCTCACACAGCTCACAGCAACCTCCAACTCCTGGGCTTAAGCGATTCTCTTGCCTCAGCCTCCCAAGTAGCTGGGACTACAGGCGCCCTCCACAACACCCGGCTATTTTTTGGTTTTGCAGTATGGCCGGGGCCGGGTTTGAACCCGCCACCCTCGGTATATGGGGCGGGCGCCTTACCGACTGAGCCACAGGCGCCACCCCAGTAAGGGACTTCTATACTCAGGTCTACCAAAATAGCATAAAGGTTAACCAATAAAAATTGGACCACTGTTTAGCATAAAAATATTTCAGAAAACTTAATCACTTCACTAAGGATAATCCTGCATAATCAACCAAGTATCTGAACATACGTTAATAAATAACCATATTAAGTTTCCTTCATTAATTTCTTTAATATAATTTACAAAATGGTTATGAGTTAAATTTAAAAAATCAGATACAAACTACCACATTAGTTTTATAATTTTATGCTGATTTGCGTATGGATACCTTATTACTAAGCAATAAAATACAAACAGTTTTATGGTAAGATTATGGATTCTAGAGTACTAGAAATTTCCATATTTCCTATCAGGAATTAATTTAGGTATTATCACTAAATTTAAAAATACAGGAAAATACTGTTTTTAAACTTTTTAAATCATAGGTTTATTTAAAAATTTATATAAGTTCATAAAATCTATAAGATTGAGACTGTCTGATAATGACTTTTTATACTTTTCCAGTTCTGCCAACATTCCCATAATGCATCCATGATAACAGTGCTATCAGTGGGCTGAGGGCAGGCTGAGGAGGCACTTTCTAAGACAATTAAAGTCACTGAGAGGGGTCCACACTCAATGTGAGTTGAATTACAATGAGACATTAGTCATGGATGGATTTGTCAATCAAAGACATTGTTCTTCACATTTAAATTATCCCATTTCTATCTCTAGGTCCTAAATAACCCCTCCTTCTACATATTCATGCATTTTGCTCTCTTTCTTTCTTTTTCTTTTATCCCACATAAGTATCTCTTAGTACATCAGAGATACATATAAACATTTACTGAAGAGACTTCAGTAAATTAGCTTGATTTGTGGAGAACAAAAATAAAAACGATAGTCAATCAGTGATCAATGATGAAAGTGCACTACATTTAAGATTAAGCGCTCTAAAAATATAAGTGGTTAATCGTTGGATGCCCAAAAGCACTCTTTGTTTCTTTTCCAAGATGATGCTGACTCTTCATACATTTCCTTTTTCCATATGGGCACCTTGGCTTTTAAATGATCAATGGGATAATTCACAGCTGCAGGGGATGCAGCCCTGTGGGCTGAGGACACACCAGTGATGATGCTTGCTTCTGACACTGGGACCAGGCTAGATGGCTCAAAAGCACTATCCTCCACTGATGGTGGGGATAATGGCAATTTCATCTCCTGGTTGAAGCAAGAGGAGCTGGTCTCCAAGCTCAACATATTCTTGACGCGCAGCAAATATCACCTGATTTCTAACATCAGCCAATCTGGCTGCTGGGCACCATTCCGCCTGGAGCCCCTGGGTAGAATCACCACCACAGAGGCTGAAGTTCCAGGTTCAAGTATTTTTCTTCAATTGTTTTTCCATTTCATCTAGCATTGATCTATAATAGCTTTTCATTAGTATTTGCATGTTACTTTATAAATTTTTCTTTATATTATTGTGTAAATTAACGTTGCTGTTTGTCCATATCGGTTAGTTACGTTGGCCTCTGATACATGTAGATGTTTATATGCCAATATCTGTGTACCTGTGCTCATCATATAGGTAACTTTCAATAAATTATAAAATTTCTAAGGACAAACACCATTCTTATACATTTGTGTGTCCTTCTGCAGATTTTCTTGCAAACAGTAAATGTTCAATTCATATTTGTGTTATGTAATTGGATAGTGGTAGGTATGATCAGTTGGTAAACATATAAAGATGGAATCATGGTATAAATTAATAACTAGACACACATTAGTTTTGTATATAATTTTTGACCTCTTGTAATAAATGGTTTTTACATCATTCATAGACCACAACACAGTATGTTTTCTGAAAATTTACAAATGTGCTTTTGTGTTTAATATTTTAAGATCAGAGTCTAACTTTATCGCCCATGTTAGAGTGCTGTGGGTGGCATCACAGCTCACAGCAACCTCCAACTACTGGGCTTAGGCGATTCTCTTGCCTCAGCCTCCCAAGTAGCTGGGACCACAAGTGCCCACCACAATGCCCAGCTATTTTTTTTTGTTGCCGTTTGGCTGGGGCTGGGTTCCAACCTGCCACCTTCTCTATTTGGGGCTGGGGCCCTACCCACTGAACCACAGGCACTGCCCCAATCCTTGTTCTTTATCAGCAGTGCTGTAAAGGCTTTCTTGACATGGAGAAGATAATTGTGTGTTTAATCTTTTCATTTTTTAATTTTATTGTGGTAAGAACACATAATATGAGATTTACCCTCTTATCAAAAATTTTAAGTGTATAATGCAGATTATAAATTCTATATTGTCTGGCAAATCTTTGTTTTTTTTAGAGACAGAGTCTCACTTTATCACCCTTGGTAGAGTGCTATGGCATCACAGCTCACAGCAACCTCCAACTCCTGGGCTTTGACCATTCTCTTGCTTCAGCCTCTCAAGTAGCTGGGACTACAGGCGCCCACCACAAAGCCTGGCTGTTTTTTGTTGCAGTTTGGCTGGGGCTGGGTTTGAACTCGCCACCCTTGGTATTTGGGGCCAGCACTCTACCCACTGAGCCACAGGCGCCACCCTGTCTAGTAAATCTTTAGAACTTATGGGCACCACCTGTGGCTCAGTGGGTAGGGCCCCAGCCCCATATACTGAGGGTGGCCGGTTCAAACCCAGCCCCAGCCAAACTGCAACAAAAAAATAGCCAGGCGCTGCGGTGGGCGCCTGTAGTCCAGCTATTCGGGAAGCTGAGGCAAGAGAATCGCTTAAACCCAGGAGTTGGAGGTTGCTGTGAGCTGTGTGATATCATGGCACTCTATGGAGGGAGATAAATGTGAGACTGTCTCTACAAAAAAACAAACAAACAAACTTATTTATCTTGCATAATTGAAACTTTGTACCCATTGTTCGGCAACTCCCTATTTCAAACCTTTCCCTAGTCCCTGGCAACCACCGTTCTATTTTTCTGATACTGTGTGTTTGGCTATTTTGGATAACTCATGTAAGTGGAATCATGTGGTATTTGTCCTTCTGTGACTATCAATATAATATTTTCTATGGTTCATCCATGTTAACACATATTTTAGGATTACCTTTTCTTTTCTTTTTCTTTTCTTTTTTTTTTTTTTTTTTTAGCAGTTTTTGGCCGGGGCTGGGTTTGAACCCACTACCTCTGGCATATGGGGCTGGTGTCCTATTCCTTTGAGCCACAGGCACCGCCCTCAGTATTACCTCTTTAAATTCTGAATGCTATTCTGCTGCACATATATACCACATTTTCTTTATTATTATTTTTATTAAATCATAACTTTGTACATTGATGCATTTATGAAGTTCAGGGTACTGGCTTCAATATACAATGTGAAATGCTTACATTGAACACATCCATCACAATTATACTCATTACTTAATGGTTTTGAAATGTACCATTGCATCATGCACATTAGAGGAGGTTCCCCCAAATACCCTCCCTCCTCCCATATTCCCCCTCCTCACCCCTCTCACCTCTTCCCTTCTACTTTCTGGTCTATAGTTATGTTTATTCACTACTCCATTGGTGGGCATTTGGCTGTTGTGAACAATGCTACAATGAATCTTGGACTAATAGCTCTTTTATTTTTGAGAGATGTTTAGTTCTTTTTTCTTCTGATTTCAGTTTTTTTGAATAAAGACCCAGAAATAAGATTGTTGGATCATATAGTAGTTTTGTTTTTAGTTTTTTGAGAAACTTCCAAACTGGTTTCCTATGTATTTAATCTTAAGGTGATTTTTTACATTTTTTCCTTAGTTTTTTGCTAAATAGCAGGTTGGATCATGTTTTTTTTCTTTTTTTCCAAGAGAGGAAAAATATGGCAAAGTTAAAAAATTTTATGACATAAACTCATGTTTAAGTATTTTTGCTGTTTATGTCTATAATTCAAAAACAGAGGTGTGTTTTGAAAATACATAGAATGTGTTTAGTCAGATGGAGGTGAGGGGGAAGGAATTGAGCTGACTGAAGAAATACATGGTAATTTTAGTTTCATTTTCAACTTTAATTTGAAGGTCTAGAAATTAATTATTGTTTGCTTGTTTTTTCATTGCAGTGAATGATTTAGGAGGTGACTTCAAGGGAGTTGGTAAAGGCACCTTTGCTGCTGATAAGGTTGTTGAAGAAATAAGAAGGAAAGGTGGAAAAGCAGTGGCCAACTATGGTATGGTATTTGGTAGAACTCTACTATTTTATTTTCTTTCAATTGATACTGTTGGTCACATTAATAATATTTGAGCAAATAATGCAGCATTCCAGTGTAATCATGAAATTAGATTTTATCTAAGTTTGCCAGTACTCTTTGATTACATACTTTATATAATATGTGATAATTTTTAAGTTTCTTTTTCTTTTCTTTTTTTTTTTTGAGATAGGGTACTGATCTGTTTCCTAGGCTAGCGTGCAGTGGTGTTACTGCAGTCTCACACTCCTGGGCTCAGGTAATCCTCCTGTCTCTGCCTCCTGAATAGTTGTGAGTACAGGTGTGTGCCACCACGCCTGGCTGGTTTTTTTCTCTTGTTTTGTAGACATGAGGACCTTGAGTAGGCTGATCTTGAACTCTTGGCCTCAAGCAATCTTCCTGCCTTGGCCTCCCAAGGTGCTAGGATTATAGGTGTGAGCCACTGCGCCCAACCTAAACTTTTGATGTGGTTTATTTCATGTGATTCCTAACCTTTGTTCTGTTATTTAATATTTTTATTTATCAGAACATGAAAATTAGCAAATTATTATAGGTAAGGAATATGTTCTTATGAGACTGTTTTAGTTAAATGGTCTTACATATTTCTATAGAACGATATTAAATTCTTTTTTAATTGTTTTTTTTCCGTGTCACCCAGGCTGGAGCTCAGTGGTATTACCATAGTTCATTACAAACTCATGGGCTCAAATAACGCCCCCACCTCAGTTTCTAGAGTAGCTGGAACTACAGGCACATGTCATGTCTAGCTAATTTTTCTCTTTTTCTATGGAGACATGAGTCTTATTCCAGGCTGGTCTCAAAGTCCTGGGCTCAAGTGAACCTCCTACCTTGGCCTCCCAGGGTGCTAGGATTACAGATGTGAGCCACCAGGCCTAGCTAAAATTGTTTTCAATATAGTATAATAACTAAAATGCCCCCTTTCTGTACACCTCCTCCATATTCTATTCTGCACAGGTAGTTGCTACTATGTATAACTTTTGTATTTTGGTAACAACTTAAGAATGGAAATTAGGCATTAAATAAAGCCATGAGAAAAAGCAATAAATACAACCTTACATTCGATGTATTGATCTTAATAGTATTTGTAAGAATCCTTGTTGAATGGATTTACTTTAAAAAACTAGTGCTAACTTCAGGTTAGATTCTGTTTCTGGGCCAGGGATAAAATTAGTTTGACTTCGTTTTGAAATTTTAGGGGAAAAGAAATAGGGTATGGTTTGAGTGTTCGAAGGAATAATTAGATATTTATTTATTAATTTATTTGTTAGGATATAAAAGTCTAAGTTTATTTAATATTAGAGAAGGGAAGGAGAGTGGGAGAAGGATATGAGAACAAGAGAGCGAGCCAATTAGGTATTTTAGTATGTTTTCCCCATATTGGAGATCTGGCAGAAATGTTTTTAACTTTTTAACTTTGGGGTTTTAAAAACCTATTTTGTAAAGGTAAAAATTCCAGACTCCTTTCCTTAATTTTGATATGCAACCTGTATCAATCAGGTTTTAGTAAGGAAAACCGAAACCCTGCCAGGTTTTCCAAGTGTGAAAGGTTTTATTTATTTATTTATTTATTTATTATTTTAGGTGAGTAAATCAACTTTAATATATGTATACAATGGAGCCACTCAGCAATAAAGAAAGATGTGGTGATATAGAATAGGGTGTCTCAAAAGTCGCCCCTGAAGTCGCCATACATAGGGCAAAGGAAAATTGTGGCTAAATGTACCTTTATTTAAAAAATATTCTTTTTTTTTTTTTTTTTTTTTTTTTTTTTTTGTAGAGACAGAGTCTCACTTTATGGCCCTCGGTAGAGTGTCGTGGCCTCACAGAGCTCACAGCAACCTCCAACTCCTGGGCTTAAGCGATTCTCTTGCCTCAGCCTCCCGAGTAGCTGGGACTACAGGCGCCCGCCACAACGCCCGGCTATTTTTTGGTTGCAGTTTGGCCGGGGCTGGGTTTGAACCCGCCACCCTCGGCATATGGGGCCGGTGCCTTACTGACTGAGCCACAGGTGCCGCCCTAAAAAATATTCTTTAAAAATTTTTCAAAGTATCCTCTACATGTTGGCCACCTCTTGGTAAAATTTTATAATAAATATTTTGTAAATAAATGTACATTTAGCTACAATTTCCCATATATATAGATAATTGCATGAATCTTAAAAAAATATTATCTTGATCAAAAGACACCAGACACAAAAGAATACAAAATATATGATTCCATCTATAAGTTTTAAAGCAGGTAAACTAAGCTATAGTGTTAGAAACCAGATCAGAGAAGAAATCAGAGAATAGAAGATATTTACCAAAAGGGGCACAAGGACTTTCTTGGGTGATAAAAATATTCTTGATTGCGATGGTGGCTACACAGAGCTAATACAATGTCAAAACTCATCACTGCACATTTAGAACCTGTTTTATCATGTTTACTTCAATTTAAAAAATATATGGGGGAAAAAGGGTAAGAACTATCTAAAAAATAATGATACTGCTGTCTTAGGACAACTTTTCATTGTAGATTTTGTTTCCTTAAATGTTCTTAGTTTACTCAATTTCTATTTCTTCTAGAGCAAATTATAGTGGTATATGTTTTTTCTAATAAAATAGACATTCCATCCATGTTTTCATATTTACTGGAACACAGTTGTTCATAGTACTCTGTTACTATTTTTAAAATACATATTTTTAAGTCCGTCCCTTATATTATTTCTCTATATCTTTTGCCTTTTGTTCTTGGCTAAAATAATACCTAATATTTATTTATTACTTTCTGTTTTTCAAATAGTCTTCTACGTTCTTTTTTTTTTTTTTTATTAAATCATAGCTGTGTACATTGATATGATCATGGGGCATCCTTCACTAGCTTCACAGACCGTTTACCAAGTTTCACATATACCCTTGTAAGATGCACCGCTGGTGTAATCCCACCAATCCCCTTCCCTCTACCCACCTACCCCCTCCCTCCCCTCCCTTTCCCCCTTCCCCTATTCTTAGGTTGTAACTGGGTTATAGCTTTCATGTGAAAACCCTAAATTAGTTTCATAGTAGGGCTGAGTACATTGGGTACTTTTTCTTCCATTCTTGAGATACTTTACTAAGAAGAATATGTTCCAGCTCCATCCATGTAAACATGAAGGAGGTAAAGTCTCCATCTTTCTTTAAGGTTGCATAATATTCCATGGTGTACATGTACCACAATTTATTAATCCATTCGTGGATTGATGGGCACTTGGGTTTCTTCCATGACTTAGCAATTATGAATTGAGCTGCAATAAACATTCTGGTACAAATATCTTTGTTATGATGTGCTTTTTGGTCTTCTGGGTATATGCCCAGTAGAGGGATTACAGGATTGAATGGCAGATCTATTTTTAGATCTCTAAGTGTTCTCCATATCTCTTGTGAAAGGTTTTAGTGTAGGGAACCAGAGGCTCACACAACCAATGGAAGGACTGGGCAAGGAGGGTCATGGAAACCGTGATAATCATCTCCACCTGCAGCAGGTGGTTCTCAAGAGTTTACCCGGATGGGCTGCTAATCGTACTTTGGTAGTCTGCTCACAAGATTGCCTGCATCTGTGGCCTTTTCCTTTCTACTCTCTAAGTTAGTGGTTCTCAACCTTCCTAATGCCGTGGACCTTTAATACAATTCCTGTGGGTCAGCAGTCATATCTAACTGCTGCTCTAAGTGATAATCTCTTATTGCCAGATCTAACTGAGGACTCTTTGTCCCATGGAAGGGACTGACTGTATTTCCTGGCTCCCCCTGTAATTGAAGCAGTAATGATGCCGAGTTGACAGCAGACCATTTGACACATAACTGTGGGGATGTGAGCCCTTCTTCAAGCTGATTAGTAGAAAATAACAAAACCATAAGATTTTGTTGAGCTTTTCTTCTTTTTTAAAAATTTCCACTCATTCATTCATTCATTGTTTTTGTGGAGACAGAGTTTCATTCTGTTGCCCCAGGCTAGAGTGCTATGAAGTCAGCCTAGCTCACCGCAACCTCAAACTCTTGGGTTTAAGTGATCCTCCTGCCTCTGCCTCCTGTAGCTGGGACTACAGGTGCCAGCTACGATGCCCAGATAATTTTTTATTTTTTTAGAGACCTTGTTTTGCTTTTACTCAGGCTGATTTTGAACTCCTGAGCTCAAAGGATCCTCCTGTATAGGCCTCCTGGAGTGCTAGGATTATAGGCGTGAGCTATCATGCTGGTTTAGCTTTTCTTACTGCAGTTACTATTGCAAAAGTAGCAGATTTGTTTTCCACATGTAACTTACGTAGCGCTGAACATGCTTTGTCAGATTAAGGGTGCACTTTGCTTTCTCCTAAATTCTCATTTGTATCTGTAAGGGGAAGTGCCTATGTAGCTATTTAAAATTAAATATAAATTAAGTAAAGTAAAATACTCAATTTGTCTTACTAGCTACATTTTGAGCATTTAATAGCTACATATGGTTAGTGGCCACCATATTGGACATTTCTCTCTTTACAGAAAGTTGTGTTGGACCCGGCTGTTTTAGACAGAGTTTGCCAAACGGTTCTTAGTCATCTGCTCGTCCCCTCCCTTTTTATTGAAGGTTAAAGAATTGTCTAAGGGTTAAATTCTTTTTGTAATATCAGACCATCTATATTTTGATTTGTTATGTGCCTGTAATATACACGTGTTTTTTGTGAAAATGAGTTCTGTTGGGTGAATAGTATATCATATCTGTCCTGTGCTCTGATCTACAGAATTTTTTTTTTCTTTTTTTTTTTTTTTTGAGACAGAGTCTCACTTTGTCACCCTTGGTAGAGGGCCGTGGTGTCATAGCTCACAGCAACCTCAAATTCTTGGGCTCAAGTGATTTTCTTGCCTCAGCTTCCTGAGTAGCTGGGGTTACAGGTGCCCGCCACAACATCTGGCTATGTCTTTTTAGAGATGAGATCTTGCTCTTGCTCAGGCTGATCTCCAACTCCTGAGCTCAGGCAATCCGCCCACCTCGGCCTCTCAGAGTACTGGGATTACAGGAGTGAGCCACTGCACCCGGCCTGAACCACAGCATTTAGAAGTCATTTGTGAGAGAGATTTCTGAAATTTGTTACTAATTTTCCTTTCCCTCAGATTCAGTGGAAGTAGGAGAGAAGATTGTGAAGACGGCTCTGGATGCTTTTGGAAGAATAGGTGATGTTTCTTGGTGTTAATGGCCTATGTAGAGTATCTTCTACCTTTCTTAAAAAATGTAAAATTTACTTTTCTTTATTAGGCAAATCTTTCTTCATAATCAGGTTTTTAGATTTGTGTTATAAATTAATTATTTATCTTTATTTCATAAATAGCTTGAGGTGACAACTTTATGGATGTACGCGTTGAGTTTTTGATTGTTTTCTGCACCTTAAGTATTTCAAAAAACTTGTATTTGTTCAGTGCCCTTTTATCATAATTTAAATAAATCTAAAGTATATTTCTAAAATAAAACATAAATCAGTTTTTTTTTTTTTTTTTGAGACAGAGTCTCAAGCTGTTTCCTGGGTTGAGTGCTGTGGCATCATAGCTCACAGTAACCTCCAGCTTTTGGGTGCAAGTGATCCTCTTGCTTCAGTTTTTTTCTGTTTTAGTAGAAATGGGGAATCTTGGTTTTGCCCAGGCTGGTCTTGAACTCCTGAGCGCAAGTAATCTACCCAACTTGGCTTCCCAGAGTGCTAGTTACAGGCATGAGCCACTGCGCCTAGCCATAAATCAGTATTTTTGCAATAAAGGACCCAGTGGATTCTTTTGGATAATTATAATGATTTGGATGAAAATGTTCCAATTTCTTGCAAATTAATTATGATGAAGTGTATATAGTAAAAATCTTTATTTTTAAAAAACAATTTCAGATATATTGTTAAATCCATAGTTCTCTGGATAATCTTCCCAGTTAGTCACACACAGTTTTTTTTTTGTGTTTTTTTTTTTGGCTGGGGCTGGGTTTGAACCCGCCACCTCTGGCATATGGGACCGGCGCCCTACTCCTTGAGCCACAGGCGCCACCCGTCACACACACTTAATAAAAGATTATTGAATTACTAGAGGGAAACATCACAGCAGATAAGCTTATCATGTTTATAGTCTGAAAAACATTATTTATCGTACATTGAAGGTGCTCTCCCCTTTTTCTATTTGGTTTAGCGCATTTATTTTTCTAATTATAGGCTATTTCTAATTATAGGCTATAGGCTATTTTCTATTTTCTAGGCTGAACTTGTAAGAACCATGTTTGTATATCATTTAACAGAGGGATAGAAACCACAAAGTTTTGAAATCATAGGCTGAAAATAGTCACAAGATGGTACTTGGACCTTAAAAAATAATTATTTTCTTTGCATAGTGAGAATATAATTATGCGTCAAGGTAGAACATGAGTTTCTCAGTCTAAATTGGGTGGTAAGGAAGACTCTTTTAAACTTTTTTTTTTTTTTAATTGAGACAGAGTCTCACTTGGTTGCCCTTGGTAGAATGCTGTAGTGTCAGAGCTCACAGCAAACTCAAACTCTTGGGCTCAAGTGATTCGCTTGCCTCAGCTTCCTGAGTAGCTGGGACTACAGGTGCCCGCCACAAGCCTGGCTATTTTTAGAGGCGGAGTCTTGCTTTGCCTCAGGCTGGTCTCCAACCTGTGAGCTCAGGCAATCCACCTGCCTCAGCCTCCCAGAGTACTAGGATTCTGAACCACCATACCTGGTTCAGAATCTTTTAAACTTTTAAATCCCTAAGTGAATTTTAAAGTTAGAGAAGGGTTGCTTATGGTTCTGAATCCTCAGAACCTACGAGTTATACAACAGATAATTCTGTAAGTAAGCTGGTAGAATTTTAGTAGAAAATAGACATGAGAAAAGTTAGATATGTAAGTTTGAGAGGAAGGTACTGATATATTTGTCTTCTGTGAATCTTTTTTTGCTGAAACTATAAACTTCTGTTTTGATAGCACTCTTCATTATATTTACTTTTACATGGAAAAAAATTACTTTTGAAAGAAATGTGAATTATAAGCAAATGTAAATTAATATACTTGCTTTTATATTTGTGACTGGATCTTTTTATATTATAGATATTGTGGTCAACAATGCTGGGTGAGTATTTCTTTTTAATTTTTAATAGTGTCATGAGCAGTGCAAGGTCAGATATGACCAGGTCTGTGTATGTTCATGTCTTTTTGTAAGGTCACTTTTATTTAGGCATATTTAATTATAAAAGCCATGAGCTATATGGTGTTCCCAAAGAGGCAATTTTTTTTGTTTTACCCAATTACTTGGCAATCAGTTGTAGGTACACAGGTCAACCCTACATGGTGGTATACTTAATCAATATGCAGATGTTACAGATTAAAATGTTTATATCAAGTAGAGTAACAGTTAACATTGTGAGAAAGGGGGATAGGAGACAGGGTTAGCGAACCAGTCCAAGGAGAGCGATGTGGGCAAGGAAAGTGTTCTGGGCTAATCTGGATGTTCATGAATGTCTTGAAAGGCGGAATCCTTTAATATTTTTCTTTTTTTTTTTTTTATTGTTTAGGATTTGTTGAGGATATGAAGAATTAGTTTACACTGATTGCATTTGTTAGGCAAAGTCCCTCTTCTAATGGTGTCCTGCCTCCAAGAGATGTGCGATGCCCTGTGACCCCCACCCCAACCCTCCCCTCTCCTAGCTCCCGAAAGGCAGAGTTCTTTATTTGGACAGGGAAAAGTCTTTGATTTGAGTAGAACCTTTGGTGGCAGATGCTGGGTGTTGATTATTTGAGTGACAACAAGATGGTGTCTTTTGAGACAGCTATGTCAAACTGGTGAGGGCTGAGGGTAAAAGGTTACACTCTTGTTTGGTTGAGTGTGTCCTTACTATCATGCAAACATTTGGTGTTTGCCTGCATGTTGTCTTTTAAACTGTAAGATGGAGTTACGTATGTCAGGGGTGCTCTATACAACTAATGTGCATATAGTTATTTTTTAAAAATGTATACTGTCCTCCCTTGCTTTCTTACCCTATATATATATATCAATTTTTTAGAATTCTGAGGGACCGTTCCTTTGCGGGGTTAAGTGATGAAGACTGGGGTAAGTTGTTTTTCATATGTCTGTGGAATGTACCTATCTATTTTACCTTTTTAATATTTGGTAAATTTATATATTTAAGGAAAAAACAGTTTCTACCTACTTCTGCTGCTGCTCATATGAATGATGAATATGCACTATACTGAAAGGGATGAATAGTTAGAAATAGCCTATTTTTTGACATTTAGTAAATTAAAAAATGTTAAATAATTTGGCAGAAGTTATGTAAAAGGATTTTATTTCTTCAAATTTGTTTTCTCTTTAAGAGATGGTCAGCATTTTCCAGCAGCATTACCTCTTTCTTTTTTTTTTTTTTAGAGACAGTCTTACTTTGTTGCCCTGTGTAGTGTGTCCTGGTGTCACATCTCACAGCAACCTCCAGCTCTTGGGCTTAGGTGATTCTCTTGCCTCAGCCTCCCAAGTAGCTGGGACCATAGGCACCTGCCACAACGCCTGCCTATTTTTTTGTTGTAGTTTGGCTGGGGCTGGGTTTGAACCCGCCACCCTCTATATATGGAGCCGTCGTCCTACCCACTGAGCCACAGGCACTGCCCAACATTAACTCTTTTCTAACACCTTTAACATCTTATCTGACTGTGAGATTCTTCTTCCCAGAGCAGAAGCAGGATATGGAAGACAGTCTGGGTCACTTAAAATGACAGGAGATCTGAGAACATGGTAGGACAAAACCTGGGTGTAATTTCGAAGTTTCTAAGAAATAGGAAAAGTTTCCATTTTTCTTTGCCATGTTGGAAAGATTGAGTTTAGATAAGTGAACACATCACATTGATGAATTTTTTTTTTCTTTCTTTCTTTTTTTTTTTTTTTGAGACAGAGCCTCAAGCTGTCGCCCTGGGTAGAGTGCTGTGGCATCACAGCTCACAGCAACCTCCAACTCCTGGGCTCAAGCGATTCTCCTGCCTCCGCCTCCCAAGTAGCTGGGACTACAGGTGCTTGCCACAATGCCTGGCTACTTTTTGGTTGCAGCTGTCATTGGTGTTTGGCAGGCCTGGGCTATATTTGAACCCACCAGCTCAGGTATATGTGGCTGGCACCTTAGCCGCTTGAGCCATAGGTTCCTAGCCTCTTTTGCTCTTTTTTGTCCTTATTTTCATTGGCCATCGGAACTAAAACATTGGTGCCTAAGACAGTTGCAGGTATGGAAACTGAGGTGAAATAACTGTAGGGTTGTTTATCGAACAACCCCTGTATCTCTGGAGAATATGGCCACACATTCTTTTGGATGAAGCAAAATATCTTTGCGATTTAGAATTAAGCTAAGAAGAGCTCTTAGTTTCCTCTTCTCTTGAAATAACTGGGAAGATAAAGAAGGGTGATAAGCTGAGAAACGTAAGATTTGCTGGCAAGGGTGGCTTAACGTTGGTGCTTTTTTTGGAGCTGTGATGGAACTGTGATGTTTCCTTCTCTGATTCCATCCTTAGCTCACCATTCTTGACTACACTTTGCTTTTTTTCATTCCTCTTTTCATTCTGATATTCTCCTCATTCTTCCAGTATACACATGGAAACATTTGGTTCAACACATATAAGCAAGAATGGTTGAAAACTTTGACAATTAAGAAAGGAATAAAATCTAGAGTTGTCTATTTGAACATTTCCTACGTGATCTGTCCATTAGACTGAAATCTCGGAAAACAGGCCTCCCCTCCCCCCTTTTCCATAACTCATTTGAAAATCTTGGTAACATTAGGGATATAGTGGGTATTTTATAAATATTTCTTGATGGTGAACTGTGTGATTTATGATTATGCTTATATGCTGATAGTGTTGAGTGTCAATTATATATGTAAAATTCTTAGATGTTTATATTAGCATATTTTTATGTAAAGTAGGCATAAATTACAGTTGTCACTGTATCTAGATTTGTATAGGAATTACAGTAATTTTTTAAATTTTGGGGAAAACTTGCGAGTCTGGATATGAGCTATTGATTGGTAGTTACAACTGGAAAAAAAGCAAAATAATCAGAAAGGGGTGTGGCAATAGGTGATTTTGAACACAAAATATAAAATGAACACCTGTGAGTGAATAAATATACCATTGCTTGTGTCCACTCTGAGACTTGTTTATCTAGTTTTTGACAAAAATATATATTCAAAATAATTTCTTGTTTTAGATATAATTTACAGAGTTCATTTGCGGGGCTCATTCCAAGTGACCCGGGCAGCATGGGATCACATGAAGACACAGAAATATGGAAGGTAGAGTTTGCACGGGTTGTCCATAGGGTGGGAGATGTTGTGTGTGTGGGTCCTCGTGCACAGGGAAAGACTATACAAAGTGTCATGAAATGATTTCTTAACATTGACATCTTTAGGTGTGTACAGGCTTTTAATACATAGTTTTGTGCTTCCCTGCTCATTCAGTTGGAGTCACTTAGTCACAGACTAGTTGAGCCAGGCAGCTTTATATTTCTTTTTCGCTGCTTACTTTTTACTATTAAAGATTTTCT
This sequence comes from Nycticebus coucang, assembly GCF_027406575.1. Taxonomy (NCBI): domain Eukaryota; kingdom Metazoa; phylum Chordata; class Mammalia; order Primates; family Lorisidae; genus Nycticebus; species Nycticebus coucang. The sequence continues at coordinate 18,475,764 of NC_069796.1, forward strand.
TGCTGTTTTCTGGCATTTTAGAAAGTGGGACAAACATCGAGGATTCAGCTATACGTTGTTCTGTACCTTTGTCATGTTGTGTGTTCAGTGACTAACTGGGGTGAGTGAGTGGCTATTTCCTGCTAGCTGCTACTTGTCAGACATGATTTATAAACCGTTTAGGAATTGAAGGACTTCTCATGATGGCTCCTTTGTGAGCAACTCAGAATGTGGCAGTGCTAGCACACTTAAATCATGCTTTCTATTATACTCTAGTGTCAAGGTCATTCCTGTTAACTTAGGGGTCATACTCACCTACTATGAGCAAATTGTTTTGGTGCCTGTTTCACTGGAGATTTCTAGATTGTCCTGACCCTGGCAGTTTCTGAGAGTAGATGATATGATATGATTTTTACTTGGTTTAAGTAGAGTGAGGTTGAGTAGATGGGAGATGGTGTTGCTTTAATGAGGCAGTTTGTATTATCCAGAAAGGGAGAGATGAGGACTGAAGAATTAGAACTGCTTGAACTTGCTAAAAATTTAACTTACATATTGCTAATTTATTTTATGTTTATAAATATTTACAGTTTTTGCTAGGTAATGAATGTACATTCTTATGCTTAAATTCATTTAGTTTTGACCAGGGATTCTTTTTAAACCAAATCTTATAGTCGAATTTAGAAAGATTGCTTATATTATTTTAAGTATATGAATCATGTCTGTAATGGAAGTACACAGAATTGCCTTTGACAGGTGCAGCAGTACCAAAATAGAGTTAGAGTTGCAATGTTATCAAACATAAAAAAATGACATTGAGAGATTGATTTTTCTTTCAGGATCATTATGACTTCATCAGCTTCGGGAATATATGGGAACTTTGGCCAGGCAAATTACAGTGCTGCAAAGTTGGGTCTTCTGGGCTTGGCAAATACTCTTTCAATTGAAGGCGGTAAAAGCAACATTCATTGTAACACTATTGCCCCTAGTGCTGGATCACGGATGACTCAGACTATTTTGCCTTCAGGTAAGTCAGTAAGTTTATATTTTTCAGTGTTATTACCCACAAGTCTGTGTAGAGTAAGCTTTGCAAAAGTATTTAATTTTCTGAATACTCAAAAATTATTTTCTTTCTGATTTCAAAGGCATTATGTATAATTTGTGTTCATCGTGGAAAATTTAGAAAAGCACCAAGGAAGAAATTAAAAATGGCCTATAATTCTATCACACTGAAGTAAACTTTCTTTTCTCTGCTGAGATAGACATTAATACATATTGTAACCGAATGGGGCAATGGCATTCTTAATGTTTTATCACAATAGTTATTATTAAAAACATAAGTTTTTAGAGCAGTTTTAGGTTTATAGAAAAATTGGGCAAATAATACGGAAAGTTCCCATATAGTCCAGTTCCTGCACAGTGTCCCCTGTTATAAACATCTTTTCTCAGAGGGGTATATTTGTTACAGTGACAAATCAGTATCGATCCATTATTATTAACTAAAGTTCATAATTTACACTAGGGTTCAGTCTTTGTGTTGTAGGGTTGGGTGTGGGTTTTCACAAGTGCATAATGTTACGTTTCCACTGTTAAAGTATCAGACAGAAATGGTTTCGCTGCCCTAAAAATCTCCTGTGCTTCACCTGTTCATCTCTTTCCTTTTCCTCTGGAATGGCTGGGGGATTGAAGCTCATTTCTTTTTATTGTTTAGTAATATTCTGTGGTATGAATGTTCTACAATTTGTTTATTCATTCACCTGTTAAGGGACATTTTGGTATGAATGTTCTACCATTTGTTTATTCATTCACCTGTTGAGGGACATTTTGGTTGCTTCCAGTTTGGGGCACTTATGGGTAAAGCTGTTGTGAACATTTGCTTATGAGTTTTTGTGTGGACATATGTTTCCATCGTGTTTCAGTGGGTGCCAAGGAGCATGATTGCTGGATGATGTGGTAAGAAATTGCTGAACTAATTTTCAAAGTCGCTTATCATTTCATATTCTCGCTTGCAATTAATGAGCATTCTTATCATTCCTGTCCTTTCTGACATTTATTGTCATTATTTTGAATTTTAGTCTTCCTATTTTATTTTATTTATTTTTTTGAGACAGAGTTTCACTTTGTCACCCTCAGTAGAGTGTTGTGGCATCAGAGCTCACAGCAACCTCCGACTCTTGGGCTCAAGCAGTTCTCTTGCCTCAGCCTCCTAAGTAGCTGGGACTACAGGCACCTGCCACAACACTGGCTTTTTTTTTTCTTTTAAGAGATGAGGTCTTGCTCTTAGGCTGGTCTCGAATTTGTGAGCTCAGGCAATCCACCAGCCTTGGCCTCCCACAGTGCCAGTATTACAGGTGTGAACCACTGCACCTGGCTGGATTTTAGTCTTTCTAAGAGATATGTAGCAATGTCTCATTGTTCTAATTTGTGATTGCCTAATGACTTGTGGTGTAGAGCATATTTTCCTGTGTTTATTTGCAATTTATTTATCTTTCTGAAGGGGTGTCTATTCAGATATCTTGACCATTTTTTGTTTGTTTATTTGAACTTTGAAGGTTCTTCGTATATTTCTGAAACAAGTCCTTTATCAGATACATGTTTTTCAAAATACTTCTCCATTTTTTGGTTTGTCCTTCTGTTTTTGTAATCTTTTACTTTGAAGGATAATTTCATTGTCTGTGTAATTCTAGATTCGTGACTTTCTCCCTTCAGCAATTTAAATACAGGCATACATTGAAGATATGGTGAGTTTGTTTCTAGACCACTGCTGTAAAGCCAATTTTTGTAATAAAGTGAGTAACACAAATTTTTTGGTTTCCCAGTGCATATAAAAGTTATATTTGACACTATATTGTAGTATAAGTGTACCTTAGCATTTGTCTAAAACCCAGTTTACTTTAATTTGAAAATGCTTTATTGTTAAAAAATGTTGACAGAGATGGGCCAATGCCTGTGGCTCAAAGGAGTAGAGTGCTGGCCCCATATGCCGAAGGTGGTGGGTTCAAACCCAGCCCCGGTCAAAAATTGCAAAAAAAAAAGTTGACAGAGATACATGAAGTAGCCACATGCTGTTGGAAAGATGGTGCTGGCCGTGGCCGGGTTCGAACCTGCCACCTTTGTATGTGGCTGGTGCTATAACCACTGTGCTATAGGCATCTAGCCAACACATAATTCTTTCTCTTGTTCTTCTTTAGGTAAGGTGTTTTTTATCCCCCTCTGGCTTCTTTGAATATTTTCTCTTTTTCTTTGGTTTTCTGCAATTTGCGTATGATAAGCTTAGGTGGAGATTTTTGGCATTTTCTTTGCCTGGTGTCCTCTGAGCTTCCTGGGTCTATGGTTTGGTGTCTGTCATTAATTTGGAAAGATTTTCAGCCATCATCCTTCAAATATTTCCTCTTCTTTTTCTTCTTCTTGGGTTCTTATTGCAAACTTGTTTTATTTTTTGTAATTGTTCCACAGTTCTTAAGATAATTGTATTCCATTTTTCTCTTTTTGTCTTTTTGCACTTGAGTTTGGGAAGTTTCTGTTGGCATATCTTCAAGCTTACTGATTCTTCATTTCTTTTACAATGGTTTTGATTTCTAGTATTTTCTTTTTTTTTTTTTTTGTAGAGACAGAGTTTCACTTTATTGCCCTTGGTAGAGTGCCATGGCGTCACACAGCTCACAGCAACCTCCAACTCCTGGGCTTAGGCGATTCTTCTGCCTCAGCCTCCCGAGTAGCTGGGACTACAGGCGCCCGCCAGAACGCCCGGCTATTTTTTTGTTGCAGTTTGGCCGGGGCTGGCTTTGAACCTGCCACCCTCGGTATATGGGGCCGGCGCCCTGCTCACTGAGCCACAGGTGCCACCCGATTTCTCATATTTTCTTTTGACTTTTTCTTAGAGTTTCAGTTTCATGCATAGTACCAAAAAGTATTGCCAACTTTTCCTTTTTTTTTTGAGAAGGCAAGAACACATTTTATTTTCTGTGGAGAATCCTGTAGATGCCTATAAATACAATTTAGAATGAGTAAACACATCAAGTATTTTTTAAAAGTAGACTTAACTCTCTTCAGAACCATTTATCATTTCCTGCTAAGCCACATTTAATCTTTAGGTTGGTTTGGTTTTATACGGAGATTGGTTTATCTGTTATCACAGAAAATCTGCACATGAAAATACGAATTGAATGGTTGTAGATTACATCATCTTGTTGGTCTTTTTAGTGCTTTGTATTTTTAAAAGTTCTTTCCACGACTGAAGACTGTGTTGAAAATAATTTAATCTACTCAGCATAGTGCCCACTTTTCCTATTAGAGTTTGTAGTGTATTAATTATAGTTACTTTAAATTCCTACTATAATTACCAAATCTCTGCCGTATTTGAATCTGGTTCTGATATTTACCTTTTCTCTTCCGCCTGTGATTTTTCTTGCCTATCACACATGATTCATTGGATGGTAGGAAATAAGGTAACGAGGCCTTCTGTGTGAGATTTTACAGGAGTAATGTGTTTATCATTTGCTGTAGCGGTGGGTATCAGAGGTGCAGTTTCCTCTCTGTTCTTGTTTTTGTGTCCTCTGTTGTCTCTGACTTTCCCTAGACGCTCCGGGAAGCTGAATGACGTGCTCGAGTTCCTCGGGTGTCTAGAAGGCCGGACCAGCACTAAGGTCCAGGTCTTCCTGCTCCCCATGTGGTACTTCTGTGCTCTTCTAAGCCACTCATAGAAAGTGCGCAGTGAGCAGGAGAAGTTGGGCAAAGGGTGCAAAGTTTAGTTAGATGGGAGGGATAAATTCTAGTATTCAATATTACAGTAGGGAAACTATAGTTAACTATAATTTGTTGTATATTTCAAAATAGCTAGAAGAGAAGATTTGTAATATTCTAAACACAAAGAAAAATGTTTCAGTGATGGTTATCCCTAATTACCCCAATTTATTCATTAAACATATTATTTACGTATCAATATATCACATATACCCCAGAAATATGTACAACTATTATATATTGATTTTTAAAAAATAAAAAATGATGCAGTGGAGGAGTCATTCTCATAGGTAGTAGTTGGTTACTCGTCAGTTTTGGTTGTTGGATTTATTTCATTCATTATCTGCCTTTACAGTTATCAAGGATGTTTTGTAATTTTCTAGATTATTATTAAATAGTTGGAAGAATGAAATTGTTTGATAATGAATGGTACCCAAGTTTCTCATGTTAGATACAGTTTTGCCTAGGCATCTCTAACTCTTTTCCTCTTGAATAGTATGTTACCCATCTTGGAATGTTATCTGATGCCTACAATTTTAGATGCTTGAGTGTGCTTCAAAATGTCTCAGTTAAGATAAAAGTTCTTCCAAAAGCCTTGAAGGTTAGACTAGTTATGTATGTATGTATATTTTTCTTATCTTAAAAGTTTCTGAGTTACATATAATTTTATAAGTAAGAGAATTTTAGAAAGTAAAATGATTATGTGTGTAGGGCTTGGTGTAGTGTTTCACATCTGTAATTCCAGCTACACTAGGAGTTCAAGGCTGCTGTGAGCTGTGAATGTTCCATTGGACTCCAGCCTGAGTGACAGAGTGAGATCCCATCTCTAAAAGGAAAAAGTATATATTATTCTTTCTTTATAAACTGTTTTTGGTATTTTTTCTAGATATTGTGGAAGCTCTGAGACCAGAGTATGTGGCATCTTTGGTCCTTTGGCTTTGCCATGAAAGTTGTGAAGAAAATGGTGGCTTATTTGAGGTATTTTGCACCCTTTTGTTTCTCCTAAAGTAGTATTTGTGTGATTAAACATGAAGGATGATTTAAAAATTAGTGTTTGCCAGTTGCTTACATTTGTAGAAATCTGTACCAGTTGGCATCACTTACATGTTTTTAAATACTGTGTCTGTTATAATTAAAGGCAAGTGTTGACAAATACCCTATTTGAGAAAGTATCAGAAACTTTATAAATTCCATTTTCTTTAGTTTTCCATCTCTTAATATTCTTACCAAATGGAAATGCAGGTGTTTAGTCAAATGCAGAAAGTTTTGTTGATTCAAGAAGCTGAATAAAAAAGTAGAAAGATAGAGAACTTGGAGTTTAGAGTTAACCGGGCCAGATTTGGATTTCATACATATTTTAGTAATTGCTAGCTTGGTGTGGGATATTGGATGAATTGATCTTTCTGGGCTTTAGTTTTCTTGGGGCTTGTAACAACTGCAAATCATATTTCAAACCCTTAGCACAGGGCCTACTATATAGCAATCACCCCCTAATTTTAACTATCAATGTAGTAAGAATTTAGTCTGGTCAGAATGATAAACAGAATTTATTATTCATTTTAATTAAAAAAAAACTATTTTTCCAAATCGCAAAGTTTTAAATATTTATAATATAAATAATCATCCAATCTCTCCTTGGTGGTCTAGTGGCTGGGATAAAAATGATAATCCAGGTCAGGCACGGCATGGTGGGTTATACCTGTAATCTTAGCACTCTGGGAGACCATGGTGGGAGGTCTGCTTGAGGCCAGGTGTTCAAGACCAGCCTGAGCAAGAGTAAGACTGTTTGAAAAACAGTCGCAACAAAAACAATCCATACATAATACCACCATCTCGTGAGATTCGTTAACTCTGGTGAAAATCCTTTTAGACCTTTTAAATTCAATTTATGTATTTTGTATATGTGTTATGTATTATTATTATTTTTCTCTGAAACAGAACCTTGGTCTGTCATCTGGGCTAGAGTACAGTGGCATCGTATAGCTCTCTGTAACCTCAAAATCCTGGGTTCAAGTGATCCTGCTTCCTCAGGCTCCCAAGTAGCTGGTATTATAGGCACTCATCACCATGCTGGCTCTTTTCTCTTGTAGTTTTTTGTAGAGATTTTGTCTCAGTATGTTCCCAGGCTGGTCTCAAACTCCTAGCCTCAAGCAATCCTTCCACCTCAGTCTCCCAAAGTGCTAGGATTATAGGTATGAGCCACTGTACCTGGCCAACATACATATTTTTTGATTACTCATTTGAGTTCGCACTCTTTTTTTCTAGCCTGAACTATTATATATTTGAACCTCCTTCCATACATTTTTTTATTCTCTATGGCAATATTGAACCTGTTGTATACAGAATACCATGACATTCAACATATTTCTTGGTAGTAAAGGAACTTGGCTTAGTTTGAAGTGAGTGATAAATTAGCCTGTTCCATTTGAATGAAAAGACAATGAGTAAATTAAAAAAAAGTCTTCATGTGACTAGACAGAGATATATGCCTCCATCTTCCTAATCACTGTCATTGAATATGAATTGTAGCACATTATAAAGAATTTTATAGAAAAGGAAAATTTTTTTTTTTTTTTTTTTTTGTAGAGATGGAGTCTCACTTTATGGCCCTCGGTAGAGTGCCATGGCATCACACAGCTCACAGCAACCTCCAACTCCTGGGCTTAAGCGATTCTCTTGCCTCAGCCTCCCGAGTAGCTGAGACTACAGGCGCCCGCCACAACGCCCAGCTATTTTTTTGTTGCAGTTCAGCCGGGGCCGGGTTTGAACCCGCCACCCTCGGTATATGGGGCCGGCGCCTTACCGACTGAGCCACAGGCGCCGCCCGTAGAGCTGTATTATTTTCATTTACTGTCACCTAGCATTTTAATACTTTAATTAAAAGAGCTTCCTTTTTTAATTAAAAAAATTCTATTAGTGATTTCACATTACATGGTATAATGTTTTCCCCTCTTTTTGGTAGGTTGGAGCAGGATGGATTGGAAAATGTAAGTCTCTCTTGGTTTGTGGTTTGTTATAAATTATTTCCATGTCTTCAAACCTGCATGTGCAGTTAGAGCTGGGTCAGGTTCTTGTGAAATGCCTATTTATTGGATCTAGCACACTCATTCATATTTAAACATTGCTATAGGAGGAACAGGTATTCTAAAACGTGGCAATTGTCTTGTAGGCCTGTGGCACTTTTAAGAATCTGTTTCTGTAAGCAGTCCTTATTCAAGACCTGTCCTGTTTTATTCAGAACTGGCTACTCCTTTAAACAGCATAGGCTCTCTTTATTATCTATCCACCCATGTCTCTGGCATCCCACGTGCTTGTTTTTGCTGTTTTCAGCAAAGAAGTGAGTGGGTGGGAGAGTTGTTTCTATTTTTAAAAAGATGGGACAAGCCTATTCTGAATGACACAAGCAAGTAAGTTCTCCAGTTCTCTCTTTTCTTCCTGAGAGCGTGAGAGTCACACTGGACACTTTTCTGGGATAGAAATTGCAGCTGATCTATGGGACTTATTCCCTTCCAGCCCAGCAGTACATTCATTTAGCTTCAACTCTCTCCTACCCCATCTCTCAAACCTTGTGAACTCCAAATTTGATAATTGCTTTATGGCATTTTAAAAAGTTGTGAAAATTCCTATAATTCAACTGGTTTTCAAGTAACTACTAGTTTCAAAATTAATTGCACAGTTAATTGAATTATTGAAAAGGTTGCTGTCACTGGAGGACATTGTTGCAACATATCAGAGAGTTTAATACATATTTTTTTTTAGCATTAATGGTCGTTCTTATTTTTATTTATTTTTTTTGCAGTTTTTGGCCTGGGCTGGGTTTGAACCTGCCACCTCCAGCATATGGGGCTGGCACCCTACTCCTTTGAGCCACAGGTGCCGCCCTTAATGGTCGTTCTTTACAGTTGTTAAAGTGACTTCTTATATTCCTCAAGCATTTTTTTTCCACTTTGTTGCTCTTGGTAGAGTGCTGTGGCGTCACAGTTCACAGCAACCTCCAATTCCTGGGTTTAGGCGATTCTCTTGCCTCACCCTCCCGAGTAGGTGGGACTACAGCCGCCTGCCACAACGCCCGGCTATTTTTGCTGTTGTTGCAGTTTGGCCGCAGCTGGGTTTGAACCTGCCACTCTCGGTATATGGGGCCAGCGCCCTACTCACTGAGCCAGAGGTGCCACCCTCCTCAAGCATTTTTAAGTGCTTTGTTACATCCATTTAAGAAAGAAAGACCAAGTGTTGTAATAAAAGATATATCTGGAACTTTGTTGATAGGAAAACTCTAGAAGCAGACATTTCTGTCATTCCTAGAGACGAAACTTCAATTTAACAATCACATCAGAAAAATGGATGCCTTAAAAAAAGAAAAAAACAATCACCAAAGTCTGACCCTTATGTTTAAATAAGATCACTAGCAGTTACTTGGTCCTCTGGATTTTTAAAAGGAAAAAAATATTCAAAATTCTCCTCATGGGCCTCAAGCAGCAGTATTGATTGTTGTGGATCTGTTCATTCTGATGGGTTTCTTGTGGAAAGGTAGATAGAGCAAGGTATTTGGAGCCACCTGTTATACTAATTTTTCATCAACTGGAGTCTTTAACCTACTGTGTGTATCAACATTAATCCTTGCTACCCCACGAAGGTCTATTTAGTTATCATCATTATGAAAACAAGGAGTGTGAAATATATTGAGTGATCTGTGGTTATGAGGTCAGTCTTGGTGTGATTATTACATAACTTAAGTTTTTCAGATACAGCACAACATTCTGCCTTTAGTGGTGTCTGGCATAGTCAGCTTCATGTTTGAAAAAACTAATTGAGGTGGTGCCTGTGGCTCAGTGAGTAGGGCGCCGGCCCCATATGCCGAGGGTGGCAGGTTCAAACCCAGCCCCGGCCAAACTGCAACAAAAAAATAGCCGGGTGCTGTGGCGGGCACCTGTAGTCCCAGCTACTTGGGAGGCTGAGGCAAGAGAATCGCTTAAGCCCAGGAGTTGGAGGTTGCTGTGAGCTGTGTGAGGCCACGGCACTTTACCAAGGGCCATAAAGTGAGACTCTGTCTCTACAAAAAAAAACAAAAACAAAAACAAACAAAAAAAAACTAATTGACCTTATCCTAATAGGTTTGTTAAGAAAAATGGATTTTAAGCCTTATAGTAAAATTCTTTAAAAATTTGAATCCTTTTTTCTGAATTTCCTTTTTCTTGAAGTTAAAACTAATTAAGGGGCTCTTAAATATCTTATTTTCTGTTTCCCTCTTAAACTTAAGTGCTCAGCATTTTCGTTTTGTTTCTATAACCAGTACGCTGGGAACGGACCCTTGGAGCCATTGTAAGACAGAAGAATCAGGCGATGACTCCTGAGGCCGTGAAGGCTAATTGGAAGAAGATATGTGACTTTGATAATGCCAGCAAGCCTCAGAGCATCCAAGGTAAAGAAACGCCCAAGTCAGTTAGCTGTAGCTTGGGAACCAGCAGCAATGAGCATTGTCTTCTCTTCAGGAGTGTCTTCGGTCCTAACTGTGCTGCATCTGTAGCACACGTGTGCTGTAGTAGGTATTAGAACTCTTCATATTTAAGATACTGGAGTTATTTTCACTATCAGCTTTTCAGCTTTCTAAAATCCCATGTTTTTGGTTTATGTGTGGTTGGGGGATGAATGGGATGAGGTGTGTTCATTTGTGCTACTCCCTCACTGATGGTTTCCATTATTTAGCTGTATACTTCTTTTTTTTTTTTTTTTTTAAGTATTCATATTCACTTTTTTTTTTTCCCCTCTCTCTTTTTTTTTTTTTTATTGTTGGGGATTCATTGAGGGTATTTAGCTGTATACTTCTAATCCGACATGATTTTTTGGCATTTCCTGAAAAGTTTATATAAGCCTATTTTACTTTGGTTTAGCTGTTTTCTGTCTGGTGAATAAACGTGCCTTTGTTTCAGCACTTTGTCTTTTCTCTGCTTTTCTATCACACCTCTTCCTTCTTATTCCACCACTGCTAATTTTAGCAGTCTTTAGAAAAGCTCAAGCTCCCAGATGTTCAACAAAACCTCTCCAGTTACTCTGGGCTGCCGCTACCCCTCGTGCATCTAATTCTAACTGCTTTACACTGCTTTTGTTTCATGAATGTCTGGTTCTTAGCTGCAGATTCAGTTCCTTGGGGGTAGAGACTGTATCTTGTAGGTACTTCTTTTGTATTAAATTTTAGCATAGTGCCCAACTCACAGAAGGGATTTAGTAATTGCTTGTTAACTTGAATTATTTAGTCATCTGTGACATGCCACAAGAATAGATAGCCAAATAAGTCACATCATTTTTTAAAAATATAAGTCACTTGTGCATATAGTATGTGAAATTTAGAAGAATTTTCTGAGAAAGATCATGATTCAGGGTCTTTTTTTTTCTTCTTAATAATGTTGTATTCAAAGTTTGATAGAATATATCTAAAAAATGTCTAATTCTGTCTTTTTTCCCTACTTAATGATACTTTCCTACCTAGTGGTACACTCACTAAAATTTTTAGTATATTTTTTCTCAATCATTTGATAAACGTAATTTTTGTGTCTTAAATGATAGCATTTTTGTATTCTATATTTTGACATTTGAGATAAATTTATTCAACGAATAGCTGTCACCTAACAATGTAAATAAGTAGAAGAAGAAAAGAATATAGTAAAAGTCTTCTATAAGATCTACCTCAGAAAGTATTTCTGCCTCAAAAGTGACTCATTTAAAAAGGTAACTAGTCCAATTGTGTAATTACTACACATAAGTGAGACGATACCTCACTTATCTGTCTTTTTTTTTTTTTTTTTTTTTGGTTGCAGTTTGGCCAGGGCCGGGCCTGAACCCGGCTCCCTTGGTATATGGGGCCGGCGCCCCACCGACTGAGCCACAGGCGCCGCCCTCTCACTTATCTGTCTTATTTGTCTTTGCTACTAGTATTCAAAATACAATTAAAAGAAATTATCTTTTCCATAACTTCAGAGCACCTGTTCCACTGTTTTCATTTTAGAGATGATAGAACTAAATCCCAGAAAAACTAAACTAGCCAACATTAGAGCCAGGAGTTAATTCAGATTGTTTATCTCTAAGTGCAGTACTGTTAGCCTATTGCAAGAAGTTTTTCAATTAAATAGCCTTCCTCTAGGCCGTGATCTGAATGTGGTGTTAGGAGGATGGCATCTCCAGGCAGTCTAATATCCCTGGTCATATTAGACTCTGTGGTTTGGTTTTATATATATAAAACCAAACCATATATATATGTATGTTTAGAATTTCTGGCACTGTAGCAGAGCCATTAATCATACAGAGACCTGGTGGACGATCTTGGCATTCTTCCTTCCTAGGAGGTGGGTGTTGGTCAAGAGAGAAGGGAAAACGGTTGTTTATAGACAAGTATCCCACTTTACAGAGTTGTAAAATAATCCAGAGACATCGAAAAGCTCAGGAATACATCCATTTATCTTTCATCTATGTGAAAGTCCTTCACAACTTTTTCTGCAGTACCCTGACACACACTCAGTTCATGAGTGGCAATGGAGGTTCTGTAGCAGGTTTGTGAATGTTACAGAAACAATTAGCTGGCATGTTGCGGCTTTTCTTAGTCATATCTTTAACAGACTTTATTTTTTAATTTTTTTATTATAGAGTCAATTGGAGGTATGATTGAAGTTCTAAGCAAAATAGATTCAGGAGGAATTTCAACAAATCATACCAGTCACTCAACATCTACAGAAACCTCAGGATTTGTAAGTGGGGAAAAAACCTAAATCGTTTGCCTTCTCTGGAGACTTTTTCTCCATTCTTCTCTTTTTCCTTGTCTCCTCCTACCTTTTCTTTCTTTCTTTTTTGTTTCTGATATAGCCACTTGCTTTCAGTCTCTAATAGTGGAGACAAGCAGTGCAGAGATAATTTAAAATAGAGGATTTATTTATAAATCATTTATAATTAACTTTACAAGGCTGGTTACACATCCAGGGAATTTACCACAGTTGAACCACATGAAGAGGTGCTTTTTGGGATGAATTCTTGAATTCTAAAGCTGTCTAGATTGCTTCGTTCTTTTTTTTTGTAGAGACAGAGTCTCACTTTATGGCCCTTGGTAGAGTGCCGTGGCGTCACACAGCTCACAGCAACCTCCAGCTCCTGGGCTTAAGCGATTCTCTTGCCTCAGCCTCCCGAGCAGCTGGGACTACAGGCGCCTGCCACAACGCCCAGCTATTTTTTGGTTGCAGTTCAGCTGGGGTGGGGTTTGAACCCACCACCCTCGGTATAGGGGGCCGGCACCTTACCGACTGAGCCACAGGCGCCGCCCGATTGCTTCGTTCTTTTTAACTTCTTCTTTTCTTCTAAGATTTCTCTGGACTGTACCATGCTTTTCTTTCCCCAGTGGAGTTTTAAAAGAGGATTGGGTGTCAGCCTGTAAGGTTTTTCCTAGTGTCTTTGAGTGGCGCTGAGACAACCACTCATCTTCTTCCCTTGCCTTTCTAGATGATTAGAGACAGGTGCTAAAAACTTACAGCAACATTTTAGAGGGATACTCTATATGTGCATGTGATTTTTAGAAGTCTGCCTTTGGGGTGTGATAAATCAGGTTAATTGTGTGACTGGTGCTGTAGCCACTTCTTTTTTCCTCCTGCTGCTGTGTAGAAACTAACTTGGAGAGGTACAAGATGAAAGAGAGAACAGTTACCTCAAATGTTGAGGACGAGGACGTGAGGCTGAACAGGGTCTAGTCTTGGTATCTGTGCCTGCCTGGCCTGTCTGCCTTCCAAACAGTTCTCATTCTGCCCATTTTTTTTTTTTCTTTTAATAACTTAAAGCCTAGTTTTAAATTGATTTTAAACAGATTTGAGTTGTGTGGAAATTTTTGTGTGTGGAGGGGGAAAGGGTCTGAAGAGTATGTGTTCAGTTGTGTTTTCCCCCTTGGCCTACCACACATGAAGTTTTATGCTTCTATATTGAAAATGCCTCTAATCAGAAAAACTTTTTTTGAAGTATAAATAATTCCAGTTTTTTCACATACAAAATATTATTTTCTAAGCTGTTAAATTATAATTAAATGTGATAAATGATAATAAAACTTTTTTATCAAGTGTGTTAAATTATTGGTAGAATTTAAACGAGCATAAGCTCAAATATTAAATGTAACTTGCTCTCCTTTTGTATAGTTAGTTAAACATCATTTTTAAAAAATCATCATTAATATTCCTACTTCAGTCACTGTTTTGCTAACTGTTTAGAAAAGGATATAATGGCTCTTGTGGCTCATTTCTTTTAAGGGAAAGCATTGATAGATTGTATTTTGAAAATATTTCAGCATGCCTGCAAGTAAAGAGTTTGCCATTGTGTCAGAAGTTCTGATAGAATTCTGGTCCTAGGGCCTGTGAAATTTCCCAACTTACTGTTTCCTGTATGTATCCTTTTGTTTTTAATTGTACTGGATAAATGCAAATATTCTGTTTTATGTCCCAGGGTAGTCATAATGATAAAGGAGACTAGGAACCTTGTTTTAGGCCTGAGAATATGCTTAGTATATAAATATGATTTCACCTTACAGTAGGGGTTTGCGGACTTCTTCGTGGAAGGGCACATAGTAAGTAATTTAGGTTTTGTGGGCACATACCATTTCTATTGCATGTTTTTCCTGTTTTTTTTTATTTTTAACTACACTATAATAAACATTCTTAGCTCCTAGTCCTTGTTTACCAACTCCTGCTTTAGGATACAAGTGATTGAAAAATTGGACATTGTTTTTTTTTTTTTTTTAGAGACAGAGACTCACTTAATCGCCCTTCGTAGAAAGCTGAGGCATCACAGCTCACAGCAACCTCCAACTCCTGGGCTTAGGCAATTCTCTTGCCTCAGACTCATGAGTAGCTGGGACGACAGGTGCCTGCCACAATGCCCAGCTATTTTTTTGTTGCAGTTTGGCCAGGCCCGGGTTTGAACCCGCCACCCTCGCTATATGGGGCTGGTACCCTACCCACTGAGCCACAGGCACCGCCCTGGACATTGTTTTTTGTAACCTGACAAGTGCTTCACATTAGCTAGACATAGCATCACTAAATAGAAAAATACAATGTCCAGTTAGATAAAGGACATTCCTAAGAAGGGACTTCAGGTTAAATCTAATTTTAATTAAAACCATTATGAGGCAGTCAAATTTACATGCCTTAAGCAATGTTTTGCTCACCTGTTTACAGTGAATTTTAAACAGTTGATCTTGTAGAGCAATTTACAGTTCCTAATTACCACAAACTTGTTATTTTAGATTTTAGGGTATGAATACTTGCAAAATTAGAGTCAGGAAAGTTGAAAATGAGGCGTACTATCTGATAGGAAGAATAAAAATAGACTTGTCTGTAAGTGAAGACCTTTTCTACACATTATCTAAATGGTTTCTATTTAAAAAAAAATCAAATATAATGAAATAATTATGCTCCATTAAATTTATTGATATTCATATATTTTCAAAAGCAAAACGAGGTGTGTAAGCAGTTAATAGTCTTGAAAAGTTGAACTTTTAAGAAATTGACAAAATGCCAATGAAAAAAATTATATTTTACAACTATCCCATAGGCTGGAGCTATTGGCCATAAACTCCCTCCATTTTCTTCTGCTTATACGGAACTGGAAGCTATTATGTATGCTCTTGGAGTGGGAGCATCAATCAAGGACCCAAAAGATTTGAAATTTATTTATGAAGGAAGTTCTGATTTCTCCTGTTTGCCTACCTTTGGAGTTATCATAGCTCAGAAATCTGTAATGGGTGGAGGATTAGCAGATATTCCCGGGCTTCCAATCAACTTTGCAAAGGTATGCTTAACATGAAACCTCTATTTTACTTTTCTTCTGTTTCTTTTAATATTACTCATAAATGTCATAGCCTGTATATATGTGTGTGTTAATAGCCACTGAATCTCAATTTCATTTATGTACCCTCTGTGTGTGCATCTATATTTATATATATGGAGAGTTGTAAAATAGTTTATAATGGTTGGTGCAAGAATAAAGATTTAGTAGCATATCTTCTGATTTTTCTTTTTGAGAATAAAAGAGGAGTTTGTTAAAAATGCCAGCAAAGGCTGGACATGGTGACTTATACCTGTAATCCCAGCACTGTGGAAGGCCAAGGTGGGAGAATAACTTGAGGCCTGGGCAACATAGTAAGAAAGAATTCATTTCTACAAAAAGCAAGAAGAAATAGCTGGGTGTGGTAGGTATTGTGTGTCTGTAGTATAGTCCCAGTTACATGGGAGGCTGAGGCAGGAGAATTGCTTCAGTCCAGGGGTTCAAGGAGATATGATTGTGTCACTGCCCTGCAGACTGGGCAGTGAGAGTGTTCCAACTTGTTGCAAATAAAAAAGCCAGCCAAAAGAAGAAAATAACAATTATGTATAGTCCCATTGCCCTGGCATAATGTTATTAATCCTCTCTCTGTCATTTACTTGCTACTTGACAAAGGGTAAATAATTTCCATTCTAAGGCTTCATTTTCATTGTCTATGAAATGGATATAATAATCCTAATGATGTTAGTGAAGGGGCAGCCAGGCAGTTTTCTGTGGGAAGAATATTTGGGCAGAGAGAGCAAGTATAAAAGGTAGGTGCGTACTTGGTTTGTTTTTGGAATAGCAAAAGAGGAGCAGTATAGCGGTAGAGTGAATAGGGGACAGTGGTAGGAGAAGAGGGCCTTGTAGTCATTTTAAGGATTTGGCTGATACTTTGACTAATATAGGAAGCCATTTGTAGCCTTTTGGCAGAGGAATGACATGATCTGGCTGGGTTTACTCACAGGCTCGATCTTGCTGTTGTGTGGAAGATAGATTGTATGAGAGCCAAGGATGAAAGCAGAGAAACCAGTCAACAGTCTATGATAGTAATCTAAGCAAAAGTGCTAGATATGAGGGTAAGAGAAGAGAAGTCAAAGTTGAAGATATTCTGGACAACTGGGATAGGATTATATATATATATGCACACACATACATTTTATACATATATGTGTGTGTGTATATATATTATCTATATATGTAAAATCTATATATAGTATTTAGGTGATGTTAAAGAGTTGAGACTAGATGAAATCACCTTATGTGTAAGTATAAATAGAAGTGGCCTCAGTTTAGGAGCTCTACAGTGTTTAGAGGGTAAAGAGAAGCAGAAGAATTAGAAAAGGGACTGACCAGGAATGGCCAGTGAGGGACGAGGAATATCAGGGGAATATGGTATTTGAGAAGCCAGACAAAGTATTTTAAGAAGGAAGGAATGAACAACTATAAGAAATCTTTTGAGGTAGGTTTCTTGAAGTAAGGTTCAATTTATGAGCCTAGCAGTAATTTTTACATGGTGGATCTCTGAGCCCATCCCTATGCGGCTGACTGAGGGGAGGTCCTGTTTCCTGGCGGATCAGTTAGCCACCACTGCTCTGCGTGGATGGCAACCTATTTTATTAGACGCTCGATAAAGTTGGGAGGAAGGTGAAAAAGACATGCTGGCCAATTTGCTTTTTAGTCTCCCGCCATGGTATTTGCCACATACTGTTCTTTGTTTGGATAATATAAATACAAAAACTTAAAACATAGGTTTCAAAATTCCCTCTGAGAATTGGAAATAATAAATGGTATTAATATTCTGTGGCAGGGAAGGATAGTTGTCTTGGAATTTGAATCCCCATCTTAAACTTGAGTACTCAGGCTTTATGGCGCAGGGAGGCAGACCTTCGTTTATCTTCCCATCCATCCATTTTTACTTTCTGGGTTCTGAGGAGGACTGGAAAGCTGTCCTACTGGGAAGCTATCCCAGTGCTGTCATTTGGGTGTGTGGGTCAGGTTTTGGTTTTCCTGTCCTATTGTTTTCCTGTATATATTGGTGTATTTTTGTTTTGAAACGTGGAGATTAAGTAGCTATAAGCTTACGTTGTGCCCTTAGTATCTACTCTTGGCAGAAAATTTACAAGATGTTATACAAAAGGAATGTTGAGATTAATCTTGCTTTTCTTTTTTAATGTGATTGTAAGGTTTTTCTTTTTGTGTTAGGTGTATCATCTGTATTTGGTATGTGTGTCCAGAAATTATGAGCATTGGCCCATTTGTTCATTTTTTTAAATTAATTTTAATTTTAATTTAATTTAATTTTTTGCAATTTTTGGCCAGGGCTGGGTTTGAACCCACCACCTCCAGTATATGGGACTGGCGCCCTACTCACTGAGCCACAGGCACCACCCCATTTGTTCATTTTTATTCAACGGGTATTTTCTGGATTCCTAGTATGTTGCAGGCGCTGTGATAGACACTAGGAATACAGCCTTAGTTAGTGTCTCTATTACAATTATGTCAACAAGGTTTTATGAATGTCAAGAAAGAACACAAGTATATCATCTCTGCCCCAACAGAGGGGACTATCTTTAGATTGGGAGACTGATTATTTTTGAATCACATGACTAAGCGGTAGAAGCCAAACTGAGACATTATTTAGGTAGAGAGAGACGTGAGCATGTGGACAATAAATTGTCACTCATGATCAGCAGTATCCACAGGTTCAAGAAATTTTTCTAATAAAATTTTATTTACTCCAACATAGGTCCTTCATGGGGAGCAATACTTGGAATTATATAAGCCACTTCCCAGAGCAGGTGAGTTCTTGGTGTACAGATTTCTTTTCTTTTCTTTTTTGAGACAGTCTTAAGCTGTTGCCCCTTGGTAGAGTGCTGTGACGTCACAGCTCACAGCATCCTCCAGCTCTTGAGCTTAAGCGATTCTCTTGCCTCAGCCTCCCAAGTAATAGGGACTATAGGTGCCTGCCATAATGCCTGACTATTTTTTTTTTTTGTTGTTGTTGTTACTGTTGTTTAGCAGGCCTGGGCAGGGTTCGAACCCACCAGCCTTGGTGTATTTGGCCGGCGCCCTACCTACTGAGCTATGGGCACCGCCCATGGTATACAGATTTCTTAATACTGTAATTTTATTTTCTGATTAACCATTTAAACAGTGTCAGTGTGTTAAATTGATATACAGTGACCTAATAAAACATATTATAATTTATTATGTATGTGTAAAGTATTAGAGTAGATTGACGTTAAAATAAATAGTACCGGTTTTGGTTGCTTTGAAATTTATCCTTTACTAGCCTTAAAACCATTTTATAATACTACCAATTTATTTCTTGATATATGTGTTACTGACAACTGAGAAGTGCATTTGTGTTCTAAACTTAGCGATTGTGTGTAGCTAGTTAGGATTCTCATGATTATTGTTCTTTTGTTCTCAGGTATTTATTTTGATACTGATTTTCATAAAGCAAACAAAGTTAAAAGATAACAGAATTTTTTATAATTATTTTTTTCTTGTTTTCTTTTGGAGAAAATAAAACCAGTTTGCCTTAATAATAATTTTTACTTACCTCAATAATATCTTACTTGTTTAGTAAAGCTTCTCTTTTTATTTTTCACTCTAATTTGATTTTTAAAAATTTCTCTCATTTGATATCAGAGTACTTTCTAATTATTAATTGGCCACATAAGGTGGTAAAAATGCAAAAAGGAATGTTTTATATATCATTTCATATTACATAATGTAGAAGTCAGCAAGCAGAGTCTCACTTTAATTTTTTCTTAAAACTTTTTATTTTACTAAAAAATTTGAGATTTTTATGCTTAAAAAGCTGAATAGCTCTATTTCAATGCATTATATAGCTTGTTTTCAAATAGCTCTTTTTATCTGAGACCGTGTACAGGGTGTGGTGATTTCATACTCACCGTGTATCTACTGCATGTCTACTATTTCCAAGGCACAGTAGTAGGTAACAGAGAATGTTTAACCTGGTTGCGTATCACAGTCACCTGAGTTAGCACATTATATTACCTGCTATTTTAAATAGAACATAGATTCCAGATCCAAGCCCTGGAGATTTTGTGTGTTGGCACGTGCATCGTGTATGTGGCGTGGTGGCATTGTTGGCGAGGGAGACTGGCTAGGAAGCTCCATACTTGCTTCACGTGCAGTCAGCCTAATGGGTGCATTTGGAACCAGTGTTACAAGGAAAGTAGAAATGTGTAAGAGGCGTTTCTGCCTTTAGAGATTTTAAAATATGAAAAGAGAGTTAGATGCATGCTCCAAAGTAGTTATAACTGGCCAGTGATGTGAATAGGAAGGTATGGATAATAATTTTCTTAATTTTTTTACCTCCTTAGCCTCAGTTATATTTCTCACGAATTATTTTTCTTCAGTAATCCACCTGTGCATTTTCTTTATGTATTTTAAAGTTTACTTTCTGGTAAATGTAAATGTTAAAAAATTTGAGAGACTCATGGTTGGAATACCTATGATGTGCCAGGCATTCTTCTAAGGGTTGGTAATAAAGTCATCAGAAAGGCATAATCCTTGCTTATACAGAGTTTAGACAGTCTGAAGGCATTGGGCAATGACAGACATTGTTAAGATACGTTACAATAGGTGAAGTATAAGTGTGTAGCACAGGAGCACCCAGGACGGTCTCTAAGCTGGAGGAATTGAACTTGGGTTTGGGGAAAGCTTCTTGGTGGAGATGAAGTCTAAACTAAAATATGAAGGAAGAATTAGGAGTTAACCATGTAAAGGAGTTAACCATGAAAAAAATTTTTCAGGCAAAGGGAAATCTACGTACATAGGTTTGGAAGTAAGGAAGAGCATTGGTTGTTGGGGAACTGAAAATAGTTCATGGTTTCTTAAGGACAGGTTGGGAAGAGTAGCAAGATATGAGTGTAGAGAGGTAAGAATGGTTTTGAATGGCCTTGAAAATCAAGGTTAGAAGTTTGGATTTCATTCTAAAGGCAACAGAAGCCACTGAAGGAATTTGAAGGAAAGAGTTATATGAATAGATTTGGATTTTGAAAAGCATCACTGTGGCTTATCTCTTGCTATCTCTTATAGTCATGAAGTTACCTAGTTCTTTGATTTTCCCCTCTTCAATACATCTCGAGTCTTCCTATTTCTGTCCACCTTCACCTCCAGTTCTTGTTCATCTCTTACCTTCTAAGTGTCTGTCTTCTTTCTTGTTCCTTCAGGTCTGTTCACTTCCCTGCAGCCAGAATGTTATTTCCAAGGTGCAAATATGTTGGCACTTGCCTAAAACCGCACATAGCTATCCATAGACTGGAAGATGAAGGAAAACATTTTAAGTATAATTTAGTGTTTGTCAGTTCTAGGTCTTGTTACATGCTCACTCTAGTTTATGAGTTAGGGATGATGTTCAAGTGTTTGGCTTGGCAGCTGGATGGATAGTAATATTCATTCATATAGAGGATGAAAGAGAAAAGCAGATTTTGGGAGAAAGATGATGAGTTCATCCCCTGATAGGGATAATCTATCAAGACATCACCAGTTAAAATAAAATAAGATAAAATAAAAAAATACTGACTCAGTGGCCATAGCACAGTGGTTACAGTGCTAGTCACATCCACCAACGCTGGCAGGTTTGAACCCGGCCCGGGCCAGCTAAACAACAATAACAACAACAACAGCAACAACAGCTGGGTGTTGTGGTGGGCACCTCTGGTCCCAGTTATTTGGGAGGCTGAGGCAAGAGAATCGCATAAGCCTAAGAGTTTGAGGTTTCTGTGAGCTGTGACGCCACGGCACTCTACCGAGGGCGACATGGTGAGACTCTGAATCAAAAAAGAAAAAAAAAAGACATCACCAGTTAAAGGATGGGAAAAAGAGCCCACAAAGATGGGATTAGATAGAAACAATGTCTCATTAAATCAGAGAGAGATTTGAGATGGAGTGGAGTAAATGGTATTGCTTATATGCTGAACAAATATTTGTTGAATAACAGTTAAAAGAGATTAGAATCATTAACACTAAAAATGATTATTTTTTAAAAATTTTATCAGAAATACTGTTTCAAATTTTTAGTGACTTAGGTATTATTTTTAATGTTGAATTATTTTTTCTAGAGATTTAAGGAAAATTATTTCAAACTATAATTTTTTAGTTTTGCTGAGCTTACAGTAGACATATTAAATTCTTTCAGGTCCTGACATATTTTTTGGTCTTTAAAACAGTCTGTTTATATCTTTTACTTTTTATTTTAGGAAAATTAAGATGTGAAGCAGTTGTTGCTGATGTCCTAGATAAAGGATCTGGTTTAGTACTTCTTATGGATGGTAACGTATTTACAGTTCTTATATTACTATATTGTTAGAATTGATAGGCTTTGTTGATAACATAATACTTCACCATAGACATTGATTAGTAATTTTGTATTTGTTGTCTAGTTTATAAGAAAACAAGATAAATATTTTAAAACTCCTTAAGAAAAATAAGGAAGGAGAAGAAAGTAGACTGGGCTAGGGCTAGGGAGGGCAGGACATTCCAGTGGATTGAAAATAATGTAGCCAAAGCACAGAGGTGAGAAATGTGGCTTTATGGAGAATGTAACGGAAATGAAGCTTGCTGGAGCATGTTTTTGGCAGGAAGGAACATTAGATAGCTCTCAAGTGGTGATTAGGCTTTGTTATAGATATTCTCTTCTATGTTAGCTATTTGGAACTTGGAACATATTTAGCTGGTGAATTTTTTTTATACTTGGTAGTTGGATTCCTAAACTTGGGCTTTCATAAGTTCCTACTCTTGAACTTACAGTGTGCTTTAAACTACATAGCCAAATGCTTGTAATGGGAACAAAAGATTATAGTAGTTTAATAAATTTTGAAATACTCGTAATTAAATGTAAGGCAAAGCTATATTGTTTAAAATTTATTTTAAAGGGCGGCGCCTGTGGCTCAGTCGGTAGGGCGCCGGCCCCATATACCGAGGGTGGTGGGTTCAAGCCCGGCCCCGGCCAAACTGCAACCAAAAAATAGCCGGGCGTTGTGGCGGGCGCCTGTAGTCCCAGCTACTCGGGAGGCTGAGGCAAGAGAATCGCTTAAGCCCAGGAGTTGGAGGTTGCTGTGAGCTGTGTGAGGCCACGGCACTCTACCGAGGGCCATAAAGTGAAATTCCGTCTCTACAAAAAAAAAAAAAAAAAATTTATTTTAAAGTTTAAGAACAAAAGAAATAGATATTTATTGTTAATTATAGAAATAAAGAACAGTAGAAAATTTAATGTTTGGTATTTTGAATGTAGGCTTTGTCATTTTTGTTGTAAGTACATACATTATATTGTATATGTTGTTTTGGAACTTGCCTTGTTTTTACTTTATAATCTATTGAGAACATTTTTGATGTTCTTATTATGTATGTTTCTCCTCCTCTTCATTCTCTTCCTCTTCTTTTCCCCTTTTCTGTATTTCAGTTTTTGTATTTGTCATTCCAGATGTTGTCCAACTTTTTTTTTTTTTTGAGACAGTCTCACTTTGTCATCCTGGGTAGAGTGCTGTGTCATCACAGCTCACAGCAACCTCAAACTCTTGGGGTTAAGCGATTCTCTTGTCTCAGTCTCCCAAGTAGCTGGGACTACAGGCAGCCTCCACAACACCTGGATATTTTTTGAAGATGAGGTCTCACTTTGGCTCAGGCTGGTCTCCAACCTGTGAGCTCAGGCAATCCACCCACCTCGGCTTCCCAAGTGCCGGGATTACAGGTGTGAGCCATTGCATCTGGCCAAGTCCAACATTTTGCTATACTTTTCCTTGTTCTCTTTTAGTTTTTTCACCATTGCACCAAATTTAACATATTGTACAAGTCCTACAAAAACCTTGCATTAACTTTTCTAATTCTCTTGATTTATTCCATTTATTCAACTACAACTTGATAATGGGTTATAATATTTTAGAATTTGTAGCTAAAGTATAGATGAAATTAGGTATCCAGTTCCCTGCATGATAAATATAAAAATCTTATTTTAAATACAAATTACCATGCCTTTCCTTATTTTTGATTTAATTATATTTTTCTTTAGTATGCATTTCAAAATCGTATTTCTAGTTTTCTAGAGCTAGATAATACTCAAACTTTCACTAGTAAATTAGTGATTAAATAGAACAGCTGACATATTCATTACTTGCTTATTTGCTAATGCTCTCTCACATCATTTATTCACCGATTTATTAATTAATTTAATAAACATTTATAGGGTCCTTTTTTGTACTAGGTATTATTCTGATTGCTGTGGAATATGATGATGAGAAGAACAGCCATGATGCTGCCCTCATGTGGCTTATACCTTCATTCCCATTTGTTTCATCTTTTATATTCCATGGTCTTGAGGGTTTTGGCAGAATGTTTGAAAATTTTAGTGTGGTTACTTGCTGTACTTTCTAGGGGGATTGTTTGAAATCTTTGAGATAAATAGAATTGAAATATGAATGGCAGCTGGGGAGGTTTAAAAAGAAATGAAAGAAACTGCTATTTCATAGTTAAGAAAGGATTTGTGAAGCTCTTTTCTTCGTCTTTGGGAGTCTGGTAGTGTGTGAATGCATCACAACAAATGCTTTGTAATGCAAGCTTGGGCATCTGTAAATTACAGAACTCTCAGTGATTTGATTTGATTTTTGAAATTTAAAGGAATTGTTGAACCTGTCTTAGCTAACTAGTTATGTCTCTTGCTAATAGCTCCTTTTATTTTTTATTTTATTTGCTTTTCAGTCTACTCTTATTCTGGGGAGGAACTTATATGCTATAATCAGTTCTCTATCTTTGTTGTTGGCTCTGGAGGCTTTGGCGGAAAACGGACATCAGATAAAATTAAGGTAGGCCATGGCTTTATAATTACAATATATATGTGGTTCAGGATTCTTAATGAACAGCGAGGGTCCACTGACAGAGAGGAGGATTATCTTCCATCTCTGCTCCCCATGAGATAGCAAAACCAGCCATCCCTTTTCCTACTCTGCCTCCTCCTCCTCCCTCCCTCAGCCTACCTAATGTGAGGATAGCAAGAATGAAGACACTTGTGATGATCTACTTCTATATAATGAATGCTAAATATATTTTTTCTTACTTTTTTTCTTTTTTAGAGACAGAGTCTTACTTTGTCGCCCTCAGTAGAGCGCTGTGGTGTCATAGCTCACAGCAACCTCCAGCTCTTGGACTTAGGCAATTCTCGTGCCTCAGTCTCCCAAGTAACTGGGACTACAGGCGCCTGCCACAACACCCAGCTATTTTTTGTTGCAGTTTGACTGGGGCCAGGTTCGAACACGCCACCTTTGGTGAGCGTCCTACTCACTGAGCCACAGGCACCGCCCTGTTTTTTCTTCCTTATGATTTTTTTAATAAGTCTAGCTTACTTTATTGTAAGAATACAGTGTATATTGCATATAACAAACTAGATGTGTGTTGATTGTGTTATTGGTAAGTTTTCTGGTCAATAGTAGGCTGTTATTAAGTTGCAGGGGAGTCAAACTTATATGTTAATTTTGTACTGTGCAAGGGGTCTGTACCACTAACCCCTGTGGTGTTCAAGGGTTGTTTGTATTTTGATCTTCTCATATTACCATATACATAGTTTTCATAGAGTACAGTAGAGACTCGGTACCCCACATTTTGAAATAGAATGTGCTGTTTATGTTTATATATTTTATATGTATATGTAACATATTTCATATATAGAAAAGTCTCATTAAGTTAAATATACCCAAGATAATTACGAGAATGTTTAACTTTCTTGTATAGTTTTTGTAGCACCCCAAAATTTTTAGAAAAACCTAACACAAGTGATCCTTATGTAAATTAAAACTTGGTTCATTAATTAACTTCAGAATTTCCCTTGTATAAAACAATTCTAGTTACTCTTTAGTTCTTAAATTCCAAATATATTTTTCCTAAAAATGTTTTATAATTTGGATTTTATTATATGTTAATTTAACATGGCCTTTAAGTTATTTGAGGTAATAGATGATACTATAGTTATATTCTCCTGGAGTAAGTAGTGTATTATTTAGAGCAATATTGAGAGATACTTCTGGAATGGTGGCATAAGGAACTCTTGGACTGGACAACCATACTTGTAAAAAATTATTTTAAAACAACCATTTAAATGGTCTCTGGAAATTGTCCTATGGGCATATAGTGAATGAAGAAATATTTAGTTTTGGTAAGAGGAGTGAGACTCTGTGGCATTTGAGCTTCAACCCACTCTTTCTCCTCCTTTCCCTGGCTCACCATGACAGAAGCTATACCACCCAAGAACACAGGATCTTTCTGCCTTTAGATCCTGGGACAGGGCCCTGCTATCTTCCTGGGAGAGACAGGCTACTTGCTTTTCTTTTCTTTTCTTTTTTGAGGCAGAATTTCAGTATGTTCACAGCAACCTCCAACTCTTGGGCATAAGCGATTCTCTTGCTGCAGCCTCCCGAGTAGCTGGGACGACAGGTGTCTGCCACAACACCTGGGTTATTTTTTTAGTTGCAGTTGTCATTGTTGTTCAGCAGGCCAGGGCTGGGCTTGAACCTGTGTCAGCCTTGGCGTATGTGACCAGTGCCCTACTCACTGAGCTATGGGCGCTATCACCACTCGCTTTTCTTATCTCCACTTCCCCCCTCCCCCCATACCAGCTTGGAATTGCAGATGCTCTATTCTGGGTAAAAGTGGCTGACTTGTGGGGTTCTGTGTCTCCATCCACCCCTCACAGGATGGAGACTATACGTAGCCCATCTAAGGCAGGCTGAGAATACTGGGGCCCTAGAATACTGAAGCTGTCCTTGGTTCAGCTTTTCTACAGTGTGGAGGTTTTATGGTTGAAGAGGCAAGCTGAGAAGAACAGATGCTACCACCTGTCCAGCTCCCGTCTTGTAAGGCCTGAGTGTCCTTGAAGTGATGTCTGCCACTGTTGCCACCCCCATCTTTGCAGCAGTGGAGTAGAAGTTTTGCCTAGGGTGAGAGCAGCTGTGATAACAGAAGCTCTTCTCAAGGAAACTGACTCTTTTGGAATTCAATGTTTGGTGGTTCAGGCATAATGGACAGTTCCCTCAAAAAAAAAAAAAAAAAAGGTGACTGTAGTGGTAAACAATTAAAAGAAGGTTCATAGCTCCACAAGAGCAAGTGTAGCCCAGCTAGACATTTTGGAGAAAGAACTAGGGAAGGAGGCAGTTGAGAAAAGCCCACCAGGGATCATAGCAAACATCAAAGACCTCAAAGACCACCTCTGAGAAGAGAACTGAATTTAATCGGATCAGGTTGTGGAAGATTTTGTGCCCCAGGACATTGTTGAAAATCATGGAACAATCATCTGGCAATTAGTGGAGCCTAATAGCTGAGTATGATACCAAAAGCTGCAGATAACTCAGAGAGAGGCAGTCAAAGAAAGCTCTGCTAAAACCAGTGTCATCACAGGATGACCATGCTGACAACTCAAGGGGGACTCTCTGAGAAGGAATCTCAGAGGCTGTGTGCCGTGGGGGAAAGAAACTTATCTAAAATAATATAGCCAAGTTACTAAATAAATAAATAATAACAATCTCTGGAAGGGGAGGAGGATGAATATCTAGAGTTATTATATTATCTGAAATGTCTAGTTTTATAAACAAAAATTGTAAGACATAGAAGAAACAGGAGAGAGTGAACCATAGACTGGAAAAAGTACCAAAATAAAAACAACAATGAAATAGGTAGCAGAAACTGCCGTTGAGAAGACTTAGTAGGCAGAGACTTCAAAGCAAGAATTACAAATAATGTTCAGAGAACTAAAGGAATCCATGCTTAAAGAAGGAAAGTATGATGATAATGCCTTATCAACTAGAGAATATCAATAAACAGAAATTATAAAAAAGAATCAAATAGAAAATTTGGAGCTGAGAGTATAATAACCAAAATTACTATTGAAGGACCCAAATGTAGATTTGAGCTGTAGAAGAAAGACTTAAAAAAAAAAAAAACTTGAAGAAAGATTGATAGTTGTTGTATAATCTGAATAACAGAGAGAAAAAATATGAGGAAAAAAAAGAATGAGCAGCCTTAGAGAAAGGTGGAATATCATTAATTATACTAACACTCATATAATGGGTGTATCAGAAAAAGAATGGAGCAGGAAAAAATGTTTGAAAAAATAATGGTTTCTATTAAAAATGTTTACACATTCAAGAAGCTCAGCCAACTCCAAATAGACTAAATTCAAAGATATGCATCATACTATAAATGTTGCAAGCCAGGAACAAAGAGAAATTCTTGAAAATAGCTAGAGAAAAATGACTCAGAAAGGAACCACTGTACAACTAATAGCTGACTTCTGACTTCTCATCAAACACAGTGGAGGCTAAAAGGCACTGAGATATACTCAGAATGTTGAAAGGAAAAAAAACAACCAGTTAACCAAGAATCTTATAACCAGCAAAGCTATCTTTCTAATGCAAAATAAAGACATTTCTAAATAAACAAAAACTGAGAATTTATTGCTAACAGTAGTGCCTTACAAGAAATACTGAAGGAAGTTCTTCAAGTTGGTAGCAAGTGACCATATATAATTCCA
Source organism: Nycticebus coucang (assembly GCF_027406575.1). Taxonomy (NCBI): domain Eukaryota; kingdom Metazoa; phylum Chordata; class Mammalia; order Primates; family Lorisidae; genus Nycticebus; species Nycticebus coucang. The sequence goes on from NC_069796.1 coordinate 18,503,851, forward strand.
TTTATATGAAATATTAAAGGTAGGCAAATCTGTAGAGACAGATTAAAGGTTGCCATGGGCTGGAGGACAAAGGGGACAATGGAGAATGACTGTAGATGGGTATAGGGTCTTCTTTTGGGGAGATAAAAATGTCCTAAAACTGATTCTGGTGATGGTTGCACAACCCTGTGAATATACTAAAAACTATTTGATTGTACATTTCAAATGGGTAAATTACATATGGATTATGTCTCAATAAAGGTTTTTAAAAATTAATATTGATAAACACTAAATGAAAATTGTGTTTTGGGCCCACATTTTAAAAATTTTGTGGTCATTAATTGCTTATATGTGGGAAAATGACCTTGACAGGTATTAGATGGGAATTTTTAATGTGGTTTGTATTTATGTAGATAGCAACTTGTGAGTTATTAAGAACCCTGATGCAAGCTGTGCACTACACAAGCCTATGCAGTGGCCTTATCTCAGTGAAAAGCTTAGAAATAGGACGGAGGGAGGGGGGTGGGGCCTTGGTGTGTGTCACACTTTATGGGGGCAAGACATGATTGCAAGAGGGACTTTACCTAACAATTGCAATCAGTGTAACCTGGCTTATTGTACCCTCAGTGAATCCCCAACAATAAAGAAAAAAAAAAAGGAAAAAAAAAAAAGAAATATTATATTCACTGTTAAATCTTTCAAGCTTTTGTAAAGATGTTGTTAGAAAGGGAATAATCTGAGACTGTATTAGATGAAGTAAAAACAAGATGTTATTTGTTTTTCCTTTTTAACTGTATATTCTTTTAAAATATAGGACAATAAAGTATTGTAGACCAGCAAGGAATATAAATTCAGTCACATTTTCTAGGTATTTTTCTCTAGACATTATTATAACGATTAAACAGAAATTTATCATTGGTATCATTAGTTGTTTTGAGAGAAAATAAGAGCCAATGCCAAGCTGTGTGCCATAAACTGGTTGCTATTTTGTTAACAGTAAAACTGCGGCAGCACTGTCTTGAATGCCCTGTGCACTTATCTCCATAGCCATGGTTTACACATGATTTTGTAGAAAAGGGTGCTCAAAAAATTTTAAAATTATTATTTATTTTTGAAAATTTTGTATTAGGCAGCCCTCGGAAGTAGGACAGATTTAGAGAGTTCTCAGTACTGAAAAATTTTAAAAGATTGCTCCAGACCTATAGATTGAAGAATGAAGTCAGGTTCTCCAAAACTTTGAATGAACAGAAAATAACTTTAAATAAAATCTGCAAAATATACTGGATGCAGCTGAAGCAAAAAAGGGTTACAATTACAATTCATGCAGTGGCTTTGAAAACCAGTAACCTTTTATTATTTTCAGAAGCAGGAACTTTCCTTATGATCTTTTATTTATTATCATTTCTGGAAGGATTTATGAAGATAAATTTGGAAATGCATCTAAGCTTGTATTTTAGTAGCAAAAAAAAATCACCAAATTTTTAACTTCTTGAATAAAAGCTGACTTTATTGTAGAAAATTTACCAAACAGAGAATAAGTGAGTAATATTTTTATCTCTATTATAAATTATTGAAAAGTAGATATTAGGGTGGCACCTGTGGCTCAGTGGGTAGGGCACCAGCCCTATATACCGAAGGTGGTGGGTTCGAACCTGGCCCCGGCTAGCCGGGCATTCTGGTGAGTGCCTGCAGTCCCAACTACTTGGGAGGCTGAGGCAAGAGAATTGCTTGAGTTCAGGAGTTGGAGGTCGCTGTGAGCTATGAGGCTACGGCACTCTACCGAGGGTGATAAAGTGAGACTGTCTCTAAAAAAAAAAAAAGAAAAGTAGATATTAGCTACTTGAATATAATTCAGCTGACAAGAATGTTTTTATCTTTGCTTTGTTTTTATTTATCTTTTTTTATTTTTATTTTTATTTTTTGTAGAGACAGAGTCTCACTTTACCGCCCTCGGTAGAGTGCCATGACGTCACACGACTCACAGCAACCTCCAGCTTTTGGGCTTACACGATTCTCTTGCCTCAGCCTCCCGAGCAGATGGGACTACAGGCGCCCGCCACAATGCCCGGGTATTTTTTGGTTGCAGTTTGACCGAGGCTGGGTTTGAACCCGCTACCCTCGGTATATGGGGTCGGTGCCCTACTCACTGAGCCACAGGCGCCACCCATCTTTGCTTTGTTTTAAATCAGTCATACATTTGTTCTTGGGTACTTTGAGATGCTGCAAAGTTTTTTGTCAAATAATATTTTTATTTATTTTTTTAAACTTTTTTTTATTAAGTCATTTGTACATAGATCATAAATACATTTATGCCATTATGGGATTCAGTGTGTTGATTATTTGTACAAATTGGAGTGCTTACATCCTACTAATCAACATAGCCTTCACCTCTTTTACCCAATTACGGCATTAAGCCATTTGTGTTCTACACCTGATAGATCCAACTTATACTTGCAATATGCTCCATAGGTGTAGTCCCACTACTAACCCTCCCTCTATCACCCCACCTCCCTGCCTTCCCCTCTCCCTTCCCTTCCCTCCTTCATCCTAGGCTATAGTTATGTTTCATTTTTCTTTTTTTCTTTTATTTTCTTTTTTTTTATTGTTGGGGATTCATTGAGGGTACAATAAGCCAGGTTACACTGATTGCAATTGTTAGGTAAAGTCCCTGTTGCAATCATGTCTTGCCCCCATAAAGTGTGACACACACCAAGGTCCCACCCCCCCTCCCTCCATCCCTCTTTCTGCTCCCCCCCCATAACCTTAATTGTCATTAATTGTCCTCATATCAAAATTGAGTACATAGGATTATGTTTCATTTTTCATATGCAAGTGTGAGTGATAATAAGTTGGTTTTACAGTAGTACTAAGTACATTGGATATATATTTTTCCATTCCTGAGATACTTTACTAAGAAGAATATTTTCCAGCTCCACCCATGTAAACATAAAAGAGGTAAAGTCTCCATTTTTTTTTTTTTTTGTAGAGACAGAATCTCACTTTATGGCCCTCGGTAGAGTGCCGTGGCATCACACAGCTCAGAGCAACCTCCAACTCCCGGGCTTAAGCCATTCTCTTGCCTCAGCCTCCCGAGTAGCTGGGACTACAGGTGCCCACCACAACGCTCAGCTATTTTTTGGTTGCAGTTCAGCCGGGACCGGGTTTGAACCTGCCACCCTCGGTATATGGGGCCAGCGCCTTACTGACTGAGCCACAGGTGCCGCCCAGTCTCCATTTTTTTTAATGCTGCATAGTATTCCATGGTATACATATACCACAATTTATTAATCCATTCATGGGTTATTGGGCACTTGGACTTGGCAATTATGAATTGAGCTGCAGCGAACAATCTGGTGCAAATATCTTTATTGCCAAATGATTTTTGGTCCTTTGCATATACACCTAGAAGAGGAATTGCAGGATCAAATGGCAGGTCTGCATTTAGATCCCTGAGTGGTCTCCAAACTTTCTTCCAAAAGGAAGGTACTAGCTTATATTCCCACCAGCAGTGCAGAAGTGTTCCCTTTTCTCTGTAGTTTTGGGATTTTGTGATGTGGGCTACTCTTACTGGAGTTAGATGGTATCTCAGAGTAGTTTTGGTTTGCATTTCTCTGATGATTAAAGATGATGAGCATTTTTTCATGTGTCTGTAGACCATGCGCCTGTCTTGTTCAAAGAAGTTTCTGTTCATGTCTCTTGCCCACAATGAAATGGGATCACTTGTTTTTTTCTTAGTAATAAGTTTGAGTTCTCTGTGGATTCTGGTTGTTAGACCTTGGTCGGTAGTATAACTTGCAAGAATCCTCTCCTATTCTGAAGGCTGTCTATTTGCTTTACTTAGTGTGTTCTTGGCAGTGCAGAAGCTTTTTAATTTGATCAGATCCCAGTAATGGATTTTTGATGTTGCTTCAGTTGCCTGGGGTGTCTTCCTCATGAAGTATTCTCCCAGGCCAATTTTTTCAAGTGTTTCCTCTGCACTCTCTTTAAGAATTTTTATAGTTTCATGTCTTAAGTTTAAGTCCTTTAACCAGTGAGAGTCAATTTTTGTTAGAGGAGAAAGGTGTGGGTCCAGTTTCAGTCTTCTACAGGTTGCCAGCCAGTTCACCCAGCATCATTTGTTGAATAGGGAATCTTTCCCCCAATTTATATTTTTGATAGGCTTATCAAAGATCAAATGATGATAAGTGTCTGGGTTCACTTCTTGGTCTTCAATTCTGTTCCATATATCTACCTCTCTATTTTTGTGACAGTACCATGCTGTTTTAATCACTGTCAATTTATAGTATAGTCTGAAGTCTGGAAGAGTGATTCCTCCCGATTTGTTTTTATTTCTGAGTAATGTCTTGGCTATTCGAGGTTTCTTCTGTTTCCATATAAAACGAAGTACTAATTTTTCCAGGTCTTTAAAGTATGACAGAGCTGCTTTAATAGAGATCAAATTAAATCTGTAGATTGCTTTAGGTCAGGCATCCTCAAACTTTTTAAACAGGCCCGATTCACTGTCCCCCAGACCGTTGGAGGGCTAGACTATAGTTTAAAAAAAAACAAAACTATGAACAAATTCTTATGCACACTGCACATATCTTATTTTGAAGTAAAAAACAAAACAGGAACAAATACAATTCACAATGCTTCATGTGGCCCGTGGGCCACAGTTTGAGGATGCCTGCTTTAGGTAGTATAGACATTTTAACAATATTGATTCTTCCCAGCCATAAGCATGGTATATTTTTCCATTTGTTAACATCTTCAGCTATTTCTTTTCTCAGTTTCATAGTTCTCTTTATAGAAATCTTTCACGTCCTTAGTTAGATACAATCCCAGATATTTCATCTTCTTTGGCACTATTGTAAAGGGAAGAGAGTCCTTGATTATTTTTTCCCCTTGACTATTGTTGGTATATATAAAGGCTACAGATTTGTGAGTGTTAATTTTGTATGTTGAGACGTTGCTGTATTTCTTGATCGCTTCTAGGAGTTTTGTAGTTGATTCCCTGGGATTTTCCATATATATAATCATATCGTCTACGAAGAGTGACAGTTTTGATTTCCTCTGGTCCTATTTAGATCCCCTTGATTGCCTTCTCTTGCCTGATTGCAGTGGCTAAGACTTCTATTGCAATGTTAAAAAGCAGTGGAGACAGTGGGCATCCTTGCCTGGTTTCTGATCTGAGTGGAAATGATTTTAATTTTACTCCATTCTTTACGATATTGGCTATGGGTTTGCTGTAGATGGCCTCTATCAGTTTAAGAAATGTTCCTATGTACTCAATTTTGATATGAGGACAATTAATGACAATTATGGTTATGGGGGGGGAAACAGAAAGAGGGAAGGAGGGAGGGGGTGGGTGGGGCCTTGGTGTGTGTCACACTTTATGGGGGCAAGACATGATTGTAAGAGGGACTTTACCTAACAATTGCAATCAGTGTAACCTGGCTTATTGTACCCTCAATGAATCCCCAACAATGAAAAAAAAAAAAAAAAAAGAAATGTTCCTTCCATACCTATTTTCTTAAGCATTCTGATCAAGAAAGGATGCTAGATATTATCAGAAGCTTTTTCCGCATCAATTGGGAGAATCATATGGTCTTTGTTGTTTTTTTTTTGGTCTTTGTTTTTTAATTTGTTTATGTGATGTATTATATTTATGGATTTATGTATACTGAACTATCCTTGGGACCCTGGGATGAAACCTACCTGATTGTGATGTATAATTTGTTTGATGTGTTGTTGGATTCTGTTTTCTAGGATTTTATTGAATATTTTTGCATCAATATTCATTAGAGATATTGGTCTATAATTTTCTTTACTTTTTGGGTCTTTTCCTGGTTAGGGTATCAGGGTGATATTTGCTTCATAGAATGTGTTGTGAAGTATTCCTTGTTTTTCTATGTTTTGGAAAAAGTTTAGTAATAGAGGTACTAGTTCCTCTTTAAAGGTTTGGTAGCCTTCTGATGTGAAGCCATCTGGTCCCAGGCTTTTCTTTTGGGGAGATTTCTCATAGTTGATGCTATTTTAGAACTTGTTGTGGGCTTATTCAACATTTCCACTTCCTTATGGCTAAGTCTAGGAGGGTGGCATGTTTCCAAGTATTGATCTATTTCCTTCCGGAGAAGGAAGAATACTTCTGAGAATAGAGTTTTATGTAGCATTCATTAAGGATTTGTTGAATTTCTGAGGAGTCTGTTGTTATTTGGCCTTTATCATTTCTGATTGATGAAATTAGGGATTTTAACTGTTCTACTTCTGGTTAGGTCAGCCAAAGGTTTTTCTATTTTATTGACATTTTCAAAAACCCCTCTTTGATTGGTTGATCTGTTATATGATTCTTTTGTTTTAAATTTCATTTAGTTCTGCTCTAATTTTAGTTATTTCTTTTCTTCTGCTGGGTTTAGGGTTGGAATGTTCTTCCTTTTCCACTTGCTTGAGATATCCCATAAATATTAGTTTTAAGTGTTAGCATTAAGAGATCATAATATTATAATTCAATTGTTTTTGTAACTGAGTTTAAAATAATTATTTTATTTTGATGGTAAATTAAAACATGTAGGGGTTTAAAGGGCCAATTTTAAAGACCCTTTAAATTGTGAATTGTATGTCAAACTTTTATAGTTATCGTCATCTTTTGCATAGGGAAAACTATCTCTAACTTTTTCTCCTTTATGGCCTGGAGAATAGATCTGTTTATATAAATTTTTTTTTTGTTGTTGTTGTTTTTGAGACAAGAGTCTTACTGTGTCACCCTGGGTAGAGTGCCATGGCGTCACAACTCATAGCAACTTCAAACTCTTGGGCTTAAATGATACTCCTGCCTCAGCCTCCCAAGTAGCTGGGACCACAGGCACCTGCCATAATGCCTGGCTACTTTTTGTTACAGTTGTCATTGTTGTTTAGCTAGCCCAGGCTGGGTTCAAACCTGCCACCCTTGGTGTATGTGTAGCGCCATAACCACTGTGCTACAGGAGCAGAGCCCTGTTTATATAATTCTTTACATTAAAAAATGTCATTTGGCTCGGTGCCCATAGATTGGTGGTTAGGGCGCTGGCTACATATATCCAGGCTGGTGTGTTCAAACCTGGCCTGACCTGCTAAACAATAATGACAATACAACAAAAAAATAGCTGGGTGTTGTGGCAGGTGCCTGTAGTCCAAGCTGCTTGGGAGGCTGAGGCAAGAGAATCACTAAACCCAAGAGTTGGAGCTTGCTGTGAGCTGTGATGTTATGGCACTCTATTGACAGTTGCATAGTGAGACTGTCTCAAAAAAAACCAAAAAATGTCATTTTTGGAAATTGTAATGTATTTAAGCAAAGAGTTACGAAATTTTAAATGTAATTATCTCCCAAACATAAAATAACATTTTTAAAAGACCTTTTTGGGGTTGGGCACTGTGGGTCACACTTGTAATGCTAGCACTCTGGGAGGCTGAGGCGGGCCGATTGCCTGAGCTCACAGGTTCAAGAGCAGCCTGAGCCAGAGCAAGACCCCATCTCTAAAAATAGCAGGGAGTTGTGGCAGGTGCCTGTAGTCGGGAGGCTGAGGCAAGGGAATTACTTGAGCCCGGGAGTCTGAAGTTTCTCTGAGCTGTGACACCACGACACTCTATCAACGGCGACAAAGTGAGAATCTGTCTTAAAGAAAAGATCTTTTTGTCCAATTTGCCAAGTTTATTATGTTGGAATATGGTTGTTTATCAAGTACCAGTTTGAATAAAGTGAATGACGATACTATGTATTTAATATTTAACATTTAATGTCTTTTGATTTCAGGTAGCCGTTGCCATACCTAACAGACCTCCTGATGCCATACATAGAGATACCACCTCACTTAATCAGGTGAGATTATATTTTTGAAAAATGATAAATCCACCTGGTTAATGATAATTTTTATTTATGACTCTGAAACTATGTAACATTGTACATTAAAAAAGTGGTGCCTGTGTCTTCAACATAATTAAGAATAAAGACATACTTTCAGTGATTGGAAAGGTTTAGTTACCAATTTTTTCCTGATACCGAAAGAAAATATTAAATTTTTTATTAGTTAAGTAAAAAAGCATATGGCAGGAGAGTACTTGCCTTATAGTGAAGAATTTCATGAAAGCTTTAGACTAAGTGCTTGATAAAACATAGTTAAAAGGCAGTATTAATCCTCCTTTCCTCTTCAGGAAAGAAAGCAGTGCCATATTGTTTGGAAATAGCTTGTATGCTAACGTTAATGACAGGCAAATAAAGCATCTTAGCAGCAGTAGGTGATTTAATCATTTTTGTTTGGCACAAAAAATTTGTTTTCTGATGGAGGAGATAAAATGCCTTGTCAATTCACGAATCGTGTGAACATGTGAAGATTTGTTTAAGAAACAGAAGGCAACTATAAAGATGAGAAAAGCAAGTTTATTTTTGGGAGACCTTAAGATTCTTCTCTGTGGTGGCCAGAAGACTCACCAGGCAGATATAGCACAACATTCTTAAACCTCTGGAGTAATTCTGTTCATGAGCTTATAACAACAACAAATTAGTCATAAAGTTTGCTTATTTTTTCATTTTAATTTTGGTATATTTGATAGGAAAACTCCTGTAGTATTTATGTTTCCTAGGAAATAGAAATACAATTTCATGAACCAGAAAGAATTAAGGTTTATACATATGAATTGTATTTTTTTTTCTATACCATATAATCAGGTAGTAGAAAGAATATTTCCTTAATCCTCAAGATTTGTTTTGCCTTTAAATATATTTTTCATCTTTTGTTGTTTCTTATCAATTTCTTAAAAATATACTCATTTATGTTTATATGAGGCTTAATAAAGAAATTAATTTTCTTAGGGTGCTAAAGAACAGAAAAGTTTTATGGTTTCATGGTATAGAAAACCTAACAAATGCTTCTTTATTATTCCTGGGTTATACTGAAATAAAATGTGTCTGCTATAGAAAAAAAAAAAAAGCTGAATACTTTCCAAGGTTTGAATTTCTATACATAATAAGTAGAGGGGTTTTCTTTCTTTTGCTCTTTTTCAGATAACTAGAACTTTTTGTTAGCTCTTAGGCAGGGTTTAATATTTTGCTGTGTGACAAAAGACAGTTTTTATATTAACAATATTTTTTGTTTAAATAATGGTCACTTGGCATAGTGGTTACAGCACCTGCCACACCGAGGCTGGCAGGTTTGAACCCAGTCCAGGCCTGCTAAACAACAATGCCAACTACTACCAAAAAAAAAAAACAACAACAAATAGCCGGGCATTGTGGCAGGTGCCTATAGTTTCAGCTGTTTGGGAGGCCGAGGCTTAAGCCCAAGAGTTTGAGGTTGCTGTGAGCTGTGATGCCATGGCACCCTACTGAGGGCAACATAGACTCTTGTCTCAAAAAAAAAAAAAAATAATAATGGTCACTCATTATTTGGGTGAAGTTTTGACCATTTTGTATCATATGATCATTCAAAAATATGAAAGCTGTATAACATTTCTTCAAAAATAATTTACATAAAACTTTTATACATTTTATGGTATTTATGAGACATCTGAAATTGAATCCATGCTATAGGAAATACAAATCAAGTCGAAGTGTCATCTTTTGCCAAGGAAGGGACACTTGGATACTCAAGACGTAGAAGTCTGAACTAACTAGGACACCTATTCCAGGCAATGAATGACTAAACACAAGGATTTGATTTGTAGTGTAAATGCTGTACACATTCAGAGAAGGGATACTCACTGGAGAATGGTGTATGGAAGGGTTTGGTAGTCAAGATGTGACTTCACTGAACTAAGATGGTATGTGAGTACCCTCTCTCCAGATATGTAGGGCTTGCAGTGTGGTGGGGAAGGGGTTAAGAAATCATGTTAGTACACTGTAGAAAGGCAGATCTTTAAGGATGAGTGGAAATATAGAAAAAATATGGCATTGTAGCATATTCTGTGCTAGATATTAATGTTTACTTTTTAACCAGTAAGGAAACTGGCAGCCATGTACTTTTTAGCTCTACTAATATCATTTTTGGAATATTCTGTTTACAATGTCTTTAGGAGAGTTTCTTCATCTTTAAATTGATATGACAACACAGGTATACTTCATAGTTTTTCAAAATTAATAAAGAAAAGGCTCCAGTGCAGTGATTTAGAAAGCGCAAACAACAAGCAGATGTCGGGTGCCAGGCTCTGTGTTTGAGGGAAGGAGGACATATCCCCCTGTACTATTGGATTTCAGTTATTTTAAGTAATAGCTTAGTTACTATTAAATATTCTGTTCTCCATTGAAATATAATTACTAAAATTACTGCTGTGCTGAAGTGAAAGCCAGATACAGGCTCAAAAACAATTCTTCCATTGGGAGACCACTGTAGCCTGAGGACACCCGTTTGTGGGCCCATAAACCGTGAGAAGATCATGGATACTGATTGGATCATCTGGGTCACCTGCAGATACCTACTGGAAAGTATCATCTGCTGGGGTCGTGAAGTGCTGTTTAGCTCTATATTTAAATGCAGAGACTGATTGCATTTCTGCTGTTGCAGATACCAAGTCCTACCTCTTTAAGAATGTTCTTTTTCTCTAATTTTCATTTAGACTTTTGGGACCTTTAATGAACTCATTGCAAGTCATTGAAGAAAGTGACACAAGCATTCACCTTCTCATCTTGAAGGGGTCTGAGCATTCATTCATTTATTTATTTTTTTGAGACAGAGTCTCACTTTGTTGCCCTTGGTGGAGTGCAATGGTGTCATAGCTAACAGCAACCTCAAACTCTTGGGTGCCAGTGATTCTCTTGCCTCATTCTCCCAAGTAGCTGAGATATGGGCGCCTGCCACAACTCCCAGCTATTTTTAGAGACAAGGTCTCGCTCTGCTCAGGCTGGTCTTGAATCTTTGAGCTCAGGCAATCCACCTGCCTTGGCCTCCCAGAGTGCTGGGATTAAAGGTGTGAGCTACTGCGGCCTGGGTCCCAGCATTTAATTTCATTTCACTAGAATATTTTCATTATTTTTTATAATTCTTCTACTAAGTGATCACAGTATGTAATTCTCAGTTTTTAAAAGAAAAGAAACTCATACATCTTTTGGCCTCATAATCTGAAGGAGATGCCACCTGATACTCTTGGCTCCAGACATGGTTAGTCTTTACATAACATTTCAATAGTCTTGGAAAATTTAGCATAGCAATTGATGAGAAAAGGACAAAGTCTTGGAGGCAGACCCATAAGGGTCAAATTAATATGCAGATACATTAAGTAAATATTTAACTATTAGTCATTTTGTGACTTTCTCCATTTGTTACTGAAGAGTACGCTCTAGCTTAAACAATGCACAATTTTAATGCCAAAAAAGTATGGTGACCTTTCCCCTGTTGTTATCTAGGTCTTTCTGCTAATCCTACCTTATCTTAAACTAGTGATGGGAAAATTTGGACTAAGCAGAAATTTGATCATAACAGTAAGCTAGCAGTCTGTTTTCTTGCAAGGTGCACTAACGTTCAGGATTTAGTGTACTAGGAGAATTGAAGACGCCTTTGATGTTTATGTCTAGTAGTGTGTGTTCAATTTAAAACAGGCTTCAATTTAAAACACCCTATTAAGAAAGGTGGCATAATCAGTGAAACCTGGCTTATTGTACCCTCAATAAATCCCCAACAATTAAAAAAAAAAGGAAAAAAAAAGGTGGCATAAATTTTGCTTGGTTAGAAGAGGCTATAATCATTTACCTTATCTTCATTGTGTTTTAATGAGAGCAGATTGATGGATTTCTTTTTATGAATTTCTCCTTAGGCAGTAGTAACAGTGTTATACTCAGATATAATTCTTGGTTTCTTTTCCTATTATTTGACAATTTCCCCCCCCACTGATTTCAGTAGCAGGTGTTATAAAAAACATTAATATAGGTAATCTTTATTGTTAGAAATTATTTTTTAAGTCAAAACCTCAATTAGGAACATTATGATAACTTCTTATTTATTAACCAGCCATATTTCTTATTTTTCATTTAATGTATTCTAAGAAAACACTGAGTACTAGCTATATTTGTAATGCTTTCTCAGGCTGCGTTGTACCGCCTCAGTGGAGACTGGAATCCCTTGCACATTGATCCTAACTTTGCTAGCCTTGCAGGTGAGTTGCTAATAATATATATTAATGAAAAATATTGTCTATTAGATACTTATTTGAATAACAAATGACACTGCTACTTATGACTGGTAGTTTGAGTAACATCTTAGAAGTTGCTCTCTCCTTATCAGTTTTATACCATCATATGGAAAGGTAGGAGATAGTGATCAGAAAATGGTGCACTTGAAATTCAGATCATGATGCAGGGAAGCTCCTGCTAGTGCAAAGTCTAGGACAGGACCCTGGGAGAGGGTGTCTCAGTTATCACAAAGGACAAGGACTGGAGACCCAGTAAGGAATCTAAAGGTTAGGGAAGGATTATGTACCTCCATAGATAATGAAATCACATAGACGATTTCATGGTCACATCCAAAGCTAAGCAAAATAATTCTTTGTGTTCCTAGATCTCTCACATTCTTTTCTTGCTTTATTTTTTCTTTCATAATTTTCTCCTAGGAAATATTATTTATGAAATATTTTATGTGTTTCTCAAAATAGATGCTATGATTCATGCCAGTGCATTTTAAAGATGTATTTTTAGAACATCGAATTAACTATACTTGGATTTTAAAAATGAAATGTACAAAACAATTTAAAAAATTAAAAAAAGAGAGAAAAATGAAATGTGTCTATATTTAATGGAATTCTCTTAGCTCTCTCTCTCTCACTCTTGCTCTCCCCCCACTTTTTTTTTTAGGTTTTAACAAGCCAATATTACATGGATTATGTACATTTGGATTTTCTGCCAGGCATGTTTTACAGCAGTTTGCAGATAATGATGTATCAAGATTCAAGGCAATTAAGGTATATTGAATATTAGTTCCTTTTTCTATCTGCAGAGATGAAAAGGAATTTTAGTAACTTAATTTTAAAATAGGGACTGTACTGCAACAATATGCATTTTTATTTCAATGACTTAGTCAACAGCACATTTTCTTTTGTAGCTATAAATAGCTGTTACATGTGCCCCATAAAGAATATCATAAAATTTTATGATTGTAACAGATTAATTGGATTGTTTTATAAATTAATTAGGTGCGTATTATATCAAATCAGTAATGTGTCTTAAAAGATCAAGATTTACTTTTTTTTACTGTCTTATAATTTGTCTTAATTTAATTGAAAATGTTAAGTGACTATATTTGAACTCTAATAAACATACACCTGCAGCATTTTAATTTTTGTACTTACAGGTTAATTTTAAGTTTTTGTCCATTATAAATAACAAGGAAATACGCATCTATCTATGCCCACGTTAATGTAAGTCAAAAGATGTATATTTTAAAAAAAGAGTTCAAAGCAATGTCAGATAGTTCCAAAAACTTTTATTAGTTTATGTTCCATGCAGCAGTGCAAAGGCATTTTATTTTTATTTATTTATTTATTATTATTATTATTATTATTTTTAGAGACAGAGTCTCACTTTGTCACCCCTGGTAGAGTGCTGTGGCGTCATAGCTTACAGCAACTTCCAGTTCTTGGGCTTAGATGATTCTCTTGTCTCAGCCTCCCAAGTAGCTGGGACTACAGGCGCCCGCCAGGATGCTCAGCTATTTTCTTGTTGCAGTTTGGCCAGGGCCAGGTCTGAAACCACCACCTTCTGTATATAGGGCCGGTGCCCTACTCACCAAGCCACAGGCGCCACCCTATTTATTTATTTTTAAATGAGTTCTGTTGTTCAGGTTGGAGTGCAGCGGTGTGATCACAGTTCACTGTAGCTTTGAAATCCTGGGCTCAAGTGATCCTCCTGCCTCAGCCTCCTAAGTTGTTGGGGGTACAGGCATGAGCCCCTGTGCCTGGCAAAAATGCATTTTCTGATGTCTTGCACTTGTTAATGCAGATTATTCTAATACTTTTCATTTTATTACCACTCTTTTTATCCAATAATGTGTGCACAGAACAAATAAAATAATATAGAAATAAAAAATGGAATTATTTTGCACTGTGTACTCAACCTAGGCCTTGTTCCCCAATACTTTTAAAAGTTGTTCTGGTGGTTACCTACATAACCCTACCTAATATGATTTTAATTTTATTTCTTGATTTGTCAAGATAAAACACTGTTCATTCTGTACCTAGAAAGACAAAGAATTAGCTTACTTATACTTAGCTATAGCCCTTTTCTACTAATTTTATCATGTTATTTATAGGTCTTTTATAAATTTAATTACGTTTAAATCTTTGTTTTCTTTCTTTTATGCTTTCTACCTTCCTTCCAGTTTCTTTACCCACAAGTAGAAAAGTTTCATTTTAAATTATTTTAACCTCACACTTCTTTTTGTTTTAAAGGCTCGTTTTGCAAAACCTGTATATCCAGGACAAACTCTGCAAACTGAGATGTGGAAAGAAGGAAACAGAATTCACTTTCAAACCAAGGTACGAGTAATAGAGTGAGAGGTACTTTGTTTTGTAACCCTTTCACCATGCTTTGTCACTTTGTTCTATCTGGCTTTTTTTTGGTTAGCATTGTAGATTTGAGACAAAACTTAGTTGTTTTTAACCAGTGGTAACTTTAATTTTTTTTTTTTTTTTTGGTTAGCATTGTACATTTGAGACAAAACTTAGTTGTTTTTAACCAGTAGTAACTTTTAATTGAAAATAAGTTGCATCTTGTCTTTTATTTTCTTTCATTTTCAACCAAATAGATACCTATATAACAATGGCCCACCCCTTGTGAGACCTCAGAAGGGTCAAATGGTTGACCAACCATGTCAACCAGTCAACCAAGTCATTCTCAAAATATAATCTTCAAAAAATTAAAGGTGTGACTCAGACAGATTATAACAAAGACACAGTAAAAATGTATTTAACTCATTAATGAAAGATCTTACAACATGATAAAACTGGTTCAAAGAGAATTAATTAGAATAACAGTTTATACAGATTAAGAGGAAAGTCATTCTAAAATACTTTTTCTGAGTTAGAGACAAATCTAGTTAATATCCCACAGAACAATATAATCATATAAGTTATGGTCATCTTTTTTCTAGACACAAATAATGTGCATCTTGATGACACAAAAATGTACAAATTAACATTTTTCATCCCAGAATCTGGGCCTACTTAATGTTAAGTGACAAGCCAAATAAATGTATCTCTTTATAGAGTTAAGTAATTTGGAGGTGAGGCTGTTAACAATGCTCCAGTGAAATACAAAAAGGACATGCAATCATCATTTTATCTGTGAGTTATTAAAAGGTAAATTTTGTTAATATGTAGTAGAGTTGTCCAGATTAATATTGTTTGGCCTGATCAGTTTTTACTATATAGAGCAGGTTAAACAACTCCAGCAATAAGAGTAAGAGCTTCCATTTATTGAGAATCTATAAGCAGGTGATAATGTCTTTAATCTGCATAGTAAGTCTCCATTTAAATACAAGAAAATCTAGGTTCATAAGAAAATCTAGATGTTCTAAAAGACTTGCTCATGGTCACACAGTAAGTGGTTGAGCTGGATAGAAACCCTGCCATCGCTCCAAAGTTTAGATCCCAGGGCCCTGAGTTTCTTTATTGTATCCTAGGGCCCTGACTTTATTGTATCATGTTTTCTTTCACAAATTGGGAACTTTGCAAACTTGTTATTCTGTGGTTGCCTTATTCCTGATTCCTCCCTGCTGCTTGCAGTATCATTTTCCTGCTTAATTTATATATACTGCTAATTTCACTCTCAGATTCCTCCTGTCTTTTAGGCTTCAGTGGAATCTTTACCTTGGTTTTAGAGACAGTCTCTTTCTGGGCTGCTCTTTCTTACCTGTGTATTCACAAATACTGACATTCCCTGAAACCCTCTTAAAATTAATGTCTGTGCTACACATTTTGGAGCACTCCTTTTTTCTGGTTGTGAAAATTTTATTTTTTGAATAAGATTATGAACTCTAGAAGTGTTGAGAACCGTGACTATAGTACAGGAATTTGTTTTCTCACAATTCTAGTAATGATCAGTACATAAATAATTTCTCTGGATACAAATTTGAAAGGCTGAGAAATGCTTTAAAATCTAAATATGGTACATTCTTGGCATTTTTAAAATTCTAAGCATGGCTTTTTATCATTTTAGTGTATTTGCTGTGTTTTTCCTGATTGGTTAGATGTATTCTTCCTTCCCTCTCTCTGTCCCTACTGTGTTCCTTCCTTCTTTTCTCTTGTATTTTAAGAAATATTTTAAACCAATATTTTAAAAATAATATGTTTGACTTGGTTACAAGAAAGTAATTTGTGAAGTGTACTTGTTCATCAATTGTCTCTTTTTATGTTTTTCACTGTATACAATTTGAAGTAAAATGAGCAAATTGTTTGAAAGATTTTTTTCTACAAAGTATAATGGGCATAAAATCAAGGAAAAAATGATTTCATTGATTGTTAAAAATCGAAGTTTTACTACTACCTTAATTTTTTGAAACTTATTCTAATCTGTAGCAGTACCATGGTTTTTTTTATTTTTATTTTTTTAAGACATAGAGTTTCAGTTTATCGCCCTCTGTAGATAAGTGCTGTGGTGTCACAGCTCCCAGCAACCCTCAACTCCTGGGTTGAGGCGATTCTTTTGTCTCGGCCTCCCCAGTAGCTGGGACTACAGGCACCCGCCAGAACGCCCGGCTATTTTTTGTTGCAGTTTGTCTCAGGCCGGTTTCGAACCCACCACCCTTGGTATATGGGGCTGGTGTCCTACCCACTGAGCCACAGGCACCGCCCAACAGTACCATAATTTTTATGAAAAAAATGCCATTGAAATAATTTGAAATGAAAGATTAGGAATTTGAATTTGAGTTCCTTTAATGACTATTTTGATAAAATAGGCATTTAGTTTATGCTCTATACACTGCCTATTTGAAGTAAGACCTACATTAAACAACTCCAACAATAAGGGTAAGAGCTTCCATTTATTGAGAATCTATAAGCAGTTGATAATATCTTTAATCTGCATAGTAAATCTCCATTTAAATACAAGAAAATGTAGGTTCTTTAAGAACACTATTGTTGTCTGTTCCTAGCCACTTTGTTCTACATTAACAAAACAAATGTACTCTGAGGACCACTACCTCATGTTGATATTGTGCTGTGCCCTTTACTGTATAAGAATTTAGCATAGGCCGGGCGAGGTGGCTCCCTCCTGTAATCCTTGCACTCTAGGAGGCTGAGGTGGGTGGATTGCCTGAGTTCACAGGTTTGAGACCAGCCTGAGCGGAGTGAGATCTCATCTCCAAAAATAGCCAGGCATTGTGGCAGGCACCTGTAGTCCCATTCTTCTTGAGGCAAGAGAATTGCTTGAGCTCAGGCGTTCGAGGTTGCTGTGAGCTATGATGCCATGACACTACCGAAGGGCGATAAAAATGAGACTCTGTCTCAAGAAAAGAAAAGAATTCAACATAGAGGTCTGGGCGCCGTGGCTCATGCCTGTAATCCTAGCACTCTGGGAGGCTGAGGTGGGTGGACTGCCTGAACTCACAGGTTCCAGACCAGCCTGAACAAGAGTGAGACCCTATCTCTAAAAATAGCCAGGTGTTGTCGTGGGTGTCTGTAGTCTCAGCTACTCAGGGAGCTGAGGCAAGAGAATTGCTTGAGCCCTTGAGGTTGCTGTGAGCTGTGATGCCACAGCACTTTACCAAGGGCGACAGAGTGAGAGTCTGTCTCAAAAAAAAAAAAAAAAAATCAGCACAGAGTTCCCATTTATTTAGATTTATAAATGAATTCTATTTATAAGAGTTAACTTCTTTGGGCTGGGCGCAGTGGTTCATGCCTGTAATCGTAGCATTCTGAGAGGTCAAGATGGGAGAAACACTTGAGCTCAGGAGTTCGAGACCAACCTGAGCAAGAGCAAGACCCATCTGTACTAAAAATGGAAAAACTAGGTGGGCATTGTAGCTGGCCAGCTGCTTGGGAGGCTAAGGCAGGAGGATCACTTGATCCTAGGAGTTTGAGGTTGCTGTAAGCTCTGATGACACCATAGCGCTCTAACCTGGGCAACATAGTGAGACTCTATATCAAAAAAAAAAAAAAAAAAAATTCATTCCCTGGTTTCTTATTAGACACACTTTACTTATGTTTGAAAAAAATAATCCCCCCAAATACCAATGCCCAGACTCTATCACATACCATTTAAATTGGGGTTTGCTCCTTGAACCTTAGGCCACTGACTCAAAAGGGCTGAGAAAATAAGAAAAAAAAATAAAATAAATTGGGATTTGGGGGAGATGAGGCTTGGTCATAGGTATTTTTTAAAAGGCCTCCCATACAGAGTTAATAACAGCTGTATTATGTCAGAAAGCCTTTGTTTGTATTCATCTTGGCATTTACTTTATCAGTCTTCTATTTTGTTTGGATTATTATATTCCTTTTCATATGAGGCAAAAATATAAATTTCTTTTAAATGACTTTATAATGTTCACAATGAAATTGTGTTTCCATTGGAATCATTAGAGTGAACTCCTTTTCTTCTACCCCTTACAAGGTCCAAGAAACTGGAGACATTGTCATTTCAAATGCCTATGTGGATCTTACGCCAACATCTGATGTTATGCCAACATCTAAGACACCCTCTGAAGTAGGTCATAAAATTGGTATCCAAGTTACTTCTTTACTTACGAATTTCAGTTAAGATCACTTTAAGAATGTTCAGCCTACCTTAGAAAATCAAGAGCTGTGAAGCAATTCTTAATTCTTAAAGCAAAGGACATTAATTAAAAATTGCTTGGAACAAACAGAATACTTAGGCAACTTACAAATTAAAGAAAAGTTTTTTGTGTGTGATACTGGGATATTTTGCAAGAGAAAACAGTTTTCCAGTTTTAGGGTAAATGAATCACTTGTTTAATGAGAAATCTTAAGCAAACAATATTTTGGGAGAAAAATAAATTAAAAAGTTAAATGTCCTAGTGATGGTTTCCACCTGTAATTCTAGTATTTTGCAAAGCTGAGGCAGGAGGGTTATTTAAGGCTAGGAGTTTGAGACCAGCCTGGGCAACATAGTGAAACCCTGTCTCTACAAAAAAATAGAAAAATCAACCAGGCTTGGTAGTGTGCCAATTATTCAAAAGGTTGAAGCAGGAGGATTGCTTGAGCCAGGGAGTTCGAGGTTACAGTGAACTATGATGATGCCATTGCACTCTAGCAAATATAAAAATAATAGCGTGTATTATTTCTTAAAACATTTGTGTTATTCTTTGTTACTATGCTGAAACTTTTGGTAAAAGTCTTTCTATTCTGTCTCTGAAATACTAACTTTGTAATGTTGAAGTTTTTATACCCATGATTTTTAATTGTCTGGTGTAAACCATATTATGACATAACTGACTAAAAATTAAAATCCCTTAAGAGTAATGTAAAAGCAAGAACCTAATAGGTATTAGAACTAGAAAGAAATATAGACTTCACATAATTTTAGTCCCATTTTCAAATAAAAAAAATGAAACCACAGAAGTTGATTGATATGTCTAGCATCTTCCAGAAGTTAGCTAGGATACATGTTATCTAATTTACTTTTACATATCATTTACAAGTTAGTTTACCTTAAAATATTATTTCTGAATTCCAATAAAAATGCAGTCCTCTTACTAAGAGGGCTGATGTTCTGGATGATATACATAAATACATGCAAAGTATGAAAGTAACCTAATATGAAAAATACTAGTTTAACTGCCCTATTTATGTGCTGATTTTTTTAAAGATCAATTTTATTACATGTATATTTTGTAATCATATTCCCCTTGAATTATTTTTAAAGAACTTTTAAAATTAATTTTTCTCTTTTTCTAGGGTGGGGAGCTTCAGAGTACCCTTGTATTTGAGGAAATAGGTCGCCGCCTTAAGGATTTCGGGAATGAGGTGGTAAAGAAAGTAAATGCTGTATTTGAGTGGCATATCACTAAGGATGGAAATAT
The DNA here is from genome assembly GCF_027406575.1 of Nycticebus coucang. Lineage (NCBI taxonomy): Eukaryota > Metazoa > Chordata > Mammalia > Primates > Lorisidae > Nycticebus > Nycticebus coucang. The sequence goes on from NC_069796.1 coordinate 18,523,800, forward strand.
TGCAGCTAAGTGGAGTAAGTCATATCTCTAACTTTATAATACTCTAGGAGAACATTTTTTCTTTTTCTTTCTTTTTTTTTTTTTTTTGTAGAGACAGAGTCTCACTGTACCACCCTCGGGTAGAGTGCTGTGGCGTCACACAGCTCACAGCAACCTCTAACTCTTGGGCTTACGCGAGTTTCTTGCCTCAGCCTCCCGAGCAGCTGGGACTACAGGCGCCTGCCACAACGCCCGGCTATTTTTTGGTTGCAGTTTGGCCGGGGCTGGGTTTGAACCCGCCACCCTCGGCATATGGGGCCGGCGCCCTACTCAGGTGAGCCACAGGTGCCGCCCTTCATTTTCTTTTTTTTTTTTTTTCCTTTTTTTTTTTGAGACAGAGTCTCACTATGTCACCCTGGGTGGAGTGCTCTGGCCTCACAGCTCACAGCAACCTCTAACTCTTGGGCGTAAGCGATTCTCTTGCCTAACTCTCCCAAGTAGCTGGGACTACAGGCGCTCGCCATAATGCTTGGGTATTTTTTGGTTTCAGTTGTCGTTGTGTAGCAGACCTGGGCCAGGCTGGAACCTGCCAGCCTCAGTGTATGTGGCCAGTACCCTACCCACTGAGCTATGGGCACCACCCGTAGGACAACTCTTAGTAAATAAAGTATTGTTGTTATAATTAACACATTAACTCTCATGGGAATTGTATTTACCTCACACAAATTCTGAGTCTGGGGCCTCATGAGCATATAACTCAGACGTCTCTGCTTTGTGGTATGCAGGCAACTATGTAGCCCAAGACCTTCACACATCCCCGTGTTTTCAAATGCCATATTCTCATCCATTGCCTCATCCACCTGCTAATGCTGTGAAGTCTATCAAATTGTTGGAATTCTTTCAGGGCCTTAATGATAATGTAAATATAGAGCTAAACTCACCAGTAAAATATTACTTGATGTTTAAAATAAATTCTGCCAGTAAAAGGAAATGAATACAATCTGTTTCTTCATTTTCAGTAAGATTAGCCGTGAATTTTCAGGTGATATAAACTCAAGGTGATGTGGTGTGTGACTTTCCTACAAGAGTCATGCGGATGAGGATTCTCTCCCACAGGAGGATCTCACGTGTGGTGTGGGAGTCTCCCTGCCCTGAATCACTGTAGAATCATAAGTTCTACTCCTTCACTCCAAATCTCCATATTTTTGTATTTCTGTATTTTGTATTTTTTTAAATAACAGAAAATATGTAATCTATAGATGGAATAATTATATCACATTGCAAACTATAAAAATGTATGCATTTCGATTTTACCTGTATATTATGAAGAAAAAGTGACATGCATTGGTTTCGTCCTATTTTTCCCAGCTATTGACCTGAAAAATGATTCTGGAAAAGTGTACCAAGGCCCTGCAAAAGGCTCTGCTGACACAACCATCATACTTTCAGATGAGGATTTCATGGAAGTAGTTCTGGGAAAGCTTGACCCTCAGAAGGTAACGTTCCCAAAATGTTCCCAAACTCTATGAGTTTGCTGTAATACCCAGTGCATCTCAGTGCACAGTTTGGAAACTGTGGCAATATGGAGGTATGGGTAGGACTTCATTTAAGAAATATTGTGATTCTGTAATTCTTCTTCTAGAAATCTAGCCTAAGAAGATAGGAAGATTTTTATGCAGAATTCTTCACTCTGCAGTAACCATCAAATGTTGGTATTTACTTCAGATAATGAGGTGTTCTTATTTTACATTGAAATTCCCTGCCAGACTTTGGTACTTGGCAGGCTGGTCTAAGTGCCACCTCTTTCCCTGCAGGAGCTGCAGACTATCATTCCTGTAACTGCTTGGTAAAAGCAGTCTTAGTTTTGAAATTCCAGTCCTCTATTTGAATGCCTGGCATTTGGTCTCGATTGAAAGAGTTCTTCCTTATTATTTCTGGGATTTAAAGGTTTTGCTTTACTTCTAGTTGATGAGGGTTTGCTTCTGAGAGTAAGTTTCTGTTAGTTAACAAGCAGGAGGCATTGTGAAACAAAGATCCCCTGAGTTTTAAGTCCCGGCCCTTCCTTTTGATGGCTCTGTGGCCTTGAGCAGGTTATTGAAGCTCTCTGAACTTCAGCTTTCTCGTCTGTCTGCTAGGGCAGGAATTAGGGATGCTTTGACTTCAAGTTAATGGCTGTGATTCTTAAGTGCTGTTGTATTTGTGGAGCTACTTTATAAGGCTAAGTGTATGGGGAGATTACTATTTTTTTCCATCTAGCTAAAAATCTAGGGTTTTTTACTTTATATTTTATATAAGCTAGAAAAACTATGATTTATTTTTATTTTGCCAGTAGGTAATGCTCACAAAGGGAGGGATTAAGCGATTTGTTTCTGTAGCAAGTCAGATGGAGAGATAGTGCAGAAACTCTCTGTCTTTTAACATGCAAGCCTTTTGTTTGGTAGAAATGAAGAGCTTTGTATGCTTTTACCACATGTCAAACACCAAGCTAAGAACTGTACACATGATTTCAGTTAACTCACTCAACAAAGTTGTTTAGATATGTTTAGATATTGTTGTCATGCATTCTTACAGAGGAGGAGACTGAAGCTCAGAGAGGCTGAGTAATTTCTTCCAGTTTACCTTGCTAGTAAGTGGTAGAGCCTGAATTTTAGCCCAGGCTTCTGATACTATGGGTATGGTTTATTCACCACAGTATTACACTGTCTTATTTTGTTATTATAATAATGGCTTTGGGGTGGTGCCTGTGGCTCAAAGGAGTAGGGTGCCAGCCCCACATACCGGAGGTGGGGGGTTCAAACCTGGCTCCGGCCCCAAAACTGCAAAAATAAATAAATAAAATAATGGCTTTTTATTTCATGAAGATGTAATAAATATTTTTAATCTGCTTTCAAAAGTTCTGAATTGAATATTTTTATTGGTAGGAAATAAGTGTAGCCCTTTATTTATATAGTGTCACATTCACATGTAAGAATACATAGAGTAAAGCCAGGAGTACAGGTTGAAACAGAACTCCAGGTCTGTCAGTTCAGATGAATTATTCTAGGGTATTCTACAATATGTAGAAATCACCTTTTTCTCTTTTCATATATATCTAAAAGTATGGGTGCTATCATTATCATTACATTATCATTGCTAGATAAAAGTTGTCTTTGTTGTCCAGAATTATTAGCTCACTTGTATTTAGCCTGAACAATGTTCTTTCAAAAAAATAAAAGGGGGCTGGGCGCCGTGGCTCAGGCCTGTAATCCTAGCACTTTAGGAGGCTAAGGCAGGTGGATTGCTGAGCGCAAAGGTTTGAGACCAGCCTGAGCAAAAGCGAAACCTTGCCTCTAAAAATAGCTGGGCGTTGTGGTGGGTGCCTATAGTCCCAGCAATTTGGGAGGCTGAGGCAAGAGAATCACTTGCACCCAAGAGTCTGAGGTTGCTGTGAGCTATGACAACACGGCACTCTACCAGGGGTGAGAAAGTGAGACTCCTGTTTTAATAAATGAATAAGTAAATAAATACATAAATAAATAAAAGGCCGGGTACAGTGGTTCACTTCTGTAATCCTAGCACTGTGGGAGGCCCAGGTGGGTGAATTGCTTGAGCTCAGGAGTTCGAGACCAGCCTTAGCATAAGCGAGACCCATCTCTACTAAAAATAGAAAAACTGAGGCAAGAGAATTGCTTGAGCCCAAGAGTTGGAGGTTGCCGTGAGCTATGATGTCATGGCACTCTACCCAGGATGACAACTTGAGACTCTGTCTCCAAAAAAAAATTAATTAATTAAAATAATAAATAAATAAAATAAAATAAAAATAAATAAATAAAATGTAACCTGCTAACAGTTGGTACTTTTCCTCCTCTCCTTTCCAGGCATTCTTTAGTGGTAGACTGAAGGCCAGAGGGAACATTATGCTGAGCCAGAAACTTCAGATGATTCTCAGAGACTACGCCAAGCTCTGAAGGGCACAATAATTACTCTCTTATCCAAATAAGCTTGATTATTCTGGGGAAGTGATCAAAACTAAAATGCTGAAGAATTGCTTAACATTTTCAGATTTCAGGTAACTTTCAGATTTTCATTTTCTACTAATTTTTCATGTATCATTTTTATGAGGAATTGTATATAAACTAGCACAAAATTATTCTCTGTTGTTAGATCTGTATCTTCATAATAAAAACTTTTCACCCAATTCTACTTTCTTTAGAATTTGTGCTAGCGTTTATAAGTTCTTCATAATAAAAACTTTTCACCCAATTCTACTTTCTTTAGAATTTGTGCTAGCGTTTATAAGTTGAAAGGAAATTAATGAATAAAAGCCCATTTGATAACTTTTATACTTCATTTCTGTGTCATTTTCTGTTCTTGAATTTATTAATGCCCCAGTGTTTTAAGGTGAGTTTCTGTGTACGTACCTAGGTCTCACACTTTGTTATGTAATAGTCTTCTGCTTTAAGGCAGGAGAAGCATCTTTGTGCTTCCACATAGTTTTCTTCTCCGCTCCACTTTGCTATAAATTCTTTACTTTCAAACCATGCTTATAAAGCTACTAAGTATATAGCTTTCTTGCATAATCAGGGCCTTAAATCATAAGGATGGTCCGTAGCAAGTACTGCTGTGTCGGGTGAAGTGTGCTAGAAAATGCTCCTGTGTGATGGATTGGCCGCAGCAGTGAGCAGCAATGTGTGGGTCCGGCAGTGAGTTTCAGTCATGTAGCGCCTCTCAGGAGGATGTGTGTGGGTGGCTGCTGCCAGCTGGATTCCTTGGGAAGCTAATTTTGAGATGGAGATTCATAGGCAGGAGGATGATTTGGGAGCACTCTTAGGATCTATCTACCCTTGTCAGGGAAGCCAGGGCTGGGTACAGAGAGAAATTAGGCTGCAGTGCACTTACCACCAGGCTTCAACCCGTCTTTAGGGCAGCACTGAAGCTGGGATAGCCCATCAGAATTGTCTTGAGGCAAATAGTCATTGGTTATGGACCTTGGGCAAAGCAACAGAGCTGTTCCTGGAGTTAGCTTATAATCAGCTGATAATCTTCCCAGCAGCTGAGAGAATATGATCTTTAGTCCTGAAGTAGCCCTTGAGGAGCTCAGTATAGTGTTTTTTTTTTAGGACAGAATAATGTAAATTAAGGGAAGTAGAGTTTGGGGATCAGGGGAGAAGATCTTAAAGATCTGAAATCGTAATATAACAGTGATAAACAGAGTAGAGGACCTTAGTATGTTACTGTTGATTTAATGAATGAGGAGGGTAAGTAGAAGGCAGAGAGAAAAGTTAGATATTGTCATGAATTCTGGATAGTACTGTAAATGTCAGTTTAGAGGGATCCATTGTTCTGGCAATTGAATTTTTAAAAAAAGCAGTAGTAGTCCATTAATGTTGATCTTTTTATTGTACTAAATAGCTGTTGTTCCTATCAAGCTTGGAAAAGTTTAGTGTCCAAATAGAATTACCATATTAAATCACATACCACCATACATTAATGAAAGTGTTGATTACATACCATAAATGCTTAAAACATACATTAAAGGAGTTATGTTTTAATTATCTTATTTATCCGTCTCTGTCTCTCAAAAGGTCAGAGGGCTGCTTGAAGGCAGAGTTGGCAGCTCCTTACTAGTCCTCGTGTGCTTGGACCTTTGTGTAATATTTTATATTATCAAATGCACCATCGTCCTTCATCCTTTACTTCTTTTTTAACTTCTAGTAAGAAATATATTAACTTCTTTTTTTTTTTTTTTGTGGTTTTTGGCCAGGGCTGGGTTTGAACCCACCACCTACGCCATATGGGACCGGCGCCCTACTCCTTGAGCCACAGGCGCCACCCCAAGAAATATATTAACTTCTTAATGAGCTTGTGAATCTTTCTGATTTCTATTTGTCTCTTTTGTGATTTCCTTTGACTACAAATGAAGTTGAATTAGAGGCTCCAAGGTTTTTTTTTCTTCCAAACACCAAGTGGCACCAGGATGGCCAAAAAGGAAAGTAGGTGTTTAGCATAAGCCACATTGTACATGCCAGTTGGGGCACATGGAAGCCACTCAGGAGGGGTGGTGGGAACCTTTCTGAAATTTAAGCTAGCAGAAAGCAGCCAGAGGCCAACCTCAGAAGCACACCGTTTATGGGTAGCAGTCCCAGGGCCTGCTTTGCTGACTCTTCCCTGTAATGATAGGATCAGCCCCGCTCAAGCCACATAGCCTCAGAGTGCATCAGGAGTGGTGTCAAAGGAAACTTGGAGTACTGGGAAGCCAAATCACAAATGTCCTCCCCAAGGCTCTTTGGTTCTCCAAAGTGGCTTTTTTACCCTATCACTTGGGTAATAGTCATCAGCCTTCAACATGTGTCACCTGTGTGAAAATGTTCTGACTGCTCACAGAATTTTGTATATATTTTAAAGCAATCTGAGAAAGATGATTTTTATATTAAAGAGAAATAGATTCAAATAATTGTACTTCGACATTTTAACTTGGTCCTTTAGGACAACAAATGAAGCGGCAAACTTGCAAATGATAATCCAGTTCCACGTGAAATTCTGAAGTTGTAGACAACTCAAGTGCTGACAGTTAAGGAAAGTGTTTTCTGAAGAGAAGAATGTTTTAAGTCTAAAACTAAGCTATTTATGAGGGGAGAGGAGAGAAAATAATCTATTTAAAAACCCACAAATAAGCAAAATTGAAAACTTACAAGCCTTAGCTAAAAATGAGTATAAATTAATACTACATTTATGTGATATATAAACTTGCAGTTGCCAAGTTAAGTGATATGTAGACATCAGGGTTAACGTAGCTTAAAAATATCAAAAGATATCTGAGTTGGTAAAATGTTGAGGCACTAAAATTCAAAATTTAACCCATAGGAGATGTGTTTGTAGCCCTTTCCAGAATCCATCTTTTAAGAAGCTTGTTTGTATAACTTCTGAGTCCATAGCTGGCAAGAACTGAAAAGTAGGTAAGTGGAAAGAACCATGTGTGACTGCAGAGATCATGGCTGGGGGTAATTTTTGAAGACGGCTTGGAGGAAGTCATAAAATTAAACCAGAAAACAGACTAAAAAGTATCACTGGTGGTACAATGAAAACAAACTAAAAGTATTATAGTGAGGATGACATGCTCCATGCATTTTAATCTCTGGAAGTTATGAAAGTGTCTTTAGAGAGTTAAGGACGGGTTAAATTGGCGGTTGGCAAACATTTTCTGTAAAGGACCAGATTAAAAAAAATTTAGGCTTTGTGGGTCACATATGGTCTCTGTAGCAAATTTTTTTTTTTTTTTTTTTTTTTTTTAAACCCAAGTCTGTAAAATTGTGAAAGCCATTCTTAGTTTGCTGGCTGAACAAAAGCTGGGGACTGGATTAAGCCTGTAGGGTGGGGACCTGTGCACAGATGTTGAAAGCCACTGGTTCAGAAAGCAAAATTTTAAACTGTCATCTTTTTCTTTTCTTTTTTAGACAGAGCCTCAAGCGGTCGCCGTGGGTAGAGTACCATAGCATCACAGCTCACAGCAACCTCCAACTCCTGGCTCAAGCGAGTCTCCTGTCTACGCCTCCCAAGTACCTGGGACCACAGGCGCCCACCACAACGCCTATTTTTTTTTTTTTTTTTTTGGTTGCAGCCGTCATTGTTGTTTGGTGGGCCCGGGCAGGATTTGAACCTGCCAGCTCAGGTGTATGTGGCTGGCGCCTTAGCCGCTTGAGCCACAGGCACCGTGCTATCGTTTTCTTTTCAATAATTATGAAAGTATGCATGCTTTTCAGGAAAATGTTTATCAATAATTAATAGCAAGGGACAGAAAGAGGTCCAGGAAAAAGAAGAAATATTTGAAAACATTGCTATTCATATTTTGGTTATTAATGGAGCTTTGTTTTTGCCATTCTTACTTAAATATGTACACATCAATTGTTACTATTAAAAGATAGCTATTTTAAGGCAGTGCCTGTAGCTCAAGGAGTAGGGCGCCAGTTCTATATGCTGGAGGTGGTGGGTTCAAACCCAGCCCTGGCCAAAAACCACAAAAAAAAAAAAAAAAAAAAAAGATAGCTATTTTAAATCATTTTTGTCATCATTTAACTGTATTTTCAGTTACTTCCTGTTCCTTTAAGATTCTGTCCCATAACCTTTTCTTTTTGAGACAGAGTCTTACTATGTTGCCCTAAGTAGACTGCCATGGCATCACAACTCACAGCAAACTCAAAACTCTTGGGCTTAAGCGATTCCCTTGCCTCAGCCTCCCAAGTAGCTGGAACCACAATACCTGGCTATTTTTTTGTTGCTGTCATCATTGCTGTTTAGCTGGCCTGGGCTGAGTTCGAACCCACCATCCTTGGTGCATGTGGCTGGTGCCGTAACCACTGTACTATGGGCGCTGAGCCTGTCCCATACCTTTAACCAAATAAGGTTATTAGTCCTTAAAACAAAATACATTAACAAAATGATTAGCATAACTTTTTGAGATTCTTGTCAAGACATTGGAATTACCATGCACTAAATTGATCTGATTCTTCCAAAATATATATTTTTTAAAATACTATTAAGACAGGCCAGGTGCAGTGGCTCATGCCTGTAATCCAAGCACTCTGCGAGGCCAAGGCTGGTGGATTCCTTGAGCTCAGGAGTTCAAGACCAGCCTGATCAAGAAGGAGATGCCATCTCTACTAAATATAGAAAAAATAGAAATACCCAGGCATGGTGGTGGGTGCTATAGTCCCAGCTACTCGGGAGGCTAAGGCAAGAGGATTGCTCAGGCCCAAGAGATTGAGCGTGCTGTGAGGTATGACGCCATGACACTCTACCCAGGATGACAGAGTGACATTCTGTCTCAAACAACAAAAATATTGATAAGATAACCCAATTTTTTAAATTGGCAAAGGGTGCAGACATTTCACAAATGAAGATATACAGATTTGTGTATCTTTCACATGCTAATAGGCAATGAAAAATACTTGATATCATTAGTAGGGAAATGAAAATTAAAACCCCAATAACATACCAATACATACCAACCAGCATGGCTGAAGTTAAAAAGACTGGCAATCCCAAATCTGGGTAAGCACGTGGATCAGCTGGACTCCACACTGGTAGGAGTGTAAAATGGTACGTAATAACCACTTTAGAGGAAGTTATAGCAGTTTTTTTAAATAAAACTAGTATATACCTGCCTTGGGAGTTAATTCAACTTCTAGCTATTTACTCAAAAGAAATGAAGACTTCATTTACAAAGAGTCCAAAAAAGGGTGTTCATAGAAGATTTATTATAGATAAATGTCCATCAATTAGGGAATAAACAGACTGTGGTAAATGATACAATGAAATTTCATTTTATACAGTGAATTTTCATTTAAATGAAAAGCCATTTAAAAAGTGAACTATTTTTGGCTTGGTGCCTATAGCTCAGCAGCTGGTGGGTTTGAATCCAGCCTGTGAAACAACAATGACAACTACCACCAAAAAATAGCCAGGCGTGTGGTGGGTGCCTGTGATCCCAGCTACTTGGGAGGCTGAGGCAAGAGATTTGCTTGAGCCCAAGAGTTTGAGGTTGCTGTGAGCTGTGACTCCACGGCACTATACCGAGGGCAACAAAGTCTCAAAAAAAAAGTGAACTACTTTTATGTTAAGTAACATGATGAATCTTGAAAATATTATGCTGAAAGAAGAGTAAATGGCATTCTAGAACAGGAAAATTAAAATACGGTGGGAAGATTGAGAACAGTGTTGCTCTGAGGGGAAGTAGGTGGATTGACTGGAAAGAGCCATGGTGGAACTCTGACAATTCGTGGTTTGAGTTACACAGAGAGATACATTTGTCAAAACATATTGAATTTTACATTGGAGATTTGTATGTTTAATACATAATTTTTCTAAGCAAACTATAAGCAAATATTAAACTGATATATTTGCTATAGTATAAAGTATACTGATGTCTGCAATTTACTGTGAAATACATAAAAAATAAGAGGGATGATACAGACAGATATAATACAATGTTAATTATTCAGGAGGTGGTTATGTAGGTGCCTTAGTATAAGATTTTTTCATGTTTATTGTATTTTTAAACTTTTCCAATTTAAATGCTTGGAAAAATAGATTAAAAAAAGAAAATCTAACTATATGCCATAAAATGATAGATACTTAAAATACAAGGATAGAGAAAGATGAAAAGCAAAGAGATGAAAAAAGAAAAAAGATATACCAGGCAAATAATCACTAAGAAAACAGGCTGCCGGGGCGGCGCCTGTGGCTCAGTCGGTGAGGCGCCGGCCCCATATACCGAGGGTGACGGGTTCAAACCCGGCCCTGGCCAAACTGCAAACAAAAAATAGCCGGGCGTTGTGGCGGGCACCTGTAGTCCCAGCTACTCGGGAGGCTGAGGCAAGAGAATCACTTAAGCCCAGGAGCTGGAGGTTGCTGTGAGCTGTGTGATGCCACGGCACTCTACCGAGGGCCATAAAGTGTGACTCTGTCTCTACAAAAAAAAAAATAAATAAAATAAAAAAAGAAAACAGGCTGTAGATAATTTTAATGGATGATCTTAGAACAAGTATTGATAGAATTTAAAGCAAAAAAAAAATGTATATATAATGGTAAAAGGAACATCTTAGTCCATTTTCTGTTGCTCATAACAGAATATTTGGAACTTAGTAAGGAAAATATCTTACAATTAAAGAGACTGAGAAGGCCAAGGTCTAGGGGTTGTATCTGGGGAGGACCTTCTTGCTGGTGGGGACTCTTTACAGAATCCTGAGGCAGCACAGGACATCGTATGGCAAAGGACTGAGCATGTTAATTTAGGTATTTCTTAGAAAGCCACCAGTCTCATTTCAGTGATAATCCATTACCCATTAATCTATAAATAGATTAGTCCATTAATGAGGGCAGAGCCCTCATTACCCAAGCACCTCTTAGAGGCCCTATCTCTCAGCACTGCCACACTGGGGATTAAGTTTTAATGTGAGTATTGTGGGGGACCAACATTCAAAGCATAGCAGAAACCATCCCCCAACAAGAAAATATGGTAATTATAACTAAACAAGCATCTAAAAACATAACTGCTAGGTATAAAGCAAAACTAAGGGAATTCAAAGGAGACAATTAAGATTCCAAGATCAGAGCTGAAAAATAATGCAAGTATAAGTAAAGTAAGAATATTCTTACCCTAGAGTAAGTATATAGAAGACAATATACTTGGCTTAGCGCCTGTAGCTCAGCGGCTAGGGCGCCAGCCACATACCCTGGAGCTGGCGGATTTGAATCCAGCCTGGGCCCACCAAACAACAATGACAACTACAGCCAAAAAATAGCTGGGCGTTGTGGCGGGCGCCTGTAGTCTCAGCTACTTGGGAGGTTGAGGCAAGAGAATTGCTAGAGCCCAAGAGTTTGAGGTTGCTGTGAGCTGTGACAGTACAGCACTCTACCCAGGGCAACATAGTGAAACTCTCAAAAAAAAAAAAAAAAAAAGGGAAGGCAATATACTTTGTGCAATAAAGGAAATAGAAAATTTGAGCCCCATCCTCCATTCAGTTCTCATCCACTCAGCATCCCTAGTAGTTCAGGCATCATCGTGGTTCTTCCTGTTTCATCCCTTCATAATGGAGTGCACATTTATGCACCAGTATACTCCATTATTAGAAATACTACTGTAGACGTTTTGCTTGTTCTTAGGTTAAAACTTTTCAGAATGGAATTACTGGTTCTAAGGGTCTGAGCCACTTTAGAGCATTCTTCAACAACCACAAGGTCCCATCTGTGCTTATCCCATTTTGGTGAGGAAAGAAGACCGAGTGTATGTTTATGAATGGGGAGTTCTGTCATGAAAAGAAACAAAAGTGACAACCTCATACAGGTCAGTGTTTGCTGACTGTAGCTGTGCTTTAATTCCAAATGTCATTAAAATTTTATGTCAAACTACAGTGCATCTTAGAATGGGTACAGGCGAAACTTAACTAAATGCAGATTACAAATGTCTACATACAACAACTAAGAAAATGCCATGAAGGCTATGTTGAACAGTTCGATGAGATTATTTCAGATTGTATATGAAACCATCACATTGTACCCCTTGATTACGCTAATGTACGTAGCTATGATTTAACAATAAAAATAAAAATAATGATTAAAGAAAAGAAAAAGCAACTGAGGCAATAAAACTTAGCCCTCTAATTCAAAGGAGGTGGCAATGGGAGTAACTGAGACAAGAAGTGTGAACCCTGCTTCTGTGTGCAGATGAGGCTCCTGCTTCTGTTTGGGAATGGACCCTATCAGAACATACAGTCCTGCTCACAGAACATCTCCTAAGGAGATGGGTAGTTCTGCATCTTTAAATGATTTTAAATCTTTTGCCCTTTGGGATAATCAACTAAAGCTGGGGCTTACTGGTGACCAAGCCTCATTCCAAAGTGAGTCAACACCTTTCCTCATGTCCTGAGTGAGGACAGCTAGGCAGAGAGAGAATTTCACCCAGGAGCGCAGATTAGAATATTAGAGCCAGATGTGATTGTACCACTACTTTCTGGCTCACTGTAAAATAGGCCTCTCCTATTCCCTGTGCCTGGTGAAGAAGACACAATTTGATTGACCTGTGGTGGCAGGTTAGGACAAGTAATTTCCCCTCATGCTTTACCATTAAGCATAATTTAAGGGCTATTTCAGAAACATGGCCCATGGACCATATAGCCACATTGATCCTCAAGTAACAGCTTCCACGACCACCAATGGAGAGTATTTCCTGAGTGAGTATTTATTGAACTCATGTGTACTGGGCACTGGAGATTTAGATATAAATAAGGAAGACAGAATATCTTATTTTCAGCACTTGATGGCATTGAATGAGAGAATCCAATTATCATTTCTTAGAGATTATTATCATTTAAAGAAATTCTTAATCTTTAGCAGCTGTTCAGTGGTTCCTCAGGTTTAATTGCTTGTTTTTAATTACTTAGAGAATAAGTACTTTAAGACATATGCATTTCTCCATGTGTGAATTATCCATTTCTATTCTTAGAGTTGGTAATTTAAAAAAAGTCCCATTTGGCAAGTGGCAATGAAACTCTGAGAAGTTAAATGAGTTGTTCTAGGTCACAGTGGGAGAGGTGTTAGAGTCAAACTGAGAAACAAGGTCACCTGACTCCCAGTTTGTGCTTATTCTAATAGCTATTCCAAGCAGTACCTCTAAGCGTATCCTCCCAGCCTTAGTTTGAAGGATGATATATTTTGCCTTAAAGTTTTCTCCTTGATTAAGGTGAATGGGGCTCTGAAGAGTGCTGTTTCTACAATGCTAGCCATACTTTTATTTCCTAACTTTGGAATTATAGAAAATTGAAATTTTCTATACAGGGTGGCGCCTGTGGCTTAGTAGGTAGGGCGCCGGCCCCATATACTGAGGGTGGTGGGTTCGAACCCGGCCCCGGCCAAACTGCAACCAAAAAATAGCCCGGCCGTTGTGACTGGCGCCTGTAGTCCCAGCTACTTGGGAGGCTGAGGCAAGAGAATCGCTTAAGCCCAGGAGTTGGAGGTTGCTGTGAGCTGTGTGAGGCCACGGCACTCTACTGAGGGCCATAAAGTGAGACTCTGTCTCTACAAAAAAAAAAAAAAAGAAATTTTCTATACAAAATTATAAAAAAATGAAATGGGAGGGCTGGGTATTGTATAATTTTTGTATAGAAATTGTATAGAAATTTTATAAAAATGAAATGGGAGGGCTGGGTATTGTATAATTACCTGGACCAGAGAATTCCTTTTATTTTTAGCATTTTTAGTTGCTGACTTTTCTTGCAGAGTTGAAAATGTGCTCCCAGTATGTAATTTGATAGCTCTTTTCTTAATATTAAGTTTCCATTCCCCAGGTGCATTTTACAACACCTCAGGGGCTCATCTCTTCTAGATCTTCACCTCTCCTCTCTCACACTGTACATGCAAACTTGTACTTTGTATTTTTACTGATAAAATCTCATAGTTGGCAAAGACAAATTCTCTCTTGAATTTAATTAGACTTAAAACTATAACCATAACTATTATAAAAGAACAATATGTAGACGCCCAATTTCTATACCATAGTTCATCATTTTTTTTTTATTGTTGGGGATTCATTGAGGGTACAATAAGCCAGGTTACACTGATTGCAATTGTTAGGTACAGTCCCTCTTGCAATCATGTCTTGCCCCCATAAAGTGTGATACACACCAAGGCCCCACCCCCCTCCCTCCGTCCCTCTTTCTGCTCCCCCCCATAACCATAATTGTCATTAATTGTCCTCATATCAAAATTGAGTACATAGGATTCATGCTTCTCCATTCTTGTGATGCTTTACTAAGAATAATGTCTTCCACTTCCATCCAGGTGAATACGAAGGATGTAAAGTCTCCATTTTTTTTAATGGCTGAATAGTATTCCATGGTATACATATACCACAGCTTGTTAATCCATTCCTGGGTTGGTGGGCATTTAGGCTGTTTCCACATTTTGGCGATTGTAAATTGAGCTGCAATAAACAGTCTAGTACAAGTGTCCTTATGATAAAAGGATTTTTTTCCTTCTGGGTAGATGCCCAGTAATGGGATTGCAGGATCAAATGGGAGGTCTAGCTTGAGTGCTTTGAGGTTTCTCCATACTTCCTTCCAGAAAGGTTGTACTAGTTTGCAGTCCCACCAGCAGTGTAAAAGTGTTCCCTTCTCTGCACATCCACGCCAGCATCTGTAGTTTTGAGATTTTGTGATGTGGGCCATTCTCACTGGGGTTAGATGATATCTCAGGGTTGTTTTGATTTGCATTTCTCTAATATATAGAGATGATGAACATTTTTTCATGTGTTTGTTAGCCATTCGTCTGTCATCTTTAGAGAAAGTTCTATTCATGTCTCTTGCCCATTGATATATGGGATTGTTGGCTTTTTTCATGTGGATTAATTTGAGTTCTCTATAGATCCTAGTTATCAAGCTTTTGTCTGATTGAAAATATGCAAATATCCTTTCCCATTGTGTAGGTTGTCTCTTTGCTTTGGTTATTGTCTCCTTAGCTGTACAGAAGCTTTTCAGTTTAATGAAGTCCCATTTGTTTATTTTTGTTGTTGTTGCAATTGCCATGGCAGTCTTCTTCATGAAGTCTTTCCCCAGGCCAATATCTTCCAGTGTTTTTCCTATGCTTTCTTGGAGGATTTTTATTGTTTCATGCCTTAAATTTAAGTCCTTTATCCATCTTGAATCAATTTTTGTGAGTGGGGAAAGGTGTGGGTCCAGTTTCAGTCTTTTACATGTAGACATCCAGTTCTCCCAACACCATTTATTGAATAGGGAGTCTTTCCCCCAAGGTATGTTCTTGTTTGGTTTATCAAAGATTAGGTGGTTGTAAAATGTTAGTTTCATTTCTTGGTTTTCAATTCGATTCCAAGTGTCTATGTCTCTGTTTTTGTGCCAGTACCATGCTGTCTTGAGCACTATGACTTTGTAGTACAGACTAAAATCTGGTATGCTGATGCCTCCAGCTTTATTTTTGTTACAGAGAACTGCCTTAGCTATACGGGGTTTTTTCCAGTTCCATACAAAACGCAGAATCAATTTTTCCAAATCTTGAAAGTATGATGTTGGTATTTTGATAGGAATGGCATTGAATAGGTAGATTGCTTTGGGAAGTATAGACATTTTAACAATGTTGATTCTTCCCATCCATGAGCATGGTATGTTCTTCCATTTGTTAATATCCTCTGCTATTTCCTTTCTGAGTAAAAGTGAAATAATTGCTGGCTCCTGTACTCAGTGGGTAGGGCAACGGCCATATACAACGAGGCTGGCGGGTTCAAACCCAGCCTGGGCCAGCTAAAGTCAACAATGACTGTTGCAACAATAACAATAACAACAACAACAAAATAGCCAAGCATCATGGCAGGCGCCTGTAGTCCCAACTGCTTGGGAGACTAAGACAAGAGAATTGCTTAAGCCTAAGAGTTTGAGGTTTCTGTGAACTGTGATGCCATTGCACTCTACTGAGGGTGACATAGTAAGACTCTGTCTCCAAAAAAAAAAAAAAAAGTGAAATAATTGCTATCAAACTATGACCTCATCATCCAGCCATTTAAAAAAAAGTCACACGTTTCAAATCTCAAAATTAATTGGCTCAGGGCCCGTAGCACAGTGGTTACAGCTCCAGCCACATACGAAACTGCCCAGGCCAGCTAAACAATGGTGACAACTGCAACAAAAAATAGCCGGGCATTGTTGTGGGCGCCTATAGTCCCAGCTACTTGGGAGGCTGAGGCAAGAGAAATTCTTAAGCCCAAGAGTTTGAGGTTGCTGTGAGCTGTGGTGCTGCGGCATTCTACCAAGGATGACCTAGTGAGACTCTGTTTCAAAAAAATAAAAATTATTTAAAATGCTTAGTTGATTTTCATTTTATAAATTCAATGAGAATTCAAAGTCTTACTTTCTTTGTAAAGGCGGTGAATTGTCTAAATTCACTTCAGTTCAAGACACAAGAAAACAAATGGAAACTTTAGAAGTTCTTATAATCTAACAGGATCTATTTTCATGTTTATTTTCATTTTTGCATGTCACAGAACGGGTTCCATCATGGTATTTTGTTCTAAGAAGAGTACTAATTTGTCATCTAGGTATCTGAAATAGTGACACACTGACATAATTAATTGGTACATACACGTATAGCGAAACAAAGAGATTATCAACTGCTAAAGTGAATTAATGAATGCCTCAACTCCGGAACACGTGCAAGCAACTGGTAATTACTTCTTAGTTTTGTGAGTGGCCTTACTTCTCGGGCTTGTAGTTATTCCCTTTCTCCTTTGAAGCAGCTAGCCTGATGACAAGGCAGGGAACCGTCTCCTCTGGCTAAAACTCAAGTACGTTTGCTGCTGGTAACTTGCTATGAGGAGTGGGCAAGTCACTCTCCAGGCTTTTATCCTTGTTAACTGAAGGGCTTAGACAAGGTCATTGCCAGAAGGTCTTCTAGTTCTAAGATTTTAGGAGTCCAGGAGCATGAAAATTCCAACCCTTCTTTTAAATCAAGTATTTCTTTTTATCAATTAAGAATTATGCTGTATATATGTGCCCAGGGAAAAGCAAGTGATGAAAAGAGAAAATGGTATGGTGAAGATGTTAGCAGTGCTGGTGGAGGGAAGGTGGTGGGAACCCACGTTTTCCACCACTGTTGGTCACATCTCATTTGATACTTAAATCAAAAGAGCTTGAGTCGCATCCTGCTTACCTGAGAAATCCAATGTTCTACCAACATGTCCAAATACTCCTGGGAGTAAGGAGGGGTTAATGGTTTTCCTGATCACTTTTGGATATGAGTTTTCATCTCATTGAGCTAACAGCCTCTCACCTCGCCTCATTCAATTATTCCCTTCTTCCAACATTGCATTGATTCTAAATGTAGAGCTGCATTCTTTTTCATTGATATTTCCCCCCCCAAATCACATACACATTCGAGGTAATTCTAGGTACTGGACCATTACTGAAGTCTTAGGATTAACACAGAGCTGAGCTCAGCAGGCTACTTATGAAATACACTAAATACTCTTCTTCTTAGAAGTCCCTTGGCCACTCTCATAGCTGAAAAGTCCCAAGCAGGAGACCCCTCTAACACATCTGCCCTCCTCACCTCCCCTGTCTCCAGAAGCTCCAAATTCCTCCCAGGTTATTAGACATAAACATTTAGCTCTGTTTCTCAGCCAGGCCCTGCTGATGAAGGTTTCAGTGTGTGTGTGTGGAAAGAAGGGCCTTTCTCTCCCTTTGAGGAATTCTACCTCTAGGTTACATGTATTTTTTTCCTCTGGGAAAGGTGGACTGGCAAGGTAGGGAAGAGTAAGTAGGAAGACGTGGAGGTGGCTTTGGGGGGAGGCCAGGAAAGGGAAATATTGTAGGGCACCTGTGTCAAGAGTTTCACAGAGGTTATTCCCGTCAATCATCAGAACAAACATATAAGGCAGATGATGTAATTATCCCCATTATAAGGACGAGGACACAGGCTTTGGGGGGGGTTTAAATAACTTGCTCAAGATCATATTGCCATTAAGAGGCAGATCTGGGATCTGAATACAGGAGATCTCTGTGCTTAATCACCGTAAAATTCAGGTTCATCTATTAGGATAGTGCTCCATATATGTTACTGCATTTTATTTCTGGGAATTATGTGCATTTTCATCATTTTTCCAAAGAAGAAACTTTTTTTTTTTTTTTTGAGACAGTCTCACTATGTAGCCCTCGGTAGAGTGCCATGGCGTCACAGCTGATGGCAACCTCAAACTCTTGGGTTTAAGCAATTCTCTTGCCTCAACCTCCCAAATAGCTGTGACTACAAGCACCCCCACAACGTCCGCCTATTTTTTTTGTTGCAGTTGTCATTGTTGTTTAGCAGGCCAGGGCTGGGCTTGAACCCACCATCCTGGGTGTATGTGGCCGGTGCCCTAACAACTGAGCTATGGGCACCGAGCCCCGAAGAAGAAACTTTTCCAAAGTCGCAGAGTTAGGGTATGGCTAACTCTGGATGGATGGGCTTTCTATTCACAATATTAGTGTACCTATACTTTTACTTTAGTTTAACAAGCAGAATTTATAATGATTCCATTAAAAATTTGCAAGGTTTTATAATAAACGTCACAGAATTGACACCTAAGGGCATTAAGTTTACAGTGTGAGCAATGAAAAGCAAAGGACAAGTGCTTCAAAGAAGATTAAAGAAAACACATTCAGACAGTAAAGGTTCTACCATCCAGAAACACAATCTTGGGATTGTGAGATACTTGCATTAAAATCTTGGGATTTTAAACCCATGGATTCTGATAAAAACATTTTGTTGTAACAAAACAAACAAAAAAACCAGAACGTTTTACCATGTGCTTCATCTTGTTGAAATTAAACTGGCAAGTATGACAAAACACATTGTTTATGTTAAAGTTGCAGTTACAATACTGATTATTCATTGTCTTTGGAAATCATAGTGCCCAAAACACATTTTCCACATAAAAATTACAGAAAAGGATGACAGGGAAATTTGAGTCTGGTTTTATATTTATTTTTATTTTGCAGTTTTTGGCCAGGGCTGGGTTTGAACCCGCCACCTCTGGCATATGGGGCCAGCACAATTTGAGTCTGGTTTTAACGAGTAGCCTACTAGAGAAATGAAGAGAATTTAGAACCAATACAATCAGTTACGTAAGTTCTTATCCAATTATGGCATGGATCCTTTTTTTGATGTCCCTGGCAGTGATGGTATAGCCTCTGCTTGGTCATCTCTAGTAATGGAGGACTATGTTTTTCTTTCTTTCTTTCTTTTTTTTTTTTTTTTTTTTTTGAGATAGAGCCTCAAGCTGTCGCCCCGGGTAGAGTGCTGTGGCATCACAGCTCACAGCAACCTTGAACTCCTGGGCTTAAGTGATTCTCTTGCCTCAGCCTCCCAAGTAGCTGGGACTACAGACACCTGCCACAACACCCGGCTACTTTTTGGTTGCAGCCATCGTTGTTGTTTGGCGGGCCCGGCCTGGATTCGAACCTGCCAGCTCAGGTGTATGTGGCTGGCGCCTTAGCCACCGAGCCAACTACGTTTTTCTTAAGGCAGAGGAGGGGCTGTCTTAGGAAAGGTGTGGTGTTGTGTTATAAAATGCCTTGCGCTGGCTGGTTGTACCTCCTTCTCCCGTCCCAGTCATGGAGCAGGGTTTCTGCCGGGTACCAGCTTTCACTGCATCTCTACTGGCCTGTAGTTAAAAATCTATCAGTGCAGTGATGGAATATGTTTCCCATCTGTAGGTTTTGGTTTTTGCTTAATGAGTAAGGCAAGACAGAATAAATGTGTCTTGTTCTTTAGAATTGGTTCAAATTCTTCTTAGAATGGTGGGAATGTGGTCTAACAGAACAGATACCAGACTTGGATCTGGGCTAGCTGGGTGATGCCTGAGGGTCTGTTCTCTGGGCTGTTCTCTTGGTCCATCTTGTGGGGTTGCTTTAAGAGTCAAATGAAGACAAGTATGAACATGTCTTAATAAAACCACCTGATAGTTCCGTGGCTTATGGTTCATAAAATTGATACAGACAATGCTCTAGGTGTAGGAGGATGAGTGTATTGTATAGAGTGATTCAGAGACTTTGCTTAATTACACAAGAATTGTCAAGACACAAGGACTGTGGGTGTGAGTTTGTCACTGTGGGGATGGAAGGGTGGGTTTTTTTGTGCCAAAGATCTGATGTCAGGAGAGGGGAAACACATTCCAGTCTACCTGCAGAGGAGTCAGGTCCTTCTCAAGAGCAGAAGCAGCTCCAGGTTTCCTGCCCTGAGACTCTCTGTTCCAGGGTATCCCTTAACCTCTGGGGACTTTCTTCGGTGTATTGCCGTGTTCTCTTGAGGGTTGTTGTCCTGATCTGATCCCAGCAGGTGCTCTGCAGCTGTAAGCCCCTGCCTTGCTCTGTCCACCTTTCCTATGGTGAGACTTTACTCCTTATCGTGAAGGGCCTGGCTTAGGGGGCAGATTCATGGGATACAACTATTCCTGGCCTACTTCCTGTCAGTGGTGTCTCAGTTTTCTTAGCACTATGTTGTTTTTTGGATTAGACTCACCTAATACCAAACCATGTCCTAAATAATGCCTCCATTTTTTAAACTCCTGAGATTCTATATCTTAAACCAGTGGTTCTCAAAATATGGTCCCTAAACCAGTATCAACAGCCCCTGGGAACTCGTTAGAAAGGCCAGCTTTGGGGCCCCACTCCAGACCTACTGTATCAGAACCTCTGGGGATGGAGTCCAGTAGTCTGTGTTTTAACGAGATCTTCAGGGGATTCTGGTCTCATTAATGAGCGAGAGCCCTGCCTTGCGCTGGCTGGTTGTACCTCCTCCTTCTCCCGTCCCAGTCATGGAGCAGGGCTTCTGCCGGGTACCAGCTTTCACTGCATCTCTACTGGCCTGTAGTTAAAAATCTGTCAGAAAGACAACAAAAATAAACAAATGGGACTTCATTAAACTGAAAAGCTTCTGTACAGCTAAGGAGACAATAACCAAAGCAAAGAGACAACCTACACAATGGGAAAGGATATTTGCATATTTTCAATCAGACAAAAGCTTGATAACTAGGATCTATAGAGAACTCAAATTAATCCACATGAAAAAAGCCAACAATCCCATATATCAATGGGCAAGAGACATGAATAGAACTTTCTCTAAAGATGACAGACGAATGGCTAACAAACACATGAAAAAATGTTCATCATCTCTATATATTAGAGAAATGCAAATCAAAACAACCCTGAGATATCATCTAACCCCAGTGAGAATGGCCCACATCTCAAAATCTCAAAACTGCAGATGCTGGCGTGGATGTGGAGAGAAGGGAACACTTTTTTTTTTTTGGTGGGTTTTTGGCCGGGGCTGGATTTGAACCCACCACCTCTGGCATATGGGACTGGCGCCCTACCACTTTGAGCCACAGGCGCCACCCGAGAAGGGAACACTTTTACACTGCTGGTGGGACTGCAAACTAGTACAACCTTTTTGGAAGGAAGTATGGAGAAACCTCAAAGCACTCAAGCTAGACCTCCCATTTGATCCTGCAATCCCATTACTGGGCATCTACCCAGAAGGAAAAAAATCCTCTTGTTATAAGGACACTTGTAGTAGACTGTTTATTGCAGCTCAATTTACAATCGCCAAAATGTGGAAACAGCCTAAATGCCCACCAACCCAGGAATGGATTAACAAGCTGTGGTATATGTATACCATGGAATACTATTCAGCCATTAAAAAAAATGGAGACTTTACATCCTTCGTATTCACCTGGATGGAAGTGGAAGACATTATTCTTAGTAAAGCATCACAAGAATGGAGAAGCATGAATCCTATGTACTCAATCTTGATATAAGGACAATTAATGACAATTAAGGTTATGGGGGGGGAAGCAGAAAGAGGGATGGAGGGAGGGGGGTGGGGCCTTAGTGTGTGTCACACTTTATGGGGGCAAGACATGATTGCAAGAGGGACTTTACCTAACAATTGCAATCAGTGTCACCTGGCTTATTGTACCCTCAATGAATCCCCAACAATAAAAAAAAAAAAAAATCTATCAGAAAGATCACCCTTGTATTCCATGTAGAGTCAAGGTTAAGATTACCATGGGCGTACTGAGCCACATATCTTGATGCTATGATTTATAGACATCCATCATGATTTGAATTAACTGGGCATATATACAGCAACAGCAAAGAACATACAATTCTTTCAAAAACAAAGAGATACAGTGACAGTGTTGGATGGGCTCCAGAGACAGGAATTCCGCTAGGACAGTACCCCATTTCACACTCAGGATAGCTTTCTGTTCTCTTCTTTTTCCTTCTAGTTGTACAGGGTATTTTTGTTCCTTCCTACAGGAAGAGATGAGTAGTTCGATAGTGTTTCAATCTAATGAAAAAGAAAAGAACATTGCTTTATTTATAGATTTTGGGTGTTAATACCCAGAGGTTTAAATGTGAAAGCTAAGGTGGGTCTTCATGATTGCTGCTTAATTTCCTCAGGAATAATGACCTGGGAGATACAATACATCTTTGTTCAGTAGCTGTGGTTTTCATTAAATTTAATTAAGTCTCCCAGAAGCTTTAAATTAAGTCTACTTTGAAATGCAGGTGGCTTCTGTTAAGTATAATTATATCCCCTTTATAGCTGCCATGGTCTGGGCAAGCTGGGCTGTCAGACTTCGAATCTTCAGGCCGCTCAGCAGCCCTTTGGTTTCAGTGTCCATTTCCGAACTCAGCTCTTCCTAACTTCCTCCTTCCCTCCTTTCCTTCCTTCTTTTGTTCCTCTTTTGCAGAAGGCTGAGGCTAATGTGGACTTAACAAAAGTTGTGCAGTCATGCTTACAGTCTCACTAATGAATTGTCAGCATTTCAGGGGGTAGTTTTCTCAGAGGATGTAGCAGTCCCTGAGTTCAGCAGATTCCTTGTCCAGAGGATTGAGGGACACAGGCCTGGAAGGCAGGAAAACAAAGGTCTGGGGCTGCCTTAACGGTGAACATCACTCCCAGAGCGGATGGAACTTCACTTTGTGTTGCCGCCCAACCAGGCTCATCTGCCTGCTGCCCAAAGGCAGCTGAGACCCAGAGGCAGCAGGGTTTGTAGCAGAGAATGTTTATATTCTGTATACCGCTAAGCAGGGAGACAGGAGGAATTTCTCAAATCCACCTCCCTGAGAATTGGAGAGACAAGGTTTTTAAGGACAGTTTGACAGGCCAGGGATTAAGTAATTAGGTTTGCTAATTGACCAAGTTTGGTGCAAAATCAGAGAGGGCTGGGAACCGTCTTCCTGTTTTGCTTCAGCTCCTGGGGTCATGATTCCAGTTGAGTTGCTTTCTTGGTTTGGACTGCTGGTCTGGGTGGGTCAACCCATCCACTGGGGTGCGGGGCCTTGGAAGATATCTCAGAAACTACCTTTAGGGTTCCAAAAAGTGACCGTTAACTATGGAGAAAAGTTAAGAATGATTAAAACTACTAGCTATATGGAGAAAGTTAAGAATCTTTTTTTAATGACCACCAGCTGGAAGTAAACACGAGATAGTAACTTATCAAGCAAATGAGGGGACATTGGCTGATTATTATTTTTAGCTAAGACTTCTCCTCAGAGTTTTGGGGGGCCTTACTCTAGTTCTTATCTTGCACCCCGTCGTCAATTCATGAGGGCAGTTTCATAGGGAGTTCCCCTCAGCCTTCTGTTTAATCCTTTTTCTTTGAACCAACTATAATGTTTTTATTTCTAGATTTAGAAAGGAGTTAGTACAAATTTCTTGTGAAGTTAGCTAAATAACATAGCAGGAAGCCTCCTGATATAATCATCAGTGTTTCCTGAACAACAAATTGACTCACAAAAAGTAATTTGCTAAAGGTTGTGTAGAATAGACTCTCAGTTTTCTGACTCCCTGTCTACGTGTAATCCTACAAATTAAAGTGGGCTTACGGGGTATGAGGAAGGGAAACAGTAGTTAATTCACTGCTATCGTGTGCAAACCTGGTGTTTCAGGCTCCAACGTTTTCACATGGAAAGAGTTCCTCCACAGTGATCCCAGGGCAATTGCATTTTCTATTAACTATGCTGAAGTTTCACATCAGTGCTTTTCTCACCTGGCTCAGAGGATAATCTGTTATTGCAGAGGTAATGACAGAAGGTTGTCAGGAGTTTGATGAAGTTCAAATAGTTTTATACTATTTGATATCAACTATACTTCCCTGAGTATGAACATGGATTATCTAGGTCAATGCAATTTCTTTGGAAGTAAACAATTTTCTTTAAAAAGTTGCAAGCAGATTCCTATACTGTTTGTACACACTTTATTTGATTCCAACTCTAACCTGGTGCATTTTTTTTTTTTTTTTTGTAGAGACCGAATCTCACTGTACCGCCCTCCGTAGAGTGCTGTGGCGTCACACAGCTCACAGCAACCTCTACTCTAACTCTTGGGCTTACGCGATTTTCTTGCCTCAGCCTCCCGAGCAGCTGGGACTACAGGCGCCCACCACAACGCCCGGCTACAGCCTCCCTAGCAGCTGGGACTACAGGCGCCCGCCACAACGCCCGGCTATTTTTGGTTGCAGTTTGGCCGGGGCTGGGTTTGAACCCGCCACCCTCGGCATATGGGGCCGGCGCCCTACTCACTGAGCCACAGGCGCCGCCCACATTTTTAATAATGTGCGTGATTCTTATTGTGATCTGCCTGCGGTCATTGGAAATAGAATGTCAAGCTGTTGGATAAATTGTTGCGATTGGTGTTATTTTTACACAACTAAACGAATATTTGTGAGTTTGTTTCTCTTGGGTAGTTGTTCAGTTACTATAATCAATTTTTTTTTTTTTTTTTTGCAGTTTTTGGCCGGGGCTGAGTTTTGAACCCGCCACCTCTGGCATATGGGGCCGGCGCCCTACTCCTTTGAGTCATAGGTGCTGCCCTTAATCAATTTTTTAATAATATCAGTTTTCTGGCTCAGTGCCTATAGCTCAGCTGCTAGGGTGCCAGCCACATATACTGGAGCTGGTGGGTTTGAAACCAGCCTGGGCCTGCCAAAGAATAATGACAACTACAACCAAAAATAGCCAGGCATTGTGGCGGGCGCCTGTAGTCCCAGCTACTTGGGAGGCTGAGGCAAGAGAATCGCTTAAGCCCAAGTTTGAGGTTACTGTGCGCTGTGATGCCTCAGCGCTCTACCCAGGGCGACAGCTTGAGACTCTGTCTCAAAAATAAATAAATAAAATAAATATCAATTTTCCTTTGATCTGTACAGAATAAAAACATATTTTTCCAATTCAGCACTGAATACTGACTAGGTGTTAGAATATTATTAGTATAGGAATGGTATTCTGGTTATGTAAGAAGACACCCTTGTGTTATATAAATGCACACTGGATTCTGTAGCACTGAAGTGATAGGATAGTTCATTATACTAGTCTCTCTGTTTTTGTGCATATTTGAACATTTTCTTTTTTCTTTTATCTATTTTTTATTTTTTATTAAATCATAGCTGTGTACATTAATGCCATCATGGGGGCACCATACACTGGTTTTATAGACCATTTGACAAATTTTCATCACACCGGTTAACATAATCTTCCTGGCATTTTCTTAGTTATTGTGTTAAGACATTTATATTCTACATTGACTAAGTTTCACATGTACCCTTGTAAGATGCACTGCAGGTGTAATCCCACCAATCACCCTCCCTCCGCCCATCCTCCCTCCTCCCTTCTCTCCCTCTCCCCCTTCCCCATATCCTTAGGTTTTAACTGGGTTATAGCTTTTACATGAAAGTCATAAATTAGTTTCATAGTAGGGCTGAGTACATTGGATACTTTTTCTTCCATTCCTGAGATAATTTACTAAGAAGAATATGTTCCAGCTCCATCCATGTGAACATGAAAGAGGTAAAGTCTCCATCTTTAAGGCTGCATAATATTCCATGACGTACATATACCACAATTTATTAATCCATTCATGGATCGATGAGCACTTGGGCTTTTTCCATGACTTAGCAATTATGAATTGGGCTGAAATAAACATTCTGGTACAAATATCTTTGTTATAATGTGATTTTTGGTCTTCTGGGTATATACCTAGTAGAAGAATTATAGGATCGAATGGCAGATCTATTTTCAGAACTCTAAGTGTTCTCCCAACATCTTTCCAAAAGTGTTCCCTTTTCTCCACATCTATGCCAATATCTCTGGTCTTGGGATTCTGTGATATGGGCTAATCTTACTGGAGTTAAATGACATCTCAGAGTAGTTTTGATTTGCATTTCTCTGATGATTAAAGATGATGAGCATTTTTTCATATGTCTGAAGGCCATGCGCCTGTCTTCTTCAGAGAAGTTTCTCTTCAAGTCCCTTGCCCAGCCTGTGATGGGATCACTTGTTCTTTTCTTGCTTATACGTTTGAGTTCTCTGTGGATTCTGGTTATTAAACCTTTGTTGGAGATATAACCCGCAAATACCTTCTCCCATTCTGAGGGCTGTCTGCTTGCTTTACTTACTGTGTTCTTGGCTGTGCAGAAGCTTTTTGGTTTGATCAGGTCCCAGTAGTGTGTTTTTGAAGCTGCTTCAATTGCTCGGGGGTCCTCCTCATAAAATACTCACTCAGACTGATTTCTTCAAGAGTTTTCCCTGCATTCTCGTCTAGTATTTTTATAGTTTCATGTCTTAAGTTTAAATCTTTTATCCAGTGAGAGTCTATCTTAGTTAATGGTGAAAGGTGTGGATCCAGTTTCAGTCTTCTACAGGTCACCAGCCAGTTCACCCAGCACCATTTGTTAAATAGGGAATCTTTTCCCCACTGAATGTTTTTAATTGGCTTGTCAAAGATCAAATAACAGTAAGTAGTTGGGTTAATCTCCTGGTTCTCTATTCTGTTCCATACTCTGTTTTTGTGCCAGTACCATGCTGTTTTGATCACTATCTATTTATAGCATAGTCTGAGTCCGGGTGGCATGATTCCTCCTGCTTTGTTTTTATTTCTGAGTAATGTCTTGGCTATTTGAGTTTTTTTCTGATTCCATATAAAATGAAGTATTATTTTTTCAAGATCTTTAAAGTATGTCAGTGGAGCTTTAATAGGGATTGCATTAAAATTGTATATTGCTTTGGAAGTATGGACATTTTAACAATGTTGATTCTTCTCAGCCATGAACATGGTGTGTTTTTCCATTTGTTGACATTTTCAGCTATTTCTTTTCTTAGAGTTTCATAGTTCTCTTTATAGAGATCTTTCATGTCCTTTGTTAGATAAACTCCCAAATATTTCATCTTCTTTGGCACTACTGTGAATGGAATAGAGTCCTTAACTCTTTTTTCAGCTTGACTATTGTTGGTATATATAAAGGCTACCAATTTATGAATGTTGATTTTGTAACCTGAGACACTACTGTATTCCTTGATCACTTCTAAGAGTTTTGTAGTAGAAAAAGCAGAGAGAGGGAAGGAGGGAGGAGGGTGGGGCCTTGGTGCGTGCCACACCTTCTGGGGGCAAGACATGATTGCAAGAGGAACTTTACCTAACAAATGCAACCCATATAACCTGGCTTATTGTACCCTCAATGAATCCCCAACAATAAAAAAAAGAAAAAAAAAAGAGTTTTGTAGTAGAATCCCTGGTGTTTTCCAGATATACAAACATATCATCTGAGAAGAGCGAAAGTTTGATCTCTTCTGACCCTATATGGATACCGTTGATCGCCTTTTCTTCCCTAATTGTGATGGCTAAAACTTTCATTACAATGTTAAAGAGCAGTGGAGACAATGGGCAGCCTTGTCTGGTTCCTGATCTGAGTGGAAATTATTTCAATTTAACTTTACTCAATATGATATTGGCTGTGGGTTTGCTGTAGATGGCCTCTATCAGTTTAAGAAATGTCCCTTCTATACCAATTTTCTTAAGTGTCTGATCATGAGGGGATGCTGGATATTATCAGAAGCCTTTTCTGCTTCAATTGAGAGAATGATATGGTCTTTGTTTTTTAATTTGTTTATGTGCTGAACTGTACTTATAGATTTACATGTATTGAACCAGCCTTCAGACCCTTGGATAAAACTGACTTGGTCGTGATGTATAATTTGTTTGATGTGTTTCTGGATTCTGTTTGTTAGGATCTTGTTGAATATTTTTGCATCTATATTCATTAGTGATATTGGTCTATCACTAGAATTTTCTTTTCTTGTTGGGTCTTTTCCTGGTTTGAGGATCAGGGTGATGTTTGCTTCATAGAATGTGTTGGGTAGTCTTCCTTCTTTTTCTACCTTTTGGAACAGGTTGAGTAATATAGGTACTAGTTCCTCTTTAAAGGTTTGGTAGAATTCTGACGTGAAGCCTTCTGGTCCCGAGCTTTTCTTTTTAGGGAGATTTTGTATGGTTGATGCTATTTCAGAACTTGATATTGGCCAGTTCAACATTTCCACTTGATTCTGGCTAAGTCTTGGAAAGTGACGTGCTTCCAAGTATTGGTCAATTTCCTTCAGATTTTCATATTTGAGAATAAAGTTTCTTGTAATATTCATTAAGGATTTTTTGAATTTCTGAGGAGTCTGTTGTTATTTCGTCTTTGTCATTTCTGATTGATGAAATTAGAGATTTTATTCTTTTTTTCCTGGTTAGGTTGGCCAAAGGTTTATCTATTTTCTTGACCTTTTCAAAAAACCAACTTTTTGATTTATTGATCTGTTGTATAATTCTTTTGTTTTCAATTTCATTTAATTCTGCTCTAATTTTGGTTATTTCTTTTCTTCTACTGGGTTTGGAGTTGGAATGTTCTTCCTTTTCCAGTTGCTTGAGCTGTCCCATTAAGTTGTTAACTTCCTTTCTTTCCGTTCTCTTGAAGAAGGCTTGCAGTGCTATAAATTTCCATCTTAGGACTGCCTTTGCAGTGTCCCAGAGGTTCTGATAATTCGTGTCTTCATTGTTGTTTTGTTCCAAAAATTTGGCAGTTTCCTTCTTAATCTCATCTCTGACCCAGCTATCATTCAGCATAAGGTTATTTAACTTCCCTGTTTTTGTACAAGTATACAGATTCTTGTTGTTACTGAGTTCAACTTTTATTCCATGGTGATCCGAGAAGATGCAAGGAATAATTTCTATTCCTTTAAGTTTACTGAGGTTAGACTTGTGACCTAAAATGTGGTCAATTTTGGAGTAAGATCCATGGGCTGATGAAAAAGAATGTGTATTCAGTTTTGTTGAGATGAAATGTTCTGTAGAGGTCTGCTAAATCCAAATGTTGGATAGTTAGGTTTAAATCTAAAATTTCTTTGCTCAGCTTCTTATTGGAGGATCGATCCAACACTGCCAAAGGAGTGTTGAAATCTCTGACTATTATGGAGCTGGAGGAAATCCAGTTGCTCATGTCTGTTAGAGTTTCTCTTATAAATTGAGGCGGATTCTGGTTGGGTGCATAAATATTTTATAACTGAAATCTCATCATATTGAGTATCACCCTTAACAAATATGAAGTGAACATTCTTATCCTTCTTTAATTTTGTTGGTTTAAAGCCTATTGTGTCTGCAAATAGAATTGCAACAACTGCTTTTTTCTGATTACTATTTGCCTGAAATATGGATGAGCATCCTTTCACCTTGAGTCTATATTTATCTTTTAAGGTAAGATGTGACTATTGTATGCAGCAAATATCTGGCCTGAGTTTTTGTATCCAGTCAGCTAACCTGTGCCTCTTTAGAGGACAGTTTAAGCCCATTCACATTAATGGAGAATATTGATAAGTCTGGTAAAATTTTGGGTATCAGGTTTTTCAAAAGTCCAGTAGACATTTTTAATCCTTTCGCCAGTGTGGAAGTTGGAGTTTGATCAAAAGTTTCTGAGTGAGTTTACTTTTGTGGTATAGGATTGGGCTGGTCATTATGGAGGATAGGTCTAAGAATATCCTGAAGAAATTTGGTTATGGCAAATTTCTTCAACATACGAATGTCATTAAAGTATTTAATTTCTCCATCATAAATGAAACTCAGTTTAGCTGGAAACAGGATCCGGGGTTGAAAGTTATTTTGTTTTAGGAGGTTAAAAGTCGATGACCACCCTATTCTGGCTTGGAAAGTTTTAGTGGAGAGATCTGCAGTCATTCTAATATTCTTCCCTTTGTAGGTAATGGATTTCTTATGTCTGGCTGCTTTCAGAATTTTCTCCTTCGTATTAACTTTAGTGAAGTTAATTATGATATGCCTGGGGGATGTCTTATTTGGATTGAGTCATGCTGGGGTTCTGAAACTGTCTGCTATTTGAATTTCAGAATCTCTTGGCATGTCTGGAAAGTTCTCTTTTATAATCTCATGGAGAAGGGCCTCTGTGCTTTGTGAGGCCACTTCATCTCTTTAAGGGATTCCAATGAGGCAGATATTAACCTTCTTCAAATTATCCCAGAGCTCTCTGAGAGAATTATCCGTTTTTGCTCTCCATTTCTCTTCCTCTTTGAGAGTTTGGGAGCATTCAAAAGCTTTGTCTTCAATGTCAGGAATCCTTTCTTCTGCTTGCTCCACTCTTACTGAGGGATTCTACTGTATTTTTCAGATCTTTGAGGGCTGCAAATTCTTGCCTTAGTGTGTCAAAATCTTTGGTGGCTTTGTCTTGAAATTCGTTAAATTCTTGAGACAAGTTTTGAATTTCTCCTTGAATTTCTAATTCCGACTTTTGAATTGCTGCTCGAATTTCTAATTCCAAATTTTCCTCCATTTTATTAATCTTGTTTGCAATCCAAATTCTGAATTTGATTTCTGACATCTCAGCCAGCTGTTTATGAATGGATCTTCAGTTACATCTGCCATATTGTTCCTTCGGCGGGGGTGGGAGTGGAGGGGTGTTGATCTATTCTGGTTATTGATGTTACCAGAGTTTTTCCGCTGATTCTGCCCCATGATTATTTTATACCATTTGACTTTTCCTTTGGAGCTTTGTTGAGGACCTGTACAGTGCTAAGGCCTGAGAAACTGGGGACCTGTTTGGTGTGGTGGGGCTAAGTGGTTCTGTCTTGTTTTCAGTTGGTCTCTGTCCAACCCTAGTGAAACAGTTACTCTGGGTTGAAGTCTCAGCTGTGGAGAAATACCATCAATTAAGTCACCCTGTCCCCCACAGGTAACAATTGGAAAAGGAAAATCAAACCTTCCTACAACCACACACCCAGGGCACCACTTGGATAGTCCTTGGGCGATTGGTTCAGTTCAAAAAGTCCAAATCAATTATTTCAGTCAGTACCTGTCTCAGGTGGGAGAGTTTAAAAGGTCTGTGGCAACTAGATCGCAGGGGTCTGCTGACAACTCAAATATGACTTGCTCCGGTGCTGTGTGAAGTCAGGAGGACCCACCCAGCAAATGGATTAGTCTGGGAAGGTTGATGCCTCCTTTTCTACCTTGCACCTCTGTCACACCCAGTCACTGATAGCCCCGCAGGGCTGTGACCCATTTGCCTCCAATGAGCAAATACTCCAGGCATTTTGCACCTGCCTGAATCACAAGGAAATCTATATTTGGTCTGCCCGGCTGCTGCTCTCTGCCTCTATCCAGCAGTGGGAGGCGAGGCCTGACAACCTTGGGCACTTGATGGTGGCTGTGGGGTGTTCACTCAGTTCCAGCCCCGCCCCTGATTGATGTTACTGACAGAACAGAACAACTTTGTGGGAATTTGTTTGTGTTCCTGCTAAATTCCCCTGCAGAAGAGAAGCTGCTTTGAGTTCCCAGAACCTGCGCCTCAGGTCCTGTCTTTGCTCCTGCAGGCTTGTTTTCACAGGACAGTTAGCTGTCAGTTCTATCCTCCTGTCTTCCTTTGTCTATAGGCTGACGATCCCCTGAGGGCCAGGTGCGTCTTAGGCTCAGTAAAGCAGTCCTCTGGGTCAGCCCCGCCCCTGAAATCTCCCAGCTTGTGCATGTATTTTCTTGTCCTTGCATTGCACCCAGGCTGGTTCTGCCTCAGGCAAACCCTTTACTCATGGGCCCTGCATTTCCGTCTTAGATCTTCCGCCGGTGGTTGCCACCTGGAAAGATGCCTGGCCTCCTCTAGTTGCCCAGGGAGATGGGGGGTGTGGCTTCAGAATATCTGGGAGTGAGCCCTATTGTTGCCAAAAATGGCTGCTGCTGTGTGTCTCGGGGCACTGCTGCTCTGCCATGGTTCCCTCTCAGCCGACCGTTCTCTCCTCACTCCCATGCTGCAGAATCAGCACTGACCAGCAGCAGTCCAGGCCCTGTCCACACTTCTTGAGAAATCACCCAAAAATCTGGACTCCTGGGGGACAGGCCTCCAGACCTCAGAGTGAGAGTGGAGGTGAGTGCTGGGAGCTCAGAATTGCAGGTAGAGAATATATACAGTTTTATGCCTGGCAGGAGAATGCCGTGGCACCCTAGTAGGAGAGGTAGATCCAGTTTTTAAAGGGTCTCTCCCGTGGAGTGTAGTGGGAGGACCTTTGAACTCTGCTCATTTGTTTGTGGGGTACTCCAAGCCATTCTCATGGAGGAGGGGACTCCCATCCACTTGGTGATGGATTTTGTACCTTTTGTTTGTATCCTTGGTGTCACAGCTCGCCTCAACGGGGTTGATGTGCATTCTTCAACTTTCTCTCTTGGTGTAGTTCTAATCCACCAGGTCACTTGCTAAATTTCTGTCCTTTAACTCTTCTTCTGGACGGGAGCCTCTGTGGAAAGCTGGCTTTAGTCAGCCATCTTGTCTACGCCCACCAGTCTACCTGAACATTTTTACAATAAAAAGTTAGCAGCCTCGGTTCAGTGCCCGTAGCTCAGTGGTTAGGGTTCCAGCCACATGCACTGGGACTGGCAGGTTTGAAACCACCCAGGCCTGGTGAATAACAATAACAAAAAAATAATGGGGCATTGTGGTGGACGCCTGAAGTCCCACCTACTGGGAGTCTGAGGCAAGAGAACCGCTTAAGCCCAAGAGTTTGATTTGAGGTTTGTATGAGCTGTGACGCCATGGCACTCTACTGAGGGTGACATAGTGAGATTCTGTCTCAAAAAAATAAAAGAAAAAAAAGTTAGCAGCCTCATACATATACATGATGTAAAGCAAACCTACTGGATATGATCTCCTCAAATACAGGTTCCAGTCAGGACCTCTGTATTAAAGATAGCAGTTGTTGCTGGTTCACCCTTCTTAGGAATCTATTCTGTCCCTGGCTGTTGGTTCCCTTAGGTAGGGAGTCAGCCCCCACATGACCTGAGAACGTCTCCAGTGCTCGATGGTGATGAGGGAATGAGGAAAACAAAGACACCAGAAATAGAGTAGAATTTATAGAGTGGGGGCTTGGGAAGGGGTGGCGGGGAGCTGATGCCCCTTATGCAAGAGACAGTGATGTCCCCAAACTCCAGATGAACTTGGTTTTTTTACGTCTCTAGATCAGCCAATGGGTGTTTGCAACAACAACAGACATCAGCCTTGCGGTTTCTCATGCTCTAATTCTCCATTACCCACCCCATTACCCTTTAGCTATTTTCATTACTTTTACTTCTTAAAATACTTACCAATCACTTACAGGATTACAGAAAACAAAGGAAAAGAGAACCTGGACTTTGGAGCTAGATGCCACCCAGTTAATCCTCTGTGTTCCTGGGGGGCAGATTAGTTGATGCCCTACTCACCTCAGGAGCTGGGAGAGAAAAGCAGAATCCTCTTATCTCACACCCTCAAGAACTAGGCTTTCTCAATGAGTCAGCTACACGTACTGTCCTAGATAATTGTAAAATGGCTTCCCCAGCCCTTTCAGGCCCCAGCCAGGCTCTTATGGACATTATTCCTGGGGCCCTTATAGACCTTTCTCCTGAAGCCCTGCCTGACTTCATCCAGGCCTTTGCAGGCCTTTTTCCTGAACTCCTTTGATGTTCATGCCAAGCTGTGTCATGAAGCCCCTGGTAGAGTATGTTCTTTGTGGAAGCTCATGACCTCTCCCATTACCCTGATCACAGAACTTTTGCACATTCATTTCATTTTTATATCAATCTAATTCCATTCCCATAATCCCAACTTCCCTAATGTTCACCCATACCCTTATTTTAATGCTGTATTCTCTTCCACAACACCCCATCTTCCAGACACAGCAGATTTAGATAAAATTCCCTATTTAGCCTCAGATCTAAGTGGTGTTTTTCAATTGTTTACCAGAAGCCCCTTGTTTAGGGAAATCACTGGACATTAGTGGAACCCAACAAAGGCTTTCAATAGAGTGACCCACCACCCTCCTCTTAGCTTGAACAGTTGGGTAGGAATGCCTGGAAAATGCCAAAAATACTGCTCAGTTCTTGTGACAACCAGAAATACCTCCAACATGTCCAAATGGGCCCAGGCACCTGGCACCTGGGTGGCGGGTTCTGGGGTGCGCAGGGTGGGAAAGGAGGAGCCTGTTGTGCAGTCAGGCTGAGACTGCATTGGAGCTGGGATGGTGGTTCTGGGGAAGCAAATTTCCCGTCCCTAAAGCTGGGTTAGGGATGCCTTCTTCCTGTGGCTCATGCCTCCTATCCACTGTCTCCTCTCTGTCCTCACAAAGTGTTCCCTGCAAACTTTCCCTTCATCTACTTGCTAATGGCTAAAATGCCTATAAAGGGAGAAGGCATTTCAATTTGTGATGAAATGTATGAAAGTAAACACCTGGTTAAGATGAAGCACTAGAATTCCTTTGCCCTGAAGGCTAATCACCAACAAGTGGCGCTATCAGAGCTTTTCCTAATGAAAGGGAAGGAAGGAGGTGGGGATGATGTGGGATTTTTTTCCTGGGAAGCAGGAGAGGTTGTTCCTGGTCCTCTCCTGTCTGTGTGGATTAACAAAGGCCTCTGACTTCTGTGATCTCTTGTGCTTGAAGACCCGAGGGAAGCCTGAGCTGTGCTTCTGAAGCAAGGAGGAATCTGTTATATTTAGGCTTTGGAAATCACTTTATTGCTTTACGGTATGAAGTTTTCCTTTATCCCAATGCCATAGGGGTAGCAGAGGAGGAGGCCCCAGAGCCTCAGACAAGGCAGGTATACATCAGGGAGGCTGCACTGTTCTGCCTGTGCTTAGCTGCTAGAGGGTCATTGAGATTTTGTCACAAACGCAATTTTCTTTCTGGCTCTGTTGTGGGGAGACTGGGGCTGCAGAAGTGAACAGGCCAGTGGTGATTTGCACTGCAGGGTGTTTGTGCTTGTGCTTTCAAATGCTTGCTCTTTGCCATAAATTATTTGTAGTTGTTAGTATGCTTTGATATTGTTTTAAATAGTTGTGTTTACTGTGAAATGATAATTCAGAACGTATTGTTTGTTTTTAACAAAGGTGACCCATTGGTTGGCGCCTGTGGCTTAAGGAGTAGGGCTCTGGCCCCATGTACCAGGGGTGGTGGGTTCAACCCTGGTCCCAGCCAAAAATACAAAGATGACCCATGACAGCTCTTGAGTTATCCCATGTTCAGTATTAGACATAAGGTAATCAGTATGTAACTTTGCTCCATGACCAAAATAACAGTGCCTGTGCAAACCTCCTTTGAGTTGGAGACTCTAACAAGAATCTAAGCTATATGTTAAATGCACTTGTGAATGGCTTGGCTTGCAATAAGAAGGAATACATTAAGAAGGCTGTGAGTTCCAGCTCCATTATCTCCTCTCCTGTCTTCCGGAAGTCTCCATTGCAGGCATTAGATCATTAAGGACATGTTTTAGCCTCTCAGAATTGTCCACAAGCTATTAAAGTATTTGCAATGGTGAAAACTAATATTGAAATCTCTTGTGGTTTTGGAGGTGTTTAAAAATGGACACAGACTCACGGAACAAATGTTGAACTCTTCAAAAGACTTGTGTTGTGGAAGAATCATAGTCTGGTGAGCAGTTTTCATCTCCATTCAGAAAATAGGCTTAACTTTTCTCCATTGGGCTTTTATCTGAATCAGAAGATAAGTAACAATAATGCTGTGAAACTGACAAGAGCCAGCAATGGTCTAAACTAGTAGAGAAGCAGGAGTGGTCTGGAAAATTCTGAAAATCAGGGCAAAGGAGCAAAGTCCAGAGTCCAGAAGGTTGGAGAAGCAGCAGGAATGACTTTAATACAAGATTATAGACACCAAGATGTCTAGATTTGGTATAGGCTGCAAATGAGTTCTTAAAGGTTTCACCTGGTGAGAAAGCCTTTTTAATCTTTAAAGTTGATATGTGGTAGGAGAAATTAGCCTCATCCCGGGCTGTAAATTATGCAGTGGTTTTCAAAGTCTGTCATTGAGCCAGCAGCAGCATCATTGTGCAGGCAGTAGGCAGAAACGCAAATTCTTGGGCCGAGACTAGACCTACTGAATTAGTGTCCAGGTGATTCTGATGTGTGCCCAAGGTTATATGTTCTCAGGATCCTAGCAACAGAAACAGAACCATGGGCGTTCCAGAAGAAATCTTGGTGAGGTGGTGAGGATTAAAGCTTGGTTTCTAAGCTCTCAGGTGGTTAATGACTAAATAGAAAGTTGAGTTTTGGTGCTAAAATGGGCCACAAATCCAACAACAGAATTTCTTTCCTTTTTTTTTTTTTTTTTTGGAGACAGAGTGTTAGTCTTTCACTCTCGGTAGAGTGTCCTGGGGTCATAGCTCACAGCAACCTCCAACTCTTGGGCTTAAGCCATACTCTTGCCTCAGCCTTCTGAATAGCTGGGACTATAGGCACTGGCCACAAAGCCTGGCTAGTTTCATTTTATTATTTATTTATTTAATTTTTTTGAGACAGAGTCTCACTATATTCCCCCTCCATAGAGTGCGGTGGCATCACAGCTCACAGCAACTTCAAACTCTTGGGCTTAAGCGATTCTCTTGCCTCAGTCTCCCAAGTAGCTGGGACTACAGGCATCTACCACAATGCCTGGCTATTTTTTGTTGCAATTATCATTGTTGTTTAGCTGGTCTGGGTGGGGTTTGAACCCGCGAGCCTTGGTGTATGTGGCTGGCACCGTAACCACTGCATTATGGACGCAGAGCCATCGGGTATTGTTTTTGTTGTTGTTGTTGTAATTTTCATTGTTGTTTGGCAGGCCCAGGCTCTGTTTGAACCCGCCAGCTCCAGTGTATGTGGCTAGCACCCTAGCCACTGAGCTACAGGCGCCAAGTCACCTGGCTAGTTTTAGAGGCACTTCGGCTCACCTTGGTCTCCTGACCTCAAGCAATCCACCCACTTTGGCATCCTAGAGTGCTAGGATTGCAGGTGTGAGCCACAGCACTCAGCCTCAGAATTTCTTTTAAAAACCTGGGAGATAGTTTTCCTCTTCCATATAAAATAATTGTAAACTGCTGGCATGGTGGCTCATGCCTATAATCCTAGCACTGTGAGAGGCCAAGGCAGGTAGATCTCCTGAGCTTAGGAGTACAAGACCAACCTGAACAAAAACGAGACTCCATCTCTACTAAAAATAGAAAACAAAACAAAACAAAACTAGCTGGGTATTGTGGCAAGAGCCTGTAGTCCCAGCTACTTGGGAGGTTGAGGTAAGAAGATTGCTTGAGCCCAAGAGTTGGAGATTGTTAAGAGCTATGAGGCTGCGGCACTCTACCCAGGGCTACAGAGTGTGTGAGGCTCTGTCTCAAAAAACAAAAAACAAAACAAAACAAAACCCTTCTAGAGCTAAGACGCAAAGTACTCTGTAAAGGAGAAACCACATACAATACTAAAAATTTCACTTTGAAAATGCCTTACCTTTGCGATATGGGGCTCCTAATTTTCTAACACTATACGGTATGTTGTATTAATCATATTATCTGCTGAGCTTTTATTCCTTATTGAGCATCCTTTTTGGTTGAATTGCTCCTTTATCTTGACTGTGCTGAAATGCTGAACATTCAGATTGTTTCTTAGGAGGCTGGGTATGGTATCAGACACTAAAAAAGGATCTTGCAATTCCTTATATGTCCACTCTGTGACTTATTCTTATCAAAGGTTTTAGAAATAAATCATGAATCAGATTTCCATATGCTGTTTTTAATAAACAATAGTCTTTTGCATTTTTAAAATATGTGCTTTCTGCTACTAGATCTAGGAAAAAATGAAGTCATCTATCTTCCTTGGAGCACTAGCGAAGATTCTTTTATGTTAATGGACTTTTTAACAAATGAAACTTCAAGTCAGCAACACCTATGGGAAATAAATGATAAGCAAAGAACCATAATTAGAAATGCAGCGAGACAAGGCTAGCACTTCACTGTACTTAGAGCTGGTTTTGAATCTTGTAGAGCATAAAGCCATAGACATATGTAAATATAATTATATGCAGTAGATCGTTACATCTATCTCTCTCTATAGTTAACTAGTGTAGATATCTATCTATAGATTATGTATAGTTATATCTACTAATATATTAATATAACTATCATTTATCGATACCTCTATCTATCCATCTATACAGTTATCTACCTAGATAAAGGTGACTTTTCCCATAGCAGACTAGCTAAAGTCTTTATTTATTTATTTATTGAATCATAGCTGTGTACATTAATGCGATCATGGGTCACCATACACTGGTTTTATAGACCATTTGACATATTTTCATCACACTGGTTAACATAGCCTTCCTGGCATGTTCTTAGTCATTGTGTTAAGACATTTATATTCTACATTGACTAAGTTTCACATGTACCCTTGTAAGATGCACCGTAGGTGTAATCCCACCAATCATCCTCCCTCCGCCTATCCTCCCCCCTCCCTCTCCTCCCTCTGCCCTTTCCCCGTATTCTTAGGTTATAACTGGGTTATAGCTTTCATGTGAAAGCCATAAATTAGTTTCATAGTAGGACTGAGTACCTTGGATACTTTTTCTTCCATTCTTGAGATACTTTATTAAGAAGAATATGTTCCAGCTCCATCCATGTGAACATGAAAGAGGTAAAGTCTCCATCTTTCTTTAAGGCTGCATAATATTCCATGTTGTCCATATACCACAATTTATTAATCCATTCGTGGATCACTGGGCACTTGGGCTTCTTTTCCCATGACTTAGCAATTATGAATTGGGCTGCAATAAACATTCTGGTACAAATATCTTTGTTATAATGTGATTTTTGGTCTTCTGGGTATATACCTAGTAGAGGAATTATAGGATCGAATGGCAGGTCTATTTTTAGATCTCTAAGTGTTCTCCAAACATCTTTCCAAAAGGAATGTATTAATTTGCATTCCTACCAGCAGCGTAGAAGTGTTCCCTTTTCTCCACATCCATGCCAACATCTCTGGTCTTGGGATTTTGTGATATAGGCTAATCTTACTGGAATTAGAAGATATCTCAAAGTAGTTTTGATTTGCATTTCTCTGATGATTAAAGATGATGAGCATTTTTTCATATGTCTGAAGGCCGTGCGCCTGTCTTCTTCAGAGAAGTTTCTCTTCAAGTCCCTTGCCCAGCCTGGGATCACTTGTTCTTTTCTTGCTTGTACATTTGAGTTCTCTGTGGATTCTGGTTATTAAACCTTTGTCAGTGACATAACCTGCAAATATCTTCTCCCATTCTGAGGGCTGTCTGCTTGCTTTACTTACCGTGTTCTTGATCAGGTCCCACTAGTGTATTTTTGAAGCTGCTTTAATTGCCTGGGGGGTCTTCCCCACAAAATACTCACTCAGACCGATTTCTTCAAGAGTTTTCCCTGCACTCTCTTCTAGTATTTTTATAGTTTCATGTCTTAAGTTTAAATGTTTAATCCAGTGAGAGTCTATCTTAGTTAATGGTGAGAGGTGTGGGTCCAGTTTCAGTCTTCTGCAGGTTGCCAGCCAGTTCACCCAGCACCATTTGTTAAATAGGGAATCTTTTCCCCACTGAATGTTTTTAATTGGCTTGTCAAAGATTAAATAACGGTAAGTAGTTGGGTTAATCTCCTGGTTCTCTATTCCTTTCCATACATCTACCTCTCTGTTTTTGTGCCAGTACTATGCTGTTTTGATCACTGTAATTACTACAAACATATACACCCCATAATATAGGTATAAAAGCAAAAATTGATGGAATTGGAGGCAGAAATTATAAATCAAAGCTTGTAGCTATAGATTTTAGCACATATCTCAGCAACAGGTAGATCAAAAAATAAGGATGTTAATGATACACAAATACAATTAATATGTTAAAGATTGATATAATATTGAAATTAAAACTCATACTCAATGGACAGAGAATACAGGGAGTTGCCAAGTTACAAACAACAGATCGATGTCACACATATGAATAGAGGCTATTACAGGTAATAGGTAAATGAACCTGTTCAAACCTACACACATATTTAACTTAAACCTATAGCATCTATCTCATTAGTACCTGGGAACTTTCTGTACTCAATCTTTTCTTTTTTTTTTAATTAAATCATAACCGTATACATTGATATGATCATGGGGTATCATACACTCGCTTCATAAACCATTTGACACATTTTTATCACAGTGGTTAACATAGCCATTCCGGCGTTATCTCAGTTACTGTGCCAAAACATTTACATTCTACCTTTACCAAGTTTCGCAAATACCCCTGTAATATGCACCACAGGTGTGATCCCACCGATCCCCCTCCCTCTACCCACCCCCTTCCCTTTCCCACTTCCCCCTATTGTTAAGTTGTAGCTGGGTTATAGCTTTCATGTGAGAGTCCCAAATTAGTTTCATAGTAGGGCTGTGTACATTGGGTACTTTTTCTTCCATTCTTGAGATACTTTACTAAGAAGAATATGTTCCAGCTCCATCCATGTAAACATGAAAGAGGTAAAGTCTCCATCTTTCTTTAACGCTGCATAGTATTCTACTCAATCTTTTCAAAAGCCTGTGCACATTTAGAAATATACACTGTTAGGCCACAAACAAAGCTTAAAGAAGTTCAGAGAATCAATAACACAAAGACCATTTTCTCTGACCATAATGCAATAAAATCAGAAATTAATAGGAAAGAATAGCCAAAATAATACCATATATTTGGAAACTTAATGTAGTATTAAATAACTCTTGAGTGAAAAGGGAGTCATAAAAACAAATTAAGAAATACTTAAGACTGAGGCTGGGAGCAGTGGCTCATGATTGTAAGGCAAATACTTTGGGGAGGCCAATATAGCAGGATTGAGACCAACCTGAGCAACACAGTGAGACCTTTTCTCCACAAAAACAAAAAGCAAAACCAAACACCTCAGGACTTAGAAATAGTGAAAACTGTATATGTTAAATGTGGTAGTAATATTCATAAGGAAGTTGGTAGCTTTAAATATGTTTGACAAGAAGCAAAAAAGCTTGAAAAGTTAAGCATTCAATTCAAGTGTTTAAAAAGTGAGCAACAAAGAAACCTTCTAAAAATAGAAAGGAAGTAATAGAGAAGTCAATTAAACAGCAAATACACAGACAGAAAACAATAATAGCCTCTAGGAGATGACATCAGTGAAAATGCCTCTGAAAATTAAGTAAGTGCCTCTGAAAATTCCCTCCTCTATAAAAAAGGGAGAACCCTGGTAAACATCATCAGAATCAAATTTTTTCAGAGCTGTGGAAATTACCCAATGGTTTGTGACAATCAAAGAAGCATTACTCAAGAAAAATGGATGAATCTTGGTAAGAACAGTCAGCTTTATGGGGTTTTGATTTTTCTCTGTTTTCTTTTCTTTCTTTCTTTTTTTTTTTTTTGAGACAGAGTCTCAAGCTGTCACCCTGGGTAGAGTGCCATGGCGTCACAGCTCACAGCAACCTCAAACTCTTGGGTTTAAGTGATTCTCTTGCCTCTGCCTCTCAAGTAGCTGGGACTACAGGCACCCACCACAATGCCTGGCTATTTTTTTTGGTCACAGCTGTCATTGTTGTTTGTTGGGCC
This sequence comes from Nycticebus coucang, assembly GCF_027406575.1. Classification (NCBI taxonomy): domain Eukaryota; kingdom Metazoa; phylum Chordata; class Mammalia; order Primates; family Lorisidae; genus Nycticebus; species Nycticebus coucang. The sequence goes on from NC_069796.1 coordinate 18,565,529, forward strand.
CAGGCTGGATTTGAATCTGCTAGCTCTGGTGTATGTGGCTGGCACCCTAGCTTCTTGAGCTACAGGTGCCAAGTCAGATTTGTTCTGTTTTCCTCCCCCTTTCTCCAGCTCCTTGTCTGAAAACCAACATCCCACAATCATAATAAGACCCACAAACGAGGCAGGCATTGAAGGGGGCAAAATGGGATTAAACATCCTTCAAAGCTTCTCTCCGAGAGAAATGAAGATATTTGACCTGCCTGGCAGTTTTCTGGAATGTCCTACTTGAAAGCCTAACTTAACTTAGAGCTAGTCCAGTTTAAAAAGCTTTTTCCTTCGAGTGTTTTTGGAAAACAATTACAATCAAAGGTTTAACCTGGTGGATGCTTGAAGCAGTGATAACAGTTGGAGCAAACAATAGACTTTTGGAAGACTAAAAAGAAAAGCCAGGGTATGATATGTCCATATTGGCTTTACAAATCTCTTGTATATTCCTGAGAACCTAGAAAGCCATGGACATGTTAAGGTTTGTGTTCATGCCTTGATCTCCCACCTCTGGCTGACTTCGAGACTCTGAGGAGGTGAAGGCTAAGGTAAGAATTTTCAAGTGCCTGATCGGGTATTGAAGGTATGCCCCCAAATACACACAAAACCTCTAAAGATTGGGAAACTCATTGGTTCTCTGTGTTTAGGAAAATCTCTGCCTAATCATTAGCCAACTACCAATCTAACCAAGAAGAGATGTCAGTAGTCACGAATGACAAAGAATACAGACTTTAAAGATTGAGTTCAGAATGTCGCTAAACAAGGAATAACAACTCTAACAAACAGCAAGAAGAACAACTATGAAGAGGGAAGAGAATCTTGGTTTTAGAGTGGTCACATCATATTTAAAATGTCCAGTATGTAACAAAAGTTATATGACAAGAAACAAAAAAGTATATTGGAAACTTAATGTAGTATTAAGAAAAAAAAAAAAAGGAAGGGGAAGGAATGGAGCTATAGAAGAGCAAAACTTTTGTGCACTACTGAAATTAAGTTGGTTATAATCAAAATAGATTATTGAAAGTTAAGATGTTAATTGTAATCCCCAACACAACCCCTAAGAAAGTAAATATATAGTGAAAGTAAAATTTATAGTGAAAAAATAAGATAATTAAAATGGTACACTAGAAAATATTTATAATAAACATGGCCAGAAATGAAGGACTTGAGGAACAAAAGAGATGCAAGATATTTAAAAAAACAATAGCAAAATGACATATAAATCCTATCCTGTCTTAGTAATTACATTAAATGCTAATGGAAAAAAACTCCAATTAAGAGGCAGACGTTGGTGGGATGGATTAAAAAATGACCAAACTCTTAATACATGCTATTTGAAGAGACACACTTTATATGCAAAGAAACAAATAGGCTGGAAGTAAAAGAATGGGAAAAGATATGCCATGCAAACAGTAATCAAAAGAGGGCTAGAGTGGGTATTTTAATATTACTCTTTAAGACAAAAATTGCTGGTAGAAACAAAAGGTGTCTTATAATGAAAATGGCTTAATTCATTAATAAGATATGACAATTATATGTGCAATTCACAACAGTGTTGTGACTTGAAGTGAACACAAATATAAAGCAAAAAATGACAGAATTTTTTTTTTTTTTTTTTTTTTTTTTTTGAGACAGAGCCTCACTTTGTTGTCCTGGTAGAGTCCCCTGCTATAATACCTCATAGCAACCTCAGACTCATGGGCTCAAATGATTCTCTTGCCTCGGCCTCCAGAGTAGCTGGGATTACAGGTGCCTGCCACAACACCTGGCTATTTTAAGAGGCGAGGTCTCGCTCTAGCTCAGGCTGGTCTCTAACTTGTGAGCTCAGGCAATCTGCCTGCCTTTGCCTCCCAGAGTTCTGGGACTGTAGGTGGAGCCACCATGCCAGGCCAAAAACAAACAAACAAACAAAAAGACAGAATTAAAGAAACAAACAGACAATTCAACAATAATAGTTGCAGACTTCAATACCCTACTTCCAATAATCTGTGAACAACTAGGCAATTAATAAGGAAATAGAAGACTGAACAACACTATAAATCAACTTTCTATATAGACCTAATAAATAGCTATATATCACTCCACCATGTTCTCAGGTAAACATGGTACATTCTTCAAGATAGATTATATCTTTTTCTTTTCTTTCTTTCTTTTTTTTTTTTTGTAGAGACAGAGTCTCATTTCATGGCCCTCAGTAGAGTGCCATGGCATCACACAGCTCACAGCAACCTCCAACTCCTGGGCTTAAGCAATTCTCTTGCCTCAGCCGCCCAAGTAGCTGGGACTACAGGCGCCCGCCACAACGCCCAGCTATTTTTTGGTTGCAGTTCAGCTGGGGCTGGCTTTGAACCTGCCACCCTTGGTATATGGGGCCGGTGCCTTACCAACTGAGCCACAGGCGCCACCCAGATTATATACTTTTCTATAAAAGAACTCTGGCTGGGTGTGATAGCTCAGATCTGTAATCATAGCACTTTAGAAGGCCAAGATGAGAGGGTTACTTGAGGTCAGAAGTTCAAGAATGGTCTGAGCAAGAGTATAATCCCATTTATACAAAAAATAAAAAAATTAGCCAGGTGCAATAGTGTATGGCTGTTGTCCCAACTACTTGGGAGGCTGAGGCTTAGAGAAAAATATATAGCTGCAAATGCCAAATGAAAAAGCAAGAAATATCTCAAATCTATAGCCTAAGTTTCTACCTGGAGAAAGTAAAGAAAAAATAGCAAATTAAACCAAATGTAAGGAGAAGGAAGGAAGGACATTAAAAAATATCAACATGAAAAAAGAGAATAGGGAATTCCGGGAAGATGGCCAACTAGTAGCAACCCTTGGCACAGTCTCCTGACCAGAGGGAGAAAAACTGAACAGAATCAGACTCTATGAAGCCAGAGGTGGGGAGCTGAGCCAAGAAAGAAGTTCGGCAAGCTGTGATTCCAAGGAAGAGCATTCAAGAAAACAAATTTCAGGTGCAAAGCCTGTTGACTAGAGAACAGGATACCACTCCCCCAAATGGGAGGCCTGCCGTAGCCTTCTGCAAGAGAGCAGGGAACAAAAGACCTTTCATTTTACCTCACTGGAGAGAGCTTCTAAATACCGGGTCTCTTACTCCAGTGAGGTCCCACAATAGCTGAAATGTCAGAAATTGAATTCAGAATATGGATGGCAAATAAGATGAATAGAATGGAAGAAAAGTTAGAAATTGAAATCCAAAGAGTAGTCCTAAAGTTGTCTCAAGAAATTAATGAATTCAAAGACCAAGTCACCAAAGATATGGACATATGAGAAAAGAGATGGGCAGTGCCTGTGGCTCAGGGGGTTAGGGCGCCAGCTCCATATGCTGGAGGTGCCGGGTTCCAAAAACTGCAAAAAAAAATAGAGCTCAAGGAAATAAATAAATTAGTTGAGGAGCTCTGAAATGCAGTAGAATCCCTCAGTAATAGAGTTGACCAGGCAGAAGAAAGGATCTCTGAAACTGAAGACAAAGCTTGTGAACATTCCCAAATGCTCAAAGAGGCAGGCAAATGGAGAGCAAAAACTGATCATTCCCTAAAAGAGTTGTGGGATCACTCCAAAAGATCAAACTTTTGTCTTATAGGAATTCCTGAAGGAGAAGAAGATGGTCCTAAAGGTATAGATGCTCTGCTCCAAGAGATCATGGGGAGAATTTCCCAAGCAGGGCAAGAAATGCAGAAATTCCGATAGTGGACAGTTTCAGAACCCCAGCCAGACTCAATCCAAATAAAGCATCTCCTAGACACATTGTGATTAACTTTGCATTGTGATTGAATTCTGCAAGCAGCCAGACACAAGAAAAGCATCATTGGGTGGTGCTTGTGGCTCAGTGAGTAGGGTGCCAGCCCCATGTACCAAGGGTGGTGTGTTCAAACCTGGCTCCTGCCAAACTGCAACCAAAAAATAGCTGGACAAATAGCCGGGTGTTGTGGTGGGTGCCTATAGTCCCAGTTATGCTGGAGGCTGAGGCAAGAGAATCACCTAAGCCTAAGAACTGGAGGTTGCTGTGAGCTGTGATGCTGTGGCAGTCTACTAAGGGTGACAAAGTGAGAAAAAGAAAAGAAAAGAAAAGCATCATCTTTAAAGGGAGAAATATCAGAATGACTATAGATCTCTCAGCCAAAACATTTCAAGTCAGAAGAGGATGGTCATCGACCTTCAATCTCTTAAAACAAAACAAATTTCAGCCTAGGATCCTATATCCAGCTAAACTGAGTTTCATTTGTGATGAAGAAATCAAATATATATATATATATATATATATATTTTTTTTTTTTTTTTTTTTTTTTTGAGACAGAGTCCCACTTTGTTGCCCTTGGTAGAGTGCCACGGTGTCACAGCTTACAGCAACCTCAAACTCTTGGGCTTAAGTGATTCTCTTGCCTTGGTCTCCCAAGTAGCTGGGACTATAGGCACCTGCCACAACACCTGGCTATTTTTTGTTGCAGTTTTCATTGTTGTTTTAGCTGGCCAGGCTGGGTTCGAACCTGCCCATTTTGGTGTATGTGGCTAATGCTGTAACCACTGTGCTATGGGCATCAAGCCAAAATCAAATGCTTTAATGACATAAACATAACTAAATCAGCTATCCAGGATATTCTCATACCCATCCTCCACAATGATCAGCACAATGCTCTACCACCAAAGTAAACTTACTAGGGAATTTTTGAACAAAACTCAACTTCTACAGTGGTGAAAGGATTAAAAATGTCCACTGGACATTTGAAAAACATGACACCCCAAACACTACCAGGCTTATCAATTCTTTCAATTAATGTGAATGGTTTACATTGTTCTCTAAAGAGGCATAGGTTGGCAGACTGGATACATAAACTCAGACCAGATATCTGCTGCAAACAAGAATCTCATCTTACTTTAAAGGATAAAAACAGACTCAAGGAGAAGTGAAGGGATGGACATCTATAATACAGGCAAATGGAAATAAAAAAAAGCAAGGATTGCAATTTTATTTGAAGATAGAGTTGGCTTTAAACCCACAAAAATAAAGACAAGGATGGTCACTACATATTTGTCAAGGGAAACACCCCAAATGAAGAGATTTCAATAATCAACATTTATGCACCCTACCATAATGCTCCTCAATTTAGAAAGCAAACCCTAATGGATATGAACAACTTGATATCATCTTGCACTATAATACTTGGAGAATTTAACACCCCCCTTGTCAGTTTTAGATAAATCTTCCAAGAAGAAACTAAACAAAGAAATGCTAGACTTAAACCTAACCCTATAACAAATGGACTTAACAGACCTCTACAGAACATTTCATCCTAATAAAACTGAATATACATTCTTCTTAGTAGCCCATGGATCATTGTCCAAAGTTGATCATAACTTAGGACACACAAGTCTAACCCCAGCAAATTTAAAAGAATAGAAATTATTTCTTATATCTTCTTAGACCACCATGAAATAAAAGTTGAATTTAACAGCAACAGGAATCTTCATACTCAAAGTGATGGAAACTAAATAATCTTAGGCTGAATGATAGCTGAGTCAAAGATGAGATTAAGACAGAAATCACTAAATTTTTGGAACAAAATAAGGCACAAATAATCAAAACCAGTGAGATACTGCAAAGGCAGTCTTAAGAGGGAAATATATGGCTTTGGAAGCCTTCATCAAGAAAACAGAAAGAGAGGAAGCCAACAACTTAATGGATCATCTCAAGCAACTGGAAAAGGGAGAACAGTCCAACCCCAAACCCAGCAGAAGAAAAGAAATAACCAAAATTATGCCAGAGTGAAATGAAATTGAAAACAAAAGAATCATTCAAAGATCAATGAAACAAAAAGTTGGTTTTTGAAAAGATTAATAAAATTGATAAACCTTTGGCCAACCTAACCAGATATAGAAAAGTAAAATCTCTAATATCGTCTATCAGAAACCGTAAAGGAGAAATAACAACAGTCACCTCAGAAATTCAAAAAATCCTCAATGATTACTACAAAAATCTTTTTTCCCAGAAATATGAAAATCTGAAGGAAATGGACCAATACCTGGAAGCACACCACCTTCCTAGACTCCACCAGAAAGAATTAGAAATCTTGAATAGACCTATATCAATCACTGAAACAGCATCAACAATATGAAATCTCCCAGAAAAGAGAAGTCCAGGACCAGATGGACTGGTTACATCAGAATTCTATCAAACCTTTCAAGAGGAACTACCGTGTTTTCCTGAAAATAAAACATCCTCCAAAAATAAGACCTACTTACAGGTTTCCTTCTGGGTGAAATATAAGGCATCCCCCCCGAAAAAAAGGCCCCCCCAGGCTCTGTCTCGGAATGAAAATTAATTTACTGTAAACTGGTTGCTAGGACCACCCCGACTGGCATCTAGCAACCAATGACTTAACACTGCTGTGTGGAGGTGGAGCAGAGGTCGGAGTGAGTGGTGAGCACGGGGGCAGGAGAGAGGAGGAGACTTTTGCAGCTGCGTAGAAGAACAGGAGGATCAGAGCGGACGGGTCGAGGCGAACAATAAATGTGTACCATATTCTTCTTCATGGAAAAATAAGACATCCCCTGGAAATAAGACCTAGCGCATCTTTGGGAGCAAAAATTAATATAAGACACTGTCTTATTTTCAGGGAAACAGGGTTGTATGTATATTATACAACCTTTTCCAAAGCATAGAAAAAGAAGAAATACTTCCCAACACATTCTACGAAGCAAATATCACCCTGATCTCCAAACCAGGAAAAGATCCCACAAATAAAGAAAATTATAGACCAATATCATTAATGAATATTGATGCAAAAATGTTCAATAAGATCTTAGCAAACAGAGTTCAACAACAGGTCAAAAAAATTATACACCATGATCAAGTTGGTTTTATTCCCGGGTTACAAGGTTGGTTCAACATAAGCAAATCTAGGGTGGCACCCATGGCCATCCCTATAGACAAAGGGTGGTGGGTTGTGTAAAAATTGGAACCCTTACCCATTTTGCAGGTGGGAATATAAAATAATGCAGCCATGGCGGGAAGGTTTGGTAGTTCCTCAAAAAGTTAAATGTAGATTTACCATATCAGCCATTTGACTCCTTGGTGTATACTCAAGAGAAAAAAGAACATATGTCTACACAAAATCTTGTATATGCAGATTCATAGCCCCACTATTTATAATAGCCTTCCCAAAAGAGAAAACCTAAATATCCACTAACTGGTAAATAGGTGAGCAAAGCATGGTATATCCGTGTGATGAATATTTATCTACCATAAAGAGGAAGAAGCACTAATATATACCACAAATATATATGGCTAAATCTTGAAAAGATAATGTGAAAGAAAATAGACATAAAAGGCCACATATGGTATGATTCCATTTATGTTAACTATCTAGAACAGGAACATTTATATATAGAGAAAGCAGAGTAGTGATTACCAGTGGCTGGAGAAAAAAGGGAATGGGAAGTGATGAAAATGTTATGGAATTAGATAAGGTAATTGTTGTACAATCTTATGATGTACTAAATGAATTAAATTGGACACTTTTGAGTTTTATGGAATATTATATCTCAAAAACATATCTAGATAAATTAAATAGATTAATAAAATCAATGAAGAAAAAATATAAAATATGGTATAGAAAGAATTTCCATATAGATACTGATTTAACAGGAATATAAAAAATAATAAAAGATACCATAGCATTCCACAATAACATGAATTTGATATATTGGGATCAATGTTGTTTCTTATTACTGTTTTGAAATGGCAGGGGACTCAAGTTCCTATCTTTTCTGGAAGTCCCCTGCTGGGGGAGTAAGACTGGAACGGGGTGACAGGAGATGACCTCTGGAGAAGCTGCAAAGGGAGAAGAAATTTCTTTAGCCTAGATCTGCAGCGCTGAGCAAGGGAATGGGCATCAACTAAATAAGAACTTCCAGCAAGTGACCTGCAAGTTTTGGCCAACATGGTGACCAGAATTATTATAATCCGTATTTAAGCAAGAATAGACAATGACCATTAGGTGGCACCACACTGCAGCTAGCCAGGATAAATGAGACCTATGCAACTTTGGAACTCCATTCAGAGAGGCTAGTTCTGGGCATTTTACAATTAAACATCCCTTCACTTACGTGACACATATTATAGCACAAACACAGAAAACTAATACAACCATAAATGTTAAATAAATTATAATGATATTTACTAACTTCCCTTCCCTTGAGCCCAGGATTGGATTGTTTTGTAGTAAATTTGATCAAACTTACAAGGAACTGTTGATTTCTAACTCATATTAGGTACACCAGAAAACTTTCTAGCTCCTGTTATGGATCCAGAGTAATACATAAAATACAATTTCAGTGTGTATATGGGTCCCTCCATGCCAGCTGGACGTGGAGCCTGGATGATGCTTGCCGTGCCACAACGTGCCAGGTCTTGCCCTTCTGCCCCTTCGCTCTCCATTGCCCCACAGATGCAAGCGCCATGTGCTTTAGAGACCCAGCTTGCTGTGATAGCATCCATGTCTTACAGGGTTCAGGCTGAGGGAGAGGGGTGGGGACTGAATATCACGCCAGGATTTCCTAGCTTAGAGGAAACTGAGGGTCTGAGAAGAGAACGGCCCCTCTGCAGGTGAGCCTGGGAATCACCAAACATTGGAGTTGGCAGTGACCACAGAAATGTCAGTTTCCCAGAGCACTGCGCGCTCTCTGGTCAGGCTGAGTGAAAGTCCTCTTCCTTGGGGTGGGGTCACAATTACTTGGGAGTGGCTTCCTCTAGGACATCTGGGTCAGGAATTCCTTCCTCAAACGGAGTTGAAATCTGTTTCTGCTTCCCTGGAGGTGTTTTCCGAGAACATCATCAGCTTGGCTGCTGAACTGGGATGGTGAACAACTGGGAAGAAATAGGAACGTCAGATCTCAAGTGTACAGATTAGCTACCAAGTGCTAAGAAGATTCTGGATGCGACGTGACAAGAACTTGAAGCAAATGGAGGACAGACCCACAGTAAAGGGTCTTTGACCTGAGGGGTGAATGGGCTGCTGGGTTAGCTATTTTGCATAGAGCTGCTGTTGCTGGGTAAGGCTCCACATTAATGTGCTGGGAAAAATCCCGTATGAACCAGAGGCTTCTTTGTTATCGTGATGTCATTTCTCTCTCAGTCCATGTGTGGGAAATCCTGCAAGTCACTCTGAATCTAGGAATTAACTTATTCAAGAATATAAGTGCTCTCTATGGAGACAATTTTAAAATGTAAATAAAGGGCATAGTGGCTCCATGCCCCTAGCTCAGTGGTTAGGGTGCTGGCCACATACACCTGGGCTGGCGGGTTCAAACCCAGCCTGGGCCTGCTAAACAACAATGACAACTACAACAAAATAATAGCTACTTGGGAAGCTTAGGCAAGAGAATCACTTAAGCCCCAAGAATTTGAAGTTGCTGTGAGTTGTGACTCCACAGCACTCTACCGAGGGTGACATAGTAACACTCTGTCTCAAAAAAAAAAAAAATATGGCATAGTATATAATCTGAATGCATGGAGAGGCATTCCATGTTCATGGATGAAATAACTTATATAATAAAGATGTTGTCTCAGTTCATTTTGCACTCCTATGTAAAGAAATGCCTGGGGCTGAATAATTTATAAAGAAAAGTGATTTATTTGGCTCACAAATAAATGGCTGTTCACAATTCTGCAGGCTGTACAAGAAGCGTGATGCCAGCATCTGCTTCTGATGAGGCCTTTAGGGAGCTTCCAATCAAGCCCAAAAGCAAAAGAGGAGCAGGCATGTCAAAGAGTGAGGAAGTGGGGCCTGGCTTTTTTAAACAACCGGTTCTCTTGTAAACTAATAAATCAAGAAGTCACTCATTATTGCCAGTGAGGGGGCGGGCACCAAGCCATTCACCCCTCACCATGCACCTCCCACCAGGCCCTACTCTACACTGGGAATCATATTTCAACATGAGATTCGGAGGGGCCAAACATCCAAACCATATTAGTTGTGATTCTTTCACAATAACTTCAATTCCAATAAAAATATTCCCACTGGAGTTTTGATGAATGAATAGCCTTTACTCTAAAATTTATATAGAATAACGAAAATCCACAAAGAGTAAGTCGACTTTTTTGTTGTGCTAAACACAACACTTCTCATCAGTTTTTTAAGTGTACAGGACATTGTTGTTAACTGTGAGCGCAACATTGCACAGCAGATCTCTGGAATGTTTTCACAGTCTGCCAATCCTGAAAAAGAAGAAACAGCCCCGACAGATCTTAAGATATTTTACAAAGTCATAGTATGTAATAAAAATAGTGTGATGCTGGTACAAGGATGGCCAAATAGATCAACAGAATAGGGAGCTCAACATCGGACTCATATATTGACTGGGGATTCATGTAACAGCAAGGTGGCACCATAAGTCAACAAGGAAAGGATTGTGTTAGTTGATGCTATTGGAGAAACAGCTTCATTAAATGAAGAAAAATAAGAAAATCTTGTCATAATGCCACATATAAAGCTGGATTCCAGATGGACGGAAGATGTAAATGTGAAAGTTAGAAGTGTGTATTTAATTAGAAGACAACACAGGAGAATACCTTGGGGACTTTAATGTGGGAAACAATTTGTTAAATAAAAATTCAAATGATAAAATCCATAAAAGAGGTTGATTTTGATTACACTTGGGCAATATTATTACAAAGAGCAGAATGTTAGTACACTGTAAGTAAAGTGTCTAATGCCAACAAAGGATTAATGTCTGGAGTACAGAGAGAACTACATTAACAAGAAAAAGGTATAAACCCTAGTGGAAAATGGCAAAGTCTAGGAAGAGAAAAGTTACAGAATATCTAGAAAATAGTACAAGAACATATGCAAATAAAAGAATATATATATACGTAGTTACCTATGAAGAGGGTGGGCAATGCTAATGGGGTGCAAGGATTTAAAAAATATATGGTGAAAATAAACAAAGGAATTAATGTATAAATAACAGAGAGGTTCTATGCAGAACTTGTCCCTCTGACTAAGGAGTATAATTGCCTTAGTCTCCTCCAGTGGAGCCAAAGTCTGCCTCCCTGGTCCTAGTTTTATCCCTTAAGGCCATGTACATATCAGCTCTTTTTTTTTTTCTGAGACAGAGTCTCACTTATTAACCCTTGGTAGAGTGCTGGGGTGTCACAGCTCACAGCAGCCTCCAAATCCTTGGGCTTAGGCAATTCTCTTGCCTTAGCCTCCCGAGTAGCTGGGACTACAGGCACCCGCCACGACGCCTGGCTATTTTTTTGTTGCAGTTTGGCGAGGGCCGGGTTTGAACCCACCGCCCGTGGTATATGGGGCTGGCGCCCTACTCACTGAGCCACAGGTGCCGCCCTACATATCATCTCTTTAGATAATTAGGTAACCTCAGAGGCTGTCATTTTTTTTTTTTTTAGGAGACAGAGTTTCACTCTGTGCCCTGGGTAGAGTACTGTGGTGTCATCATAGCTCACAGCAACCTCAAACTCTTGGGCTCAAGCGATCGTCTTGCCTCATTCTCCCTAGTTTTTCTACTGGGGAGGTTTGAGGTGGAGGAGTAGGAGGTAGGGGAGTTGGGGGGTGTTGTCTCACTCTTGCTCAGGTGGTCACCAACTCCTGAGCTCCGGCAGTCCACCCACTCGGCCTCCCAGACTGCTAGGATTTCAGGTGTGAGCCATCGTTGCCTGGACAGAGCCATCTTGATTACCTGGGTTAATGTACATATGACGCCTGGTGCTGAGTATGTACTCTAACGCTAGTTTCCTCTTCCCCATTTCTGTTTTCTTTTTTATCTGCTTTCCTCAAACAGTTCTTTATGTGAAACACAAAAGCTTTCACTAGTGAGTTCATTCTCCCGTTTTTTTCCTTTCTTTTTCTGGTGCGGCTACCTTACTGAGCACCCTGTTCTAGGTGCCTCTGGGGTGGGTCCTCTTTCTGTGGAGGGCATATCCATGAATACAGCCTACAGCATGAATGGTTTTGGCACCTGCGTCACCCTGATGACCCGTGGGGAGTCACTGTCCACCCAGCCTCCATTCTCACGCTGGTTCGATCAGGTAATTCATGATGCTAAAGCCCTTTCTCTGCCATCTTCTGGGGCAATTTTTCTCAGGTCTAAGTAAAAGAGAGAATATGGATATCAGATGAACTTTATTAATGGTGGCCTTTATTTTATCCTCAGCTTGTCACTTGTGCTATCAAAAAATTCTTCCAGGTTTATGTATCATTCCTAAATTTGGTCTATGTATCCAGCAGACTTCTTAGGAAGAGCTAGAAAGAAATCAGTGGAAACTATAGAAAGGCAGGTTTAGGCTCAACATAGGAAAGCCTTTAAAAGAATCAGAATGGTCTTCAAGAGAAACGGATCTCAGGCGGCGCCTGTGGCTCAGTGAGTAGGGTGCCGGCCCCATATACCGAGGGTGGTGGGTTCAAACCCGGCCCCGGCCAAACTGCAACAAAAAAATAGCTGGGAGTTGTGGTGGGCGCCTGTAGTCCCAGCTACTCGAGAGGTTGAGGCAAGAGAATTGCCTAAGCCCAAGAGCAGGAGGTTGCTATGAGCTGTGACGCTACAGTACTCTACTGAGGGTCACAAAGTGAGACTCTGTCTTTAAAAAAAAAAAAAAAAAGAGAAACGGACCTCAGGGTCAGGGGTGGTACTACATTCCTCATGCCCGGAGGTGTTCCTAAGGTGGCTGCTTGATCAAGGCCCGCACATAGGAGCCCAGTGGATCTCAGCCCTTTTGTCCCACTAGAGTTCTCCGGGAAGTTTTTAGAACTTTCCAGGGCTTGCCTGTTTCCCTCAGATATCTTTAACTGATCTGATCAATTAACATCAGATTTCCATGTTAAAGCTCCCCAGGTGAATCCAATTTGTTACCCCATCGCTGAGAGCATCTATTGTAGAAAGGCAATCAAGCCCAGGTTGGGAATGTTGGTCTGATAACCTGACGTTTTTCCTTTCATCTCTGAAATTATGTTATTTCATTTACCCACTTGGTATAAAAGTGGGCATCGAGGTGCTTTTTGGCGCTGACCTCCTGCCTGCCCTCCCTGCCTGTGCGTCCACGCCAGGGCTGTCCTTGTGGAAGGTGGTGTGCTGCCTTTACTCTTGGGGGCCGAGAAGTTGTGCTCCCTGTGACATCAGTTGCCTTCACAGTGCTCGCTTTCCCCCTGAAAGTGGAGACTAAAGCACTTTTTCCAAAGGGATGATTTTCTGTAAAATTGGCTATTTAAATAGCCGCACAAGATTGGAGACAACACATTGAACCAGGCAAAGGCCATCACCAGGAGTCTTAAGCATAAGTTTTTGTGTTGGGAGGGGGAGGTTCTGTATACTGAATTGGCTTAAAAAACCCCAAATTTTTGTTAACTGCGACAATTGGAAAAGACATTAAGGGATGATTACAAGAGCCTCCATCTCCAGGCGCTTGTTAATTATCTGGATCCTGCAGGGAAAAGAATGAGGTTGGTGGAGAAGGGGAATAGGGTAGAGAAATCTGCTGCAGAACCCCAGCCTGCAGTGGGAAGCAGCACCCCAGATTCTTCAGCTCATGCTGCTTCCTGTTTGTCTGCGGAGTGAACTTTTGCTGCGATTGGAGTCCTCGGATGCCTCTCTGTCCTTTCCAGACTCATTGTCTGCAGTTCCCGTCTTTTTAACTCCCCCAAGGGCAGATGGACAGGCTGCTCTCTCCTGACAGTGCCATTTTTAAGAATTAATTCTAACGTCTCTTGCCTCCTTTCAGGAAGACGATCCAGGCTTGACATTATAACAGGCTCCTTCAATACCCGTGAGAGGGTAAAGTTCACTAAAGCATAATCAGTTGCTTCTAGGTAAATAGCAATGATTCTCACTCCAAAACCTTACCCTTCCAACCATTAAAATGTTACATGTAAACAAGATACACTCTTAGGTTGCCTCAAATAAATGCCTTCTTTGAAAAAATTCCATTTCTAATGAATTCTTTCAGCTATTTTCGTTTTTTTCACTTTTTAACCTGACAATTGGCCAAACAGCATTTATTCTTTTCTAAATCTTTGTGTTGGGGGCCTTGGGGTCTATGGGAGTATAGTTTTTAAGGCATGAAGAAAATTTTGATTGTCTATGTCTGACCCCGCCAAGGGGTGCTCCTTGCTCCGAAGTTCCTGTGTCTCCCCAGGGTGGATCTCTGGATGAAGAGACGTTTGGGAGGGGGTGGAACCGGAAGGATGGCAACAGAGGCTTTTTATCCATAAAATTATACTGTTCCCTCAAACCTTTAGCCAGAAACACAAATTCTTGTTTATGTGGATGACTTTTTAATTCATATACTGTTTTTGGAATACAAAAAATACACGCATAAAACAGCAGAGCTGTGCTTCAACTGGATGCTTTTGCAGGGGCAGCCCACCTTTTTATTCTCTGCCCCACTCTGTAAGAGTAAGAGTTGTCTTGGGGCCTGGCGCAGTGGCTCACACCTGTAATTCTAGCACTCTGGAAGGCTGAGGCGGGTGGATTGCCTGAGCTCAGGAGTACGAGACCAGCCTGAACAAGAATGAAACCCCCATCTCTACTAAAAATGAAAAACTGAGACAAGAGGATTGCTTGAGCCCAAGAGTTTGAGGTTGCTGTGAGCTATGACACCATCGCACTCTACCAAGGGTGACAAAGTGAGACTCTGTCTCAAAAAAACAAAAAAAACAAAAGCATTGTCTTGGGCTACTACACATTAAATATACAAACTCTAAGGAAAGCTGTTTAGGGGAAAAGAAAAAATGGTCCCTGCATACCTTTCATGATATCTGACACCACAGATAAGCAAAATAAGTCTTCATGAAATCAGCACGAGGCCCACTGGCTTCAGGTTGGACACCCAAGCTTCAGCACAGTTAGCTGAAGGCGCAATGCCAAGGAGGCTTCTCCAGGAAAACACGGTAATGGTCAGAGTCAGATTGGGTCTAGCTCTACTTGAGGTTCATAGATTTTACTTTAGAAGTCCAGAACCCAAAAAGACTGGTGATGGATAAGTATTTATTACCCCAGGGAGTTCTCAGCAGTTGCATGATTGAAAGTTCTGGACTTAAAGAACCTCCTAGAAGAATCCATGCCCTTTGGTCTGGTGGACAAATGTTGACATGTCCTGTGTGACTGATATTCCACCTCCTTTGAAACTTCTGGGTGCCTTTCCTCAGTGTGTGGTCCAGGCTCCCCTACTTACCCTAGAGAAGTGCACTATTACCACCAGGAGTCTTGGTGTCTTGGCCGGCGCTCAGTGAGAGGCTCTCAGACCAGCACAGCCATCTAAACTTTGGTGCCTGGCAGCCTGAAACTTTTGGTTAAATAAAAAAAAAAAAAAAATGAGTGAACAGGACCATCTATCTAAACTATCTCCTGTTGTATAGGTGGCTGCTGGCAGATTCGTGTTACAGATGTTATAAAGATGAGTTTTGTTAATTAGATAATTTTGAACTGTTTAATTCAGCTAAAATTATACCAGACCCATTTGATAAAAAGTTTGTGGGTATGAATAATGCTTTAGCATGTATTTGCCTTATATCTGAATAAAGTTCTATTTTTATACACCAGCCATCTATCTTCTCTAGCTGTGATCATCTTGAGCTCAAGCAGTCCTCTCATTTGTGTTTTTATTTCCACGTGCCCTGCTGCTGAAAAAATGTGGATGCTCTGATCTAAATGATGGTGGGGTAGGACCTTTTTGGATCTTTTGACAAGATCTTTTGCTTATTTTTCCCCTGCTGTGTTCTTTCATAGAGGGGCTGACCTGGGAAGGCTGTTGTTCACCAAACCCCAATGTTAGTGGCTTTTAACTGAGTTTAGCCAGTAGGAGGCACTGGTTAGAGCAGCGGTTCTCAACTTGTGGGCTGCAACCCCTTTGGGGGTCGAATGACCCTTTCACAGGGGTCGCCTAAATACATCCTGCCTATCAGATATTTACATTGTGATTCATACAGTTATGAAGTAGCAATGAAAATAATTTTATGGTTGGGGGTCACCACGACATGAGGAGCTGTATTAAAGGGTTGCGGGATTAGGAAGGTTGAGAACCACTGGGTTAGAGATTGGGGGGGCACTGGCTATGGGAGAAGGGAGAGAAGCCAGGGTAACTCTCCCCTTTTCCTTTCTGCCTTGAGCTGATGCCCTGGTAGCAGCTGAATTCATCGCATGGCTGCAGCTCTCATTGTACAGGCCCACAGTGGTCACTCTCCTGAGCTCCAGCTGTGCTGTCTCCTCTTTGTTCTCCAGCCTGGGGAGGTATTGGCTTCCTTTTGTTGCTAATGTCAGGATGACTGCAGCATCCCATTTGCCTCTCAGCTTTCCGATCACTGTGTAACTCATTCTGTGCATTAAATTCCCTTTGTTAAAAATACTTCGAGCGGCACATAATCCAATCTCTTTATTTTGTAAAAGGAATTTTAAGTCCAGAGCAATTATAATGTGCTTCCCAAGGCTATCTGGAAGTCAGACGTCTAGCATTTCAATCACTGACAATACAGTTAAGAACCCAGAAGTAAGAAAACTATAATGTCTTGTATGTAAGGAGCTAAAAAAAAAAAAAACAACAACAAAACAACCCCTTCTACTAATACCATGCATCAGCCCTTCTAAGCAGAGTCCTCATTCAGCCTGTTACTTCTGTTTTTGCAAGCATTTATTTGAGTTGCTGTCACTGTCAGGTTCTTCTGGGAGCCTGGTGCCCATGTTTGCCTGGTGACAGCATTATTCCCAGGCTGTTATTTCACTGAATTGAGCTCTCACAGTCTGGAACGATGAATGCACCTCCCCAGACACTTAATTTACTATAAACTAGGGACTCATTCAGTGGAAAGAATCTGGGTCAATAATTCATAGATGCACAGGAACTGACACCCCCACACAACTAAATAAATTAAGTGTTGATTTTTCCTCACACAACAAGATGCTAGAAGTGGGGGATTGCTGGCTGTACTCTAACTCAAAGGTATCTGGATGGAGGCCTTCACTGCTGTGGTGGCCATGGCCGTGGAAGTGTGCTGCTCAGACCTCTCTTCAAAGAAGAGTTTGTCATCTTGAGAGCCTCCAAATTCCACATCTTTAGGATCTACCTCAGCTTTTCTTTTTTGAGACAGAGTCTTACTATGTCGCCATTGGTAGAGTGCTATGGCATCACAGCTCACAGCAACCTCAAACTCTTGGGCTTAAGTGATTCTCTTGCCTCAGCCTCCCAAGTAGCTGGGACTATAGGTGCCTGACACAATACCCAGCTAATTGTTGGTTGCAGTTGTCATTGTTGTTTGGCGGGCCTGGGCTGGATTCGAACCTGCCAGCTCTGGTGGATGTGGCTAGCGCCCTAGTCACTGAGCTACAGGCGCTGAGCCCTACTTCAGCTTTTGATCTGAGCTCACGCTTCTCTTCAGGAAGCTCCCAAGCAATGATGGAGCATAGCAGGGAGCAGCTGCCAGTGGCCATGTCTGCCCAGGGCAGCCTCTTGTAATGGGCGACTTTTGCTCTGGAGAGTCCCACGTGGTTTGCTGCAATTTTGTCAGATTGACATTATCGTTCAAGGCTCCTCCTTCCTAATATTTCTTCTTCCCCTCTTCTTTTCGTAAGTGCCAAATTAGCATCATATTCTGAAGGCTTTTGCGGCCAGTCCTATCCCCCACCTCTACCTGCCTTCCCAGCAAAGCTCTCTCACTCCCAGCTCTGACTCAGTGTCTGCCTCCAGGAGGTTCCAGGGCAGCTCTTCCCTCGCCCTGCCTTCCTGACCTACCTGTGGTTGGGAAATGGCTGTTCCACCTTCAGCATCTCAGCACTGTACCTGTATTCCTAGCAGGATGAGGCACTGTCAGCTAATTCTGATTTTCTTATAGGGAATTTTCCTGGGTTACAGTTTGGTTTTATACATTTAGGGAGACAGGAATTAGAGGTAAAATCATAAATGAATACATGGAAAGTATACATTCATTTGATCCCCCCAAATGGGGTGTCTCAAAGTGGGGGACTTACAGATCATGGGTAGGTTCAGAGAATCTTTGATCTATATGGTTAAAGAAATGAAGCTTTCTCTAAAGGCTTGGAATGTTTTAAAATTAGGATAAGAAAGTCTGTAAATCAGAGACAAGTCAGAAAAAACAGGCTCAACTGATCTGTTAAATAGATTGATGGCCTTCAAGTATGATGTATTAATAATTTAGTGTCTTATTGTCACAAAGAGTATGTTTTGTCAGTCTTGTGATCTCTGTTTTAACATTAATCCTAGTCAATTGTTGTATCTAAACTCCAAAAGGGAGGAGGCACAAGGCTGCCTGTTAACCTCTCTCCCTTCCCTTTATGGCCAGGAACTCAGTTTTAAGTTTTTTCTGGGGTCCCCTTGGCCAAGAGGGTGTTCACTCATTCAGCAGGGGGCTTGGGATTTTATTTTTAGTATTCATCGTAAATGATGAAAATTTGTTATCATCAAGGAGATTTAAAAGTGTATGTCCTAAACTAAAGGCGAATTTTCAAAAGTCTTTCACAAATATTCTGAGTAATGGCAGAATTGTTGGAATAATATTATATACTCCCCAGGTGTCTACTCGGAAAAAGCATAACCCTTTATTTTGGCAGATATCAAACCAGCTCTTCCATAAATAGTCCAAATCCATATTCAGGTCTCATTCTTTATTCAAATCTAGGCAAATATTTTGGCTATTAAATTATTTGAAATGAAATATACCATTATTTGGAATAGCAGAAATTATACATAATTTCCAGCCAACCCCCCAAACACAAAACAATTTTTTTCAAATGACCAAATCATTGTTATATACATGTAAAACACAGTGAAGCTTTCTGGAATCAATCACAACTGCAGATATTTTTAATTTTTTTTTATGTTTACAAAAATAATTTAGATTTGGCAGATGGGGATATGTGCATAGCCAAGCTTTTGTATTTTATAAGTTTACTTTTCCTGTACTCCATTGCTTCTGCCTTTTCTCGGAATATATGGGCTTTTCCACAACTCCCAGACTTACTGCCTTATTCATAGACCTTTATATTTTTCTACTTTTTCAGTAGATTTTTTTCTTTTCGTGATGTGGTAGAAGTGACACTGATTAAGACATAAGACATAACACCTTTAGTTAAAAAATGCAGAAGCCCCAAATCTGTCTGGAGAACAGCTGAGACTAAGGCTTCACTTTTCACTAAGACTCTTTTGAGCCACCTAAATGTTTTCTCTGTGGTGTACACACAGATTCATCGAAGCAATGTTTTATTTGGATAGTAAGTATTTAGTAAGCATTTTTGTAAGTTGTTAAAATAGATATTCTGACAGTAAGTGTTCAACAAGTGAAGAAACCTGTACAAAGTTGTATTTCTTTGAAATTAATGATAAATTTTAGTTTTGGCATCTTGAAAGAATTACCTAGAGTGGCATTGGCCATATCATTCATAAACATATTTTAAATTGATATTCTGTTTTTTGGCTAAGTATGTTCTTTGTTAGACGAAGGGAAAAATTTCCACTCACCTCCTGAAGCTAACTTGTGGAACTGTCTTTAAGCTGGAGTAATTCATTAGCTAAGTGTTTCTCAAAATGGTGTTTCCTGAGACAACATTCTGGGAATTAATAGGCGTGGTTAAAAAAAATGTTTCCTTGTAAAGTCAGTATGGAGATATACATATGTCCTTTCTCTGAAGAATCATAACTTACAAGTACATATTAAAGACTCTGAGAAGTTTTATAGATAAAACAAAAATTTGCTTTTTTATTTTAAACTTGAGCCTATTAATATTTCCCATTTTTTTCATGAGCTAGCTATTACTATCTTGCAGAGTGCCAGTTTGGGAGACATTCCACTAAACCAATTCTTTAGTTCTATCACCGATTGAAGAGACTGTTCTAGGATTTGATTTGAGTTAAGAAATATTATAAATTCTACATCTCCATTTCCAAGCTCTTAAAATATTTCAAAGAAGCTAATTCTAACACTAGGCATCAGAATTTGGCAAGAATGAAATGATGTAGAAGTTGGCAAGATGTAACGCTATAAAAACTGAAAGATTTTCCACTACAGAAGAGGAAAATTAGTTTTTCCTCTCTCCTAAATTCTCAAGCGGGACCCCTGTAACAAGAGGACAGATTTATTAGTGTTAAATAAAAATAAAATTCTGCCTAAGAAAGCCTCCACACCCACATAGTTGAGTTTTTATGTATGAGCTACAACCTGCCTTAGTAGGAAGGCAAATTGAAAACCTAACTTAGGAGAACGTTTCTGTGACAATAGCTGAGTCTCCGCCAACCCCAGCTGCTACACTTCAGTCAACCACTCACAGGTAGCCAAATGTTCAAATCATGCTCAACTAAGGCAGATGCCAAGCTGTAACCAATCCAGGTATTTCTTATCATATTCCTGTTTTCCATTGGCCACTTTGCTTTTTCTGTTCATAAATCTTTTCCACTCACGTGGCAGCTCTGGAATCTGACTCTGTTCTGGTTCTGGATACTGCCCGATTTGCGAGTTGTGTTTGTCTTTTTTTCTTGCTCAATTAAACTCTGTTAAATTTAATTTGTTTAAAGTTTTTCTTGGCTCCAAAGGCTCCAGTGTGAAGGGCTACCCTGCACTATGTCCCCTGTTGAAAGTTTTTCTTTTAAGAGATTTGATGTCAGAAGTGAGGATCTGAAGTCAAACCCCAGTGACTCCCAGAACACTGGGCAACCAGGAGAGTCACCCATGAAGCCAGATGTGCTTGTTGCTTTCTTTTCTTTCTTTCTTTCCTTTTTTTTTTTTTTTTTTTTTTAAGAGACAGAGTCTCACTTTGTCACCCTCAGTAGTGTGCCATGGTATCACAGCTCACAGCAACCTCCAGTTCTTGGGCTTAGGCGATTCTCTTGCCTCAGCCTTCCAAGTAGCTGGGACCACAGGCACTCTCCACAGAGTGCCTGGCTATTTTTTTGTTGAAGTTTGGCTGGGCCTGGGTTTGAATCTACCACCCTCGGTATATGGGGCCAGTGCCCTACTCACTGAGCCACAAGTGCGGCCTGCTTCTTGCTTTCTTATTTGTAATTGGTGGTTTGGAGAATGAATTATTGTGAATTCTGAGCTCCACAAATTTGTGTTCTGAGATCTCTGAATTTATTTGGGTAACATTTAGACAGAACCTGGTCCAGGATTGGATTGGATGCAACAATTAACTGGATTGGATGCAGTTAGAGGCCCTGGGCCTTGGGTAGATACCTTTCTGAGAATGGGTTCATATCAACCTAAGATGTCCAAGACTCTGCCTTCTGAAACAATAGGTAATTTTTTCTTTTTTTTTGAGACAGAGTCTCGAGCTATTGCCCTGGGTAGAGTGCTGTCACGTCACAGCTCACAGCAACCTCTAAACTCCTGGGCTCAAGCAATTCTCTTGCCTCAGCCTCCCAAGTAGTTGGGACTACAGGTGCCTGCCACAACACCTGGCTATTTTTTGGTTGTAGTTGTCATTGTTGTTTGGCAGGTCTGGGTTGGATTCAAACCTGCCAGCTTCGGTGTATGCAGCTGGTGCCCTAGCTGCTTGAACTACAGGCGCCAAGCCAACAATAGGTAATTTTATGTATAAAACGCAGGGGCCTCGAATGTGAGCATTTTTAGAAAAATAGGTTAACCTTGCTAGAGACAATTTAGAACTAAGATGACCTCAATGGGGAAGTTTTAATTTGGATAAAATTATTTGCAAGGCATATTAGAAAAAAGGGACCCAAGATCATACAAACCCAATGAGATGTATTCTTGAATTAGCATACAGACTATCTTAAAGACTAAACAAATAAAAAATTCCTCCCTCTCCCCCTTCCCCATATTCTTAGGCATCTTACAAGGGTACACGTGAAACTTAGTAAATGTAGAATATAATTGTCTTAACACAATAACTAAGAAAATTCCAGGAAGGCTATGTTAACCAGTGTGATGAAAATGTGTCAAACTGTTTATAAAACCAGTGTATGGTGCCCCATGATCACATTAATGTACACAGTTATGACTTAATATTAATAAAAAAATAAAAAATTCCCTTTTAAATGATTCTTTACAAAAAGCAAAGAGAAACTTGAGCAACTTGACAAAAGAGGACTGTACTCTGACTGAACTCCTCACCTTAACTGTTTTGTCTATCTATAGCTACCTAAGTGGAGCCCACTGACCTTTCTGCTAAATTACCTTTGATTCGACCTTTCTGCTAAATTACCTTTCACCCTGATGATGAAAAAATAGGAATTAGATAACATACAAAATACAATCTTCTGATCAGTCAGGACTTTCTTCTGTAAGTACCTTTACTTCATGGTCTAAAACTGAGCTTACTGCCATTTTTACATTTTAGAAACAACCTTAACCCCATGGAAAATCCCCCCAAATTTACTGAGGGATTTAGAATTCTCAAAGGATCTTATGATCCACAATACCCTGACATTTGCTAATGTATTTACCTGATATTTGGGCCTGGTGAAGCTCAAAAATAGATGGCAGATGCAGAATAGGACAAATCTGAGGAAGATATTAAAGACTCCTCGAAAACCTCCTCACAAGAAGGGATGGAAGCAGCTAGAAAAATTGCTGAAAATCTTTATGTTTAACTCCTAAAATGTTTTCACAAACAATTGGTCCATCATACAATCTTGCAGACAAAGGATAAACCAGTTTCTAATTTCAGACTCAGAAACATTTTTTGTGATACATTCTGTGCTCAAGATACAACAAATAATATTTCCTATAGGGACAAACATGAAATTAACTGCTCTATAAATGGACTCTATCCTGAACTTAGTAATTTAATTAAAAAACAAACTGGTATGCAAGTTACAGTTATGAACTGGTAGCCTCAGCTAGACTCTAGAACAGTGGTTCTCAACCTTCCTAATGCTGTGGCTCTTTAATATAGTTCCTGTGGGTCATGACCCATAGGTTGAGAACCACTGCTCTAGAACAAACTCCACTTTCATAACCTGAAAAAAATATCCCTCAAATAAAAAGGTCACTTCTGTGACAGGGGTTTCAAATCAAGTTTAAGGTTCCTATATATGAATCCATCCAATTGACTTTGAAACCATTTTCAGAAAAATATACAGTTTTACTATGTGATACTTCTCTCATAAAGTTGCTGGGACAAGACTTACTTTCAAAGCTAAAAGTGCATATAAAATTCTACTTAGAGGGAGAAATAAACTTAGAGTTTCCTGACTCTCCTGAACCAGCACTGTTTTGCTCTCTACGGAAAGAAATTTATAAGATTGAAATTCAGACCTGTGATACCACTGACCTTTCTAAAATACATGAATGTGTATTGGCAGACTTCTTCCTCAATGGATAAAAGATGGAATAAAACTGTGTAATCTATAAAAGTCCAAATAGGTTATTCTAACTCTTTGCCTAAGTAACCCCAGTATTTGCTAAAACTTGAAGCAATTAAAGGGCTTTCACCAATTATAGAAGATTTAATTAAAAAAGACATATAATTCCACGTACCAGTCCTTATAACACTCCAACTCTACCAGTTAAACAGCCAAATGGATGAAGCTGGAGATTTGTTGAAGATTTGAAACTAAAGAAATTATAATACTAAAGTTTACAGTAATCTTAAATCATAGTACTTTATTATATACATAGTACTTTATTATATACAGTACTTTATTATATCACAGTAATCTTAAATCATAGTACTTTATTAAATAAAGTACCTATTTATTCAAAGGAGTTCTTGGTAATTGACTTCTATCCAGGAGGAGTGAGATTACAAAAATGGTGGAGTAGAAGCAATATGGCTTCACTCTCATCAACAGAATACCAAAACCAAATAGCCAGTGCCAAGATTATCATCAGCAATATCCTGAAACTTAAATCTGAAGCTGAGATGATCCCCAGCGCCACAGAAAAGCAAAAGTCTATTAGCAGGGGGCAAGAGAAACAAATTTTTCTATCCATTATGCCCTTCTCCAAGTCTGTTAGGCATTGTACAAGGAAAATTCTCTACAGACTGATGGTTTCTACTCTGGAAAAGTGAGATTGAGGCAGACAACCAGTTTCCCTGCTATGTTCTTTTATGGAAAACCATTCCTGCCTGAACGTGTGGGAAGCATCATGAGTGGTTCTAGGGAGAAAAGCCCCTGAAAGCAGTTACAGACCAAAGAGGGGAGGCAGGACTAGCAACTCCATCTATAAACTCTGTTCTTTCTCTCAAAAGAGATGCCAAATTAGAGTGGCTGTTCAGCAGCACCATACTGTAGGAGGCATGCTCCACAGATCTTCTGGGCAAAATCCCCCAGCTAGACTTCTCACACATCCAGGGTAACCATATTAGGATCCTTTTCCCATCTGGAGCAGACAGTTCTTCAAACATAAGCAAGATTTGAGGCAAACCTAGGCTTAAGGCACCATCTTGTGCCAAGAAGGAGTAAGCAATTTATGGTTACAGAGACTCAGTAGGCAACTTCAAAGAACCTCCATTCCCTAAAAAACCAAAACAAGCTGACTAATGAAGAGTTGAATAAATAACTAATCCTCCAATGTAAAGCCATAGTTTCATGTACATCCACAGAAACAAGCAAAGAAGGAATAATGACCTTCCCAAATAGACAAAGCAAAGCAGTGATGGGTGAACTCTCAAGTCAAGAATTCAAAATAGGAGTTCTCAGGAAACACAGCAAACTCTGAGATAACACATAAAAGCAATTTAGGTAGCAAAGAAATTAACAGAGATTGACATAATAATAATAAAAAAAAACCCAAACAAATTATGGACCTGAGAAATACATTTGCAGAACTGAAAAATGCATTAGAGGCTCTCAAAAGCAGGTAGATAAAGCAAAAGAAAGAATCTGTGAACTCAGACAGGCTATTTGAAAATACAGTCAGAAGAGAAAAATAATTAAAAATGCTTACAAGATAATAGAGAATAACCTCAAAAGATTAAATCTAAGAGTCACTGGCATTCAACAGGGAGTTGAGAAAGAGCAAGAAGTAGGAAGTATATTAAAAAAATAATAGAAGCTTTTTTTTTTTTCTTTTATTTATTTATTTATTTATTTATTTATTTTTTGTAGAGACAGAGTCTCACTCTATGGCCCTCGGTAGAGCGCCGTGGCCTCACACAGCTCACAGCAACCTCCAACTCCTGGGCTTCAGCGATTCTCTTGCCTCAGCCTCCCGAGCAGCTGGGACTACAGGCGCCCACCACAACGCCCGGCTATTTTTTTGTTGCAGTTTGGCCGGGGCTGGGTTTGATCCCTCCGCCCTCGGCATATGGGGCCGGCGCCCTACTCACTGAGCCACAGGCGCTGCCCTAGAAGCTTTTTTAAATCTGGAGAAAGATATAAATATCCAGGAACAGAAAGATCAGAGACCTCTGCTCAGCCTTCTTTAGCATTCTAGTCTATAAAGGGAGTTGATACTTGTTTGCCTTTACTTGGAAAAATCATCAGTACACCTGGACTGTTATGCCACAAGTGTTTATTGAAGCCCCTTCATATTATTTTCTAGGTATTGCATCAGGACTTAATAACTATAGTTTCCTTCAAATTCTGCTTTTATTTAGTATGTAGAGGATATGTTGTTATGCTCTCACTAAAGAGTGCTCTGAAATGGACTCATTTTTACCTTGTACGACAACTCACCCATAAAGATCACAAGGCTTTGAAGGAAAAACTTCAGTTTTTAAAAGAAAAAGTCTCCTATTTGAGACATGACTTGACTGCTAAAGGAATTTCCTTCTCACCTGAAAGAATAAAAACTATTCAGTTTTCCTCACCCTACAACCAAAAGACAGTTAAGAGGTTTTCCTTGACTTGCAGGATATTGCAGATTCTGAGTTGGAATTTTGTCTAAATGGCCTCATCATCGTATGAACTCACTAGAAACACAGTAACAGAGCCATTACCTTGTGAAGACAGTCATGAGCAGGCTTTTAGCCAAATAAAATTGGCCTTACATCAGCCCCCAGATTTAGGACTTCCAAATTACACTAAACCTTTTACCTTGGTTCATTCAGGAATGTAGCAATTAGACATTCGAAGTTCTTATCCAAGAACTTAGGGGAGACCATAGGCTCATTGCATTTTACAGCCTGCAATTAGACCCAGTAGCTAAGGCACATCCTAAATGTTTACAAGCCGTGTTAGCCAAGTTGGTAGAAGCTTCACTGGAGTTGATTTTAGGGAATAAACTTAATTTGTAAGTCTCACATGCTGTGGAAAGTATTAAGTTCCAACCAAACTCAGCATTTTTCAGCAAATAGACTAACATCTTGTTAAATTATTCTCCTATCTTTTTCTAATCTCCATATAAAACGCAGCAACCTACTTAACCCTGCTACTCTATTACCTCTGCCTGATGATGGTGAAAACTACAATTTGTAAGTATAGTACTGAAAATGGTGAGCCCTCATGTTGATTTATGAGATACTCCATTGGATAATTCTGAGTTAATACTTGTTGCTGATGGGTCAAATGCCAAAATCTCAGAAAGAAAATACCAAGCAAGATGTGCTGTTACAACACAAAATGAGATACTAGAGAAGGGAGCTCTTAATTTCTCAGCACAGCCCATGCCCATGAGCTTTTTGCTCTAACCTGAGCTTGTCATATAGCTAAGAATAAGTCAGTAAATATTTATACAGATATTATAAATGCTTTTAGAATTATACACAATTTTAATATGTTATGGAAATGAGGGCGTCTCACTTTTCATGGAATCCACATTAAAAATGGACTCCAAGTAAGTGAACTTTCTGCTATACTGTTCCTATCACAGATTGCCATCATTGAGATTAAAGCTCATTACCAAAATTGAAGCCGCAATAAAAAAATCTTCCAACAAAAATAGTCCTAGACCAGATGGTTTCACACTCAAATTTTATAAAACAAAGAAAAACTTGTACCTATGCTACAGAAATTACTCTGTAACATTGAGAAGGAAGGACTCCTCATTAACTCATTCTATGAAGCCAATATTACCTTGATACCAAAGCCAGACACAACTAAAAAATAAAACTACAGACCTTTTGAATACAGGGTGGCCATAAAGTTAGCATGCAATTGAAAATATTAATTATTTTATTGTATAGATGCAAAAATTCTCAATAAAATTCTAGCAAACCATATTCAGCTATACATAAGAAAAAAATCCATCATGACCAATGGGCTTCATCCTAGAGATGCAAGGATGGTTCAACATATGTAAATCTATAAATGTAATTCACCACATAGATGCAAAAATAAAGATTATATGACCCTTTCAATAGATGCAGAAAAGGCATTTGACAAAATTCAGCAACTTTTATGATAAGAATGCTTGACAAATTGGGTAAAGATGGGACTTACCTCAAAATTATGAAGGTCATATACAACAAACCCACAACCAACATCGTATTGAATGGGGAAAATTGAAATCATTCCTGCTTAGAACTAGAAACAGACAAGTTTGCTCACTTTCACCATTTCCATTTAACATAATGCCAGAAGTCCTAGCTGGAGTGATCAGGCAAGAGAGGGAAATTAAGTGTATTCAAATGGAGAAAGAAGAGGCCAAACTATTGCTCTTTGTTGCCAATATGAGCTTATAACTAGAAAACCCCAAAGATTCAACTAAGTGACTCCCAGAATTGATAAGTTCTTCAATGTCTCAGTTTACAAAATCAATGTACACAAATCGGTAGCTTCCATATAGGCCAACGACAGTCAAGCTGAGAATCAAATCAAAGACATAATACCTTCCATGTAGTAACAACAAGAACAACAAAAAATACCTAGGAATATATTTAACTAAGGAGGTGAAAGATCTCTATAGGAGAACTATGAAACACCGAGGAAAGAAATCGCAGAGGATGTAAATAGATGTAAAAACATATCATGCTCAGATTTGCAGAATCAACACGGTTAAAATGGCTATGCTGCTCAAAGTGATTTATAGATTCAACGTAATCCCCATTCAAATACCAATGTCATTTTTCAAAGATCTAGAAAAAATAGTTTTATTCTTTCTATGACCCCGAATAGACCAGAAAAGACCCTGAATAGCCAATGTAACCTTATGTAATGAGAACAAAATGGCATTACTATTCGACAT
The DNA here is from genome assembly GCF_027406575.1 of Nycticebus coucang. Taxonomy (NCBI): domain Eukaryota; kingdom Metazoa; phylum Chordata; class Mammalia; order Primates; family Lorisidae; genus Nycticebus; species Nycticebus coucang. Next base: position 18,593,608 of record NC_069796.1, read on the forward strand.
AGTGCTGGAAGTCCTAGCCAATGTAATCAGCCAAGAGAAGGATATCAAGGTTATCTAAATGGGGAGAGGTCAAACTATTATTGCTCTTTGCTGATGATATGATGTTATACTTAGAAAATCCCAAGGACTCAACCACAAGACTCCTGGAAATGATCAAGAAATACAGTAACATCTCAGAATGTAAAATCAGATTTCACAAATCATTAGCCTTCATATACACCAACAATAGTCAAGCTGAGAATAAAAGCAAAGACATAATGCCCTTCACAGTAGCGTCAAAGAAAATGAAATACCTTGGCATGTACTTAATAAAGGATGTGAAGGATCTCTACAGAAAGAACTATGAAACACTGAGAAGAGAAATAGCAGAATTGTTAACAATGGAAGAAAATACTATGCTCATGGCTGGGAGAAGCAACATTTGCTAAAATATCTATACTATCTAATGGACTCTACAGATTTAATACAATTCACATTAAAATACCTATCCCATACTTTGAAAATCTTGAAAAAAGAGCTCTTCAATTCATACAGAATCAGAGAAGAACCTAGCCAACAAAATTCTACAAAATGAGAACAGATCTGGAGGCATTGTTACCATACTTCAGGTTATACTAAAGTCTAAAGTGTTCAAAAGAGCATGATATTGGCATAAAAATAGAGACATATATCTATGGAACAGAACAGAGAACCTAAAGATGAAACCAATCTCTCATATCACCATCTAATCTTAAAGAAATCAAATCCTTCTTATTCTATCTAGGATGATCCGTTACCAAATCTGTAAGAACACTTTCCACAGCTGATTCTTTACACTGCAGTAATGGTACCTGTGGAGAATGTGTCTTGGCCTCACAGTGAGCTAGCATCCACGCTTATTCCACATAGGCACTGCCAGTGGGCCCTGCGGTGTCCTTTCAACAATGACAAACTCATCAGGGTTGCCAAATGCTTCATAGAAAGCCAATAAATCTTGTATTGCATGTTCCTCAATCTGAGCCAGAGGCTTTTCCCGACTTCTGATCAGAGCTGCCTCCTCTGCTGTGGCTCCTCTTCCACAATCGAGGCAAATGTGACTGGGGCTGCCACGGAGGGGGCCGTCACTGAGGAACACAGCCAGGGATCGGGACTGTCTAGAAGTGGTGAGTCCGAAATGCGGCTGCCTTCTGGTCCTGGGGTGCCGTGGGCAGAGCATCTTACAACTTTTGGAGTCTGAGAATTTTCAACTCCTTTAAAACAAACTTTTTTGACATGATCACCTGAACTATGACCAGTGACAGACTTTTTTTCTTCTAGAAGGAAATCCTGGAATGACTTGGATGACACTGAGTGTGGAGATGGTGACCATAGGTTCCCTGGTCTGGGGGCTTTTGAAGGAGTGGTTAAAACTGTTTCCATGCTATTCATTCCTGAATTTTCTTTGGTAGTCAATGCAATCGTTTTCCGTTGCTTCTGAGAAAGTTTAACTCTGTGCAAAATCATTGTGCCTGAGTTTGGCTTTGGTGTGGCTCCCCACTTCTGTCTGCTTTCTTTCTCCTATCTCCATGATGATTCTGAGATCCACAATGTGGGGGCTGACAGGACTGAAAGAGCCAGCAACCCAACTGGTAGAGCTGGTGCTGTCGACTCTGTTACTGGGAATGGGCTGTGGAGCAGAGATTTTAAGCACTGGTGACTTTTCCCAGGGTTTTAAATCTTCCTTAGATTCTGTGGGAGGTGTACCATTAACAAATGTTTTAACTCTCCCCTGGATCTTCTCTGCAGAAAACGCTGCCGTGAAATCGGGGGACTGCAGGTCTTGGGGACTGCCCAGGCCTGCACAGCTCCCTTCCGAGTCTGACGTCAATAGCTCTGAAGATGGTGGACTCCGAAAAACATCAGAAAGATTATAGCCTCCGGAACTATCTGAACATTTATGTGGCTTCTTTTTAGCTTTCATTTTTGCCTTTTTGAAAACAGTTTCCAAATATTTTGTTCTATATTTATTTCTTCTTTTAAAAAGATGTCTCCATTTTCTACTTCCAAATAGCTAATACCTGGTTCATCTTGATAAGGTGTAATGAATCTTCTATCCATTGCTGGAATCATTTTTCAGTAGAACATAGAAAGATCCTTCAATACACCATCACTTAAAACATCAAGAGACCTTGCTTCAAGTAAAGCTGCCATGTTCAGTCCAATGAACTGTAAACAAGATAATTTCAATTGTTCAGCGTTATACATTACTGCAAATTCCAGGAGCATAGCAGCATTCTTAAGGGTTAGTCTTTCAATTAATGCTACTTCACAAATCTCTTTCAATCGAATTATGAGAAGCTGATCAGTCACCACAAGAACACTACAAATAAAATACACATTTTGAGATTCTTTGACCCCTACAGCTTCATCAGTGTAGAGGTAGTCCAAAGTCACTTGCAGGATATCAGAATGTATCGGCATTTCCAGAGCTGCACAACTGGAAGCCTCAATCCAGGAGCTACTCAGCATTCTATGAAAATAATGGAGTCTGGCACAGAGAACACATTTGTGACAGGGGAATTCCTTTCCATCCACTGACTTCATGGTCACATCACACAGAAATGAGCATTTTTTCCGGTTTAGCTTCAGTTTATTACCAGTTTTCTTGGCAATAACATTAATCTTTTCATTTTCAAATCTGATTCCATCCAACCTACTGCCCAAAGTACCGAAGACAAATTTCTTTGCAACATTTTGCAGCATTCTTACAGGATCATCTTCCCCACCACTTTTCATAAGATTTAGGTTTACTTTTCTGCTTTTCACCAATTGTATGAGCTTGGTTACTCTTATAAACTTCAAATGTTGACTTCTGATTATCATCCTCACAGCAATTCACTTTATTCAAATGAGAATTCAGAGCGCTTTGATATTCTTCTGTTTTTTTTTTTTTTTTTTTTGTTTGAGGGTATTCTTGGTTTGAAGCCATGAGTTAAGAAGTCACAAGTATCTGTGTATATAAACTGCAGAGGGTATTCAAACAAGTCAGGATGAACCTTCTCCACCACAAGAGATGGCACCCTGCAGAATCTTCATCTTTCTGGTAAACATCTGTAAATTCTAAACTAGTATCATCTGAGAGAAACAACTTCTGAAAGAAGTCAGAACGCACTGCCAAAATGTATTTATGTGCAGGGAAGATTCTATTCCCAACTCAAAATGTCACATCGTGGATACTGTCCATTTCATCGGTTTCCCTCAACAGTTTGCCAAACTCTTCAAAGAAGGATGATGAAGACACAGAGGGAATCTCATACAGGATTGTTTTAGGATCTGACTGTAGGATGGCAAAGTTGCATCCACTCAGGTCTGTGCTGATGCTGATGCTGATGGCTCTATGGGCAAAAGCAAGTTTCCACACTATTCACATCAGAGATATAAGACGCATCCAATGAGTAATTATGAAGGTTTGAGAAAATATCTTTTTTTCAGAACTCCTCCTTTTTTCTTCAGACCATTTCCCTCTAAATCCTTCTCCATCCTGTGTGACAAATAGAATCTCATTTCTATTTAAGGCAATATCAGAAATGAAGACCTGGCGTGGAAAGGCCCATCGACACTGCTTCAGAGAACTGCTGGCTGATCTCCAGCAAAAAACCCTTCCAGCGCCATCCATTGCAAGAATGCAAATTTTTTGATCCCCATTTTCTTTCAAATGTTTAGGATCAACTTTGTATTCTATACAACCACCAGACACAAGAACCTTTTTCAAGTTCAATTGTTTAGAAGCCATCTTTTTGCACTGATAGTCTGCGAGCAAGTAAACATCACCCCTTGTGGTGACACAGATGGTGGCGCTGTTGCTGGCAGCGACCAAGGACAGAGTGACGTCTTTGTGTTGAAGGGCAGAGACTTGGTGTGGGGCAGTGACACACTTCTCTCCATTAGGATCTAGTAAGTAGCCTGGTTGTCCACTATTTAGTCCCAGAGTGTAAACAGTGTCTCTAGTCCAAAGAACTGTGGGAAACTTGCCTGCTGCAACCCCAATGATTGTTCTTCCTTTTAGGTATTTTCCCTGCATCTGTCTAGGTACATTACAGCTGGAAGGTGGAGGAATAATTCCCAATTGATGAAAAACGTTCAGACCAAATGTATAAACACATCTGTCTTCAGTTAGTACAACAGTGTGGTCCTCGGCAGCTGCCACTTGGGAACAGTTATGGCCACTCAGTCCTTCCACCAGCCTGGGGATCTACAAAGCAAATAAGCAAGTCTGCTCATCTCCATGACCTAATTAACCTCCAGGACGGTGACCACATGTATAAACTTGCCCTTTCTGAGACAGAAACACTGAGTGAAATTTACAAAGCACCACCTGTTTGATATAAACTCCACTCCTGGAGAAAAGATCCACCAATTCTGGATGGTGTTTGCTATTCTGGCTTCCATGACCCAGGGTAAAATTTGTATTATCACTCCAAGTGTAGACATCTGTAGGATCAGTACTCCTGAATACCACATGAGTTGGTCTATCCTTCATTATAAGATCCAAAGCGGACAAGCCTTCTTCATCTTGAATATACAGACTGACGCCATGCTTTAACAGAGACCAAACGCAATCAATGTGTCCATAGAAAACGCCTCTGTGTAGTGCCATCCACCCTGACTCCTTGTCCTTGACCAGCAGGTCCGCCCCTCTCTCGATGAGCCAGTCCAGCATGCCCCTCTTCCCACAGGAGGAGACCAGGTGCAGGGCGTTCCTGCCGAAGGCATCCCTGACGGTGGCGGCATTGCAACAGTGGCTGCAGAGGAAGGCCTTGATCTGCTTCTCACTTCCCTTTGTCACCACAGAAAGGACATCCAACGCATGTTTCAGGGAGTGACACTTTGAGGTGCAGTCAGGGATGGAAGAATTTATCCAAACTCTCTTTCTACTGCTTACTTCCTCAGAATTGTCAGTTAAGACTAATCTTAGAAATAAAAAGCCAGGACACAAAAGTGCTATTCAGGAAGAATTACAGAAAATAAATGACCTTTTCAGGATTAATGTGTATAATTTAAATCTTTGTGACAACAGTATAAAACTATATATCTTTATACAATTTTTGGCACGTTAATCAAAAAAATTACCAATAGCACTATAAAGTTCTTATCAAATACAAGCTCTTCATTTTAAAAAAAATTCCACAGTTTTCAAATTATTCCCGCAGTCAAGCACCAAGGGGGACTGGGGAGGGGAACTCCCCCTCCACACGGTCTGTTTCTTCTAAATATCCATGATTGCAAGGGGGACCAGTCGCTAGTTGAAGGTGCGCTGGTGGTCTCCACGGGGTCGATATGCAGCTGCACAGGGACTCATTCTCAGTGAAGATGACAGGAGAAAGCGGACAGTGCCAGCAGGGCTGGTGCCCAGGCCCGAGTTGCCTCAGGAGGCCGCTGTAGCCACAGCCATGACTACTAGCACCGGGTGGGGGACATGGAGCGTGCTGGCCGGCTGCACACAGGAATAAGGTGGGTGCTGATTCTAAAAAAATTATGTCTTAATATCTTTGTTGATTCAGTGACCATTCAGGAGCATGCTGTTTAATTTCCCTGTATTTGTATAGTTTCTGAGATTTCTCTTCATATTGATTTCTAGTACTATTAAACTGAGGTCTGAGAAGATACTTCATATGATTTTGATTTTTCAAAAAATGTGTTAAGACTTATTTTGTGGCCTACCATGAGGTTTATCTTGGAGAATGTTCCCTGTGCTGATGTGAAAAGAATGTATATTCTATAGTTTTTAGGTGAAACAGCCTGTAAATGTCAAGTTCATTTAATGTCCAATTTAAGTCCAATGTTTCATTGTTGATTTCCTATCTCTATCTTTCCAGTGCAGAGTAGGGTTTGAAGTCCTCCACTATTATGGTATTGATGTCTGTCTTTTTCTTAAGGTCTGTAGTTAATTGTTTTGTGAATCTGGGAGCTCAAATGGTGGGTATATACATATTTAAGATCATTATATCCTCTTGCTGCATTGATCTCTTTATTATTATATAATGACATTCTTTGTCTTTTGTATTCTTTTTGATTTAAAGTCTTTTTTTTCTAATGTAAGTACAGTTATTTCTGCTTGCTTTTGTTTTCCATCTGCATGGAATATCTATTTTTTTTGTTCCTTTACTTTCATTCTATGTTTATCTTTACAGGTAGGTTTAGTTTCCTATAAACAACATGTTGTTTGATCATGGTTTTAATTTTTATTTATTTATTTATTTTTTGTTTGATTCATTTTATTATTAGTAGTAACGATACTAATAAATAAATTACTAATGACAATAAAGCAATCACTAAACATTAAAAATTTTAAAGTTGAGAGGGTGGAGCAAGATGGCAGCCGAGTAACAGCTTCCTTGCATCTGGGCACCGTGAGTCTGGGGATATAGGACTCCAGGCATCTCTGGCTGGTGGGATCTGCCTATCATCACCCCTGAGAGGATACAGGGAGTCAGCGAGAGACTTCTGGACCCCAAGAGGAGGACTAAAACAGTGGAAAACCGGCAAGTGGTCGCGTGTGTTCAATCCGCCTAAACCCGCCCGCAACTGTAAGTTCAGTAGCAGCGAGACTGCAAACCAGAAAGGCCTTACCTGTGAACTGTTTTGGTGTCTTTGGACTTGGCACTCAGCTGAACTGCCTTGGGGAGAGCCTGAGCGGGAGTGCGGAGAACTCTGGCCTTTGTCTAGGGCCCCAGTCTGAGCCGCTGAGCCAGACGGAGCTAATAGAGTTTGGCTCTGGGTCACAGGCAGACATTGTGAGCGATCTGCCCTGGCAAACTCCGCCCTCAGGGTCGCAGAGCTGGAATTGGGTGGGAGCTGGTAACCCAGCGACCAAGTAGCCTAAGGGCGGGGTCTGAGCCGCCTTGCAGCCCTAACCCTCGGGGGCAGAGGGAGACCAGTTTTGACACACAGGGTAAGTGGATAGCCACTTCAGCAGTGATTCCAGCAACAAGCACTTCCCTGAGAAAGCTTCTGCTCAGTAAGTGAACAAGTTCAAAGTGCCTTTTAAGTGGGCTGAAGAGAGATTTAGGGTGTCTACCTGCTGGGGTTCGAGAAACTAGCAGCCTCCAGTCGTATCAGAACTGTGATTAACATCTCATACCCCAGAAGACCACGTGTTGCCCAGACAATATTCAATTCCATATACATACTGCTTTGTTTTTGGTTGCGTGTGTGTTTTTTTTTTTTTTGTTTGTTTGTTTTTTTTTTCTGGTTTGGTTTTTTTTTTGTTTATTTTGACGTTCTAGATTGTTGTTTTGTTTTTTAAGTTCAACCTTTTCCATACAGATCCTTTTTCTTTCTCAATTTTTCTAGTTTAATTCTAATTTCACATTGCTGCCTATTTCAATAATCAGAACTTCATTTTTGTTAGTGTTTCTACCACTATTATTTGGTTTTTCCAGCCAATTTTATCCCGTAAAGTTTTCTGTTTGCTTGTTTTGGTTTGATTTATAGCATTTTTGTCTTTCCTCTCTACTTGGTGGAGGTGGGGTACTGTGTCTGATCAGGTTAGCAAAGAGCTGCTGACCTCAAGTGAACCACCCCACTTGGCACCCCAGAAGGTGTTTTTTTTTTTTTAAGGTTGTATCAAAGTACCCTACTGTACACCTATATTGCTCTGTCTCCCTCTTTCTGTGCCTCTCTTCTTTTTGTCAATATTCCTTTCACCCAACCACTCTCCTTTCTCTATTTTTCTTTTTTTTCATTTTTTTTTTTTTTCCTTATCACTCGGTCCTCATTTCTTTCATCGCTTTTTTGCTCTTAAACCTTCTCACCCTTCTGGTCCTGTAACCCTTAGTCCACAGGCACAAGAACTTAAAGAGCAAGAGGAATTGAAAGGAAAATTAGGGCAAGTAAACAGATAAAAGAAATCACCCATGAGGAAGAATCAGCAGAAAACTCCAGGCAACATGAAGAACCAGTCCAGAACTACCCCGCCAAGGGACCATGAGGTAGCTACTGCAGAGGATTCCACCTATACAGAAATGTTAGGAATGACAGAAAGGGAATTTAGAATACACATGTTGAAAACAATGAAGGAAATGATGGAAACAATGAAGGAAACTGTTAATAAAGTGGAAAATAACCAAAAGGAAATTCAAAAACAGAATCAAATAAGAGATGAACGATATGAAGAATATAAAAAGGATATAGCAGAGCTGAAGGAAATGAAACAGTCAATCAGGGAACTTAAAGATGCAATGGAAAGTATCAGCAACAGGTTAGACCATGCAGAAGAAAGAATTTCAGAGGTAGAAGACAAAGTTTTTGAGATAACTCAGATAGTAAAAGAGGCAGAAAAGAAGAGAGAGAAAGCAGAACGTTCACTGTCAGAATTATGGGACTTTATGAAGCGTTCCAACATACGAGTTATAGGAATTCCAGAAGGGGAAGAAGAATGCCCCAGAGGAATGGAAGCCATACTAGAGAATATTATAAAAGAAAATTTCCCAAATATCACCAAAGATTCTGACACACTGCTTTCAGAGGGATATCGGACCCCAGGTCGCCTCAACTCTAACCGAGCTTCTCCAAGACACATTGTGATGAACCTCTCCAAAGTCAAGACAAAAGAAAAGATTCTGCAAGCTGCCAGGAGTAAGCGCCAGTTGACCTACAGGGGCAAATCCATCAGATTGACCTCAGACTTCTCTAATGAAACTTTCCAAGCAAGAAGACAATGGTCATCTACCTTTAATCTACTTAAACAGAACAATTTTCAGCCCAGAATTCTGTACCCTGCTAAGCTAAGCTTCAAAATTGACGGAGAAATCAAATCATTTACGGATATACAAACATTGAGGAAATTCGCCACAACAAGACCAGCTCTACAGGAAATACTTCAACCTGTTCTGCACACTGACCACCACAATGGATCAGCAGCAAAGTAAGAACTCAGAAATTAAAGGACAGAACCTAACCTCCACACTGATGCAAAAGATAAAACTAAGCAATGGACTCTCACAAAATAAGACGAATAGAATACTACCACACTTGTCAATTATCTCAATAAATGTTAATGGCTTGAATTCCCCACTGAAGAGACATAGATTGGTTGACTGGATTAAAAAACACAAGCCATCCATTTGCTGTCTGCAAGAAACACACCTGGCTTCAAAAGACAAATTAAAGCTCCGAGTCAAGGGTTGGAAGACAATTTTTCAGGCAAATGGAATTCAGAAGAAAAGAGGAGTTGCAATCTTATTTTCAGATACATGTGGATTTAAAGCAACTAAAGTCAAAAAAGACAAAGATGGTCACTTTATATTGGTCAAGGGAAAAATACAACAAGAAGACATTTCAATTCTAAATATTTATGCACCCAATTTAAATGCTCCCAGATTCTTGAAGCAGACCTTACTCAGTCTGAACAATATGATATCTGATAATACCATCATAACAGGGGACTTTAACACTCCTCTTACAGAGCTGGACAGATCCTCTAAACAGAAATTAAACAAGGACATAAGAGACTTAAATGAGACTCTAGAACAACTGTGCTTGATAGACGCATATAGAACACTCCACCCCAAAGATAAAGAATATACATTCTTCTCATCACCCCATGGAACATTCTCCAAAATTGATCATATCCTGGGACACAAAACAAATATCAACAGAATCAAAAGAATTGAAATTTTACCTTGTATCTTCTCAGACCATAAGGCACTAAAGGTGGAACTCAACTCTAACAAAAATGCTCGACCCCACCCAAAGGCATGGAAATTAAACAATCTTCTGTTGAATAACAGATGGGTGAAGGAAGAAATAAAACAGGAAATCATTAACTTCCTTGAGCATAACAACAATGAAGACACAAGCTACCAAAACCTGTGGGATACTGCAAAAGCAGTTTTGAGAGGAAAATTCATCGCTTTAGATGCCTACATTCGAAAAACTGAAAGAGAGCACATCAACAATCTCACAAGAGATCTTATGGAATTGGAAAAAGAAGAACAATCTAAGCCTAAACTCAGTAGAAGAAAAGAAATATCCAAAATCAAATCAGAGATCAATGAAATTGAAAACAAAAGAATCATTCAGAAAATTAATGAAACAAGGAGTTGGTTTTTTGAAAAAATAAATAAAATAGATAAACCATTGGCCAGACTGACGAGGAATAGAAAAGTAAAATCTCTAGTAACCTCAATCAGAAATGATAAAGGGGAAATAACAACTGATCCCACAGAGATACAAGAGATCATCTCTGAATACTACCAGAAACTCTATGCCCAGAAATTTGACAATGTGAAAGAAATGGATCAATATTTGGAATCACACCCTCTCCCTAGACTCAGCCAGGAAGAAATAGAGCTCCTGAACAGACCAATTTCAAGCACTGAGATCAAAGAAACAATAAAAAAGCTTCCAACCAAAAAATGCCCTGGTCCAGATGGCTTCACTCCAGAATTCTATCAAACCTTCAAGGAAGAGCTTATTCCTGTACTGCAGAAATTATTCCAAAAAATTGAGGAAGAAGGAATCTTCCCCAACACATTCTATGAAGCAAACATCACCCTGATACCAAAACCAGGAAAAGACCCAAACAAAAAGGAGAATTTCAGACCAATCTCACTCATGAACATAGACGCAAAAATTCTCAACAAAATCCTAGCCAATAGATTACAGCTTATCATCAAAAAAGTCATTCATCATGATCAAGTAGGCTTCATCCCAGGGATGCAAGGCTGGTTTAACATACGCAAGTCTATAAACGTTATCCACCATATTAACAGAGGCAAAAATAAAGATCACATGATCCTCTCAATAGATGCAGAAAAAGCATTTGATAAAATCCAGCATCCTTTTCTAATTAGAACACTGAAGAGTATAGGCATAGGTGGCACATTTCTAAAACTGATTGAAGCTATCTATGACAAACCCACAGCCAATATTTTACTGAATGGAGTAAAACTGAAAGCTTTTCCTCTTAGAACTGGAACCAGACAAGGTTGTCCTCTGTCACCTTTACTATTCAACATAGTGCTGGAAGTTCTAGCCAATACAATTAGGCAAGACAAGGAAATAAAGGGAATCCAAATGGGAGCAGAGGAGGTCAAACTCTCCCTCTTTGCTGACGACATGATCTTATACTTAGAGAACCCCAAAGACTCAACCACAAGACTCCTAGAAGTCATCAAAAAATACAGTAATGTTTCAGGATATAAAATCAATGTCCACAAGTCAGTAGCCTTTGTGTACACCAATAACAGTCAAGATGAGAAGCTAATTAAGGACACAACTCCCTTCACCATAGTTTCAAAGAAAATCAAATACCTAGGAATATACCTAACGAAGGAGGTGAAGGACCTGTATAAAGAAAACTATGAAATCCTCAGAAAGGAAATAGCAGAGGATATTAACAAATGGAAGAACTTACCATGCTCATGGATGGGAAGAATCAACATTGTTAAAATGTCCATACTTCCCAAAGCAATCTACCTATTCAATGCCATTCCTATCAAAATACCAACATCATACTTTCAAGATTTGGAAAAAATGATTCTGCGTTTTGTATGGAACTGGAAAAAACCCCGTATAGCTAAGGCAGTTCTCTGTAATAAAAATAAAGCTGGGGGCATCAGCATACCAGATTTTAGTCTGTACTACAAAGCCATAGTGCTCAAGACAGCATGGTACTGGCACAAAAACAGAGACATAGACACTTGGAATCGAATGGAAAACCAAGAAATGAAACTAACATTTTACAACCACCTAATCTTTGATAAACCAAACAAGAACATACCTTGGGGGAAAGACTCCCTATTCAATAAATGGTGTTGGGAGAACTGGATGTCTACATGTAAAAGACTGAAACTGGACCCACACCTTTCCCCACTCACAAAAATTGATTCAAGATGGATAAAGGACTTAAACTTAAGGCATGAAACAATAAAAACCCTCCAAGAAAGCATAGGAAAAACACTGGAAGATATTGGCCTGGGGAAAGACTTCATGAAGAAGACTGCCATGGCAATTGCAACAACAACAAAAATAAACAAATGGGACTTCATTAAACTGAAAAGCTTCTGTACTGCTAAGGAGACAATAACCAAAGCAAAGAGACAACCTACACAATGGGAAAGGATATTTGCATATTTTCAATCAGACAAAAGCTTGATAACTAGGATCTATAGAGAACTCAAAGTAATCCACATGAAAAAAGCCAACAATCCCTTATATCAATGGGCAAGAGACATGAATAGAACTTTCTCTAAAGACGACAGACGAATGGCCAACAAACACATGAAAAAATGTTCATCATCTCTATATATTAGAGAAATGCAAATCAAAACAACCCTGAGATATCATCTAACCCCAGTGAGAATGGCCCACATCACAAAATCTCAAAACTGCAGATGCTGGCGTGGATGTGGAGAGAAGGGAACACTTTTACACTGCTGGTGGGACTGCAAACTAGTACAACCTTTCTGGAAGGAAGTATGGAGAATCCTCAAAGCACTCAAGCTAGACCTCCCATTTGATCCTGCAATCCCATTACTGGGCATCTACCCAGAAGGAAAAAAATCCTTTTATCATAAGGACACTTGTACTAGACTGTTTATTGCAGCTCAATTTACAGTCGCCAAAATGTGGAAACAGCCTAAATGCCCACCAACCCAGGAATGGATTAACAAGCTGTGGTATATGTATACCATGGAATACTATTCAGCCATTAAAAAAAATGGAGACTTTACATCCTTCGTATTAACCTGGATGGACGTGGAAGATATTATTCTTAGTAAAGCATCACAAGAATGGAGAAGCATGAATCCTATGTACTCAATTTTGATATGAGGACAATTAATGACAATTATGGTTATGGGGGGGGAAACAGAAAGAGGGAAGGAGGGAGGTGGGTGGGGCCGTGGTGTGTGTCACACTTTATGGGGGCAAGACATGATTGCAAGAGGGACTTTACCTAACAATTGCAATCAGTGTAACCTGGCTTATTGTACCCTCAATGAATCCCCAACAATAAAAAAAAAAAAAAATAGGCAATAAAAAAAAAAAAAAAAAAAAATTTTAAAGTTTACAAAGCATTTTCTCATTCATTATCTCATCTGAGATAATGGCCCTGTGTCACAATACTGTTGCCCCAGAGAGGAGTTTTGTGGTACTCATTCTCAGATCCAAGGAGGGGTTTGCCCCCCATCCCCTGGGAGTTGATCATGGTTTTTAATCCATTTTGCTAATCAATATCTTTTGAGTGGGGCACTTAACCTATTTATAATCATGCTAATATTGAAATGTGAGACTTTATTTATGTCATATTATTAATTGTGTCTAGTTGTTTCACCAGTTCTTTTCTTTATTTTTCTGTCTTTTTGTATTTGTGGATTGACAAAATTCTGTTGTCATTTATTTCCTTTCCTTTCCTCCTTTGTATGATTGTTTTATACAATTTGTGAGTTAATTATTCTTGTGTATTTTCATGATGGGTGAATATAGACCTTTGTGTCTATGTTTAAGGTGCCTTTGCATGTTTCCTGTAGGTCTGGCCTAGTTTTAATGAATTCCCCCAGTGTTTACTTTTCTGGGAAACACTTTATTTCTTCTCCATTTAGGAATTTTACTCTGACAGGATATACAATTCTTAGTTGATGTTTTTTTTTTCTTTTGTCACTTTAAAAATGTTGCCCAATTTTCTTCTGGCCTCTAAGGTCTCTGATGATAAGTTTGCTACTATTCTGATGGGATTCCTATATAGGCAATAGATACTTTTCTCTTACTAAAATTAAAATTCTTTCTTTCACTTTGTTCTTTGATATTCTGAGTAGGATATGCCATGATGTCCTTTTTGTGTATTGTATTTGCCTGAGATTCACTGGGCCTCATGTATCTCATTGTCTAATTCTCTTGCTAGACTTGGGAAATTTTTGTTGATGATTTTCTTAAATAGGTTTTCTAAACTTTTTTTTTTTTTGTGGTTTTTGGCCGGGGCTGGGTTTGAACCCGCCACCTCTGGCATTTGGGACCGGCGCCCTACTCACTGAGCCACAGGCGCCGCCCGGTTTTCTAAACTTTTAATCTCTTTTTTCCCTCAGGAATACCAATTATTTTTTGGTATTCTTATGTAGTCCCAGCTGTCTCAAAAGCTATGCTCATTCTTTTTTATTCTTTTTTCCTTTTTTTTGGTCTGAACTGTTAATACAGTTCTTGTATTCAAGTTCTGAGATTTGTTCTTCTACTTGATCTGGCATATTATTGACAGTTTCTAATGTATTTTATATTACCTTTAATTAGTTTTACCCTTCCAGAATTACTGTTTTTGTTAGTTTATTTTTAATTTTTCTTTATTTAATGGAGACAGAGTCTCACTGTGTTGCCCTCTGTAGAGTACTGTGGCATCACATCTCACAGCAACCTCAAACTCTTGTGGTATCACAGCTCACAGCAACCTCAAACTCTTAGGTTTAAGCAATTCTCTGGCCTCAGCCTCCCAAGTAGCTGGGACTATAGGCACCCACCACAACACCTATTTTTTGTTGCAGTTGTCATTGTTGTTTAGCTGGCCTGGGCCAGGTTCGAACCTGCCACTCTTAGTGTATGTGGCTGGTGCTATAACCACTATGCTACAGGTGCCAGGCCAACTGTTTTTATTTAAAGATATATATCTCCTTGGTAAATTTCTCATTCATATCCTGAACTAATTTTCTAATATGTTTGTATTAGTTTTCAGATTTCTCTTGTATCTCATTGAGCTTGTTTAAAATCAATATTTTGAATTCTTTGGCATTTTGAGAAGTTATTTTTGGTTGGGATCTGTTGCTGGAAAACTGTTGTGGTCCTTTGGTGGTATCGTATTTCTTTTCCCTCTTACATTTCCTGGATCCTTCCATTGATATCTGCACATCTGGAATAGCAGTCCCTTTTTTCAAGTTTTAAAAATGGAAGGAATTCTTTCCTAAAAGTGTACTATATATATATGGTGTTGGTTAAGACAATACTTTGGCTTTGGTTTTGAGTGCCTTCCATAGTGTAATCTTTATATAATCTTTTTCAGCAGCACACAGGGTATCTGTGATATCTTAGGTGGCTTAGTTGAGGCCATGGTGAAGTTTTGCTGGGGACTTGAACATCAACCTAGCCAGTCGTTAGACCCCTGTGGCATCAGCAGTGAGCTAAGCACACCTGTTTTTAGGCTCCAGAAAAGCTTATGTTGGCACTTGTATTAGTGGGTCCTGAAAGGTCAATTCCTGGGCCTCAAGGTGGCTTGCTTAGAAGCTAATGGGGAGAAGAGTGAGCTGGTGTTTAGGCAGGTTCTTAGGCCCCTGGGAAGTTGCTGTGATGTGGGTGATGGCAGTAATTGTGGTAGAACAACTCCCTGGGACGAAATGGTTATATGTTGGCATTGCTGATAGCTGTGGTGGGTTGGGAGGGATAGTCTGAAGTATCACAGCCACCCATAGAAGGGTAGTAAGTATGGTTGTAGGTGTTTTTAGGAGAACCTGATTTTCCTTTCCCTTCCTGGCCAGGTGGCAGCTGCAACTGTCAGCCTGAACTTGGCATAAGAGCAGGGTGCAGCCCACCCTTAAATTCTCAAAATGGCACCAGGTGTGGGCCTGTAACCAGAGAGTGTGGATTTCTTGTGGCTATTATTAAAAGGGAGAGATATTTATAGTAATAAAATCAGTATTATTTTATCTTAAATGCAAGAAATTCAGACTGGTTACTACCAGAGACAAGTTAGTTTATTAGGAGCAGATGGAATGGAAACTTCTGGCAATGAAGAGTAAAGACAGCTGTGGTGGCTGGTCTTTCCTTCTGGACTTTCTGTGCAGTATCATGCCTCTCTGGAGTTACCATTCCTCCAGCCTTACTGTGCTGTCTTCTGTATCTGTATGGATTGAAATAATGTCCAAAGCTTACATTTCACCACAGATACCAACCCTTCTATGAAGTCTTTTCTGATTGTTCCCAATGGGTTGTTATTTCATTTTTTTCTGCCTCAGGTTTATTTGTACAAATAACAAAGGAGAACCCCAATCTTATGAAGACAGCACCCCAGAAGTCACACCAGTCCTTTTGTCCTCGTGTTGACAGACAGATGCCTCTACTCTAGAGCCTCTCTGGGTCCTAGGTAACTTTCTGGAGTCTGAACTGGATCTGGCACTGAAGCTGCTGCTGCAGATAAAGCTGCAGACTGGGCCTTGGTTTGTTCCCTAGCCTTGGCCATTCGTCAGCAGAGCCTGAGACCCTTGGCAATGCCCACTTAAGGCAGGATTCCCAAGCTTGGGGTGGGCAATGTATGCAAGTCAACTGAGCTTGCAGCTGGTGCCCTTTTGGATCTTGGGTTTAACCTTCTTGGGCTTTATGGGGGCCTTGATAGCTTTAGCATGTGCATACATGGCCTTGGCATTGTCCTGCATCTTCTTCAGGCCCTTCTTGTCATGCTTCTTGACAAAGTGCATGTTGCACAGGAACTTGGGGCCCACCCCCTTAAGAGATTCAGATTTTTTTTTTTTGAGACAGAGCCTCAGGCTGTTGCCCTGGGTAGAGTGCTGTGGCATCACAACTCATAGCAACCTCCAACGCCTGGGCTCAAGTGAGTCTCCTGCCTCTGCCTCCCGAGTAGCTGAGACTACAGGCACCTGCCACAATGCCTGGCTATTTTTTGGTTGCAGCCATCATTGTTGTTTGGCAGGCCCGGGCTGGGTTTGAACCCGCCAGTTCAGGTGTATGTGGCTGGCGCCTTAGCCGCTTGAGCCACAGGAGCTGAGCCAAGAGATTCAGATTTTTGTGACTGAGGTTTTTTGACGCCGTTTCTGTGCCACTTTCGGGACTGGTCCTGTGTGGTGTGGTTTTCAGACTTGGCCATATCCACACTGTGACTGGTGGCTGCCAAAGTGCCTGGGATCCGAAGAGCTGCTTGTTATTTCTTTGTCTGCTGTATCAGCCCTGGGGAGTTGTGTGTTTGTCTTATGGCATTTACAATCTACCTTGATTATAGTATTTGGCTTATTGTCAAGATTCTCTCTTGCAAACCCACCCTGAAATCCTTATTTGCCCTGTTGTACTTAGCCAATGTGCAGTTAGTGTCTAATATTTGTGATACTGAATTGAACAATGTATGTGGGGAAATCCCCAAACCCGAACAGTTCTTTTAAGTACTCTCATACAGAGTGCAACTGGTAAAAACAAAATGGGCATCTGAGGACAGTTTATTGAGTGTTTTGTGTTGGCATTGGCATTATTGGACTCACCAGGACATCAGGAGTCCACCAAGGAAGGACTTAAAGTATGTTATTTCACTATTGTGCCTCTAAGAGGCAACACTTACTTTGGAGTGTATAAATTCTTGGCAGCTGTCTAGAATAAACAAACAACAAAAACTGGGAATGCTATGAAATAAGACTACTTATAAAATCCGTTATCTTTTGACTTTGAGCCATTACCTTAAGTTTGCAGTGAATTCATGAAATTCCGTGTAATCATGACTTATATTTGTATTTTGCTTAGAGATTTACACGGTACTTTTATTTGCAGCATTCATTCAACCAATCAACTGGTCAATTAACAAATTAATCCTCTAACTGAAATTTCTTTAAAACTCTTCCATACCAAAATTGGCAAACTTGATTTGGGGATTCCTAAAAGAAATACTAGAAAGATCTTGCTCTCCAAAGGCTTTCAGGCCAGTGAGGGGAGACAGAACTATAAATACGTAGGCAGACGGAAATGTTGTGATTGATGTCCGTACTCACCACAGTAGGGACACAGGATGGGCAGGAGGGGCTATTGTCACTAGGGAAGGGCCAAGTGCATAGGAAAACACTCATACAGCAGGGGCCACCTACTTGATTCTTATTAGTGTTACTATTATCCATGACTGACAGTTGAGGAACCCGACTCAGAGGGGTGAAGCTTCTTTTCTCAAGTGCTCCTACTCTTAAGATTTCAAGAACAACTTGTCTCACTCCAGAGCATCTCTCCTTTACCCCACACAATTTCTGGGATGTTTATCTTCAAGTTCCAGCTGAGACGAGAAAGAAAAGGTAAGACCGGAGAGCCTGCTTCCCACAGTAACAAAAAACAATAACAACAACAAAAAGCCCCACTTTGTTTGAAAATGGTATTCATCCATGAAAGAAGAGAGAAAGCCAAACCCAAAAGCAGGGTTTTGAGCTGGAAACAGTGGCTTTGCTAAGATTTATAGGCCTGTGGGATTTCTCAGTTGCATAGAGTATTAAGGAAAGTTATTTGAAAAATATTCAAATTACTTTGACGTGTCCCCCTAGGCAGTTTGGAAACTCACATTTTGGAGGTTAGGGTTCTGTTAATATGAACCTTTGAAGGGAATGGAGTTTAAAAGGATGACCCACAGTGGCACTGTCCCCAGACTCTAATTGAATTTCTTTCTTCTTTATTTTTTCCATAGGAAAGGTGCTTCCTTTAAATCATACTTTTATTTATTTATTTATTTTTGATTGTCCTAAATTGTTTATAAGGTTATGAATTTTAAAAACTACTTATATTAGCGGTAATGGTGGAGCTAGAGAGTATTGCGCCTTCTCCAAGCTGCAGGGCTGGAACCACCAATAGGGTGGTGGAACTTCTGGCCCTTTCCAAGGTCATGGCTCTTCCGGCCTGCAGATGTCAGCCTACACATCTGCCTGCGCTTGTGGACTGGTTTGGTGATCCACTGGGTGTCAAGGTTTATTCTGATAGCTTTATGGAATGGATCAATGAGGATAACCCCAAATAACTTGTATGTGGAATCTTCACCAACCCAGTAAAAATTCAGGACTCTGAGAGCCCCACAGTGGCGTCCAGCTCCATCCTCAGCTACAGACTGAAGTCTTCTAGCAAACTTCAGCTGGTTAACCCCATGATGCACAGGCTTGCATAGGTTGCACCCTTAGGAACTGGGCGTTTGCGGCCACCACGGTGCACACGAATCCTGTGTATAACATAACCTTGCTTAGCCTTGTATCCTAGTCTGCGCGCTTTATCAGGCTGGGTGGGGTGGGGAGCCCTGTGGAGCGCAGAGAGCTGGTGGGGCCCTCAGAAGAAAGCGCATCACATCAGACCGCGTCTTCCTCCACAGCGGCTGGACGTACTTGTATGCACCCCTCTTGGCTCACCTGATGGCTGAACCAGACGCAAAGTAGCGAGCCTTTCTCTCCTAGTCATACTTTTAACGTGTGGTGCCACATTTCACTAAGTTGGTGGTGTATTGATTTACAAAATGCCTTAAGAAGACTTCCCATGTGCATTTAAGATAACAGTGGCAAGCAACTTAGCATTGGTACGTAATTTCTCCGTTCTTTGCAAGGGAATCCAAATGGAAAAATGCGTGATCCAGTACCAGCCCATCACACTTACAAGAAAAGTAACAGAAATCATATATCCTGCAGGTATAAAAGTTCGAATTACTTTAACTCACCAAGAGGAGCACATAATTAAATTATAACTATCAAAAATCATATTTCCTTTGCTGGGAGCTCCTGCATCAGAAGTGAGTTAGTTTGGATGAACACAACTCACTAGGGATCCTTATTATAACACTGTATGCAGTTTAAATTGTAGGGGAAGAACAGAAGGAGGTGATATTACTAATATGATCCTATTTTTCTCAGGCCACATCAGCCTGGAATTTTTTAAAAGGGGTGCCATAAATGGTAAAAAAATGCCTTATTTTTAGCTTTTGAATGCTCTGACTATTATAAACCTTTGTCTTCTCTGCCCACCCCCAGTGGAGACACTAGGGGGTGCTTGCTGGTTCTATCAACTTCCAGTGGATTTATGATGCTGCATTTTTCCTCTCCTGCTTCAGGCCATTTTAGTAGGCTGGCTGTCCCCCAAGCCATAGCCTTAGCTCTCAGTTTGTAGCCCCGCAATACCTGTGCTTGCCTCTGCCTCTGATTTCTTTCCTGGAATTCTAGATGTCACCGGGACAGAAGCAGGATTATGCCTTCTTGTCCCTTCGGGAACATGCATGATTCTCAAAGTAGAGCAAGGTTTTTGGTATACTTTCCTTTATTTTGAGACATATAGCTTTTTCTCTTTTTAGTGCTGAATCTGAATCCATGAGGGTAGGTACAGGACGGACAAAGCTGGGAAAGATATGAAATGCTCTATCGAGCCATCACCTGTCCTCCCCTTGGAGCCTCATGCAAATAGGTGTGTTAGCCCGATTTGTGATTTTAGTTTACCAGAGGGGCCCAGGTCCCAGCACTACTCAGGACCTGGACTCAAGCTTGGGGAACCAAAACCACCGGCATTTTGTGCTCAACCCAGAGCTGATTCCCCCCCTCCCCCCCGATTGTCTTCTGTTCTCTCTATCTTCTATTCTTCACTCCTGATTGTTTGGTTAATTGAATTTTTTTTATCCTTAGCTTATGAAGTGAAAATTGCTTTGAAAGGAGAAACTCCTGAGGTCAGATCTATCTCACTGCTGGAAAGGAGGGAAATGAAGGGAAAGCCACTGAATCAATAATGCATTTCTCACCAGAAGAAGGCTGTTCTGCTTCCCTCTGGCAGAGAGTGACATCAAACCAGCCAAAAAAGTCTCTCTCATTACCGAGGGCTGAGAACCAAGGGATCTGAAACTCAGTGATGTTGTACATGTCCCACAAAACAAATCTAAACTGGGACATGAAAGCAATGTTTAAAATTAACCCCAGGAAGGAGAGCTTGCTGGCTTTGCATTTGTGGGTGGCAGGTGTCCAGGAGGCCTGCTTCTGATTTTCTGTCTGGAGTGAGGTGAACATTCCTTCTCTGAAGGGGACTCCTGGGAACATTGCTGGGCAGCCAGTCTCTCCTTTACCTTCTCAGCCTCTCCTCAGACACCCAAGCCTACATGAACCACAAAGAAGATCAGATACTATTTGACAGTTTGCAACCTATTTGTAGGGAGGTATTCTCAACCAGGTAGCACTTTTAGAAGGAGAATTATATGGGGAAAAATGCAGTAATCTGGGTGTCAGGAGAGCTGGGATTCTTCTATTGACTCTGCCGTCTTTTTAGGGTAACTCCTTTCTCTACATCTGTTGTTCTGTTTTTTGTAAGAGGCTTGATCTACCTGATCCCTCCTTCTCTAAAATTCTGAGTTTTAAAATTTAGAATAGATCCCAATGAGTTTCTTCAGACCCCAGTGGAAAATTTCTAGTTGTGCTGGGAGATGTTTTCTCTTACGTTTACTGAGCACCACTTATGTAGCAAGCCTTGTCCAAGGTGTTCTTTACATGTGTTGTTTAATTCTTAATGATGATGACAAACACCTACACAGCACATATTTTGTAGACAATATTCTAATAGTTTACATATATTTACTCATTTACAGTCTCATCACAAACTATGTAGTTTTTTTTTTTTTTGGCCAGGGCTGGGTTTGAACCCACCACCTCTGGCATATGGGGCCGGACCTCTACCCCTTTGAGCCACAGGCACCGCCCTCGTCACAAACTATGAAGTTCATGCTATTCTGATCTTCATTTTGCTGCTGACCATCTGAGCCTTGAAGAAACAAACAACAGAGTGCCCAAGGTCCTGGAGCTGACCTCACTCTTCCCAAACTGCAACGGAACAATTGCCATCTTTTTATAGATGAGGAAATTGGGGTTTTAGCAGATTATGGAAAACAGCCCATGGTTGCAGAGCAAGTAAGCAGCACACCTAAAAGTCAAACTCTGATCTAAATCGTTCCAGAGGCCCAAGTTCTTTCCACTTTGCTGCTTTGCCTCCTTGGAGGCAAATTTTACTTTGATATAAACCACAGAGCATGGCACTTTCAATGAAAGAAAAGTTTGCCAAATGAAAAGCAGATTAACAAGATGTTTGGGGATGCTTTGCAGTAAATAAATCTCTTTCAGAATTCTCATCTTCTCCCACTCAAATTGCTAAAGTCATAACAGTAATAATTACTTGAACCTGGTTGAGGCAGTGTGGGAGTGAACCTCTTAATTTCATTGCTCAGGGTAGACACTGGAGACCAACAAAATTTTCCTTTAGCTTGCTGAAGCACGGGTCAGAAATTGAATGTATCAGATGCTGGCTTTCTCCATTAGCCTTCTCTTATTCCTCCTGGTTTAGCTGTGTCTTGGAACACCATAACTTCAGGAAAGAAATAGAGCTTAAAATTGGGTCAACATTAAAAACATAAGGAATGTCCATGTTGACCTGTTTCCTGAATAGATTAGACGTGGAGCACCAATTCAACATGACTGCCTGAGACTTGAAGAGGGCAAGGTTTCTTCTTTTTTTCATTTATCTCAGACAGTTCCCGCAAATTTTCAAACAAGTCTAGGAAAGTGAAAGACTAGAACAAAAACGTGATTATTCCTAAATGATATACAACTGAATTTGAAGCCAGATGCTCACATTCACATTCAAGAATAACGTGGGTGTCTACTCAGGCTAAGTGCTAGGAATACGAGGGGTATGAGGACAAGCAAGTCTCAATCCCTTTCTCAAAAAGCTAGTAATCTGTTAAGGGAAATGAGATAAAAGTGGTAATGTGATGTAATCTGTGCAGTGGGGAAACATGCCATTTGCTGCTCATTTACATGCGCTGTGTCGATCACTTTATACAAGGACTTTGCAAGTGGAGGGTGTTACCTCCATTTCTAGGGAAGGAACCTGAAGCTCAGAGTATGTTGCTCTAGGTCAACAGATATTTAGTAGTCCTGCAGAGATTCAAACTCAGGTGGTTCCAGTCACAGATTCATGCTCTTTTCCTTACATTTTAATCAACCAAGCAGGATACCATTTCTCAATTAATGGTTGAACTTATTAGATATGATTTCATGAAAGTTGAAAGTTTATTATGTAATTAGCATTCCAAGTTGCATGACATTTTGAGGTCATCATTTTTCACTTGAAGATATTTTCTTAAGCAAACCAAATAATTTTCAGCTTTTTAGAAAGAAGGTGCAAAACAGAAAAGTTTACTCATTTCTCATGCTTTTATGTTTATAGGATGAAGTTTATGGATGGGCTTTGGGTGGGGGACAGAAGAAGTCTGGATATCATTTGGCTACATTCCTTAGTCATCAACAATAGTGTTGAATTTTTTCCTCAGCAATCTTTCTTTTTTTTGAATTTCAAAATATTATTTGGGTACAAATGTTTTGGTTACATGTATTGATTTTTATTATGCTTGTGTCAGCGTTATAAGTGTGCCCATATTCCAGAGTCCCTTGTACCTGTGAGTAGGTCTTTACCCATTCCCTCTGCCCTCCTCCTTCCCCCACTTGCTTGATTTCCTCTGAGTTTTAGTTCTCACGTGTGTGCTCATTAGTTAGTTCCAATTTAATAGCAACTACATGTGGTGTTTGTTTTCCCATTCTTTAGAAGCTTCACTTAGGATAATGGTCTCCAGTTTCATCCAAATTGTTGCAAAAGGCCCTAATTCATCCCTTTTCATGGCAGAGTATATATACTCAATTATATATATCTAGTTCACATTTTGTTAATCCATTCATGGATTGATGTGCACTTGGGTTGATTCCACGTCTTTGAAAATGTAAATTGTGCTTCAATAAACATTCACATGTTTATGTCTTTTTGATAAATGAATTATTTTCTTTTGGGCCAATACCCAGTAGGGGGAATGCTGGATCAAATGGTAGATCTTCTTTCAGTTCTTTGAGGATTTCCACACTACTTTCCATCGAGGTTGTTTCTTTTGCTGTTACACCAACAGTGTATAAGCATTCCTCTCTCCCTGCACCCATGCCAACATCTTTCACTTTAGACTTTTTAATAAAAGCTATATTAACTGGGGTAAGGTGATAGCTCATTGTTGTTTTAAGTTACATCTCCTTGATGGTTAGTGATGTTGAACATTTTTTCATATGTTTATTGGCCATTTGTCTTTGGCCCACTTTTTAATGAGGTTTTCTTTTTTTTCCCCCCTGATTTGCTTGAGTTCTTTGTAGATTCTGGTTATCAGCCCTTTATCAGATGTATAGCTTGAGAATATTTTCTCTCATTCTGTACATTTCTATTTGTTCTGTTGATTATTTCCTTAGCTTTTTAATTCAATCAAGTCTTATATATTTCTTTTTGACATTGCCATGGTTGCCATTGAGGTCTTCATAAATTTTTTGTTTAGGCCAATGTCTAGAAGAGTTTATCCAACATTTTCTTCTAGCATTCTTATGGTTTCATGCCTTGTATTTGTCTTTTATCTGTCTTGAATTAATTTTTGTGAGTGGCGACCGATATGGATCCTGTTTCATTCTTTTGCATGTGGTTATTCAGTTTTCCCAGCACCATTTATTGAATAGGGCTTCTTTTCCCCAGTGTATATTATTATCTACTTTATCTAAGATCGGTTGGTGGTATAGAGATGTTTTATACCTTGGTTCTCTGTTCTATTCCATTGGTATATATCTCTACTTTTGTGCCATTAACATGCTGCTTTGGTTAGTATAGTCTATAGTATAGTTTGATATCTGATAATGTGATGCTTCTAGATTTGTTCTTTTTGCTTAAGAATGCTTTAGCTATTTGGGCTCTTTTCTGGTTCCAAATGAAGCATAGAACTATTTTTCTAGATTTCATTTTCATAGAAATATGACATTGGTATTTTGATGGGAATTGCGCTGAATCTGTAAATCACTGTGGGTAGTATGGACATTTTAACAATATTGAGTCTACTGATCCATGAGCATGGTATGTTTTTCCCTTTGTGTTGTCTGTGATTTCTTTCCTCAGTGTTTCATAGGTCTCTTTGTAAAGATTTTTCATCTCCATGATTGAGTAGTGTATATTCCTAGGTATTCTGTTTCCTTTGTGTGTATTGGGCATGTTACTGAGTCTCTAATTTAACTCTCAGCTTGACTGTTGTTGGTGTATAGGAGAGCTAATGATTTTTGTAACCTGAGACTTTGCTGAATTTATTTATCAATTCCAGGAGTTTCTTGGTGGAGTCTTTGGGGTTTTCTAGATGTAAGATCATATCACTGTCTGGCTTTGAATTTTGAGTTGGGCTACTTCAAACTGGTTGTATTGGCTCAGCAGGAGTTAATGTTGTGATGTGACTACCAAATAACCAGTTTCAGGTGAAGTGTCTAGGATGGAAGAAGTAACAACACCATTCTGTTTTGCCTTGGTGAGGCCTTAGTTGGAATGCTGTCTTCAGTTTTGGAGAATGTACATCAAGACATATATACAGCAAGTAGGATACATTTAAGAGAAAGTTGGATGGCAACAGGGAACTAAAATCTAGAGTCTGAAGGACAGGGGTGTGTAGTTGATGAAAAGTCTTGGGGGGTTGAGATAACAGTCATGAAATATTAGAAGGGCTGTCTTATGTAAAATGAATGTAGAAATGTTCTTTGTGGTCCCAAGAGATACAACTAGAAACAACAAGCTCTTAGAGGTAGATTTGTCCTTAAAAGTAAGAATTTTCTGTTATACCTGCCCAGAGGTGTAGAGTTATCCTTAGAAAGTGGTGGATTTCTAGTTTCTGAGAATATTTGTACATGGACCAGGTAACTATTTGGTAGAGCCATTGCAGAGAGAATTTAAGAGTAGTGAGGGGCCTGGATTTCACAAGCACCACAGTTCTACCCAGTTTGATCATCTTGGCAGCTGCTGGGTTTTCCTTCCAGGTTTCGTTTCCACCTTGTTCATCAGGGTTGGGATATACTTTTGAGAGAAAGATGAAGGACACGGGAAGAATCCACAGTGGAAGAACAGCTGCTTTGCTCATTCTTATTTTGGTCTGCTATTTTTATTTTGTGTTCTCTATGTACTGCACATGCTATCTTTGACTGTGGGAGGCCTGTGACCCCCAACTGCACAATTTGTGATCTTCAACTGAGGACTGTATCCCATGCAACTGGGTTCTCATAAATGTTTTTGATAATGATTTTATCAGGTATCACATACAGTCTAGCTCTAAAACTAAGGAAGTCTAACTTAGCCAAGTCGAACTATAATTTAGTTAGCAAGTACAAACTGTAATTTTAGGTGTTTTTTTGTGAGACAGAGTCTCATTCTATTGTCCCTGGGCAAAGAGCAGTGGTGTCATCATAGTTCACTGCAAGCTTGAACTCTTAGGCTCAAGTAATATTCCTGTCTCAGCTTATCTTCAGACTACGTGTGTGTGCCATCACACCTGATTTAATTTTTCTATTTTTTGTAGAGATGGGGTCTTCCTCTGTTGTTCAGTCTGATCTCAAACTCCTGGCCTCAAGCAGTCCTCCCACTTTGGCCTCCCAAAGTGCTGGGATGTGGCCACGGCACCTGGCCTAATTTTAGAGTTTTTTAAAATTTGTGGCTGCTGCTTTTCTCTGGGGGAAGTCAGAACTTGAGTTATTTTCCAAATTTCAATGAGATAGAAATTTCAGGACAGCCAAAATACAGAGGACCAGTCAAAAGGTTTAACACACACTTCAAAGTCATCTTAAAAGTTATCTATGCGTATACACTAGCTGCACTGTTTCCTGCTCTATGTCAGGTCAGTATCTTCACCTATTCAGATAGTTTGAGCTTCTTTTTACCCACTAAGGTACTGAACGTGAGTGACAGAGGATTTTTGCTCATAGCCTACAATGGACCACCTCTAGTGACAAGCAGTAAATATTCCAGGAAAAAGAGAAGGAAGTTGACCATTTTATTACTTTCCTCAGGGTGACACTTTGGGGATATGGCAACATGCAATGTTCAGTGACCTAGGAGCAACTTCTCTCTAATCCTTTGTAAAACCACAAATAGCATGAAGGCATAATTTATAGACCAAGAGACATAATTTATAGTCCAGCAGTTCATATTCCCCAGCCCCACCTCATTATGGATACACAGCCCATCTCTTAGAAGGCACACTGGAACCTTGGCCAGAGCCTGTTAATCCCAATAACTTTCATAAATTGTTGTCAAGGGTATTAGGTCCAGGGAGGAGATTTTTGAAACCATACAAATGGGTTTAGAGAAGATGTAGCTCAGTTCAGATTAATCCTTTGGGCTGGGACTTCCCCCAGGCACCAGTAATTATTGTAGCCTGTTGTGTAAGGCTCACTTCTCTTGCTTACAATTTATACGCAGCAACTAAGTCCCTGATGGGAGGTTTCCTTTATAGGTGTGGGTTTCACTCAAATCTCTGGGCTCTCTTATAATTAAATGCTGATTACCAGGTAGTTATTTGAACTCTTGAAAGCCTCAACTCAGTTTGTTAACATTATTAATTTGGCTGTGGATATATGTGTATGTCTATGTTCTTAATATGCATGTATATTGCTCACATGGGGCACCATCATAGGAAAGTCTCATTTATTGCACATTTATGGGGAAGTTGAGTATTTATTTATTTATTTTAAAATTTTATTTATTTATTTTTTCAGTGTTTATAAACTTTAATACAGAAAATCTACTTGATATTTATTAAACTTAGTTTCTTCAGCTAAGGTTTGGCATTCTACAAAGCATCTTAATGACACAGTAGAGTTAAAAAGATCTTTACAAATTGAAATGTGATACCCTTGTTCTCCAAATATTTTAATTGCCATAAATTTGTTTAAAAATATACATTAAATGCCTGTTTGACACTCTAAAATTTCTATAATTTCCAAACCACAAAATACATATAATATACTATACAGATGTGGAAAAATCTAGTTAGTATATAATACTTTGCTCACCATTAACAGTTTTATTATGTGAAATGCACACACTGACTTAGAAATCCTAGCTTTTGAGCCCCAAAGTACCTCTGAAATTTTAATGTATTGCAACAAATAAAAATCACAGTATATAATTGAAATTTTGGTTGAAAAATGTCAGATGCCTAAATATTTTGGGTAAAAGAAATGCAAAACAAAGATTTGGATCATGTACAAAGCAAAGGCATCCTATCAGTCATTAATAGTACCTTTCTGCAGAATCAATAGACTTTTTATTTACTTGGCAGTATTGCCTCTCCTTCAAAACCCTCCCCAAATATCAAACCATTATTTACCAAATAATTTTAATTTCAAATAAAAGAATTTTCAATAAATATATAAATATTTCTATCCTCCATATACAAAATTATTTTTTTATTAGGTACAATAATTGAATATTTATTTTTGATACTTTCTCGCCACCACCCTCAACATCTAGCTCCTGACTGGGTACTGTTATCTCATTGCCCTGGCTCCAAATTATCTATTCCATTAAAAAAAAAAGTGGCTTGGGTGGCACCTGTGGCTCAGTGGGTAGTACACTGGCCCCATATATGGAGGGTGGTGGGTTAGAACCCGGCCTCGTCCAAACTGCAACAAAAAATAGCTGGGCATTGTCCCAGCTACTCGGGAGGCTGAGGCAAGAGAATTGCCTAAGCCCAGGAGTTGGAGGTTGCTGTGAGCTGTGATGCCTTAGCACTTTATCATGGGCGATAAATTGAGACTCTTTCTCAAAAAAAAAAAAAAAAAAAAATTATAGATTCATAAAAAGTTGTAGAAATAGCACAAAGAGTCCTGTGTGCTTTCCATCCAGCTTTCTCCATTAGTGACCTGTTATCTAGGTGGTAAAAAAAAAAAAGAAGAAAAGGCTCAATTCTCAACTTGTTTTCCCCTGATCTTTGCTAAAACATTGGGTTACAAGGTGTCACTTTTATCACTTATTAAAGTATCACTTTTCATTTGTATTTTAATAAAAATCTTTGACGGTTAAATATTTAAAGTACTGAATCTCTATAGTTAAATTTTACGCAGGGGAAAACTAGTTTCTGATGGAGATGTGGGAGCTGGGTTGATGACACGGGAAAAGCAGGGCTCTCACTTTGCTTCAGATACACATCTCCCCTTCTCCAGATAAATGCAGAGATGGCATTTTTGTGTGGTGTGGGGAAAAATAAAGAGGAAGTGGTTGGGATATTGTTTGGGCTGGAGAGAAACAAAATCCAGTACTAAGGGTGTGTTACTTTTGAGATGTGGGTAGAGGAGCCAAAACTAAGCAGAAGGAGCTGTGGAGGATCCAAAGATAAGGAATCCTGGTCTCTACTTTTCAAGGATTTGTACCCTGTGATGTGGGGAAATCAGATGTATACATTAACAGACTAACCTGGAGGCAGAATATGAAAAGAGCTCTCATAAGAAACAACTAACATGCCATGGAAATGTGTGGTCCATTCTCAATGGGGTATCTGGTTAGCCTTCTTACAGAAAGTGGGACATTAGTTGAATGTTAAAGCACATTGCACTTTGAAAGTTTATACCCTTGAAAGAAACGTCTTGAGCTAGGGCCTGTGCTCTGTTTTAGGAGGGAAGTTTGGCCGAGCTGAGTGGAACCTAAAAGGTGAGTGTTGTGTGGTCAGCTGGAAAACTCAATAAGGACCCCAAGTCTGCAGGGCTTTGAATGTTTCATTGAATATTTTAGACTTTATTCTCCTTGTACCAGGAAACTGTTTAAGATTGGAGCAGTGGAATAACATTCTTTATAAAAGTAACTCTGACCAGGACAGATTAAATGGAGGGAATGGCACAATCATTTGTCCACAGCTTGGGGAAGGGTGGAAGATGGCCTCTAATCCATCAGCTGTGTGTGGTTGCTGCAGAGCAGAGTAAGCAGCATATTTTAATGCATGGATCCTCCTCCCATATATGCGTCCTCTTTCATTATGGAGCTTGTGTTTAGCAGCCAAGTTGTCTTTAAAGTAATAAGAGCAAAAGCTATTTGGAATAAATGTTTCAGAACTGTTGGTTAATTTGCACAGACCTATGAGCAAATAGGATTGAGCTAAGGCTTTTACTGTAGTATGTGGTTTTGCAGAGGCTGCTGTGTCATTATATATACTTTTATCTCAGCAAAAACTCTGAGGCTGCTGCCACCACTATTACTCAAAGACCTGGAGTGTCAGCAACATAATCGAAATCGCAAAGTGAGGGTCTAGAGTTTTTCCGTGCTTTCTCGAAGTCTCAGAAAGATTGTTTCCTTTGTATTTCCTATATTCGCAATATAAAAGCCTCCCAGACATCTAATCTTTAACAGGTCAAACATTTCAAAAGGAAGAAAAGGTATTTTTCACTTGTTTTTCAGTTTAAGGCGAGTGTCTTAGGAACTCCTGAACCTTCCCTCCTGGACCTATTTGTAAATAAGAAAAATGAAACAAAACAAACAAAAAAACCCCAGGTAAATGTTATATATTCTCAACTACTTTGTCCTTGTATAAAATTCCTAATACAGCACAGTGGAAAACATTCTGAATTGTGATCTGAGAGGCCTGAGTTCCAGCCCTATTTTGTGAATGGGTAGTCTGATGGTTTTGTCAAGCCTTGGACTTAATGGTGAGGAATTAAGATTTTTCTGAATGGTCAGCAGTACTGTTCTCAAGTATTTTTGGCTCATGGCTCTAGAAAATGAGGTGGCACATAATAAATTTGTATTTTCTAGTTGCTGATTTTCGAGTGGAAGTGATGTGTGTGACTTCTAGGACAGAACGTTTAATGTCAGTTTGGGACTTTCCAGAATTCTCTTTTCCTCTGTAACGATGATGGATAATTCTCAAGATAGTGGTGCCTTTGACAGCCTGGGTCGAGGGAGTGAGGAAAATGAGATGCAAAACTCCCAGCCAGGCCACAGTAGGCATGCACTAGGACCAGAACACCTTTCTTGTTTTAAGCCACTGAGATTTCAAGATTTTTTTTTTTGTTACAACAGATAAACAAGCTTATTCTTTTATTTTTGAGACAGAGTCTCACTATGTTGCCCTCAGTAGAGTGCTGTACCATCGCAGCTCACAGCAACTTCAAACTCTTGGGTTTCAGCGATTCTCTTGCCTCAGCTTCCCAAGTAGCTGAGACTACAGGTGCCCGTCACAGTGCATGGCTATTTTTTTTGTTGTTATTGTCATTGTTGTTTAGCAGGCCCTGGCCGGGTTTGAACCCACAGGCCCCAGTGTATGTGGCTGGTGCCCTAAACACTGAGCTATAGGTGCCGAGCCAACAAGCTTATTCTTTTTTTTTTTTTTTTTGAGTCAGAGTCTCAAGCTGTTGCCCTGGGTAGTGTGCCATGGCATCATAGCTCACAGCAACCTCAAACTCTTGGTCTTAAGCAATTCTCTTGCCTCAGCTTCCCAAGTAGCTGGGACTACAGGTGCCCGTCACAGTGCACAGCTATTTTTTTTGTTATTATTGTCATTGTTGTTTAGCAGGCCCTGGCCAGGTTCGAACCCACAGGTCCCAGTGTATGTGGCTGGTGCCCTAAACACTGAGCTATAGGTGCTGAGCCAACAAGCTTATTCTTTTTTTTTTTTGAGTCAGAGTCTCAAGCTGTTGCCCTGGGTAGTGTGCCATGGCATCATAGCTCACAGCAACCTCAAACTCTTGGTCTTAAGCAATTCTCTTGCCTCAGCCTCCCAAGTAGCTAGCACTACAGGCACCCGCCACAATACCCAGCTATTTTTTGGTTCTAGTTGTTATTGTTGTTTGGCAGGCCCAGGCTGGATTTGAACCTGCTCTGATGTATGTGGCTAGCGCCCTAACTATTGAGCTACAGGTGCTGAGCCAACAGCTTTTTCTTAATAGATATAGTCTCCAAAGAGCATTATGGTGATGAATGGGGAAAGGTCTCATGGATAGAAGATATTTCTTTAATTTAAATTAAAATTTTATAGACCTTTCTACAGCTAGATGTTAAAATTACTTTAAGGGTAAGTAAGTTTCCCATTATTGGAGGAAATACTGAAATATGGACTGGGGAACCTCTTATTGGAGGTGCTATAAAAATTGAAGAATAGAAGGTGGTTGGATTAGAGAACTTCTAGTTAAAGAAAGTTGGATTTGCAATTCCTGTAGGTAACTGTTGCACCTTACATATTTTGGGGACAGCTATGGATTATGAAATGTTTTCTGTATTGTTAACTAATTTGCTT
This sequence comes from Nycticebus coucang, assembly GCF_027406575.1. Classification (NCBI taxonomy): domain Eukaryota; kingdom Metazoa; phylum Chordata; class Mammalia; order Primates; family Lorisidae; genus Nycticebus; species Nycticebus coucang. Next base: position 18,625,409 of record NC_069796.1, read on the forward strand.
TCTTGTGACTAGCAAGAGGTTTCATCTACTATGCCTTCTGCAGAGACTTGCATGGGTACTAAGAAAAATTTGTTTTGGAAGAGAAGCAAGATAATTCTTTCCCTGAATACCATAGCCAACAGCTCTATCTTTTAATAAGTATTCCTGGTTGTTGCTGATGTTGTTTTAAACTAGACTTTTAATTTTTATTATTTATTTATTTATTAAATCATAGTGTACATTAGTATGATCATGGGGCACCATACACTTGGTTCATAGAAAATGTGTCAAATTTCATCACACTAGTTAACATAGCTTTCGTGGCATTTTCTTATTATTGTGGATTCATACATAGTTGTAAGAAATAATATGGAGTGATCCTGTGTAACCTTTATCTATTTTTGCATAGTGGGAACATATTACAAAACTATTGTACACCATCAAAACCAAGATATCAGCCAGGTCAGGTGTTTCATACCAGCAATCCCAGCACTTTGGGAGAGCAGGGTGGGAGGATTGGCTTAGGCTGGGAGTTGGAGACCAGTTTGGGCAACATAGTGAATCTTTATCTCTAAAACAAAAACAAACAAACAAAAATCCTAGCCAGACATAGTGGTCCATCCCTGTAGTCCTAGCTACTTGGGAGGCCGAGGCAAGAAGATTATACTCTAGGAGTTTGAGGCTACAGTGAGCTACGATTGTGTCACTGTACTCCAGGCTGAGCAAAAGAGTGAAAGTCTGTCTCAAACAAATAAAACCAAACCAAACCAGAAAATTCCCATGATATGAACATACACTCCAGGATCCCGCAGTCCTGCGTGGATGACCTTTCATGGCAACACTCACTTTCCTCCCACCCTCACCCCTTCCCTCACCTTTGGCAGCTATTGATTGATTTTCTATTTCTGTAATTTTGTCATTTTAAGAATGTCTTATGAGTGGAATCATACAGTACACTACCTTTTGGAATTCCCCTTTTCCCACTCAGGATAACTGTCTGAAGATTCATCCAAGTTCAGTCCATTTTATTGCTGAGTAGAATTCCATGGTATGAAAGTACCACAGTTTGTTTAACCATTTATTTATTCATGGAAGGACATCTGGGTTGTTCCTGCCATTATGAACAAACTGTTAATGAATATTCATGTATAGGTTTTTGTGTACAAGTTTTTCATTTCTTTTGGATCAATGTCCAAGAATGCAATTGTTGGGTGATACAGTAGTTGCAGGGCTAAGCTGCCATACTCATTTGGGCCAATTGCATTCCTACCAGCAAGGTATGAGTGATCTAGTTTTCCCACATCCTCATCAACATTTGGTGTTTTCACTACTCTTTTTTTTTTTTTTTTATTGTTGGGGATTCATTGAGGGTACAATAAGCCAGGTTACACTGATTGCAATTGTTAGGTAAAGTCCCTCTTGCAATCATGTCTTGCCCCCATAAAGTGTGACACACACCAAGGCCCCACCCCCCTCCCTCCTTCCCTCTTTCTGCTTCCCCCCCCATAACCTTAATTGTCATTAATTGTCCTCATATCAAAATTGAGTACATAGGATTTATGCTTCTCCATTCTTGTGATGCTTTACTAAGAATAATGTCTTCCACGTCCATCCAGGTTAATACGAAGGATGTGAAGTCTCCATTTTTTTAATGGCTGAATAGTATTCCATGGTGTACATATACCACAGCTTGTTAATCCATTCCTGGGTTGGTGGGCATTTAGGCTGTTTCCACATTTTGGCGATTGTAAATTGAGCTGCAATAAACAGTCTAGTACAAGTGTCCTTATGATAAAAGGATTTTTTTCCTTCTGGGTAGATGCCCAGTAATGGGATTGGAGGATCAAATGGGAGGTCTAGCTTGAGTGCTTTGAGGTTTCTCCATACTTCCTTCCAGAAAGGTTGTACTAGTTTGCAGTTCCACCAGCAGTGTAAAAGTGTTCCCTTCTCTCCACATCCACGCCAGCATCTGCAGTTTTGAGATTTTATGATGTGGGCCATTCTCACTGGGGTTAGATGATATCTCAGGGTTGTTTTGATTTGCATTTCTCTAATATATAGAGATGATGAACATTTTTTCATGTGTTTGTTAGCCATTCGTCTGTCGTCTTTAGAGAAAGTTCTATTCATGTCTCTTGCCCATTGATATATGGGATTGTTGGCTTTTTTCATATGGATTAATTTGAGTTCTCTATAGATACTAGTTATCAAGCTTTTGTCTGATGGAAAATATGCAAATATCCTTTCCCATTGTGTAGGTTGTCTCTTTGCTTTGGTTATTGTGTCCTTAGCTGTACAGAAGCTTTTCAGTTTAATGAAGTCCCATTTGTTTATTTTTGTTGTTGTTGCAATTGCCATGGCAGTCTTCTTCATGAAGTCTTTCCCCAGGCCAATATCTTCCAGTGTTTTTCCTATGCTTTCTTGGAGGATTTTTATTGTTTCATGCCTTAAATGTAAGTCCTTTATCCACCTTGAATCAATTTTTGTGAGTGGGGAAAGGTGTGGGTCCAGTTTCAGTCTTTTACATGTAGACATCCAGTTCTCCCAACACCATTTATTGAATAGGGAGTCTTTCCTCCAAGGTATGTTCTTGTTTGGTTTATCAAAGATTAGGTGGTTGTAAGATGTTAGTTTCATTTCTTGGTGTTCAATTCGATTCCAAATGTCTATGTCTCTGTTTTTGTGCCAGTACCATGCTGTCTTGAGCACTATGACTTTGTAGTACAGACTAAAATCTGGTATGCTGATGCCCCCAGCTTTATTTTTGTTACAAAGAACTGCCTTAGCTATATGGGGTTTTTCCTGGTTCCATACAAAACGCAGAATCATTTTTTCCAAATCTTGAAAGTACGATGTTGGTATTTTGATAGGAATGGCATTGAATAGGTAGATTGCTTTGGGAAGTATAGACATTTTAACAATTTTAATTGTTCCCATCCATGAGCATGGTATGTTCTTCCATTTGTTAATATCCTCTGCTATTTCCTTTCTGAGGATTTCATAGTTTTCTTTATAGAGGTCCTTCACCTCCTTCGTTAGGTATATTCCTAGGTATTTCATTTCCTTTGAAACTATGGTGAAGGGAGTTGTGTCCTTAATTAGCTTCTCATCTTGACTGTTATTGGTGTATACAAAGGCTACTGACTTGTGGACATTGATTTTATATCCTGAAACATTACTGTATTTTTTGATGACTTCTAGGAGTCTTGTGGTTGAGTCTCTGGGGTTCTCTAAGTATAAGATCATGTCGTCAGCAAAGAGGGAGAGTTTGACCTCCTCTGCTCCCATTTGGATTCCCTTTATTTCCTTGTCTTGCCTAATTGTATTGGCTAGAACTTCCAGCACTATGTTGAATAGTAAAGGTGACAGAGGACAACCTTGTCTGGTTGCAGTTCTAAGAGGAAAAGCTTTCAGTTTTACTCCATTCAGTAAAATATTGGCTGTGGGTTTGTCATAGATAGCTTCAATCAGTTTTAGAAATGTGCCACCTATGCCTATACTCCTCAGTGTTCTAATTAGAAAAGGATGCTGGATTTTATCAAATGCTTTTTCTGCATCTATTGAGAGGATCATATGATTTTTATTTTTGCCTCTGTTAATATGGTGGATAACGTTTATGGACTTGCGTATGTTAAACCAGCCTTGCATCCCTGGGATGAAGCCTACTTGATCATGATGAATGACTTTTTTGATGATAAGCTGTAATCTATTGGCTAGGATTTTGTTGAGAATTTTTCCATCTATATTCATGAGTGAGATTGGTCTGAAATTCTCCTTTTTGCTAGGGTCTTTTCCTGGTTTTGGTATCAGGGTGATTTTGCTTCATAGAATGTGTTGGGGAAGATTCCTTCTTCCTCAGTTTTTTGGAATAATTTCTGCAGTACAGGAATAAGCTCTTCCTTGAAGGTTTGGTAGAATTCTGGAGTGAAGCCATGTGGACCAGGGCATTTTTTAGTTGGAAGCTTTTTTATTGTTTCTTTGATCTCAGTGCTTGAAATTGGTCTGTTCAGGAGGTCTATTTCTTCCTGGCTAAGTCTAGGGAGAGGGTGTGATTCCAAATATTGATCCATTTCCTTCACATTGTCAAATTTCTGGGCATAGAGTTTCTGGTAGTATTCAGAGATGATCTCTTGTATCTCTGTAGGATCAGTTGTTATTTCCCCTTTATCATTTCTGATTGAGGTTATTAGAGATTTTACTTTTCTATTTCTAGTTAGTCTGGCCAATGGTTTATCTATTTTATTTATTTTTTCAAAAAACCAACTCCTTGTTTCATTAATTTTCTAAATGATTCTTTTCTTTTCAATTTTATTGATCTCTGATTTGATTTCGGATATTTCTTTTCTTCTACTGAGTTTAGGCTTAAATTGTTCTTCTTTTTCCAATTCCATAAGATCTCTTGTGAGATTGTTGATGTGTTCTCTTTCTGTTTTTCGAATGTAGGCATCTAAAGCGATGAATGTTCCTCTCAAAACTGCTTTTGCAGTATCCCACAGGTTTTGGTAGCTTGTGTCTTCATTGTTGTTATGCTCAAGGAAGTTAATGATTTCCTGTTTTATTTCTTCCTTCACCCATCTGTTATTCAACGGAAGATTGTTTAATTTCCATGCCTTTGGGTGGGGTTGCACATTTTTGTTAGAGTTGAGTTCCACCTTTAGTGCCTTATGGTCTGAGAAGATACAAGGTAAAATTTCAATTCTTTTGATTCTGTTGATATTTGTTTTGTGTCCCAGTATATGATCAATTTTGGAGAATGTTCCATGGGGTGATGAGAAGAATGTATATTCTTTATCTTTGGGGTGGAGTGTTCTATATACGTCTATCAAGCATAATTGTTCTAGGGTCTCATTTAAATCTCTTACATCTTTGTTTAATTTCTGTTTAGAGGATCTGTCCAGCTCTGTAAGAGGTGTGTTAAAGTCCCCTGTTATGATGGTATTATCAGATATCATATTGCTCAGACTGAGTAAGGTCTGCTTCAAGAATCTGGGAGCATTTAAATTGGGTGCATAAATATTTAGAATTGAAATGTCTTCTTGTTGTAGTTTTCCCTTGACCAATATAAAGTGACCATCTTTGTCTTTTTTGACTTTAGTTGCTTTAAATCCACATGTATCTGAAAATAAGATTGCAACTCCTCTTTTCTTCTGAATTCCATTTGCCTGAAAAATTGTCTTCCAACCCTTGACTCGGAGCTTTAATTTGTCTTTTGAAGCCAGGTGTGTTTCTTGCAGACAGCAAATGGATGGCTTGTGTTTTTTAATCCAGTCAGCCAATCTATGTCTCTTCAGTGGGGAATTCAAGCCATTAACATTTATTGAGATAATTGATAAGTGTGGTAGTATTCTATTCGTCTTATTTGGTGAGAGTCCATTGCTTAGTTTTATCTTTTGCATCAGTGTGGAGGTTAGGTTCTGTCCTTTGATTTCTGAGTTCTTACTTTGCTGCTGATCCATTGTGGTGGTCAGTGTGCAGAACAGGTTGAAGTATTTCCTGTAGAGCTGGTCTTGTTGTGGCAAATTTCCTCAATGTTTGTATATCCGTAAATGATTTGATTTCTCCGTCAATTTTGAAGCTTAGCTTAGCAGGGTACAGAATTCTGGGCTGAAAATTGTTCTGTTTAAGTAGATTAAAGGTAGATGATCATTGTCTTCTTGCTTGGAAAGTTTCATTAGAGAAGTCTGCAGTAACTCTGATGGATTTGCCCCTGTAGGTCAACTGGCGCTTACTCCTGGCAGCTTGCAGAATCTTTTCTTTTGTCTTGACTTTGGACAGGTTCATCACAATGTGTCTTGGAGAAGCTCAGTTAGATTTGAGGCGACCCGGGGTCCGATATCCCTCTGAAAGCAGTGTGTCAGAATCTTTGGTGATGTTTGGGAAATTTTCTTTTATAATATTCTCTAGTATGGCTTCCATTCCTCTGGGGCATTCTTCTTCCCCTTCTGGAATTCCTATAACTCGTATGTTGGAACGTTTCATAAAGTCCCATAATTCTGACAGTGAACGTTCTGCTTTCTCTCTCTTCTTTTCTGCCTCTTTTACTGTCTGAGTTATCTCAAGAACTTTGTCTTCTACCTCTGAAATTCTTTCTTCTGCATGGTCTAACCTGTTGCTGATACTTTCCATTGCATCTTTAAGTTCCCTAATTGACTGTTTCAGTTCCTTGAGCTCTGCTATATCCTTTTTATATTGTTCATATCGTTCATCTCTTATTTGATTCTGTTTTTGGATTTCCTTTTGATTATTTACCACTTTATTAGCAGTTTCCTTCATTGTTTCCATCATGTCTTTCCTTGTTTTCTTTTTTTTGTTTTTTTTTTGTGGTTTTTGGCCAGGGTTGGGTTTGAACCCGCCACCTCCGGCATATGGGACCGGCGCCCTACTCCTTGAGCCACAGGTGCCGCCCTCTTTCATTGTTTTCAACATGTGATGTGTATTCTAGATTCCCTTTCTGTCATTCCTAACATTTCTGTATAGGTGGAATCATCTGCAGTAGCTGCCTCATGGTCCCTTGGTGGGGTTGTTCTGGACTGGTTCTTCATGTTGCCTGGAGTTTTCTGCTGATTCTTCCTCATGAGTGATTTCTTTTATCTGTTTCCTTGCCCTAATTTTCCTTTCACTTCCTCTTGCTCTTTAAGTTATCGTGCCTGTGGACTAAGGGTTACAGGACCAGAAGGGTGAGAAGGTTGAAGAGCAAAAAAGGGATGAAAGAAAGGAGGACCGAGTGATAAGAAAAAAAAAGAAAAATAGAGAAAGGAGAGGGAGTGGGTAAAAGGAATATTGACAAAAAGAAGAGAGGCACAGAAAGAGGGAGACAGAGCAATATAGGTGTACAGTAGGGTACTATGATACAACCTTAAAAAAAAACCCACCTTCTGGGGGTGCCCAGTTGGGTGGTTCCCTTGAGGTCAGCAGCTCTTTGCTAACCTGATCAGACACAGTACCCCACCTCCACCAAGTAGTGAGGAAAGACAAAAATGCTATAAATCAAACCAAAACAAGCAAACAGAAAACTTTACGGGATAAAATTGGGTGGAAAACCAAATAATAGCGGTAGAGACACTAGCAAAAATGAAGTTCTAATTATTGAAATAGGCAGCAATGGGAAATTATAATTAAACTAGAAAAATTGAGAAAGAAAAAGGATCTGTATGGAAAAGCTTGAACTTAAAAAACAAAACAACATTATCAACATCAAAATAAACAAAAAAGAACAACCAAACCAAAAAAAAAAAAAAAAACACAACCAAAAACAAAGCAGTATGTATATGTTATTGAATATTGTCTGGGCAACACATGGTCTTCCGGGGTATGAGATGTTAATCACAGTTCTGATACGACTGGAGGCTGCTAATTTCTCAAACCCCAGCAGGTAGACACCCTAAATCTCTCTTCAGCGCACTTAAAAGGCACTTTGAACTTGTTCATTCGCTGAGCAGAAGCTTTCCCAGGAAAGTGCTTGTCACTGGACTCACTGCTGAAGTGGCTATCCACTTACCCAGTGTGCCAAAACTGGTCTCCCTCTGCCCCCGAGGGTTAGGGCTGCAAGGCGGCTCAAGACCCCGCCTTTAGGCTACTTGGTCGCTAGGTTACAAGCTCCCACCCAATTCTAGCTCTGCGACCCTAAGTGTGGAGCTTGCCGGGGCAGATCGCTCACAATGGCTCCCTGTGACCCAGAGCCAAACACTATTAGCTCCATCTGGCTCAGCGGCTCAGACTGGGGCCCTAGACAAAGGCCAAAGTTCTCCGCACTCCCACTCAGGCTCTCCCCAAGGCAGTTCAACTGAGTGCCAAGTCCAAAGACACCAAAACAGTTCACAGGTAAGGCCTTTCTGGTTTGCAGTCTCGCTGCTACTGAACTTACAGTTGCGGGCGGGTTTAGATGGATTGAACACACACGACCACTTGCCAGTTTTCCACTGTTTTAGTCCTCCTCTTGGGGTCCAGAAGTCTCTCGCTGACTCCCTGTATCCTCTCAGGTGTGATGATAGGCAGATCCCACCAGCCAGAGATGCCTGGAGTCCTATCTCCCCAGACTCCCGGTGCCCAGATGCAAGGAAGCTGTTACTCGGCTGCCATCTTGCTCTCACTACTCTTTATTTTAGCCATTCTGATAAATGTGGAATGGTATGTCACTGTGGTTTTAATTTACTTTTTCTTTATGGGTAGTGATATTAATATTTCATGTTGTTTTATGGGCTTATTTGCCATCTGTATCTCCTCTCCAGTAAAACATTCTCCATTTCCTTTGTTTATTTTTTAATTGTATAATTTATTTATTTTGTTGAGTTTTGAAATTTCTGTTTATAAGTATTAGTCCTTTGTTGGATATGTGGTTTGCAAATACTGTATTTTACTGATGTCTGTAGTGTATGTTTTTATACTCTTGACAAAATCTTTTCCATAGCAAATAGTTTTAAATTTGATAAAGTACAGTTTATTTATTTTTTTCTTTTGTGGATTGTACTTTTAGTGTCAAGTCTAAAGATTCTTTGCCTAAATCCTGAAAATTTTTCTCCTATTTTGCTTAAAATTCGATATTTTGCAGGTAAGTCCATGATCAATTTTGAATTAACTTTTGTGTAAGGTATAGAGTTTAGGTTGAGGCTCAGTTTTGCCTAAGGAAATCCAGCTGCTCCAGCACTATTTGTAAAGAAGGCTATCTTTCCTTCATCAAATTGCTTCTGCACCTTTGTCAAAAATCATTCGGGCATATTTTTGTGAGTCTATTTTTGTCTTTTCTGTCCTGTTCAACCGTGTCTATATCTTACTTAATACCACACAGTCTGGATCATTGTAGTAAATAATGCTTTGAAACAGGGTAGAGTAATTCCTCCCACTTTATTCTTCTTTTTCAAAAGAAGGTGTGGACCACCTTAAAATGCTTTTTATAAAATGTCAGTTGATATGATCATGTGATTTTTCTTTTTTAGCTTAGGAAAATAATGGATTACATTGATTGATTTTCAAATATTGAATCAATCTTGCATCCTTAATATAAACACCAGTTTATCACTGTGTGTCATTTTTTTTTGTACATATTGCTGACTTTTAACTCCTAATTTATTTTGTTAAGAATTTTTGCATATATATTCATAAGGAATACTGGCATGTAGTTTTATTTTCTATATTATCTTTACCTGGTTTTGGTATCAGGGTATTATTAGCCTCATAAAATGAATTAAGAGGTCTCCTCTCTTATTTTCTGGAAGAGATTGTGCAGAATTGATGTTAATTCTTCTTTAAACATGTGGCAGAATTCTCCAGAGAAACCATGTGGTCAAGGAGATTTCTTTATTGGGAGTTTAACAATTATGAATTCACTGTCCTTTAGAGGTATAGGGACATGCAGTTTATTTTATATTGGGTGAATTGTGATAGTTTACTTTTTTTAGGAATTGGTTCATTTCCTCTAAGTTGTTAAATTCATGTGTGTAAAGTTGTTTGTAGGATTCCTTTGTTATCTTTTTGATGTCTGCAGGATCTTTAGTGATGTATTCTGTTTCGTTATGGATAATGTCAATTTCCTGGAAGTGGTTTGTATTTAATATGTGTGTATTTTTAATTCCACAAGTTATATATTGGTAAATTCCTTTTGTAAAATTTTAACAATTCAGAGCATGAAGTATAAAGAGGAAAATCCTCTCTCACTGTCCTCTCTGTTTGTCCCTCTCCTCTTCCTCCTCGGCCCAGAGGTAATGAGTGTTGACAGTTTGGGCTGTATCTTCCAGGACTGTGGCTCCTACTCCCGAGGAGTACTCTTCCTGGTGGACACTTTCTACAGAGCCTTCAAGGAGCATAAGGTGTTTCGATGGTAGAATTGGTGATGGGGGGAGTCAAAGGGAGTTGCAGAGGGAGGGATAAGTGGGCATCTCTGTCTGCTATGAGTGTCTCAGCCCCTTCTGCTTCTGCAGTGTCTCCACAAGTTCTCCAGGCTGCTGCCTTAGGGCAGACTTAGTGTGGGCTCCCTTGGTGAAGTACCAGATAAAGGAGTCTAGAAGCCTAGCTTCTGGAGAATATCTAATTCACCAGCAAATCCTGATGTTTCTTACAAATATGCCCAGAAAATGATTATCCATTATTTTCACAACTAACACAGTGATCAAAACCATTTTTATCTCTCTGTCCTGGATTATTGCAACAAGCCCACCGTTCTCTTTGATTCTGCCTTTGTCTCCTAACAGAGTATTCTCAACAGAGTCACCAGAGCGATATTTTAAGATACAGTTTCTTACTCAAAACTCTCCAAGCTTTTCTTGTTAGGAAGTAAAAGCCAGAGTCCTGATGATTGTTTGAGCAGCTGTCTGTGATCTGGCGTCTTCTGAGCAATCTCATCTCAGCTTTTACCACTTTCTCCCTCCTTGGGCTTTGGCCACCCTGGCTGCCTTCCTGATATTCAAACATGCCAAGAAACCCCTAAGCCAGGAATCCAGCCTCTTTCTTTTGTCTGGAAGATATTACTTTGGCTATAAAGCTCCTTATCATGCTCAGGTCTTTGCTGAAATAGGGCCTTTTCAGTGAAGACTCCCATGACATTCTATTTAACACAGAAATGCCCCCACTTCCTGTAGTCCCAAATCCAGTCTCTTGCTTTATTTTTCTGCATGGTACTTATCAATATCTAACCTACTGCCTATTTTACTTATTTAAAAAAATCGTCTGTCCTCTCCCTCTAGAATGAAGAGAAATATTTTATTTGTTTTCTCCTTAGATGTTCACCTACGGGGTCCAGAGTGCCTGGCACGTAGTAGGCATTCAATAAATATTTACAGAATAAAGAATTAATGAAGAAATGAAGGAATGGCTGAAGTGTGTTCCCAGCTAGCTTTGACTTTCTGTTACAAACTCCATTGGTCCCAGTTTAGAGAATCTGATCTTGTGCCACTGGAATCATCTTTCCTCTTCTGGAGAGAGGTTCCGTTCTTTCAGAAATTCAGGATCTAAGAAAGATGCTTTAAGAATCAGCCACTTTGGAATCATAGAATTAGGACTCCTAATGAAATCTTAACTTCAAATAGAGTAATGATCATTATGGTTGCTAATGTTGTTTTTTAAAAGGCTGGTGGGAACATTATAATGGGATGATCAAGCTGGCAGCACCTGAACCCACTCATCAGTACCACTAAAAATGAGCCAGTTTTATGTGCTTTCTGATGTGATTCAATAGCAGGGACACTGTCTATAAAATAAGAAGAAGTTAAATCTAATTCTAATTAATTTCCCAGATATAATCACCTGTTTACAGGACAATGCAGCTAATCCGGGGACATCTTAAATGACATCACAAGAATGCAGTGAACCATTTTCAAACTGCAGAAAATTCTACAGGATACATCACTTAGTTTTTCCAACTAACAAATGCCTTATAAAGGGAAGGAGAAGTGCTGTTAGACTAAACGATACATCGACCAATTGCAATGTGCAGACTTTCTTTGGGTCTTGATTTCAATGATCCAATCATAAAAAGATATTTTAATATATTTGAAGAAAATTGAGTATGGCTTGGTTGTTAAATGATATGAAGAAATTATGGTTAAGTCTGGTGAGATAATGATATTTCTGTTATGTTAAAAAAAGTTCTTAAATTTTTATAGATGTGCACTGCTGCATTCGAGAGGATACAACATAGTATCTGGGGTTTGCTTTCAAATTCAGCACTCCACTCCCCCCTGTTCAAAACATCTTAATTAAAAGTAAAGAACAACAGAGAGAGAGAGGGATGGGGTGGGTGTGTGTTTGAAGAGGGGGCATGGATGGAACAAGAATGCAGAATATTGAGAATTGTTGAAACTGAATGATGGGTACTTGGAACTGTATTCCCATTATACAATTCTCTCTGCTTTGTGTATATTGAAAATTTCTAGTGCAAAAAGTTTTAAAAAAATGCTCTTCACCCCTTCTTTTTTAGAAATTCTCTAGGAAACTGGAAGATTTATGGCATCAGCACGTTTTCACAAGGTTACCTTTGCCCTCTCTCCATTCTCCTCCCTCCCTCTCCTCTTTAAGGTATTCTGAGGTGCTCTTTCAAATTTGGGCCCACCTTAGTCTGCTGAGTGTTTCTTGTGTCAGCAGTGACTTCTGGGACTCCACCTCATTCCTGTACACCAATATTCCCACTGGATCGGGGCCAGTGCCTCAGAATGAGGTGTCTCTAATTTTAGATTGGAATCAGAGCGATCCAGATGGGTTGCCACTTATAACTGGTATAAATTTTAGCCCATGAGCAGAGATGTGCAAGAAATAGTATGGAATTTTCTTTTTTGGTATAACTTCACTTAATTTGTAATTTAAGCCTTGGTTTTGCTGAAGTCCTATTTGGACTTCCACTCATCCCTATTTGGATATCATGTCGAATCAAGGTTTTGAGGGTGGGGTGAGAGCACGGTTACTAGCTGTTAGGACACACAACTGTAGTTAGATGTCCATCAGCTCAGTCACCATGGCTAGCTCATGTTTGGTGGCTCCTGTGCCATGCATGGGACAGGTTGCCACGATTCTGCTTGCATGCATTATGCAGCCATCTCCTCTTAGAATTTTTGTTCCATCTACCACTCCAGCCACACTTTGGAGGGCTCCTCTCTTCCACAGTTCATAGATCTCTCTCCCTCTCTGACCTAATCAGCACCTCTCAATACTGTAGTAGGATAAGAAGGGGAAAAGAGGGAATCCTGCTTCCCTTATGCTTCTGCTCAAGTTTCCTCTTTCCTATGGAGTTTGGGAGTTTAGAAATAAAAGTCAAGATGATCAGCATGCTATTTTTGCTTTCAGCTCTGCCTTACCCCTCCTGTGAGCAATGAACACAGAGCCTGTTACCTGCTTGAGTACAGAAGGGATAGAATGAAAAAAAGAAAGAAAAAGAAAAAAATTAAACAGAAACATGTTACATCTCAAAATATTCTGCCACATTTGCAAGATGAGAGAGTTGAATTCATTAGAGAGGTTCCATTGGGGAAAAGAATTGTTCTTAAAAACAAGGTGTCTGCCATTACAGAGACTGTGTTGGATCTAGGTCTGAAGAATGCTCTGATGTCATCATCGAGGTCAGGGAATTCTGCTGTGGGCTTGGTGACCTTTGACCCTTAACAGCCCTGCAGTGCAGTGAGTGCTGGGCAGTGCTGCTGGTTTTCTAAGTGGTGTGAGTTCTTTAGCCATTTGGGAGACTTGACTACTTAGATTTGTACTGAATCACTTTAACGAATTTCCTGAGAGCCAAGAGGGGCCAATCTATTGGGAAAAGGGTGAGCTGGACATTAAGCATGTTCTAGGGATTCTTCTAGCTGATGCTATGAAACGACGGCAAAAGAGGAAGCATCTGGAACATGAAGAGTCCCAGGAAACTGCTGAGAAGGGAGGAGGTATGTGCTGGGCAACTTGTCTGGGGCACAAGCATTGCTGGCTAGCCCGTGCCTTCTTTAGGAAGGCAGGATTGGGAGAAAGTGACACCTATGAAGTGGGGAGGGAGAGATGTGGCATTGGCTGCTGTTGCCATATGCATTTTGAGGGTAGCAGGGATGGGAGATGGCACAGAAAGTTCAGAGGCCCCTGAAAGGTAGACAGTCAGCCTTGCTGGTCTGAGAACTTCTCTCCCGGGGCTGCTGACACCCAGAGCTATGCCAGGGCCCTGGCAGGCTGGAGTGTCACTTACATAGACCCTGTGATGCAGCTTTTCTCAGTTTCCCCATTCTCTCTTACTCTCTGTTTGCTCCTCCCTGGGGTCTCTGAGTGGGGTTATGAAGGCTGCCGAGAGAAATCTGTGAGTGGCACTCTCCCTTTTAGCATAAAAGAAAGAGCAGCCCAATGAGTTAAAGACTTCATTGGAAAATATTTTGAGAAGTGAAATGTTTGTTAGAAAGTAGAATCAGAATTTGTCTAGGGATGGTATGTATTGAAACCCTGGTGCTCTTATTCATTCTGTAGGAAGAACTTACCAATTGATGAATGAGAGTTTGTGAATCTAGAGGTGTGGGGCTTGGGAGGAGGGGAGGAGTCTTACAAATGAAGGGAGGGGAGGAGTCTTACAAGACTGAGACTGTGATGGTTAGGGGTGAGAAATGTTGTCAGAAGCCTGGAGGAACAGAGAACAGAAAGCTGCTAATTTACTTCCCAGGCTGTGAAATAACTGCACATATTAAAGGTAAATAGGTAGCTGCCCTGAAAGGGGGTGAGGGGGTGCATATGTAGAAAGTGGAGCAGAGTGGAGCTTGCCTCAGAGATACAGCTACAAATGAGAGCGAGCAGCTCCCATGAGGCCCCAGGTGAGGAAGGCTGAGGACGAGCCTGGGAGGGAGGTTTGGAGAGTAGGCAAGGTTTTCAGGCAGGGGGAGGCAACGGTTTTCCTCTTCTGCCTCAACCCTTATGCTTCAGAATGTTGTGTGTGTGTTAGGAGGGGGAATGGTTGGGATAATGGAGGGGTGGAGTGGTCACCAAGATGTGAAGTTTGTGGGATGAACCTCCCTTTACCATGCCAAGACCCAAGCGACACTCAACAAATGTAACAGTATATACTCAATTCCTGTCAAGGATCTTCCATGAGACAGTCACTCAGATAGCCATGAATACTTTGATATAGAAAAAAATCACACACTTCCATGCGCAGCTGCTTTATTAAAGCATACTCAATGCACGTAGTCATATACACACACACCAGACCTCTGCTGCTTGCACATACAACCCAAGTATGGGACAGACCCCGCTATCTTAACCTTGAAAGTGGTTCTCTGTAAGAACCATTCACATGTCACAGTGTATCACATTGTGTAGCAATGCCAGGCACACTTTGCACAAACCACAACAAAATGCTGGTTCAACACAACCTTACCAGAGGTGTCAGATAAAACACGGGATGTCCAGTTAAACATGAACTTCAAATAAACCACAAGTGATGTTCTAGTATGAGTATGTACCAAATTTTGCATGAAACATATTTTCACTAAAAATAAGTATGACTTAAATGTAATATGTTTTCTTTAAATAGATTTAGGGGGCACGAAGTGTTCTTGGTACATAGATGAATTGTGTAATGCTGAAGTCAAGGCTTTCAGTACACCTGTCACCAAAATAGTGCACATTGGACCTCATAGGTAGATTTTTATCCATTACTCTCTTCCTGCCTTCCCCCCTTCTTAGCTTTCAGTGTTCATTACAATACTTTATGACCATATGTACTCCTCCTTTATTCGTTTAACTCCCACTTACAAGTGAGAACATGTTTCTTTTTTTTGAGACTGAATCTTGCTTTGCTGCAGGGGTAGGGTGCTATGGTGTCATCATAGTTCCCAACAACTTCAAACTCTTGGGCTCAAGCAATCTTCTTGCTTCAGCCTCTCAAGTTGTTGGGACTACAGGAACCTGCTATGATGCCTGGCTAGTTTTCTATTTTTAGTAGAGATAGGGTCTTGCTTTTGCTCAGGCTGGTTTATAATTCCTGAGCTCAAGGAATATACCCACCTTGGATTCCCAGAGGGCTAGAATTACAGGCATGAGTCACCATACTCGGCCAATTTATCTATTTTTAGTAGAGACAGAGCCTCGCTCTTGCTCAGGCTGGTCTCAAACTCCTGATCTCAACTGATTCTCCTGGCATGGCCTTCCAAAATACTACAATTATAGGAGTGACTTACCATGCTGGGTATGTATTGCTATTCCTGAGATACACCATTTAGGATAGTTGTGTTCAGTTTTATCCAAGTTGTTGCAAAAGACATTATTTCATTCCTTTTTATGGCTGAGTAGTACCCCATAGTATACACCATATTTTCTTTATCCATATGTCAGTTGATGGGCACTTAGGTTGATTCCATATCTTTGCAATTGTGAACTGTGCTATTATTAACACTTGAGTGAGGGCATCTTTTTGATAAAATGACTTATTTTCCTTTGGGTAGATACCCAATAGTGGGATTGCTAGGTCAAGTGGTAAGTCTACTTGTAGTTCTTCGAGGACTCTCTACTGTTTGTCATTGAGGTTATACTAGTTTACATTCCCACCAACAGTGTGTAAGTGTTCCCTTTTCACAACATCCATGCCAACATCATTTTTTGGGGGGATTCTTTATTTATTGGACTTTTTAATAATAGTAATTCTGACATGGATAAGGTGGTATTTCATTATGCTTTTAATTTGTATTTCCCTGATGATTAGTGATGTTGAGCGTATTTTCATGTGTTTCTTGGCCATTTGTATGTCTTCTTTTGAAAAAAATCTGCTTATGTCTTTTTCTACTTTTTGATTTCTTTGTCTTGCTTGTTTGATTGAGTTCTTGGTAGATTCTTTTAGATTCTGAGTTCTTTTAGTCCTTTGTCAGATATATGGTTTGGAATATTTTCTGTCATTAAATAGGTTGTCTGTTTATGCTATTGATTATTTTCTTAGCTGTGCAGAAACATTTTAGTTAAATTAAGTCCCATTTATTTACTATTGTTGCTGCTGTATTTGCTATTGGGGTCTTAGTCATACATTCTCTGCCTCTAGGTCAATGTCCAGGAGAGTTCTGTGTCTTTTTCTGCAATTTTTATGGTTTCAGGTGTTACATTTAAGTCTTTAATCCATCTTGTCTTAATTTTTTGTATACAATGAGAGATAGATGTCTAGTTTCATTTTTCTGCACGTGGCTATATCCGATTTACCTAGCACCATTTATTGAATAGGGCCTCTTTTCCCAAGTGTATATTTTTATCTGTTTTATCATGAATCAGTTGGTTGTAGGTACATGGTTTCTTTCTGGGTTCTCTATTTGGTCCTGTTTGCCTGTGTGGCATGGCTGAAGTATTGCATGAGACATACTTACACTAAGACATTGTTTGTGATTTATCTGAAATTCAAATTTAACTGGGCATTAGGTATTTTTGTTTGCTAAATATGTTGACTATTATATGTTCACCACGAACTGATGTGTTATATAGTTATTTCTATTTAATGTCTGTCTCTCCTACAAGAATGAAGGGTCCAATTAGAAGAAGGAGTTTGTTTTGTTCGGTATTTCCAGAACCTAGAATAGTAGTCTAGCACCTGACATACAGTAGCTGTTCGCAAAATATTGCCAGATAAATAAATGAATATACACAGTAAATATAAGTCACACCATATAATCAGGCAAAGTCACATACTGCAGAATTCCTGAGCTATGAATGCAAACCATACATACAAACTCTCTGTAGACACACTCCAGACACCATATTCATGATACTGGTTACACACTTATCAAGTGCTACTGATACACATCCATCTTACACTTCAGATGTATTCACAATAACCACACAGATCTACATTGCCAACAAGAACTAACAGAATAACTGGTGACTGGCGTGAAATCCTGGGGAGTTCACAAGAACTAAGATGGTGTATCTATCACACTGTCAGACACTTAGTAAATATTTGTTGGATGGATAGATGTTGCACAAATATGCCCAACACATCATATCTCTGTGCCTTTCATATTTTTCTCAGGAATCTCAAAGTTGCAAGAGGATGGCCCTCAGCCTGGATGTGCTGGAGTGGCCAAGGGCTGGAGCCTCAGTGTGGGAGAGCTCTCCTCTAACTCTGAATACTTTTCCTGCGTTTCTTCTCCACACAAGCTCATCCATGGTGGTAAGGGTTCAGGGCTCCTTGGATACGAGCTCCTTAGGAGTGAAACTCTTTGGGTGTGCAGCTCCTGGGATGTGGGGCTCCTTGTGTGTGCAACATTTTGGTGTGAAGATCCTTGGGTGTGATACTCTTTGGGTGTGAAGCTTCTTGGGTATGAGGCTCTTTGGGTGTGAAACTCATTGTTGTGAGGCTCCCTGGGTGTGAGATTCTTTGGTGTGGGGCTCCTTAGGTGTGAGACTCTTTGCTATGAAGCTTCCTGAGTGGGAGATTCTTGTGTGGGCCTCCTTGGGTGTGAGGTTTTTTGGATGTGAGCCTCCCTGGGAGTGAGATTCTTGGGTGTGGGCTCTCCACGGGTGTGAAATTCTTTGGGTGTGAGACTCTTTGGAGAGGGGCTTCTTTGGTGAGGGGTAGAAGGCATATAGATACAAGCATGAGGCTGAGAGGAAACCAAGGGAAGATGGAGGTGGTCAGAGATCTTCAGAGAAGCTGTAGAAGGATGCCACATCTCTTAGATGAGGTGGATGTGAGTCAGTGTGGGAAAGTATCAGCCCTGTCATGATTGTGATGGGCAGTCAGGGAGCAGGGGCCAGAACAGTCTGAATTTGGGGTGTAGGGCCAAGTCCAGACCTTCAGTTGGAGATAAAGCACCTTCAGGGGAACTATGTGAGATTTACTTTTGCCTTTGCCTTCCAGAGAAGGACATAATTCCTCATCATAGGCCTCTGATACTGTAGTGGGACCACCTAGCTCAGGGACATACCGCACACATATAGCCCCACACGTGTAACTCAAATGCATGACTTACAAGGCCTTTCTCCCACACCATCTCCTACATTCCACAACTAATGCATGAGTGAGGTCACAAGCTCACATCCTCATAACATACTCATCCCAGTAACATCCGCCCCCCACAAAGACACCAGATTCACTACTCCATGATGCATACAACAAACACCAAGCTCGTCACACTGCTGCCTCACGCTGCAATCCTTGTCTCCCATAACACATGTATTCAATTTACATGTTCTTGGCTTCTGGCAGGGTCTGTACATGTTCTTATGTTTGTAATTTTCTTTCCCAGGAATCCGGAGATTACATCGAGACCGTCCCAAGCCTAGATCGCCCCTAGCCCAGGTTCAGGAACGAGGGGAGACATCAACCCGCCCACAAAATGTCTCCTTGTTGTCCTGTTCATCCTATAGGACCTGTGTGTCCTCTCTGAATATAAACAAAGAGGAAAGGCGCATGAAAATATACTACATGCAGGTACAGATGAGAAAAGGTGTGGCTGTCTCCTGGGAGACAGAGGAAACCTCAGAGTCACTGGAAAAGCAGCTGAAGATGGAAGAAATGACCCTTCCTGAGGACGTGCGGGTAGGAACTCCGCCCTCTGATGTGTCCACCAGAAACCTCCTGTCTGACAGCGAGCCCAGCGGGGAGGAGAAGGAGCATGAGGAGAGGGCGGAGTCAGACAGCCTGCCAGGGGCCCCCTCTATCGAGGAGAAATCGAGGGCCAGGACGCCTGACTGGCTGGTGACCATGGAGAATGGCTTCAGGTGTATGGCCTGCTGCAGGGTCTTCGCCACCCTGGAGCTCCTCCAGGAGCACGTGCAGTATGGAATCAGGGAGGGCTTCAGCTGCCATGTCTTTCATCTCACGATGGCTCAGCTGACAGGCAACGTGGAGTCTGAGAGCAACCAGGAGGAGGAGGAGGAGGAGGACGAGGGCCAGGAGGAGGAAGAGAAGCAGGAAGAAAAGGAGAATGAGGAGGAGCAGCCCGCGAGGGAAGACCTTGGACTGCGGAGACCCTGGAGCCAGTGTCCAGGCTGTGTGTTTCATTCTCCAAAGGACAGGAAGTGAGCAAGGGTGGGTCTACTGAGGGAGGGAGCTGCAGCTTCTCTGCATTGGTACTGTCTCTCCAGTCCAAGCTCAGGCCACTGTAAGAGAGAGTTTGGAGCAACAGAAGAGGTGATAAATGGGCTCCTGCTTCTTGCCCAAGCTTCTAGTAAAGTCATAGCTGTAAAGTCGGGGAATTGCCCTGAGCTTTCCAGCTCCTGCAGGAATGTCTAAGAATTTCCAAGAGCTAACAGAGCTCCTTTCCTTATTAACTAAGAAGTGTCTTTCTCTGTTTTGGTTTTCACACAGCAACTGAGATTCATGGGCCAGAAGATCCTGGAAGAGGGTGTGGCCTTCTCTGGGGAGAGGTAAGGCCTGGGCTTGCACAGTGTTCTGAGCCGGCATTGCCAGGGCCTGTAGGAATCCAAGGGAAGGAAGGGGCTACAGGGATGCACTGGGTTAGCCGGTGGCTCTGTACTGCATTGCTTGTGGTGTGCCCGGTGCTGCTAGGGGAGTCTACTTCCACTCACATAAATGAGAAGGTGGAGAGTGCTACAGGAAACTTCCTCAAACCTAACAGGAAATACTGCAGGCTTGCTAGGCAGAAAGAGGTCAAAGGCCAAGGTTGGCCTGGAGAGAGGACAGTGGGTCAAGCAAGGCAAACCTCTCAGATCCAGAGCTTTGGGATCCAAGAGCCTTTGACTGGAGCTGGAATCTCATCTTGGCCCAGGA
Source organism: Nycticebus coucang (assembly GCF_027406575.1). Taxonomy (NCBI): domain Eukaryota; kingdom Metazoa; phylum Chordata; class Mammalia; order Primates; family Lorisidae; genus Nycticebus; species Nycticebus coucang. The sequence goes on from NC_069796.1 coordinate 18,645,540, forward strand.
CGTAGCTTTCTAGGGAAAGGGGAAATTAAAGATGGAGCAACATGGAAGTGAGGTCAAGATGTGCAGAAATGTTCTAGAAGCTCCGTTTTGTTGCAGTTGACCTGGAAAGAAGGTCACTGTGGTGTGTATGACTCTGAGGTTTAAGATGAAGGAAAGGGCAACTCTGACTAGCAGAGCTCATTTCACTTCTTGTCTTTTCCTGTTCTGCCTCCTTTGTTTCTCATTTCCAGGGAGAAGAAAAGACCACAGAGACACAGACAGAATGCCAGTGGAATGAAGGAGTGTGAGGCGGCCAGCACTCAGGCTAACATGTACATGTCAGATGCAATAAAGGCTGTTTTCTAAACCTTGCCTAGATCCATTATTTAATTAACAAATTCATCCATCTGTCTCTTCATCATCTACATCTGTCTCTCTGGTGGTCTGTGAATGAGGTTTCACGTCAGCACTAAGGACACCTACCAGCCTTTTCCAGAGGCAACAAAACCCAGGCTCCCAGGATTGATTAGGATTCTGCATGACAGTTTTTCTGAGGCTATATACTGTATTTCATATGAGACCATGACAGACTCAACTCCACTGGGTTTACATGAAGCAATTAGGAAATATTGTTTGTAGGAAAAGAGAGTTCTCATTCCTCTTCCCATTGGGGTGAAAGCTTCCCTATAAAGCATGAAGAAGAGTGACATGAGAGCCTGTAGGTAGGATTAAGAGCATTGCAGAAAGTAGTCCCCCCCCCCTTATTTTTTTCTGAGATAGGCTAGAGTGCAGTGGTGTCATCATAGCTCACTGCAGCCTCAAGTTCCTGGTTTTAAGCCTTTCTCCCTCAGCCTCCCAATCAGCTGGGAATTCCATGCTTTTCAATTTTTAGTAGAGGCAGCCCTTCACTCTTGCTCAGGCTGGTCTTACACTGTCCTCAAGTAATACTCTCCCACCTTGGCCTCCCAGAGTGCTAGGATTACAGGAATGGAGCCACCTCACCCTACTGACGTTTGCTATTTTAATAGTTGAAAATAAAAGTTTTTGGTAGCATGGATATTTTGTATCATTTCCTTTTTACTTCATTATTTCCCAATCATATCTTTATTATTTCCTTCTTTATTAGGTTTATTCAATTCTTTTTTCCAGAGTCTATGAAACAATTAACTTGTTGATTTTTTATCATTCATAGTTTTAAATACATGCATATAAAATGATGCAAATTATTGAAATGCCATTTTACTAGTGTACCACAAGTTTGATATATTTCATTATCATTTCTAAATATTTAATACTTTCTATTAAGATATTATCTTTAATATGTTAATCATTTAGGAATATATTTCAAAGTTGCTCAAATTTTATTGCAACCTGGTATGTAGTCAGCTTGGAAATGGTTTCCTGTGTACTTGAAAAGAATGTATATTTGCTGTTGGATTCAAGTTTATATGGATATCTTTTTTACTCTTACTATTTTTAAGTCTGATCTATCAATTTCTGGTATAGGCTAAAATATTCTACAATGATGGGGAACTTGTCAATTTCTTCTTATATTTGTGCAGGGATGACTCATATATTTAGGAGCTATCTATAAATTGCTGGAATATTAATGATACGTAATTTTTTTGGTGCATTTTCTTATTGTTAAATATTCCCCTACTTTATCATTATTAAATTCATCTCACGAGTTTACTTGTTAACCAGAATGCATTTCTTTTAGGTACTCAATAGGTATCATCCAGATCCAACAAAATATTTGAAATGGTCTCTAGTTTCCTTCTGGATTAGTGAAATTTTGAACTGTATGCTACAATTTGCTCTCAATATCTGGAATTTATGTCAGGGCTATTTCATTACTTAAGATTGAGTAATTATATGATGGATTTCTCTCTTTTTTTTTCCTCCAAGGTACTAATTTTGAACATATCTTATGAATTATTGAAATATGTGACTCTTCCAGTCAAGACATTGAACCCTTGACCAAGTAACTTAACCTCTCAGGCCTCTGCATCTTTATGTGTAATCAAAAGGCTTGGACTAGGTGACCTTTAAAATGCTTTGTGTCTTTGAATCACCCTCACTTATTGATTTGCTACTTGAGAAAATCTTTTCTCATGAAGCAAGAGCTATCATAGTTAACGTTTATTTATTTATTTTTAACTTTGAGTTAGGCAGAATTTAGTCAACATACTCAGTTTGTTAGAGAGATATACAGGGTGGCCATAAAGTTAATTGAACATGAACTTTATGACCACCCTGTATAACTTTACATATATTTAGCTCTAAATACTTTATGTAGTCCTAGATACTATTATAAATACCATTTTATTTGCTCTTAACATTTTCTAATTTGTTACTGCTGGTATAGAGGAACTTGATTGATTTTTAAATTCGATGATCTTGTATCCATCTTTGTTATGGAGTTATATAATCATATTTTGCAGTGTGTAATGCACACCTTTTTGCTCCAATTTTTGAGGGTAACAAAAAGGATGTATGTACATTGTCTATGGATGTACAGCTCAGGTGTGGGGGGGTTCCAGTGGGCTTCCTGGGACTGTTGTGCCCCTCCCACGTGGGCCTGCTGGGTGCGCAGAGTTCCAGCCTGGGAGGATGTGGGATCTGGTGAGAGTGGGCTGGAGCAGCCTCCACCAGGGGCCTTGACAAGGAAGGGGTCATGGCGGGACTGGACAGGCAGGTCGTGGCTGTTCAGCACAAGGGCTGAGGCTTGAGGCCAGACCCAGTGGAAAGGACTGGGAACCCCATGCAGGACCCAGGGACCTGCCTGGCTGCCTTTAAGTAGAGTGGACTCTGAAGCTGCCACCCCCCTGGCCACACATGTGGCCATCTTGGCCATAGCCTCAGTGGTGGCCGGGAGAGATGGGCTCCCAGGAGAGGCATAGGGCAGGCTCACAGATGTGACAGCTGCAGAAAGTGGTGTGATCTGCATGTTTAGGAGAGAGGTGCTAGCCTTCCCCAGATGTGTCTCTTCCCAGCCAAGAACTGGATAGTTTCTCAAAGGGTGTTTTCCCAAAAATTCGGGCAAAAAATATGGGTGCACATTATACATGGGAGCACATTTACACTGCAAAATAAGCTTTTAGTTCTTACTATTTTATCCATGAATTCTTTTGGGTTTCCTAGATAAATGATAATACCAAATGTAAATAATGTTTTCCATGGATAACTTTAGTCTATTGTAACACATCTCATATAAACTTTTAACACATAAAAACTTTTTAATAGCCTTTTAGAGCTCCCCCTCCCTGCTGGGAAAAACATCAAGGACTTGCATGTATCTAGCCTATGTTTTAATTCTTTTGTTGTTGTATATATCTAATTACAAGTAACATGCAGAATTAATTGGAATATTTAGATATTTAAATACTTACCATAATACAACATTATGCAAGTCACTTGTTTCAATTAATATTGTTTTCAAGATTTATCCATATCAGTTCATATATCTCTAGATCTTTTTAATTATTTGACGTTGTTCTATTATAGGTATGCAGCGTAATTTATTTTTCATTCAAGTATTACTGAATACTTAGACTGTTTCCACCCCTTCCCTAGAACAAACAGTATTTCACAGAGCATCTTTAGACTTCTCTTGAGAATTAAGAGAGGTCAGGATGTTTGAGGGACTTTTGCTTGCCATCTTCATTCAACAAGCCACTTCCTTTTTTTTTTTTTTGAGATAGAGCCTCAAGCTGTCACCCTGGGTAGAGTGCCTTGGCATCATAGCTCACAGCAACCTCCAACTCCTGGGCTTAAGTGATTCTTTTGCCTCAGCCTCCCAAGTAGCTGGGACTACAGGTGCCCACCATGACACTTGGTTAATTTTTGATTGATGTTGTCATTGTTGTTTGTCAGGCCCAGCTGGAATCGAATCCACTAGCTCTGGTGTATGTGGCTGGTACCCTAGTCACTTGAGTTACAGGCACTGAGCCCAACAGACCCCTTCTTGTCAGAAATCTGAAGCAGGGATGAAATGAAAACTCCTGGGGAGATCTGGGGAGATCTGGGGAACTGCCCCCAAGGTAAGAAATTAATTCTAAGCATCCTGTTGGGCCCCTAGGGGAATCTGGACTGGCCTGAGCCTTGTGCCCTCTGCATCCATTTCTCAAAAGAAATATGGAGAAAAGGAGAATTCAAAACTGTGAGCAGAGGAAGAGGAGAACTTGGGGGCTGAATCTGTTTTTGAGGTCTCTGAGTAGCCTTTGAGGACACAGATCATCCAAGTGGCTGGGGTCTGCCTTCTGAGAGCTTGTCTCTAAAGGACGTTTGTCCTTAGGGTGGTGCCAGGCAGGTGAAGGCTGCTGCTTTCTCAGCGCCTCTTCTTGTTCATACGCTCTTGTTTCCTATTAGTCACTGCCTTTCGACCCCATGAATGTGGACCACAGCCCCTAGGGGATCTGGGACACTATCAATCCATCTGCTAAGCAGAATTAATCCACAGCTTGAAAACGGGGAGGCAGGCAGACAGAGCTGCAATCGGAAAGACAGTGTTGATGGAAGGTCTCGGAGCTGAGGGTGTTTTCTCCCATGGTGATATTCCTGTTCATTCATCTCTAGCTCCTGGGCCGCAACGATTTCCTGAAGGCTGCTTGTTCTCATGGCTGGCCCGGGGCTGGGCTCCCTCTGGGAAGGACCCAGGTACTCCCATGATTTCACTGCTTGTCTTGCTTGTTTTTCTGTCGGGTTCTCCCTGTCATTCTTCACGACTGACCTTCACCCTGAAAACATTTTCTTCTTGTTACTCTAATCTTACAAGCATTTACTCCCCCTCCTCAATGCCCCCCCTGGAACACCATTGCAGTGAGTTTACAAACTGACGATATGATTCTCACTGTATTCTCACCAACTTCTGATAAATTTTATTTACTTTATGTCCTAGTCTTTGCACGAGAAGAATTACTCTCAACTCTGTGGGTTAACCCAGTAGAAACCTTTTCATTTCTTCTCTCTTCTTTGGCAAACTCCATCTTTCAAAATCCTTTGCTTGTCTTTCTTCAGTCTTTAAGTGATATTTTTGCAATTTCATGAAACTTTCAATCTCTCTAATTTCCTCAGAAGCACTTTGCCTTTATTCTGTGCAAATTATAGGATGTTGAACTATCAAAAAGGGACAACCTCCCTGGTGTTCTTGTTATTATGAAAGCTTCCCAGGCTGGCAACCCTCTAAAGTGGGCCCCATGGAAACCTGCAGTTGACTTCCAAACCCTCCAAGAACAAAGCTCATACCAAGAATATTTCCCACAAATTAGAGTCCTTGGACAATTTCCTAAGCTGAATTGGTAAATATGTTCTAAAATCCACTCAAATAAAGCAACAACAAAATCCCTAAATTGCACTTAAATTAAAATTAGGGAATGATTCCATTTCACAAACCGTGAAGAGCACCTGATCTGGTATACACTGTTAAGTTTTTAGTTTGTGCCAACGGGTCTCTCTCTTGTTCCCTCTCTCTCTCTCTATATGGGGATTGTGGGATATTGGGGTGGGGATGAAAATGAAAGGGCCCTTTGATCCCTTAGTTACTTATCCAGACAGGTTCCCACGGCCCTGCCTTGCAATAGCTGCCTCAGACTTGACAGATTCCTGCTGTCTCTGGAGTGCTTTTTAGAGCGACCCGGAGTGCAGAGGCCTAAGGTTCTCTTCTGATATTTCTCAGTTGCTATTCCACTCTGAAATATCCTGCCCTCATCACGGTGCTGTCAAGCACGTGGCCTGAGTGCCCTGCTGCTCTGGGTCCTCAGATCCCTCTCTTTTTAATCCCGGGAAACATTTGTCCTCTTGGCCAAGCCCTTCCTTCTTGAAGGTATTCTATTTCAAAACTGCAAAGCCCTTTATTTTTTAACAGTAGCTTTGATGATGCATTAATACTAGAGCCGGAAATTATTGTTGATAGAAAAACTAGCTTACTTTTTCTTAGGAGTCATGAGAGTTTAGTCTTTAAGCCTGTTTATTAAGGAGTGAAATATGACAGTAAAATTAGCTGTTACTAGGACTCATCATGAGCCAGGCACTCTTCTAAGCATTCGTACCTGTCATTAATTAGTCTGCAGAATGACTCTGTGGTGCTGATGCTATCATCATATCATAGGATGAGCCCTCTCTGGTTTAAGGGAATGTGGGGATAACTCTTGAGACCACGTGGGAACTTTGTTTTTTTTTCCTACAGTCTTGAGTTCAGCTGGCAGCATACTAGTCTGAAGTAAATGAGGGAGTGATTTGAAGAATTCGTTCAGGCCTGTGGTTACTGCACACTGTAGTCATATCGAGTAGTAAGAAATCCCAAGACTGATGAAGTGCACCTTGCCCAGATAAGGTGCAGCAGTCCAGATTATTCTATGTGGAGAAAGCTTCTGGCCTGGTTCTGCTTGTTCCCACCAAGTGCGGGTGCAGGGGCTCCCCCTCCATGTCACTACCACCCTGTGAGGTTTTGGGAACATCCACAAGTCAGGGGCTCATGAATGTCATGGCTTAGTGGATGCAGAGTAAGATGGACGGTGCACCGGTGGGTTTGCCTCCTTCTGGGAGCCGTGGGTGCAGTGCTGGCTACTGGAGATTTGTGCCTGCACGGAGGCAAGCTCAGTGGTCTCAGAATGCTCACGCTGCTCTCGTATGTGTGCCTGTCTCCTTCTGGCTGGTTCCCTCATGTAGTGGCCTCTGCTCTCCCTTCATTCTCAGCCCAGGGAATTCCTTTCATCACAAGGGTAGGCAATTTGCATCATTATTTCTTCAAAATATTGTCATTGTGGTGGCCCCCATAGCTCAGTGGGTAGGGCACAGGCCACATACACCGAGGCTGGTGGGTTTGAACCCAGCCCACGCCACCTAAACAACAACGACAACTGCAACAACAAAAAAAATGGCCAGGCATTGTGGTGGGCGCCTGTAGTCCCAGCTACTTGGGAGACAGAGACAGAGAATCGCTTGAGCCTAAGAGTTTGAGGTTGCTGTGAGCTATGACACCACAGCACTCTACCAAGGGTGACAAAGTAAGACTCTGTCTTAAAAAAAAATTGTCATTGTGAGTTGTTCCCATGTCTAGACTTCCTTTCATTCCCTTCATCGTTGATCTATCATCACTTTCTGGCAGAATGGCCTGTTGACTCGATAGAAGTAGATCCAGACATAGAAAAAAATACCAGTAATTTCAAATAACAACACAAGACCTATCAGGAAAACTTCAGAATGTTCATTCTGCCATGTTTTAAAAAATTACATAAACAATATATGATATTGAAAGTCTCAGCATAAAAACCCAAATGATTTAGAAATGGAGTAACACAATGTTTTCCTCATTCCTTCAGGAATTTATTCCAGTCCTCAAAGGTAACATGTCCACCATTTGCTACACGGACTTTTTCTATACCCATGTGGTTTTCTTTTTTCAAACAGAATATGAAATAGGTCACCTCCAAAATGCTGTAACTCTATGATTCACTCTTTCCCACTGAGTCATGCACTGATAAAACAGTCCTTTTCATGGAGAAATATTTCCAGTAGGTAATCCTTAATATCTGCCGAATATTTACAGTGTGGCAGGCACTCTTCTAACCACTTTCTGAACTATAATTATCATGTGTAATTTTCATAATATCCCATGGGATAGGTGTAATTATTGACTCCAAGTCAGATAAGTGCAGATAAGTACAGATAAATACCCAGAGGCCAAGTGACTTGTCTGCAATGTCAGAACAAGCCCAACTCCATGCCCTTTATTCCTTGCTCTATTGCTTTTATCTGGGAGACCTGAAGATTTTTGCCATTAAAACTTTTAAAGATCATGTTAGATTTTTGCATCTCTTAACAAGAATGGGATTGTTATATAGAGAACGTGAACTGAATTGACTCTCGGCTTTTAAAAACCCTATGCACCTGGATGAAAGCAAGCCAGGGACACTGAGCTACAGATTCAGTGTTCCCATCCCTTTCCCTTCTTTAAAAATAGCTTTTTGTATGTAATTTATGTAATGTCAAGTCTAGGGTGTAGCTCAAAGAGTCACAGAAAAGTGAAGATACATAGAAAAGTACTTAAAGTTGGCAAACACTGGCAATATGGGAATATAGTATCATTGCGGCCAAGGTGGAGTCCCATAGAAAAACCTTTCTTTTTTTTTTAAGCATCTAATAAACTATTTATTGCCTCAAGTTCAATGTGAATATTATTTTCATTAAACTAATAGGATTTTAATCACAAATTCTTTTTTTTTGTTTTCCTTTTTTTTATTTTTATTAAATCATAGCTGTGTACATTAATATGATCATGGGGCACCATACACTTGGTTCATAGATCGTTTGACACATTTTCATCACATTAGTTAACATAGCTTTCATAGCATTTACTTAGTTATTTTGCTGAGACCTTTACATTCCACATTTACTAGGATTCACATATACCCTTGTAAGATGCACCGCAGGTGTAATCCCATTAATCCGCCTCCCTCCACCTACCTCCCCCCTCCCTCCCCCCTCCCTCCCCTCCCTTTCCCCCTTCTCCCTATTCTTAGGTTGTAACTGGGTTATAGCTTTCATGTGAAGGTCCTACATTAGTTTCATAATAAGGGTGAGTACATTGGGTACTTTTTCTTCCATTCTTGAGACACTTTACTAAGAAGAATATGTTCCAGCTCCATCCATGTAAACATGAAAGAGGTAAAGTCTCCATCTTTCATTAAGGCTGCATAATATTCCATGGTGTACATATACCACAATTTATTAATCCATTCGTGGATCGATGGGCACTTGGGCTTTTTCCATGACTTAGCAATTATGAATTGGGCTGCAATAAACATTCTGGTACAAATATCTTTGTTATAATGTGATTTTTGGTCTTCTGGGTATATGCCCAGCAGAGGGATTACAGGATTGAATGGCAGATCTATTTTTAGATCTCTAAGTGTTCTCCATATCTCTTTCCAAAAGGAATGTGTTAATTTGCATTCCCACCAGCAGTGCAAAAGTGTTCCCTTTTCTCCACATCCACGCCAACATCTCTGGTCTTGGGATTTTGTGATATAGGCTAGAACCAAGAGATGAATCCAGCTAATTACCGTTATTTAATCTTTGAGAAGCCAATTAAAAACATTCAGTGGGGAAAAGATTCCCTATTTAACAAATGGTGCTGGATGAACTGGCTGGCAACCTGTAGAAGACTGAAAGTGGACCCACACCTCTCACCATTAACTAAGATAGACTCTCACTGGATTAAAGATTTAAATCTAAGACATGAAACCATAAAAATACTAGAAGAGAGTGCAGGGGAAAACCCTTGAAGAAATTGGGTTGGGCGAGTTTTTTATGAGAAGGACCCCCCGGGCAATTGAAGCTGCTTCAAAAATACACTATTGGGACTTGATCAAACTAAAAAGCCTCTGCACAGCCAAGAACACAGTAAGTAAAGCAAGCAAACAGCCCTCAGAATGGGAGAAGATATTTGCAGGTTATGTCTCCGACAAAGGTTTAATAACCAGAATCCACAGAGAACTCAAACGCATTGGCAAGAAAAGAACAAGGGATCCCATCGCAGGCTGGCAAGGGACTTGAAGAGAAACTTCTCTGAAGAAGACAGGCGCACGGCCTTCAGACATATGAAAAAATGCTCATCATCTTTAATCATTAGAGAAATGCAAATCAAAACTACTTTGAGATATCATCTAACTCCAGTGAGACTAGCCTACATCACAAAATCCCAAGAAAAGCCTTTCCCTGGCTTTATTCTAGGCCTTTGGAAGAGCTCCACCATCTGCCGTGGTCCGGGGGCAGTTTCTCGGCTCACCTCTTAGTACAATAGCATTCTCATTTGATAGACTGATAAGGAAGCCCTAAATGTGGTTAGCAGTTCCACATTCTTGAGGCAATAATATTTTCAGAGTGTGGGAGGACATCAAGCAATGGAAATCTCCTTGGAGAGATTAGCTTATTAAGTTTGGGTTTTTCAACCTTCCTAGTACTTTTTTTTTTTTTTAATTTTACTGAACAGCAGGAGGTTCCCATCATTTTTCAGATTCATGCTGTTTTGCCTTTGTTTAATGAACTTTCAAATACTTTTTGAAATTATTGAAGTTGGGGAAAAAAATAAACGTTTCTTTAAAATAAGTAAGGCAGGGATGATAACAAGTAGTAAAAGTCCTGAAATTGAGGATATGGTTCCTTTAATTGAGTGTCATATTTTTATTGATGGATTCTGGCAGCTTACTGATGGACCCAGGTAGAGGCAGCTTTGGGCTTTTGAAAGTCTTAAGGTGCTTGAGGAGTTCTGAGTATAACGTGAAATCTTTTATGGATATATGTCAGAAGACTCTCTCATTTCTTTCTTTCTACTTTTTCTTCTTTTTTTTTTTTTTTGAGACAGAGTCTCACTATGTTGCCCTTGGTAGAGTGCCATGGCGTCACAGCTCACGGAAACCTCAAACCCCTGGGCTTAAGTGATTCTCTTGCCTCAGCCTCTTGAGTAGCTGGGACTAGAGGTGCCCACCACAATGCCTGGTTATTTTTTTGTTGTAGTTGTCATTGTTTAGCAGGCCCGGGTTGGGTTTGAACCCACCAGCCCTGGTGGATGTGGCCAGCACCCTAACCCAGGGGTTAGCTACAGCACCAATCTGCTTGTTCATTTCTTAACTGCAATTACTTCTTTGGGTTTCCCTGAGCTGGAGTGACCAGCCTTGAACTTCCCAGAAGTCTGAAAGCCCATATCTAAGGGGGACCTCCAAAGTCATTCTCATCCTCATAACCATGTTTCCACTCAAAATGGAATCTTTCTGGAAATATTATAGCTGCATGTGACTGACAAGAGGCAATGAAATCTGTGAAACTTTGGTATTAATATAGCCTTTACCTTCTATGGGTAAAGCCTTGGGAGATCTCACTGGAGTGACATTAAAGATTCCAGTTCCCTGGATAGACAGAAATAGGGCTGTGATACTTCTGGGAGTGTGATCAGGCTGTATTGCCACAGAGAGCACAGATAGACTCCAGTTTGCGTATCTGGGGATCAGGTAAAGGCTTGAGTTTCAAGACCACTTTTTATGCTTTGTGGAAGTAACAATGAACTACACATGATTCCCAGAAGGGAGATCATGGAGAAGACCACCGTGTAGGCTCTCATGTTTGTTTTTTATCTAGAAGGTATTTCAAAAGTAGAGTTTACTTATAGCTATAGAGGTTCAGAAAGTTCTCTGATGAACTCTTTGGACCCTCACTTCCAGAAAAAAAGCAGGGCTGATGCTATAGAAAAGACATGGGTTTTCTGGGGGTGACAATGATATTGCTTCAGCCTTGAAGACATGGAGCTGCTCCCTAGAGACAGCACAGGGGTTTTTATTCGTCTTTTCCTCTTTCCTGGCACCATGGAAGGAAGCTCCTGACCTGGCTCAGAGGAGTTCAGGTATGGTGGAAGAAGACTGGTATTGAGGTAATACTGGGAAAACAAGAGCCAAGGAGAGTAAATTATCAGGGCTAGAGTTTTCTGGAATGGGAAGGATGGTGTTGGAATTTCACAAATGCTGTGGGACCAGGGATGCCAAGCAGGAGTTATGGGCTGCGATTTGGGTCACAGGGAGTGAGAAATAGCATAAGGGTTGGTCAATTCATCATTCGTTCATTTATTTAATAAATATTTACCAAGTTGCTATCAAGTAGGTTGTATTCTGGGTTTTGAAATTTAATAGTGAAGGGAATAAATTCCACATCTTTAAGGAGCTTCTAGTTCAGTCAGAGAGACTGATAAACAAATAGGCAATTACAATATAGGAGACAAAGTATGTACCAACTGTGGGTGCAACCAGCTGAGCCTCATGGCGGGGTAGGAGAAGGTGGACACAGCACAGATTCTCAGAGGTAGAGATATTGGAGATCTGCAGGATGAGTAGGAACTTTCCGGGGCCTTCCTGGCAAACACGGAGGGAAGAGAGAAAGTTTCAGGCAGAGAGAACAGTCTGTGAAAAATCCCAAAGGTGAGGAGACTATGTATGTTCTTCAGTTGGGTGGGACACAACATCCAAGGGAGAGAGTGACAAGAGATGTGCTCGGGAAGGGAGGCGAGGCTCTGCGCACTGTGTTAACAAGTCTGGACTTTACTCTGGGGGTGGCAGGATGCAGTGAAGCTACCAGATTTAACTGAGCATCATGATGGACAGTTAGCTCGAGTCTGGGTGTGAACCAGTGTCCCACACGGGACTAGGCGTGTCACTGGGGCAATGTAGGGCAGTGAGGGTTTTGTTTTTCTCTCTCTTATACTACTAAATAAGGCTGCCATGCATTAGTTCCACTAAGAGTAACATAAAATGAGTGAAATCTAAGATTCTGCAAGGTAGATCTTTCTTTGTTTTATTTTAATTACCCCAGGACCTGAAAGGGCTATCACTACAGAAAGGGCGTGTGTAACAGCTGAACGGAAATGATAACTATCGGAAAAAAAAATGGAATCGAAGGAATTCTGGGGCAGGGTCTTGGGTGAAGACACTTGAAGAATTTCCAGCTTTGTGACTCCAGGTCCCCTGATTGTCTCCTCCTCCTGTCCCTCAACCTTGTGAGGATGAAGGGCATCCTAGAGCTCTTTGATGAAATTCCTTTCTTTGGACACGTCCTATATATTTAATGGCTTTTCCCTCGTCTTGAGAAAAAGATTAAATTAATGCTGAAAACTATGAAACACACTGCCGGAGGAGATGTGTGCTGCAATCATTAGAAGTGGAGAACATGGAGTCCTAGTAAATGTCCTCGAAGAAGCCTCTCTGTCCCAAACCTATGCCAGCTCAGTGTGCAGGGCTGATCCCCTACAACAGTGGGGGACATGTCTTTTGGGTTTACCTCAAGGGTGGTGATGGAGTGGTAATTGGACCACACCACAGGTAACCATTTTATCTTTAGAAGAAATTTTTAAAAAGCCAAAAGGTCTGTCTCCCCTTAAAACTGGTTGCTTAGCATATTATTTATTCAGGATCCTCTCTCCTCCTTCAAAGTGTGTGTGTGGGAGGTGGTGGGGTGCAGTGGGTGTGTTCCAGGTCTGCTCAAACCTTTAACAAGTAATTTAAAATAAGAAAAATGAATTCAGTGTGTCTATGTGAATTAATTTCAGTATATTTTTATGTATGGACTGGCCTAAGTCTCTTGGTATTCTAAAATATTTATCCCATTGTTTGTTTTAAAAGAAGAAAAGAGGCTTAGCTCCTGGGAAGGGACCACTCCTGGAAGCCTTTTCTTTTCTTTCTTTTTTTTTTTTTCCTTTGGAGACAGAGTCTCAAAGTAGCTGGGACTACAGGTGCCTGCAATAATGCTGGGACTACAGGTGCCTGCAATAACGTCTCTATTTTTTAGAGGCAGGGTCTTGCTCTTGCTCAGGCTGGTCTCGAACTGCTGAGTTCAAGTATCCACCAGCCTCAGCCTTCAGAGTGCTAGGATTGCAGGTGTGAGCCACCATGCCCGGTCTGGAAACCTTTTCAGATTCACTTCTGAAGAAGGTAAAGTATTTCTGTGGAACTAATTCATTGATGAAGACCTTTGGTTCTTTCCGGCGTGAACTCTACGAAAGGTTCTCTTTCTCGGTAAGTGTGGGTGCACATGTGTGCCTACATCTACATTTAGATGAACAAATTAATTATGTGGCACAACCAAAATGCAAGAAGGAAGACCAACCAAGGAGGAAGACTAATCCAGGCAGATGCCTATCCTGTCCCCCTCCCCTCCCCATGGTTTGAAAGTACAAGATTCCCTGCACAATAATATGTTACTTATCTTTCCTGCTAGTCACTTGGTACCATTTATAACTTCCAAAAAGGTGGTGTTAGTAAAGTCCTCTTCCTTTCCGTTTCTGAGTGTGTTCCATCACTATGCATTTTGATCTTGGAAGTGTAACCTTTGACAAGGCACCCAATTCTGTGAACGCCGCTGTAACTAAAGACATCAGTACTCTTCATGGAAGTTGTCGAACTAGGATTTAACCTTCATTGCCTGTTCTTGGACTGTCCTTCTAGCTATGGCTTACTTGGGCTTGTCTTTCTTCTGCCTGTTACTACTTCAGAGCTTTTGTTTAGAAATTAGACTGGTAAATTAACATAGGTTTTTCTCCTGCGATATTCCTGTTCTTTGATGCAAATAATTGAAAATGGGCTACGATGGCAGCAGAGGATTTAATATTTGAACATTTTAAGAAAGATCTGGAGAATCAGGACCAAAAGGGAAGTAACATAAGTGAGTATAAAATCTTATTTTCCCCCCAGTGCTACTTAAAATGGGTTAGTATTTAGATTTATTATAGAAAACGGCTACATTTTAGTTCAATGAAGTTCTAACACTCAGAAGTTTTTAAAAAACTCCATTTTAAACTTCTACCTGGAGATCTTAGCATAAAATTGCCCCTTGGTAGGATATAGAATGTGAAGAGGGAAAGGAAAAGTCGAACTGGAAAGATGCTGCAGAAAAGAAACTTCTCCATCCATGGCCAGGTGGCGAGAACAGCGGCCAGATGGGAAAGGGAACAGAAGAAAGACCGTGTTGTGATTAACGAGCATGCAACTCTCTCAAAGTGCTCACCTGAAAGGGGCAGACGCGGAGGGCTAAATAAATAAGAGCTTCTCATAAAAGTCCACACTGCGCAATGGCAGGGCCACCAGTTTTGGTACACAGGCTGGAATTTCAAAGATGTGAAGACACAGGTCTTTCTTGGAAGGACTGAGGTTCTTTAGATAGGATTTCCAGAGCTGCTTGTATGCTCACTGGGAGGAAAGCACACCTGTCAGTCTAGGGACCCCTGAGAGCAAAGGGAGGCAGAGAACTGACTGTCACTTTGGAAAATCACTTAATCCTCCTAACCCCAATTTCCTCGCCTGTAAACTGGTGGTGCTCACAATAGGGTTGCTGTGAGCTTTAAATGAAGTCTTAGATATGGGTCGCTCAGTGTAATATCTGGGATAAAGGAATGACTTAATAAGTGGTAGCTAAAACCTGTTAGTAGAAGGACAGAGTTAAGGTAGCTCAGGCTGTTGTTGAAAGAGACGTCTTATTATCTTTGCTCCATTGCTAAGACCCTTGGGAACCCCTCTAAATTTGCTTTTGGCACATGTCTTCTGTTGGCAATTCTCTCAGTGTCCCCACTGTATCTCGTAGACCTCACTGCTTTGGTACACTCTGACGGACCTCCCACCGTGGGTACCTGCTGTCCTCCAGCCCAAGAGCTTCTTTAAGCTATAGAAGATTATTGACCGTTTGACACATTTTCATCACACTGGTTAACACGAATGCATTAATGTACACAGCTATGATTTAATAAAAAAAGGTATAGAACAAATATAAAGTAAGCTATCAGTTGTGTATGTAGAAAAATGGAATGTAAGTATATATTTGTAAATATATAAATGACCTATAGAAAAAAAAAAGAAGATTATTCTGCCTATGAGGAGAAAAGGGAGGGAGTGAGGGGGTCTGTAGCTCCCCAGAAATGTCCCTTAGCCATCAACTGGTGAGAGAGGGTACACAGATGCTCCACCTCGCTTATCTGTCAAGTGGAACGATTCTGATTTCCAGTCTCCATCGATGCCCATAAGCTTCCCGGCAAAAGACACCCCTCTTTAATGGCTTTCTTCTCTTCTCTTTCTTGGTCTCTTACTCCCTTTTGAGGTTTTTTTCCATTTCTTACATGAACTGCTTGACCCAGAATGTTTATTACTGAGTTTGATTATAGGAGAAACCATATGAAGACATTTTATTGTGAGGAAACAAAGTTATCAAGTTGCCTTCTATCAAAAGATACTAAATAATAAAAAACTAAAATTATTTTTCTGGTTAATTTACATTTCTATATACACCTTTTTTGCCTTCTGTATTGTTTGAATAATTATGCCATGTAAAAGTGATATAAAAAGCATAATGTTCTACTGATTTTATAATTAAATGCATTCACTTTAAGCATCTAAGAGTAGGCATTCCTTATGTGAGATGCTAATGGAAAAATCATCTAAGATAAAACAATTAATGACTGAATAATGATTCAAACGTCATTTACAGTCATTGAGTTCTGCTGAATTCGATTGTTTGTGCATAGAAGTGGTGCTTGCATAAGAATACTAGATTAAGTTGATAGCTACTAACTGAGTTTAGAAGAATGGATGCGGGAGGGGAACTGGCTGTTGGGTCATATTCTTTTACTACTTAATTATTCAAAATGCATAATAAAAAGTGCTACTCTCTATCCTTTTCACTTTGTTTACTTATCTCAGAAATGAAAGGAGTATAAGTGGAAACTAAGTGTAAGCTCTTTCTTAGTGAAAGGTACATTATCTTCTTAAAGACTACTTTAGTTGGAAAGAGATAACTGCATAAGTTATAGAGCAGCTTGATTTTTAATTTGGAGCTGATCTTTTGGAGGCAAATGAATAGAGGCCAAAAGGAAGTGGTTCCAGGGGATAAGATTAGAACTTCAAAGAGTGTAGCTGAAAACCAGCTCAATATTTAACAAATGCTTCCTTATCACATCTATAAAGTGGCCAGAAGCACCCAAAATTTATAATAAATGTTGATAACATATCATGATGAGACATGTTTTGTGTTTTTTTCCTGAGGCAAAGCCCAAATTTTGTGTATTTCTTCTCTTACTTTTCTTTTCTTTTCTTTTTTTTTTTTTTGTATAGACAGAGTCTCACTTTATTGCCCTTGGTAGAGTGTTGTGGCATCACAGCTCACAGCAACCTCCAGCTCCTTGCCTTAGCCTCACGAGTAGCTGAGACTAATAGGTGCCCACCACAACGCCCAGCTATTTTTTTGTTGCAGTTTGACCAGGGCTGGGTTTGAACCCGCCACTCTTGGTATATGGGGCTGGCACCCTGCCCACTGAGCCACAGGCGCCACCCTCCTCTATTACTTTTCTAGTCTCATGCATTGATCACTCATTTGATTTTCAAGGGCTGTCCCATCTGTGTGTCAGACTGGCAAGGGGTAAGAATTTCTCTCTCACCGCTCATAGGATGTCTGTCTTTCAAATACAGCTTGAACTGTGCTTTTATTGTTTTGGCTTTGTTTACCAGGATGGTTTGCAAATGGTACCAGTGGTTGCATCTTCAAAATAGCATTTTTCAAGATTTTTTTTTTCATTTTTAGCAACTGGAGCTTTTTTTTTTTTTGACAGAGTCTTGCTCTGTCGCCTTGGGTAGAGTGCCGTGGCATCACAGCTAAGAGCAACCTCCAACTCCTGGGCTTAGGAGATTCTCTTGCCTCAGCCTCCCAAGTAACGGAGTACAGGTGCCCACCACAATGCCCGGCTATTTTTTGGTTGTGGTCGTCATTGTTGTTTTGGCAGGCCCAGGCTGGATTTGAACCTGCCATCTCTGGTGTATGTGGTTGGTGCCTTAGCCACTTGAGCTACAGGTGCCGAGCCTGGAGCTTTTTTGTTATACTGGAATATTCTGTAGAAGTCTAAAATACAATATAAATTATGAAAATACTGATTCAACAGACAGGTATTGCAATTAGTAAGAGCCTGCTATATATACATATACTCTGCAGTCATTCATCCATAAACCTGAAGGAGTGAGAAATTTTCATTTCAAAATTGAATCAATGACAGTATCTACCTACTGCTTCTATTTCTTATTAAAAACATCAAAGACAAATGGTACACAAAACTGGTAATAAGAACTAAACAGATGTATCATTCAATAATATGAAGACATGGTATTTTGGAAATTAATTTGTTATCGAACAGTTGACTATTACTTGATAAAACTATGTTCTAGGCAGGTGAGCCTGAATCTTACCTGGAATAAAAATAAGGGAATCATGTTATTGCAAGACTGGGTTATTGGTATGGGAAAAATGTATTCTCTTGTTAGATAAATCTTATAGAAGTTACAGTTTACTATGGTAAGTTCAAAGGCTAAGTACTTAGCAAATCTTACGAGGAGATGTCAGGCTGGGGGATGTTTAAAAATCATGAAGTCTCCATTCATTTTTATTCTCCTTGTCCAAAATCCCATTGAGTTACATGAAACCCTGAGTGAAGTCCCTTCTAACCCGTTATAATTCAGATTTATCACTTTGAAAATCCAGCATGGTCCCCTAGTTCGATTTCAAAATCTGCCACTAACCAGCTCTTGAAACCTGGTCCTAATAGTTTTTTACTTCACTGCTAGGGTCATCTTGTTACATTGCCCACAGGTTACATAATAATGAGCAGGTGCTGCACATGCTCAGTATGGACTGGCTTAGCACGTAGGCCTTAATAAAGCCTTTCATGTATATGGAGACTTGCCTAGACATCTTTGGTGTGGGAGTAAGTCAGTCACTGACCTACAAAAAGAATAAAAAGATCAGGGCCAATCTATATTCTCACTAAAAAACCAATGCATTTAAAAGACGGTCATTTATATACACAGATTTCATAGAAGGAGCTTTATACTGAGGTTTGCACACAAGAATGGGTTCATCAGGCAGTATCTTAGAAGGGTGTTCATCAAAATGTATCAAAATTATATATATACACATTATAAGTATATATAACATATATGTGGTAAAATACGTGCGAGTTAGTGATTTCTAGCATGTTCCCAAAGTACAAAAATACATATTAAAAATTGAAAATTTGGTTAAAATTATTTATATGAACATCTGAGATAACTATGTAGAATTTTAGAGTTTCTAGAAAAATAGATTGAAAATAAACCCTAAAATGAGGTCCTTGATTGGAGTGGCTATTTGCACATTGAATTTGGATTATTACCATTCTATGAATGAGAAAGAAAATAGAAGAAGCAGCAGCCAAAGGTATCCAAGGCCTTTCACCTGATACAGGGGCGATCACACAGTGATTCAGGGATAGAAGTGAAAAGTGGAGTTCAGGTTTTTCGCACTAGAGTGCAGGAATCTAATGACCTAACTTACAGAAAGTAGAGTGTAGCACTGAAGTTCCAGACTAGAGCTGCCTTATTGACTTTGGTCTAAAATAAAATGCATTTCACTCAGATGGGAACTATAAGTTGTTTAAAAATAATGCTGGGATATAATTTCCTAGTACTTTGCCTTTGCTTCTAATCCATGTGTGTTGGTAATGATAAACAATTGAGGTGTAAAACTATGTGCACGAATAACCATTAGGCTATGACGACAGAACCAGTACTGTGTGGGAATTGCAAGCCACAGTCTTTGGCTATAAAATCATCCATAATAATCTTCCCAGTAGTTTTTTTGGCCATCAAGTTGTCCTGAATAGCAAGCATTGATCAAATCAGCTTGCAGATGATAAAGGATTCATAGGAAACTGTGTTGTTTACATTTTCCTGAAGAGATGCTAAAGTATATTCCTAATAGATTGTTATTTTACATGGCCATCATTTAGAGAAATCCTTTTCCTCAAAGAGTGAAATTCACAACAATCCACTTTAGAATGAAGGGTTGGGTGGCTTCATCCAATCTTATTCTCATGGGAAATTTTGAACTCCCTCCCTGTCCGTGATGGAGACTTTCAGGGGAGCCCAGACAAGGAGGTTGCCTTGGAAATACAAAGCAAAACTTTGGTAGTGGAGGAAGTCATAGGGTGAGTATTCACTATAGCCATTCAGTTTGCTCACTCAGCTTAAGTCCAAAGGATGGGAAAAGGATCTAGAAATGAAAGACAAAGTCTGGAATAGACAAGAGAAATGTGACATCAGGTGCGCACGGAGCATGGAGGGGTCTCTTTTTGATTTTTAGGTATGTGGTTTTGGACAGCAGCTGTGAGCATACGCTTGGTATATGTGCCATTATTTTATTTCCTTTAACTGAGAATCTTTGGCTCTGTGTAGAAATTAGGGTCAGTGATGGTTAGTGGGTATGAATCAATGAAGGAACAGATCTCAAAGAACAGTTCATTTAAAGAACATTAATCACTGCCTTTCCAGATGCAGTGGCACCCACCTGTAATTCCAGCACTCTGGAAGGTTGAGGCAGGAAGATCCCTTGAGCTTAGAAGTTCAAGATCAACGTGAGCAAGAGCGAGACCTGTCTCTACTAAAAATAGAAAAAAATTAGCTGGGCCTGTGGTGGGCACCTGTAGCCCCAGCTACTCAGGAGGCTGAGGCAGGAGGATCACTTGAACCCAGGAGTTTGAGGTTACTGTAAGCGAGGCTGACACCACAGCATTCTAGCCTGGGCAACAGAGTGAGACTCCTTCTCAAAAAGAAAAAAAAAAGGTAAAAATAAAAGCATTAATAATTAGTAATCACGGGCGGTGCCTCTGGCTCAGTCAGTAAGGCGCCCGTCCCATATACCGAGGGTGGCGGGTTCAAACCCAGCCCCGGCCAAACTGCAACCAAAAAAAATAGCCGGGCATTGTGGCGGGCACCTGTAGTCCCAGCTGCTCGGGAGGCTGAGGCAGGAGAATCGCTTAAGCCCAGGAGTTGGAGGTTGCTGTGAGCTGTGTGAGGCCACGGCACTCTACAGAGGGCCATAAAGTGAGACTCTGTCTCTACAAAAAAAAAAAAAAAAAAAATTAGTAATCACATGAGAAAGTAGAGCATGTTTAGACCATTGCATACAAAGGGCACAGTTTATGCAAAAAATTATGTTCTCTCTGTAATATGCATATACACTAGAATAACTCTGGGAGCTGGATTGTTACAAGGTTTCTAACACTCCACTTCCGAACACGACATTTTTTTTTTTTTTTTAAATTCTTCTTCTTGATAAGAATTCTTAGACTTGGTAGAGTAGAAACAGTGACATAGAATATATATTCTCAATAGATAAATAGATTACTAAAGCAGTTCTCAATGGGACAGGACCAAACTATATCATGAATACCCAAATGTTTATTTTATTCTCCAAAGGGTGTTGAGTAAATGACTCTGGTTCTAGGCCAGACGTTGTTTAGCAACGTGAGCTGGTGGCAGCAGAGACTTGCCATGTCATTTTGGAAAGCATGTGTTGACTAACATTGTTGCTCTGATTGGTGACAGTCTTCCCCATCATTTGCCACAGTCAAGAGGGCAGACATCTTCTACTGAGTTGTTTAGATGACAGATGCTTCTTGCATGGATGCTCTGAGTTAACTACTTTTCTAGAGATTTCATTCCAGCTCAAGCTGGGATTACAGAAACCATTTAGCAAATGAACGCTGAGTGGACCAGCTGTTCCGTATATAACATACCGAGGCTCTTCAATTGTCTGAAGCCTGGTACAATTTATTTGCACAGGTGCTGCAGGTACAAAGCTATTAATTTTTCATTTCTGTTGGCATTTTACTAGAGTCATTCAAGCCCCCCAGAATGGGTGAGGGTTGCATTCTTAAATAATAGGATTCATAGAACGTTCAAATCTTATGGAGAGAAGTGGGAATGTGTTGGCAATGATCGCATTTGTTCATGATCTCTCCTGGGTTTCTGAACTTATTCAAGGTCTTCTCTTCCCCTGCCTCTCCAGATGCTACTGGGCAAGTCTCATTAATGATTGTCTCCCTTTTCATTTAGTTTCAAACATGCCCAATGTCCAAATAATAAGCACTGGTTTCGCGGCTGGACGCTGCCCATGGTCCCAGGTCACCTGCTGGTAGACTCCAGCTTAGTCTTTGAGGCTTGCGTGAGTTGTCATTCTTTGATGTTATATGAAGAAAGTGGACTAAAAATGGTCCAAAAGACTAAATAGACTTTTTTTGTCACTCAAACACAGATGGAAAAGATACAAATAGGATGTTTAAAAAATAATTTAATCTTCAAGGGTGAATGTGTCTGAACACAAGTCCACGTTAAATGTAATAAAACCCACTGGACCCTTGATGATCTAGTGGGAGTCCTATACTTGCTTTGTGACACAGCTGCAGAAGATGGTCTTTTAATCCAGTCTGTGTTTCTGGATTAGAGTGGACATTAAGGTGACAGTGACAGTCTGTCATTTCACCATTCTGTGATACTCTTCTTTTTTTCATTCTCTCCCCATCCTCCTGCTTCTCCCTAGAACATAAGAAGTTGGAAATTTCCTAAACTCCTTTTATTTACAATTACAAAAACATTTACTATGTGCCTGGTCCTCTGGTAAGCAGTAGCCTTAATCACCTCATTTCCTACCCCCAACAAACTACGCAGCATTATTGGCACCATTTGACAACGAGGAAAGGAAGGCTCAGAGAGGTAATAAACTCAGGCAAGGCCTGTTTCTAGTAAGCTGAGGTTCAGACCCACATCTCACTATAAAAACTTCCCTGTACCACGTGACTGAACCCTAAACCGTAAACTCTAAACCAAGGTTTCTTTAAAAATGTTTAGAGAAGAAAAAAAAAAATGTTTAGAGAAGGTGGGTGCAGTGGCTCACGCCTGTAATCCTAGCATTCTGGGAGGCCGAGGCAGGAGGACGGCTTAAACTCAGGACTTTGAAACCAGCCTGAGCTAGAGCCAAATCCTGTCTCTACTAAAAACAGAAAAACTAGCCAGGCATTGTAGTCCCAGCTACTCAGGAGGCTGAGGCAAGATTGCTTGAGCCTAAGAGTTTGAGGTTGCTGTGACCTATGATGCCATGGAACTCTAACGAGGGCCACCCAATGAGGCTCTGTCTCAAGAAAAGAAAAAAAGAGTCTGGGGAAGGAGAGGCACTAAGCGCTTGACTTATAATTAAAAGCAAAATAAAAATAAGGTAGGGTTGTAAATAAATAAAATAGAAAGGAATTCCATACCCTTGAATCTCAAAATACGTTCAAATTAATTAAATAAGAAACATTTTAAAGAAGTGCCCAGGCTTTCTCCAGGATTGGAATAGTTTCTGTTTCCATCTTTTGCTTGTTTCATCAAATATGAGTTGATTATGATTTAATAAAAAAAGACCACTGTGACCCAAAGCTGGAGAATTTAAAGTCATCTTTTGTGACCTGACAGTGAATGTTTGATTCTCTGCTATTGCTATGTCATAAGGGCAAATAGAAATCAAATCACGGAATGTGATTTTCTTCCTTTCCGTGTTCTATCTGAACAGCCAGTGCTCTAAGCTGTGGTGACCTCTACTCAGGGGAAACGTGGCTGGGGAGCCACAGCAGTGCTGGCAGCCCCCCACCCAAGAGGCACTCACTGCTCTGTGGATCTTCTGCATAAAATGTGTGGTTTTCTTGGAGGGTTAAGAAAGGTTGAATGCTGAGAAATGATGGTGAAATGATCTATTGTGAAATAGATCTTTATTGCGCAGGTAGGAATTTGTCTAAAACTCCAAACATTTGATGTGGCTATCTTTACAAAATGGATTGGCTTTTATGATGTGAATATTCAGCAACTCGAGGTCAAAAGGGATTTCAATAAAAAGAGGAAAAGCCCATAAAGTCAATTACATTTTGACCTCATAAGCAGGAACTTGTAGGCGATGATCGCATTTGTTCATGGTGCCCCTGGATTTCTGGAGTTACTCAAGGTCTCACCTTCCCCTGCCTCTCTGGATGTCACTGGACAGGCTTTTGCCTCTGAAACAAGTGTTGGTAAGGATATAGAGAAAATGGAACACTTTGGCAATTTGGGTGGAAATATAAAATGGTGCAGCCCCATGGTGGAAAATAGTATAGAGATTCTTCAAAAAATTAAAAATAAAATGACCATATAGTAAAGCAATGCCACTGTTAGGTATATATTCAAAATAATCCAGTGCAGGATTTTATTTATTTATTTATTTTTTGATTTTGGCCAGGGCTAGGTTTGAACCCGCCACCTCTGGCATATGGGACCAGCGCCCTACTCCTTGAGCCACAGGCGCTGCCCTCAGTGCAGGATTTTAAAAAGATCTCTGTGTTCAGAGCAGCATTATTCACAATAGCTAAGAGGTGGAAACAATCCAAATAGCCCTCAAAAGATGAGTAAATAGCTGGGTTAGAACACCACCCGTTGTTATTAAATTGGAATTAACCAATGAATACATATGTGCAGACAGAAATAAAACTCAGTGGAAAGAAAGCCAGGAGCAGAGTAGAGAAGTGGGTAAGTGAAACCTCCCTAACGGGCACAGTGAACACCATCTGGGAATTCACTCTTATAACCCCGACTCCAGTATTACAAAAATGGTATGTTGGTATTTTGATGTGAATTGCATTGCATTGAATCTGCAGGTTGCTTTTGGCAGTATGGTTATTTTAATGATATTGATTCTTTCAATCCAAGAGTATAGAATTTTTTCCATTTTTTTTTTTTGTATCATCTACAATTTCTTTCATCAGTGTTTTGCACTTTTCCTTGTAGAGATAGTTACCCTTCTTGATTAAATTTATTCCTAGGGTTCTTTTGGTAGTTATTATTAATGAGATTGGACTTTTTTGTTTCTCATTAACAAATAAACTGTTTGATTGTTATTGGTATATAGAAATGCCACCAACTTTTGCACATTAATTTTGTATCCTGAAACTTTACCAAATTCCTTTATGAAATCTAGTACTCTTTTGGCAGAGTCCTAGGGTTTTCTAGGTATCAAATTTTATCATCAGCCAACACTGATAATTTGACTTCCACTTTCTCTTGCCTGATTGCTCTGGCCAGGACTTCCAGGATGATGTTGAACAGGAGTGGTGACAGTGGGCATCCTTATCTCCTTCTGGTTCTTAGGGGGAATGCATTTCATTTTTCTCCATTCAGTGTAATGTTGGCTATAGATTTTTGATATATATGGCTTTTATTATTTTGAGGAATGGTCTTTCTGTGCCTCATTTATTGAGTGTTTTTTTTTTTATCATG
The DNA here is from genome assembly GCF_027406575.1 of Nycticebus coucang. Taxonomy (NCBI): domain Eukaryota; kingdom Metazoa; phylum Chordata; class Mammalia; order Primates; family Lorisidae; genus Nycticebus; species Nycticebus coucang. Next base: position 18,670,184 of record NC_069796.1, read on the forward strand.
AAAGGATGCTGGATTTTATTAACTGCTTTCCCTGCAACTGTTGAGATGATCACATGTTTTTTTAAATTCTGTTTATTTGGTGAATCACATTTATTGACTTGCATATATTGAATCCTACTTCAATCCTGGGATGAAACCCACTTGATTGTGGTGAATTATCTTTTTGATATGCTGTTGGATTTGGTTTGCTAGTATTTTTTGGGGGGATTTTTGCATATGTTCATCAGGTATATTGGTCTGTAGTTTTCTCTTTGTTTTGTTTCATTTCCTGGCTTTGGTATCAAGGTACCACTAGCTTTGTAGAATGAGTTAGGGAGATTTCTTTCAGTCTTGATTTTTTGAAAAATCGAGATAGGTTTGGTACTAGTTCTTGTATGCCTGGTAGAATTCAACTGTGTATCTGTCTGGTCCTGAGTTTTTTTTTTTTTTATTAGAAGATTTTTTTATTACTGATTCAATCTCATTACTCATTATTGATCTGTTTGAGATTGCTATCTCTTTCTGATTCAAGCTGATTGTTTTTTTCCAGAAATTTATCTGTTTCCTCTAGGTTTTTTAGTTCATATGCATAGATTAAGATTCATTCATAGTAGTCTTGGGTAATCTTTTCTATTTTTCTGGTATCAGTATAATGTATCCAGTTTAACGTATCCTTTTTTACTGATGATTGAGTTTATCAAATACTTTCTTCTTTTCTTGATTAATATGTGTTGGTTTACAAGTTTATCTTTTCGAAAAACCAACTTTTTATTTCATTGATCCTTTGTATAAATATATTTTTTGATCTCAATTTCATTTACTTCTTCTCTAATCTTGGTTATTTCTTTTCTTCTCCATTCTTTGAGTTTGTTTTGTTCTTGTTTTCTTAGTTTGCTAAGAAACTAGAGATGTATAATGTTTTGCTAATTTTGTGATTTCCTTTTCTTTGTCTTTTCAACATAAGCATTTAGCACTATAAACTTTCCTTCTAGAACTGCTTTTTCTGTAATACTAGAGATTTTGATAATTTGTTATCATCATTAGCAATTATTTAAACATTTTTTAAATTTCCATCTTAATTTCATCATTGACCTGAGGATCAATCAGGATCAAGTTGTTTAATTTCTATGTATTTCTATAGTTTTTAGGTTCCTCTTGAAATTGATTTCTAGGTTAATTCTATTGTAGTTTGAGAACATATTTGACATAATTTCAATTTTTAAATATTTATTGAGACTTGTTTTAGGGCCTAGCATATGGCTTGTCTTGGAAAATGTTCCTTGTGCTGATTAGAAGAATGTATATTCTGTAGTCTTGGGGTAAAATGCTCTGAAAATATCCGTTAGATTCATTTGTTCTAGAGTCCAGTTTAATTCCAGTATTTCTTTGTTAATTTCATGCCTTGATGATCTGTCTGGTGCTATAGTAGAATGTTGAGTCCCTCAATATTATTGTATTGCTGTTTATTATTTCACTCTTAGATCTAGTAGTATTTGCTTTGTGAACCTGGGAGCCCAGGCTGCTGAACAAAGCTTTCAAGGCAGGGCAGAGGCATCCCCACCATGTCAAAGCACCTGCATTGGGAAGATGGACTGTCCAGCCCCACAGTCTAGCAGGAGAAAGTAGGGTTTACTCAGCTTCCACTTCCCTGACACAGCACATCTCCCTCCAGTGTCCAACCAGCAGGCCCAACCTCTGAGGCCAGTCAAAATGAGTGTTTAGGTTGCAAACTGCCCAAGGCTGCAAGGCTCTCCACCTAGGACAGAAGGCACAGCTGCCTCAGTCATTCCTGGGGAGGGAAGAGCACTTCAGTTCTGTACTGTGAACCACAGCACCCTTTTTCTGTCAGTTATGCCCGTGAGGGCTCTTTTCCCCATTCAAGATCAGTATGCAAATCTCCTTTGCATGTTGCTGAATGGTGTGATCAAGTTCTGGCCATCTGAGGGATTAAGTACTGGCTGTGACAGTAAGGGGCTGGCTATTGTCAGGCTCTGTGCAGAACACTCAGGCAGGTCAACTTCAGTTAGGCTGTGGTCTGCCCTCTCCATGGGGGCAGATGAGTAGACAGCTCTGGAGAAGTCCAGCAAGCATGGGGCTAATGGTCCACTCATCCCTGGGCCCTTGAGTAGACACAGGTGCAATGACAGAACTTGACTTTGGGGCAGTCTGTCTTGCATATGTCACATTATATGTCATTGATGGTCTGAAAGAACTTTCCTACTGTGCCATCTTATGCCCTTAGAACAGCTGAATTCCAGGGAAAACCTTCTAGGTAGATAAACACCTCAGTTCAGATTATGGTGATAGAGATACTAAGTAATATAAAGTACCAAAAAGTTGGTCTACTGTCCTGTCTTCCTAGGCCTGTTCCACTAACCCAGTAAAGTTTGGCTCATGGCATTGCCAGGCTAAAAAGTACCTTTTATTTAGACCCCTATTTTGGTAGCTCTGGGCCCATAGTCATGGTTGACCTTTTTGGGTTAAGCATCCCATTTGAAATCTGATAAAAGATGTGCGTCTTCTCTAGAGGAAATAAATCTAAGCACATAGAAGCCTTTTAGATTAATTCCAGTGTGTTTCTGCATCCTACTTGAAGTTTATCTTGCTGTCCCACAAGGACAGCTAAGCTTGGTTGTCTGACTGCCATGCTAAGCACTACGTGAGGCATGTTATTTGCGTCATCTCAGTGAATCCAATGACCTATTAGGTCTTATACTCGTTCTGTAAGATGAGGAAATGGAAGTATAGAAAGATTCAGTGGCCAAGTTGCACAGGAAGTAAGCAGAGAGGTGGGATCAGAATATAGTTATTCTGATGCGAAAGCTGGGCGCCCATGGACTCCAGCTGGAGAATCTTGGTTTGGAGAATTTGATTTGGTTCTAGGCTGGATTCTAATTTGAGGGCCTCAGGGGGTATTAATTAATCATGGAAATACTGAGTTACCAAGAGACTCAAGGGTGTGGTTAGCCCAGTAGCTTTGGTATTACCTAAGAGCCTTTTAGGAATACAAAATCTCAGGCCTCACCTCAGACCTCCAGAAATTTAATAAGATGCTTTAGGAATTTTTTATTCCCATTAAAGTTTGAGAAGTACTGACTTAGACCACTCAGCATCATCCATCCCCTCAATTATTTCATTATTTCAATAATGAAATCATTCTGAGGTTTGGAACTCTTTGAAATAATTCTGAACTTAAAGTTTTAGTAACATTTGATACTATTGCAGATGGTTCATCCTGATACAACTGAGAATTATGGTAGTTTTTTGGGGGAAGGTAATGTTAGAGAGAAGTAGAGTCTGCAGTAAATGAGTATGTGTGAGAATGATGTATTGGTACCTCGTAGTCTTTTGCTCTGAGATAATTGCAAGGTCTATTCAGAATGTTTCTTTCAAATGATAGCAATCTAGAGTTGAGAATTAAATTTATAAAAGTGCCATTGTCACTCGTAGCTGGATGCCTTCTACAAATACAAGATAATTCTGGACAGTTTGTGGCTGTGGATAGCCATCAAAGCTTCAGAAAGCAAAGCTTTGATCTCTTCTGAATATTCCCTGCCAGGCACTGTGGCCATGGTAGGTTTTTAAGGACCAGTGGGGAAGAGCCCCACCTGATGAGCAGGTGTCCTCTGAGCTGATTGCCTACGGTGCCCCTTCCTGATACCCTTGCTTTATGACCTGGTTTCTGACCTCAGATGTTCACTGCTTTCTTAGACTCCCTCTTACCTTTGGTACTAATGTATTCCTTGGATCGAATTTTCTCTTGAATGTTTACCCTCTTGAACTGGGTTTTGCAAATAACTCCTTTCTTGTTTCTGAACTCTAGTAAATTGAACCTCTATGATGGCTAAATGATGGTATATCCCTCAGCTGGAGCTTTTTACCAAGCAGCAGTTCTTTGCCCACAGATCTTTCCTCATCTAGACTTTCTTTTGTCCTCTCAGAGCAGTCCTTATGATTAACTCCCAGGATAACAAAAGAAGACCTTTTAAAATCCTTTTAGGTACATTCTGGAACGGAAGGATGTTCTGTGGAATAGTGGTGTAAAATGTGTAAAATGCTCTTATAGATGTGCTTTGTGAGAACATGAGATGAGCAAAGTTTTGTAATTAATTTGATAGGTTTTGGAATGAGGATTGGATTTTGGTGGTGATGAGTGAAGAGACTGTTATTTGAATGCAAAGGGAGCTGTGTGTGTTTCCATCTCTGAGCAGGAAGTGTGAAATCTATTTAGAGATGAAGCCATCAGCCAAAGTGAAGAGTCTCTTAAAACAAGCAAAAAAGGCACTGGTAGGAATTTTGATTTCTGTAGCAGGAGTGCTCTATGGAGTGATGCTAAAAATGCCCCTTAAAAAAAAATCTTACTTTTAAAGCATGGTACAACTCTTTCCAGTGATAAAGCTGGAGAATACATTGTTTCAGAATGTTTAACATGGGGATTTACATTTGAGTTAACTACACCAAAAAATCACGAGATTGGAATTGTGGCTAATTTATATTATTACTATGGAGGCATATTGGTATCCAGCATGCAAACAGTACTTCCTAAGTTGCAAGGAAATGTGTATCCTTGATCCTAGATGAATCCGTACTCAGTTTAATATGTGGATCCTTTCCAGCCCTGAAAGTTTTGCTTTTCCTTTAATTACTCCTTTGAAACAAGTAACGATTGAAAGAGCAAACAATGTGTAAACTGTTAAACTGGGGGCATAATTCACTGTGAGATGTGTATATATTAAAGCCTCTTAATGTGTAGTAGATTGGTTTTTTTCTTAATTAACCACTGTCCACAAATCAGAGCAAATAGCTAGCTTGCCACAGGAATAGAACTCCTGCGAAGCCCGGGACTGTACTAATAGTACTATGTTAGTACTGTTAGACGGTTACCATGTACTAACCATCTTCAAAAGATGCCTAAATGGAAGATACTAAAATACAAGTTTACTTCATGCCTGGGAATGCTTCTTCATTGGGAAATATATAAATATCGAATACCTAATGAACTCAATTACATTAATTTGTACTCAGTATAGTTCCAAAAAGGAGTTAAGGCACTATTGCTAATGTTTTTGTAAAACTTAGGAAACATCAAGATTGCCTCAGGAGACAAAGTTCATCCCTGGTGGAACCATCTCTGTGTCTCTGCCTGGATTTTCTGGTAATCCCCAGAATCATTAAGCTTTCTCTGAGCAATATTCTTCCACATTGGGTAAGTAGTCAGGCGCTGTAGTTAGACATTTCTTGGCAGTTGTGAAAAATGCAGTAATCAGAGATGTTGTCAGGCACCTTAATTAAAGCTTTCTGGTTGACTCTTTTGCATATGCAAATTATGCTCAGTGGTTACCATTTGAGAGGAAAGGTTGAGGTAAATGAGTTAGCAGTTAGACGATCAATTAAAGAGAAAGAGAAGATCTTGCCAATGAATCAAAGAAAGCGTTTATCTAATTTACTCGCTGTTTTTGCCTCTCACTCAGGCTGTAGTCAGGCCCCACGCTGCCAGAGGCATGGCAAGGGAGCCGCCTTGTGGGGCACTTTCCATCATGGAGAAGTCTCTATTTATATATTGAAAGGCCCGACAGACACTGACTGTGTCTGTGCCAGTTATTTGGGGGTGCTTCGTCAGAAAGACCACAAAAACGTTCATTCCAGTGAAATCCTGAAGAGAATGTCATGAAAATAAACTATCTCTGATGTTTCTCATGCTGATCTGTCAATGGCTTTGAAATGGAGAAAAATGAGGCCAACAGGAAGAAATGGAAGAAGTTAGAGAAGGCACCTGGGGACCGGGAACAGGGAAAGATAAAACATCAACAAAGTCACAGTGATGGAAGGGCCGTGCTACTTTAATGGAAGAGAGTCTGAGAAAGGAGGAAATCAGAGAAACAAAGATAAATGGGCAGAAAAGGAATATTTGTTGTAAAATTTTCCATCAGGATTCATCTTCTTTTTTTTTTTTTTTTTTTTTTGGTTCTTGGCCGGGGCTGGGTTTGAACCCGCCACCTCTGGCATATGGGACCGGTGCCCTACTCCTTGAGCCACAGGCGCCGCCCTTCCATCAGGATTCAAACTGTTTTCTTTTGTTTCCTTTTGCTGATGCTTGTGAGCACTTTCTACACACCAGGCATTATACTAAATGCTTTATTTTTATTTGCTTGTTACAAGTATATGAGGACGCAGTGAAGCTGATAGTGTTTAAATGTGTGAGCCCTTCAGCTTGACTCTGCATCAGAATCCCTGATTTGCTACTTATTGGCTCTGAGATTTGGGGCATAGTAACCTTTCTCTACTCTAACTTCTCCATCTGTAAAATAGAGATAATAATAACAGTATTTATCTCAAAAGGTTACAGTGAGGATTAACAGGTTAATGTCTGCAGAAGATTTAGAGCAGAGTCTATACGTAGAAGTACTCGATAAAGGCTAGCCTTTGTTATTATTATTATTCCACTTTACGAGTTGAAGTTCACAAAAGGCAAGGCACAGTCTAGTATGAAATCCAGGTGGATTTTTCTTAAGGACAATGCTTTTAATTCATGTACTGTAGGGAGCTAGAAGACTGAGTTTGTAATTCTTGTCACAGTACAAATGGTCACTTTTATAAGTTCATTAACTCTCTGATTTGGGTTGAAGTCCTCCTGGAAGCAGATGTGACAATGAAAGCTTGAGGAATAGCTCCGTGGAATAGGACTTGCCTTGATATACGAGGTAGACATAAAGTTCATGTGCAATTTATATTTAAGTTATATTTAATTTCTATTTAAATATAAATTGCACATTTTATATTTATATTTCGACATTAAATATCGAATACCTAATGAACTCAATTATAAATTGCACATTTTATATTTAAACAGAAATTAAATATAACTTAAATATAAATTTCACATGAACTTTATGTCCATCCTGTATATTAACCACAGACTATGGCAAGCAAATCTAATAAAGTGGAGTGAACATGACCAATTGGGAAGCATGAAATAAGAAGGCAGGAAGCCCACTCAAGAATGCATTATTAAGGCGGCTGGGGTAGATGGGGGTCAATGCTACCAGGATCCCCTGAGCATTATAGAATGGGCCTTGGAATCATCCACCCCGCTGGGAGGTGGGAGTATTTTTCCACCAGTTCCAAGCCCCTGTTGATCATGGTTGTTCTATGGGTGTTAATGCTCTTGGGCTTCCAAGTTTGCACATGATCCAGCAAAGACCAAACCTCCGTTGACTGGGAAGTTGGGGGCAGAAGGCAAATCAGAGGCAGCACAGCTGACCTGTCCTTTTGTGAAGTTGTGTCTGAGGTTCTGGTGGTTATCACAGAGATGGCTTGTGTGAAGGAGTGGGCCAGGGGGACGTAAGATGGGGTATAGAAGGCATTTGACACACTCCTCTACTTCAGCAGACATGTTTGATTATATATTTGCTCTCTGTGTGTGCATGACCTATTTTCTGTCATTCCATCTATGTCACTGAGGAGGTTAAGTGAGATGTGTGTGAAAGTGCCTGGAAAACTATACATCACATAGCAATAATACTACCCTCGTTCTATTAAGATCTCCAAAGTTGAAGGCTAAACAGTGGTTGAACAAATTTTTTGAATCCATCAATCCATCATCACGTTTGAAGTCAATTACCTCTATTATTTCACTATAAAACTGTATATAGATTTCAGTAGAAGAAAATTGCCTTGAGAACCCCAAAGGGTATGTACATGACAGAACCTCAGATTGACGGCTGATGTGGTCATGTGATGGGAAAAGTCCAAACAACTCATCTGTCCAAGGCCTACTCATTTGGCTCCTTGCTTTCTCGCATCCTCTATCGCTAATATTCTGAGGTAGAAATCAGACAGAATAAAATAAAAATTTATCCTGACCAGGTACAAAGAGCCAGTTTGGAACTTCCTGTTCTTCAGGGGCAATCATTCTTTGCTCTATCCTCCAAACTCACATACAACTTTGAAATGTGTGATTTTCAGCGTGGTCTTTCTCCTTCATGTGTGAATCCTTACTCCTTCCCTCACTCACCCTGGGATGTTGGTCACGTGGTTTAAGTTTCTGGGCTTCAAGTCCCTTATTTTGCCAATTGGAATAATTTTAATGTTTCATCTAATGAACCATTTGGAGGATGACTATAATGTGTTTGGGAGAGTTCCTAGAACTTAAAGACACTTGGTAAGTGTTAGCTGCTATTATTATTATCGTCATTTGCTTGACAAAGAGCTGCAGCTTTATTTTTCTGAGCGTTTAAATGTAATGTTATTTCTATCAATTCAATTTAATGATGAGATTCTTTGATCTAACATTTCATATGAAACATAACGGCTCTAAGAGTGATTTTTAATGTCTCCACTGAACTACATGTATAAAATATTTTGATCCTCTGATGAGTCTTCTGATATTATGAAAGCACACAGCCCTTCTAAAGTTGATTTTCTAAACAGAAAAATGATATCCTCAGCCATAGCTGGTTTAGAAACAACTTGAAAATGTCAAGTACCTTGGAAAGAAATAATAATTTTGATGATAATGCTTTGTCTTATAAAAGTCGTTTTCCCTTTAAAGAGCTTGAAATGCCCTTGTTCTTATTCCATGCTCTTCACATGTTCCCTGAGAAGATTGGGGCACATACAGGGTCTTGTAACAAATCTCCGTCTCATGCTTAATGCAATGAAGAGTCTGTGGTTTTTTTTTTTTTTTTGAGGCACAGTCTCACTATGCCACCCTCGGTAGAGTGCTGTGGTATCACAGCTCACAGCAACCTCAAACTCTTGGGCTTAAGTGATTCTTTTGCCTTAGCCTCCCAAGTATCTGGGACTACAGGCGCCTGCCACAATGCCCAGCCATTTTTCTGTTGCAGTTGTTTAGCTGGCCTGGGCCAGTTTCGAACCTGCCACCCTTGGTGTATGTGGCTGGTGCTGTAACCACTGTACTATGGGTGCTGAGCTGAGTCTGTGTTTTTTGATGACTGACTGCTGACATTTTAAACCTCACTTGCTCCTCTTGATCTTCTCCCCCACATTAGTGCAAGGTGGTAAGAAAGCCTGGGAGTTTCTTCCTTTGGTGCCCAAGGGAAGTTCAAATCACATAGCCCCTGCTGAGCACAGGAGCCCTCATGCCACCCTCACCCACTGACTACCATAAACCCCCCTGGCAGTCTCCTTCCCTTGTCCTCTCAAGACATTTTCAGACCAGCTTGAGAAGCCTGTCCTTCTCTCCCCAGAACGCCTACTGGGTGAGTGATAGACTTTCTTTTTCCATCTTGGTGTGTGTCATTAATCTTGATATTCCAACCAAACTTTGGGCGAGAGTCCATCTTGCCTATTCAGATTGGTTATATTACACAGGTATGGTAAAGAAACTAGGGTTTATTGAAAAAAATGGTTGACACCAGGACCAAGACAAGGAAAGATGGGGGTCATTTTGTCTTGCCCTTAAGGAAGAAAGATTTGAAAGACTAATGGAATTACATCAAAAGAATATCGGAAGCCAGAATGAAGATGTTTCCACTTGCCAAAGGGGACAATTGAGTTTCAAAAAGGAATAGTGATGGCAACGGACTTTATCATACTGAGGATAAATCTGTAATGAAACAGAAGAGGGGTAGAGGGAGCACAGAGAGAGAGAAAGAGAGAGAGAAATACAGGGACAAGCTTTCCTTTATGGAAGATTATTTATTAATAAATGTTTTAAAAAGGAGGAAAATTTTAAAAATTATCATTTTACAGACAAACATGATTTGAACAAATGCCATCAATAAATACCAAAATTTGGGGTGGTGCCTGTGGCTCAAGGAGTAGGGCACGGGCCCCATATACTGGAGGCAGCGGGTTCAAACCCAGCCCCGGCCAAAAACTGCAAAAAAAAAAAAAACACCACAAAAAACCCCCAACAAAACAAAACCAACCAACCAAACAACAACAACAACAAAAAAAAAAAACCCAAAATTTTGGAGAAAAATATTTTGGGGGAAATAGGATATTCATAGGATGTCAAGTATTATCCTACCTATGAGTGTGTGAGTTTCAGTTGCCAAGGAAAATGAACATTTAGAAGAGACATGTCATATAATCAAAGGTCTACAAAAGCAACTGTGTATTGCTTATGCCAAAATATTTAACCTGACGAAGGTTTAAAACCAGAATCCACAGAGAACTCAAACATTAGCAAGAAAAGTACAAGTGATCCCATTGCAGGCTGGGCAAGGGACTTGAAGAGAAACTTCTCTGAAGAAGGTAGGCGCATGGCCTACAGACATATGAAAAAATTCTCATCATCCTTAATCATCATAGAAATGCAAATCAAAACTAGTTTGAGATATCATCAAACTCCAGTAAGATTAGCACATATCACAAACTCCCAAGACTAGAGATGTTGGCGTGGATGTGGAGAAAAGGGCACACTTCTACACTGCTGGTGGGAATGCAAACTAATACGTTCCTTTTGGAAAGATGTTTGGAGAACACTCAGAGATCTGAAAATAGACCTGCCATTCAATCCTATAATTCCTATACTAGGTATATACCCAGAAGACCAAAAATCACACCATAACAAGGATATTTGTACCAGAATGTTTACTGCAGCCCAATTCTTAATTGCTAAGTCATGGAAAAAGCCCAAGTGCCCATTGATCCACGAATGGATTAATAAATTGTGGTATATGTACACCATGGAATATTATGCAGCCTTAAAGAAAGATGTAGACTTTACCTCTTTCATGTGCACATGGATGGAGCTAGAACATATTTTTCTTAGTAAAGTATCTCAAGAATGGAAGAAAAATTATCCAATGTACTCAGCCCTACTATGAAACTAATTTATGGCTTTCATATGAAAGCTATAACACAGTTATAACCTAAGAATATGGGGAAGGGAGAGAGGGAGGGGAGGGAGGGGGGAAGATGGGAGAGGGAGGGTGATTGGTGGGATTACGCCTACGGTGCATCTTACAAGGGTACATGCGAAACTTAGTAAATGTACACTATAAATGTCTTAACATAATAACTAAGAAAATGCCAGGAAGGCTATGTTAACCAGTGTGATGAAAATATGTCAAATGGTCTATAAAACCAGTGTATGGTGCCCCATGATCGCATTAATGTACACAGCTATGATTTAATAATAAATAAATAAATAAAATTTAACCTGAATCTCATAGTGCAGAACAATTAAATACAGAACTTGGGGAATAATGTAAGACAACTGTCTTGGTTTTTTTTAATGGCATGAAAACAAAAAATAACAATGAAAGTCAGCATGCTCTTCCAAAAGAGATGAAAGATATTAAAGACATGACCCGATGGAATGTGTGAGCCTTGATTTGATGGCAGAATGAAATAATAAAAAGCCTTTAATTTTAGGCAGTTGGAGGAATTTGAATGTGGCTATATGCAAGTGATAATAGGCTTATTTTGGAGAACTTCCTATTCTTAGCAGATGTGTGGTCAAGTATTCTCGTGAACCAGCATGAGGAAGGAGAGACACGCGAGTGGAAGTGGTGAGGAATGAAGATATAGGACACACAGAGACACAAAACACACACGAGGCGAGAGACAGGCTGGGGTCGGAGGACTGACGCTGCTGACGGCTGCAGCCAGCGCCTGAACCGTGGAAACAGCTTTATTTATACAGTATCTTAACAAGGTTGTGTAAATCTTTTATTTTCATTTTTACTTATTTATTTTTATTAAATCATAGCTGTGTACATTAATACAATCATGGGGTACAATGTGCTGGTTTTATATACAATTTGGAATATTTTCATCAAACCGATTAATATAGCCTTCACGGCATTTTCTTAGTTATTGTGTTTAGACGTTTATATTCTAGCAAATTTCACATGTACCCTTGTAAGATGCACCGTAGGTGTGGTCCCACCAATTACCCTCCCTCCTTCCATCCTCACCACTCCCTGCCCCTCCCCTCTCTCTCCCCTTTCCCCTTCTTCTTGGGCTATAATTGGGTTATAGGCCCCCACAGCCTGGGGAGGTGTTCAGGGAACGAACCTCCTAGCTACTTCTTCTCCTTTAACAACATTCTTTCCACCTGCCAGAATAAGGTGGCCGATATTAATAACGAAAGTATGTAAGGGCTACATAAATTGGTTTCATCGTAGGGCTGAGTACATCGGATGTATATATACATACATACCTCCATACAAATCTCCTTATTGTGATATCTCTACATACATGTATGTATGTATGTATATATTTATACAAAATAATATAAGATTATTCCATATATCAAATTAACGAAAGAAAGAATGGAAGAAAGAAAAAAGGAAAAGAAAATTAAAGCGAATGTGGCAATATGTTTATATTTTGATGAATCTAGATGAGTGGTGTTTATTGTTCTCATCTTTCAACTTCTTTGTAGATTTAAACATTTTTAAATAAAATATTAAAGTTAAAAACCCAAGATGACCAATAATGGAGGCAACAAATGAGCTACAGAGGGGTGTTGATACTATCAAAACGTCTATGCTACTTCCTCTGAAAGCTTAATGGATACGAACAGAAGGCAAGACTTGTGTTTGTGCCTGACAATTCTTCTTTATGAATAAATAGGTAGCAGTTATTATCATGTCGCAAGACCTACTGGGTTCATTATTCAATATTATCTTCCTCTGCCTTGGCGTCTATTTGAATTGCCTTGCCCTGAAAACATAGTAAATATCTGCTTTCTGGCTACAAGGACAAAATAGACAACCGACTCGGAAATCAGAAGATTAATGGTTGCTGCAAATCTCCTTATTGTGATATCTCATTAACATCAAATTTGATTTGAGAATATCATGCTTGAACTGCAAATGAATCCTGACTTCTGTGATTGGAGAGCCATTGGCAAGACTCACCTGTAATTAACATCTTTTTGCTCAAATAAGAGCATTGCATGCGGATAACATTTCTGAGTTGTTCAGTTTGTTGTTATTATATTGAAAACAGCATTAATTCTGTGTCTTGCTCCTGTGCCCTGAGAAAATAATTGACATCCTCATTATATCTTAAGAGCCCAGAGAAATTTATCCTATTAAGACTGTGGGCAAATGAGTAGTTACCCAGATCTCTTTGACTTTGTAATGACTTTTCACAACTTGTTATTTATGTTGCCCTTTGCCAAATCTTTTTCCATTTCTTTTTTTAATTGAAAAAAATCACAACTTATTTTTCTCTTCCTCTGCCAAAAACCTCTCTGTATAAAGAGGGATTGCCATCCAATGTAGTATTAAAACATATTTGTAAGAGAATTCTCCAGCATCATGTGTTCCATCTGTAACCCATTAAGATGTGACTATGACCATCATAGTCCATGTTTGTTGACATTTATTATATAGCAGTTTTTGTACCTTCTGGTCCATTTTTAAAAATGTTCCTTTGATTTCAGTCTTTTATTTTACAACAGTTCATTTCTCCATAGTAGAAAATGCAGCTTGCTCTCCGTATAAGTGAAAACCTTTAAGCCCGTTGAATGTACACAGTGAATTTAAGTAATAGAAGTTTGGGGATAAGTGAAAACTTCCTTATAAAATGATTTCTCATCTCTGAAAACTGGAAAATTTCTGTTGAATGCATGCTTTAAAATGAAGCCAAACCGTTATCTCACTATCCTATGACTGTTTGTAGACATTTAAAAGAGAGAAGCCTAAAATCAAGATTCAGGAGCCATGTGCTTGAATCTTGACCTTGTGAACATATATGTGCAGCTTTATTTTATTTTTATTTCTTTTATTTTTCTTTGAGACAGAGTCTCACTATATCACCCTTGGTAGAGTGCCATGGCGTCATAACTCATAGCAACCTCCAACTCTTGGGCTTAAGCGATTCTCTTGCTTCAGTCTCATAAATAGCTGGGACTATAGGCACATGGCACAATGCCCGGCTATTTTTTGTTTCTCTTATCATTGTTGTTTAGTTGGCCCAGGCTGGGTTCGAACCCGCCAGCTTCGATGTATGTGTCTGATGCCATAGGCACTGTGCTACTGGCGCCGAGCCATATGTGCAGCTTTATGAACAAACTTCTGGGATTCTTTCAACCATGGTCCCTTTGATTATGGGTTTGTGAAATGGGTACGTTAATCCTCACCACACAGGGATACTATGAAGATGAAATTACTATGATGTCTATCAGCGAGCCTGGAAATATTAAGCATTCAATTCATGTTGGTTGAATTTGAATCTATTGAGAATTACTAATGCTTAAATAATTAGTAGGAAAAGAGAATTCATGCCTTAATAAACTGTAGCCAAACAAGCAGATTACCTGTATGTAACAGAAAGTCTGGAGATAGCAACTGCTTTCTTGTGCTCAGGGGCTCCACAGCACCAGGGTTGGGAGGCCTCTCTGCAGGGTGCCTGGCCTCATCCCTGCATAGGCAGGAGATAGGGGCTTCATCTCCCATCCTTGAATCTGTGATCTTGAGAGGAAGTGGAAGGCAAGAACAATGATTCATGTTGGTCCCTTTGATCATGGAAACAGAGATTTTTCCAGAATTTTAGTAGACTTTTGCTTATACTTCTCTGTCCAGAAGGATTATGTCACCTGGCCCACTCTCACTGCCATCAAAGCTGGAAGGGAGGTGTTTGTTTACCTTTCCCAGCCACTGCCTCTGGGCGGGGGTGACAGAGGAGTGGGCTAGAAAGGGCATTGTAATTAACCAAAAACAATACCTGCCCCAAGGGGTTATTTTAAGAAATGAGGAGGCTATGTCAGAGCATGGGCTTCAGATTGTCTTGATCAGCTTTGAGAGTTACCACTTGGTGACCCTGAATGACCTCTTGATGTCTCTGCGCCTTGCCTAACTTTATTAAAGTATTAATAATAATCATCTTGCAGGGGTGCTATAAAGATGACAATATGTATTATAGATACACTACACATAATGTTACATACATACATATTAATACATACCTCCAGTATCTAGTATGTTGTAACTGTGTGATAGTTTATAATTACCGGAAAATACTTTTTAAAAATTATATTTCTGTTGTGATGATCACTTGGCAGTGATAAAATGTATATAATGGGTTAACCTTCTATTAGAGATATTTGAATGTATAAAATTAAACAGTGAGATTGGGAAGAGTGGAGAAAAGCTTTCTAAATGAGACAGAAATCCCATGTGCCTAAGGAAAAGATAGAAAACTCTCATGAAGGAGTATCGGAAGTTTGTGGTTTGGCTTATGTGCTCTAGACAGGAATCTTTGTGCTAGTTCCTTTAAGAGGTGATTTTGTGTCTTCATTAGCAGTTTAGAAATTATAAAAAAAATTGTTTTAAAGTGATGATTTGAATTATGTCCTGGGGGTTAGGTTAAGATTAAAGAGAGTATTTCTTTGGCACATTCTGTTGGGCTGAATTTTCTGATGAAGAATTAATGATAGAAGCAAGTCTTTCTGCTTTTACATCTTGTTTTGGAGTCACGTCAATGCGTACGAGATAAAGAATAGGTTTTACATTTTGGAAGTAGGTATGGTAGGGATCACTACAGTGTCCCCAGGAGGGAGACCCCGGGACCCCAGTGAGTGAGGACCCACTGGGAGCCGGGCGGCCAGATGGAACACAGGATGCTCTGTCCACTTAGAATTTCAGATAACATATTTTTATTATAAAAATGTCCCAAATATTTCATGAGACGCACTTATACTAATGTTCATTGTTTATCTGGAGTTGCAATTTAATTAGGAATCCTGTCTATTTTCTCCATGCGGGTACCTTAACTCAAGCAGATCTTAGAAGCTGCTTAAGTCAGTTACAGGAACCTGACTGTGTCCTCCAGAGTCGAAAGAAGAAACAAGGTCCCTGATAGTGAACAGTCAAATTGTTTTATTTTCCTCATTTTCTTCAATAACAAATTCATCTACCTTTCTGGATCCTTATGGATCTGAAGGTGACAAAAACAAAATCTTTTATGAATACCATTGTCCTATTAGGTGATGAATAGTTCTTTGCTATGATCCATTTGATTGTTTTAGAACTTGGTAGCTAGGAAAACAACATGGCTAGCAAGCTGGGGGGTGGGGGGGTCACAAAAATTTCTGCTATGGATTTGAATGGTAGTTCATTCTGAGCAATGGTATTAAAAAGAAATGTGTGTCAATTCTTCTGGGTAGATGTCCTTGATAATTCAAGTCAAAAGCAAATAACATCCTAGAAAAATATTTGTAACACACACGAGAGAGGAAAAACATTCTCAAAATATTAAGAGCTGTCTTTGCTGATTGTCAGGAAAATAAAATGTGAAGTAAACAACAGTGGGAGGCCACGTTTTTAATTGGGAAACACATATAGCAATGCCATCCAATGCCAATGAGGATGTAGGAACATGAACACAGAAAATTGTTGGTGAGAATTTAAATAGCTAAAATCTTTTTAGAAAGAAGTATGAAACTTTGTATTAAAATATATAAACCTTTGACCCCCTAAATCCCATTTTCTAGTATCTAATAGATGAAACAGAAAGAAAAGCACAAGAAAATAAGTATATATGTTCAAGTAATTTTATTGTGTCCTGTGATAGTGGTAAAAGATTCCAAACCAAGGGTCAGCAAGCTTTTTCTATGAAGGATAAGATAGTAAATATTTTAAGCTTTATAGGTCATATGTCTTTGTGCCAACTTAACTCTGCTGTCGTACTGTGAAGCCAGCCTTTGATGATACGTAAATGAGTAAGTATGAATGTGTTCTAATAAAACATTTTTTATCAAACCTAGTGGCAGGCCAGATTTTGCCCATGGGCCATAGTTTAAATGAGCCTTTCTTTCTTTTTTTTTTTTTTTTTCTTATTGTTGGGGAATCATTGAGGGTACGAAGAACCAGGTTACACTGCTTTCATTTGTTAGGTAAAGTCCCTCTTAACATTGTGTCCTGCTCCCAAGAGGTGTGTCACCCACTGTGACCACCCAACTCCCTCCTTCCCTCTCTCTGCTCCCCCATTCACCTCCCCCCCATCATGTACTAGATCATCAATTGTCCTAATATCAGAATTGAGTACATTGAATTCTTGCTTTTCCATTCTTGTGAAACGTTACTAAGAAGAATATGTTTCAGCTTCACCCAGGTTAATACAAAGGTGTAAAGTCTCCATCTTTTTTAGTGGCTGAATAGCATTCCATGGTGTACATACACCACAGTTCGTTAATCCATTGGAGTTGGTGGACATGTGGGCTGTTTCCACGTTTTGGTGATTGTCAATTGTGTAAGTATCTTTATGGTTAAAAGATTTCTTTTTCTTTTGGGTAGATGCTCTTACTGACCCTTTCTTTAAGTGTTTATAGTTTTATATTCATCACTAGGAAAGTGGTTGAATAAATTGTGGAATATCACATACCATTATAAAGAATTAGTTAGACCTCTACTTATAAATTTAGATAATTTGGACATTCATTGTGAATTGTTAAGTAAAAAAACTAGTTGCAGAGTAATGTACTATGTATATAATGTGGTCAAATTTTTGTTACAACAAATAGCAACAATAACACAACATATATATATATATATATATATTCTTTTTTTGTATGTGTTGGGGAAATGTGTTAAAAGGCCACATTTAACAGGCCAAGTTGTTAATATTTGTTATCTTGGAGGTGGATAGGGATTAGGAATGATTGTTAATTTTTCAAATGAAACTTTTTCTGGTTTTGCTGTATACAATTAAAGAAACAATAAACAAAAACTTCACAACAAGTTGTTTTATAAAAACAACTGCTTTTTATAAATCCTCAGGAAGCAGCACTGCCATCTCTTTGAATTCAAATATTGCCAACTGTAATTTTTAAGAATCTGATTTAGCTAAGAAAGTCCCCAGAGAAATTCGGTTATCCAAACTGAAGGGTTTTCTTCTTTAGCCAGCACAATTCTCTTTCTGGGACTTCCTTAGGCGAGAGTATTAAGTGCACAAAGAGTAGGAGATGGAAGTTCAAATAATAGCAAAACAGTGGGATTTGATGATTCCAGAACTTCCACTCAGTACTCTTGGCTCATAGCCCAGTGACTTTTATTTCTGAACTTTTCCTGTCTCTAAAGTCAGTCAATGTAACACAAGAATAATTACATGGGATTTCCAGGCACAATAACTGGGTTTTGGGCAAGGATGCACCAGAGCCAGTGTCGTGACGTGGCACGATGCACTCACTCTTCATACACTTACTTTCTTCAGCTTATAACGGGCATCACACTTACCTCCGAGGGTTTTAGGTGATATCAAACATAGCATGAAACATACATAAATATATAAAAATATTTATTGCAGTGTTGTTTATAGTTGGTGGCAGTAAGGGTAGAGTAGATAGGCAAAACTTGGAAAATACATACTACAGGTGTCCTGAAGGTCACCGTACATTGTAAAGTCAACAAACTCGTATTTTATACTTTTAATATTTTTACATTTACATATCAATATGTAGAGAAACATTTTATAAAATTTTGCAATGAATACTTTGTAAATAAATATACATTCAGCTGCATTTCCCAGTTCCCTACGTTTGTGTAAATAGTGACCTTTGGGACAGCCGGTTACACAGACACCCGTCTGGTGTACACATGCAAATACGATCAGATCTGAAAAAGATAGTGCTCACTCCAAACAGGTAAGAAACCGAATGAGATCTGTAAGCATTTTCAAAGTTTAAAATAAGTGCCAACAAAAGCCCAAATCACATTCGTAAGCACTTTACAAAAAAAAAAAGGAATAAACACAGCAGAATGGTAACTTTGGAAATGGAAAAAATGAAATAAAGATTAAAACTAGGACAGCCTCACATGAATCAGTAATGTAATGTGTCACTGCCTGAGGAATATTATTAATTCATTGCTGTGTAACTGATGAACAGATAAAAAATTAAAATAAAATAAATAATAAAAGCTAACAGTGCCAGGGAGGAGCCCAAGCATTCATTGCTATGGAAGAGGTCTAGTTTGTTTACTCCTTACTTTGTTTAAATTTACTGCCATGATGGCCATCTGGGGTAGGGCTCATCTGGGAGGCTGCTACGGGCTGCCTTAGGGTTTTCAAATGCTTCGAGGTCAGAGATCAGCAAAGGGAATCTAGGAAAGCAGGAACACAAGCTCAATCAAAGAAGCTCTGGCCTCTGCTTTTATGCATATTGTTATGCTACAAACATCTTTTTTTTTTTTTATGAGACAGAGCCTCAAGCTGTCGCCCTGGGTAGACTGTGGTGGCATCACAGCTCACAGCAACCTCCAACTCCTGGCCTCAAGCCATTCTCCTGCCTCCGCCTCCCAAGTAGCTGGGACTACGGGCACCTGCCACAACGCCCGGCTATTTTTTGGTTGCAGCCGTCATTGTTGTTTGGCGGGCCCAGGCTGGATTTGAACCTGCCAGCTCAGGTGTATGTGGCTGGTGCCTTAGCCGCTTGAGCCACAGGTGCCAAGCCTACAAACATCTTTGTTAACAATCATCCCAGTGTTTTTGCATTTCTCCCCTATTTATTTAGCAAATCATTTTCATATTTAGTAACAACTTACACTTTTATAGTTTTCCAGTTGCAAATCACCTTAAGGAAACAACCTCTTATTTAATCTTCCCAACTCAAGTGGAGGCCTTATCGTGTTTCTTTTGCAGTTGAGGAAATAAAAGCCCAGAGTCTCTAAATAACTTTCAAAATGTCATGTTATCTGGGGAGCGACAGAAGCAAAATCGGGATTTTTGTCTTCAACCCCCATTTTTTAAATCTAATACTTCAGGATGCTTTAGTGCAAAGAAATCTTCAGTCCTAACTGAATTTCAAGTAATTGAAAAAAATTAATGAATTCTTATAAAGCCTTCTGTCGCTATTGATGGAGCAATTAACTAAGAATTAATTGGTGAAAAGTCAGTATAGAAGATAACCAGAGAAAAGCAATTTTCTGGTGGTAGTCTGAAAAGTAGTGATAAATAATGGAATCCCTGGTCATCCATTACTGTTTGGAAGACACGATACATTTTTATAAGTAAATTTGGAATTTCCAGGGATTTGGACTTGTCCGAATGCATTATGCTATGGATTATGTCAGTTGTATGCAGCTTCCCAAAAAAGGAACACTATGGCATGGTACTTTTCAAAATCAGAATAAAAATTAGGTATGTGGGTAGCTCGATTTTGCAAAATAACAGATCCTGGAAATCTGTAACATTGAAATAGAGCTTGGGTGCTGAGGAAGAGCAATGAAGTCTGTTGCTAAGTGGCCTGTGGACTTGCTCTGCTCTGCCTCTCACCTGAACGGCGCATTGCGCACTGTGCTCCGGGGCCCGTTTGCCTCACGGCAGTTAGTGATCTCACGAAAAATCAAGTGTGATGGTTTCAGAATTCTCCCCACATCCCTTCCACCTTGGCTGTCAGAATGAAGACATGAAAAAACGTCTGGACTAGTCCCGTTCACCCCGTTCACCCATATTTTACAATTTCCTCCTACTTCCCAGCTCTCTGACCTTAATCTAGAGCAGGCATCGTCAAACTTTTTAAACAGGGGGCCAATTCACTGTCCCTCAGACCGTTGGAGGGCCGGACTATAGTTTAAACAAAAAAACTATGAACAAATCCTATGCACACTGCACATATCTTATTTTGAAGTAAAAAACAAAATGGGAACAAATACAATTCACACGTCTTCATGCGGCCCGCGGGCCGCAGTTTGAGGACACCTGATCTAGAGGGTATTCACTTGGAGAAGGCCCTTCTGCCTTCTCACACTTGCTGTGTGTTTCCTCTGACCTCAGTGATCTTCTTCAACCCCCTTCGTTGGTTTATCCCCTGTTCTTTCCTCAGATCTCAGGTCTGACATCATTTTCTCATGAAGGCTCCTGGATCCCCAGCTTATGTCAGTTTCCATTGATAACAGCCTCTCTGCCGGTTCTCTCTCCTTTGGGTCAACATACAGCTTGTAATTCTAGATTTATTAAACGCAGAATGTGTTTCTTAGTATGTTATTTTAATTTTTCCTCCCCCTTTCCTTGTGCTGTACTTAGTGCCTTGTTGTGGGCATTAGTCATTTATTTTGGCTCTTTAGCCCTTTGTACACATTTCTTGGTGAATTATTCACCTTAAGAGCGCAGCCTTCACAGTGGCAGCCCCCAGAACCCTGGCTTTCCCAGCTACTGTAACTGAGAAACTGCAGCCAGGTGCAAACATGTGGCCTGGGCCCAGCTAGTCAGATGCACCTCCTCTGCGCGTGAGACTTGCTTTGTGAGATGCTCTGGTGAAGACGCAGGCACTGTGCAGAATCGGCTGGGCGGCAGTGACACCCAGCTTTCAGGGCTACAGTCCAGGAGATTCCAGGAGTTGCCTCCAGTGTGTGGAGTCACCAGAACAAGCTGCCTGATGGTAGCACCAGTGCTGGGACAGTCATGTGTCTTATTTTGAAAGAGTAGCCTTCAAGCCTGCTTATGGGGCTTTTCCAGGGATTCTGAGACTTCTATTTTTTAATAAAGTATTTTTTCTGTTTTAGTCAGCTAGAACAGTTTTTTTTGTTTGCAACCAAGAACCTCTGATTCAATGAATAATGGGATCTCTGCTGCCAATACAGATGGGAGATTTTGATGCCTGTGCTGTTTTCTGAAGTTATTGCAAATAGGGACTTAAATGATAGAACTGATCTGAGTGTAGGGCAGAGGCTAATTATGCCCAATATATTTTAACTGTATGAGGCTACCAAAATGCGTCCAGATTCATGTAAATATATGCATCGCTTGCCTCTACTAGTGTTTAAAATCTCCTGCTAGCCAGGCATGGTGGCTCATGCCTGTACAAGTTCCAGATTAGCTTGAGCAAGAGGGAGACTCCATCTCTACTAAAAAAATAGACAAGCTGAGGCAAGAGGACCACTTGAGCCCAAGAGTTGGAGGTTGCTGTGAGCTGTGATGACACCACAGAACTCTACCCATGGGGAAAGCTTGAGACTCAGCCTCAAAAAAAAAAAAATCTCCTGTCAAGTGGGGTGTAATTCTGCATGACCAATTTCAGAATAGTTGAGGTCTTAAGAAACATTGATGTTTGCTGTTTGTTGTTTTATTGTACATTGCTAAAATGAGAGAAAAATAGATACTTTTGTGTCAAGATTTGTAAGTGCTGTTGGCCCTTGAACAACGCGGGCTTGAACTGTGCCTATCCAGACACAGGCAGATTCTCCTCCGCCTCTGCTGCCCCTGACAGACTAAGACCAGCCCATCCTCATCCTCAGCCAGCTCAGTGTGACGATAGTGATAGAGCTGGAGGATCATCTACTTCCACTGAATGAATGTTCAGTATATTTTCTCTTTCTTATGATTTTTAAAAAATAACATTTTCTTTTCTCTAGCGTACTTTATTATAAGAATGCAGAATATAATATGCATACAAAATGCATGCTGACTAATTCTACATGAGGCTGTGGTCAACAATATCATATGAGTAGTCAAGATTTTGGGGTGTCAAAAGTGGATTTATGACTATGCAGAGGGTCAGGTCCCTAATTCCTACATGGTTCAAGGGTAAACGGCACTTCCTCCATTTTTCTATGATGGAAGATGATATTTGAAATTAAAAAAATAAATTAAAAACCAGATGAATGCTGTCATTCTGTAAATCCCACGGATTCTGGGAATGTTGGTATCTTAGAAGAAGAAAGTGATCCTGACTACATAGTTCTCTGGTGATGAACACTGCAATCCTACCAGACAGGTCCTAAGGAGTAATTGATACGATACAGTTTACTAGTCACTAAATGTGTTAACTGGGAGAACAGGCATGGAGCCTTAACGGTTGAACCTTTCCTTGAACTGGCTACTCCTGAGCCTACCTAGCAACCACTTATATACCCTGTTTCCCCGAAAATAAGACAGTGTCTTATATTAAGGTGTGCTCCCAAAGATGCGCTAAGTCTTATTTTCAGGTGACGTCTTCTCTGTCCTGTGAGTAGGTCTTATTTTTGGACGATGTCTTATTTTCAGGGAAACAGGGTAGAAAGACTTTCAAACTCAAATGTCCCTGAAACACAAAAATGTGAGATGCACCTTGTTAAAAGAGATAATCAGTTGTGGTGAGGAAAGTGAAGAACTGGCGCATGCCTGCTTCACCTAAAGATATTCCAAATGGAAATTTAAAATGCTGTCCTGACCAACATAATTCATATCTCTGGCTAACTGGTCCAAGAGGCCACCTGTTTATGACTTCTGATACATAGGCGATGACATCAATCCAGTTTCTACTCAGGGAGAATTTATTTATTTATTCAGATATTAAAAGCATGCAAATGTTTTGGTTACATGAATTGCTTTGTATAACTTGAGTCAAAGTTATAAGTGCACCTGTCACCCGGGCAGTGAGCATTATACCCATTAGGTGTGAATTCCCCCCCCCCTTGCCCCTTCCTACCAGCTTTCTTTCCATTGAGTTAGTATTAGAAATGTACATGTGGGTGTTGATTGATTCATTCATATTTTATAGTGAGTATACGTGGTGTTTGTTTCTCCATTCTTGGGAAATTTCACTTAGAAGAATTGTCTCCATTTCCATCAGGTTTTACAAAGGTATCGGTTCACCACTTTTTCATGGCTGAGTAGTACTCCATGGCGGTCATAGACTACTGTTTGTTAATCCACTCATGTATTGGTGGGCACTTGGGTTGATTCTATATCTTTGCATTGTGAATTGTGCTGCCATAAACATTCAAGTGCATGTGCCTTTTTGATGAAATGACTTTTTTTTCCTTTGGGTAAATACCCAATAGTGGGATTTCATGGTCAAATGGTAGGTCTCCTTTTAGTTCTTTGAAGTATCTCCATGTGACTTTCCATAGAGGTCGTACTGTTTTGCAGTCCCACCAACAGTGTGCAAGTGCTCCTTTCCCTCCACATCCTTGCCAGCATCTGTTTTGGGACTTTTTGATAAAAACCATTCTCACTGGAGTTACATGATGCCTCACTGTGAGAATTTAAAAAATTTAGGAGAGTAAGTGTTTCAAGTAGCTTGCAACTTTGTCTTGCTCCTGGCCATTGGACACTTTGCATTACTAGACATTGTCCCACTCTTCCCAATTATAAGTTCATATTTCTTATTGAACTTGGCGCTGGGACAGCACTGATGCAGTTGTGAGCTGTGCATTAAAACCATTCTTGTGTGAAGAGGCGTCTGTCTTGGGGAGGAGGAAAAACTTTCCTGGAGTCAACCAAAGAGGGAGAAATTGGGCCTCAGACAGGAAATGGAACACTCAGGCTGGAAGCAAAACCTGTGCTCTCTGGGCCTGTTCTGATGGGATCTAGACTTTGGGGAGCTGTGCCAGTTTTCTACTAGGGAAGTAACCTGAATGCCTGACAAGCTGAAGAATAATCCCTCAGCTCATGAGCTGTGGAAGTAGATCATGTATTATTATTGTTGTTATATTGCTGTTGTTGATTTTACCCTTTTTATTTTGTTAGGATACTTCTGGCAGCAAGTATCAGAAACCTAACTTCAAATGGTGTATGCTGTGGTTCAACAGCATCATCAAAGGCTCACATTCCTTCCATCTTTTGTTAGCCAACTTTCCTCACGCCACTTCAACCAGTCACTGCGTCTGAGTTCCCCCTGGAAGGGCGTGACCTTGGTAAGGTGAGTCCCTGCAGCTGAGGCAAGCCCTAAAGGGGCCGACAGCTGAAGGCTGTGAGCTGACACGGGGCAGCAGCTGAAGCGCTAAGTTCTCCCCGAAGGGTAACCTGGGAGGTGCGTTGAGCATCCACCTCCCTTCCCTGGGCCATGTGGAGGAGGATGAATACAAGACCGGAATTCACACTCTTCCATCAAAGAAAGGGGTGAGTACATTTGGAGAGAGGCAAGCAAGGGTCTGTGCTCCTCAGAGGTAGCACTCAAACGGGCTGGTCGCGGCGTCCCAGGAGATTCATTCCTGAGAGCAATCACTGGCCCCTGCTTTCTGATTAATCCCAGTCATCTGAAGTGGTGACGAGATCCCCGACGACTTTGTTCCAAACACTGTTTGTAAATATATTCCCAGGAAGCACCGATCTCTCTTGTGCCCTTTGTTCCCTGCTGTGGCTTTGAACATTTTGTGACAGCGCTGGCTGGCTTTTCATCTGCCTTGTTCAGTGTTCTCTTTGGTGGCAGTTCCAGCCCTTTCACCTTCATGACTGGTCTCCATGCATTAAGGAAGGCAAGTCCAGGAGTTTCTGCTGCCAACTGCTCTGTCCTGATGTCTGGTGTCTAAGGCATGCGGTGGAAGGCAAAGCCCTGAGATAAACAGAGCTGAGTGTGGGGAGCCTTGTCTGAGCCATGAATCCAGAGACACCTGAACTTATCCCAGCTCCTGGACTCACAGTTGTTGGTGCCAGTGATCCCTTTTCGGTTAAGCCAAAAGTAACTCTGTGTTACCTACAAACAAATGAATCTCGAGTGACAGAGTCCTCTCAACAGTTTCTTTTCAAGGCTGGTTGATTAACATTCTCTGCCTTCGCCTGCCCTTTCTCATCTTTCTGGGAGACCCCATGCACAGGATTATTTCACGTATGATTTATGCTACAGTTTGTGCCTCTGCTTCTGTCCTCCCTCCAGGATGTCACCTACAACGTCCTGTCACTGTCATCCACATGGCCTGTTCTGCCCCAGCACACTGACCTGCTTCCCCACCTAGTGATGCTGACTCACCTTGACCTCTCAAGCTGGTGGTGGGCACTTTTCTCTACAATGACAGCACTATAAGCTGTCTTCTCTATGAAAATCTTACATGCTTGTATTTTTTAATCTGGAGAATGAGAAATACTTTCCCCTTATTTTTCCTGTTCTTTATAGTTAGCGGTGGTAGAGGAATCTATTTCAGGAGTCTTAATTACTTAGTGATATTCTTTCTATAGGTTTACCCACCCTCCCAAACAAGGCCGTGAGAATCTTTCTTCCTTTCAACACTCAGGCCCTGAGCGAAGTCTGCTATACTCACCAGGGATGCCCGTGGGCAGGAGTGGACTTCTTAGAAAGGGAAGTCCACTAACCTTCCTTAAAACCTTCCCATCTCATCAGTTTTCTTGCCCTTTGCTTTTTGCACGTACTGGTTGTCTTTGAAGACAACCTGATGATGATAATCTCGGAGCACAGAGCCATCACTCACAGGGCTGTGTAAACATCACGCACACCATGGTGCAGAGTGGCTTCCTCAGCCGTCTAATGGGAAAAAATGATCACGTTGTGCTAGAAGCCATCTGGAATTTTCTCCCTGCATAATGAATGTCTAAGTGACTTCTTTATCTTCCCATGGAGAACATTCAGTCTATAAAAATTGTCCATAGGAAAGGACTATTGATGCATGTTCTTGTTCCTTTTGTTCTGATAATAGAAAGTCATAAAAACTGCTCTGCAGTTTTCTTTCTCCAATATGAACTGTTTTAAAAAAAGACAAGAAAAAAAGATGAACTACAGCTTGTGGGAAATGGTCACTTCCATGAAGGGTACCCAGACACTGCAGGCTCGGGGTGGTGGAGGAAAAGGGTCACAGCACTAGTGAAGCTTTATCTTGATCTCCATCGGTGGAAAGATGTGTGTCATCATAAAACTAGAATCGGCCTCTCACACCGTGATAAAAAGCTCAAATCACAGAAAAGAGACGCTCCACTTGTCCTGAGGGGCTTCTCTTCCAAAGTGGTCATAAAACAACTGTTAATGTTTCTCTAACCTCTGTCCCCTTCCAGGCGTAGGACAGAGAGTTGTTTAGTTTTGAATCATCATAAAACATGACAAATGCTGCTTTCTTAGCTACTGTGTCATTTATGATGGCCAATATTTTCCAATTTCTGCTCCTGTATCATGGTGAACTTGACTTATGAGCTATATCCAGGCTAATGTTTTCCTTCTGAAAGTAGAAACAATATGTTGCAAATGCCTGTGAGTTAGACTATTTTTTGGTAACTTTTGTGTTTCAAGAAAAATGATATTCATCATAAATGTCCGTTTTGTGCTTACTGAAACATCTTTCTTCTTTTACAAGGGAAGAGCTTGAGGGTTTTTTTTTTTTTGCTTTTTATTGTTAAATTTTTGTCACAATGGCAGGGATGTTGAATGGAAGGCCACAGCTTTTAAATTTGAATACTTTTTTAACAATTTTGTTCACATATATGGGTTTTTATAATACGGTTGTTTCTTTTTTATTCTTTTTGATGTGTCAAATTGGTTAAACTACATCCCCAGTTATTCAATCAAACACTGATGCAGGTGTTGCTGTGAGGGACTTTGCAGATGGAATTGAAGGCAGTTGGCTTTAAGTATGGGAGACGGGAGATTATACGGGATTATCGAGGCAGGGCCTGATTCAATTAGTTGAAAAGTGGTAAGAGCAGAGCTGGGGGAGGTGGGGGCGGGCAGACAGAGAGAGAGAGAGAGAGAGAGAGAGAGAGAGAGAGAGAGAGAGAGGAAATTCTGCTTCTGGAAGGAGCCACTTCAGCTTCTACATATGAGTTCCAGCCTACCTGTGATCTTCTCTTCCTAGCAGGCTGCCCTACAGATTTTGTACTTGTTTAGCCAGCCTCCAGAATTGTGTAAAACAGTTTCTTGTCTGTCTGTCTGTCTGTCTATCTATCTCTTCTCTATCTATAGCATCTTTTTCTTCTATCTATCTATCTATCCTCTATCTATATCATCTTTTTCTTCTATCCATCCATCCATCTTCTGCTGCTTCTCTTTCTCTAGTTAAGCCCTGACTGATACAAATTTTGGTGCCCGGAAATGTAATGCTGTTGTAACAAATACTTAAAATGTGGAAGTGACGTTGTAATAATGCAGTGGACAGATGCTGAAAATTTAAAACAATTTCTTATTTTTATTTCACAGAGGCTGAAACTTTTAATGAATATGAGAGAAAAGGCCTAGATTAAGTCCACTGCACACAGGAAATATTATTTAGTGTTGGAGTTCACTGAGAGGATATCTTTCTCTACTTGAAGAACCCTTTGCTTTTTCTGAAAATTTTCTTTAAGATTCTAGTGTGTCTATTTTCATCATCTTATGTTGCTACCAGTAAGTCTATGCATATGTACTAAGAACCATAAAAAAGAATCTGAGTTATAAATTTGCTCTATAAATAAATGACCCAATGGAGCTGGAGTGAAATGACATTATTATCTTTATTCATTTGTTATTAATATTATTTACTAATAACTTTGTTTACTTAATATTTTCCTGAGTTTTCATGGATCCACAGAGCAACTTTCTTTGGGTATTTCCTTTTAAACCTATATAATCTCAGGATTTGAAGGGGGTCGTAGATTAGATTACGCTTAGCATTCATTTGAAACCTGACACTCCCTTGTAAATGGGCCCTGCCAAGGAAAAACTGCCAAGCCTGCTCATAAGGACTTGCTGTAGAGACCATCTGTCAACTAAAGCAATACACAACTTTGTTGCGAAGGTCTTCCTTAAATGGAACCAAACTCTGCCTCTGGCTTGTAGGTGAGGAAACAGAGGCACAGAAAGATGGCTTAGCTTGTTCACCTCACTAGTTAGCAGTGTTTGCTCTGCTGGATTCTAGTTACGGTTGTTTCCGCACCTGCTGTCTCTTGAGTAACATCTATTCACTTCTAAGATAAGTGTGTTAGTCCGCGAGTCTGTCTAGGTGTGCCGGGGAAGCAGGGAACTTGTGGACCAGATCTTTCTTTCTTAAGCTTTTAATTTTGAATAATTTTCAACTACAGAGAGTTGTAAGAGGGTACCAAGAATTGTCATATCATCTTTACAAATTTTTATTATTTGGGCACATTTGCTTTTACTTTCTTTCACTTTAAATACATACATAATGTTTGTTTTTGAACTATTCAAGACTCAACGGCATTCATCATGTCCTTTTACACCTCAAAGCTTTGGTGCACATTTCCTAAGCATAAGGATACATTTCCTTATATAACCACTGACTATCATCCCATACAGGAAATCCAACACTGACACAATCTTTAATCTACATCAGCTGTCACAATAACGTCCTTTATAACACCCCCCACCCCCCAGGCAGGTCCAGGTGAAGCATGTATTGTACAGACTTGTGACATCTCTTTAGTCTCTTTTAATTTGGGATGGTTCACCTGTCTTTCCTTACCATTCACAACCTTCTATTCTTGATGAGTACAGGCCAGTTATTTTATAGAATGACCTTCAGTTTGTGGTTGTCTGATATTTCTTCACTATTAAATTGAAGTTGTACATGTTTGGTTTGCATGTGTGATCTTAGGTCATGTCAGAGTAACACATCTAGAAGGACACCACGTTCAGTTGTACCTTATTGAAGATGTTAATTTTGACCCTTTGGCCAAAGTGCTGGTTTTTCCCACTGTGTAGTTAGTGCTTTTTACTTCCTAATTCACCAATTCTTCCTCTATCTCCATTGTGTCAGATTGAATAGTCTTGCCTAACTCCATTGTTATCATGAAAGTTACAGGTGAATTTTTTTTAGAGGTTTTCTAATTGTGTCTTTCTAGATTTATTAGTCTTCATTCCCCAGTTAGAGAGATCTATCAATCTGTGATGGTTAATTTTAGGTGTCAATTTGACTGGGTTAAGGAATACCTACAGGAGTTGTAAAGCCTTCTTCTGTTGTGTCCATGAGGGTGTTTTTGGAGGAGATTGGCATGTGAGTAGATGGACTGAGTGGAGAAGATGGGCTCTCTAAGTGGGCAGGCACCATTCAATCACCTGGGAGCCTGGATGAAACAAAAAGGGTGAATTTTCTCCCTTCTGGAGCTGGACATATTCTTCTTTGCCCTTGCACATCAGAACTCCAGGTTATTCAGTCTTTGAACTCTGGGCTTAACACCAGCAGTCTTCTAGGGGTCTTAGACCTTTGACTATTTATTTATTTATTTATTTTTTTTTACAGTTTTTGGCCGAGACTGGGTTTGAACCCACCACCTCCTATATATGGGGCTGGCGCCCTATTCCTTTGAGCCACAGACGCCTCCCTAGACCTTTGACTTTAACTGAAAGTTACACTATGGGCTTTCTTTGTTCTCAGGCCTTAGACTTGGATTGAGCCACACTGCCAGCCTCCATGTTTCTTCAGCTTGCAGATGACCTATTGTGATAATTCTCAGCCTCCATAATGGTATGAACCAATTCTCCTACTAAATCTTCTATCATCTATCTATCTATCTATCTATCTATCTGTATCCATTGGTACTATTCATTTTGTTTCACTGGAGAATCCTAATTACTATCATCTATTATCAGTATGCACTCATGTATTCTTATTTTATTCAGTGGATTATATAATGTGCTATAGTCCTTATTTATCTTGGTGCTCGATTTGTCTCTAACTTGGTCAGTGAGAACCCTTTGAGTAGGCTCCATGTGTCCTTTTGGCATATCTTTTTTCTTATTATTATTTTGTTTTATTTTGAGTGGCTCCTTGCCTTTTGGCACAAAATGTTTTAGGTATGTGTAGTACATCCTCTGTCTTCATCCTGGAATGTGCCATTTATTCATGGACCCTTGTGTCCTCTTAGTAGAGAATGGCGTTTAGAGGTCTGAGTATCAGGTGCACTCACTGGTTCTTGGGTGTAAATAGTTACTGGACTTCTTTTTTTTTTTTTTTTTTTGGCCGGGGCTGGGTTTGAACCCGCCACCTCCAGCATATGGGACCGGCGCCCTACCCGCTGAGCCACAGGCGCCGCCCTAGTTACTGGACTTCTAAGGACTTCTGGTGGACAAAGCTGGGGAAAAAATTTAAGTTATCTCTCATAAGCCCAAATATTAAGTCTTTTTTGGGAGGGATGGGTGGGATAAGATCTCTTTCTATTGCCCAGGCTAGATTGCAGTGATATCATCCTAGCTCACTGCATACTCAAATTCATAGGCTCAAGAGATCCTTCTTCCTCAGCCTCCTGAGTAGCTGGGACTACTGGCAAGTGCCACTATGCCAGGCTAATTTTTCCACTATTTGTAGAAACAGGGTCTCATTCTTGCTCAGTCTGATATTAAACTCCTGGCTGCAAGCAATCCTCCTACCTTGGCCTCTAAAAGGGCTAGGATTATAGGCATGAGTCATTGCACCCAGTCAAGTCTCAGTTTTGAACCTAACTACTCTTAGCATTTTTTTTTTTTTTTTTTGTAGAGACAGAGTCTCACTGTACGGCCCTCGGTAGAGTGCCGTGGTGTTACACGGCTCACAGCAACCTCTAACTCTTGGGCTTACGTGATTCTCTTGCCTCAGCCTCCCGAGTAGCTGGGACTACAGGCGCCCGCCACAACGCCCAGCTATTTTTTTGTTGCAGTTTGGCCGGGGCTGGGTTTGAACCCGCCACCCTCGGCATATGGGGCCGGTACCCTACTCACTGAGCCACAGGCGCCGCCCGACTCTTAGCATTTTTAAGCTTGTCTTGAGCTTGATACAATTTTTCTTATTTTGTGACACAGGCAGTCAAAATGGCTAATAGGCATTTCAATACGTATTTCTACTTTCCAATTCATCAGCATTACATTGCCTAGGGCTTTCCCACCTCTCAGGATCTAGCAAAAGTTTCAAACTCTGTCTTTGGGGCAGATCCTCAAGGACTCACATGGTTTTCCTGACGTGTGACCAATGTGCAGACTTCCCTGGATATTCTGTATGCATTTGTTTGTTACCTCAGAGCACACACATTTGTGTATTTCACCTGATAAATATCCAGCTGTGAAGCTGATAGAGTAGGGAATATGGTAAGTCTTAATCTGTGAAGTCTGACATACTTAAGGATGAGAAAGGGACATAGTGGAGCAAAATAAGTCATTGAATGTTTCTCAATTAAGTGACCCCCTAATGCCATTATTCTCCATTTCTTTTCTGCCACTAGAGGATGGATGAGGATCGAAGGTGACTGAGATGGGAAAATTGCACTATCACAAATGGTTGAACTGGGAGACAAAACACTTTGCAGTCTTTCCTCTAGTGCAACTAACTAAGCTGCCTGAAATTAAGACCTATGACTTCAGGGAGCAACAAATCAAACTGCCCTGTCTTCAATCTTTTTTAGGCTTATTTAAGCAAAAATACCAAACACCACCTGGGGAAATAGGATTTGGATGGCACTACAACTATTTGGGTCCATGCATTTAAAGCATATCATTATGGATGACAGGATAAAATATGCTGCCTCAGGAGGTAGAGAATTCTCTGTAGGTGCTTCAGAATTTGCTGAATGTGCACTTAGGGCATTGATAGAGTGGCACACAAGAATTAGATGATTAGATGACTTTTAAGATTCTTTTCAGCCCTGAGATTCCATAGGGCTACCCCTTTATATCGTATATGTAAATTAAATAATTTGCACACTTACTTACACATTTTATTTCTTAAATGGAAATAGATGGAAGAAATAGATTGTTTTTTCCACCCCAGAAGCAGTTAAAGACTGTAGAATATAATTTTCTTCCTGGTGGACTCTGGTATGTTTTATTAGGAAATAATGATGAGCACTTGATAATAGCATCTGAAGATATCAAACTGTTTATTCCCAAAGAAAATTTAAAATTTATTTTTCTTAAATTTGAAAATTATTATAATTATTGTTTAATGAGACCAAAGAAAAAGCATTTGTTCAATAGAAGAAAAAAGTCTCAAGACTATATATATCCTTATGTATGAAGGTCTGATAATTTTTTTTTTGAAGGTCTGATAATTAAGTTTGTGAACTTGTGATTGTGCTTGTATGTTGTTGGCAGCACTGTACAAACAACTCAGTTTCATAACCTTGGTATATCAGCATCTCACAGCTGTTTGTGTCCATGTGGGTGGTATCTTCCTGAGTAGCATTCATTATTTGTTGTTGTGTGCTTTTGTGTGCCATGATGAGAATGTCTGAACTTGAATTAGTGCAATGAATAAACATTCATAAATTTCTTGTTATACTTGGCAAGAGTGGAAGTAAAATCAGGGACACATTAGTCCAAGTTTATGGGTATAATGCCATGAAGAAAACAGTAATGTACAATGGATTAAATGTTTTTCTGAGGGGAGAAAAAGCATTACTGATGAGGAGAGACCAGGGTGACCAGGAATGAGCAGAATTGATGAAAACATAGCAAGCATTCATTGAATTGTGCTGCAAAATTGTCAACTGGCTATGAGAAGCATAGCAGACCAAGTAAACATCAATAGTGAATAATTGGGAAAACCTTAACTGAAAGTCCAGGGTGAGAGAAGTATGAGAGAAGGGTGTAAGAAGTGTGAGAGAAGGGTGAGAGAAGCTTTTGCATCACAACAATGCACCAGCTCACATGGCACTGTTTGTGAGGGAGTTTTTAGCTAGGAAACAAATAATTGTATTGAAATACCATCCATGTTTACCTGGTCTGGCCCCCAGAGACTTTTTTCTTTACCTAAAGATAAAGAAAATATTGAAAGGAAGACATTTTGATGACATTTAGGACACCAAAGGGTAATATAGCAACAGCTCTGAAACAATGCTCCAAAGTTGCTTTGAGCGATGGACTAGGTGCATACTTCCCATGATGAGTATGCTGAAGGTGACTATAGTGATACTCAGCAATGAGTTGTGTAGCGCTGTTCCTAGGATGAGTTCATGAACTTGATTGTCAAATCTCATATTTATATTTCTCTCC
Organism: Nycticebus coucang; assembly: GCF_027406575.1. Classification (NCBI taxonomy): domain Eukaryota; kingdom Metazoa; phylum Chordata; class Mammalia; order Primates; family Lorisidae; genus Nycticebus; species Nycticebus coucang. Next base: position 18,703,677 of record NC_069796.1, read on the forward strand.
CTTAGAATCTATTTTCACAGTATCGCCATGAATACATAAGCCAATTACTTATTTCCTGATAATTTATTATCAAAGACAATATTAGCTAATCTCCTAGAGAATTAGAGGCAGTTTTTAAGATTCCAGAGCACATTTCTAAATCACTGTATGGCACATTAGAATTTCTACAAGACCATGATCTCTTTAAAGACAGGGATCCCTTAATTTTTATAGGTATGTAACAAATAAATGTGATAAATTTTCATTTGGAAAAGAAGACATAAGGTTTGAAAATAGAAGAGCAATTCTGTTTTCTCTGAACTTCAGAAGGGACAGAAAAGAATGGATTATTTCTTTAAAAATGGCTCTGAAGATCTCACCAAAACTTCATGGATGGCATAGCAGGGATAATGTGCCCCATGTTCCAGAAGCAGGTGGGTAGCTCAACAAGAGAGGTTTATCTTAGGTGAATGTAGGAACAGCAGAATCTCTTTTCCTTCTTTTGAAAATTAACTTCTTTATTTGAAAAAAGAAAACCACATCATTTTAGCCATTCACTGGGATGTGCTGGAGACCTACTTGGAGCTTCTGGCCTTGCCTGGGATTTCGGAGGTACATGGTGCAGCTCTCCAAAATACTCCTCAGTGACCTGCTGAGGCTGATTATATGGCTGGCAGCCCAAGGGCAGAGATACATGAGGAAACCCTTATATCTCAGCTTCAAAGCTAAAGGTGGAATGTGGTGATAGTTGAGGGAAAAGGTGCAGGTAAAAATGCATGTCCTTTCTCTAGGAGAAGAAAACACAATCTGTATAATTAAAATTAGCTTCTCTCATAGCACAAGCTATTAGCTTCTGTCATAGCTATAAGCTACTGCAATTGTTGAGCAAGGACTCTGTAAAGACTCCAAACCATTAGATGGAACTTGAAAATGTACATTTACATGTAATTTGGTGAAACCAGCACATTGTACCCCTTGATTGCACTAATGTACATAGCCATGATTTAATAATAACAAAAAGTTTAAAAGGAAATTATGCATTAATAGTTGGTATTTTTTCTTACCAAGAGAAATATTAAGTTGGCCTTAGGACAAAACTTTCTTTCTGTGGGAATTCTACACATTGGAGAGACTGGGACAGCGGATTTTTGAATGTATTAAAAGGTGATCATGGATATATGCTATTTTAGCTTGTCCCAAATCCATCCTCCCTTTACTGGGAAAAGCGTCTCAATTTTCCTTTGGGGTAACAGGATTCCATAGTCTCCAGAAAAGTGTTCAGATGGGGCTCACAGCATGAAGAATGTGACTCTGATCACATTTCATATCACATTTGTTTCAGGAAAAGGTATGTGACTTAAGTGGGATAAACAGAATGAGTTCTTTGAATCATAAGGTAACTTTCTTTTTTTTTTTGTTAAATCATAGCTGTGTACATTAGTGAAATCAAGGGGTACAATGTGCTGGTTTCATATACAATCTGAAATATTCTCATCAAACTGTAGCCTTCATGGCATTTTCTTTTTTTTTTTTTTTGGCTGTGTAAAGCATATGTTTATTTTTTTATTTATTTTTTTTTTATTGTTGGGGATTCGTTGAGGGTACAATAAGCCAGGTTACACTGATTGCAATTGTTAGGTAAAGTCCCTCTTGCAATCATGTCTTGCCCCCATAAAGTGTGACACACACCAAGGCCCCACCCACCTCCCTCCTTCCCTCTTTCTGTTTCCCCCCCATAACCATAATTGTCATTAATTGTCCTCATATCAAAATTGAGTACATAGGAATCATGCTTCTCCATTCTTGTGATGCTTTACTAAGAATAATATCTTCCACGTCCATCCAGGTTAATACGAAGGATGTAAAGTCTCCATTTTTTTTAATGGCTGAATAGTATTCCATGGTATACATATACCACAGCTTGTTAATCCATTCCTGGGTTGGTGGGCATTTAGGCTGTTTCCACGTTTTGGCGATTGTAAACTGAGCTGCAATAAACAGTCTAGTACAAGTGTCCTTATGATAAAAGGATTTCTTTCCTTCTGGGTAAATGCCCAGTAATGGGATTGCAGGATCAAATGGGAGGTCTAGCTTGAGTGCTTTGAGGTTTCTCCATACTTCCTTCCAGAAAGGTTGTACTAGTTTGCAGTCCCACCAGCAGTGTAAAAGTGTTCCCTTCTCTCCACATCCACGCCAGCATCTGCAGTTTTGAGATTTTGTGATGTGGGCCATTCTCACTGGGGTTAGATGATATCTCAGGGTTGTTTTGATTTGCATTTCTCTAATATATAGAGATGATGAACATTTTTTCATGTGTTTGTTAGCCATTCGTCTGTCATCTTTAGAGAAAGTTCTATTCATGTCTCTTGCCCATTGATATAAGGGATTGTTGGCTTTTTTCATGTGGATTAATTTGAGTTCTCTATAGATCCTAGTTATCAAGCTTTTGTCTGATTGAAAATATGCAAATATCCTTTCCCATTGTGTAGGTTGTCTCTTTGCTTTGGTTATTGTCTCCTTAGCTGTACAGAAGCTTTTTAGTTTAATGAAGTCCCATTTGTTTATTTTTGTTGTTGTTGCAATTGCCATGGCAGTCTTCTTCATGAAGTCTTTCCCCAGGCCAATATCTTCCAGTGTTTTTCCTATGCTTTCTTGGAGGGTTTTTATTGTTTCATGCCTTAAGTTTAAGTCCTTTACCCATCTTGAATCAATTTTTGTGAGTGGGGAAAGGTGTGGGTCCAGTTTCAGTCTTTTACATGTAGACATCCAGTTCTCCCAACACCATTTATTGAATAGGGAGTCTTTCCCCCAAGGTAAGTTCTTGTTTGCTTTATCAAAGATTAGGTGGTTGTAAGATGTTAGTTTCATTTCTTGGTTTTCAATTCGATTCCAAGTGTCTATGTCTCTGTTTTTGTGCAAGTACCATGCTGTCTTGAGCACTATGGCTTTGTAGTACAGACTAAAATCTGGTATGCTGATGCCCCCAGCTTTATTTTTATTATGGAGAACTGCCTTAGCTATACGGGGTTTTTTCCAGTTCCATACAAAACGCAGAATCATTTTTTCCAAATCTTGAAAGTATGATGTTGGTACTTTGATAGGAATGGCATTGAATAGGTAGATTGCTTTGGGAAGTATGGACATTTTAACAATGTTGATTCTTCCCATCCATGAGCATGGTAAGTTCTTCCATTTGTTAATATCCTCTGCTATTTCCTTTCTGAGGATTTCATAGTTTTCTTTATAGAGGTCCTTCACCTCCTTCGTTAGGTATATTCCTAGGTATTTGATTTTCTTTGAGACTATGGTGAAGGGAGTTGTGTCCTTAATTAGCTTCTCATCTTGACTGTTATTGGTGTACACAAAGGCTACTGACTTGTGGACATTGATTTTATATCCTGAAACATTACTGTATTTTTTGATGACTTCTAGGAGTCTTGTGGTTGAGTCTTTGGGGTTCTCTAAGTATAAGATCATGTCGTCAGCAAAGAGGGAGAGTTTGACCTCCTCTGCTCCCATTTGGATTCCCTTTATTTCCTTGTCTTGCCTAATTGTATTGGCTAGAACTTCCAGCACTATGTTGAATAGTAAAGGTGACAGAGGACAACCTTGTCTGGTTCCAGTTCTAAGAGGAAAAGCTTTCAGTTTTACTCCATTCAGTAAAATATTGGCTGTGGGTTTGTCATAGATAGCTTCAATCAGTTTTAGAAATGTGCCACCTATGCCTATACTCTTCAGTGTTCTAATTAGAAAAGGATGCTGGATTTTATCAAATGCTTTTTCTGCATCTATTGAGAGGATCATGTGATCTTTATTTTTGCCTCTGTTAATATGGTGGATAACGTTTATAGACTTGCGTATGTTAAACCAGCCTTGCATCCCTGGGATGAAGCCTACTTGATCATGATGAATGACTTTTTTGATGATAAGCTGTAATCTATTGGCTAGGATTTTGTTGAGAATTTTTGCGTCTATGTTCATGAGTGAGATAGGTCTGAAATTCTCCTTTTTGTTTGGGTCTTTTCCTGGTTTTGGTATCAGGGTGATGTTTGCTTCATAGAATGTGTTGGGGAAGATTCCTTCTTCCTCAATTTTTTGGAATAATTTCTGCAGTACAGGAATAAGCTCTTCCTTGAAGGTTTGATAGAATTCTGGAGTGAAGCCATCTGGACCAGGGCATTTTTTGGTTGGAAGCTTTTTTATTGTTTCTTTGATCTCAGTGCTTGAAATTGGTCTGTTCAGGAGCTCTATTTCTTCCTGGCTGAGTCTAGGGAGAGGGTGTGATTCCAAATATTGATCCATTTCTTTCACATTGTCAAATTTCTGGGCATAGAGTTTCTGGTAGTATTCAGAGATGATCTCTTGTATCTCTGTGGGATCAGTTGTTATTTCCCCTTTATCATTTCTGATTGAGGTTACTAGAGATTTTACTTTTCTATTCCTTGTTAGTCTGGCCAATGGTTTATCTATTTTATTTATTTTTTCAAAAAACCAACTCCTTGTTTCATTAATTTTCTGAATGATTCTTTTGTTTTCAATTTCATTGATCTCTGATTTGATTTTGGATATTTCTTTTCTTCTACTGAGTTTAGGCTTAGATTGTTCTTCTTTTTCCAATTCCAGAAGATCTCTTGTGAGATTGTTGATGTGCTCTCTTTCTGTTTTTCGAATGTAGGCATCTAAAGCGATGAATTTTCCTCTCAAAACTGCTTTTGCAGTATCCCACAGGTTTTGGTAGCTTGTGTCTTCATTGTTGTTATGCTCAAGGAAGTTAATGATTTCCTGTTTTATTTCTTCCTTCACCCATCTGTTATTCAACAGAAGATTGTTTAGTTTCCATGCCTTTGGGTGGGGTCGAGCATTTTTGTTAGAGTTGAGTTCCACCTTTAGTGCCTTATGGTCTGAGAAGATACAAGGTAAAATTTCAATTCTTTTGATTCTGTTGATATTTGTTTTGTGTCCCAGGATATGATCAATTTTGGAGAATGTTCCGTGGGGTGATGAGAAGAATGTATATTCTTTATCTTTGGGATGGAGTGTTCTATATGCGTCTATCAAGCACAGTTGTTCTAGAGTCTCATTTAAGTCTCTTATATCCTTGTTTAATTTCTGTTTAGAGGATCTGTCCAGCTCTGTAAGAGGAGTGTTAAAGTCCCCTGTTATCATGGTATTATCAGATATCATATTGCTCAGACTGAGTAAGGTCTGCTTCAAGAATCTGGGAGCATTTAAATTGGGTGCATAAATATTTAGAATTGAAATGTCTTCTTGTTGTATTTTTCCCTTGACCAATATAAAGTGACCATCTTTGTCTTTTTTGACTTTAGTTGCTTTAAATCCACATGTGTCTGAAAATAAGATTGCAACTCCTCTTTTCTTCTGAATTCCATTTGCCTGAAAAATTGTCTTCCAACCCTTGACTCGGAGCTTTAATTTGTCTTTTGAAGCCAGGTGTGTTTCTTGCAGACAGCAAATGGATGGCTTGTGTTTTTTAATCCAGTCAACCAATCTATGTCTCTTCAGTGGGGAATTCAAGCCATTAACATTTATTGAGATAATTGACAAGTGTGGTAGTATTCTATTCGTCTTATTTTGTGAGAGTCCATTGCTTAGTTTTATCTTTTGCATCAGTGTGGAGGTTAGGTTCTGTCCTTTAATCTCTGAGTTCTTACTTTGCTGCTGATCCATTGTGGTGGTCAGTGTGCAGAACAGGTTGAAGTATTTCCTGTAGAGCTGGTCTTGTTGTGGCGAATTTCCTCAATGTTTGTATATCCGTAAATGATTTGATTTCTCCGTCAATTTTGAAGCTTAGCTTAGCAGGATACAGAATTCTGGGCTGAAAATTGTTCTGTTTAAGTAGATTAAAGGTAGATGACCATTGTCTTCTTGCTTGGAAAGTTTCATTAGAGAAGTCTGCGGTCAATCTGATGGATTTGCCCCTGTAGGTCAACTGGCGCTTACTCCTGGCAGCTTGCAGAATCTTTTCTTTGGTCTTGACTTTGGAGAGGTTCATCACAATGTGTCTTGGAGAAGCTCGGTTAGAGTTGAGGTGACCTGGGGTCCGATATCCCTCTGAAAGCAGTGTGTCAGTATCTTTGGTGATATTTGGGAAATTTTCTTTTATAATATTCTCTAGTATGGCTTCCATTCCTCTGGGGCATTCTTCTTCCCCTTCTGGAATTCCTATAACTCGTATGTTGGAACGCTTCATAAAGTCCCATAATTCTGACAGTGAACGTTCTGCTTTCTCTCTCTTCTTTTCTGCCTCTTTTACTATCTGAGTTATCTCAAAAACTTTGTCTTCTACCTCTGAAATTCTTTCTTCTGCATGGTCTAACCTGTTGCTGATACTTTCCATTGCATCTTTAAGTTCCCTGATTGACTGTTTCATTTCCTTCAGCTCTGCTATATCCTTTTTATATTCTTCATATCGTTCATCTCTTATTTGATTCTGTTTTTGAATTTCCTTTTGGTTATTTTCCACTTTATTAACAGTTTCCTTCATTGTTTCCATCATTTCCTTCATTGTTTTCAACATGTGCATTCTAAATTCCCTTTCTGTCATTCCTAACATTTCTGTATAGGTGGAATCCTCTGCAGTAGCTACCTCATGGTCCCTTGACGGGGTAGTTCTGGACTGGTTCTTCATGTTGCCTGGAGTTTTCTGCTGATTCTTCCTCATGGGTGATTTCTTTTATCTGTTTACTTGCCCTAATTTTCCTTTCAATTCCTCTTGCTCTTTAAGTTCTTGTGCCTGTGGACTAAGGGTTACAGGACCAGAAGGGTGAGAAGGTTTAAGAGCAAAAAAGCGATGAAAGAAATGAGGACCGAGTGATAAGAAAAAAAAATGAAAAAAAAAGAAAAATAGAGAAAGGAGAGTGGTTGGGTGAAAGGAATATTGACAAAAAGAAGAGAGGCACAGAAAGAGGGAGACAGAGCAATATAGGTGTACAGTAGGGTACTTTGATACAACCTTAAAAAAAAAAAACAACACCTTCTGGGGGTGCCAAGTGGGGTGGTTCCCTTGAGGTCAGCAGCTCTTTGCTAACCTGATCAGACGCAGTACCCCACCTCCACCAAGTAGAGAGGAAAGACAAAAATGCTATAAATCAAACCAAAATAAGCAGACAGAAAACTTTACGGGATAAAATTGGCTGGAAAAACCAAATAATAGTGGTAGAAACACTAACAAAAATGAAGTTCTGATTACTGAAATAGGCAGCAATGGGAAATTATAATTAAACTAGAAAAATTGAGAAAGAAAAAGGATCTGTATGGAAAAGGTTGAACTTAAAAAACAAAACAACAATCTAGAACGTCAAAATAAACAAAAAAAACAACCAAACCAAAAAAAAAAACCAAACAAACAAAAAAAAACACACACGCAACCAAAAACAAAGCAGTATGTATATGGAATTGAATATTGTCTGGGCAACACATGGTCTTCTGGGGTATGAGATGTTAATCACAGTTCTGATACGACTGGAGGCTGCTAGTTTCTCGAACCCCAGCAGGTAGACACCCTAAATCTCTCTTCAGCCCACTTAAAAGGCACTTTGAACTTGTTCACTTACTGAGCAGAAGCTTTCTCAGGGAAGTGCTTGTTGCTGGAATCACTGCTGAAGTGGCTATCCACTTACCCTGTGTGTCAAAACTGGTCTCCCTCTGCCCCCGAGGGTTAGGGCTGCAAGGCGGCTCAGACCCCGCCCTTAGGCTACTTGGTCGCTGGGTTACCAGCTCCCACCCAATTCCAGCTCTGCGACCCTGAGGGCGGAGCTTGCCAGGGCAGATCGCTCGCTCACAATGTCTGCCTGTGACCCAGAGCCAAACTCTATTAGCTCCGTCTGGCTCAGCGGCTCAGACTGGGGCCCTAGACAAAGGCCAGAGTTCTCCGCACTCCCGCTCAGGCTCTCCCCAAGGCAGTTCAGCTGAGTGCCAAGTCCAAAGACACCAAAACAGTTCACAGGTAAGGCCTTTCTGGTTTGCAGTCTCGCTGCTACTGAACTTACAGTTGCGGGCGGGTTTAGGCGGATTGAACACACGCGAGCACTTGCCAGTTTTCCACTGTTTTAGTCCTCCTCTTGGGGTCCAGAAGTCTCTCGCTGACTCCCTGTATCCTCTCAGGGGTGATGATAGGCAGATCCCACCAGCCAGAGATGCCTGGAGTCCTATATCCCCAGACTCACAGTGCCCAGATGCAAGGAAGCTGTTACTCGGCTGCCATCTTGCTCCACCCTCCATGGCATTTTCTTAGTTATTGTATGTAGACATTTGTATTCTGCCTTTAGTAAGTTTTTTTTTTTTTTTATTGTTGGGGATTCATTGAGGGTACAATAAGCCAGGTTACACTGATTGCAATTGTTAGGTAAAGTCCCTCTGCTTTTGTAAGTTTTGCCTGTACTCATTCTAAGATGCACCTTAGGTGTGGCCCCACCCATTACCCTTCCTCCACCCTAACCTCCTCCCTCCCTTCCCCTTCCTTGGCCCTTTCCTCATAGTCTTGTGCTATAGTTGGGTTATAGCCTTCACGTGAAAGCTATAATTTAGCTTCATAGTAGGGCTGAGTACATTGGATACTTTTTCTTCCATTCTTGAGATACTTTGCTAAGAGTATCCAGCTCCATCCATGTAAACATGAAAGAGGTAAAGTCTCCATCTTTCTTTAAGGCTGCATAGTATTCCATGGTATACATGTACCACAATTTGCTAGTCCATTCATGGGTCGATGGGCACTTGTGCTTCTTCCATGACTTAGCAATTATGAAACTAAAAAGCTTCTGCACAGCCAAGAACATTGTAAGTAAAGCAAGCAGACAGCCCTCAGAATGGGAGAAAATATTTGCAGGTTATACCTCCGGTAAAAGTTTAATGACCAGAATCCACAGAGAACTCAAACATATTAGCAAGAAAAGAACACGTGATCCCATCTCAGGGTGGGCAAGGGACTTGAAGAGAAACTTCTCTAAAGAAGACAGACGCACGATCTACAAACACATGAAAGAAAGCTCATCATCCTTAATCATCAGAGAAATGCAAATCAAAACTACTTTGAAATATCACCTAACCCCAGTAAGAGTAGCCCACATAACAAAATCCCAAAACCAGAGATGTTGGTGTGGATGTGGAGAAAAGGGCACACTTCTACACTGCTGGTGGGAATGCACACTAATACGTTCCTTCTGAAAGGATGTTTGGAGAATACTTAGAGACCCCAAAATAGACCTGCCATTCGATCCTATAATTCCTTTACTGGGTTTATACCTAGAAGACCAAAAATCACAATATAACAAAGACATCTGTGCCAGAATGTTTATTGCATCCCAATTCATAAGGTCACTTTCTATAAGAGATGTTCTTTATTTTCTGCTGGACTTGAATGAGGAAGGTATGGGTTAGATATGTTACCTATTTGTGGAACACAAGAATAAGCCATTGTATTAGAGAAGGGGGTCAGACAGAAGGAAACAGCCTAGTTTTGCGGATATAGTTTAAGCCCTGAGATCACACTATATATACTACATATTTATACACACACCCGTATACACACATATATATATGTGTATGTGTATAAGTATTTATACTATATAAGTATATATTTATATACATGAATTTTTAATCCATGTGGTTCAGTGAATTTTTTATTTGCCAAAATAGCATGAATAGTTATGTGTTATGCACCAAAGGTATTTAACTAGTGTGGTGACTCAATTGAAGCTGCGCCTATCCTTTTGCCCTCTTGAGGACAGTATAGAGTTTATATTAAAAAATATCTAAAAGAAAAATTATTTCATCAGGTTGTCATTCGTCAGAAACTAAAAAACTCACACAAGCATGTAATTGCATTTAATGTTGGTGTAGAACAAGTTTAATAAAAGATAATATTAGTTCTTTTCTTAATTGAACATAAAGCATTATTTCCTATGTTTTTAGAGCTTCTCTTTTCTTTCATTTGTAATTCTCATCCCAAGATCCTTTTTCAAATAATTGGCTATCCTGTAGTTTAATTCCTTTAAAACTGCAGAAAGCTAAATAATGGTCTGAAGTTCCACAGGCTTTCATTGACCTTTTTCTGGGCTTGCAGGTTTACTTGGAGCACACCTTATGTATGTTTCTGAGAAAATATAGTATGTGGGAAATGATTTTTTGAGAATGGTCCTAAAGGTATTTTGAGTTTACCCTCACAATTGAAGTTATCTGGATAAAGAATTCTGACTAGAGAATAACTTCCCCTGGTAATTTTTGAGACATGACTCCATTACCTCCCAGTTTTGGTCTTGTTGCTGTGATACTCAGTGTCTTTCTCAGGTTGAATCCTTGGCACTGGTACTCCTGGCCCCTGTCCCTCACCATTCATTGTGTTCAACTCAGCACCTTACACTCACTCTGGAGCCTCATGCCCCCGAACACCAGGTCTTTCTGGACTCAGTTTGTTGAGGGAGAGTATTTTCTCTACTTTTTTTTTTTTTTTTTGAGACAGTTTTATTATGTCCCCCTCGGTAGAGTACAGTGGCATCACAGCTCACAGCAACCTCAAACTCTTGGGCTTAAGCGATTCTCTTGCCTCAGCCTTCCAAGTAGCTGGGAGTCTATAGGCGCACAACGCCCGGCTATTTATTTTGTTGCAGTGGTCATTGTTGTTTTTAGCTGGCCCAGGCTGTCTTCCAACCCGCAACCCCCAGTGTTTGTGGCTGGTGCTGCAACCACTGTGCTATGGGCGCTGAGCCTATTTTCTCTACTTTTGAGACATGACTCCATTACCTCCCATCCTTATTTGTGCCCCCCAAGGTATTTGGTGCTTCCATTTCCTGAGAGCCCTGCAGACTCACCGGTCTGCTTCTCATCAATATCCTTCTATCTAGAGTTCAATTATTTTCATCCATCAAGTCATTTACCACTTCTCAATCCACTTCCCATTTTCTAAGGTTTCACAAAAATCTCTTGTTGCCATTGTCTCCTTTCTCATTTTCTTTGCCCATTAGGGTTTACCATGTTTAAATTCTTTTATGCTATGCTGAAGTGATTTTAGGAAATAAATTTACGTAGTCACTCACCACTTTATGTGGAACTTTCTATTTGCAATTCAAAAGAAAATTATCTTATGCATCTATGTATTGTTTACAAAGTCCATTGAGGATATAGACTATTACTGACATCTGTTGGCTCTCTACTCCTGAAACTTCTTTTCACTTTTGCCTTGTAAGCCCAACAGTGAGTTTTACAAATCCTGAAACTCATGCTTTCACTCACTATAGTCCCATAAAATATTTAAGCTGAGTAAGGGACAGAGGCTCTGTGTGAGTGTGTATGTGTGTCTGAACTAGAAATACCACCATTGCCTGTACGTGGTTCATTCCCTATTTGTGAATCAGAACTTTTATTCTTAAATGTTAAAAACAACATGATAATTAGATAGCAATAGGATAAAAATAAAGATCTATCATAAGGCTGAGTTATAAGTGTTTGTGCTCAGAAACTGGGCAGATATTCCTGTGACTGAGCTGGTAGAAAACTTTCCTAACAGGGCTGATTTGAGTGAAGCTTTAATGAATGGATAGACTTGAAATTGTTTACTGTTTAGGCTGATGGTCCAAAGACTACTTTGTGGTCATGAAATCCAGTTTTCTGATCCACTGATTTTCTGTTGTTGGCACCGAGCTAGACCCTATTTCTAAGCCTCTCTTGCAGTGCAGGGGGCCCACGCAGTGGTGGGACGCCTCTCATCAATCTCTGTTCTGCTCCTTGTAAATCTCTCAGGTGATCCACATGCTCGCTCTCCTTCCTAGGCTATGGCCAGTCCTCGCACTCCTGTTCCAGTCCAGGTTTCATTTGCTAATAAATATCTACATGCCACTTACTCTCTTCTTCTCTAACTAGACCTGTGCCATCTCTGGGCTTCCTCACCTCCTCGTCCCTAGGACACGGCCCGACACAAATGGAATTGGAAGTTAGAATAACATATTCAGTCCGTGGAGTAGGCACTCCTCATGTGGGGCTGTGGGGCTGATGCTGGGACGAGATTGAGTTCTGCGTTTTTCTGGATTTTGAATCCCTGAATTGCTGGCTGTGGTCCTAGGAAGGGTATTTTATATTGGCTTGACATGCTTGGTTTGATTGAAATGAAATGTTGTGTTTGCTGAGCCAACAGCTGTCTTCTGGGAGGAAATCTCATTCTCTCTGCAAATTCTATTCCTTGCTTTTTAAAAAAGAATTGTTTCCATGTTTTAAATGTAAACATTAAAGTTTACATTTTAAACTTATACACTGACATGAACCTTACTGAGTATGTGGACCAATGTGAAACTATAGAAATGCCGTGGCTGTGGGGGTTCGTTCCCTTGGTCAGCCTGATCTCACCTTGTCATCTGGCAGCCAGAGGCAATGATGCATCTCTTATGATTTGGGGCAGTTGTATGACTTGTGTGAAGCGTATGAATGACTTGATGGAATAAACTGCAAAGCGCAGGCAGTTGTGGGCCCTGCCCTCCATGTGGGCTCTGCCTGTTCACCGTGGGGATTTGGTAATGAGGGCATAAGGAGGATAACAGGATTGAACTGGGTTCTTCCACAAACCTGCTCTGTTTCAGCATCTCAGCTGTGTATAGCTCTTAATTCAATGAGTTGTTTTCGTATTATTTAGCTCCTGTGTATTACATTTTATTTCCCTCTAGTATGACTCCGTTTAACCTGTCTTCTCAATTTGGGGCATTAAAAAGAATCACATTATGAATTGCATTTTCGATCAACTGCACACAGATTGCCTTCAATGACAGGCAAACCCAAGGGCTATAGTTAAAGCTGCAGAAAAAAATCCCAAGACCTTTTGAATATTGCATAAGCACATATGGGATTCTCTGCCTTCACATCCTATGAGAAAGAGGGTGATCAGATTGTTTTGCAGGAAACAAATTATAGGAAAGCTTTTGCCAGAATCTATTGAAATCATCTTCTGTTACCTGGGGACTATTTTTTACTCCAGATGCTTGTAATTAGTTCCAAATTCAAAGCCTGTTTTCTAGAGGAAGAAAGATAGGCTTCTTTCTAATTTTTAGAGGGCTAAAGGTGGGAAAGTTTCTTATTTTCCTGAAGAAAACAAAATATAGCAAGGCAACATTATAATCCCTTTTAAGGATTTATTGAAATGTCAAACTCTAGGGGACTGGAGCTGTATGAGGAAAATGAATAAACAGCAGATTAGCATTTAGACAATATTCTTTTATTGCTCGACTATAGAAAATAATGCTGAATAGAATTAATTTGGAATTTGGCAGGAATTTAAATAGTAGATGTAAAACATGCAAATAATTGAGTAAATGTGAATCTTGTAGGAACATTTATTGGAATAAATTAAGGAATAGCATGATGGCAAAGGTTCTTTGGGAGGCGTTAAGTAAGTTATGCATTGCTGAATGGCAGGGTTACACTGTGAGAAATGCATCATTAGGCTATCACAGAGGGCCCTGACACAAACCTTGATGGCACAGCTCACTACACACCTGCCACTGGTACAGCCTGATACTCCTGGGCTACAATTTGTACAGCACACTACTGTATTGAATACTGTAGGCAATTATAACACAGTGGTAAGTATTTGTATATCTAAATATACTAAGTGTAGAAAAGGTACAGTATAAATGAGGTGTACAAGATGAGGAATACTGCATACCCACGTACAGTAGTACCTTGGAATCTGAACTTAATCCATTCCAGAACCCTGTTAGAGTTCCAAATCATTTGAGTTCCAAGACAAATTTTCCCCTTCAAAATAATAGAAATTGAATTAGCCCATTCTTGGCTCCCACAAACTTGAATTTTAACAGTAAATACACTGGATTTTAAGGTAAAAGGTTAACAAATAAAACAAAGTGCAGAGATAGGCCATAGGAGAAAACATTAGCAAACTACTCATCTGACCATGGACTGGTAACTGGAACACATAGGGAGATCCAACAGTTCAATGGGAAAATGTAAAATAATCCAATTAAAAATGGGCAGAGTATCTTTTCAAAAGACATACAAATGGGCAACATGTGTATAAAAAATGCTCAACATCCTCATTAGTCATAAAAGAAATACAAATCAAAACCACAAAGAAATATCATCTCACCCCAGTTAAAATGGCTTTTGTCAAAAAGATAGGCAATAATGAACACTGGTTAGGATGGAGAGAAAGGGGAACCCTCAGACACTGTTTGTGAGAATGTCAACTAATGCAACCACCATGGTGAACAATGTGAAGAGTCTTCAAACAACTAAAAACAGAACTGTCATATGACCCAGCAACCCACTGCTAGGTTTATATGCAAAAGAGGGAAATTCAGTATCTTGGAAAGATACCCGCACTCCCATGTTTACTGCAGCAGTATTCACAATAGCCAAGATTTGGAAGTAACCAAGTGTCCATAAATGGATGGATGGATAAAATTGTGGCACATATACACAATGGAATATTACAGAGTCACAAAAAAGAATGAAATCCTGACATTTGCAACAGATGGAACTGATGACATTAAGTTAAATGAAATAAGCCAACCACAGAAATACAAATCTCACATGTTCTCATTGTATGTAGGAGCTAAAAATGAAAACAATCGATCTCATGGGAACAGTGTAGAGTGAGGGTTTCCAGAGGCTTGGAAGGGTAATGAGGAGGAGAGGTAGTTAAAATGGGTGTAAAAATATAGTTAGAAAGTTAGATAGCATGAACAATGTGTGATAGCACAGCAAAGTGACTATGATCAACAGTATGTTAGGGAATACTTTAAATTAACTAGAAGAGTGGAATTAGAGTGTTCCTAACACAAAGAAATGATACATGTCTGAGGTGATGAATACCTCAATTATCTTTGTCTGGTTAATTCAGATTGTATGCCTATATTAAAATATCACATATGCCTTATAAAGATATACAACTATTATGTACCCCTAATGAACATAAAACATAAAGGCTGGGTGAGGGGGCTCACACCTGTAACCCTACTGGTCTGGGAGGCTGAGGCAGGTGGATGTTTGAGCTCAGGAGTTCGAGATCAGCAAGAGTAAGACTCTGACTACAAAAAAATAAAATAAAATAAAAAAATAGAAAAAGTAGTCAGACATTGTGGTGGGTGCCTGTAGTCCCAGCTACTGGGGAGACTGAGGCAAGAGGATTGCCTGAACTCAAGAGTTTGAGGTTGCTGTGAGCTATGACAATGCCACAGCACTCTACTCAGGGCAACAGAGTGAGACTCTGTCTAAAAAAAAAAATATTAAACCTAACATGAAAAAGGAAAAAAAGTATGTAGCAAATACTACTAGTACCAGTCATTTATCACCATTTTCAAGCTTTGTATACTGCATATAATTGTGTGTGCTGGCCCTTTATATGACTGGTAGTGAAGTAGGTTTGTTGACACCAGCATCACCACAAATAGTGATAAGGAGGAAGGCTTTGCAGTACAATGTTACGATGGCTATGAGATATCACTAGGCAACAGGAAGTTTTCAGCTCCATTACAATTTTAGGAGACCATTGTACATATAGTCCATTGTCTACCAGATGCCATTATGTGGCACGTGACTGTAAAAGCAATAAGAATAATACAGTTTATATTTATCGAACAGTTTTCTTGAATTAAAGAAAAGACAGATTTCTTTTTCTTTAACATCAAGATTTTTCATCGCTAGCATAATTGAGGACTGGAATCCATTGTTGGTAATAATCCTTAAAACAATAATGTGTTGGTGAGTTGTCCAAGATAGAAGTAAGCTGATTTCAAATCCTATCTGCCCAGTTTCTATTAAAAATAGATAAGGAATGTCTTTTTCCCTAGTTCTTTGGAGTCTTTGGATTGCTTTAGATAAAGAGCATATTGTTTTTAATAAATTTTCTTCTAGACAAGAATCCCTTCACACAGTTTAATTATGGTACTTTATTGAGCATAAAGTGTGGATATTTCAGCTGTTTTCAACACTTTCATTTTAGATCTAATTAGACATAGATGCTCTATTTAAATGTACATATGCAAAAATATTTATATTTAATGAAGAAACTTAAAAATAGCCTAAATTAGGAAGCCATTTATTGTACTGATGAAGACTCCAAATGGTGGTCTGACTTGGTCTGATCACACAACCAAATGGAATGAATTTGCACCATCCATTCTCCTAACTCTGTGATATGACCTCTTGGGGCGTTGTTGGGTAGGCTTCTTCATTAGGTATCTTGAAATATCTGCATCTAATGTCATTTTCAGTATGGAAAATAGTGGTTCACTCTTTTCTTCTAGAACACTCTACCTAGTAAGAAAAGTGGAATGGAAGGATGTGGAACTCTGTTGAATATTGCTGGGAGAAAATGAAAGGCCAAAAAACAGATGTGGGAACAGTCCCTGGATGAGAAGGCCATGACAGGAACCCAACCACAACTACCCAGGAGACTAGACGAGAAGTCATACTCTTATGAATAGTACCTGCCTTGGAGTTCTTTTCTCCCCACTCCTATTAGTTTATTGGCGCAGACATCTGTCCTGGGGCCATCCTTGATATGCATAGGATATCCTTTATTTCAAAAGAAAAAGAACAAGCAGCTGTAGCAGCTCAGGATCATAGGAGCCTAGACTATAGCTGTGACTGTGATTAACCGAAAGCTATAACGTTTCATCTGATAACAGCAAACACAATTGCTTGGGGAGACACTCTTGGAGCTTCCGCTCACAGATACTGCAGAAACGTATGACCCTAAGTATGACGTGACTAACAGAGAACCCCTGTGTGCCTGAGAGAGATGAGAGATCATGGATAGGTGGTGGTCTCTCCATCCCTTTCCCTTCCCACGGGCTGCCTCCTTCCTTTCTTAACCCCCCCCTTCCTTCCCTTTGCAAACTTCCCTTTCTGTTCCTTCTTCACTTCTCTTCACTAATCGAATAGCTGTTCTGTGATACAGACTTGATTTACTATAAATATTTAGTTAAACTTGCTGTTTATTAAACCTATTCTCTTTGCTGTATTTGTCATCGTCCTAATATCCAGAAGTGAATTAGGGAGAAAAAAAATGAGACCCTTCAAAGTCATTAATTTCATGACCTACTCTGATACTGCCGTCTTGTCTCTGGAGAGCAATTCCATTATTTAAGCATATTAGTGATTTGCATTTATAGATCTCCTAAAGCCATGAGTAGAATTGAGGATCTATCATGTTTACGTAGGTCTCTGAGGATAAAAATCCATTTGAGTTACGACGTTTCAAGGCTCAGTGGTTTTTCCTGAGTACGTTTAAACATGAGGTAAACATATTTATTGCATGTACATTAGATTTTTTAAATGCTGAGCGTAACATTTTTAATTTCCTCAAGTATATTGGGTAGCATAAAACAAAGAAAACATTTGAAGGCTAGCAGACCCTTTCCTTCATGATCCAAAGGAGACCGTTGTTCAAATGTGTGATGCTAGTACATGCTTGCTAGGCCTCAGATGATTTGTGATGAATAATCTAAAGGTTCATCCTCTGTTGTCGAGCAGAAAGAACCTGCCTTTATAAGGGGTATTGTGTTGTATACAAAGTCTTTTCTTCATTCAGAGAATTTCTATCCTGTTCCAGTTTAGTGCAGCCACTTAACATTGTGTCTTGGTGTCTCTGGCATCTAAGCCCTTTCCTGTCTCAGAAGAATTCCTAATTATCTGTAGTCTAGATTGGGGCAGTGTCCACTTCCCAGTATGGAAATGCAAAGGGTTAGGATTTTTCTTTTTCCCTGACGCTGATAATACTCTTTAGAAATGACCTAGGCTCAGTTGGTTAGATGCTCCTGACTAAGGAAATAAAACAAGGACAGCTGGGTTCCTGTTGGTTAAACCCTGACGAAGGAAGTAAAACAAGGTGGGCTGGGTTCCTTCACAGAAGTGGCAGGAGCCTGGAGTGTCCAGGGATGGCAGTGTCCTGGCAGACTGCTATTGCTAAAAAAGGACTGTTGGGCTTACAGCTTCCAGAAATACATACTTAGTATTTTTTCTAAGCCTGATCATTAAATTTCCTCAATTCTCTGAGTCTTCAACAATTTTACAGTAATTTTATTTTTGGTTAATAGAGTTCTAGTGTTTGTGGTACATGGAAATACTAGCCTCAGTTCTTAACTTCCCCTTATGTCTAAACCTCTGGCTATGTGACTTGGTGGTCCTTCCCATTAGAAGTGCTGTGTTCTTCCTCCTACCTTCAGTTTGGGTTTGGCCAAAGACTTCTGCCCAACTGAATGTCAGCAGAAGTGGTACTGCGTCAGTCCTGAGCCTAGACTTTAGCATGCATAGCGTTTCTGCCTGCCTTGTTGCATTTCTTCTATTGCTGTGGCAAAGCTTTTCTCAGGGACCTCCTGCTCTCTTAGCCTGCACCCCCAGATAAGTAAACATGTAACCGACCTTAGCCCAATCTTCAGCGAGCAGCCAAGTCTGACTGCACTCAGTAGAAGCAGCACCCAGCCAAGCCTCGTCTAGATTGGTTCAGCTGAGTTCAGCTGAGTCAAAACTCTCATGCTAACCTGTGGGTTTCTGAGAAATTCAGAGTTTGTTTTGCGGCACTAAAATTTTGTGTTTGTGTGTTTTGTAGCATTACTGGAGCAATAGCTAACTGATGTTGATAATATAAAGGAACCTTGTACGTATGTGATTCTATCTGTAACTTAATGAGGGTAAATCCTACCTAGTTTTAGCAATCATGTTTTCCTGTTTTCTTGTTGACTGGTTGGAATGAGTACACAATTTAGTTTTTTCCATCAATAAGATGTGTGGGAAGGCTTGTGAGTGTGTGTATGTGTAATGTATATATTTTTAAATTTTATTTCTTGGAGCAGGGGAGGGGGCAAGATGATGGACTAGAGGCAATCTGTGCATGCCACGCTCAAGGAAATACTCAGGACTGCATTATACATGGAGCAACACAATATACACCCAGCAGTGTAAAAACAACCAAGTTAACGCTTGCAGCTCTTGTAAAACAATAGCAGCAGGCAGAAAACAAAACCGTAAAATATTATTCAACATGATGAACAGAACAGTCTCCTGCATACCAATATTAAAATTGAATGTGAACAGGCTTAATGCCCCACTTAACATAGACTGGCTAACTGGCTGGAAAACAAAACAAAACAAAACACCCAAATATATGCTGGCTCTAAGAAACACATCAAACTCACAAGGACTCACACGGACTCAGAATGAAGAAATTTTTAAAAATTTTATGGCAGACTATAATGTGAGTAGGGACAACTTTTTCATTTTATCATGACCTTTCAGATAATCGTTTTAACAGAGAGGATAGACCTAGCGGGAAATCTATTGTTCATTCATTTTTTTACTAAATATTTCTCTTGGAAATGATATTAATCTGAAATATGCACATAAAATTGTTTTCGTTTCCCTCATTATTTGTTATTTTCATTACATCAATGTTGCTCAAAGCACTAACATTTTGCTTTTCTTCTCTCTTTTTTTGCTATAAAAAGATATGGAAATGAACTAACTTATAAGCATATAAAAAGATCAACATTTAAATGGAAAAATATATGAAAGTTCAGCCTTAACTGTGCTTTAACTCAATTTATTACTCAAGTAATAAACTGTACTTATCCGTACTTAAGCCTGAAAGATTAGGAAGCTGATAGAGACATTTTCTTTTCTTTTTTCTTTTTTTTTTTATTATTTTATTTATTATTTATTTATTGTTAAATCATAACTGTGTACATTGATGCATTTATGGTTTTCAGTGTACTGATTTGATTTACAATGTGAAATGCTTACATTGAACTAAGTAACACATCCATCACAATTAGACTCTTTTCTTAGTAGTTTTGAAATGTACCACTGCATCATGCACATTACGTGAGGTTCCCCTAAAGACCCTCTCTCCTCCTATCTCCCCACTCCCTTCCCTTTTCTCTCTCCTCTTCCCTTCTACTTTCTGGACTATAGTTATGTTTTACCATTCGTATGAATGTGTAGATGATTATATATTGATTTCATGGTAGTATTGAGTACATTGGATACTTTTTTTTCCATTCTTGAGATACTTTACTAAGAAGAATATGTTCCATGGGTGGCGCCTGTGGCTCAAGAGTAGGGCACCAGTCCCATATGCCGGAGGTGGCAAGTTCAAACCCAGCCCCAGCCAAAAACCACAAAAAAAAAAAAAAGAAGAATATGTTCCAGCTCCATCCAGGTAAACATAAAAGATGTGAAGTCTGATAGAGACATTTTAAAATTATGATTTTAGCATAGATTTCTGGGCTTTTTTTATATCAAGGACAAGGATGACGAAATAAAGAAAAACTGTTAGTGAGATTGGATTCATACCAAATACACTCACATTCAGACTTAAAATTATATGCAATGCAGATTTCATGCTAATTAAAATTATTGTATACAGAAAACATGTCCTGATATTATATCTCTCATATTTTAGTACACGCACACATAATATATTTTGAGTACACGATCATGATGTTGTCAAGTTTTTATGCACAAAGGAAACCTTCTCTATTATCTAAAATGACAAATACCCAGTAGTCATCCCTGTGTCTTCCCCTAGTAAAAGCAGTGTCTGTTCCATGACTTGGTAATCAGTATTCAGTGACTTAGGACTTCTTGGTCCTTGTTGAGGTCCACAGCAAATGCAAACCCCATATTTTCTAGAATAAATTATGAGGAGCCTGCTGATATACTACACAATAAATAAGAAAACCAAATTAGAGTTTAAAAAGGGCCTATGTCAGTGTTGAAATGGTTTTCCCTTCATTCTTCTGGGAGCCCCATTGTAATCTTCAAGCTGGAATTGTTCAGCTTGTTTTCTCTTGGAATTTGAATGGGAAAGTAGAGTGAACCAGGCTTTAAATTAAAAAGCAGAGTACTCTGGGGATGGAGGTCTGGTACTATTCATGGGGAGTTGATTTTATTCACTCCTTTGTCCCTTCTTGGATAAATTTGGCTGGAGGGCATACCTCAAGTCTCCATTCTATAAACAGAATACAATTACTCATTGACAGAACTTTGTTAATGCCTATAAACACTTTTAAAAACATACTGAAGTAATTACATGAAACTTTGAAGTATGATTCTTTACCTTAAGATCTGTGTTGATTCTTGGATGGTCTGGCTTGTTATCAGTACCCATTTATTTTGAAAAAGAACAATGTTTTAAAAGCTAGTGTTATGGAAAGAATTGTGTTCAAAAATCAAGTTTCAGTCTTTCTTGTTCCGAAAACAGTGGGAATTCTTGGCAAACTGGGTTCATGACTAAAAGCTGCCTACAGGGAGGGTAGTTTGAAATTGGCATGAATAACATATTAGTAGCCCCCCCAATAAATTGGGAATTAACCCTGGCTGAATTTCCACACAGATGAAAAGTTCAGTTATTTTTACCATAAGTTAAAAGTAAACAGACCTAAAAGTCATTTATACTGTCTTTGAGGGGGGTGTAAGTTGTAGCCCAATGGGTTATAATAACTGAATTGTTCTTGAGGCAGTGAGGAGTGAGAAAATTTATTTGCAATCTAGTTCAGTTACATCAGGCAAAAATGACTTCATCATTATGAGGCTTATTTTTTCCAGAGGGGCATTTTCTATCACAAATTGTTAATATTAAATGAGTTAAATACAAAAAGTTGTTAGTACTTTCAGTGGCCCCTAGGAAGAATTAAAATAGTAGGTATATCTATTACCCTAAATAATAACTGAGTGAATTAGTATGAACCATTAAATGCACTTGTTAATTTCAGAGCATTTTGTTTTTAAAATATTTCATTACTCTTTTTACCTTGGCCCTGTTGTCTTCTTTTACCACTTTCCTTAAAAACTGTCTCTACTTTGCTTGACTTTTTCTGATCCTTTTGCTAACTGCTTACTTAATTATTCCAATTATTGATCACTAGGACAAAAGCTTATAAAAGTTAAGACTCTTATATATGCTGTGCTGCCGGTGACTCCCTGTTTTCATCAAATGATGGTGAGTAGGCTGGTAAGGTCGTTGATGGTTGTAAGAAAAAGGCTCAGGTAGGATGATCATATGACCAAAGCACATGCCTCTTCATTCTACTACTTGTGAAGATCACTCACCAGGCTCCATCCCTGCAGATTCTGATTAAATGGATCTGGTGGGGCCTGTTCTCCATAGGTGCTAAAAGCTCTCTAGGTTCCAATATGCGAGCAAGGTGGAGACTCACTGGGCCTGGGTTTCTGCAGAGCCCTTTTTAGGAGGGTTGAAATCTTTGTGAATCTATACATTTCCCATAAGGGGCACTTGGGAGTTTACCTTGCTTCTTTTTTAGGTTGCTTTAGCTCTACCCTCCACAGCAGGGATTTCAAATTCAACTGTGACTTTTAAGGACATTTTATTCTTTTACTGTCTACATTATAGCTCTATATGAGAAGGGCTCCTGCTTCAAATGTGAGAGTTAATTGGACTCACTTGCTATTATTGAGCTTATTGTCCAAATTTAGACAAGCAGTGTAAGTGGACCCCAGTCAGTGTGGGCACTAGTTTGGATTCCTTTCTCTGTCTTTGTAATGCTGACTATGTGAAATTATTTTAGAAGTACCAGTTAGTGATAGCTACATCAAGCATAGGTAACGCCACATTTGGTAACTGTTAAATCCACAGATGAAGAGAATATGGGAGGCCCATGTTCCATCTTCCCGATGGGCTTATATTGGTCCATCTTTGCCCTTACATTTGGTTCAGGTACCAGGGCTCTTCTTTCCATGCTGGCTATTTGAGAGGGGCCCTTCTTTAAAGATGAGCTTGAACGCTTCCTCCTCTATGAACCATTCCACTTCCGTCTGTCCCAGCCGCCATGATCCCATTTCCTCTGCATTCCTGGACCCACCTGCCCCAGGAGCCACAGTGACTCAGGGCTGTGTTTATATTTTTTGTGTCTGTGTCTGGTCTTCATAACTTGATTTATACTATTTCAGGTTTAGAAAAAGCCTGTCGACTTCATGAATAAGGTCCTATATGTGTATTACTCAATGAATTTGTAGTGGTAGTGAAGTAGAATTTACCTTTGAGAAAAAAGGCCGGATGTGGGCTGCATTGATCACCACAGAGAAGGACTGGATAGAATTTAGATTGCTGGAGGAGAGACTTTTCTATGAAGTGTTATTTGTATTTGTTCAGGCTTGAGTAATTTGTGTGCATGTTTATGATCATTTGCACATATATACGTACTTACAGAGCCAACTGCGTTCCTAGACATTCTCAGTACATAACTTCAGACTTATCCCTGATAATTGCCAATGTTTCAATTTCCATTCTTCAAGATAAGGACAAAACATATAGCTTAGAAACTTCTAAATGTGAGTAAAGGAATGCACACGTTCTTATCATCCGTGATCTCTCAACTGGAGGTAATTCTAAAGACCGTTCATTATTGTTTTTCAATAACATGGTTGGGAAGAAAGAATACTAAGGTTATCTTATAACCCTACCACTCGCTATTTAAAAAATTGTAGCCTAACTTTCTTTTCCTATGTGTATTTTGAGCTAGCTCTCGGTAATCTTGTATTGGCATAGAGTGCCAGTAATCTTATTTACTTAAAAAGTCTATTTTAGTATTGCAAATGAAATTAAAAACTTTTAAAATTAACTGCTTATCAGAGATGCAATTGGAGCCCTTACCAGCAGTCCCTGGCTCTGACTGCTATCTTGACTACATGACTGGAACATGAAGATATCAGAGGAGGGCCAATAAAATCATCCACTAATCAGATTTCGATTATTTTGACACTGATGTCAGACAGTGACATAGTTACAAAGTCATCTCTTTTGGCCCATTTGATTTGGGAGGAATAGATTTTTCTATCAAGAAGACATTTATTTATATAAAATTTAAAGCTTAATTTCAAGTTGAATGCTTTTAAGAAGACCCCCCTTTTCCCCTTCTGATGACTACTTGAGTTTCTTTACAATGACATGTATGACTTCTATTTGGCCTTACTTCTTTTTTTTTTTTCAGTTTCTGGTCAGGGCTGGGTTTGAACCCGCCACCTCTCCTTCGAGCCACAGATACTGCCCTGGCCTTACTTCTAAATCTCTCTGTTCTTTTGTATTCAACATTAGCTGACTCCTATGTAAATTCAGTGTACCCAATTACTTTTCATAATGAAACTCATGTAAATTGAACTAGAGCAGAAGTTTTATTAATGAGAGTGATCTATTATTAAGGCCGCTTCGATCATCCTTTCTGAATAGTGAGTCACAAATCATATAAAGGGCCTTGTCAGCAGGCTTGATGAGGAAAATGAAACTTGGAAAATTTATACTTCTCAATTTTTTTTTTGGCAAGGCAGAGTTATTTATTTACAATCCTATTCTAATTTTTCATAATTTCTACTGGAAAAATTTGGATATTCCCAAGGCATATCAGTCATATACAATGAACAATTTATTCATGTGCTGTAACCATGTGCTATAATGCTGATGTCTTTTGGATTCCATGGATAGTGGATTTTCCAGATACTCCTGCTTTCTTATCTTCTGTTATTTTTCCTATGAATGTACTTATGAATGTCATGCATGTATCTGAATTTTGAGTGCACAAGACACATCAATGTGTTACTACCCAGCTCACTTTTTTCTATTCAAATGGTAGAATTATTAATTAGGGTTTCACAAGAAATAGGATAAGCAACAAGATGATACAGTTTTTGAGTAAGAAATCCTCCTAAATGCTCCTCAACCTATATTAACTACTTACTCTGTCTACTTTATAATCACCATTTTTTGCATGTGTATCTCAGCCTTCATCAGTGATCTTATTTATTTATTTATTTATTTTTTTGCTTTCTTCTTTTTTTTTTTTTGAGACAGAGTCTCATTTTGTCACTCTCGGTAGAGTGCTGTGGCATCACATCTCACAGCAACCTCCAACTCCTGGGCTTAAGCGATTCTCTTGCTTCAACCTCTGAAGTAGGTGGGACTACAGGCACCTGCCACAACGCCCAGCTATTGTTGTTGCCACTGCTGTTTTAACTGACCGGGGCCGGGTTCAAACCAGCCACCCTTGGTATATGGGTCTGGTGCCCTACCCACTGAGCCACAGGCGCTGCCCTCTTTTTTTTTTTTTTTTTTTTTGAGACAGAGTCTCACTTTGTCACCCTGGGTAGAGTGCTGTGGTGTCACAGCTCACAGCAGCCTCAAACTCTTGGGCTCAAGCAATTCTCTTGCCTCAGCCTCCCAAGTAGCTGAGACTACAGGTGCCCGCCATGATGCCTAGCTATTTTTAGAAATAGGGGTCTTGCTCTTGTTCAGGCTGATCTTGATCTTGTGAACTCAGGGCAATCTGCCTGCCTTGGCCTCTCAGAGTGCTAGGATTATAGGCGTGAGCCACTGTGCCCTGCCTAATTTATGTGTTTGTTTTGAAATCATTTCCCTATGTTTTCTTGTGTTCCTATTTAAAATAATTTTAAAGTTTAAAGCATATTTTGGGAAAGATGAAAGAAGCAGAAGGAATTGAAAGACACTCAGGGATGCATCAGTTAGTCAACATTATATAAAGAGAACATTGTACAAGGCACTGGTATGCAGAGAGAAGTAGAGGATGATTAGAGTAAAACCTAAGGGCCTTTTTGCGTCTGCGGGTTGAAGTTTATATTTTGTACCATGGAAAGAGACATAATTGTGACAGCCATAGAGGGGGAGGAGGCAAGGTTAACACTGTGTTTTGGTCAGAGAGGAAGGTGGTTGAAGAGTGTATGGTGCTCCCTGGCACACCAGATACAAGTATTTCTATTTGCAGGTGACAGAAAATCAATTCAAACTGAGTTAATTAAAAAAAGAAAAAAAAAAAAAGAAACTTGTTGACTTATAAACTGGCTTAATTTAAAAAAAATTATTGGTGTACCTAAATGAAAATCCAGAGACAGCATCTCTGAACCCAGGCGTGTAATTCTATTAGAAATGCCTCTTTTTTTACCTCTTGGTTCTGCTTTCCTGGGTTGGTTTTGTCCCCAGATGAGCTCTCCTCAGAAGCTTCTGAGCTATATCCTTCCTTTTTAGCAATCCTAATGGAAAGAGAACCCCTTTTCTAAGAATTCCTTGATTCATTAGTCCTTTGTGTGCTAAATGTTGTTGTCAGGGGATGCTGTGACCTCACTGAACAGGCCGGAGTCATGTGCCCTGTTGTTTGAGTTCAGGATGGAGTTGGCCCCACTCATTCAGACCACAACGACTGAGGGAGTGGGAAATGGGGTTCATCAAGAGACAATTTGGAACTAATAACACATGAGAGGGGTATGGATGCAATAGGCAAACAAAACTGGAAAGCAAATTAAGAGGTCTTTTGCATATGGTTACAAATAATATCAGCATGGAGAATGGTCTTCAAGGGAGTAAGGGCTTCAGGGAAGATATAAAACAGGCATTCGTGTCTTTATAGGAGAATCAAATAAAAATTATTCAGGAAGTGATAATTCTAATACTCAGTTGGTGGTTATTAAGAGAATGAATAGCTAAATCAAAGAACATATTTTCATGCAGATGTTCCAAATAATTAGAGAAACACGTAGGAAGATTGATCAAACTAAAGGATTTTCAAAGTTTTTGAGGGGAAACCTTTTAAGTCCAAATTATTCATTCTTAGCAAGAGTGGGTGTATTTGTGGAAACAGAAACATCCTTGCAAAACAACATTTGTTTTTCAGTCTCTACTTCAATTCTGTGCCAATCAGTAAAATTTTGATACAGTCACAAGTGGCTTCATTTTGATAACAAAACATTGCATGTTTATCTAAAATAATTTAATTTGTGATGGAGAGAAAAAAATCATTTTTAACACATCTCATTAACTTGACCGAGAGACACAAACTTGTCACTCGTAAAGGGATTGATTTGGCTACCATTTCAAAGTTAAACATTGTTTCTTTTTACTCTTGCTTTATTTTCTAAATGGTAAAACTAAAATTTTGTAGGAAGGTACAGAAGGATCTACAATGCACAACTTTTAGATTTTTGATATTCTTTGTTTAATTTTAGAAATAATTTTGCCTGAAAATTTAATATAGATGTCAGAAAATTTAATGCAACTGAATCCCAGTTCAGAAACTATTTACTGAAGGCAGGTGCTGTGAAGGGTAAAACACTTAGAACCTTTGCGACTTCTAAGTGTTTTTTAATTTAGCATGGAAACAATTTCTATAATTTATAATCGTGTACACACATAATTGTAATAATTGATAATCACATATATACATGATTATAATGCATCGTAAGTTCCTTAAGAGTGACATAGGTCAAATATGAGAGGTTTCAGAGGGAGAGGAGATTATCTGGTTGGGGAAAAGAAAGAAAGGAAAGTCTTGTGAGGGGAGTGGCCTAAAAGTTGGGATTTTTGTTTTTTTTTTGATTATTTGGCAAAAGTTTTTTTTTTTTTCTATTAGAGTAAATAATGGATATAAATAATGGATTGTATTCTAAGGACAAGATGGAGACCATGAAAAAAAGAGTTGGGAAACAAGGCTGGAGGGGGAGATCAAAGACACATGAGATGATGGACAATGATGCACAATCTAGATTCTAGAAGGTTTGGTGAACAATTTCATTGGGGGAGTTGTAGGAAAAGGCAGTAAAAAAGGCATGAGGTTCTGAGTGCAGTGGAATGGGAGATGGCTGATGCCATCCACAGAAACAGGAAAGTCAAGAGGAGTTATTAATTCCTGTGAGAGGGCGACGGTATGATAATTTTGGGATAAATTAAATTTTAGTGGTTGGGATATACCAACTTATATTTAGGGTAGAGAATAACTTTTGCATTATTCTGCTTAGATATGATGATTGAAGCTTTGAGAAAAATGGATACAATTATAAAATGAGGGGGCCTGCACCTGTGGCTCAGTGGGTAGGGTGTTGGTCCCATACATCGAGGGTGGTGGGTTTGAACCCGGCCCCGACCAGCTAAAACGGCAATGAGAATTGCAACAACAAAAAAATAGCTGGGCATTGTGGCGGGCGCCTGTAGTCGCAGCTACTCAGGAGGCTGAGGCAAGAGAATCGCTTAAGCCCAAGAGTTGGAGGTTGCTGTGAGCTGAGACACCACAGCACTCTACTGAGGGTGACAAAGTGAGACTGTGTCTCAAAAAAAAAAAATTGAGGATACAGACTTGGAGACTTGCAGGAGAGAAGGATGAGGTGGCAGCCTGTAAATTAGTGGAGTTTGATTTTCCTGTAATTTGTCTCTGACCTTGTTACCCATCATTTCTATATGTGTTTTCTGCCAGAACTCACTACTGTTTTCTCCCTGCTCTTCATTGGCTTCTGTTTGTGTCAGAGGAGGTTCCTTGTTGAGTTAGAGTTGTCGTGTCAGAATCAGGTTATGTTGGCAGTCAGATTATTGGTGACTTGCTTTATCTTTTGGCTTGTGTTTTGGAATTTTTATCCACCGTGATGTCAAATACATATCATACCTTCTTAACCTGTAATTTGAAGTATTAGTCAGGAAACCTTAGGAAGCTGGTGGCACATTCAAAGGTGTAAGTGAAAAAAAAGCAAAAGTTTAATCAAGGGCTGATTTCTAATGGGATCAGTAGAGTTAAGGGAATTGACAAAGAATGGTGAAGCAGGAGGCCACTGCTGCGCTTGGACCTGAAGGGGGAAAGGTAGTTGGGGGAGATGAGGAGAGTGTTAACTGCGGGACAGGACCTACATGACGGGTTGCCCTGGGCTTCTCCTGAGCAAGAAGTCAATTCCCTGGCTTCCTCCTTTTCTCACTCTTCATCTCCGGCTGGCACCAGCATTTTTCAAACCAATATGGAATCCAGAGGGTGAGAGAGCCCAGGTAGTGTTTCCCCCGTAGAGGTCAGCTCTGAGGAGGAGGAAAGCAGGCGACATGTCCCTTTGCTCTTGTCTGGACTGCTGAAACAATAGCTTCTTGCCTTTTATGATCTGCAATAGATAGGAATGGGTGTTTCAAAAGACTTATCAAAGCTTCTTCCTCTTTCGTTTTCCTTTTGCTTTTCCTGCTACCTCTTAAGCTGTGGAGTGTTAAAAGAATTGGAAGGGAAAAAAGCAGAAGGCAAAAAGCCAGGAAGAGTTGCGTAGAATGGGAGACTTCTTTTTATGTCTGTGCACAAAAAACCTGAAAGTACATATCATTAAGAATTTGGCTACTAAATATGATTAAGAATTTGGCTCTGAACTAGTCGATTAACACTTATGGGCACATATGGAAGTAAAACTCCATGGAAATCTAGTGGGGGGAGCAGGGGTAGGGTAAACTCACACCTAACAGGTGCAATGTACATATTCTGGGTGAGGGGTACACTGATAACATCAGCTGAAAGTGTACGAAAGCCAAGTGTGTACAAAAGCCAAGCATGTAAATTAAAATAAAAAATAAATAACATTTAATTTTTTTTGCAGTAGCCTTTTAATGCCTATTATGCCAGGAATTCATAGGGAATGAGTTCCAGGAGCTCAGGCTCCTTTCTGTTGGTTCTCACAGAGGGCTTCTCTGGGTGGAGCGGGCTGGCGCTTCAGTTAAACCCTGGGACCTTTCGCTTTGGCTTCCTTCTTTTTCCCATTATTTTCCTTCACCCATTTTAGGAAGCTGTCTCAGCTCTCAGAGTGCTTAATATGCTCAAGTGAACATTGATCCTCTTGGCAAGAATCTTGCCCTTAACTTGTTTGTTTACAACAATGCCAACAGCATGCTGAGTAGCACTGTAGACTCTTCCAGTTTTGCCACGGTCACATCTGTGTGGCATGACTTTCTGAACAGTACCCATTCCCTTGACGTCTACAATATCACCTTTCTTGTAAATTCACATGTATGTGGTCAAAGGACCAACCCCATGTTTTCCAAAAGGCCCAGAGAACCTGTATGAGGTGCCTCTCCTCTTTCCCTTTGTGTTGGTCATTTTGGTGAATTACTGGAAGATGATGTCTCTGGCCGAAAGTAAAATTTAATTTTAAAAGTTAAAAGAAAAAAAAGAATTTGGCTCCAGAGTTCTCTATTCTTCAGGCTGACTGTGGGACGCTTCTTTAAACCCACTGCTAAGCAGCACACCTTCGCTGTGACAGGTGCTCTTGGTGCTTACCCAACATCATTCTCACACTTCTTTCTTGCTGACACACTCTCTCTTTATTTATTTATTAAATAATAATAATTAAATAAATTACATTTTTAAACATAATTTTAAACATGCCATAAATAACAATTTAAAACATTAAATAAATACATAATTAAATAAAATACATTTTATTTATTTATTTTTTATTTTAGAGTAATTTACATGCTTGGTATCTGTACTTTCAGCTGATGTTCTGGTAGTGGTGGCCAAGGGCTTTGGGAAAGCTTGGCCCTTTCCAGCCACAGGAGTAAATTTTGATTAGTTTAATGAACTAATCAAGGTGTAGCAGGATGCCAAACACTGTTTTTTCCCATGAGTTTCATAATACTAACTCAAGTTCCAAAGCTGAGGTCAAAGTGAATTTAGGGAAGTATATTCTAAAGAGATGTTGTAGATCATTATGTGAGGAATTTCAAATGATTGCTTCTAAAAACAGATCTGGTGGCTGTTAGTCCATCACCCACTTTGAGAGTACATAACAAGAAGTACAGAGACTCTCTCAGAGAGATTTTACTGGAGAGAGTTACTGGAGTCCTGTGCATCTGCTCACCTCAAGTAGAACAAGTAGGCAACTTGAGCAAACCACTCATAGGGTATGGGTATGTTTTCTAGGAGTGGGGGTGGAGAAACAGAAGTCTGTGAGGACCTGGTACAGCCAAGGGATCAATGGAAAATTCATAGCTCCTAGGAGAACCTAACATGGTCCCCTTGGTTTAGGAAGCCAGGAACTTCCTAAGATTAGCATCTCATTGGAAGCACCCAGTAAAGTGAATAGAGAGAGTTTCCAAGGATACAAATTGTTTCCTGCTGATCTCTCTTTATCTATCTATCTATCTATCATCTATCTACCATCTATCTATCATATCTATTTATCTATCTTATATTACTTTGATGACATCATTGAATATGGTAGTGGGAGATACTATAAGTATACTTGATTTAGTATTTTGGAAATATATTTATAAGGTATCTAATGCAAAAAACATAAAGAAAATTCTGATAGCCCTGTGTATAAAAAAACTTAAAATTCAGCAGGTTGATATTAATTAAAAACCTGAAAAAAATTACAACATAGAAAAACTAAAGGATTAACATCTAATAAATCTCCCCCCAAATGTTCAAAAGACAGGCAAAGTTGATGTATAAAAGAAGAAATATACAAATATATGCAAATATATTTAAACTTGGGAGTAGATATTTCCCTACACTGCTGGGCAAAACTGATTTAGCAATAGGTGTCAAAATATGTACTCTTTAATACATTATACTAAGTAATCACATGTTGTTTAAAACAATGACTAGGGATAGGTGTGGTGGCTCATGCCTGTAAACCTGGTGGAGGCTGAGGTGGGTGGATTGCTTGAGCTCAGGAGTTCAGCTTGAGACCAGCCTCAGCAAAAGCGAGACCTCATCTCTAAAACTAGCCAGGCATTCTGGCATGCACCTGTA
This sequence comes from Nycticebus coucang, assembly GCF_027406575.1. Taxonomy (NCBI): domain Eukaryota; kingdom Metazoa; phylum Chordata; class Mammalia; order Primates; family Lorisidae; genus Nycticebus; species Nycticebus coucang. The sequence goes on from NC_069796.1 coordinate 18,735,182, forward strand.
GTTCCAGCTACTTGGGAGGCTGAGGTAAAAGGATCACTTGAGCCCAAGATTTTGAGGTTGCTGTGAGCTATGAGGCCACAGCACTCTACTTAGAGTGAAAGTGAGACTCCATTTCAAAAAAAAAAAATTAAAACAATGATTAGAGATATATGCAGAGATATCTGTAAAAGAATGTTCATAATAGTGTTATGTATATTGATAAAAACTTAAAACAACTTGTATCTCCTCAAAAAATGAAAAATGAGAAAAATCTATATACTTACAAGGTGAAATAACAGGGTATCCCAAAGGTTGCCATGCATAGGAACATTAACAAACTCATATTATGTTTTATATTACATTTTATACTTTTTATTTTTATATATCAACACATAGAGAAATATTTTATAAATATTTGTAAAATTTTTAAATAATATTTGGTAAATAAGGGCATGTTTAGCTACAATTTTCCATTTTCCCTATGTATGTGTGTGTGCACGGTGACCTTAGAGACATACTACTGTGTCGCTATTAACGATCTTATTTTAACTACCCAGGAATACTGTTGTGATATGAGGTTGTTAAAAAAAAAGGACACATACAGGACACATAAGAGAAAAAAGTCATAAACTGGACTATATAAACATCAAACATTATGCTTATTCTCATTAAAATAAAAAACTGTTAGCAGAATAAAAAAAGTCAGTCACAGACTGGGAGAAAATATCAGCTATGCACATATCTGACAATTTTTACAACTTCATATGAAAAGAAACTAGCCCAATAAAAAATGGGCAAAGGACTCAGACATTTCTTACAGAAAATACAAGAATAAATAATAAACACTTAAAAGGGGGTTTATATCAGTGATTATCAGAGAAGTGCAAATTATAGCCATAGTAAGATACTATTACACACCCACTGGACTGGCTACAATTTAAAAAAAAGACTAAAGATACCAATAGTTGGCAAAAATATGGAACCAGTGGATCTCTCAAATACTGCTGGGGAATGTAAAATTATACAACTTTTTTGGAAATCTATTTGGAGTGATGGAATTATTCTCTTGCTTGAAGTGGAGATTATACAGGCTTATAAAATTGTGAAAATTCATTGAGCTGTACACTTATGATAAAGTGCAGTTTGTAAATTATAACTCAGTTTTTTTTTTTGTTTTTTTTTTTTTGTGGTTTTTGACCGGGGCTGGGTTTGAACCCGCCACCTCCGGCATATGGGACCGGCGCCCTACTCCTTGAGCCACAGGCGCCACCCAACTCAGTTTTTTTTTAATTAAATCATAGCTGTGTACATTTATACAACCATGGGGAACCATACACTGGTTTTATATACAATTTGACATATTTTCATCACACTGGTTAACATAGCCTTCCTGGCATTTTCTTAGTTATTGTGTTAAGACATTTATATTCTACATTTAGTAAGTTTCACATGTACCCTTGTAAGATGCACCGTAGATGTGTTCCCACCAATTACCTTCTCTTCACCCATCCTCTCCCCTCCCCTCTAATTCAGTTTTTTAAAAAGGACATGAAACTGTACCATCTGGATAGGTGAGATCAATGGGTAAGAAATGCTCACATTTTCCTAAGATTGATGTGCTTTATCTACAGTGGAGATGGAAGTATAGACTGATGATTCCTTTTTTTTTTTTTAACCAATGATTTTCTGCCCCAGTGATTATCCAAGTCATCTAATTTTTCCAGCTGTAATTGTTTTTTTTTTTTTTTTTTTTTATAGAGACGGAGTCTCACTTTATTGCCCTCTGTAGAGTGCTGTAGCATCACAGCTCACAGCAACCTCCAACTCCCGGGTTTAGGTGATTCTCTTGCCTCACCCTCCTGAGTAGCTGGGATTACAGGCACCTGCCACAACACCTGGCTATTTTTTGTTGCAGTTTGGCCGGGGCCGGGTTCGAACCCACCACCCTCGGAATATGGGGCCTGTGCCCCACCCGCTGAACCACAGGTGCCGCCCTTCTCACTCTAATTGTATGCTCACTCAGAACATTGGTTTATTTCTCTGTTCTTGTGCAGTATCATACAGTTTTGGTTACTATGTCTTTGTAGTATAGCTTAAGGTCTGGTAAAGTGATGCCTCTTGAATTGTCCTTTTGGCTTAAGGTGCTTTGGCTATTTAGGCTTTTTTTCTGGTCCTATACAAAGTATAGAATTATTTTTTCTAGATCTGCAAAAAATGATGTTGGTATTTTAATAGGGATTGCGTCAAATCTGCAGATCACTTTGGGTAGTACATACATTGTAACAATGTTGATTTTGTCAATCCATGGGCATGATGTATTTTTCCATTTGTTTATATCCTCTGTGGAATCCTTCCTCAATGACTTGTAGTTTTCTCTGTAGAGGTCTTTCATCTCCTTGGTTAAATATATTACTAGATATTTTATTTTCTTTATTGTTATTATGAAAGTTATGGAGTCTTTAAAATAAATGTTTTAATTGTGGTGTATGCATGATACCTTATTATCTTCAATCTCTAAGGCCTGACATATGTTGGGATCAGGCCCATCTTAGCTGTGATGCTAAATTTAAATTCAGGCACATTCCAGAGCAGACAGGGGGCTGTAGGGGGGAAGAGCTGCCTCCCAATTTGAGCTTTATCATATTTTGACATTAAGTGCTCTTTTCTGTCATAATGGGTTAAAGGTATAACATTTCTGTTGTTTCCTGATGTTGTCACTCTAACTGGTGCTCACTGCAGCCATAGAAATAAAGGAGATGCTGTTAAAATGGTGATGATTAATGGAAAAATGGGAACATAATTTTGATTGGGAAAATGAGAGGAGGGGAAGCAGTAACAGAGGGCAGAGGGGACCCTCTTTTTCATGTATTTTCCGAAGTATAACATAAAAAAATTGTCTTAAGAAGATTAAAAAGAAAAGTTAGCTTATTATTGTTTCAGATAACCTGGTAATTTGCCATTAAATGAACAGAAAGTAATAACAGTATAAACATCAATATGTTTGGAGAAAATTGCTTTGTGCAGATAGAAAATTCTGTAATTTATCCCAAACTGCATTGACCAGATTCATAGCACGATGTAATCCAGGTCTATTATGTACCATTCTGTGCAACTAATCTTGCGAGATGAGTCTTTTCCTTTTAAGATGAATCATGTAGTTCAGACACTATTTTATTCTTAGAGTTCACAGATTATATGTACAAAGTTTAAAATATTTACAAATACACATAAATGTAGTTCCTGTATTATGAAGAAAAAGGATTTTTTTATTAATAGAAGAATAAAACGAACATAAATACATTCAGAAAAGGAATCAGACAATTGCTACATTTGTACTAACCTGGATGGAGGTGGACTACATTGTGTTTAGTGAAGCATCACAGGAATGGAGAAGTATGAATCCTATGTATTCAATTTTGACATGAAGACAATTGATGACAATTAATGACATGGTGGGGCATGGGGGAAGGGGAGAGCAGACAGAGAAGGAGGGAAGGGGTGAGGGAAAAAGCATTTTAATAGACTTTTAAAGATGCTCAATGGGAGACCATTTAAATATACCAGACAGGGACAGAAGCCAATCTGAGTGAAAATGTATTTATTTTATGACTATTTTATGAAAATAGGTTTTCATATGTAAAAACTGTAATTTATATAATCATATGTAGTACACTCATAAATAAACAATAATATGAATCCATACCTCTATAATTGATCACCTCCTTAAATTGACCTAATTTTCACAGATGCTCTATGGGAAACCTTTTAAATATGCCAGATGGGGACAGAAGTTAATCTGAGTCAAAAATATATCTTATGTATAGGTTTTGATAATTTATATTTATATAAAAATTTATATGCCAGATGGGGACAGAAGTTAATCTGAGTCAAAAATATATGTATAGGTAAATAAATACAAATATATAAAAATTTATATTTTTATAATTATCAAATCCTATTTGGTTAAATTAGGTTTAAATATAATTAAACCAAATTATATAAATTACATAAATTATTATATAAATTATAGGTTTTGATATATATACAAATTACATTATATAATTTAAATATAATTATATAAATATATAAATAATATAAATACATATAATATATAAATTACATTATATAATTTAAATATAATTATATAATTACATTATATAATTTATATTATATAAATTTCATTCATATAATTTATATTATATAAATTACATTCATATAATTTATATTATATAAATTACATTCATATAATTTATATTATATAAATTACATTCATATAATTTAAATATTATCAAAACCTATAATTTATATAATCGTATATAGTCCACTCATAAATAAACAATGATATAAATACATACCTCCTTAGCTGACCACCTCCTTACATTGACCTAATTTTCACAGACTGGGTAAGCACCATATGTGCATATCAGTACAGTAGGCCTAGTTCCTTATGTTGACCACCTCAATATATTGCCCAGTTGGTTACTGTCCCTTAGGTGGTAAACTTACAGAGGTTCTACCTTCAAAGCAATTTTGGAACTCTTTGTCTGAATGGCCATCTGAGCCATCGTTGTATGAGGTCTGACAATTAAATTCACAATTCACCCTAGAAAAAGTGCTTTGAAGGGTCAACTGGGTACTGGCTTCAGTATATGGCTTCCCAAGGGGAGTATGTTGAAAGTGACCATAGTGATATTCAGCAATGAGGCATGTATGCAGCATTTTTTCCAAGATGAGTTCATGAACTTAATTGACTTTATAATATTTATATATATATGAATTCATATTATAAAAAAGATATTTCTACATTTCACAGAAAATTTGTGAAATGTTGAATGACTAGGGGAAAAAACACCTTAAACATCTTAAATTCAATATTTAGAGATAAGTATTCCTAATATTTTAGTACATTTTCTCTATTTTTTATGAATAAAATTTCATTAAATATTGGAAATCATGTCATATATAGTTAAAATTATATTTCAGAAATGCTTTTATTTTTATATTTGCCCTTTGAATTTTGAATGCTTTAATTTTTTAATTTGCCCTTTGAATTTTGAATTTTAAGTGTTGCTTTGATACATAACATCTTGGATTTTGATACAATCAGACTATTAAAAAAATAGATACTTGCATGCAATTGTACTGATTTTGCTCCTTTACTTTTGATCTTTTCTGATTTTTATGTTTCTCGCTGTTTCTGTTTTTCGTACCCCTTGGCTTTTTGCAAACATTTTTGTTTGCTCTGTTACTATTCTAGTGATCTGACATATTCATTCCATTTCTATATAATACTGGTTACTTTTTCATTTGTAAAATTATACACATAAATCTACAGTTACCGCTACAAGAATGAAATACCTATTAAATAACTCTTCGCTACTGTGTGCCTGTAATAAGCTGAGAAACTCTCTTTGCTCATTTCTCCTTATCTCACCTTCCAGTTTTTGTGGATATTGCCAAGAACTGTGAAGAACTTGGGATTTGTAAACTAATTGGCTAGTCTGTTACTGGCAGAAGACATAAGATTCCTAGGTTGGAGAAAAGGACTTAATTGTTCATGGCATAGGAAGCAGCTGGAATATCACGTTGCATTGGTTCCTCTTGCCCTCCAAGTCCCTTGAGGACAGCCTGGAGGAGCACAGGTGGCTGCTGTGAATACCTGGATTTGCATCACAGCCAAGGAAAACAGGGCTCTGGGAATTCACCCCTTTTACAGGGAGTGGTAAGCTCCCTAAAAATGTAACTCTCAGTAGTTACCTGGGTACAGAGTAGTCATGGATATTAGATCAACATTACTTTCAACAGAATGTTCCAAAATGATTGCTGCATTTTTGTAATAGTAATTATTTATCTTCTATGTGCGTACTATGACATGGGCATTCTTGGATTTTGAAATTTTGAATTACTTTCACTTTGGTGTGGTAAGCCTTTGGGTTATTTTTAATAAAGGGGAAGTGGGCATTTTCCACAAACAAGGGTGAAAAACAACATACGTCATGAGTGAAATATTTGACTCTTGCATACAGAAGTCTCATGTTACTATCTTTCCCTTCAGTACACTATAAACATGGTTTTATTTTAGCCACGGATAAAAAAGAAGTCAAAGTTCAGTGTGTTTTTTACTTCTTTTATAATATATATTGCATATTATTTTCACATTTTGTTATTGAAGAATTTTACATTTATTCATAAAATTGAAAACATGTTAGATGTGCTTATATATCATTCTTTTTACTCTATTTTTTGGTACAGTGTAAGTTCTTCAACTGTCACAAATCGATTCTCGACTGAGAGAAGATTTCTTTTCTTATTTTTTATAGTTGCTAACACTCTATGTGATTGCTTTTTGTCCCTTCTGGAGTCCCAATTAAACATATATTTAATCTCATTTATTCTCTGTGTTTTTCTGTTATCTTTTTATTCTCTTATCATTTTATTTACATTTTTTTAAAGCTCGGATTTGTCTCCTGCTTTACTAATTTGCTTTTGATAGCCAAATTTATATTTACTGTTTTCATGTAATTTTAATTTCCATTAAATTTATATAATACTAACATTTTATATGATCTGAAATATATGTTTATTTTTTATTACGACTACCTGACCTAGTTTTTTTTTTTTTTTTTGAGACTGAGTTTCACTATATTGTCATCTGTAGAGTGCGATGACATCACAGCTCACAGCAACATCCAACTCTTGGGCTTAAGTGATTTTCTTGCCTCAGCCTCCCAAGTAGCTGGGACTACAGGTGCCCACCACAATGCCCAACTATTTTTTGGTTGCAGTTGTCATTGTTGTTTAGCAGGCCTGGGCCGGGTTTGAACCCTCCAGCCTTGGTGTATGTGGCTAGCGCTGTAACCGCTGTGCTAGGGTGCCAAGTCACCTGACTTAGTTTTATGGACAAAATGTTCTCTTGAAATTTGTTGAAATCTCAAAATATTTTAAAAATATATGATCTATACTAACTACTTTCCTGAATTTATTAACCAGGAAATCATTATTTCTGATTCTACTGGGTGATCTCTCATTTTAAACTACATCATGTAATGACTTTTTCATTTATTTTTTAAGAAAAGACATGTCACCAGTTGATATGGTGGTTGGTCTGAAAATCAGAAAGGCAGGACATGATATTGCCTATTTACCAACAGTTTCACTTTGTTTGGGCTGAGACCACCAGATTGCAGGTGTTTCAGGATATTATTTCTTAAACAGATGTTATCTGTTCTACTTATTACTCTGTTTCTTTGTATTCTTGATAAAATGTTATAAAACTTACCTAAGTAGATTGGAACCAGAAAATAGATTGCGCAAAAACAAACAAACGAAAAAACAACAAAAAGCTAAAAAACCCAAAAACCAAAGCAACCCCCCTCAACCCCTGCAATCCTGGTCCAAAACGTATCTACCTGGTAATATCTGCTGATATATTTTCCAGCTAGTTCCTTCTATATTCGTGTATGGAAGAATGTACACACATTTGCACATGATTATTTTAATCAAAGTGGGATTTAAAAATAACTGTTTATCTGCTTTATTTCACTAATACATGACATTCAACTCAATTTTGTTTATTTTATACCTGCAGTCATTTACTTATCAAACGTGTAGTGAGTAAGCGTGTGCTATGTATCATACACCATGCTAAGGACCACCTGGCTGAAGAAGGCACAGCTCTTGCCAGAAGTATTTTACAGATGAGGAAGAGGAAATAAAATTAGATCAATAACCACAATGTAATGTGTTAAGAGCTAGAATGGAGGGGAAATATAGGTAGAATGTTTCTTCAAACAAAGGTACACGTACTTCTAGAGGTCTGTGGAAATTTTCCAGGGGGGAAGTTGGTCTCCCAGATTATTGTAAGGTGATTTATTTCTTGTTTTTCAACTTTCTCTTCTACTTTTCCTGCAACTGAATGGTCCTAAGTAAGAGTATCATCAAAGTGCGTGTATAGAGGGAAGCTTTAGGTGCATTCTCTGGTCTGCACTTTTTATGATAACCCTTTTTCTACCTTAGAGAAAGACAAACCTCTTACGACTGCATTCTTACAATGTTTTGTTAGCCTGGGTGCAGATCTCTAGACTGCCAAATGGGGGTGGGAGGCAATTTGAAATCTTTCTGTGGATGTTGAGAAAGTGAACAATGGTGATGCCCAAGAACTAAATGCTTTGGCAAGTCAGGTGGTTTCTGCTTCATTGCTTTCAATATAACTGGAGCAGAACCTAGAGAAAGTTATTTACTGAGAGATGATTAAAGATAACTTGTGATTAAGTATCAAATGGTTTTGGCAGATTATTCATAAATTCAAATAATTGTGTAACACGGTTATAACAAGGCACCATCCTACCTGATCGGTAGTATTTGTTTAGGTGGACACATTTTTTAATTTTGGTATCAAAAAAAATGAAAATTAGTTATAATACTGATGTTTAATTCTTGTTCAGTCTAAGAATTAATAATATTTATGAATAGATTTATGATAATTAATAACCATAATAATTGATTAATAAGTATTTTTAAAAACACTTTGATCTTGTATTCTTACAGCAGAGATTGATAGGGTGATCCATAGATTTTTTATTATATAAATTAGTCCACTGGATAAAATTATGTTGGCATTGATAAATGGAAATACAAATCAAAGATTAAGAGGAATGATGCAAACCTCCCAAATGTAAAAAAGGGGTTGTCTATTTTTCTAATGGATGGTTATTATTGAATTGCAAAGGTATTTAGATTACATTGGATATATTTTAAGGAATAATGCAATCATACATAAATGTCAATATTTATAATACAGAAGACATTATACCTTTTACAGTTACTTAGTTTTTAATGAAAAATGTTAGAGATCTTAAAAGTGTATGAGGCATACTTAGATTTTCTACATTCTCTTAGGGTGTATGTTTAAAAATATAGTCTAGTAAAATTGCTGCCTGATTTTAGGGTTTGTGTTTAAAAATATAGTATAATAAAATGGCTACCTGAATAGTTTTTGAAGGCAAGAAAAAGATAGGGCTGAGTATTGGATTTCCTAACATGTAGCTCTATGATCTCAAGCAAGTTGCATAATATTCTTAAGGCTCAATTTGTTTATCAGTAAAATAACTTCATGGTACCCATTTGTGAGGTTTTGATGAAATTAAATGTTTAACTGGAGTGAATTTGCTCCACAGTAGTGGCATTCAAAGAGAATCGCATTATTGTATTTTTAAAATATATATAAAAAGTTAAACCTGACTAGATGTCCTATGTCAATTCTTATCTTTTATTTTTTAATTTTTGGTAGAGTTAGCAGTATAAAGTGGGAAGATTCCCCCCCACCCCCAAGTCATGTAAGAATCCCAAAAGCATAACCCAGTTCTGAAAACTTGGGCATGAGTTTTCAGTGTATCAAGGCTACCTTTGAAATCTTCAACTGTCAAGCCTACAATACAATAAGGTATTTCTTCTACTACTCCCTTTGCCACACATATATCCTGAATATTATTACTATTTTTGAGACAGATTCTTACTTTGTTGCCCTTAGTAGAGTGCCATGGCGTCACAGCTCACAGCAACCTCAAACTCTAGAGCTTAAGCGATTCTCTTGCCTCAGCCTCCCAAGTAGCTGGGACTACAGGTGCCCGCCACAACGCTCAGCTATTTTTTGTTGTAGTTGTCCATTATTGTTTAGCTGGCCCAGGCCGGGTTCAAACCCATCAGCCTCTGTGTATGTGGCTGGTGCCGTTACCACTGTGCTATAGGCGCCGAGCCAATCCTGAAGTTTTTAGAATTTAGTTTTCAAAGTTACTATCCTCAATGCTTTGATTATATGCCATCCTCACATATCAGCCTCCTCACAAGGAGTCCTGCCACACCCAAATCTGCTGTGTTGGTTGAGAGAATTGGTCCCTGCCATTTGCTAAAGGCCATTCTTTCTCCATTTCAGAGGAAATGCACCAGGGTCAGACCATGTTCCTCTCAGTCCCTTCCTCCTCAAAGAAAATTTAGCTTAGTACCCTTCCATGAATCTCTACGCTCCCTAGAAGCTTGAGGTTTTCTTCAGGGCTTTTGATTTAGTCACAAAAATTTGGCTGTCTCATCTTGAGAAGGTAAATACGTAAAAGTTATCAAAAGAGGCCTGTGTTGGTGGTGCCCATAGCTCAGTGGGTAGGGCGCTGGTCACATACACTGAGGCTGGTGGGTTAGAACCCATCCCGGGCCTGCTAAACAATAATGACAACTGCAACAACAACAACAAAAAAAATTAGCCAGGCCTTGTGGCAGGCACCTGTAGTCCTAGCTACTTGGGAGGCTGAGGCAAGAGAATTGCTTAAACCCAAGAGTTTGAGGTTGCTGTGAGCTGTGATGCCACAGCACTCTACCCAGGGTGACAGCTTGAAACTCTGTCTATAAAATAAAAAAAAGGGGGGTGGTCCTGTGTTTGCCATCCTGAGAGAGGCCCTTGGCTGGTGTTTGGGAACTTGGAACTTGCAGTTTGGAAGTGTTCCCACTTTTTCTAATTAATAAAAGTGGCTCACTGTGCCTAATTTGCTCATGCAAACAGATTTGACTTTTGCTGAACACCTGTTTTGTTTTGCTTTTGAACCTCTGGAATTTTTGCAGAGGCAGAGGGTGTCTATGAGACGAGTCCCCATTGTGCTCTGAGTCTTTAATGCACTTCACTGGTAGACAATGCTTCACGTCTATTGTCCCAATTCAGTGCTGGAGGAATTAAGTGCGTTTGGTGTGACTCCACGGGGCCAGGACTCTTGGACGCTGGCGTCTGGTTCTGGTTCTCCCGGCACTTCCCCCATATGCCATTTCTCTTTGTGGATTTTGCTTTGTTTCCTTTGATTTTAATAAATACCAGGTCTGAATACAACACTGCACTGAGTCCTGCGAGAAATCCTCGTGAGTCACCAAAACTTGAAATGGTCTTGGGGATTCCCTATACAAGGAGGATTAGAAAAAATTATGTTTTAACATTTCCTAGACTTTAAACATCAGTTAAAACAGGAAACTAAGACAAAAGTTAGTATCTCAACAAATTCTAGGAATTAAAAAAATAAAATGCTAAGGATCATTAAAGCAGAGGAAGTCTGCCCGAAGGAGGTGACCCTTGGTAGGTCTCAAAGTTGTGGTGTTTAGGAAAATTTTCTAAGAAGAAGGAATACTTGAGTCTGGATTTATAGCTTCCAGAGATGACCTCCTTTCATTACAATAATAGGATCCTATGGCCATGTTTGTGAGATGACAGTTGAGCCTGAAATCCTTTTTCCATGGAGCATATCCAGATGGAAAGAATGCAAGATATACTTTTTATTATCTTGGCTTTTATCTTTAATAGTATCAGTTATTTTCTGTTTTGAACATTTAGCTGAAAGTCATGTGTGTATGCGCCTCTCAAAGAGTCAGAGATGGGCACAGTCATAGAAATCCAAGGAATAAATAAAGAATGAAAAATCACAAAGACAATTTGAGTCCTCGTTGAATCTGTGTGACGCTTTGCTAACAAGCATTTCAGACTTTTCAAAAGTATTGCCAAATAGAGCTAGAGGCAGGTGATGGAATAGATGGGAATCTAACCAAATTGCATTTTAGCTCTTAATCCCAGTGGATGAACTGCTGCTGCATCTTGATTTTTCACCTGTGTGTGTTGATAAAAATATTCAGCTTCAAGCTAGCAAATGTGGATGCAATAAATTTCACTTCCCTTGGAGAGCAACCCAATGTTTCATTGTTTCTAAGGAGGAAGCATTGGTTTATTCTCAGGGGACCATTTCTTGAAAAATCTGTGTTTGTATATTTCAAAACAGCCATTAAAAACACAAAAATCAAACAAATAAATTTAAACATGGATATCCTGAAACAAAATATTGTTTAGATATCAGTCAGAGACAGAGGTCTTTCAAGACAGTAAAAGACCCACAGCATTCATAGTCAATGGCTCAGAAATAACCCAGTTGGTGGGAACAATTAGATTACATTTACAAAAAGAAGAGAGAGTTTGATATGCTCTAGCTTTTGAAGGCTACAATATAGTCATGTTAGAAATAACAGCAACAACAAACCGCATCATGTTTGTCCCACAAAAATCATCATTTATTTATGCCCCTCTGTATATTCTATCTACTGACTCTTGGAACCAAGAATCTCTGTTGGATGCTGAGACTGTCAAGCTTTGCTCTCCGGGCTAATACCCTCAACCTTTGTTCTCCTTCAGAACTGGGTGTGTGTGATGCCTTCTTGGGACAAGTCTGAAGTACCCCTCCCACGTGCTTCATGTTAACACTTTTCAGAGAATATACGAAAAGAAATATTACATTTATTGACATGCTATATAATTGCTTTTAAGAATTTTTTTTCCTTGGGTCAGTTTGTTTTGTTGTTTGGGTGTGAATAGCCGTAGCTAACGTTTCCCTGACTTAGCCTTTCTTATGTCATAAATAACAAAAGGACCTTATTTTCAGCAGCTAATTTGATTTTTACTTATTTCAATAGCAAAATATTAAGGAGGTACAAGTATTTCTGTTACCTGAATGAAATGTATAATGCTGAAGTCAAGGCTTTTAGTGTGCCCGTCACCAGGGAAGTGTACATCGTACCCAATAAGTAAGTGTTTATCCCTCAGCTGCCCGCACTCTCCCTTCTTCGTTTCTGGTAACATTTACACCACAATACATGTGGGTATGGCATCACTCAGCACCTGTTTACCAGGGAGACCCGTGGCATTCACTAGCCAATTAACGGACCTGAATCATTCCCTCTAACTTTTGCAACCAAGAATCTCTGTTCAGTGATTATTTCTTTATTTTTTAAGAATATCTAAAGGGCAGTTAAGGGCCACCAGGCAGATACATCTGTGTCTATCCCACAGACCGCGGGGGCCTTTCTGACTCCCGAGAGCACTGCCGTGGTCTCCCTGTTCCCCATGGAGGAGCATGAACTCTGACAGAGACTGAGCCCCTCTTACAGGAGTGTCAGCTCTGAAGAATTATGAAGTCCATAAATTTGGAACGGAGAGCTTTATTACTCATAAAGGGTAGCAGCCTGCAGGCTGGCTATTCTGACCGTCTGTAGCCTCTGGCTTGGGAAACAGGACATCAAAGCACAAGACAGTTGTTCATGAGTCTCTCTGACTTTGTACTTCTTCCTCACTTCCAGGCTGGAGGAAGTATAGCCCTAGATGTGAGGAATTAATATTCTAAGGGTTGAAAATCTAACCTACATTAGTAGTTTCAGAAGCCAGAAACACACCAAAGGAGCACTCGGCCTATTCCCTTTGTAGGAACAGAATGTGACTTAGAAAAACCAGAAGCAATTAGAAAAAATGTGCATCCTTCTAGGTAAGGTAATAAATTTAGGGATTTTGTTTATAATCAGCACTATGGTATTGAAGTTTGGCTCAGGAGGCAGATACTTAGATTTGAATTTTTGCTCCAAATTTCACAAATCCTATGACATTAGGCAATTAACTTCTCTGTGTCTCAGCAACTTATCTGTAAAATGGGGGTTATAATATGATGTACCTAAAGGTAGTTGTGAGTGTTAAGCAAGTTAATGCATGAAAAGTGCTAGGAGTGCCTGATACAAAGCAGTTATGTGCAGTTTTAGCTAAGATCTTGATGGCAATAAGGGAGTTGATGGTGTTCTAAAGCGGGAGTCATAAACCTACAGGCATTCAAGTTTAAATGCTTTTGAAACACAGTGAAGGTAAACCAAACACTTCTGTGGACTTGCATTAGTCGATGTTTATGACCTCACTGGTTTATGACCTCCATTAAGGACAGACATACAAAATTAATGGAGAGTCATTACAGAGGATGATTGTTTAATTAAAGCAAAATACAACAAAAGCCAGCAAATTTGGGAATAGTGGCACCCTTAAAATAGCATGTCAATCAATCAATAGATGTTTATTGAGTATTTAATATATACCTAATATTTATTAGGGTTAATTATTCACAGGAGTTACTGAAGCTGAAATGTCAATTCCGTTGCTCATGTGAGTTACTTCATTCTTTTGGCCCCACACTGGCCATAACCACATACTACTCGGAAAGTTTGTCCACAGCTTTTGCCACGTGTTGGAGAAATGCAGTTAAAACAAAACCAAAATCTTTTCTCAGCACAGAAATCCCCTCCATAAAGGTAGTAGAGAGAGAAAAAAGACTTTTATTATTGAACAAGCATTAAAGCAGAATGTGATTCACATCATAGGCAATTCACTGAAAGATTATAAATACAGGAAAAAAATCTTACCCTTTTTTATAGCCAAGAAAATGCAACTTGTTATATATATGTTTACAAGATAAACAATAATTCTCAAGTAAAAGGACTTGATAGCACCATTTGTCATAGGTAGTCCATTTTAACTTTACTTGGTAATTGTGGTGACCATCTGTGTTGGCTAATTGGCTTTATCCAGAGGAAAAGATACTTCTCGTATCTTTGTGGCAGAAGGTATTTTGTTTGTTTGTTTGTTTGTTTTGTTTTTTTGAGACAGAGTCTCATCATGTTGCCCTTGGTAGAGCACTGTGGCATTACAGCTCACAGCAACCTCAAACTCTTGGGTTTAAGTGATTCTCTCTCTCTCTTTTTTTTTTTTTTTGCAATTTTTGGCCGGGGCTGGGTTTGAACACGCCACCTCCAGCATATGGGCTGGCGCCCTACTCCTTTGAGCCACAGGCACCGCCCTACAAGTGATTCTCTTGCTTCAGCCTCCTGAGTAGCTTGGACTACAGGTGCCCACCACAACATAGAAGGTAGTTTTGTAGCTGGAGCAAGGCACCCACAAAAGTTAGGTTCTTACCCTCCCAAAGAGACTGTAAGGTGGGGGTGCTATCTTTTGATTTTTACATTTCAAAGGGATATCTCCAAGGTTCTTGAGAAGGACATTTCTGGATTATAGAGCTGACAAATGGCCTATCTAGTTTAAAAAAGGATTTATATACATTTCAAAGAGAGGAGAAAGTAATTATAATTACAAATTTTCTAAATTAAATGCTGGGAGAAAAAGGAGATAAGGAAAATCCCTTTTCTTCTTTGAATAGGAAATATTAACCCTGTTATTTTTAATTTGGATTTGTTCTTACATAAACCTGACGTCCATCAGCTGACATGGTCCAGTCCCCATTTCACAGACGAGTTGCTTAGGTTTGGGTAAGTTGATTACTTAATGAATAGTTGGTAATGAAAATTAAGGTTTTTTTTATACAGTGTGTCCTAAAGGTCGCCATACATAGGGAAAATGGTAATTGTAGCTAAATGTACTATTATCTACAAAATATTCATTATAAAATTTTATAAAACATTTATAAAGTATCCTTATGTGTTGATATATACATATAAAAATAAAAATATAATATTATATATATATAATGAGTTTGTTGATTTTTCCTATGTGTGGCTACCTTTGGGACACCTTTCCTATATTTTTAAAGTTGGAAATGGTAGAGAAAATGCTTCATGTGATTGGACTTAATTTTCTTTTTGTATTGTTAAAATATGGTATCTCCATAATGATATATCTCAGAAAAGAAATGAGAAAACTCCAGATAACCTTTCATATTAGTCAACACTTTGTTGTAACAACAACGGTAGGGAGAAATTCTCGTTATTTTAATTTAAAGAAGATTGCTCATTAATTAATTTAGTATGCAGACCATTTACTATGTTAAATCAGCTTTATGTTTAATTGTTAACTAGAAATAGATTGATAGTATTTTATCCTATTAGGAGTTTTTCTTAATTTCAAATATAAGGACACACACACATACATATATATATATGTTTTTTTTTTTGACAGAGTCCCATCTATGCCCTGAGCAGAGTGCAATGGCATCATACCTCACTGCAACCTTAGACTCGGGCTGGGGGTATCCTGCTGCCTCAGCAACTGGAAGCTGCGGGAATTACAGGTGCTTGCCACAACACCTGGCTGTTTGAGTCGGAGTCTCACTCTCGCTCAGGCAAGTCTCAAACTCCTGAGCTCAAGCAATTCTCCCTCCTCAGCCTCCACAGTGCTGGGTTTTTTATTATATGGGTTGATTTGGAATGCTTGCGTCACAGCTCTAAGTGTGCCCCTCATCCGAGTAGTGTTCACTGTATCCATTAGATAAGTTTTTGCCTATCCCTTCTTCCCCACTCTGCCCTGCTTGGTTTGAACTGAGTTTTAATTCCTTCTGAACACATGTGTCCTCATCAGTTAGTTCACATTTAACAGCAAGTACATGTGGTATTTGTTTTACCATTCTTGAGATACTTAACTTAGAATAATGATCTCCAGCTCCTCCCAAATTGCTGCAGAAGGCATTAATTCATCCTTTTTTATGACTGAGTAGTGCTCCATAGTATATGTATACCATATTTTGTTAATCCACTTATGATATGATGGGCATTACTGTTGATTCTAGATCCTTGCAATTGTGAATTGTATTGCAATAAACATTTGAGTACAAGTATCTTTTTGTTAAAATGCCTTCTTTTCTTTGGATATATACCCCATGGTGAGATTGCTGGATCAAATGGTAGGTCTGTTCTTAGTTCTTTGGGAAGTGTCCATGTTGTTTTACCTAGAGGTGGTACTGATTTGCAGTCCCATCAATGGGGGGACTTATTCCTTATTCTTTTCATCCATACCAGCCTCTATTGTTTTTGGACTTTTTAATAAAAGCAATTCTATCAATTCTAACAGGGATAAAGTGATATATCATTGTGGTTTTAATCTGCATTTCCCTGATGATTAGTGATGTTGACCTTTCCTTCCTTCCTTCCTTCCTTCCTTCCTTCTTCCTTCCTTCCTTCTTCCTTCCTTCCTTCCTTCCTTCCTTCCTTCCTTCCTTCCTTCCTTCCTTCCTTCCTTCCTTCCTTCCTTCCTTCCTTCCTTCCTTCCTTCCTTCCTTCCTTCCTTCCTTCCTTCCTCCTTCCTTCCTTCCTTCCTTCCTTCCTTCCTTCCTTCCTTCCTTCCTTCCTTCCTTCCTTCCTTCCTTCCTTCCTTCCTTCCTTCCTTCCTTCCTTCCTTCCTTCCTTCCTTCCTTCCTTCCTTCCTTCCTTCCTTCCTTCTTCCTTCCTTCCTTCCTTCCTTCCTTCCTTCCTTCCTTCCTTCCTTCCTTCCTTCCTTCCTTCCTTCCTTCCTTCCTTCCTTCCTTCCTTCTTCCTTCCTTCCTTCCTTCCTTCCTTCCTTCCTTCCTTCCTTCTTCCTTCCTTCCTTCCTTCCTTCCTTCCTTCCTTCCTTCCTTCCTTCCTTCCTTCCTTCCTTCCTTCCTTCCTTCCTTCCTTCTCCTTCCTTCCTTCCTTCCTTCCTTCCTTCCTTCCTTCCTTCCTTCCTTCCTTCCTTCCTTCCTTCCTTCCTTCCTTCCTTCCTTCCTTCCTTCCTTCCTTCCTTCCTTCCTTCCTTCCTTCCTTCCTTCCTTCCTTCCTTCTCTTTTATTTTGAGACATGGTCTCACTCTGTCACCTGGGCTAAAGTACAATAGTGTCATCATAGATCCCCTCAAATTCCTATGCTCAAGTAATCCTCCTGCCTCAGCCTCCTCAGTAGCTGGGACTACAGGTGTGCACCACCACAACCAGGTAAATTTTGTTTATTTTTAGTAGAAATAGGATCTTGCTCTTGCTTAGGTTGATCTCACACACAAATAATCCTCCTGTCTCAGCCTCCCAGAATGCTAAGATTATAGTTGTGAGCCACTGTGCTGGCCCATTTTTTCATATGTTTATTGGCCATTTGTCGGTCAATACCTTCTGTTCATGTCTTTTGTCTACTTTCTAATGGAGTTGTCTAATTTTTTCTTGCAGATTTGGTTGAGCTCTTAGTAGATTCTGGTTATTAGCCCATTACTGTGTATGCAGCTTGTGAGGGAATATTTTCTCCCTGTCTGTAGGTTGTCTGTTTGTCCTGTTGCTTATTTCCTAGGCTGCCCAAATGGTTTTTAATTTCAATCATTTGTCACTTATTAATTTTTTTCATTGTTGCTGTGATTGCCATTGAGGTCTTAGTCATAAATTCTTCATCTAGATGAATTATTTTTACATTTTCTTCTGGAGATCTGAGGGTTTTTATGCCTTACATGTAAGTCTTTTATATTCATTTTGGATCGATTTTTGTGAGTTGTGAGAAGTGTGGGTCCTGTTCATTATTCGGCATGTGGCTACCCAACATTCCCAGCATCATTTATTTAATAGGGCTGTTTTTCCTCAGTGTTTATTGTTGTCTGTTTTTCCAAGATTGGGTGGCTGTATGTGGATGGTTTTATACGTGGCTACTCTATTCAGCCCCACTGGTCTATGTCTCTATTTTTGTGTCAATACCATGCTGTCTTGGTTTCTATGGCCTTGTAGTATAGTTTGAAGTCTGGTAATGTGATGCCTCCAGATTTTTTCTTTTGCTTAAGAATGCTTTGATTGCAAGAGGGACTTTACCTAACAATTGCAATCAGTGTAACTGGCTTATTGTACCCTCAATGAATCCCCAAC
Organism: Nycticebus coucang; assembly: GCF_027406575.1. Classification (NCBI taxonomy): domain Eukaryota; kingdom Metazoa; phylum Chordata; class Mammalia; order Primates; family Lorisidae; genus Nycticebus; species Nycticebus coucang. The sequence continues at coordinate 18,753,622 of NC_069796.1, forward strand.
AATAAAAAAAAAAAGAAAAAAAAAAAAAGAATGCTTTGGCTATTTGGGCTCTTTTCTGGTTCCAAATGAAGAATAGAATAATTTTTTGCAGATCTGTGAAAAATGACATTTTAATGGGGGTTGCATTGAAATCACTTTTAGTATGGACATTTTAACAATGTAGATTTTTGCCAATCCATGAACATGATATGTTTTTCCATTTGTTTATGTCATCTGTGATTTATTTCCTCTGTATTTTGTAGAGATCTTTCACCTTCTCATTTAAGAATAATATGTTCCTAGGCATTTTATTTTATTTGTAGCTATTGTGAATGGTATTGAGTCTTTGATTTGATATTTAGTTTGCATGTTACTGGTGTATAAAAATGCTACTGATTTGTGTACATTTATTTTATATTCTGAGATTTTGCTGAATTTATTTATTGATTCCAGGATTCTCTTGATGTAATTTCTGGGGTTTTCTAGATATAAGATCACATCATCATAAAAAGTGATCGTTTGACTTCCTCTTCCCCAATTTAGATACCCTTCACTTTCTTTCTCTTGCCTGATTGCTCTGGCTAGGACTTTCAACATTGTATTGAATAGAAGTAGAGATAGTGGGCACCCCTGTCTTGTCCCAGTTCTTAGGAGGAATGTTTTCAACTTTTTCTTATTCAGTATGATATTGGTTGTGGGTTTGTCATATACAGCTTTTGTAATCTTGAGATACATTCCTTCTATGCCTAGTAGTACGTTGAGAGTTTTTATCATGAGAGTGCTGAATTTTGTCAAATGCTTTTTTCCCTGCATTTATTGAAATAAATGTATGGTTATTGCTTTTGCTTTTATTTATGGCGTCTGTCTCATTTATCAATTTATATATGTTGAACCATCTTTGTATCACTGGGATGAAGCCCACTTGATCACGGTGGATTATTTTTTTAATGTGCTGTTTAATTTGGTTTACTAGTATTTTATTAAGAATTTTTCATCTATATTTGTAAGTGACATTATTCTGTAGTTTTGTTGTTGTTGTTGTTGTTGTACCCTTTCCTGACTTTGGTATCAAAGTGATACTGGTTTCACAGGATTAGTTGGGCATGATTCCCTCCTTCTTAATGTTGTGAAATACTTTCTGCAGAATTGGTACTAGCTCTTATGTGTAGGTCTGCTAAAATATAGCTGACTCCATCTATTCTAGGGTTATATTTGTGGAAGATTTCTTAATAGTGCTTCAATCTTGCTGCTTTTTATTAACCTATTTAGGAGTTCTGTTTCTTCATAATTGTCTTTGGAGATTGTGTATTTGCAGGAATTTGTTTGTATTTTCTACATTTTCTACTTTATATGTGTAGATATTTTCTTAGTATTTGCAGATGATGTTTTGTATTTCTGCTGTCATCAGTTGTAGTATCTTCTTTTTCATATCTGAACTTATTTACATCTTTTCTCTTCTATCCTTGATTAATCAAACAAGAAGCCTATCAATTATCTTTTAAAGGAACCTACTTTTTATTAAGCTTTTGTATTGGTTTAAGTTTCCATTTAAGGTAGTTCTGCTTTGACCTTAGTTATTTCTTTTCTTCTGCTGTCTTTGGGTTTGGTCTGCTCTTCTTTTTCTAGTTCCTTGAGATGTGTCATTAAATTGTTAATTTGTGATCATTTTCTCTTTTTGTTGTGAGCATTTAAGGCTATAAATTTTCCCTTAGGATTGCTTTTGCTGAATTTCACAGTTCTTGGTAGGTGTCTCCTTTGTTGTTCAGTTCAAGGAATCCTTTGATTTCCATCTTAATTTTATTGTTGGTACAATAATTGTTAAACAGCAGGTTGTTTAATTTCCATGACCTTGTGTAGCATTGAAAGTTTCCATTGGAGTTGATGTCTAGTTTTATTCTACCATGGTCTGAGAAGATACAGGATATGATTTCTATTTTTTATTTTTTTTAATTTTTGAGACATGTTTTGTAGCCTAAGATATGATCAGTCATCTTGGAGAATGTTTCATGTACTGATGAGAAGAATGCATATCCACTTGTTTTTGGGTAAAATGTTCTATAAATGTGTGTTCTGAGTCTTGTTTATATTCAGTATTTGTTTATTTACTTTCTTTTTGGATATTCTGTCCAATTTTGACAGTGGGGTGTTGAAGTTCCAGGCAATTGAATTACTGCTGTTTATCTATTTGCTTAGATCTAACAGCAGTTCTCAATCTGTGGGTCATGACCCACAGGAACTATATTATAGGGCTGCAGTGTTAGGAAGGTTGAGAACCACTGTAGTATAACTTCCTTTATGAATTTGGGTGCTCCTATTTTAAGTGCATACATTTTCAGATTGTAATGTCTTTTTGAATTCCTTCTTTTACCATTGTATAATGGCCATCTTGGTTTTTCTTTGTAGGTATTGTTGATTTAAAGTCAATTTTATTTGACATGAAAATGAGCTACACATGCTTTCTTTTGATTTCTGTTTGTGTGGAATATTTTATTCTGTTCAAGTGGAATCTGTATGAGCCCTCATGGGTTATATATGTGTCCTGGAGACAGAAAATACTTGCATTGTATATTTTTATCCATTCAGCCAGCCTCTGCCTGTTAAAAGGGGCATTTAGTCCCTTCATATTAACTGATAGGATTGATATATAGGATGCTATTCTTCTCATCATGTTGGTAGTTCCTTGTTGCTTTGTTTACCTTCTTGTGCTGTTGTTTCACAAGAGCTCTGGGCTTTAGCTTCTAGGTAGCTTTACGTGGGTAGTTGTTATTGTGCTGATCAGTGTGTAATGCAGTATTCTGAATATTTCCATCAGGGCAGCTCTGGTCTTGGAAAATTCCTTCAGTGTTTGCTTGTCTGGAAAAGTATTTATTTCTCCTTCGTGTATAAACTTAGTTCGGCAAGACACAAAATTCTAGGCTGGTGGTTGTTCTGTTTAAGAAGACTGCAGATGGGGCCCCAATCCTTGCTGTCACTTCAATATTTTTATTTTGGTTGGGATCCATTGCTAGAAAGCTGGTGTGTCCCTTTGTCATGTTCTTTCACTATGATTTTTTCATACTTCAAAGTTCTTCTGCTGATTTCTTCTCATCCACAGCAGATATTTCTTCCTAGTTTTGGATGTTCTTTTGTTTATATGAGGCTTTATTTTTCTATCCCTCACTTGTAAGTATATGTCTATAGCATATATGTAAGAGCCTTTGGCTTTTCGTGTTGGTGCTTTCATGGCAGTCTAGATTCTAGATAGATGACTTGGTTATAGGTATTTTTAGTGTGGTGGTTTTCTCAGTTGCTAGTTGTTTGTAAGTTGTTTGTGAGCTACATATATTGACAGATAGAGTCCCCTTCTCTTGTTTTATTTTATTTTTTATTAAATAATAAAGAGGTAGATCATGTATACATTAATGCATTCATGGGGTACAATATGCTGATTTCATATACAATTTGGAATGCTTACATTGTTCTGGTTAATATGTCCCTCACCTCATTTAATTAATTATTGTGTTAAGACATTTATACTCTATACTTAATAGAGCTGACATGTACCCTTGCAACATGCACCATAGGTGTGATCCCACCATTCACCCGCCCTCCATCTGAACTTCCCCTCTCTTCCATCCCCCCCTTTAGCCTGGGCCGTAGTTGTGATCTATTCTTTATATGAAAGTGTGAGTGATTGTAAATTTGTTTCATAAAAGTACTGAGTACATTGGGTACTTTTCCTCCATTCTTGAGATACTTTACTAAGTAGGATATGTTCCAGCTCCATTCATACAAACATAAAAGAAGTCAAGTCTCCATATTTTTAAAGGCTGCATAATATTCCATGGGATACATATACCACAATTTATTAATCCATACATTAGTCAATGGACACTGGGGCTTCTTCCGTGACTTGGCTATTATAAACTCTTCTCTTATTGACGAGGGAGGATGGAGGTCTTGAAAATCCTTTCTCTTTCTCTAGCCCTGTGGTATGTTTAGCTGTGTAAATTGTATTGGTAAACCCAGTTAATCTCTGAGTCAGTAGGTGTTTCTTGTGGGTAAGAGCCAGCCGTATCCTATATGATGCATCAGTAAATGTTGTAAAGGGCTATACAAATTGACCTCCTCGCCAGTAGGTGGTGCTTGTCAGAAGGGACCTGCTGCAGTGCTTTAGGGACCTGGGAGCAGCTCTGGCATTTTAAGAAAAGCACTGGAAGGTCCCAGGAAGTAGTCAGGGCCCTAGAACTTCCAGGTGAGTCCTTGTTCTTCACTACAGTGAGACAGTTGGGAGGATGAGGCTGAGTAGGACTGGAACAGGTGACTCTGCCCTCAGGTGAGCCTACCCTCAGGTTCTACAAAAGCTAATAAGTCAGGTGTCTTGGAAGGGGTCAAAGATCCCTTCTAGGCTGCTGGTAATAATTGTCATGGAGAGGCTGAATTGTCCTACCCTGCCAGAAAGTCTGATTGTGGATGCAAAGCTGTCTGAGATTCATAATCTGGCTGTTGGAGTGGGTTTTGTTCTTCCACCCTGCTCCATGGTCTCCCTTTGGCGTCTGTCAACAGGCAGAAACCCAAACCAGCTGAGCTCCTCAGCAATGGTGCTATAGACTGAGACCTTCCTTATCCAGGATCCTGCCCTGGGCTGAGAGAATGGCCTTCTGTGAGAGTGGGGTGCTCCACACGTGTACTGCAGCTCAGATCCACATTGCACTGTCCTCTCAGTTCTGCCCAGGTGGGCTGCCTTGCCTACCAATATTAGTTTACAAATATTCTTTCTGTGTCCCTGAGCAACACAATGGAGTTCTGGGGGTAGAGGATCTGGTCTGCAGGCCTGTCAATGGGTACCCGAAGATTACTCCCTGACTATGCCAGGCCTGTCACTGGGTCCCTGAAGATCACTCCCTGACCATGGCTGGTCCTGAGTTGCATACGGGGTGCTTATGCAGGCTTTGTGTCCCTCTGTTTCAGTATTTGCTCTGCTCTGATGGAGCAACTGGGAGAGAAGCACCAGGGAGGGCCAGTGAGCAGAGAGCTCATGGTCCAAGTTCCCTTAGTCCACTCCAGATTTTTAAGAGGAAAAGTTTGAGCCTCTTCTACAGTTTCTGTAGAAGTTTTTGTGTGGTATACACCACAACAGAGGGGAAGCAACTGTTCCTGAGAGCTCTGGCTCAATCATTTCTCCTGGTATCCATGGATGGAGAAGGGGAAAGGAAGAAAAGGAAGGTAAAGAAGGGGAAAGGAAGGCGAAGGAAGGTAAAGAGTCTGGAGGAAAGCTGGCACTCTGGTCATCTCTGTTCCTCTCTCTAGAAGGCAAGTCTCCTGGAATGTCCAGGCTATGTGGTCACATAGATTCCTGAGGACCCAGTGGCTCCTCTGGCTCCCAGAGTCCCAGCTGGAGTTGGAAAATATTTGTGTAAAAATAAGTGAGATGAAAACTGAGGGGGCTGAAGCTCCCCCGGGAGGATAAAGGCTTATAGTGGGTAGAGAAGCAATATAGTGCCTGCTGTCTTGGCTTAGGTCTGTGGCAAATGTGAAGTAACCTCAAAGGAGCTGGCAGCCTTATGCTTTGTCCTCAAGTGATGGCAGCCACTTTTGGGTTTGGAGCCTGCTGATTGTGGGAGGTGAGGGAGGGAGAAACCACCCCCCAGCCCCCATCTGTGACTGGCTCCAAGCCTCTAGTAGGTTCATCTCTGCTAATATCTTGTTCCTTCTTGTTCTGCTTTGCAACTTCTTTGCGTGGAATCTCTAGTAGGTTCTGACATTTTTCCATCAGAATTAGTTTTTTTTTTACCACACTTTTTCATCTAAAACTTTTCCTTCTTTTTGAGACAATCTAGCAGCTGATGTCTCTGGTCAGCCATCTTGTGTCTCTTCCTATTAGTAATTTTGCAATTGTTCTCATCAACTGCACATTTTATAGCAACTAAATAATTTTTTTTTAAAGGGCAAATGCAGAGGAAGAAATGTTGTGGAGAACTTCTTTTATGTGCTTAGTAGGAGCCTGGGCTAAGCATGAGGAATGAAGTGTATCAGCTGTTGGCAATGGTGCTGGTGGGAAGGGGGTGGTGGTGATGTAGGGTGTTGGGGGCCTATGACTTGACATTCTTTCTTGCACTCATTTATTATTTTAGGCCTTAAGAGATTACTTGTTTTTAGTTACCACTAAGTTGCAATGAGGTTGTTGAGTTCAATGACTGATTTACAGAATCAAAGTTCAAGTAAAGCACCCTGATTACTCTCTTTTTTTAGTGTGACATTTTATTACATAAGTGGTAACCTTGGTCCTGATGCTGTTATAATTCAGGGTCTTATCTCACAGAAACCTTTGCTGTGGACAAAGTGAAAGCATTTGTTTGGAATAAACAGTTTTCTCTTCTGCTCTAGTTTTCTTTCTTTCTTTTTTTTTTTTTTTATAGCTTTTATGACATTTTAAAGGCATTATTTTTTACAGACACCAGGCAGTTCTGTTCAAAAGAAGCCTAATTTGTAGATACATTTTGCATCATTGCTGAGCCTAGGTAGTGAGGCCTCGTGGCTTAGCAGATATTCTTGCATCCTGAATAGGTTTTGTTAGACAATTGGGAACTGTGAATCTATTTTTTATAGCTTAAATCATTTGATGATCTTTTGAAGAGCGTCTTTCCCAAAAATGTAAAGATTAGTAAGTCTAAAATGTAAAATCGAACACTTAAATTACACTTTACGAATCTGGTTTAGAAGTGTGTTGGAGGGCATAATTATTTATCTTTTGGCTAAATGAGACTGAAAGAAGAGCATCAGAATCTTTATTAGTGTTGAAGTTGGAATACAGCATGCAGCTGGGATCCAAGGACAAAATGTGACCCCCACTACTTTTCCCTTCACTTCCATGTCTACACCCTGGAAGTGAAGGATCCTCTTATTCAAGGTATATTCCATGTGGTGGAGCAAATGAGAGGTTGGAGTGAAAATAGTTTACTCTGACCCTGTTTCTTCTGAGGGGGAAGATGAGGGTTCAGGGGAAGACTACTTGGAGAGGCAACTGAACTCACAATCACAAACTTTTGGGATTTGTAGGGTTTCTGTGACATTTTAGCTTTCTCCTTAAGAAACATTCCATCAAATTTAGGTTGAATAAAAATCGGTTAGGATTTAAGTGTATCAGTTTTCCAGCCTTTTCTTATTTTTCAGTCACCATTAATAATTGCCTTTTGGTACCCATGATGTCACAGACACATCTCTGTTTCTTGCTGACCTTTATGCAAGGGACAGCAAATTTATTTACATATCTCATTCCTATGTACAGAATCTATCTGAAGAGTGGTATAGTTCAAAGAGAAAAATGGCACTTAAATATGTTTCTTGGTTTTCATGGTTGACTAATGTGAAAAACAGTATTTGTAATTCTTTTGAGAATCAGCAGTGGTCAAGGTGTGAAGCAAGGAAGAATAAATTAGCTTTTGAGCTCTATTGTGGAAATGGTGACTACTGCTCCTTGTTCCTGTTTTTGTCTCATGCTTCAAAAAATGCCAGTGTCCATTCCAATATTGATGATGTTAGGACTGGGGATTGGTGCCATGAAGCAGGGGAAGTAACCTGCCTAAGATGAATAGCTAGTTATGTACAAATTCATTTTTCTCTTTGAAGAAAATAATAGTTCATTTTTTCATTAGCACATGACATGTAGATAGTTGTAGAAATAATGGATGATTTGGCTAGCCACCTAACTAGTACAGATTCAAGGATTCGAAAACATTTCTCTTTCTGCCTAGAATACTTGAGCACCCTGAGGCCAATATCCACATTTTTTCCCTAAGATTTTCCTCTTGTAATAATACAAATGCACTTTAGACAAGAAATTTACTAGAAGTATTGCAAATTTATACCATCTTTTAAATGAATTTATTAGGTAGTATCTTGAGAGCTTATTTTGATGGAGTGGAGGTAGAATTTGAGGTCACTGGGTGTGTAGTGAGGAGGCTGTGGTGATGGCTCCATTTGTAGGACAAGAATGATTGACGCATGTTTGATCCCTTTCACCATTCTAGAAAGGACTATTTCTGTCCTCACAACTTCAGCCTATGCCAAGCAGTTAGCCATGTTGATAACAGTACTTTGACATACCAAAACAGTGTGGTAATGATATGTAGATGGAGAAGGAAAAGTTAATTTTAGTTTAATCTGTAATAAAGGGTAGGAAAAAGAAAGATTAGCAAAGGGGAGCTTTTGCATACTATCTGTCCCATGATTCTGTGAAGTGTTATTTCGGAAAAATCTATTCATATTTTCTTGTACAAAATAATAGATAAAATGTATGAGGTAAGGAGTGGGATATAGGCCTCATATTGTATTTGGTGCCTAAATAGCATTGTTGATAATGCTGTTCAAGCAAATTAATGCATAAATATCTTCAGTGAGTTCATAAAACCTGAAACAATGTTTTTTTGGAGGCAGAATCTTGCTCTGTTTCCCAGGTTGGAATCCAGTGACATGATCACAGCTTACTGCAGCCTCAAACTCCTGGCCAAAGCAATCTTCCCCTGTCAATCCCCTAAGAAGCTAGGACTGCATGTGTACACCAACATTCCGGGCCAATATTTTAAATATTATGTTGTAGAGATGAGTTCTTGCTGTGTTGCTCAGGCTGTGTTGAAGTCCTGGCACCAAACAATTCTTCTGCCTTGGCCTCCCAAAGTGCTAGGATTATAGGTGAGAGCCACTGAGCCTGGCCCAAAAAACAATTTTTAAAAAGTATTCAAATCCACTGTGCCCCAACTTTTCATGTCATGGGACACATAGTAAATAACATCTGGGACAATTGGAGTAAAAGGAATAGATAAATATTCACGGGTCAAATTAGTAGATAAACGTCTCAGCTTCTGAAACTGCTGAAACTCTGCTTCAACAACTGCGTAGAATAACATGTCTGTTTTTAAATTAACACTTTATAATGGTTTTAGACACTATAGCAAATGACAGTGATCCTTAGAAATTAGATAACAAATCTATTTTTATAAAATCAGAATTGTAAAACTAGAGTAAAACTAGTCTATTGTTTTGTTTATAAACTTTGCTCTCAAAATCTTATGATTAATTTTGTGTGTTGCTTAAAAATTCATACTTTTATTAACTCTTGCTTAAACATGTAAGAATAAATGACTAGCTGATTTATGTGTGAATGAATGTGCTAGGACTTTTTTCTATATTACTAGTGAGAAAAATGATTTCCTTGAGGCTACTGCATCACTCCCTGGGTATAGGTACCTCAAATTCAGTGTGTCTAAAATTGAACTGTAACATCTGCAACAATCCTGCTGCTCCTGTGTTTTCAGTAGTTGCAAACAACTCCACAATCTTTCTATTCATCCTAGCTATCCATATGGCTTGATGCTTTCTTTCACACACTTAATAGTGAATTTGTAATTTAATTGGTTCTATCGATTTTGTATACTTTAATAAATCACAAAAGTAAATACTTAAATAATTTTAAATCAAAGAGAGTGTCTAAATCAAAAACAGCAAGTTTCTGGCTTGCCTGTTATTCCCTGTGAGATTCTAATGGGCCATATAAAATATGTTTCAGAACTATGTGCCCCAGGGCAGGAATCTTAGGTGTGCCCAACTTAGGCTGGGGTGAGGCATGGGCAGGGCTCATCAAGGGCACCTGGGCAGGGCTGATTAAGGCCTGTGTGGAACTGGCCAAGGCATAGTGGCTCTAAGAAGAGGTGGGACTAAGGTGACTGGAAGTGAGCATAAGAGGTGCTTTTCATATATACAATTATGCATTTCTTTTAAATAAAAATACTGGATAATGGACTTTATTCTACATCTTAAAAAAACAAAAATATCTATGGCAATTTTTCATGTCAGTGTTTATAAAATTACACTCTTTATAATAGTTGTTTTGGAGGAGATACATTGTATTGGTGTATCACAATATGGTGAAATATTTCTGAAACTCTCTAGGACATTGGTCTGGGCAGTGATTTCTTTAGTAGTACCTCAAAAGCACAGGTAACAAAAGCAAAGTTGAACAAGTGGGATCAAAGCCAGCTGAAAAGCTTCTGCACTGTGAAGGAAACAATCGACAAATTGGAAAGACCATCCACAGAATGGGAGGAAATATTTGCGAACTGCCCAACTGACAAGGGACTAGAGTATACAAGGAGCTTAAAAAAATCAGATAATCCAATTCAAAAATGGGAAATATATCTGAATAGACATTATTTTTCAAAAGAAGATATACATGTGGCTGACAGGTACATGAAAAAATGCTCAACATCATTAGTCATCAGAGAAATGCAAATCAAAACTACAAGATATCTTCTCACCCCAGTTAAAATAGGCCTTAATACAAAAGACAGTCGATAATAAATGCTGGAGTGATTCTTTTTCTCCTTAAGAATTTAAGAGGCGACAAGATGGCTAACTGAAGCCAGCTTTCCATAGAGGCTCCAGTCCAGAAGGAGAGTTAAAGGACAGAAATTTAGCAAGTTATCTGGCAGATTAGAGCTGTGCCAAGAGAGAAGGTTGAAGAATGCATATCAACCCTGCTGAGGTGAGCTGCAACCCCAAGGATACAAACAAAAGGTACAAAATCCATCACCAAGTGGACGGAAGTTCCTCCCCCATGAGAATTGTGTGGAGTACCCCATAAATAAATGAGCAGAGTTCAAAAGTTCTTCTATTATACTCCACGGGAGAGACCCTCTAAAAACTGAACCTACTTCCCCTACTAGGGTGCCATGGCGCTCTCCTGTCAGGCATAAAACTGTGTAAAACTGTATATATTCTCTACCTGCAATTCTGAGTTCCTAGCACTCCCCTCTCACTCTGAGGTCTGGAGGACTGTTCCCCAGGAGTCCAGATTCTTGGGTGATTTCTTGAGGGGTATGGACAGGGCCTGGACTGCAGCTGGTCAGTGCTGATTCTGTGGCACAGGAGTGAGGAGAGGATGTTTGGCTGAGAGGGAACCATGCTGGAGCGGCAGTGCCATGAGGTGCAGAGCATCAGCCATTTTTGGCAACAATAGGGCTCACCCCTGGATATTCTGGAGTCACACCCCCTTCCACTCTGGGCAACCAGAGGAGGCTGGGTATCTTCTCAGGTGGCAACCACCGGCAGAACAGATCTGGGACGGAAATGCAGGCCCCGTGAGTAAAGGGTTTGCCTGAGGCGGTACCAGCCTTGGTAGAGCATGGGAACTAGAAAATTCACCCTCAGTGCTGCGGATTCCCAGGATGGGGCTGACCCAGAGGACAGCTTTACTGAGCCTAAGACGCACCTGGCCCTCAGGGGATCATCAACCTAGACAAAGGGCAGGAGGCTAGAACTGACAGCTAACCATGCTATGAATGCAAACTACTGGGAAACAGCAAAGACAGGGCCTGAGGCGCAGGTTCTGTGAACTCAAAACAGCTTCTCTTCTGCAGGGGAATGTAGCTGGGACAGAAACAAATTCCACAAAGTTGTTCTGTTCTGTCAGTAACATCAATCAGGGGCGGGGCTGGAACTGAGTGAACTGCCCCAGCCTCCATCAAGCACCCAAGCTTGTCAGGCCTCACCTCCCCCTGCCAGATAGTGGCAGAAAGCAGAGCCTGGCTGAGGAGACATAGATTTCCTTGTGATTCAAGCAGGTGCAAACCCCTGGAGTATCTGCTTATTGGAGGCAACTGGGTCACAGCCCTGCGGGGTTATCAGTGACTGGGTGTGACAGAGGTGCAAAGTGGGGAAGGAGGCATCAACCTTCCCAGACTAATCCATTTGCTGGGTGGATCCTCCTGACCTCACAGAGCATCGGAGCAAGTTGTATTTGAATTGTCAGCAGACCCCTGCAATCTAGTTGCCAGAGACCTTTTAAACTCTCCCACCTGAGACAGGTGCTGACTGAGACAATTGATTTAGACCTTTTGAACTGAGCCAATGGTCCAAGGACTGTCTAAGTAGTCCCCTGGGTGTGTGGTTGTAGGAAGGTTTGATTTTCCTTTTCCAACTGTTGACTGTGGGGGGCAGGGTGACTTAATTGCTGTTATTTCTCCACAACTGAGACTTCAACCCAGAGTAACTGTTTCACTAGGGTTGGACAGAGACCAGCTGAAAACAAGACAGAACCACTTAGCCCCACCACAACAAGCAGGTCCCCAGTTTCTCAGGCCATAGCACTGTATGGGTCCTCAGCAAAGCTCCAGGGGAAATGGTACAGACAACAGTCCCAGCTTTTGGGCAAAGGTCTGATTAATCACTACTCATGGAGCCCCAAACACAACTTTTCTTTATCCACTCATTTAATCAAATGGTGTAAAATAATCATGGGGCGGAATCAGCAGAAAAACTCTGGTAACATGAATAACCAGAGTAGATCAACCCCCACAAGGAAAGATATGGCAGATGTAACTGAAGATCCCATTCATAAACAGATATCAGAGATGTCAGAAATCAAATTCAGAATTTGGATTGCAAACTAGATTAATAGAATGGAGGAAAAGTTGGAATTAGAAATTCAAAGAGCAATTCAAAAGTTGGAATTAGAAATTCAAAGAGCAATTCAAAAGTCATCTCAAGAATTCAATGAATTTACAGATAAAACCACCACAGATTTTGACACATTGAAGCAAGAATTTGCAGTCCTCCAAGATATGAAAAATACAGTAGAATCCTTCAGTAACAGAGTGGAGCAAGCAGAAGAAAGGATTTCTGACATTGAAGACAAAGCTTTTGAAAGCTCTCAAACTCTCACAGAGGAAGAGAAATGGAGAGGAAAAAAATGGATCATTCTATCAGAGAGCTCTGGAATTATTTGAAGAAGGCTAACATCCACCTCATTGGAATCGATGAAAGCAATGAAGTGGCTTCACAAGGCACAGAGGCTCTTCTCCATGAAATTATAAGAGAGAATTTTCCAGACATGCCAAGAGATTCTGAAATTCAGATAGCAGACAGTTTCAGAACCCCAGCACGACTCAACCAGAATAAGATATCCCCCAGACACATCATAATTAACTTCACTAAAGTTAATATGAAGGAGAAAATTCTTAAAGCAGCAAGACGTAAGAAAACCATTACCTAAAAAGGGAAGAATATTAGAATGAGTGCAGATCTCTCCAATCAAACTTTTCAAGCCAGAAGAGGGTGGTTATCGACTTTTAATCTCTAAAACAAAATAACTTTCAACCCTGGATCCTGTATCCAGCTAAATTGAGTTTCATTTTTGATGGAGAAATTAAATACTTTAATGACATTCACATGCTGAAGAAATTTGCCATAACCAAACCAGCTCTACAGGATATTCTCAGACCTATCCTCCATAATGACCTGCCCAATCCTCTACCACAAAAGTAAACTCACTCAGAAACTTATGATCAAACTACAACTTCCACAGTGGTGAAAGGATTAAAAATGTCCACTGGACTTTCGAAAAACTCAATACCCCAAATTTTACCGGAGTTATCAATATTCTCTATTAATGTGAATGGCTTAAACTGTTCTCTAGAGAGGTACAAGTTGGCTGTGATATTTGCTGCATACAAGAATTTTATCTTACCTTAAAAGATAAATATAGACTTAGGGTAAAAGGATGGTCATCCATATTTCAGGCAAATGGAAATCAGAAAAAAGCAGGTGTTGTAATTCTATTTGCAGATACAATAGGCTTTAAACCAATAAAAGTAAGGAAGAATACGAATGGTTACTTCATATCTGTTAAGGGTAATACTCAATAAGATGAGATTTCAATTATTAATATTTATGCACCCAACCAGAATGTGCCTCAATTTATAAGAGAAACTCTGACATGAGCAACTTGATTTCCTCCAGCTCCATAATAGTTGGAGATTATAACACTCCTTTGGCAGTGTTGGACAGATCCTCCAATAAGAAGTTGAACAAAGAAATTTTAGATTTAAGCCTAACCATCCAACATTTGGATTTAACAGACATCTACAGAACATTTCATCCACCCCAAACCAAATACACATACTTCTCATCAGCCCACGAAACATACTCCAAAATTGATCACATCTTAGATCACAAGCCTAACCTCAGTAAATTTAAAGGAATAGAAATTATTCCTTGCATCTTCTTGGACCACCATGGAATAAAAGTTGAACTCAGTAACAACAGGAATCTGCATACTCATACAAAAACATGGAAGTTAAATAACCTTATGCTGAATGATACCTGGGTCAGAGATGACATTCAGAAGGAAATTGCCAAATTTTTGGAACAAAACGACAATGAAGACATGAATTATCAGAACCTCTGGGATACCACAAAGGCAGTCCTAAGAGGAAAATTTATAGCACTGCAAGCCTTCTTCAAGAGAACAGAAAGAGAAGAAGTTAACAACTTAATGGGACATCTCAAGCAACTGAAAAAGGAGAACGTTCCAACCCCAAACCCAGTAGAAGAAAAGAAATAACCAAAATTAGAGCAGAATTAAATGAAATTGAAAACAAAAGAATTATACAACAGATCAATAAATCAAAAAGTTGGTTTTTTGAAAAGGTCAATAAAATAGATCAACCTTTGGCTAACCTAACCAGGAAAAAAGAATAAAATCTCCAATTTCCTCAATCAGAAATGAAAAAGATGAAATAACAACAAATCCTCAGAAATTCAAAAAATCCTTAATGAATATTACAAGAAAATTTATTCTCAGAAATATGAAAATCTGAAAGAAATTGACCAATTCTTGGAAGCATGTCACCTTCCAAGACTTAGCCACCAGATTGAAGTGGAAATGTTGAACAGGCCTATATCAAGTTCTAAAATAGCATCAACCATACAAAATTTCCCTAAAAGGAAAAGCCCGGGACCAGATGGCTTCACGTCAGAATTCTACCAAACCTTTAAAGACGATAGTACCTATATTACTCAACCTGTTCCAAAATATAGAAAAAGAAGGAAGACTACCCAACACGTTCCATGAAGCAAACATCACCCTAATCCCCAAACCAGGAAAAGACCCAACAAGAAAAGAAAATTATACACCAATATCACTAATGAATTTAGATGCAAAAATATTCAACAAGATCCTAACAAACAGAATCCAGCTACACATTAAACAAATTATACATAATAACCAAGTCGGTTTTATCCCAGGGTCTCGAGGCTGGTTCAATATATGTAAACCTATAAATATAATTTAGCACATAAACAAATTAAAAAACAAAGACCATATGATTCTCTCAATTGATGCAGAATAAGCTTTTGATAATATCCAGTACCCCTTCACGATCAGACATTTAAGAAAATTGGTATAGGAGGGACATTTCTTAAACTGATAGAGGCCATCTCCAGCAAACCCACAGCCAATATCGTATTGAATGGAGTTAGATTGAAATCATTTCCACCCAGATCAGGAACCAGACAAGGTTGCCCACTGTCTCCACTGCTCTTTAACATTTTAATGGAAGTTTTAGCCATCACAATTAGGGAAGAAAAGGTGATCAAGGGTATCCATAAAGGGTCAGAAGAGATCAAACTTTCACTCTTCGCAGATGAAATGATTGTATATCTGGAAAACACCAGGGATTCTACTACAAAACTCTTAGAAGCGATCAAGGAATACAGCAGCATCTCAGGTTACAAAATAAACATTCATAAAGTGGTAGCCTTTTTTTTTTTTTTTTTTAAGAAGTCAGCAGAAAAATATGGAACGCTTCACGAACTTGCGTGTCATCCTTGCGCAGGGGCCATGCTAATCTTCTCTGTATCGTTCCAATTTTAGTATATGTGCTGCCGAAGCGAGCACAGTGGTAGCCTTTTTATATACCAACAATAGTCAAGCTGAAAAAAGAGTTAAAGTCTCTATTCCATTCACAGTAGTGCCATAGACGATGAAATATTTGGGAGTTTATCTAACAAATGTTGTGAAAGTTCTCTATAAAGAGAACTATGAAACTCTAAGAAAAGAAATAGCTGAAAATATTAAAAAATGGAAAAACCTACCATGCTTATGGCTGGGAAGAATCAACATTGTTAAAATGTCAATACTACGCAAAGCAATATACAATTTTAATGCAATCCCTATTAAAGCTCCACTGTCATAGTTTAAAGATCTTGAAAAAACAATACTTCATTTTATATGGAATCGGAAAAAACCTCGAATAGCCAAGACATTACTCAGAAGTAAAAACAAAGCAGGAGGAATCACACTACCAGACCTCAGACTATACTATAAAATGATAGTGATCAAAACAGCATGGTACTGGCACAAAAAACAGAGAGGTAGATGTATGGAACAGAATAGAGAACCAAGAGATTAACCCAGCTACTTAACGTTATTTGATCTTTGACGAGCCAATTAAAAACATTCAGTGGGGAAAAGATTCCCTATTTAATAAATGGTGCTGGGTGAACTGGCTGGCAACCTGTAGAAGACTGAAAGTGGACCCACACCTTTCACCATTAACTAAGATAGACTCTCACTGGATTAAAGGTTTAAACTTAAGACATGAAACTATAAAAATACTAGAAGAGAGTGCAGGGAAAACTCTTGAAGAAATTGGTCTGGGTGAATATTTTATGAGGAGGATCCCCTGGACAATTGAAGCATCTTCAAAAGTACACTACTGGGACCTGAAAAAAAAAAAGTTTCTGCACAGCCAAGAACACAGTAGGTAAAGCAAGCAAACAGCCCTCAGAATGGGAGAAGATATTTTCAGGTTATGTCTCCGACAAAGGTTTAATAACCAGAATCCACAGAGAACTCAAATGTATAAGCAAGAAAAGAACAAGTGATCCCATCGCAGGCTGGGCAAGGGACTTGAAGAGAAACTTCTCTGAAGAAGACAGGTGCATGGCCTACACACATATGAAAAAATGCTCATCATCTTTAATCATCAGAGAAATGCAAATCAAAACTACTTTGAGATATCATCTAACTCCAGTAAGATTAACCCATATCACAAAATCCCAAGACCAGAGGTGTTGGCATGGATGTGGAGAAAAGGGAACACTTCTACACTGCTGGTGGGAATGCAAATTAATACATTCCTTTTGGAAAGATGTTTGGAGAACACTTAGAGATCTAAAAATAGATCTGCCATTCATTCCTATAATTCCTCTGCTAGGTATATACTCAGAAGACCAAAAATCACATTATAACAAAGATATTTGTACCAGAATATTTATTGCAGCCCAATGCATAATTACTAAGTCATGGAAGAAGCCCAAGTGCCCATCGATCCACAAATGGATTAATAAATTGTGGTATATGTACACCATGGAATTTTATGTAGCCTTAAAAGATGGAGACTTTATCTCTTTCATGTTTACATGGATGGAGCTGGAACATATTCTTCTTATTAAAGCATCTTAAGAATGTAAGAAAAATTCTCCAGTGTACTCAGCCTTACTATGAAACTAATTTATGGCTTTCATGGGCAAGTTATAACTCAGTTATATCAACAATATGGGGAAGGAGGAGAGGGAGGGGAGGGAGAAGGAGGGGAGGGAGGGGGGAGGATGTGTGGAGGGAGGATGATTGGTGGGATTACACCTGCGGTGCATCTTACAAGGGTACATGTGAAACTTAGTAAATGTAGAATATGAATGTCTTAACACAATAACTAAGAAAATGCCAGGAAGGCTATGTTAACCAGTGTGATGAAAATATGTTAAATGGTGTATAAAACCAGTGTATGGTGCCCCATTATCACATTAATGTACACAGCTATGACTTAATAAAAAAAAATTAAGATAAAAAAATTATGCTGGCCAGGATTTGGAGAATGGGGAGCACGAGTATATCTTTAGTGAGAATGTAAATTATTACACCCACTATGGAAAAGAGTCTAGAGGTTTCTCAGAAAACTATAAATAGAACTATCATGTGATCCAGCAATCCCATGTCTAGAAATATGCCCCAAAGAGAGGAATTTTGTATATGGAAAAGATATCTGCACTCCCATGTTTGTTGTAGCTATTCATAATAGCTGAGATTTGGAATCAACCTGAGTATCTATCAACAGATGAAAGGATAGATAAAATGTGGTGTATGTGCACAATGCAATATTATTCAGCTATATGATGAATGAAATGCTGTCATTTGCAACAACATAGTTGGAACTGGAGAACATTATGTTAAGTGAGATAAGACAAGTTGCAGAAACAAAAATCTCACATGTTCTCACTCATGTGTGAGATTTTAATATGAAAACAATTGATCTCATGGAGACAGGGTGTAGAATGATGGTTACCAGAGAATGGGAAAGATAGAGGGGGCAGGGGATAAAGTGGGGATGGTTAATGCGTGTAAAAAATATGCTTCAATAACGATAGAATGAACAATACTTTACAGCACAACAAAGGGACTATAGCCAATTAGTTATAGTATACTTTAATATAGCTAAAAGAAATGGAATCAAAATGTTCCTAAGAAAAAGAAATGGTAAATGTGTGAAATAATAAATCAAAATCAGGGTGATTTGATTAGTACACATTGTATGCCTATATGAAAATGTCACATCTACACCATAAATTATGCCTATTATGTAACTATAGTAATTAAAAATAAAAATTAATTAAAAAATTACAAAGTAATGTATCCTATCAATGGACATTGCTTTCCAATTTTGCCTTTTTATTTTTGTTTCTTGTTATTATAAACATTGATACAATGTTTGTAAATAAACATTCTTAAATATATATGTTTGCTTTTGTATTTAGATTTTCTTCTTAATATCTGCTGTACATTTTTAGAATTTTTCATACAATCTTTGTATATTCTTATAATCTTTTCTATGTGTGATAGTAGTTTTTAGTTGTTTTGGATATGAGTTTATTTTTCATTATGTAAGTTTCTATTTCTAGAATATAAGCAAAATTGATTTTTTTTGCATATTTATTTTTGGCTCCCTTGTAAACTTTTACTAATTAGAATAAGTGATTGTCCTGATTTTTTGAGGCAGAAAATTATGTCATATGCAAGTGAAACATATTGAAATTATTCTAATATTTGTGCTTGTTATTCCTTTCCCTAGTCTTATTATATTGTCACTATCGATGATAGTGACCAGTTTTGTCTTGTTTGTCCCTTAGTGACAGTCAACCAAGAGATGAGCCCAAACTCCTCTGACCCTGGTATTGTATGCATCTCCCTGTTGCCTCTGCTCAATAGCAACAAACCCAGGACAACTTCCAAGGCTGTTGGTATATTGGTAGAAGCTAGTCACAGGTCTGTATCCTAGAAGAAAGAGAATCTAAGAAATACACTTTCTGGCTTCAACCTAAGAAAAGGTAGAAGAACTGTTAAAATGGAGAATGTCCACAGATCCTTGGGTGCTCACAGATTACAGATTTCCACCATGCCCAGTCTGCCATTTTGTGTAGCTTTGTTTTTATTTTCTTTAATCATTAAATTTATTTAATCAGAAATCTCAAACATTTGTTAATTAATTTGTTCAATACACATTTATTGAGAGGCTATTATGCGCTAAGCACTGCGCTCTTTCGTGGAGCTAAAGGGTGGGGCTGGAGCTTGAGTCTAGTAGGGGAGACAAACATTAGTTACCACAGAAATAAATTCAGCATTGCCAAGGTGCTCATGAGACAAGGGGAGACAGAGGTGTATTGGGAGCATTCTCTAGCCATGATTGACCCAGCTTGGAGGGTCATCTGAGAGTGTATCTGTGAAGTGGTGCTTGACCTGAGATTGGAAGATAATCAGGCATTGATTTAATAAAAGGGGAGAAATGAGACTGAAGAGTGTTTCAGGAAGAACAGATCATATTTTGAAAGTCCTGGGGCAGGAGGTCACTTGACAAACATGAGGATTTGAAACAACATTGTGATGACTAAAATAGAGAGTGAGTGAAAACGCAGTTCTGGATGGTGCTGGAAAGATAGTTAGAGGCCAGACCATGAAAAGCTCTGTGGCCCAGATAAACATTTTGGTTTTTGCGAAGTCTCAGTTTCAGACTTCCACATGGGAAATTGTTTGGAAGATTCAAGGTTACTATGGATGTACAAGCTAGGAGGCAACTGCAGTAGTTCAGAGAAGCGATACCCAGTGCCTTCCTCAGAGAAATGCTTGACAAATGTTGGAGGAATGAATGAAGCATCTAAATGCCGAAGGTAATGCTGTATTTCTACAAGCAGTAATAAAGCAGAAATCAACATATTTGAAGGGCATTCTGTGGAATTTGATGAACGAATCAGGTATAGAGAATAAAGAAACAATTTATAGAGAATAAAGAGATTAACAAGGCATAGGATCAAAAATATTTCTACTAACTGAAAATACCATGTTGTTACAAAGAGACCATCTAGACAGTGTGTAATTATTATGTTTAGTTCACGTTATTCATTTTGATACTTTAACGTGTTCCTTGTCTGGCTAATGAGATTTGCCAGTAATAACATGTAAACAGCTCAGAGGAAATCTATTAATTTAGATTATTAGGTTATGTAGAAGCTTCCTTAAGGAAATGCTCTGTGGCTACCAAATATGTTGTTAACTATGCTGGTTAATAAGGTCATTTGTATAAAGAAAATAATCTGTCAGGCTTTGAGTTCACTTGTTAATGGGATCTGAGGAGTCTGAAGGGAGTTTAGTAATTTGTAAATTTTCATAGGTGTATGTGCACAGCTCAAAATGCTACTATGTCAGTATAAATAAAAAACCCTGACTTAAAAGCTACCATGAAAGCAGCTAGCACATAAATGCAACATTATAAACACAGCACAGAAAATGTCCCACATAAACCTTGAGCTCTCTTCTTTATTAGGCATACAAACAAATAAATACAACATGAGCCAAGTGTGCTTGCCTAAATTATTTGTGTTTCTTCCTTGAAATGTCATCCAGGGAGCCTTATGCTGAAACCTAGAGGCAAGTGGCAAGATGTAGCTACAACATAATTCTGTTCTATAAACTCTTGTTCACTTTTTTTCTTTCTTTTTGGTGGTGGGTATATTTGTATAGTTTAATACTTTTGCTCTCAAACTCTTCTTGTCAACAATAACATATTCCTTCATTTTAACTTCCCATTTTTTTAAATTGTTAAATCATAGCTGTGTACATTAGTGCAATCAAGGGGTACAATGTGGTTTCATACACAATCTGAAATATTCTCATCAAACTGTTCAACATAGCCTTCATGGCATTTTCTTAGTTATTGTATGTAGACATTTGTATTCTGCCTTTAGTAAGTTTTACCTGTACACATTCTAAGATGCACCAAAGGTGTGGCCCCACCCATTACCCTCCTTTCACCGTAACTGCCCCCTCCCTTCCCCTTCCTTGGCCCTTTCCTCATAGTCTTGGCCCATAACCCATAGTTGGGTTATAGCTTTCATGTGAAAGCTATAAATTAGCTTCATAGCAGGGCTGAGTACATTGGATACTTTTTCTTCCATTCCTGAGATACTTTGCTAAGAAGAATATGTTCCAGCTCCATCCATGTAAACATGAAAGAGGTAAAGTCTCCATCTTTCTTTAAGGTTGCATAATATTCCATGGTATACATGTACCACAATTTGCTAGTCCATTCATGGGTCGATGGGCACTTGGGCTTCTTCCATGACTTAGCAATTATGAATTGGGCTGCAATAAACATTCTGGTACAGATGTCTTTGTTATATTGTGATTTTTGGTCTTCTGGGTATATACCTAGTAAAAAAATTATAGGATCAAATGGCAGGTCTATTTTTAGGTCTCTAAGTATTCTCCAAACAGCCTTCCAGAAGAAATGTATTAGTGTGCATTCCCACCAGCAGTGTAGAAGTGTGCCCTTTCTCCACATCCACGCCAACATCTCTAGCTTTGGGATTTTGCGATGTGGGCTACTGGGGCTAGGTGATATCTCAAAGTAGTTTTTATTTGCATTTCTCTGATGATTAAGGATGATGAGCTTTTTTTATGTGTTTGTAGATCGTGCGTCTGTCTTCTTTAGAGAAGTTTCTCTTCAAGTCCCTTACCCACCCTGAGATGGGATCATGTGTTCTTTTCTTGCTAATAGGTTTGAGTTCTCTGTGGATTCTGGTTATTAGAGCTTTATCGGAGGTATAACCTGCAAGTATTTTCTCCCATTCTGAGGGCTGTCTGCTTGCTTTACTTACTATGTTCTTGTCTGTGCAGAAGCTTTTTAGTTTGATCAGGTCCCAGTAGTGTATTTTTGATATTGCTTCAATTGCCTGGGGAGTCCTCCTCATAAAATGTTCACCCACGCCGATTCCTTCAAGAGTTTTCCCTGCACTTTCTTCAAGTATTTTTATAGGTTCATGTCTTAAGTTTAAATCTTTAATCCAGTGAGAGTCTATGTTAGTTAATGGTGAAAGGTGTGGGTCCAGTTTCAGTCTTCTATAGGTTGGCCAGCCAGTTCACCCAGCACCATGTGTTAAATAGGGAATCTTTTCCCCACTGAATGTTTTTAATTGGCTTGTCAAAAATCAAACAACAGTAAGTAGCTGGATTCATCTCTTGGTTCTCTATTCTGCTCCAGACATCTACTTCTCTGTTTTTGTGCCAATACCATGCTGTTTTGATCACTATTGATTTATAGTACAGTCTCAGGTCTGGTAGTGTGATTCCTCCTCCTGTATTTTTATTGCTGAGTAATGTTTTGGCTATTCGAGGTTTTTTTCTGATTCCATATAAAATGAAGTATTATATTTTCAAGAACTTTAAAATATGACAATGGAGCTTTAATAATAATTGCATTAAAATTATATATTGCTTCGGGTAGTATAGACATTTTAACAATGTTGATTCTTCCCAGCCTTGAGCATGGTATGTTTTTCCATTTGTTAACATCTTCGGCTATTTTTTTTCTTAAAGTTTCATAGTTTTCTTTGCAGAGAACTTTCAAGTCCTTTGTTAGGTATACTCCCAAATATTTCGTCTTCTTTGGCACTACAGTGAAAAGAATAGAGTCATTGACTGTTTTTTCGGCCTGGTTATTGTTGGTATATATAAAGGCTACAGATTTATGGGTGTTAATTTTGTAGCCTGTGACATTGCTGTATTCCGTGATCACTTCTAAATGTTTTGTAGTAGAATCCCTAGTGTTCTCCAGATACACGATCATGGCATCTGTGAAGAGTGAAAGTTTCATCTCTTCTGACCCTATGTGAATACCCTTTATTGCCTTTTCTTCCCTAATTGCAATGGCTAAAACTTCCATTACAATGTTAAAGAGCAATGGAGACAATGGGCAACCTTGCCTGGTTCCTGATCTAAGTGGAAATGATTTCAATTTAACTCCATTCAATATGATATTGGCTGTGGGTTTGCTGTAGATGGTCTCTATTAGTTTAGGAAATGTCCCTTCTATACATATTTTCTTAAGTGTTCTGATCATGAAGTCATGCTGGATATTATCAAAAGCTTTTTCTGCATCAATTGAAAGAATCATATGGTCCTTATTTTTTAGTTTGTTTATGTGCTGAATTACATTTATAGATTTATGTATATTGAACCAGCCTAGAGAGACTGGGATAAATCCACTTGGTCATGGTGGATAATTTTTTGATGTGTTATTGGATTCTGTTGTTAGGATCTTATTGAGTATTTTAGCATCAATATTCATTAGTGATATTGTCTATAATTTTCTTTTCTTGTTGGGTTTTTCCCTGGTTTGGGGATCAAGGTGATGTTTGCTTTGTAGAATGTATTGGGTAGTATTCCTTCTTTTTCTGTATTTTGGAAGAGGTTTAGTAATGTAGGTACTAGTTCTTCTTTAAAGGTTTGGTAGAATTCTGACGTAAAGCCATCTGGTCCTGGGCTTTTCTTTTTAGGGAGATTTTGTATATTGATGCTATTTCAGAACTTGATATAGGCCTGTTCAACATTTCCACTTCATTCTGGCTAAGTCTTGGTAGGTGGTATACTTCCAGGTATTGATCGATTTCTTTCAGATTTTCATATTTGTGAGAGTAGACTTTCTTGTAGTATTCGTTAAGGATTTTTTGAATTTCTGAGGGGTCTGTTGTTATTTCATCGTTACCATTTCTGATTGCTGAAATTAGAGATTTTGCTCTTCTTTTTCTGGTTAGGTTGGCCAAAGGTTTATCTATTTTATTGATCTTTTCAAAAACCAACTTTTGGAATTATTGATCTGTTGTATAATTCTTTTGTTTTCAATTTCGTTTAATTGTGGTTATTTCTTTTCTTCTGCTGGGTTTGGAGTTGGAGTGTTCTTCCTTCTCCAGTTGCTTGAGATGTCCCATTAAGTTATTAACTTCCTCTCTTTCCGTTTTCTTGAGGAAGGCATGCAGTGCTATAAATTTCCCTCTTAGGACTGCCTTTGCAGTATCCCAGGGGTTCTGGTAATTCATGTCTTGATTGTTGTTTTGTTCCAAAAATTTGGTGATTTCGTTCTTAATCTCATTTGTAACCCATCTATCCTTCAGCATAAGGTTGTTTAGCTTCCATGTTTTTGTATGGGTATGCAGGTTCCTGTTGTTATTTAGTTCAACTTTTATTCCATGATGGTCTGAAAAGATGCAAGGAATAATTTCTATTTTTTTTAATTTGCTGAGGTTATATTTGTGGCCTAGGATGTGGTTGATTTTGGAGTATGTTCCGTGGGCTGTTGAGAAGAATGTGTATTCAGTTGTGTTGGTATGAAATGTTCTATTGATGTCTATTAAGTCCAGATGTTGAATGGTTAAGTTTAAATCTAATATTTCTTTGCTTAGCTTCTTTTTGGAGGATCTATCCAGCACTGCTAAAGGGGTGTTAAAATCTCTGACTACTATGGAACTGGAGGAAATCAAGTTGCTCATGTCTGTTAGAGTTTCTCTTATAAATTCAGGTGCGTTCTGGTTGGGTGCATAAATATTAATAATTGAAATCTGATCATATTGTGTATTACCTTTAACAAATATGAAGTGTCTATCCTTATCTTTCCTTATTTCGGTTGGTTTAAAGCCTATTGTGTCTGCGAATAGGATTGCAACACCTGCTTTTTTCTGCTTTCCATTTGCCTGGAGTATAAATGACCATCCCTTAACCTTGAGTCTATATTTGTCTTTTAATGTAAAATGTGATTCTTGTATGCATCAGATATCTGGCTTGAGTTTTTGTATCCAGCCGGCCAACCTGTGCCTCTTTAGAGGACAATTTAAACCATTCACATTAATTGCGAATATTGATAATCCTTTCGAGAGTCCGGTGGACATTTTTAATACTTTTGTGACTGTGGAAGATGGAATTTGATCAAAATTTTCTGGGTGGGTTTACTTTTGTGGTGGAAGATTATGTGGGTCTTTATGGAGGATAGGTCTGAGAATATCCTGGAGAGCTGGGTTAGTTATGGCAAATTTCTTCAACATGTGAATGTCATTGAAGTATTTAATTTCTCTGTCATAAATGAAACTCAGTTTAGCTGGGTACAGGATCCTGGGTTGAAAGTTATTTTGTTTTAGGAGATTAAAAGTTGATGACCATCCTCTTCTAGCTTGAAAGGTTTCAGCAGAGAGACCTGCAGTTATTCTAATATTCTTGCCCTTGTAGGTGATGGTTTTCTTTTGTCTGGCTGCTTTCAGAATTTTATCCTTCATATTAACTTTAGTGAAATTTATTATGATGTGTCTGGGGGATGTCTTATTTGGGTTGAGTCATGCTGGAGTTCTGAAACTGTCTGCTTTCCAAATTTCAGAATCTCTTAGCATGTCTGGAAAGTTCTCCTTCATAATCTCATGGAGAAGAGACTCTGTGCCTTGTGAAACCACTTCATCGCTTTTGGGGATCCTTATAAGACGAATATTGGTTTTCTTCGAATTATCCCAGAGCTCTCTGAGAGAGTGATCTGTTTTTGCCCTCCATTTCTCTTCCTCTTTGAGAGTTTGGGAGCATTCGAAAGCTTTGTCTTCAATGTCAGAAATCCTTTCTTCTGCTTGCTCCATTCTGTTACTGAAGGATTCTACTTGTTTCTCAGATCTTGAGGGCTGCAACTTGTCTCAATGTGTCAAAATCTTTGGTCATTGAATTCGTTGAATTCTTGAGATGTCTTTTGGGTTACTGCTTGGAATTCAAATTTGATCTTATTTGCTATCCAGATTCTAAATTCGATTTCTGACATCTCAGCTTTTTGTTTGTGCATGGATCTTGTGCTGTGTCTGCCCCATTGGTCCTTGGAGGAATTGATCTACTCCGATTATTCATACTGCCAGAGTTTTTCTGTTTATTTCGCCTCATGAATTTTTTTCACTGTTGCCTCTGGTCGTCCTCAGAGTTTGTGAGGTGTCTCTCCAAGATTAGACCCTAGTGGGATCACTCTA
The DNA here is from genome assembly GCF_027406575.1 of Nycticebus coucang. Lineage (NCBI taxonomy): Eukaryota > Metazoa > Chordata > Mammalia > Primates > Lorisidae > Nycticebus > Nycticebus coucang. Next base: position 18,779,788 of record NC_069796.1, read on the forward strand.
TTGTTGCTGGATCTTTGTAGGGAGTGACCCTGTGTAGTTTCTCTGGCCTGCCCCAGCCAGGGAGTGCTTGTTGTGGAAGAAGCTCCAGTGTGTGACACACCCGGATCTAGCAACAGGGCGGGAGGTGCTGTGCTCGGTTCTGGGAATGTCTGGTGCCCAGTGACTTTGACACAGAGAGCCCAGGGCCAGCATTCTCTGGCCATAAGAAGGGCTTTGCGCAGAGGCAGGGAGTATTCCGGATGGCTCACGGTTACCAGAGTCCCTGGCCAGATGAGCGGGCTGGTGTGGAGGCAGGGAGGGTACAGGAGGGAGTATGTAGGGTTGCGCGGCTCCTACAGTTCCTGGTCAGGGCATGCAGAGGCCCGGCGTGCATGGATCGCAGGTCAGGGGTCGCAGCACAGCTTTTATGGAGGTCCAGGCGGCACCAAGCTCAGGAGTTTGAGGTTGCTATATGCTGTGATGCCATGGCACTCTACCCAGGGCAATAGCCCGAGGCTCCAGTGTGCCCAAACTGGTCTCACTCTGCCCTTGAGGGTTAAGGCTGTAAGGCAGCTCAGTCCCCGTCTTTAGGCTGCTCATTCACTTGGTTACTAGCTCCCGCCCGATCCTTGCTCTGCGACCCTGAGGGTGGAGCTTGCCAGGGCAGTTCTCTCACAATGGCTCTCTGTGGCCCACAGCCAAACACTATTAGCTCCATGTGGCTCAGCGGTTCTGTCTGGGGCCCTAGAGAATGCCCAGAGTTCTCCACACTCCTGCTTAAGTTCTCCCTAAGTCAGTTCAACTGAGTGCCAGGTCCAAAAACACCGAAACAGTTCACAGGTAAGGCCTTTCCGGTTTGCAGTCTCACTGCTACTTGTACTTACGGCTGCTGGTGGGATTAGGTTGATCGAACACACGCAACCACTTGCCCTTTTTCTACTGTTTTTGTCCTCCTCTTGGGGTCCATAAATCCCTTGCTGACTCCCTGTATCCTGAAAGGGATAATTATAGGCAGATCCCACCAGCCAGAGATGCCTGGAGTCTTATCTCCCCAGACTCATCATGCCCAGTTGCAGGGAAGCTGTTACTTGGCCACCATCTTGCTCCACCCTCTTAACTTCCCATTTTGTCCTTGTTTACTTTTTCTTTATATTACTCTTAAGTGATGGTTTCTCACTCCCACTGGGTGGTTTGATTGTCCTTGATGGAAATAGGAAGTGGCGTGAGTGCTCAAAGCAACAAGTTCCCTGGGTTGCCAGCAACACATCGGGTCCTGCGTTCCTTTAAGGTAGTGATAAAGGGAAGCAACGTGGGTTTAGCAACACTGGTTTATCTGCATTCGTAACAGTCAGATCTGTGAATCTTCATTATTCAAGATTCCTTTAATTTATTGGGTTCTCTAGATCCAGAGTCCTTCCTAAACCTTCCACCAAAAATTGACCTAGTTAGACATCATGTTTTCCACTCATTTCTGTTTTCTTCATTTGCAGAATAATTTATTTAATGTGAAAGAGTAGTCTGTAAACAGAAGAGTAGAGAATGGTATCTGTTCATTTAAGCTCTACTCATGTGCATCAATACCTGATTCTTCTCTCCTTCAAAATGTGTTGGAAAGTGCCCATCTCAGCTTCCTTTAGGTAGGGCAGGGCCATATCAGTAATTATGGCAAATCGTCTGTGAGTGGAAGTGATGCAAGTTGCTTTTGGGCTAAGGAATTGAATTGTCTAAGCGAGAGTCTCCAGTTCTCTTTTTTCCTGCTGTGTTAATTGTGGAGACATAAGATCAGAGCAACCTGATTATGAGCCACTAGAGGGATGACAGATCCTTGAAGTTCATCTGGACTGACAGCCAACTTTATTATGTTAGGCCACTAAGATTATGGGGGAATTATTCATTCCTGCTGCATAACCTTGTGTATCCTCACTATTACTCTGAAACGAACCTGATCAAACTCACAATTTCCTTGACTCACCTAGTTCTTCCCAGGAATATAAACCCTCTGCATACAGCCTATTTCACTATCAGGTTTGTGTTCCCAGTATCTTGGTGAATGGCACGAGCTTTCTAGGAACAGACAGCACAGTTGATTGCTGCTGAATAGATATAAACAAAAAAGATAATAGTTACAACATTTCTTTTTACAAAATCTGGTACCAAATATATGTCAAAAACTTACTTTAAAATCATATCTATTTCTTTCTTCCATGCAATAGATTTCTCTTTTAATCAAAATTACCTACCAATTGCTAAAATTATGAACTCTTTTGGATACATAAGACAATATTTGGTGAAATATAAAGTTTCCGTGTCATAGTGATAGACCAGTAATATTATTTATTTTACTGGCAATTCTCATAGCATTCTGCAAATTTGAGCAGTGAATTATAGGAAAAATTTACATACAATGTCAGAATTTCCTAACAGATGTTGACTGGCTAGTTGGTACTATTGGTATTTTCAGGACCCCTTTCTGCTTCTTGTCCTGGAAGCTCCATCTGATTAGGATTGCAGTAGGGATGGAGGCATAGCAGTCAGCAAAGGCTCAGGGAGAAGGAGACTGCTCCTGGATGATACTGGTATATATTTTTAACTTCCCCAAAGTAATGATTGCATTACTTTGCAGTAATGTTGGATTAAAATATATATCCAACATTATCTTTAGAATAAGTACAGCAGGTAAATTGGGATGGTTTTTATCTTTATTGTTGCTGTTGCTAATATTATTTATTATTATCCAATGGAAATAGAAATAGAGATACAAACAGAAAAGGAAGCTGTGTTTTAGAAAAGTTACATGACTTAGCCAATGTCCCATACTTATTAAGTGGGAAAGCTTAGACTTGAATCTGGGACCTTGAACCCTAAATCATTTTTTCTTTTCTTTTCTGTTGGCCAAGCTGAATACCCACTGAAGGCTCAGCATTAGAACTAGTGTCTTACCACAACAAATTGTGGTGATTGTGAATTTGCAACATTCTTCAGTTTTTAAGGCATTAAGGCATGATGATTATCTGATTCTCTTCCCATTTTTGATGCCTGAATATCAACTTCAGATGAGGCACAATCTCCGATTGAATCTTACTCTGCATATCTCCAGGTTTCTTTATTTCTTCTGAGCTTTTATTCATCCTGACGGGCAGAATCCAGTGTTAATCTTTCTCTCTTAGTGTCCTTTGTTGAGAAGTATTGTCACAGTGGGACACCGTCTCTCACTACTTCACAGGCAGCTTCTTTCTTCTTGGGAGGAAGAAGAAAGCCCACTGTGCTGAGGCTATATCAAGATTATTTCATCTTCTTTGGATATTTGAAGTTCTAGTAAAAAGACCAACTACGTAGGGTAGGGGCATCACCCTTTCTGGGAGCGGTCTGTGCTGTTAGCTTGAATGAATGAGGCCCATTTAAAAGCACCTTCATTGGGTTTCTCATGAAAAGACTCTTGTAATATTATAGGTTTAAAAAATTTATTTTAAAACCTTCTTTTTAAAGTCATTAAAGTTTTATTTTTATCAGAGAAACACATGTCTATGTTAAAAAATAAAGACAGAGTAGCTTATAATATATAATGAGTTTTTTGCTCTCATCCAGTCTATCCTCAAACCTATTCACCAGGGGCAACCAATTGTTTTAATTGTCTCTGTTTTTAGCTATTCTAGTTATTAGCTTTATAACTCTAAATACTGTAATTATGTCTTTATTTTCTGATTTGTGATCATTAGAGAAGAACTGCAGGCTTCACCTACATTCCTAAGGATAGGAATTTATCTTCCTGGCACGACTTCTTCCTCTTTGCCCTTTTTTCTTCTTTCCATTCCTTCTAATTTATAATATTTAAAAAAACAGCTATTGGTTCCTGTTCTAACTTTCAATAATACCCGTATATGTCTATTTTTTGCATCCACTTTTAATATTGAGTCCCTGCTTTGTACTAACTTTTTCCTCACACATTTTTCTGTCGCTCAACTTCAGGTATAGAAAGCTCTACATTTTCTAAATTGATAATAATGTCCTCTTTTTGTAGCCGTAAGTAATTTTGCTCATTTTATGCAGGTTAATTCTTAAATCTGAGGACTGATAAAAAGCTTTCATACCATTTTGCCTACACAAATATGGGTTTCGGTGGCTGTTGCCTCCCCCATGCCACTTGGGGGAGCGGGGAGCATCAAGGCCAAATAAAGCATCTTTCTTGTACTTTATTATTATTATTATTTGTTTATTAAATCATAGCTGTGTACATTGATATGATCACGGGGCATCATTCACTAGCTTCACAGACCGTTTGACACACTTTCATCACACTGGTTAACCTTTCCTTGTACTTTAGCAGTTTCTCAACATGATGCAAGTTTTAGTTGGCTACATTTTGAGGTCATGACTCTTCTGAATAGTTTTTATGTTCCTTATACTTTTTTAGTTGCCTTTCCCTTCTTTAAGATTTTCTTTGTCTTTGGTTTTCTGCAATTTAATCTGACATGTTCAGGTGTAGATATTTTTGGTATTTATCCTGCTTGTTCTTTGAGCTTCCTGGATCTGTACTTTGGTGTGTTTTATTAATTCAGAAAAAATTTTCAGCCATTATTGCTTCAAGTATTTGTTCCCATTTCTCTTTCTTTTTCTCCTGGAATGCCCATTATGAGTATTTACACCTTTCGAATAGTGCCACAGTTCTTGGATATTTGATTCCACCTTTTGTGTTCTTTTTTTCTCTTTGCTTTTAAGTTTGGAAGTTTCTACAAACATATCTTTAAGCTCACTGATTCATTCACAGGCTTTGTCTATTCCCTTGGTGATCTCCTAGACAGCATTCTTTCTTTTTGTTATGATGTTTTTTATTTCTAGCATTTTCTTTTGATTCTTCCCTGGTTCCCATTTCTTTGCTTACATTTCCCACCTGTACTTTCAGGCTGGCCACATTTCTCCATTATAGCCCTTAGCATATTAATCAGAGTTATTTTAAAAACATCTTTTTTTTTTTTTTTTTTTGGTTTTTGGCCCGGGCTAGGTTTGAACCCGCCACCTCCAGCATATGGGACCGGCGCCCTACTCCTTGAGCCACAGGCGCCGCCTAATCAGAGTTATTTTAATTCCAAATCTGATCATTCTGCAATCTCTGCCATATCTGGATCTTGTTTCCATGCTTGCTGGGTCAAGCTGTTTTTTAATTAAAAAAAAAATTTTTTTTTTTTGCCTTTTAGCATGTTTGTAATTCTTTTTTTTTTTTTTTTTTTTGAAAGCCAGATAATGTATGATGTTTTGAGTAAAAGGAATTGAGGTAGATAGGCCTGTTTAGCCTTTTTAGGCTGAGGCTTTATATTTATCTGTCTAGAGGTTAGACTGTGTTTTGTTTGCTGGACACTGGTGGTTAAAATTTCTGGTGTCCTTGTTCTTGCCTCCCCTGCTGCCCTGGGATTTTCCTAGATATTTTTGAAATAATGTACGAGGCTTGCAGTTATTTTATTTGTAATTTTCTGTTTTTTATGCAGGAGCCTGATTGGTATGGTGGTAAGATGTCGAAGGAAGAGAAGTTTCTCTAGTCTAAGGTTAGATGTCAGTCTTGACTAAGCCTGAGCTGAACATTTCCTTTTCTCCATCCGGAAGGCTACACAGCTAGAAGTGGGCATTTCCCTTCCCCCTGACTGGGAAGACTTTGGTATTGGCTCTTGTAAAATAGTTTCCCTTGAGGACAGGCCTTCTTAAGGAGAACAGGGAACTCTGGGCTACTTAAAAATGGTAACATTTCTTCTCTGTCAGAAGCATCAGAAAATTTCTTTCAGGTCTTCACACAGAGAGAACTGGTTGGGTTCCTGGAAGTAAAACACAAGAGGTGTGAGGCCCCCTTGGAGTTTCTAACACTCCATCTAGCTGCTCCCAAGACTCCAATAATTTGTCAATTACAGTTGCAAGCCTTCTTACCAACTCAGCTCCAGTCTGGTTTCTGTCCTGGGCTGTGATCCTCTGTCTCTTCTGTTCCGGGTTTTGGCAGCACTTCTCCCTGTGAATCCAATTTTCTGATGGAGTTTAAAAGAATTGTTGATTGTGTTTGTGCAGTTTTTTGTTTTGTTTTGTTAGGAAGATGGGAATGATTACTTCCAATCTCTTTCTGTGCCCAGTCAGAAACTGGAAATTGCTTTCCTTTTCCTTTACAAAAGAATCAATGTCTTTGGCACATCTTCAAATGTAGTCATTCTCTCTGTTATATTATCTGCTGTGTGACACCTTGAACACCCTCCTTCAGAAGGTATCTCCCTGCACCCTGTCAACCTCTCGTTCCAGTCTGACCCTACTAATTGCCCTTAGCGTCCTCTGTATACTCGCCTTGACCTACTTTTTTTTTTTTTTTTTTTGAGACAGAGCCTCAAGCTGTCGCCCTGGGTAGAGTGCCATGGCATCACAGCTCACAGCAACCTCCAACTCCTGGGCTCAAGCGATTCTCCTGCCTCCGCCTCCCAAGTAGCTGGGACTACGGTTGCACGCCACAACGCTCGGCTATTTTTTGGTTGCAGCTATCCGAAGCACAAAATTTTGGATCCCCAGAAAGCTAGATGCTAGATGCCCTTATTTCCATTCTGCACTCCATCCTAGACAATATTATCTACATGTAGATTCAGGTCTCACCTCTGTGTAGAAGACTCACAGATAAGTTTCAGCGAGATCTCTTCTCTAGAATTTAGCCCCATCTACCTGATTGTCTTCTTGGCAAGTTCCTCTCAGTAACATCTGAAAGTTTTGTCCAAATCGCCTCTTGAATTGTCCCCCTCTCTTCTCCTTGACTCCCCTATCAAACCTAGTCCTTCTCTAATTTCTATTTGATAAATGTTGCCACACTCCCGACATTTTATAGCCAGAAATGTAGAGTTACCCTAATACCTCCTGGACTCTTACAACCTCTGCCCAATCCATCCATATTTTCTGTTATTTACAGCTTAAATATTAACTCTTATCTTTCTCTCTCTGGGATTACTATTACTGCCATTGCCCTGTCTATGCTACTGTCTTCTCTCCTGAATGAATGCAATGTCTTCTATGTTCTTTTTTCTATTTTCCTTCCTTCACTGCTCCTCTTACCCTATTCTGCTGTTCACACTGCAATGAGGATGTTCATTTCAAATATTACCACCCTCCACCCTTTCTGGATTGATGGCTTCTCATTGCTCTTGGGATCAAATCCAAACCCTTCATGTAAACTTTAAGGCCTGCATTATCAGACCCTGCAACTTCCTTACAACATCAGCCAATTCCCTGTTCCTGCTCACTGTGTCCTAATTATTCTTCTCTGTCTATGCTGTTCCTTCTGCCAGAGATGCTTCATCGGCTCTGCTCCCCCGTCCACATATGATAGGTTCACAGGTTGCACTCCAGCGACTCTGTCAGAGAAACGTTACCTTTCCCTATCGCAAACTCCTGTATGAGCTAACGTGACACCATGTACTTTCCCTTTGTGCCACTTAATCATGGTGATATTTTCTCTGCTATTTGTGTTTGCTAATTAAAGTCTATCTTCTCTGCTAGACCACATTTGCTTTTGTGAAGTTCTCACTCTCTGGGAAAATTTCTGGCCCAGAGTAGATGCTTCATCAACAGGTCTGGAGTGAATAAACAAAGGGAGGTAATGAAGTTGGTGCTGGAGGAACAGCAAGGGAGAGAGAGATGAGTAAGCAGAGAGCAGGTCTCTCCTCTTCCGCGTTATTTGGTGGTGGTTCTTTCTGGTGAGGATAGGTGGCTTCTCTGTCTGCTGATTGGAGCTGGAGGTACCAGAGGGAGTGATATTTAGAGCCAGTGGAGGTGTTGCTTCTGGGAACATTTCTGTTCCCTGTTTTGCGCTTCTCTTCATGGTCTACGTTTTTGCTGTGAGGGACATTTACAGGAAAAGGTTAATTGTGTGAGTCAAAATGTAAAAGCTTTGCTTCCTGTAAAGCGTTCTTATTGTTTGGGAAGACTTTTCTAGGGTGGGAATACTAAAAGGTCATCTCCACATTCAAATGAATAGTTTTTGATGGTATAAACCAGATACTTTGTAAAGTACTAGCCAAAAAGAGAATCTGCTTTCATTTAAAAGTCATCCATTTGTGTGCAAGTGAAATTGCCTGTCATGCTTTGAAAGGATTATTTATGGTTTCTAAACATTCATCTCTCTCAGCTCAGTTCATATACTGCCCTTACAAAACGGCAATTTAATTATATTACATTGTTCTATTGTCCAATGCATACACCTTGCTATACTGTATTGCAACATGATTTCTTTCGATTGCTTCACTTGCTATATTACAAACTGACAAAATACATCAAGTAGTTTTTAACTTTTTGCTCTAAGATATACTGGTGACTGTGACTCATGCTATTGGTGATCTTGAATTGTCAAAAGAAGGGAGGAGAACTATTGGTGATCACTTCAATAATGTTGCCACAATAATGTTGTCCATGACCTAAGAAGAGAGTTTGTGGTAATGGAAAATGATGATTATAAAAAAATTAGTATACAATATACTTTCAAAAGCTTTATACAATTAGTAGAAAATATACTTTCCAAAGCTTTATAATGCAGAAAATAGAAGTATGGAGTTTAAATGACATTTTTAAAAAATTTTATTTATTTTTTTTACATATACATGTGTTTATTATTTCCATTTTTTGCCTTCACAAAATTAAAAAGGCTTAAAATTTAATAACAATGTTTAAGATAAGGACTAGAAACAAAAACCTCGTAAAGAACGAATGAACATAAATACATTCAGAAAAGAAATCAGATGATTGCTGTATTGAAATATTAAGCAATAATAATAATAATACTAAGGCAAAGAAAGTAACATTCACATTGTCAAATAAGAGTATGTCAATTATAGAATGCTTTGACTCTGAGATTCAGTACGGAGTCATCAGTTAACTTATTTTTTTAGTCTCAAAAAATAGACAACTAATATTCATAAATGAAAGTAAAAGATAATTTCAATAAAACAGATCATGCCAAATCTTATAGACAATAGAAAAAGAAGAAATACTTCAAAATCATTCTACTTGATCTGGATACACCTGGTATTAAAATTGTAGAAAATATATTATTATAAAGGGGAAATTACAAACATATTTCAATTATAAATGAGGATGCAATATCCTAAACAACATATTAACAAGTTGAATTAAAAATTAATGTTTAAGTGGTATACTATGGTCAAAATTAAATTTTGACATTTGACAAATTTAAATAATGACATTTCTCTGTACTTGATTTCTAGAAATAGCTTCTTTTGATTTGTACTGAAGTGTATTAAGTTTGGCATCTAACATGGATCATGTATATAGAACAGCCATGAATATCATTTTTTGTGACTAAAAAGTTGTGGTATTCTTTAACTCCTGAAGCATGTTTCGAGATGGTGCTGTTCAGGGGTGAGGGATAGAGCAAGAGCTGATAAAATTATCCCAAAGATGCCACATTTCTGGGAAATTATGATACACAGATCCCATCAGACTTAAAGGTGCCTGTCAGACTTCAGAAATTGGCTTGTTGTGTTCCAAAGCCACGTGCTTGCTTCCTGAGAGGAGACACCATCTGCTTTAGGGGTTATTTGGAGGGGTTCCTGCATAGGCTGTTACCAACAAAAAGAGACTGGAGGGATTTGACACCGTGCATGAATGCGTAATTAGGAGGTACACTCAAGAGTCAACATCGGAAGGGAAATGCATGTACTAGGTATTAAATTTAAAAGGTAATTTAAAAGATCCATCTCAAAGTATACTGTTATGTTCTTTGACCATAACCTTGGAATTAGAATGTGTGTGGCTCTCCATAGCTTCTCCTCTCTACAAGAGCAAGTGCTTGGCGTGCCTGTAGGGTGGGGATTCCTTGTGCTTTCCACCTCTATGTGGCATTTCTGGGATTATCATAAAACTTGTTAACATGCCTGGGCGAGGGGCTCTTCTACAAGTGGAACTTCACCCTGGAAGTGAGAAAAATGTAACCTAAAAATTTGAAAAAAAAAAAAAAAACAAAACAAACAAAAAACTAAAAAAAAGTAAACAAAAAATTTGAGAACTGTAAATGTTAACAAAGCGTATATACACGCTGGAATCCTAAAAAAATTTTTTAAAAAAACTTGTCAAAAAATGGTATGTTGTATTAAGGTGTCATGATAATTCATCTTAACAGTCAGGAGATTTTGACAATTATTGCTCAATTTTAGTGACTGGAGATTTGTTGTGATCAGAAGATTTCAAAAGCATTATTGCTGGGGCTCCTGAGGAACTCAATGTGGTTTATGTATGTGCTCAGGACATTTATTTTTATAATAAAATGGCAGAGTTTTGTAATCTTTACTATTTGCCTTTTCTGCTAAACCATAAGAATAATCGATATTAATGATTTTAAAGATTTGTTCTTGAAAACAATTTCAAGATTATGGGAAAACAATTTATAATTTTTATCTGATGAACTAGAGTAAATCAAGGAAATCACAAATTTATCTTGAGTTATATTTCTTCCTATGAGCTAGTCTGCAAACTCAATGAGGACAGGGACTATGGTTGTTTTGTTCATGGATGATTCTGTATAGACTGGGGCATACTGTGTGCTCAATACATATATATTATTTGGACGGTTGAATAAATAAGAAATAATGGCAGACTGACCAGTGTTATTTAGTAAATTATAAGGAAGACACTTATAGAGTGTATATTCTATATGCTCAGAATCATGTGGTGTTATACATATATAAAATACAGCAGAACCTCTGCAAGTTGACCACTCGAGGGACTGTAACAAACTGGTCAACATAAGGAACTAGGCCTACTATACTGACACATACATGTGGTGCATGTCAGATCTATGGAAATTATGCCAATTTAAGCAAGTGATCAATGTAAGGAGTTGGTCAACTTTGGAGGTTCTACTGACCTGTATAGGGCCTTACTGACCATATAGACAGTGAGGGGGAAATAAAGGTACAGTAATATAATATAACTTATCCATGATGATCAAATTGAAGGAAATTTTATTTTTATTGATGGCAAGTAAACACTGAAAAGATTCTCAGGGTGATTTGCATGTAGGTACTTTTTTGATGAAATAGAGGTATTTATGAAAAGTTGTATTGGTCGCCGTTAGGTATATTTTCAAGATTAAGGGAAAATGATTGCATAAAACAATTTCTATTGAATTTCTTGTAAAACTTATGACAATGATGGGATTTATTCTTGCAGAATAGTAGCCCAAAGGACACAAGGTTATTTATGACAAATTCAGAGATTCCTTTTATGGTGCTATACGCCGCCTTCCATAAGGGAATTCTATTAGAGCACTACCAGAATCACATCTTGGTTTAAAAGAGGAACACATATTTTGCAACATCAGGCAAACTGGATAAAAAATAAGCTTAATCTCATTAGTTTTCTATAAAGGTGGCTTCTTACTTTGTTTTCCTCTTGAGCGTCCTGATCTAAAGTCAGGTTAGGTATGCCCAGGTATGTATGAAGATCTATATATAAAATCTGTGCTTTATCTCTATATCTCTATAGATCTGTTTATTCACTTACTTATATCTCTCTATAAAATCCCTAGATTTTATACAATCCCTTTAAAATACCAAGAATTTGTTGGGAATGACTGAGCCGATTATAAGAACTATACTGAATTCATTATAGCTGAAAGTATAAAGATATACAGAGAGTTCTGGTATAAGATTTGAATTCCTCCTCTCTCTGGTTCTCATGACAATGCTTCATCAATGCAGATAAATAATTTTGGCTGCTTCCAGGTAGGGTGCTAAGCACATACTAGATGTTTAATAAATACTTATGAAAATCCCTTCCCCAAACCAGGGGGTCTTTTTGTATGTCCTCTTGTGGCTTGCCAAAGGGTCTACACTGTGATGCCCACCTCTTGTTTTAGAGCTTTTATTACTTAAATGAGTTAATATTTATCATATTCATTTTTAGAGTCTCTGCCACATTGTAAACATTATCTAGATACTATTAAATAAAACAATAAATTAAAGTTATAATGCAGAAAGGATAGAGTCCTTATGATGTAATAGGATTTAGAGGCAGTTAGAAAAATTCATTGATGTTTCAGTTGCAGGGCACTGCATATTACTAAATGCAAGTCAGCGTTGTACAATACAAACAAAAGAGATGACTGCCAAGAACTGTGAAGAGGTTGGAATTTTACCCAAGCTGCGAGCGAACCAGTTAGAGGGTGACCATTTCCTGGATGCTGAGGGATGGTCATCCTCAACTTCCTGTTGAGAGGATTTGCATTTGCCTTCCCCACTTCCTTTCACTCCATTCTGAACCAAGTTCTTTAGTTGCCAATTGAAAAGCCATTGAAAGATTTGGTGACACTTTTATGATATCATTACAAAATATTCTTCTTTGTCTACATTAAAATTTTTTGCCTTAGAAAATAAAATGAAAATTTGGTTCAAGTGCACTATGCCTGCAGCACAGCCTGAGATAGCTCCTGGATATATTTAGTAGCATTCTTTTTTTTCTGTCAGAGCCCTGTCTCACAACTGGGGAGAGGTTAGGGATGGAGAAGTCCAGTGCCCTATTTACTCTTTTTGTGGAGGATGTTAAAAATTCTTCTTATTCTGGTTGAGAGCAAGATGGTGGCCAAGTAACAGCTTCCTTGCATCTGGGCACCGTGAGTCTGGGGAGATAGGACTCCAGGCATCTCTGGCCGGTGGGATCTGCCTATAATCACCCCTGTGAGGATACAGGGAGTCAGCGAGAGACTTCTGGACCCCAAGAGGAGGACTAAAACAGTGGAAAAATGGCAAGTGGTCGCGTGTGTTCAATCCGTCTAAACCCACCCGCAACTGTAAGTTCAGTAGCAGCGAGACTGCAAACCGCAAAGGCCTTACCTGTGAACTGTTCTGCTGTCTTTGAACTTGGCACTCAGTTGAACTGCCTTGGGGAGAGCCTGAGCGGGAGTGTGGAGAACTTTGGCCATTGTCTAGGGCCCCAGTCTGAGCCGCTGAGCCAGACGGAGCTAATAGTGTTTGGCTGTGGGCCACAGGAAGCCATTGTAAGTGATCTGCCCTGGCAAGCTCCACCCTCAGGGTCGCAAAGCTAGAATCCGGGTGGGAGCTGGTAACCTAGCAACTGAGTAGCCTAAGGGTGGGGTCTGAGCTGCCTTGCAGCCCTAAGCCTCAGGGGCACAGTGAGACTAGTTTTGGCACATTGGGTAAGTGGATAGCCACTTCTGCAGTGATTCCAGCAACAAGCATTTTCCTGGGAAAGCTTCTGCTCAGCAAGTTTACAAGGTCAAAGTGCCTTTTAAGTGGGCTGAAGAGAGATTTAGGGTATCTACCTGCTCGGGTTTGAGAAATCAGCAGCCTCCAGTCGTATCAGAACTGTGATTAACATCTCATACCCCGGAAGACCACATGTTGCCCAGACGATATTCAACAACATATACATATTGCTTTGATTTTGGTTGTGTGTGTGTTTTTTTTTTTTTTTTTTTGGTTTGGTTGTTTTTTCATTTATTTTGATGTTGTTGATGTTGTTTTGTTTTTTAATTTCAACCTATTCTGTACAGACCTTTTTTCTTTCTCAATTTTTCTAGTTTAATTATAATTTCCCATTGCTGCCTTTTTGAATAACCAGAACATCATTTTTGCTAGTGTTTATACTGCTATTATTTGGTTTTTCACCCAATTTTATCCCGTAAAGTTTTCTGTTTGCTTGTTTTGGTTTGATTTATAGCATTTTTGTCTTTCCTCTCTACTTGGTGGAGGTGGGGTACTGTGTCTGATCAGGTTAGCAAAGGGCTGCTGACCTCAAGGGAACCACCAAACTGGGCACCCCCAGAAGGTGGGTTTTTTTTAAAGGTTGTGTCAAAGTACCCTACTGTACACCTATATTGCTCTGTCTCCCTCTTTCTGTGCCTCTCTTCTTTTTGTCAATATTCCTTTTACCCACCCCCTCTCCTTTCTCTATTTTTTTTTTTTTCTATCACTCGGTACTCCTTTCTTTCATCCCTCTCTTGCTCTTCAACCTTCTCACCCTTCTGGTCCTGTACCAAAAGGACTCATCAAACCCTTAGTCCACAGGCACGAGAACTTAAAGAGCAAAAGGAAGTGAAAGGAAAATTAGGGCAAGGAAACAGATAAAAGAAATCACTCATGAGGAAGAATCAGCAGAAAACTCCAGGCAACATGAAGAACCAGTCCAGAACAACCCCGCCAAGGGACCATAAGGTAGCAACTGCAGATGATTCCACCTATAAAGAAATGTTAGGAATGACAGAAAGGGAATTTAGAATACACATGTTGAAAACAATGAAAGAAATGATGGCAACAATGAAGGAAAATGCTAATAAAGTGGAAAATAACCAAAAGGAAATCCAAAAACAGAATCAAATAAGAGATGAACGATATGAAGAATATAAAAAGGATATAGCAGAGCTGAAGGAACTGAAGCAGTCAATTAGGAAACTTAAAGATGCAATGGAAAGTATCAGCATCAGGTTAGACCATGAAGAAGAAAGAATTTCAGAGGTAGAAGACAAAGTTCTTGAGATAACTCAAATAGTAAAAGAGGCAGAAAAGAAGAGAGAGAAAGTAGAACGTTCACTGTCAGAATTATGGGACTTTATGAAGCGTTCCAACATTCGAGTTATAGGAATCCCAGAAGGGGAAGAAGAATGCCCCAGAGGAATGGAAGCCATACTAGAGAATATTATAAAAGAAAATTTCCCAAATATCACCAAAGATTCTGACACACTGCTTTCAGAGGGATATCAGACCCCAGGTTGCCTCAACTCTAACCGAGCATCTCCAAGACACATTGTGATGAACCTGTCCAAAGTCAAGACAAAAGAAAAGATTCTGCAAGCTGCCAGGAGTAAACGCCAGTTGACCTACAAGGGCAAATCCATCAGAGTGACCACAGACTTCTCTAATGAAACTTTCCAAGCAAGAAGACAATGGTCATCTACCTTTAATCTACTTAAACAGAACAATTTCCAGCCCAGAATTCTGTACCCTGCTAAGCTAAGCTTAAAAATAGATGGAGAAATCAAAACATTTACGGATATACAAACATTGAGGAAATTCGCCACAACAAGACCAGCTCCATAGGAAATACTTCAACCTCTTCTGCACAGTGACCACCACAATGGATCAGCAGCAAAGTAAGAACTCAGAAATTAAAGGACAGAACCTAACCTCCACACTGATGCAAAAGATAAAAGTAAGCAATGGACTCTCACAAAATAAGACGAATAGAATACTACTACACTTATCAATTATCTCAATAAATGTTAATGGCTTGAATTCCCCACTGAAGAGACATAGATTGGCTGACTGGATTAAAAAACACAAGCCATCCATTTGCTGTCTGCAAGAAACACACCTGGCTTCAAAAGACAAATTAAAGCTCCGAGTCAAGGGTTGGAAGACAATTTTTCAGGCAAATGGAATTCAGAAGAAAAGAGGAGTTGCAATCTTATTTTCAGATACATGCGGATTTAAAGCAACTAAAGTCAAAAAAGACAAAGATGGTCACTTTATATTGGTCAAGGGAAAACTACAACAAGAAGACATTTCAATTCTAAATATTTATGCACCCAATTAAAATGCTCCCAGATTCTTGAAACAGACCTTACTCAGTCTGAGCAATATGATATCTGATAATACCATCATAACAGGGGACTTTAACACACGTCTTACAGAGCTGGACAGATCCTCTAAACAGAAATTAAACAAAGATATAAGAGATTTAAATGAGACCCTAGAACAACTGTGCTTGATAGACGCATATAGAACACTCCATCCCAAAGATAAAGAATATACATTCTTCTCATCACCCCATGGAACATTCTCCAAAATTGATCATATCCTGGGACACAAAACAAATATCAACAGAATCAAAAGAATTGAAATTTTACCTTGTATCTTCTCAGACCATAAGGCACTAAAGGTGGAACTCAACTCTAACAAAAACGCTTGACCCCACACAAAGGCATGGAAATTAAACAATCTTCTGTTGAATAACAGATGGGTGCAGGAAGAAATAAAACAGGAAATCATTAACTTTTGGGCATAACAACAATGAAGACACAAGCTACCAAAACCTGTGGGATACTGCAAAAGCAGTTTTGAGAGGAAAATTCATCTCTTTAGATGCCTACATTTGAAAAACAGAAAGAGAGCGCGTCAACAATCTCAAAAGCCATCTTATGGAATTGGAAAAAGAAGAATAATCTAAGCCTAAACTCAGTAGAAGAAAAGAAATATCCAAAATCAAATCAGAGATCAATGAAATTAAAAACAAAAGAATCATTCAGAAAATTAATGAAACAGGAGTTGTTTTTTTGAAAAAATAAATAAAATAGATAAACCATGGCCAGACTAATGAGGAATAGAAAAGTAAAATCTCTAGTAACCTCAATCAGAAATGATAAAGGGGAAATAACAACTGATCCCACAGAGATACAACAGATCATCTCTGAATACTACCAGAAACACTATGCCCAGAAATTTGACAATGTGATGGAAATGGATCAATATTTGGAATCACACCCTTCTCCCTAGACTTAGCCAGGAGAAAATAGAGCTCCTGAACAGACCAATTTCAAGCAGGGAGATCAAAGAAACAATAAAAAATCTTCCAACCAAAAAATGCCCTGGTCCAGATGGCTTCACACCAGAATTCTATCAAACCTTCAAGAAAGAGCTTATTCCTGTACTGCAGAAATTATTCCAAAAAATTGAGGAAGAAGAATCTTCCCCAACACATTCTATGAAATAAACATCAACCTGATACCAAAACCAGGAAAAGACCCAAACAAAAAGGAGAATTTCAGACCAATCTCACTCATGAATATAGATGCAAAAATTCTCAACAAAATCCTAGCCAATAGATTACAGCTTATCATCAAAAAAGTCATTCATCATGATCCAGTAGGCTTTATCCCAGGGATGCAAGGCTGGTTTAACATACGCAAGTGCATAAACGTTATCCACCATATTAACAGAGGCAAAAATAAAGATCACATGATCCTCTCAATAGATGCAGAGAAAGCATTTGATAAAATCCATCCTTTTTAATTAGAACACTGAAGAGTATAGGCATAGGTGGCACATTTCTAAAACTGATTGAAGCTATCTATGACAAACCCACAGTTAATACTTTACTGAATGGAGTAAAACTGAAAGCTTTCCCTCTTAGAACTGGAACCAGACAAGGTTGTCCTCTGTCACATTTGCTATTCAACATAGTGCTGGAAGTTCTAGCCAATACAATTAGGCAAGACAAGGAAATCAAGGAAATCCAAATGGGAGCAGAGGAGGTCAAACTCTCCCTCTTTGCTGACAACATGATCTTATACTTAGAGAACCCCAAAGACTCAACCACAAGACTCCTAGAAGTCATCAAAAAATACAGTAATGTTTCAGGATATAAAATCAATGTCCACAAGTCAGTATACACCAATAACAGTCAAGATGAGAAACTAATTAAGGACACAACTTCCTTCACCATAGTTTCAAAGAAAATGAAATACCTAGGAATATACCTAACGAAGGAGGTGAAGGACCTCTATAAAGAAAACGATGAAATCCTCAGAAAGGAAATAGCAGAGGATATTAACAAATGGAAGAACATACCATGCTCATGGATGGGAAGAATCAACATTGTTAAAATGTCTATACTTCCCAAAGCAATCTACCTATTCAATGCCATTCCTATCAAAATACCAACATCGTACTTTCAAGATTTGGAGAAAATGATTCTGCGTTTTATATGGAACCAGAAAAACCCCCGTAAAGCTAAGGCAGTTCTTAGTAATAAAAATAAAGCTGGGGGCATCAGCATACCAGATTTTAGTCTGTACTACAAAGCCATAGTGGTCAAAACAGCCTGGGACTGGCACAAAAACAGAGACATAGACACTTGGAATCGAATTGAAAACCAAGAAATGAAACTAACATCTTTAACCACCTAATCTTTGATAAACCAAACAAGAACATACCTTGGGGGAAAGACTCCCTATTCAATAAATGGTGTTGGGAGAACTGGATGTCTACATGTGAAAGACTGAAACTGGACCCACACCTTTCCCCACTCACAAAAATTGATTCAAGATGGATAAAGGACTTAAATTTAAGGCATGAAACAATAAAAATCCTCAAGGAAAGCATAGGAAAAACACTGGAAGATATTGGCCTGGGGAAAGACTTCATGAAGAAGACTGCCATGGCAATTGCAACAACAACAAAAATAAACAAATGGGACTTCATTAAACTGAAAAGCTTCTGTACAGCTAAGGAGACAATAATCAAAGCAAAGAGACAACCTACACAATGGGAAAGGATATTTGCATATTTTCAATCAGACAAAAGCTCGATAACTAGGATCTATAGAGAACTCAAATTAATCCACATGAAAAAGCCAACAATCCCATATATCAATGGGCAAGAGACATGAATAGAACCTTCTCTAAAGATGACAGACGAATGGCTAACAAACACATGAAAAAATGTTTATCATCTCTATATATTAGAGAATTGCAAATCAAAACAACCCTGAGATATCATCTAACCCCAGTGAGAATGGCCCACATCACAAAATCTCAAAACTGCAGATGCTGGCGTGGATGTGGAGAGAAGGGAACACTTTTACACTGCTGGTGGGACTGCAAACTAGTACAACCTTTCTGGAAGGAAGTATGGAGAAACCTCAAAGCACTCAAGCTAGACCTCCCATTTGATCCTGCAATCCCATTACTGGGCATCTACCCAGAAGGAAAGAAATCCTTTTATCATAAGGACACTTGTACTAGACTGTTTATTGCAGCTCAATTTACAATCGCCAAAACGTGGAAACAGCCTAAATGCCCACCAACCCAGTAATGGATTAACAAGCTGTGGTATATGTATACCATGGAATACTGTTCAGCTATTAAAAAAAATGGAGACTTTACATCCTTCATATTAACCTGGATGGAAGTGGAAGACATTATTCTTAGTAAAGCATCACAAGAATGGAGAAGCATGAATCCTATGTAGTCAATTCTGATATGAGGACAATTTATGACAAGGTTATGGGGGGGGAGGAAAAGCAGAAAGAGGAACGGAGGGAGGGGGGTGGGGCCTTAGTGTGTGTCACACTTTATGGAGGCAAGACATGATTGCAAGAGGGACTTTACCTAACAATTGCAATCAGTGTAACCTGGCTTATTGTACCCTCAATGAATCCCCAACAATAAAAAAAAAAAAAAAATTCTTCTTATTCCCAAGTTTCAAGAATTGCGCCACATGGGCGGTGCCTGTGGCTCAGTCGTTAAGGTGCCTGCCCCATATACCTAGGGTGGCAGGTTCAAACCCGGCCCTGGCTGAACTGCAACCAAAAATAGCTGGGTGTTGTGGCGGGCACCTGTAGTCCCAGCTACTTGGGAGGCTGAGGCAAGAGAATCGCTTAAGCCCAGGAGTTGCAGGTTGCTGTGAGCTGTGTGAGGCCACAGCACTGTACCGAGGGCCATAAAGTGAGACTCTGTCTCTACAAAAAAGAAACAAACAAACAAAAAAAAAAACATGCCACAGAAAATCTCTTCTGACTTCTTACCATTTGGCTTTCGTCCCATTTCAATTTGATAAAGATGTCTATCATGCGTTTAAACCTATCACCTTTTCGCTTTTTATATTTTACGCATCATCTCTCTCTTTGGAATAGAAAGGATTAATGAAGTGCAGAGCCACTGTATCATCTTGAGCAATTCACAGCCGAGGTGGTTTTGGAGCTGTGATTTTAGGCCAGGGTTATCTTCGCCTGCTCTGGTTTATAATGCACAGTAACAGTTGCGTGTCCCAATTTGCAGTGATAGTCTTTGCACATTGTTATTGTGGGTTCAACCGTAAGTCCTATTGGTGGGAGAGTGTGTAAAAGGATAGTCGTTTTAATGTTCACATGCAGCTGGACTGGCTTAGGCTTGCATGTGCTTTCAAAAAATAAGTGAAAGAAAAAATATATTCTTACTTTATTTTTTTCCACGACTGGAAAGTTTGTAAAAAATTTTCTGTGACTCCAAAATGGAATATCAGCCACATCCATTAGATGAAGTATTAGGTTTTGCATTAGAACAATCCTTCTTATCTGGAAGGATAAGGAAATTATCTGGAAAGCAGATGGTTATTAGTCCCTCTTTGTGGCAAGAGAAGGGACTAAGTAATTTTTTGAAGTGTCTCATTGTCTTAATCTGTAAAATGTGAGATAAAAACAGAATATTGATTTTCTTTATTTACCACACCGAGTAGATACTGCTTTCCCTATTCAGCTATTACTTTTCAAGGAGATGATTACCAGGGAAAGTTCAGCACCTACTACAGTTGACAGTTCCATAATGAATGAACGTGTCAATGATAAGTTCAGTTGAAGACAATTCTGTTCCCATTTGGAAAAGGCTGCGTTCTACATCAATTATACTTAAAATACCCATGGCATGAGTACATTTGTACTTATTTTATCTAGTGTGTAAAGCTTCATGTCTGGTTAATTTTATTTTTTTTAAATAAACAACATTTCCTACAGCTTTAACTAGTATGTTGATGACCTGCATGTGGTTGTATGATTATAGTGACATATTTAACTACACATGACATATTCACATTTTCTATTTTTAAAATAGACATCAGTCATTTACCACAGATTCCTATTGCTTCAGAGACATTCTTAGCAACAATGTTGTCAAGGAAACATACCGAAACTGTTACATAAAAGAATGTCTCTGTGAAGAAAATCTTTCAAAATGGTACTTCTATTTTTTTCCCAGATTATATAAAATCATAATTTACAAGCAATTCAATTTAAGTAAATAATTTATAAACAGTTTATGTAACGGTACAGCTGTGGAAATCTGCCAAGTAAAGACATTTTAAAATTTGAAGGTTAAAGGATTAGATGCCATTAATAAATAAAGACCTCATCAAGAGGAGATTTTAAAAGTGATATCATGTCTGATTCTCACGTTAGGCATATTCATTTCAATGAAATTTCCAAATTGTAGATGACTTAAGTTCTCAGAAGAATTAATAGATTAAAATGTCTCTCTATTTCCATGTTGACTGAGTGCCTGAGGGACAGAAAAAAATGCAAAGATTACATTTGAAGATATACATTTCAAAGTCCATAGGAACTGAATAGGAAGTACCATTAAACAACACGTGTATATTAATTATGTATTCAGGCAACCAAGTTAAAAAACAGTAGTTGGAAAATGGGATGGTCACAGACTTCTATTTTCAGACCTGTCTGGTTATTTATGTTCAATTTATCATTTAGTATCCAAGGAAATAAGCTTGAATGAAAAGTTCACAAGAATACATCCTGGAATATATAATACATTTTGTTAAAAAGTATAGATTGATTTACATTATATTGTAGAATATTTGAATTTGAAAGGACCAAAGAGATCATTCAGTAGAAAGAGAAATGTGCCAAGAAAGGCTAACAAACTTGCCTAAAGTTACTAAGGAACAAAGCCAAAAATAGAACCCGAATTCCTGATTCCCGGTTCAGTGCTATTTCTGCGATATCATCAGCTTAAAGAACTTGGGTCACCACTCTTTCTCCTGTGCTTTTCCAACTGTTGGCACCAAGAATCTTTAACAGAAACGTTAACTCCAAATAGCTGTTTTGATGTTATTTAAATCATTCCTTGTGGGATGAAGGAAAGAATACAGAAAGTAAAAAAAAAAAAGGCTTAAAAAATAGATAGGGACTCTCAATAGGCCTTGATGATACATTAAGGAATGAAAGGCTATCAAGTATAAAGGAATTATAAGAGTCTAAATACATTTTGATAGTCAAAATTATTAAAATACATTAGCTTTTTCTGAAGACAAAGTGAAAATAAGATGTAAGGGGAACATCAAAAGTTATGTTTTCTCTTTTCATTTATTTCTCTTTATTCCTCTTTTTTCCATTTGTGTTATACAATGTTGCACAGGTTGCATATCTAAGA
Source organism: Nycticebus coucang (assembly GCF_027406575.1). Lineage (NCBI taxonomy): Eukaryota > Metazoa > Chordata > Mammalia > Primates > Lorisidae > Nycticebus > Nycticebus coucang. Next base: position 18,801,722 of record NC_069796.1, read on the forward strand.
TGATATTCTTGGCTGACTTGCTCCAGGACCACTAGCACCTTGACTGGCATTGTCAGGTAGACTCATCTGGTGATTATGGTACATAGGAAGGTATTTACATTCAGGCCTTTTTCAAGTCAGCAAAAAGATTGCTACTTGTCAATGGTCAGTTTGGGTAATAATCTTAGGCCTTTGAAAAGAATGTACCATTGTTTATTCTCTGGCCATTTTATTATATGCCAATTAAAAAATTAAAATAGATTTTTTCTTTACTTTTGGTTTTCAGAGATTTACTAGTGTATATCCACATGTGATTTTCTTTGCAATTATTCCACTTGGAGTGAGTGTTCATAGTGCTTTTTGAGTTTGTGACTAAACATGTTTTATCAGTTGTGGACGTATCTCAGCCAATGTCTCTTTCAGTACTTCTACTGCTGCTCTTTAAATACTGTTTCTTCTGGATCTTTTGATCATGTACCATTTTCTAATTACACATTTGCTTCTGTATCTTTCATCACTTTTTTCCCCTCCAGGGGAAATAGCCTAGATATTTTGTTTTGACCTTTCTTCCATGTCACTAATTCTCCCTACAGCCATATTGAGTACTGTTGAATCCAAAATACTGGTTCTGGAACGTCCATTTGGTTTGTGTTTGTGATGGCTTTTGTTATTGGCTCAATTTATATTCACTTGATTATGTTTGGCATATGTATTTTAATGCTCTTTTCTTTGGATCTCCTGTATGACTATTTTTATTACTTGTTTCTCTATATCTCTTGGATGTTAGATGCATTATCTTGTTTCTCATATGCTTGATTAGTTTTGATCAAGCGCTAGATATCACACACCGAAGACTTGGGAAATTTGACAATCATGACACTTTCATCTTCTCCAAGAAAGATTTTATATTTGTTTCGAGCACAGTTAGAGACATTACCAACTCTAGGCTGCTTTAAATGAGTTGAAATAACTCAAAACTCTGCTTGATTACATATAGGAATCATTTTATTTCTAATTCCTACTTATTCCTAGGATGTCACACTTCACAGTCCAAGTCTCAGTGGTTTACTAGAGTACCCTCTCTCTCTCTGCCCTTGGTTGATCGTTGGTTTATCCTTTGTTTCCAGTTTTTCCTCTTATAATGGCTTCATGAGTGTAATAAAGTTCTCTTTAGCTTTTTATTAACCTTTTATGTTATAACAGGCAAACATCTTTAGTACAGAAGCAGCTGTCAAATTCCAGATTATCAGCCTGGGTTTTCTCGTTGTCCTAGCTCTTGCCACAGTAAGTCTTCATTGCCTTAAGTAGTTCTTCTGTGCTTTACACAGATTTTGTTTTATTTTGATCAAAGTTTCTATTTTCTTTCAGTAAGAAGATTGGTCCAAATTATCTAGTCTTCTATTACTGGAAATAAACCTCCAAAGTTTATATTTAAAATTTTTCCCTTTTTATATACTTGGGAGGTTCTCATCTTTCTACCATCAAGACTTTTTTTGCGAGGGAGGAGGCTGCTGTACATTTTTTTCCTTCTTTTTACTAGCAGTGCAGAGCTATGACATAGTTGAAAAAGAAATTAACTGAGTTTTTTTACTATGTTCCTTTTAAAGTTTGCAGGTAGAGATTCAGTAGAATTTGTTGGAAGGGAAGGAAATACAGTATGTGATACCTTCTCAAAGACTTATTTAATATCAGAATTGATACCATACACTTATTCCAGAAACTCAAGTAATTGATATATATTATATTTATTTCTTGATGGAATATTTGTATTGCAGAATATAACTGGCAAGTAAAGAAGTTTTTATGATTTACTAATACACCCTTGTTCATTGTATAATGTTAAGTAAAACCCTATTAAGAATTAATTTTTACTTTACTTTTACATAATTGAAACATTTCACTCTTAATTTTTAGGATATTAGAAATGAAAGCAAAACTCCTCTGCAATTGTAAAAAATTTCTTATTGCATGATGAACATTGTGTATATAAAGAAATAGAAACATCTGTGAACATAAAGCACAGTAAAAGAAACATTTGTATATATACAAAGGGCACAAATAGACACAAATGTTTCTTTTTCTGTGCTTTATGTTCACAGAATTGAATTAGAATCTTTGATCCATGACACATTTTTATCATTGATATATCATAGTCCTCTTTTATTTTTTATTTACATAATTGTTAGTTATGCATATTAAATTGACATCTATAAAACCACCACCTAATCTGAACACACGATCTTCTACCTATTTGCTTTCTCCATCCTGTTTTTCTTCTTTCCATTCTGTTTTAACCACTTTCCTGGACTTGTGTTTAATATGTATGCCTAAACAACATATCATTCAATTTTGGTTATTTAAATTTTTTTTTTCTAGAGTCTTGAAAGAAGAATCCTCCTAAGTATTTATAGTTAAACTGGCTGAATAAAAGGCTAATGCTTTAGGCACCTCGGGTTCATTGCTGATTTCTAGTCAAGAAAATGTAACTTCTACTTTTTGTTAAGGTGCACATCAAAACACTTAGAGCTTCAGCATACACATAATTATTGGTAGGTGGAATAATTGTGCTACTTCTACTGTTTTTTTTTTTTTTTTTTAGCCAGGTCTATAGATGTTTTGTAAAGACAGCTAAGTCCTTGTGGGCTGCAAATAGCTAATATGAATTTTATGCTTGACATACAAATACAGTGTTCCATCAGCTGCCCCAAATGCCATGCCTATTTATGTTATCCTCAGTTGCATTCGGCACTAAGGGATGGAATTGTGGAGGAGCTGACTGCTTAGAATTTCATGAATTGTTTGCTAAGAATTTTCTACTTCCATCCAACTTCATGGACTTAAACGGGCCCTGAAAATAATAATTGCATCAACTCTGACAGTGGTTTTTGATTTTAAAGGCCCTTTGATTCTGGTTTTGCCTGTTGAAATTTGGAGAAATTTATTAAAGAACAAATAAAAAGAATAGATACTCTTAGTATACAGTGACTAGTGCAAAAAGTCAACAAAATTACTGTGAATCTGAAGCTGAAAATGGCAATTTAAAAATAGATTATGCCTTTCTGGAATGGCTTTATTTGAAATTCAAGAAGAATGACTTGATTTAAAAAAATGCTTTGGTTTTATTATTAGAGCAAAATTTTTGAGAGGAATAAAAGAAAAAACAAGGCAAAATGGACAAATTCAGTTGGTGGGAGGGAGACATTTTCTTGGAAGTCTGACTAGAAATGTCAAAGAAAATAAGCCCCAATTTAACTCTTGAAAGTAGTAGGCCTATGAAAGAATTATTTTAGTTATTCTAAGATTACTAGAATAGGAGAGTGATCACCTAAAGAAACATGGTTGTAATATCCTAGCAGGTGCACAGAGAATGTGTTGAAGTTATCATGTTGAAGATTCCAGATTTGAAAAACTTATTTTTTTTTTAACTTTTGAGTAAATGTATTTTTTATTTATTTTTATTTTTAAATTTCAGATTAATTTGAGGGTACAAATGTTTAGGTTATTTGCTATCACCTCTAAGGTAAAGTTGTAGGTGAACCCCTGACCCAGGGGGTGTGCTGAATACCCTCACATGGTGCACCTTAAGTGAGATTCCCTCTTCCCCTTCCCCTCCCCTCCTCTCCACCCCACTACACTATACTTGTGTTTTTCTCTCCTGTGGGTGTGTAGTTCTTTATATAATGCTTTCCTATTAGTACTGAGTATGTTGGATATTTTTTCACCATTCTTGAGGTACTTTACTAAGAAGAATGTGTTTCAACTCCATCCACGGAATCACAAAAGATGCAAAGTCTCCATCTTTTCTTGTGGCCGAATAGTACCGCATGGTTTACGTATGCCACAGTTTGTTAATCCATTCACAGGTAGATGGGCACTTGGGTTGCTTCCACATCTTGGCAATTGCGAAGTAAGCTTCAGTAAACATTCCAGTGCAAATGTCCTTGTGGTGAAATGATTTTTTTTTCTTCTGAGTAGATACCTACTAATGGGGTTGCAGGATCAAATGGAAGGTTGACTTTTAGTTCTTTAAGCATTCCTCAAAGAACTCAAATTAGACCTTCCATTTGATCCTGAAATCCCATTACTAGGCATCTACCCACAAGAAAAAAAAAAGTCCTTTTATCATAAGGACATTTGCACTAGACTGTTTATCGCAGCTCAATTTACAATCGCCAAAGTGTGGGAACAGCTTAAATGCCCACCAACCCTGCAATGGATTAACAAGCTGTAGTAACAAGGATTAACAAACTGTTAATTCTATAACATAGAATACTATTCAGCCATTAAAAAAGACAGAGACTTTACATCTTTTTTATTAACCTGGATGGAGTTGAAACACATTCTTCTTAGCAAAGCATCATAAGAATGGAGACGCAAGAATCCAATGTACTCAATTCTAATATGAAGGCAGTAGATGAGCTAATACAAGGGAGGGGGCAGGGAAATGAGGGAGCAGGGAGAGGGGAGAGGGAGGGTGACGGGAGGTCATGGTGCATGGCACACCTCTTGGGGGTGGGACACAATTATAAGTGGGATTTCATCTAACAAATGCAATCAGTGCAACCTAATTCTTTGTACCCTCTAGGAATCCCAAACCATTAAAAAAAATAATAAAAAAAAAAGAATTCTCCATACTTCTTTCCATAAGGTTGCATTAGTTTGCAATTCCACCAGCAGTGCAAAATGCTTCCCTTCTCTCTACATCCACAGGAACATCGGCAGTTTTGGGACTTTGTGATGTGGGGTAATCGCACTGGAATTAGGTGATAGGTGATATCTCAGAGTGTTTATTTTTTTTAATTTTTATTTTTACCTCTACATGTGTTAATCAGGTTTCCATTTTTTTTTTTGCCTTCACAAAATTAAAAAGACTTAACATTTAACAGCAATAACAATGTTTAAGATAAGGATTAGAAACAAAAACCTTGTAAAGAATGAAGGAACATAAATACATTCAGAAAAGGAATCAGACAATTGCATCATCAAAATATTAAGCAATAAAAATAATAATAATGATGCAAAGAAAGTAACATTCACATTGTCAAATAAGAGTATGTCTATTATAGAATGCTTTGACTCTGAGATTCAGTATGGAGTCATCAGGTAACTTCTTATTATTTAAGTATCAAAAAAGAGACAACTAATATTTATAAATAAAAGTAAAAGATAATTTCAGAAAACAGATCATGCTAAATCTTATAGATAATAGAAAAAGAAGAAATACATCAAAATCATTCTACTTGATATAGGTACACCTGATATTAAAGTTGGAGAAAATATTATAAAGGAGAAATTACAAACATATGTCACTTATAAATGAGGACACAATATCCTAAACAGCATATTAACATGTTCAGTTAAGAATTAATGTTTAAGTAATGTACTTTGGTCAAAATTAAAACCAATTTATGTGAAAATTAGTCACTATTTTCTTTTCTTTTCTTGTTCTTTTTTGTTTCTTCTTTTCCTTTCCCTCAGCCCTTCCCTCCTTCTCTGTCTGCTCTCCCCTTCTCTCATGTCCCACCATGTCATTAATTGTCATTAATTGTCTTCAAATCAAAATTGAGTACATAGGATTCATACTTCTCCATTCCTGTGATGCTTCGCTACGAATAATGTGTTCCACCTCCATCCAGGTTAGTACAAATGCTGAAAAATCTCCATTTTTTATGGCTGAATAATATTCCATTGTATCTCAGAGTGGGTTTTGATTTTTATTTTTCTGATGATTAGGTGATTAGGGTTGATGAGCATTTTTCATGTGTTTTTGGCCATTTGTCATCTTCAGAGAAATTTCTGTTCAAGTCTTTTGCTCACTTATAAATGGGATTGTTTTCTTTTTTCTTTCTTTCTTTTTTTTTTTTTTTATTGAGACAGAGTCTCACTTTGTTACCCTCGGAAGAGTGCTGTGGCGTCATAGCTCACAGGAACTTCAAACTCTTGGGCTTAAGTAATTGTCTTGCCTCAGCCTCCCAAGTAGCTGGGACTACAGGTGCCTGCCACAATGTCTGGCTATTTTTTTTTTTTGTTTGTTTGTTTAGCAGGCCCAGACCGGATTTGAACCCACCAGCCCTGAGCATGTGGTCAGTGCTGTAACCACTGAGCTAAGGGCGGCCCAGACTATTTGCTTTTTTCCTGTGGATTAGTTTGAATTCTCTGTAGATTCTAGTTATCAGTTCTTTGTCAGATTTATAACATGCAAAAATCTTCTCCCATTCTGAAGGTGGTCTGTTTGCTTTGTTGCAAAGCTTTGTGTAGAAGCTTTTTAGGTTGTTCATGTCCCATTTCTTTATTTTTGGTGCCATTGCAATTGCCAAGGGGGTCTTCCTCATAATGTCTTTCCCAGGCTGATAATTCACCAACAGTTTTCCCCACACTTTCTTCTAGAATGTTTATTGTGTGTCTTAAATTTAAATCTTTTATCCAGTAAGAGTCAATTTTTGTCAATGGTGAGAGGCGCGGGTCCAGTTTCAGTCTCATACATGTGGCTCACCAGTTCTCCAGCACCATTTATTATATAGGGATTATTTTTCCCAGTGCATGCTTTTCTTTCATTTATCAAAGGTCAGATGGTGATATGTGGCTGGGTTCATCTCTGGGTTCTCTATTCTACTCCATTGATCTGTATCTCTATTTTTGTGCCAGTACCATACCGTTTTGATCACTATAGATGTCTAGTATAAATTGAAGTCTGGTAACATGATGCCTCCAGATTTATTTTTGTTTCTTAAAATTGTATTGGGTATTTTTTTTTCTGGTTCCATATGAAACAAAGTATTATTTTTTTCAAGTTTTTCAAAGTATGATGTTGTGCTTTGATGGGGGATTGCATTAAATCTATAAATTGCTTTGAGTAGTATGGACATTTTAATGATGTTGATTCTTCCCAGCCATGAGCAGGGTTCCATTTGTTATCATCTTCAACTATTTATTTTCTCAGGGTTTCATAGTTCTCTATATAGAGATCCTTCGCATCCTTTAAATTTTCAGGCATTTCATTTTCTTTGGAGCTACTGTAAAAGGTATTGTGTCTTTTATTTGATTCTCAGCTTGACTGTTATTGGCATATATTAAGGCTACTGATTTGTGGACATTGATTTTGTAACCTGAGACGTTGCTATATTTCTTGATCACTTCTAAGAGCATTGTAGTTGAGTCCCATGGGTTTTCCAGATATAAGATCATGTCCTCTAGGAAGAGTGAGAGTTTGACCTCTTCTGTCCCCATTTGAATTCCCTTGATCTCCTTCTCTTGCTTGATTGCTTTGGCTAGGACTTCTAGCACTCTGCTGAATAGAAGTGGCGGTACTGGGCATATTTGTCTGGTTCCAGTTCTAAGTGGAAATGCTTTCAGTTTTACACCGTTCAGTATGATAGTGGCTGTGGGTTTGTTGTCGATGGCCTCTATCATTTTACTCTAACACTAACAATGAGGTGTTTTAGGCACAGGCTATGACAAAGTCAGGTTTTATTTAGATTTATTTTCTCTTTCTCCTGTGGGGATGTAGAAGAAAATATCCATTGATACAATTGCCCTACTTTTCAATTACATTGTAATAAAGGAATCAATGCTGACCTACTTTTCAATTACATTATAATAAAGGAAACTTCGAAAAACTTCACTTAGTCTAAAAATATTCTTGTTTGTAGACACTGTTACTTATAGATGGATGTTCTATATTTGGGTAGAATTTGTTTTTCTTAGAACCACTTACAAAATTCTAATTTCCTAACAAACTCTTGAAAGAGGTCCTTTTAAAGGAGTAGATACAGAAGTGTTTCAGGAGAACCAACCATATGGGTATGGAATGTGTGGACAGATTTGAAAGAGGATGATTTAAAAAAATCAGACTAAATTAAAAGAAGTGCTGACTTTCACCGTGATACAGTTATTATAAGTGAGAATGGAGATACTGCCTCTCTCTTAAAAAGAAGAAACTTATGAAACATACTTGAATGGAAGTGATATGAAATATAATACATTCAAAAGGGGAATGATGCACCTAATTCAGCCTGGGTTGGACATTTGTCTGATAGAACAATGTTTGGAATAGTTTAGGTAAAGAGGTGAATGTGGAAAGATTTTTTTAAACAGTGAATGTTTGGGGTAGCATTAGAACTCACTGACTTTATCGCGTGAAGGGCACCTTTCCAGACAAAACCTGGAGAAAATTACGTCATACAAGCAGGTAATGGAGTTTAAAAACAAAAGAAAGGCAAGGCTGAAATTCAGGTCTTGTGCGTAGCTATTCATACGCTAGAAAAAGAAAGCAATCAATTGAAGAAGTAAGTGAAACTATTTTAGTCTTCTTGGAGTAAGAGACCAACAGTTAAAAATAAAGCATTAGAGAGCTTTTCTGTTGCAGAAAAGAATGTAGCCGAAAGAGGTTGCTCACAGTCTAGCACACATAAAAGGTGAGGAAAGCCAGGGCCTTCAGAGAGTGATTCTCCAGCAGAAAACAAGGTAAGGAGAGGGAAAACCTTCCCCAGAGGCCCTCAACCTTCCTGAGCAGGCAGCAGAAGTCTGCAAAACAGGCTGACATCCTGGACAGTCTTACCAGCAAATGCCATCCTAGGATAGGGCTTGGGCCAGAAAGTTGAGGCTCAAAGGAGAAATAAAATTTAAAAGTTTTAAATATGTTGAATAGGAAAGAAAAGACTTGACTAAGACGTGGAGACTGGAATCAGGAATACTACCAGTTTCAAAGCTCTGCCAGCTTTCCCCCTCTCACTCTCTGATTGAGGACAGAGAATGCAAAAGTGAATTTCTCTCCCCTTCATTTTTGTTAAGCATAATTAATCTCCTTTTGGCAGACTTCATAATTCACTGGGTTTGGACCACCATGGACAAGTGCATTCACTGTCCTTTCCTTAGACAGCACGGAGTCTCTGCTATGGGCTTTGGGGACCCTACGAATTGGTTCCTGGTTTCTGGGGATACTTATTTTGTATTTGAGATAATCATTTTAATATTTATTTATACTTTAATTTAAAATCCAGGGTGACTTAACCCTGAAGGTTTAATTTCTTCCTGAGAATTTCATAGGGAAGGTATGTGCATTCAAATTTGGAAATTTTTATGTTATTGATGCTGTCTTACTGGGGAATAGTTATGCTTGTGTTTGATTTCATCATGCAACCTTTAGGGAATTATGATGAAGAATGAGACTGGACACAAACAAGAGTGGGAAACAACAGAGGAAGTACAAATAGAGCTTTGAAATGAGTGTATTTAATGTACTATTCTTTCTCAACTCACATCCTCCCAGGGAAAGCACTAAGCTGGCCACAGAGGAGCAGCACTTGGTCCTCATGGACAAGGAAAAAGCCGTCCTGAAGCTCAGCTGCTTCCCCCAGAGATGCGGCAAACCCTTCATTGATTGCTGGCCTGACTGTTAAACCAAATAGGTGAAGAGAATGGAGGACAACAGAATACGTATATGTGTATGGGAAACTGATTCCCTACTTTTCATATTCCCACAAATGGGAACTCTTATGTGTTTCAATCTCCAGTTGGGAAAATATGGGACAAACACTTTTCACCTTTCCCTTACCGACTTTGCTCCCAATCAAGGATAAAGTTACGACTTCTGGAATCCATAAACCTGGGAAAAAGTACTAAGCGTGATTGGCTTTGCTCCTTCTGGGTTGTCCTGCTTTTGGCACCAGCACACCCCAGAGGGAAGATTACAGGAAGGATTTGACTCTGCCTCAGAGCTCAGCAGCAATGGATGCATTCAATTCAAATCAAGGTAAAATGTATTAGGGGATCTATTTGGCCACAAATTCAAACCACGTTCTTCACCTCAATGGTACCACTAATAAAGTTGAACTTATGTATTCATTTTCTGAGTACCTGGTCTGTGTTTCAGCTCAGGGAGGCTATGGGTACAAGAATGTAATTGCCATCCTGGAAACCCCAACAGATGACTCCTCCAGAATGAGAGTTGTTGTAGGACAGAGCGTAGGTTAAAAGTGATAGGCACTGGGGACAAAGTAATCTGAACAAAAGCCGAGCATCACTTCTGGCCCTGAGTACTAAAGACAGTCCTCACTAGACACAGCACACTGTCTCAGCCCTAAGTCGTATTTAGCAGTGGTAAGAAAAAGGCAAGACAGGAAGTGCAGAAACAGAATGTGTTAAGAGTAGAATCATGTAGTTAAAGAAAAACTCCTTGTTTTTTAACCTTGGTTCTTTCTTTGAAACTTTCCACTGTGCTGTATTTTCTAATGCCTGAGATTTCAATGCAGGCCTCTGAGGATCACTAGGAGGAGCCACACCCTTCTCTTTACATGTGGAGGGCTTGCTGTTTTTGGTCCTTCCACGGTCCCTAAGTTCAATGCAAGTGGACTAAGCATGTGTTGTTGCAAAAGAAAATACGAAAATTCCCCTGTAGCTACAGCCCGCTAGTACACACAACTTGTCAAGGCGACTCGTCACATTTTCTTATTTATTTTTAGATATTTGAAACATAACTTTATTTTGATTCTAAATGGAAAGGAATGGGAATGACAATGACAAACAGGATGTCACCGCTGGATATTGTGATGTGACTGTAGCAGTCTTATACTTGAAACTCAAGAAGGAATCGACTGTGTTCCCAGCAGCTAAATATGCAGGTCCAAATAATAAAGGTATTTTTTTAAACTGCCACATTCACTCTAAAGTCCATTCGTCTCCTTCAGCATCCCAGATGACGCACATGTTCTGCTTAGCTAGATAATCAAGGGGCACACAGGCTGCACCGCTGACATCACAGGACGCTGGGCTCCAGCTTCATTCTCACAGCTCATCATCCTTACCCGGGAGAGCAGGTGTCTGAGCGACCTCGAAGTCACGTTCATGTTGTGCCGCCAAAGCTGGGTCCGTGACCACCTCTGGTGGAGCAAGAGCAGGCATGGCAACACACTTCGAGGTAGGGTCTCAGTGAGCTTTCTAGAAAGCCAGGGGAAAGGCTTTTCAAAGTTGTTACTTTTAGCACAAATGTCGTAGTACTGAAGATTTCTCTTTTAGTGAAAGACAATAGATTTTGCCTTCACTTCCGGGTCCTTCATATCCACTTTGTTTCCACACACCACAATAGGGATGTTTTCATATACTCATACCAGATCTCCCTGCCAGTTAGGCACGTTCTCTTTTTTTTTTTTTTTTTCATATTTACGTTCTGTTCTTTTATTTATTTATTTTATTATTAAATCATAGCTGTGTACATTAATGCAATCATGAGGCACCATACACTGGTTTTATAGACGGTTTGACACATTTTCATCGCACTGGTTAATATGACTTCCTGGCATTTTCTTAGTTATTGTGTTAAGACATTTACATTCTACATTTACTAAGTTTCGCATATACCCTTGTAAGGTGCACTGCAGGTGTAATCCCACCAATCACCCTCCCTCTGCCCATCCTCCCCCTTCCCTCACCTCCCACCTCTCCCTCTTCCCCTTCCCCATATTCTTAGGTTATAACTGGGTTATAGCTTTCATGTGAAAGCCATAATTCAGTTTCATAGTAGGGCTGAGTACATCGGATACTTTTTCTTCCATTCTTGAGATACTTTACTAAGAAGAAATGTTCCAGCTCCATCCATGTAAACATGAAAGAGGTAAAGTCTCCATTTTCTTTAAGGCTGCATAATATTCCATGGTGTACATATACCACAATTTATTAATCCATTCGTGGATCGATGGGCACTTGGGCTTTTTACATGACTTAGCAATTATGAATTGGGCTGCAATAAACATTCTGGTACAAATATCTTTGTTATAATGTGATTTTTGGTCTTCTGGGTATATACCTAGTAGAGGAATTATAGGCTCGAATGGCAGATCTATTTTTAGATCTCTAAGTGTTCCCCAAATTTTCTTCCAAAAGGAACGTATTAGTGTGCATTCACACCAGCAGTGTAGAAGTGTTCCCTTTTCTCCACATCCATGCCAACATCTCTGGTCTTGGGATTTTGTGATATGGGCTAATCTTACTGGAGTTAGATGATAACTCAAGGTAGTTTTGATTTGCATTTCTCTGATGATTCAGGATGAGCATTTTTTCATATGTCTGTAGGCTGTGCACCTGTCTTCTTCAGAGAAGTTTCTCTTCAAGTCCCTTGCCCAGCCTGCAATGGGATTACTTGTTCTTTTCTTGCTTATACGTTTGAGTTCTCTGTGGATTCTGGTTATTAAACCTTTGTTGGAGACATAACCTGCAAATATCTTCTCCCATTCTGAGGGCTGTTTGCTTGCTTTACCTACTGTGTTCTTGGCTGTGCAGAAGCTTTTTAGTTTGATCAGGTCCCAGTAGTGTATTTTTGAAGCTGCTTCAATTGCCCGGGGGTCCTCCTCATAAAATACTCACCCATCCCGATTTCTTCAAGGGTTTTCCCTGCACTCTCTTCTAGTATTTTTATAGTTTCATGTCTTAAATTTAAATATTTTATCCAGTTAGAGTTTATCTTAGTTAATGGTGAAAGGTGTAGGTCCAGTTTCAGTCTTCTACAGGTTGCCAGCCAGTTCACTCAGCACCATTTGTTAAATAGGGAATCTTTTCCCCACTGAATGTTTTTAATTGGCTTGTCAAAGATCAAATAATGGTAAGTAGTTGGGTTCATCTCTTGGTTCTCTATTCTGTTCCAGACATCTACTTGTCTGTTTTTGTGCCAGTACCATGCTGTTTTGACCACTATCGATTTATAGTATAGTCTGAGGTCTGGTAGCGTGATTCCTCCTGCTTTGTTTTTATTTCTGAGCAATGTCTTGGCTATTCGAGGTTTTAACTGATTCCATATAAAATGAAGTATTATTTTTTTGAAGATCTTTAAAGTGTGACAGTGGAGCTTTAATAGGGATTGCATTAAAATTTTATATTGCTTTGGGTAGTATGGACGTTTTAACGATGTTGATTCTTCCCAGCCATGAGCATGATATGTTTTTCCATTTGTTAACATTTTCAGCTATTTCTTTTCTTAGAGTTTCATAGTTCTCTTTATAGAGATCTTTCACAACCTTTGTTAGATAAACTCCCAAATATTTTATTTTCTTTCGCACTACTGTGAATGGAATAGAGTCTGTAACTGTTTTTTCAGCTTGACTATTGGTGGTATATATAAAGGCTACTGATTTATGAATGTTGATTTTGTAACCTGAGATGCTGCTGTATTCCTTGATCACTTCTAAGAGTTTTGTAGTAGAATCCCTGGTGTTTTCCAGGTATACAATCACATCATCTGTGAAAAGCGAAAGTTTAATCTCTTCTGACCCTATATGGATACCCTTGATTACCTTTTCTTCCTTAATTGCGATGGCTAACACTTCCATTACAATGTTAAAGAGCAGTGGAGACAATAGGCAGCCTTGTCTGGTTGCTGATCTGAATGGAAATGATTTCAATTTAACTCTATTTAATACGATATTGGCTGTGGGTTTGCTGTGGATGGCCTCTACCTGTTTAAGAAATGTCCCTTCTATACCAATTTTCTTGAGTGTTCTGATCATGAAGGGATGCTGGATATTATCAAAAGCTTTTTCTGCGTCAATTGAGAGAATCATATGGTCTTTGTTTTTAAATTTGTTTATGTGCTGAATTATACTTATAGATTTATGTATATTGAACCAGCTTTGAGGCCCTGGGATAAAACCAGCTTGGTCATGATGTATAATTTGTTTGATGTGTTGTTGGATTATGTTTGTTAGGATCTTGTTGAATATTTTTGCATCAATATTCATTAGTGATATTGGTGTATAATTTACCTTTCTTGTTGGGTCTTTTCCTTGTTTGGGGATCAGGGTGATGTTTTCTTCATAGAACGTGTTGGGTAGTCTTCCTTCTTTTTCTACATTTTGGAACAGGTTGGGTAATATAGGTACTAGTTCCTCTTTAAAGGTTTGGTAGAATTCTGACATGAAGCCATCTGGTCCTGGGCTGTTCTTTTTAGGGAGATTTTGTATGGTTGATGCTATTTCAGAACTTGATATTGGCCTGTTCAACATTTCCACTTGATTCTGGCTAAGTCTTGGAAGGTAACATGCTTCCAAATATTGGTCAATTTCCTTCAGATTTTCATATTTCTGAAAATAAAGCTTATGATATTCATTAAGGATTTTTTGAATTTCTGAGGAGTCTGTTGTTATTTCTTCTTTGTTGTTTCTGATTGATGAGATTAGAGATTTTACTCTCTTTGTCCTGGTTAGGTTAGCCAAAGGTTGATTTATTTTATTGACCTTTTCAAAAAACCAACTTTTTGATTTATTGATCTGTTGTATAATTCTTTTGTTTTCAATTTCATTTAGTTCTTCTCTAATTTTGGTTATTTCTTTTCTTCTACTGGGTTTGGGGTTGGAATGTTCTTCCTTTTCCAGTTGCTTGAGATGTCCCATTATGTTGTTAACTTCCTCTCTTTCCATTCTCTTGAGGAAGGCTTGCAGTACTATAAATTTCCCTCTTAGGACTGCCTTTGTTGTATCCCAGAAGTTCTGATAATTTGTGTCTTCATTGTCGTTTTGTTCCAAAAAATTGGCAATTTCCTTCTTAATCTCATCTCCGACCCAGCTATCATTCAGCATAAGATTATTTAACTTCCATGTTTTTTTTTTATGTGTATGCAGATTTTGTTGTTACTGAGTTCAACTTTTATTCCATGGTGGTACAAGAAGATGCAAGGAAAAATTTCTATTCCTTTAAATTTACTGAGGTTAGACTTGTGACCTAAGATGTGGTCAATTTTGGAATATGTTTCATGGGCTGATGAGAAGTATGTGTATTCAGTTTTTTTGGGATGAAATGTTCTGTAGAAGTCTGCTAAATCCAAATGTTGGATGGTTTTGTTTAAATCTAAAATTTCTTTGCTCTGCCTCTTATTGGAGGATCTATCCAACACTGCCAAAGGAGTGTTGAAATCCTTGACTGTTATGGAGCTTGAGGAAATCAAGTTGCTCATGTCTGTTAGAGTTTCTCTTATAAATTGAGTTGCATTCTGGTTGGGTGCATAAATATTAATAATTGAAATCTCATTATATTGAGTATTACCCTTAACAAATATGAAGTGACCATTCTTATTCTTCCTTACTTTTGTTGGTTTAAAGCCTATTGTATCTGCAAATCGAATTACAACACCTGCTTTTTTTCTTATTAACATTTGCCTGAAATATGGATGACCATCATTTCACCCTAAGTCTATATTTATCTTTTAAGGTAAGATGTGACTCTTGTATGCAGCAAATATCTGGCTTGGGTTTTTGTCAGTCAGCTAACTGTGCCTGTTTAGAAGGCAGTTTAAGCTGTTCATATTACTGGAGAATATTGATAAGTCTGGTAAAATTATGGGTATCATGTTTTTCGAAAGTCCAGTGGACATTTTTAATTGTTTTACCACTGTGAAAGTTGGAGTTCGTCAAAAGTTTCTGAGTGAGTTTAATTTTGTGGTAGAGTATTGGGCTGGTCATGGAGGATAGGTCTGAGAATATCGTGATGAGCTGGTTTGGTTATAGCAAATTTCTTCAACATATGAATGTATTAAAGTATTTTATTTCTCCATCATAAATGAAACTCAGTTTAGCTGGATATAGGATCTGGGGTTAAAAGTTATTTTGCTTTATGAGATTGAAAGTCGATGACCACCCTCTTCTGGCTTGAAAAGTTTCAGCAGAGAGATCCGCAGTCATTCTAATATTCTTCCCTTTGTAAGTAATGGATTTCTTACGTCTGGCTGCTTTGAGAATTTTCTCCTTCATATTAACTTTAGTGAAGTTAATTATGATATGCCTTGGGGATGTCTTATTTGGATTGAGTCATGCTGGGGTTCTGAAACTGTCTGCTATCTGAATTTCAGAATCTCTTGGTATGTCTGGAAAATTCTCTTTCATAATTTCATGGAGAAGGCCTCTGTGCCTTGCGAGGCCATGTCATCACTTTCAGGGATTCCAGTGAGGTGGATATTAGCCTTCTTCAAATTATCCCAGAGCTCTCTGATAGAATGATCCGTTTTTGCTCTCCATTTCTCTTCCTCTTTGAGAGTTTGGGAGCATTAAAAAGCTTTGTCTTCAATGTCATAAATCCTTTCTTCTGCTTGCTCTACTCTGTTACTGAGTGATTCTACTGTATTTTTCATATCTTTGAGGGCTTCAAATTCTTGCTTCAGTGCGTCAAAAATCTTTGTTGGTTTTGTCTTTAAATTTGTTAAATCTTGAGACAACTTTTGAATTTCTCCTCGAATTTCGAATTCCAAATTTTCGTCCATTCTATTAATCTTATTTGCAATCCAAATTCTGAATTCTATTTCTGACATCTCGGCCAGCTGTTTATGAATGGGATCTTCATTTACATCTGCCATATCTTTCCTTGTGGGGGGTTGATCTGCTCTAGTTATTCATGTTACCAGAGTTTTTCCACTGATTCTGACCCATGATTATTTTACACCATTTGATTTTTCCCCTGGAGCTTTGTAGAGGACCCTTACAGTGCTATGGCCTGAGAAACTGGGGACCTGTTTGGTGTGGTGGGGCTAAGTGGTTCTGTCTTGTTTTCAGCTGGTCTCTGTCCAACACTAGTGAAATAGTTACTCTGGATTGAAGTCTCAGCTGTGGAGAAATACCAGCAATTAAGTCACCTTGCCCCCCACAGGCAACATTTGGAAAAGGAAAATCAAACCTTCCTACAACCCACACCCAGGACACCACTTGAATAGTCCTCGGGCAATTGGCTCAGTTCAAAAGGTCCAAATCAATTGTCTCAGTCAGCACCTGTCTCAGGTAGGAGGGATTAAAAGGTCTCTGGCAACTGGATCACAGGGGTCTGGTGAGAACTCAGATATGACTTGGTCCAGTGTGCCGTGAAGTCAGCAGAACCCACCCAGGAAATAGATTAGTCTGGGAAGGTTGATGCCTCCTCCCCACCTTGCACCTCTGTCACCCAGTCACTGATAGCGCCACAGGGCTGTGACCCAGTTGCCTCTAGTGAACAGATACTCCAGGGGTTTGTACCTGCCTGAATCACAAGGAAATCTATATCTGCTCAGCCAGGCTGCTGTGCTCTGCCTCTGTCCAGCAGGGGGATGTGAGGCCTGACAACCTCAGGCCCTTGATGGAGGCTGAGGGGTGTTCACTCCGTTCCAGCCTTGCCCCTGATTAATGTTACTGACAGAACAGAACCGAACAACTTTGCGGGAATTTGTTTCTGTCCCTGCCAGATTCCCCTGCATAAGAGAAGCTGTTTTGAGTTCCCAGAACCTGTGCCTCAGGCCCTGTCTTTGCTCCTGCAGGTTTGTATTCTGTTAGCTGTTAGTTCTAGCCTCTTGTCTTCCTTTGTCTATAGGCTGACAAACCCCTGAGGGCCGGGTGTGTGTTTGGCTCAGTAAAGTGGTCCTCTGGGTCAGCCCGCTGTGGGAATTTCCCAGCTCTGCGCGTGCGTTTTCTAGTCCCGATGCTCCAGCCAGGCAGATACCACCTCAGGCAATTCCTTTACTCACGGGGCCTGCGTTTCCGTCCCAGATCTGTTCTGTGGTGGTTGCCACCTGAGAAGATGCCCGGCCTCCTCTGGTTTCCCAGGGAGACGGGGGTGTGGCTTCGGAATATCCGGGAGTGAGTCCTATTTTTGCCAAAAACGGCTGCTGCTTTGTGCCTCGGGGCACTGCTGCTCTGGTGTGGTTCCCTCTCAGCCAACCATCCTCTCCTCACTCCCGTGCCCCAGAGTCAGCACTGATCAGCTGCAGTCTAGGTCCTGTCCACACCCCTTGAGAAATCACCCAAGAATCTGGACTCCTGGGGGACAGGTCTCCAGACCTCAGAGTGAGAGTGGAAGGGAGTGCTGGGAGCTCAGAATTGCAGGTAGAGAATATATACAGTTTTATACAGTTTTATGCCTGGCAGGAAAACGCCATGTCACCCTAGTAGGAAGGTAGGTCTAGTTTTTAGAGGGTCTCTCCCGTGTAGTCTAGTGGGAGGACCTTTGAACTCTGCTCGTTTGTTTGTGGGGCACTCAGAGCCATTCTCATGGGGGAGGGGACTCCTTTTTTGCTTGGTGATGGATTTTGTACCTTTTGTTTGTATCCTTGGGGTCACAGCTCGCATCAGCGGGGTTGATGTGCATTCTTCAACCTTCTCTCTTTTTTCAGCTCTAATCCACCAGGTTACTTGCTAAATTTCTGTCCTTTAACTCTCCTTCTGGATGGGAGCCTCTGTGGAAAGCTGGCGTCAGTCAGCCATCTTATCTCCGCCCCCCATCGCCCCCCCATTAGGTACGATTTTGTGAGTAACTCTTGATGTTACATCAAATGTTATAATGGCACATTGGGCCTGGATGTAATAGCCATCCCTCACTCCACCAAATTTCTCCTGGCCAGCTGTATCCCATCTGTTGAACTTGATGGGTCCTCTGTTGCTGTGAAGCACAAGGGTACGGACCTCTATGCCTAAGGTGCTACATACCTCTTCTTGAATTCACCTGTTAAGTGGCATTTAATGAATGTAGTTTTCTCAGTCCCACCATCACCAACCAGTATGAGCTTGAAATGGACTTGAGAGTCTCCCTAGGTGGCCATTGTTGTGTCCTGAAGAGAAATAGCATGCTGTATGCGGGCCAAGCAGGCTGCAGGTAAATGGTGGCCCAGAGCTGGTGCCCTCCCAACCCCAACCCCCACCACTGCCCCATGTTCTGCCCACAAAGGCCTCCAGCCCATGGAGGTGCCACGGAAGCTGGCTGGGCATCCCTGGTGGTGGGGGCACAGTTCGCGGGGCTGGAGGCTGGGAACTGGACCCAGCGGGTGGTGAGAGAGGCAAGCTGGGCACCCGACCCCAGCCTATCCTAGTCCCCAACCCCACATTTTCTTATTTTTTAAAAAAGGCAGTTTTTTTTTAGGAAATTTTCCAGTATTTTAAATTTTGGCTTAAATTGAGGGGAAATTTTTTTTTTTTTGCCAATTAAAACAGGGCTGTAGACTGTGATGTGATTTTTTCACTGTTGTAATAGAACTGATGTTTCTCTCAGTAGGTTGGGAACCAGCCTCTCATCGCACTTGGATTTGAATTTCTCTACTAGGAGTTTGTGTTATTCCAATTGGCTAAGGCAGTTCAGTTTTCTGTCTGTTTGCTGTATTTAAACTTCTGCTCTACCTCTTTTATTACCCCTGATTTAAAAATTTATCATACACTGTCCGAGACCAAATGTGGAGTTTATGATTTCAGTGTTCATGGGACTTGATTGGATCCAAGGAAGCACATATGGTGAAATGTGCCATCTCAACATCTTGTCAATTACACCAGTGTGCTTGTGCCAAGGAAAGTGATTTCTACCTCCTAAAGACATATGAGCCAGAAAGTTCTTTGATTTCTTGTTTTATGTGACATTCCATCTGCAATTAGCAGGCATCCAGATGTTCATGCATTTTATATTCAACTTATACAGCCATTTATGTTTCCCATTAGAAAGGAGAGTGGTTTATGTTCCAGAAACTCAATTGAAAAACATTTCTTCTAACTTGAACTTGAAATGACTAAATATTTCATGCTGTAACTTCTAATTATAAATGTTCTGTGAGATTAGAGGACTTTTATTTTTATCTAAGTTAGAATTTTGTCTACACTCATTGAACAAACATTTGAAAATATTTCCTTCAGTTTGAAGCTCCTTGGATCTTTAATTTTTTTCATTGATATACTCTCTTTTGCTAAACTCCTAAAACTTTATTGGTAACTTTTATTCTCATTTAAAAAATTCACAGTTTTTTGTTGTTGTGATTGTATATTCTATTTTTCACTAGGCTGTGAAATCCTCCAGAGGCCCATGTAACACTTAATAGAGGAACATCTCGTATTAGGTATTCAAGAAATTTATTGCATTTGTACTAATTTGCTGTCTCTTAATATTTAGAGAAAAGACTTTTGTAGATGGATTATTTAACTAAGGGAATAGCTTTCATCAGTCTGGTCACCTTTGTCAACTCATGTGGGGCATGTGACATGAACAAGAAATGAACTTTTATTAAGCTGATATTTCAGGTGTGTAACTACAACAAAAACTTATCCATTCTGATTAAAAGAGGTTAAACAGCTATCAGCCAGGCAGCTAGCTGGCCCTGCCATATTCTTCCACAGAGCCTATTTCCACTGAATTCTGTAAAGCAGTGGAAGTCATCACTTCCCTCTCTAACTTTATTGTTATTTTATTCCGGACAAATTTTAAGTATATATAACACCAGAGAGGATGATGTAATAACCCAATAAACCCATTAACATATGACCAATCTTGTTCATTTCTATTCGTACGCTCTTCTCTCTGTTCAGTTATATTGAGTCATCCAAAGTATCATATAATTTTATGTGTAAATATTTAAGAATATGCCTTTAATATAAAAAATTTTAAACTTAATCATAATACTATTTTTCACAGCTAAAAATTAACAATATTTACTTAGTATCATTAAATAATGGTCACACTTCACCAATTTCTTATTGGGGATTAACTTTTTCTCAGTTTGTTTAAATTGTGATCCAAATAAAGTTTTTAATTGTGATTGCCTACTGTATCTTTGAATTTTCTTTTCTTTCTTTTTTAAATATTTATTTATTTATTTTTATTGTTGGGGATTCATTGAGGGTGCAAGAAACCAGGTTACACTGATTGCAATTGTTAAAATCCCTCTTGTAATTGTGTCCTGCCCCCCAAAGTTGTGTCACACACCTCCCTCCTTTTCTCTTTCTGCTCTTCGCTTCTCCACCTCCCCTCCATTCTTCCCTCTCTCCCTCCCTTCCATTTACCCACCCTCTCCCTCTTTTAATGTGAGATTAATCTAGATATTTCCAGTTCTAAAAACTGTGTCATTTTTCCTGCAAAGTTTCCCACAGTTTGGATGGTGATGTGTGTTCCCATGGCTTCTGTTTTCCTTTCTTTTCTTTTCTTTCTTTCTTCCTTTTTTTTTTTTTTTTTTTGAGATAGAGCTAGAGTACATAGCTCATGGCAACCTCAAACTTTTAGGCTCAAGTGATTATCCTGTCTCAGTTTCCCAAGAAGCTGGGACTATAGACCTAATACAATGCCTGGCTAAGTTTTTCTATTTTTAGTAGAGACAGGATCTTGCTTTTGCTCAGACTGGTCCAAAACACCTGAGCTCAAGCAATCCTCATGCATTGGCCTCTGAGAATGTTAGGATTACAGGGGTGAACCTCTGTGCCTGGCCCCATGGTGTGTGTTATCTGTCTTTGCATTTTCTGATTGGATCTAGATACAATTGCTAGTTAGATACGGAAAATTGATACAGACGGCACCTTGTCAGGGGCAGGGTGGGATTGTGCACTTTCATCATGAGGCATATGTCTGCTTGTCTCTACCACTTTCCGTCCCCCTTCCCTTTTTTAGTGTTTTCAGCAACTTAGAGATAACTTCTGTTTTTTTTTTTTATTGTTAAATCATAGCTGTGTAAATTAGTGCAATCAAGGGGTACAATGTGCTGGTTTCATATACAATCTGAAATATTCTCATCAAACTGTTCAACGTAGCCTTCATGGCATTTTCTTAGTTATTGTATGTAGACATTTGTATTCTGCCTTTAGTAAGTTTTACCTGTACCCATTCTAAGATGCACCGTAGATGTGGCCCCACCCATTACCCTCCCTCCACCCTAACCTCCCCCCTCCCTTCCCCTTCCTTAGCCCTTTCCCCATATTCTTGTGCTATAATTGGGTTATAGCCTTCATTTGAAAGCTATAAATTAGGTTCATAGTAGGGCTGAGTACATTGGATACTTTTTCTTCCATTCCTGAGATACTTTGCTAAGAAGAATATGTTCCAGCTCCATCCATGTAAACATGAAAGAGGTAAAGTCTCCATCTTTCTTTAAGGCTGCATAATATTCCATGGTATACATGTACCACAATTTGCTAGTCCATTCGTGGGTCGATGGGCACTTGGGCTTCTTCCATGACTTAGCAACTATGAATTGGGCTGCAATAAACATTCTGGTACAGATGTCTTTGTTATATTGTGATTTTTGGTCTTCTGGGTATAAACCTAGTAAAGGAATTATAGGATCGAATGGCAGGTCTATTTTTAGGTCTCCAAGTATTCTCCAAACATCTTTCCAGAAGGAACATATTAGTGTGCATTACCACCAGCAGTGTAGAAGTGTGCCCTTCTCTCCACATCCACGCCAATATCTCTGGTTTTGGGATTTTGTCATGTGGGCTACTCTTAGTGGGGTTAGGTGATATCTCAAAATAGTTTTGATTTGCATTTCTCTGATGATTAAGGATGATGAGCTTTTTTTCATGTGTTTGTAGATTGTGCATCTGTCTTCTTTAGAGAAGTTTCTCTTCAAGTCCCTTGCCCACCCTGAGATGGGATCATGTGTTCTTTTCTTGCTAATATGTTTGAGTTCTCTGTGGATTTTGGTTATTAAACCTTTATCGGAGGTAACCTGCAAATATTTTCTCCCATTCTGAGGGCTATCTGCTTGCTTTACTTACTATGTTCTTAGCTCTGCAGAAGCTTTTTAGTTTGATCAGGTCCCAGTAATGTATTTTTGATACTGCTTCAATTCCCTGGGGAGTCCTCCTCATAAAATATTCACCCAGGCCTATTCCTTCAAGAGTTTTCCCTGCACTTTCTTCAAGTATTTTTATAGTTTCATGTCTTAAGTTTAAATCTTTTATCCAGTGAGAGTCTATCTTAGTTAATGGTGAAAGATATGTGTCCAGTTTTAGTCTTTTACACATCGCCAGCCAGTTCACCCAGCACCATTTGTTAAATAGGGAATCTTTTCCCCACTAAATGTTTTTAATTGGCTTGTCAAAGATCAAATAATGGTAAGTAGCTGGATTCTGCTCTTGGTCTCTATTCTGTTCCAGACATCTACTTCTCAGTTTTTGTGCCAGTACCATGATGTTTTGATCACAATCGATTTATAGTACAGTCTCAGGTCTGGTAGCGTGATTCCTCCTGCTTTGTTTTTATTTCTGAGTAATGTCTTGGCTATTTGAGGTTTTTTTCTGATTCCATATAAAACGAAGTATTATTTTTTCAAGATCTTTAAAGTATGACAGTGAAGCTTTAATAGGAATTGTATTAAAATTGTATATTGCTTTGCATAGTATGGGCATTTTAAGAATGTTGATTCTTCCCAGCCATGAGCATGGTATGTTTTTGCATTTGTTAACATCTTCAGCTATTTATTTTCTTAAAGTTACATAGTTCTCTTTGTAGAGATCTTCACATTTTTTGTTAGGTATATTCCCAAATATTTCATCTTCTTTGGCACTAATGTGAAAGGAATAGCGTCCTTGAATGTTTTTTCAGCTTGGTTATTGTTGCTATATATAAAGGCTACAGATTTATGGGTGTTGATTTTGTAGTCTGAGACATTGCTGTATTCCTTGATCACTTCTAAAAGTTTTGTAGTAGAATCCCTAGTGTTTTCCAGATATGCGATCATGTCATCTGCGAAGAGTGAAAGTTTGATCTCTTCTGACCCTATGTGAATACCCTTGATTGCCTTTTCTTCTCTAATTGCAATGGCTAAAACTTCCATTACAATGTCAAAGAGCAATGGAGAGAATGGGCAACCTTGCCTGGTTCCTGATCTAAGTGGAAATGATTTCAATTTAACTCCATTCAATATGATATTGGCTGTGGGTTTGCTGTAGATGGTCTCTATCAGTTTAAGAAATGTCCCTTCTATACCAATTTTCTTAAGTGTTCTGTTCATGAAGGGATGCTGAATATTATCAAAAGCTTTTTCTGCATCAATTGAGAGAATCATATGGTCTTTATTTTGTAGTTTATTTTTGTGCTGAATTACATTTATAGATTTATGTATATTGAACCAGCCTTGAGAGCCTGGGATAAATCCCACTTGGTCATGGTGTATAATATTTTGATGTGTTGTTGGATTCTGTTTGTTAGGAACTTATTGAGTATTTTTGCATCAGTATTCATTAGTGATATTGGTCTATAATTTTCTTTTCTTGTTGGGTCTTTCCCTAGTTTGGGGATCAAGGTGATGTTTGCTTCATAGAATGTGTTGGTTAATATTCCTTCTTTTTCTATATTTTGGAAGAGGTTTAGTAATATAGGTTCTAGTCCTTCTTTAAAGGTTTGGTAGAATTCTGACATAAAGCCATCTGGTCCTGGGCTTTTCTTTTTAGGGAGATTTTGTATAGTTGATGCTATTTTAGAACTTGATATAGGCCTGTTCAACATTTCCACTTCTGGCTAAGTCTTGGTAGGTGGGGTACTTCCAGGTATTGGCCAATTTCTTTCAGATTTTCATATTTCTGAGAGTAGAATTTCTTGTATTCGTTAAGGATTTTTTGAATTTCTGAGGGGTCTGTTGTTATTTTATTATTACCATTTCTGATTGATGAAATTAGAGATTTTATTCTTTTTTTCCTGGGTAGGTTGGCCAGAGGTTTATCTATTTTATTGATCTTTTCAAAAACCAACTTTTGGATTTATTGATCTGTTGTGTAGTTCTTTTGTTTTCAATTTCATTTAATTCTTCTCTGTTTTTGGTTATTTCTTTTCTGCTGGGTTTGGGGTTCGAATGTTCTTCCTTGTTTAGTTGCTTGAGATGTCCCATTCAGTTATTAACTTCCTCTCTTTCTGTTTTCTTAAGGAAGGCTTGCAGTGCTATAAATTTCCGTCTTAGGACTGCCTTTGCAGTATCCCAGAGGTTCTGGTAATTCATGTCTTAATTGGTGTTTTGTTCCAAGAATTTGGTGATTTCCTTCTTAATCTCATCTATAACACATCTATTCTTCAGCATAAGGTTATTTAGTTTCCATGTTCTTGTATGGGTATGCAGATTCCTGTTGTTATTGAGTTCAACTTTTATTCCATGATGGTCTGAGAAGATGCAGGGAATAATTTCTATTTTTTTAAATTTGCTGAGGTTAGATTTGTGGCCTAGGATGTGGTTGATTTTGGAGTATGTTCTGTGGGCTGATGAGAAGAATGTGTATTCAATTTTATTGGAATGAAATGTTCTGTAGATGTCTCTTAAGTCCAGATTTTGAATGGTTAAATTTAAATCTAAGATTTCTTTGCTTAGCTTCCTTTTGGAGAATCTATCCAGCAGTGCTAAAGGGGTGTTAAAATCTGCAATGACTATGGAACTGGAGGAAATCAAGTTGCTCATATCTGTTAGAGTTTCTCTTATAAATTGAGGTGCATTCTGGTTGGGTGTGGAAATATTAATAATTGAAATCTCATCATAGTGAATATTACCTTTAACAAATGTGAAATGTTCATTCTTATCCTTCTTTGTTTTGGTTGTTTTAAAGCCTATTTTGTCTGTGAATAGGATTGCAATGCCCGCTTTTTTCTGCTTTCCATTTGCCTGGAGTGTAGATGAGTATCCCTTCACCTTGAGTCTATATTTGTCTTTTAAAAGTAAGATGAGATTCTTGTATGCAGCGGATATCTGGCTTGAGTTTTTGTATCCAGTCAGCCAACTTGTGCCACTTTAGAGGACTATATTAACCATTCACATTAATTGAGAATATTGATAAGCCTTTCGAGAGTCCAGTGGACATTTTTAATCCTTTTGCGACTGTGGAAGTTGGAATTTGATCAAAAATTTCTGGGTGGGTTTACTTTTTTTTTTTTTTTTTTGTAGAGACAGAGTCTCACTTTATGGCCCTCAGTAGAGTGCCGTGGCATCACACAGCTCACAGCAACCTCCAACTCCTGGGCTTAAGCGATTCTCTTGCCTCAGCCTCCCAAGTAGCTGGGACTACAGGCACCCGCCACAACGCCCAGCTATTTTTTGGTTTGCAGTTCAGCCGGGGCTGAGTTTGAACCCGCCACCCTCGGTATGTGGGGCCGGCGACTTACCGACTGAGCCACAGGCGCCGCCCGGGTGGGTTTACTTTTGTGGCGGAGGATTATGCTGGTCTTTATGGAGGACCCATCTGAGAATATCCTGGGGAGTTGGTTTAGTTATGGCAAAGTTCTTCAACATGTGAATGTCATTAAAGTATCTAATTTCTCTGTCAGAAATGAAACCCCATTTAGCTGGGTACAGAATCCTGGGTTGAAAGTTATTTTGTTTTAGGAGATTAAAAGTTGATGACCATCCTCTTGTAGCTTGAAAGGTTTCAGCAGCGAGATCTGCAGTTATTCTAATATTTTCCCCTTGTAGGTAATGGTTGTCTTTCATCTGGCTGCTTTGAGAATTTTCTCCTTCATATTAACTTTAGTGAAATTGATTATGATGTGTCTGGGGGATGTCTTATTTGGGTTGAGTCATGCTGGAGTTCTGAAACTGTCTGCTTTCTGAATTTCAGAATCTCTTGGCATGTCTGTAAATTTCTCCTTCATAATCTCATGGAGAAGAGACTCTGTGTCTTGTGAAGCCACTTTGTCACTTTTGGGGATCCCTATAAGACGAATGTTGGTTTTCTTTGAATTATCCCAGAGCTCTCTGAGAGAGTGATCTGTTTTTGCCCTCCATTTCTCTTCCTCTTTGCAAGTTTGAGAGCGTTCGAAGCTTTGTCTTCAATGTCAGAAATTCTTTCTTCTGCTTGCTTCATTCTGTTATTGAGGGGTTCTACTGTTTTTCTCAGGTCTTTGAGGGCTGCAATTTCTTTTCTCAATGTGTCAAAATCTTTGGTCATTTGGTCTTTGAATTCGTTGAATTCTTGAGACATCTTTTGGGTTACTGCTTGGAATTCTAATTCAATCTTATTTGCTATCCAGATTCTGAATTCGATTTCTGACATCTCAGCTATTTGTTTGTGCATGGGATCTTGTGCTGTGTCTGACCCATTGTTATTTGGGGGAGTTGATCTACCCTGATTATTCATGTTGCCAGAGTTTTTCTGTTGATTTTGCCTCATAATTGTTTTTCACCATTGCCTCTGGCCTTCCTCAGAGTTGGGGAGGCGTTTCTCCAAGATTAGACCCTAGCGGGATCACTGTATTGTTGCTGGATCTTTGTAGGGATTGACCCTGTGTAGTTCCTCTGGGTCTACCCCCGCTAGGGAGTTCTAGTTGTGGAAGCAGCTCCAGAGTGTGACACACCCGGATCCAGCAACAGGGCATGGGGTGGTGCACATGATTCTGTGAATGTCTGGCACCCAGTGACTGTGGTACAGAGAGCCCAAGGCTCCAGCAGTCTCTGGCCAGGAGAAGGGCTCTGTGCAGAGGTAGGGAAGGCACGTGGCTACCAGAGTTTCTGGCCAGATGAATGGGCTGGTGTGGAGACAGGGTGGGTATAGGAGGGAGGACTTGTGGTTGCGTGGCTCCCACAGTTCCTGGTCAGGGCGTGCAGAGGTCCGGTGGTCACGGGTCGTGGTTCAGGTGTCACGGTCCAGCTCTTACTGAGGTCTGGGCTGGCTCCGATCGTGGTCGTGGAGCAGCTCCTACAGATTTCCGGGCATTGCAGCTCTTACGGACGTCCAGGCAGGCACCTATCGGGGTCTCGGCATAGCTCTTTCAGAGGTCTGGGTGGCACAGCTGTTACGGAGGTCCGGGCAGGCAGCAATCGTGTTCACAGCACAGCTCTTACCCTGCAGACAGTCATTCTACATTTGGAACTGGCCCAGGATATCCCGCACTTCACAGGAGTTTGTGGTTTTTCCTCCAGTAGTTCTCAGGAATTTCAGAAGTTATATAGACATTAGTGGGTCAGTCCAAGGGTGAAGTTCAGCAGTGCGCGTGTGCTAGCCTTAGCTCTGGCATCCAGTGGCTCTGCTCCAGTCTTGCCCCCCCCAGGAGCACCCCATCAGCTGCTGGCGCAGTGCATGAGCTTCCTACTTTGAGGCACACAGTTCTGTGTAAGATGCATCCTGTTTTACAGAAAAACTTTATCTGTTTCTGTACTTCCTTAGAAGTTGGCAAAAGGAAGCACCTCGGAAGATGGCCGATTGGTAGCTACCCTTGGCAGAGGTTCCTATGCTCAGCCAGTATTGGTGTTGACCCTCGGTTTGGGCTATGTCTGGTGGGACAGGCTGCAGAATTCCCAGCTCTGACGGCACCCACAGCAGGAGAGTGGTTGCCTCGTGTGAACTAAGTTCTGCGGACAGGGCTGATCCCCAGCCCCTGCTTGGTCTGTGAACAGAGGCTTGCCAGCTAACTTCTGTTTTTAATAATGGAGATTAATGAAACTTTTGATAGGACCCTGATTATACTAGCAGAGCCATCCTTTCATTTTCAGTATAGTTGAACTGTCTTTCCTTTTCTTTTTAAAATCAACTTTCTTGGGGCTATAATTTATATCAATGAAAAAGTCTATTTTAATTAAACAGTTTGATGAGTTTTGACAAATGTGTATATTAATATAACCACTCCCACAATTAACATGTAGAATAGTTCTGTCATCCCCAAATCCCTTGTCTTCTTTCTGTGCAATTACTTCTTCCTGTTTCTAAGCAACCAGTCATTGGTTAAAATATTTTTGTCATGATAGATTAAAATTTCATAAAGACAATCCAAAGTTTCACAAAAATGAAATTATGCAGTAGGTACTCTTTTGTGCCTTTTTGCTCAGGAAAATATGCGTAAGTGTCATCCATATTGTTGCATGGATAAGCAATTTCTTCCTTTTTGTATCTGACTAGAACTCTATTACCTGGGCATGCCAAAATTTGTTTATTCATTCAAAAATGACATTTGGATTGTTTCTTTGTTTCTGGGGTTTGGCTATGATAAAGTTGTTATAAATATTTCTTTATGAGTCTTTGAATATTTTTATGTTTTCATCCTCTAGGGTAAATGCTAGAAATGAAATGACTAGGTTATAGGACAGAGATATATTTAACTTTATTAGAAAATGACAAAAAGTTTTCCAAAATTATAATTGGGAAATGTTTTATTCCCATCAGAAATTTACACTAGTTCAAACACTACATTCTTGCCAATGTTTGGGACCAGCCCCAAACTATAACATACGTTCTCTCCCACTGGTGGAGATGAGAGGATGAGTGAAAAATGAATAGACAAAATACAAAGAGTTTTTATTTTTAGCAGCTGGGTTGGAGTGACCACCTTCAACTGTGAGGTCAGTCCTGTGGACTGCCCCTCCCTCTAGGCTAGCTCCGTTTTTATTGCATACACCATTGTTTTACACCTTAGTCCACACCAATCTAGTGGGGGGAAGGCTAAACTCTTACATCATGGTTCTTGCTGGGCTTGCTTTTCCTGACCAAATGATTTCTTTAACTAACTACATTAATTAGACTGATTTACCTCTTACTATTAATTGCTCTAAGTTATTTATGATCTTAACACAAACAGCATGGAACAGGGAACACAGTCCATGAGCAGCATGTCAAAGCAGACCCCAATCAGACCATGCACACAAATAATAGGAGTGGCAATTAACACTTGGGAAGCCTTGTGCTCAGAAAATCTGGCCCTTCTGACCATACCAAGAAGAAAGGAGATATTTTTCTCCTTATCTTTTCCTGAGAGACTTTTTCTCTTTTAATGAGGTTGAGATGTTCTGCATTCCTTAACTCCCCCAAAGCACTCACTCTTCCTGAGAGGACAGCCCCTCCAGGGTGAGCCTTGCCTTTCAGTGACCTCTCTTTCTTTCATTTTATTTTATTTTTAATTATTAAATCATAGCTGTGTACATTAATGCAATCATGGGGCACCATATACTGGTTTTATAAACTGTTTGACACATTTTCATCACACTGGTTATCATAGCCTTCCTGGCATTTTCTTAGTTATTGTGTTAAGACATTTACATTCTACATTTACTAAGTTTCACATATACCCTTGTAAGATGCACTGCAGGTGTAGTATGATCCCACTGATTGGTGGGATTATACCTCTCAGTGACCTCTCAAGGGAGTCATGGTGGGGGAGGAGAGAAGTTCCAATAAGACAGTCTTCTTATCTTAAAGGGCCAGGTTTACAGGCTGTGCATTTTGCAACAGATTTTGGTTTTCTCAGATCCATTTCTCTCCTGTCTGTTCCCATTTGCCTATCATCTGCTATCATTTTCATAATTCAATTCCTAACCTATTTATAATAAATAATTGAATATTGGTTTTAAGCTTTTAAATCATTATTTCTAGCAATGTAAGCACATCAAGCTATGACTCTTCCCTTAAGTACGCATATGTGCACCCACATAGCAACATTTGGCATTGTCAGTCTTTTTAATCTAGTCAATCTAAGAGGTATATAGTGATATACTATTTTAACTTTAATGCTTATTTCCCTGATGACCAATAATATTGACTTTTTTTTTTAAGTACTTACAGGTAATTGTTGTTTTATCAATCAATCATCTATCTATTATCCACCATCATCATCTATTTATTTGCATTGCTGTTTTATCTATCTATCTTTTATTTATTTGCACTGATATTTCTTTCTTGCCCTTGTTGATTCTCAAGTGCTCTTCCCTCTGGAGGATTGGATTTAAATGTTTCTCTGTTGTGTTTGAGTTCTGGGAATTGTTCATCTTACAGATCCTTGGTTGTTCTTTACTTGATTCATGAAATTTCATGTGATGCATCTGTTCATTCACAAATTAATGTTCCACTCATATTTAAGGGAACTTATGCAAAATTTTGAGTGGTTTTCTCCTCCTTCTTTCCTACCTTCCTTCTCTGCTTCCTAACTTCTAGCCACCTTATTCTCCCTAAACTATAATCTCTGACTTCTCAAATTCTCTAAATTTCTGTGTTCTGATTGGGAATTTTTCCCCAGCTCCATGCTCCAGAATATTCCATGGCACAGAAAGCCAAAATAACAATGAGGCTTACTTATATATTTTCCTATAGTCAGGATTATCTTCTATGTTGTTTATTTGTTATACAATGTCCAAAAACAATTATTTCACGTATTTTTCCAAGTTCTTTTTTTATGATTAAGTATGCAATGACTTACTTAATTGCATACATTTTTTTGACTATGACTCCTTTTTTTTTTTGCATATTAAACCACTTGCACCCACCTAAATCCTGTAAATTCATTCCATTTCCTTTTAGCGACAGAAGGTGATTCTTTCTAATCTTCATTACTGTCCTTTAAGATCTATCTCATCCTTTCTATATTTGTGTTTGTAGATTTCTGAAGAAATGGCAAGAATCAAACATAATTTCCCTCCATTTTACTCCACCGTCCCATCTGTCTGGTTAGACATCCTGCTTTCTGTTTTGAAGTGCAATGCCCTCATATGACCAATTTTCATGAATTTAATTTCCACAGAATTACATTTTCTTTGCCCACCCATTCTCCCAATTACCCTGTACACCAACATTTCTCTCCATCTAATACTACGTCTTTATCTTGCTACTTAAAATTAGTTCATGATATTCTTTCTCAGATTTCTATCTTGCTATGGGTTGCCAGTTTTTTCCTTTGAGTCACCACACTTATGAAAAACCCTCAGGTTAAAAGTTAACACTGCTAGATATAGCCACCAAGTCTATTTTCTTACAAGTTTTCACCATTTATTCCTTCAAATACTTTTAGGACTAGGGCTGTGCAATCTCAATTTTATGGTCATTTGGGGTCAGATAATTCTTTGTTGAGGGAGGCTGTTTTGTGTGTTGAAGGGTGTTTAAAGCATTTGTGGCCTTCACTGAGAAGCCAGCAATGTGTGCTTCCTCCTGTTAGTTGTGACAAAATGTCCCCAGACCTTGCCAAATACGTTCTGGGGGAGGGGGTAAAATCACTCCTCAGTTAGGATCCACTGATTAAGAACAATTTTCTCTGACTCAGAGAAAAAGTCTTAGATTCATTTTTCTCAATTATAAATGAATAAAACCTATTAGTCAAGGCTATTTTGAGGACTCAAGATGATATACAAGGTTTTAGCATTGTGTTTGGGAAATGTTTGCCATTTTAAACTTATAACTGGCCTTTGTGTTAATATGCTGACCTCCAGTCTCCTTACTTCTTAAATATTTTTCCATATGTATCTTCCATATTGTATCTTATGTGTTATAATATTATCATTATTACTTTATTAATCTCATTTATTATAGCACATATATCTTATTTTGCATTTCTTACACTGATAACTTCTCATTTTCCTAAGTCTCCTTTTCCTAAAAAATGTTGACCTTTGATTTCAGACACTCCTTATAAATTGTCCTTCTCTTTACATTCACTTAAAAAAATGTGAATGTATATTCATCATCATTGACCCTTTTATAGCCTAATATCTGGCCTCTGTCCCAATCATTTTACTGAAATTGTTAAGGCAAAACTCAACAATATTTTTTATACAAAAAATTTTTAGTCAAAATTAAGTATGCAGATAATTTACATAGTTTCCTCAAAGATTTGAAACCAACCTTAATAAAATTAATAAAGGCCCACTAGGTGGGAAGTGTGGTAGGGCCCTGAATTCTACAAATATACATATAAGCAAAGTTAAATATACATTAATATATAACCAGCCATTGTCCTCTAGTTTTCTTTCCTATAATTGCTACTAAGGAGTCACATACCTCATGGTCCTAAAGATTCTTAGTTTTCTTAATTACTCCCATAGATAACATCACCCCTGTGGAATCTAAGCCTAGTTTTTGAGTTATCTTTCAGGTTCTATTTTCAGTGGATTGGCTGACCCACCCAGATCAGTGGCCCATAACAAGGAACTGACTCAACTGCTCTTGCAACTCCCATTCAGGAACTGACCTAGTACAAGAAGATAATGTTTTGCTTCTGAACTCAGCCAATCAGCAGACCCAATTGTCTAGCCCTTTGCCCACTAAAATATCTCAAATTCTCCCAAATTCTTGAAGAGATAATTTGAGAACTTCCTTCTGCGTCCTCACATGGTACCTGCAATATTAAACTCTTTGTCAGCTGTAACCTCTGCTGCCTCAGTGTATTGACTTTCTCTTGAGTAGTGGGCAAAGGACTAGACTAGTGGATCTAGTAAGGCTGTAATGGAATGGGAGCTTGTCAGCATTTCCCTCATGGGCACTTGCTTGTGATTCAGTTTGTCAGCCTGTCACAGGTGGAGCAGACTTAGAGAGGTGCCCTAGTAGCCGCTCAGTTCTTTTGGACTCAGGGCCATCTCTGGTATCATTCTTATCATGGGATTTTGTCAACCTCTGGAGCCTGGACCTGTTCACAGTGGATAATAAGTTTTTGGAACTAGAAGATGTCTTCTTTGATGAGTATTTAAAGAACACCCAGCACCACCCTTCCTTTTCCTGACTTTTGGCCTCTCTGGAGGCATTGTGGATGTTGGTTGGCTTTCCCTATATTCTAAGAAGAGTTTTGTCTTGGAGATACTTCTCTCCAACTGATGGAAAATAGAGAGAGTGTCCCAAAGAATACTCAAATCTTTGTTTTGACTTATTTTGAAAGGCCTTTCTTTGACTTGCTTGTTTGATTTGATATGTGTATTTATGTGACTTCTTTTCCTCCCAGACTTAGTGTTTTCCCTTGTTGCTCTTTCTGTGTTGTTCTGTCCTAAAGAGATGTACTAGATAAAATCCTCCCTTATCATGCTTTATGCCTCTGAAAGCTTGTGTCGTGACCACCTGGGAGCACTCCCTCTTACGGGAGATGCAATTGTTGGGTTGCCTTCAGTGGCCAGAATAAAAATGGCTGGAGACCTGAGGTTTTTTATTCTAAACATGGCAAGCTCTGGGGAATGTTTATCATAAAAGATACCATTTATGAAGGGTTTTTGTCATCTCAACCTTTATGGCTATCTTAGCCTGTTTCTGGGAGATTGAGGGGATCATTGAGATTACATCTGGAGAGGCTATTGGATTAAGTCACTTTGAAATAAGTATACCATTAAAAATTGATGGCCAGAAATGGATGCTGTAAATTAAACAGACTCCTTAATTTGAAAAAGTAGATTTTAGAGATCTCTTATTCTAAGTAATTCTAAACAATTGCCTTATTTATATTCATGAAAAGATCAAACTAAAAAAAGCGCACACAAAAATTTTGAGACTAGTCTTAAATATTAAAGTATGAACATATGATCTAAAACAAAGATAAAAATCCCTCTAACAGTGACCCTGTGGGAATAATGATGAAAGCTAATTTACCTTGTAGCCTAATAATTAAAGTTTTGTGCTTTCACCTTACAAGCCTCGGTTTGACTCTCAAGCAGGGAATAAGCCTGTTCTAGTTTAATATTTGTACAACTTTTCCCATTTATTTATTATTTTCCCTTCTGCCCATAACTATCCTGTATTCTGTGGGGGCATACAAGGCTCTTAGACATTTTTGTATAAATGACCATCTAAGAAGCAAAAATCCTAGAAAATATGGCCAAACAAAAATGTGGATTATTCCCAAATATGTTTAGTGAAGTTTTCCTTTCTTTGAGCTATTTTTCGTTAGTTTTTTTAATATCATAAAGACTATTTTCCACAAAAGTCTCTTTATGAAAAGCAAATAAAAACGTTAAGTGACTAATTAACAACAACAATTCAATCTACTAACCTTTTGGCTTAGTTATTATCTTGCCCCAAAGGCAAAAAGAAAGCTATCCTTGATAAAGTGTTTGCAAAGGTCGGTCCTCAAATAAAATAGACTTGCTTCTTTTTCTTCCATCCATGCTGATTCCAGGTATAAAAATACCTACCTTTCCATTTCTTAGTGGACTTCACCCTGAACTCATTAATTCTAGCAAGAAACTGTAGCTAAGTTAAGAAGATCACCTACCTAAAACATACCTTTCTGACATTTAACTGGCTATCTGGAAACCCTTAAAAAAAAAAAAAACACCCTACATCTAGAAAAGAAAAATTCCATTTATAAGAGTACCTGAGAGAGAGGACTGAGTCAGTAGAAGCTCTCAACCTTTTTCTAATTTACAGGACAGGTCTTACCTTTGTCTAGGGTACTTTTCTTGGCCATCTTATCTTAACTGGGACTTTACATATAATCTTTTTTCCCCAGGTATGAACAAGTGATGGATGGTACAATATTTAGGCTTTAAACCTTAGCTCTGTGCTTTTGAGATATAAATTTTCTGCCTTTTCCATTATTTTCATTTGAATAATTCTCTCACTTTTATGAGAACTTCAGTTCATTGATCTTTTTCTTCACTCGTATTAGTTTCTCAACTTTTCTTTTTGTTCACTTTATTATTCAAAGTTAACTTTCTAGCTCCACAATTGGAGTTAGCAGCCAATGTATTTCTTTAAAGGAGTGTGTCTTTGTATCTCAGATTCTCAGGTTTTAAGGTTGATTCATTTTTTTTTTTTTTTTAGTCCTAGTAGGGATGAAAGAAAATAATTTTAAGTAAAGAAAAGAATATAAATATTATAGTTCACTATATCTCCAAGCAGGATTTGGACCAGGCTGACTGGAGAGAAGCTGAATGACTATAAACAAAACTTTCAGGCAGCAGATACAAAAACAGCAGCCTGGGCTATCAAGTGTATATGTTCTAGCCTTAAACTGGAAGGGTCATTCATATAGTCCTTTCTGTCATGGGGCCAGCTGGTTTCTGATTCTTCTTGTCCAGGCAAGTCAGAGTTGTAGATGCCCCTAGAAAAATTAATTCACTAAAACTTTTTCAGCATATAGTTTAAATCCAGTCAGATACTTAGATTTCAAATGTAGCAGTGGATTCTAACTTCGAACAAGTTTAGACTATTTTATCTATCAGCTTTATTAAATAAGGTCTATAAGCTTTAACTACATTAGCAGATAATCTGGTAACCAAGGAAAGAAAGTCTCCCTATATTTGCTTGGAAGACCCCTTACCAAGATAGCCAGTCATCTTGTAAGTATCATTTGGCAAAAGTGACCTTTCTTTCCTTCCCAGAACACTTCCTTTTCTATATATCTGTGACATCATATTCAGTTTTCTTGGTATTTCATCTGTCATGTCTTTCAGTTCCTTTTTCTAATTTGTTCTTCTCCATCATCTATTTAAACAGTCCTTGATTCTATCCTTTTCTTTTTCTCACTACATATTCAATTTCCTAAATGATCACCTTTTGCTGGGGAATCGTTGAGGGTACAAAGAACCAGGTCATACTGATTGCATTTGTAAGGTAAAATCCCTCTTATAATTGTGTCCTGCCTCCAAGAGGTATGTCTCACACCCTAAATGATCGCTTTCATACCTGTGTCTTCAGTATTATCTGTAGGCTGAGGCCCATCAAATTTACATCTCCAATCTTTACCTTTCCCCTGAACTCTAGACTTTTGCATCTAGCTACCTTATTGATGTCTCTGTTCCAATGCCTTGGAGACAACTCAAACCCAACATACACAACTTGGAACTGTCAATCTAGCTGTCACACTGTCTACTTCCCTTTGTGCTTTCCCCATCTCAGAATAACATTATTATTATCCTAGTTGTCCAGGCCAAAATTGTGGGAATAATTCTTTGTTTTCCCTCTGTTCTTATATCCCAAATCTAGTCCATGAGTTAAGCCTTACTAGTTCTAAATTTAAAAATATATCTTGGGTTATGCCCAGTAGGTGAGGTCCCACCATTTACCCTCCCTTCACCCAGCCTCCCCCCTCCCCTCTCTTCACCCTCCTCTTCCTTTCTTCATTCTGGGCTATAGTTGTATTTTATCATTTGTATGAAAGTGTGGGTTATTATATTTTGGTTTCATAACAGTACTGAGTACATTGGATACACTTGCTTTTATTTTTGAGTTACTTTACTTAAGAAGAATATGTTCCAGCTCCATCCATGTAAACATAAAACAGGTTAAGTCCCATCTTTTTTATGGCTGCATAATATTCCATGTTATACATATACCACAATTTGTTAATCCATTCATGGGTCGATGGGCACTTGGGCTGCTTCCATGCCTTGGCAATTATGAATTGGGCACAGATCTATTAAGAGTAGAGTATAAATGTCTTAACGCAACAATTAAGTGAGGTGAAGTCTGTTAACTAGTTTGATGTAAGCATTCCAAATTGTATATAAAATCAGCACATTATACCCCATAAGTGCATTAATTTACACAGTTAAGATTTAATAGAAAATATATCTTGACTTTGAACACTTCTTATTGACTCCACCCAAAATACCCTAATTATAAACTTCTATCATTTCTCAGTTGTAATATTCTATTCTATTCTCAGTCCTAATTCATTTCTGTGATTTGATCTTTGTCTACACAAAGAGGTCATAAGATAAGTAACACCCTGAATGATTTTTCTGTATATGAATTGTATTATGTCATTTCCCTCCAGTTTCCCATTGGAACCTGGATGAAATGCAAACAAACATATTATCCCTGACCTACTTTATATTCTGGCTTTCTGCCTAACCTTACTGACTTCATCAGTCTCCACCAGCTCTCTTATTCACTATACTTTGTTCCCAGTGCCATTGCCAAACTTATCACTTTTGTTCATTTTCTTTCTTTTTTAACCATAAGCATAGCCCTAAAAATATTTTTCTACGTCGTCTTTCTTCAGGGCCTCTATTTCATAATTTAGATATAATTTCAAAGATCATGACCTTAGAGAGAACATCCCTGACTGCTTTAATTAAAAACAGCTTCACAGAAAAAAAAAAATGGCCTCATATTTTTGTGTAGTTATAGGAATGAGGTCTCCATTTTCCTACAAGGTGGTGGCTGCTTTCAGCTCCTAACTTTTGATACGTGCTCCCATGGTTTTTAATGTAGATGTTTGCTTTCTTTCATACTAGTCACATCATGTCTTCCTGGCTGCTGCTTCTGTGATAATCTGAAGAAAACTCTCTGGTTTTAAAGAGGCCATGAAAGTAGGTTAGGTCCACTGAGGATTTATACCATTTTGTCCTACAATGCAATAGTCACTTGAATAGTATTTCATCATGTACATGGGTTTAGCCCACATTCATGGCTTTATGTAGGTCATTTTCCAAGGTATAGGGATTTTGGGGGCCTTTTTAGGATTTTGTCTGTCATAGTCCTATATCTATTAAAGGAAATGAATTTACTGTTAAGAAACTTCCCAGTTTAAAGAACTCCTTTTAACATTCTTTGGAAAGAGATCTGTGTAGTGAACTCCTTCGGCATTTCTTTTATTTTTCTGGGAAAGTGTTTATCTCTTTTTATTTATGAAGGATAGCTTTGCTGTGTACAGAAGTTTTAGTTAACAGGGTTCCCCCTTCCCCAGTACTTGAAATATATTATTCCATTCTCTACTCACCTGTAAGGTCTCCTTCTGACAAATCTGCTGCTGGTATTATATAATATATATAAATATTATATAATTAGATATTTTTCTTTATTTCTCTTATGGATTTCATGATTTTCTTTTTCTTTCATTTTGACAGTTTAATTATAATATGTCTCAGTGTAATCTTGTTTGGATTGAATCTTATTGGAGATTATTTAACTTTCCTATGCCTAGATATTTATATCTTTCTCCAGATTTAAAAAGTTTTCTATTTTTATTTCTCTAAATATGTTTTCCACTGCTTTCTCTCTTTCTTCTCCTATTTTAATCTCTTATATAATTTGAATATTTTTAAAAATTTTGTCCCCCAAAACAAGTAAACTTTCTTCATTCCATTCTTTTTTCTTTTTTTCTCTTCTGACAATCAATTTCAGATAACTTGTCTTTGTGTTCACAGATTCTTTGGCTTGATTAATTCTTCCATTAATGCTTTCTGTTGCATCTTTTATTTCATTCATTGGATTTTTCAGCTTCAGAATTATTTATTTTTATTTTAAAAAATAATTTCAATCTCTCTGTTAAATTTCTTAGTTTTGGTTGTTTATTATTTTCCTCATATCATTGAATTGTTTGTCTATATTTTATTGAAGTTTGGTGGGCTTCCTTAAAATAATTATTTTGAATTATTTATTTATTTATTTTTGGAGACAGAGACTCAAGCTATTGCCTTGGATAGAGTGCTATGGCATCATAGCTCAAAGTAACCTCTACCTTGGGCTCAAGTAATCCTCTTGCCTCATTTTTCTATTTTTAGTAGAAATGGGTCTCGCTTTTTGCTCAGGCTAGTCTTGAACTTGTGAGCTTATGTAATCCACCCTCCTCGTCCTCCCAGCCTGTTAGGACTACACGCATGAACCACCGTGCCTGGCCCCTATTTTGAATTCTTTATCAGGTAGTTCCTATGTCTTCATTTTTTTGGGGGGTCAGCTATAGGGAAATTATTATGTTCTTTTGGTGGTGTTATATCTCCTTGGTTTTTCATGTTTCTTGTAGTCTTACATTGATGTTTGTGCATTTGTTGAAGCAGTCACTTATTTCAGAATTTACAGGCTAGTTTTGGTGTGGAAGGAGCTTCCTCTACTTGGGGGCATATGGGAGGACACTTTTTAGGTGTGATGCAGCAATTCTGGCAGCAGTGAGGGTGTAGCTATGTAAACTGTGCAACCCTGTCAGCTGAACCCATTTTTGACGCAAATTTTAAGGATCTTCAGCAGCCAACGCCGTGGATGTTTGCAGTGATGGCATGGATCACTGGGTCCTTTAGTGGTTATAAACTGCTAAGATCCTCATGGTCTATTTTTCTCCCACTAGGCAATTTGTGGCTGAAGGAATTCCTCTTGGCCTGGTGTCTGGCTTGCAACCTGTTCACAGTGGTGGTAGCTCCAGTATATGATGGGTCAGGCTCCTGTGTTAGCTATGATGCTGAGACATGAAGCACGAGATGACAGCTCAATGGCATTAATGTTTAAGGTAAAGACACCCTTGGTGCCACATTGATAGCAGTATGTAAAGTGCAGATATGTGTAAAGCAGGCATGGAGTCAAGAATTGGAATGCAGGCATATACAGAGTTACAGTGGCTTCAGGTTTAGGGTCTAGCAGGGTGTAGCCCTCTGGTCTTGCCCAGAGGGCAGGCATACTTAAGCAGCACAGTAAGCAAACTATTAACTATGGATTTAATTGACTATTTGACTTATGAGCGGTTTTAATTTTCTTCCATTTGACAACCTGTCTCTAGTAAATTTTAAACAAAAAGCATGTATTTTTAATTTAAAATTATAATTTCTTCAAATTATGGTAAGTATAGAATTCATGTCAAAAACAGGACAACTTAAAGTATGAACTAAGCTTTGCATCATTACTCTGTATTACTATCTTTCCAAGTCAATAAATTACAAATATAACATGGGCTGACACTACGATGTGAACATCATGACAATTAAAAATTAAAAATAGTAATAATTCTCATTATGTCAATCATGTCAATAATGAGACAATCTTATATACAGAGCCAAACTTACCAGGGAATGTAGATCACATTTTACCTTGAATGGAAAAATATTCACAAAGGGGCTTCAAGGATTTGTGTGGCTGTCAAATGATGAGCTATATTACTTCTTCCAGGTTTGTAACAGAGCCTCATTGTGTCATGTGTATATAAAAGTTTCATTGAACTGCTTCAACAATTATATTCTATAGATTACTTACATTGTTTCCTACTCCTTCTAATTATTTTTCCATCGGCTGCTTGCTGTCTGCTTAAGTTATTACTGAGCAAAGAGCATGAAGTTCCCAGTCATTATATCAATTTGTTCTTCCCTAGGTACAGTTGTAGACTGAAAATGGCATTGCACTAAGATTGTAGTCATCCATGCCTTATTTTTCAAGAGTATTGTAACAACCCGGAACATCTATGTGGGCAGCCCTCTCTATAAAACACACACAGAATCATGATGGTTCTTTGATTTGTAGCAGCATCTTTCTTAGCAGAATCTGTACTATTCACAAGTTTGTCATTTTAGAGTTTTATCTGAAGCCTTTGATTTACTATTCTTCATTATTGCTATCAATGGCCAGGTCCCCAGAACTATTATTTTTAAATTGAGTACCTCAATTATATCAAACACTGTTATACTGTGCTCAGTAGGTATCCATGTCCTCAATTATTTTACAGATTGTAAATCTGAAGAGCATCAGTGTGAGCCATTAAACTTAGCATATTTGGAACTAACATATCTGTGGTTAATTTATTCATTCAAAAAATTTTTATGAAAGACCAAGTATATTTTAGGCACTGGAAGTATGACGATGAATAATTTCTGTGTCAAAGCCCTCCAGCTAAAGACTATCAGGAATATATCAGTAGACCAATAAAGTTATATTTATTGACTTATGACAATGAGGGAGACCACACACCATGGAAAACCAGGGAACTTCATAAGAAGAAGATGTTAAGGACAAATTATTAAGCTTCTGTCAGGTGATTTTTGAGGAGGGTTCAAGAAAATGGGGTTTGCTCTGGATTGGGTGCCATCATGGAGGAGGGTGATTATTTAATTGGTTATTTTAATGAATCTCATCTAGAAAGTGGGAGGAAGAAATATGAAGGTAAGACTAAAATTGAAAAGAAAAGCAGTTATTACTCATTATCTGGGAGAGAAGTGTTGTTTGCACTGTAAACTTGTTTTCATCTGTGCTCTGACAAGATTATGAAATAGTCTTTTGTTGTCTCTCTTTATTATAGTCATAGAAGTACCTAATGTACTGTCAAATACCTGGTCTTCAATAAAAGAATTCCATGGCTTATCTGGGCACGTCAGGACGGCTCCTAATAACACTAAGACCTACTCGTTAGTGTTAAGTGAGTTCTTATCTGTTAAGACCTGCTTTTCTTTTTCTTATCTGATTTATTATATATTGAGGATGAAAATCCCTTAACAGGGACAAGAGCAGCAAGAATAACAACACTAACAACTAATGTATTAAGTTCTTACATTCCTGGTCTGAGCACTTTATTATTTCATTTAATTCTCATGACAACTCTCTGAAGTAGTTATTATTATTGTTTCTAGTTATAGATAATGAGGGAGACCACACACCATGGAAAACCATGGAACTTCATAAGAAGAAGATGTTAAGGACAAATTATTAAGCTTCTGTCAGGTGATTTTTGAGGAGGGTTCAAGAAAATGGGGTTTGCTCTGGATTGGGTGCCATCATGGAGGAGGGTGAGAGGGTATAAAGAAATTAAATGATTTACCCAAAGCTGCATAGCTCATAGCTAAAATAAGATTCAAATCTACAGTCTGATTCAGGAGTCCATGTTATGAACACACTATTTTCAATATATTCTATAGTATGGGAGTATCTTGTGGTACAGTGGATGCCAACTACTCCTAATCCCCTTGGCTGACCTTGTACACTCTTCCCAGGTTTTATTAGTAATAACGACTATTAGTAATTGCTATGTATTACTATTAGTAATTACTATTAGTATTACTATTTTATTAGTAATAACTACTAAAGGGCTCCATGATGCCTCTTTCTTCTGAGAATTCTCACCTTACCTTGGATACTTCTCAGTAGGTATCCGTGTGGACTATATTTTCCTTCTCATCAAACATCAATTAAATACATAAATGGGTCAATTCTGCACATATTTTTATTTTTGTTATTTTGTTACTTACTAGATCTATATTTAAAAAAATGTTACTATTAGGTCAGGCATGGTGGCTTATGCCTACAATCCTAGCACTTATGGAGGCTGAGGTGGGAGGTTCACTTGAGGTCAGGAGTTTGAGACTAGCCTAAGCAACATAGTGAGACCTTGTCTTTACAAAATATAGAATAATTATCCAGGTATGGTGAAACATGTCTGTAGTCCTAACTACTTGGGCTGCTGAGGGAAGAGAATTGTTTGAACCTAGGAGCTTGAGGCTGCAATGAGTAATTATATCACTGCACCCTCACCCAGGCTATAGAGCAAGACTCTGTCTGGAAAACAAAAACAAAAACAAAAACACTCCCCATTACCATTAGGTAAAGGTTTTCAACATGTCATTGAAAAATATCTATGGTTTTATTTATCCTCAGAAATACTACAAAGTACCACAGAAGAATCTGTGTACTATACTAACATAAGAAACATTTTAGGTATTTCACAGGACATAGCATATATTTAACCAAAGCAAAATAGCATTTTCTCCTTAAAATCTACTCTAGGACCTTCATGGAACTCTGAAGAGGGGTTTGTGTGTGTGTTACTGTAGAGGCTTCTCTGGATGTATAGAGAGTGCACAAGGGTATGGAACTTGTGTTTAGTCTTGATATTGAAACATACATAATCCTTTTATGAAACG
The DNA here is from genome assembly GCF_027406575.1 of Nycticebus coucang. Lineage (NCBI taxonomy): Eukaryota > Metazoa > Chordata > Mammalia > Primates > Lorisidae > Nycticebus > Nycticebus coucang. The sequence continues at coordinate 18,844,638 of NC_069796.1, forward strand.
ATTCATAATTGATACTTTCACATACTAGTAATTGGTTTTATGTTTACATCAACAGGACATAAATGGCAATACAGGAGTTAAAAATGTCATATTTTATCAATTTTAATCTTTTGAAAAGATATTTTCAAATTTAAAAATGTGAAGAGAATGAAATTAACGCTTTTAAATATGAGAGTGTTTTGATAAATTTTGGTTATCTACATCAAGAACGAGAAGTTAAGCTAATGTGAACAATATATGAAAACTGCATTATACTAATCTCCAGAACAGTGTAACCAACAGGGAGTTGTAGGTTATTTTGACTGACCTTGTGATATGCAGAGTTGTTCTGTATAAACTGCTGCTAGACTTTGTTTATTGATGTTCAAAATATAAGTTGCATTGTTCAAGGCAAATTCACCTCATAGCATTTTGTGTGGCTGTACCTTTTAGGTGTTTTATGTTATGCTGTTTTTAACTTTTTTTCTTTTCTTTTCTTTCTTTTTTTAGAGACAGAGTCTCACTTTGTTGCCCTTGGTAGAGTGCTGTGGCATCATAGCTCATAGCAACCTCCAGCTCTTGGGCTTAGGCGATTCTCTTGCCTCAGCCTCCGGAATAGCTGGGACTACAGGTACCCACCACAACGCCTGGCTATTTTTTTGTTGCTGTTTGGCTGGGGCTGGGTGTGAACTCACCACCCTCCGAATATGGGGCCGGTGCCCCACTCACTGAGCCACAGGCGCCACTCTTAACTTTTTTCTTTAGAATTAAAACAATATTTCAAAATAGTGATGGGTCGCAAGTTTAGGGCAGACTATGACACTAAACTTTTACCTTGCTTTATCACTTAAGGTCTTTTTCTACTTGACAGAGAATGAATGATAAAATATGGAAAATTAAATTCTATTTATTTATGCTCTACATTTTTTCACTTCACTAGGTTTATGAGGCATGAGGTGTTCACTTAATGTTTTACTTTTATAGAAGTAATGGATTCATATTTTATAAATCACAAACATGCAAATATGAAGGGTTACAGATATTTGCCTATGAGAAGCAAGAATCTTACCACTGAGAGGCAACCAGGGTTAATGTTTTGACACACATGATGTAATATATTTTTAAATAGTCAAGTAATGAAGTTATACCATTTTGTACTTTATTTTTTAAGTGCTATATTTATACCTTATATTTCTTTTTCTTGTCTTATCTAATTAGATGTGATTTTCAGTATAATGTTAAATAGGAATAGAGTATTTCAACTGTTCTCAATTTTAGGGAGAATGTGTTCAGTCCCCATTATCAAGTAAAGTGATATCTGTAGTTTTAAAAACATGTTTATTATCAAGTTGAAGTTTCCTCCCAATTCTGGTTGGTTGAGAATGTTTATCATGAATGAATGTTGGATTTTCTGAAATGATTTTACTGCATTTATTGAGATAACTATATGATTTTTGTCTTATATTTTATTGATGTTATATAGTATGATAGAATTTTGGATGCTAACAATCTTCCATTTCTGTGATGTTTCACTTGGTCATGATTATGATTCTTTGTATACATTGTTGAAGTCAGTTTCATTGAGGATATTTGCATTTGTATTTGTGAGAGACATTTCTTGTCTGTGATTTTATTGTAATGTCTTTATCTTGTTTCAGTATTAGAATACTTATGGCATAAAGCAAGGTAAGTTGATATCACTGGCTTCAGAATATGCCAGTGAAACCATCTGGGCCTGGTGCTTCCTTTTCTGGAAGATTATTCATTACTGCTTTAATTTCTTATTGTGGTTTTCTATTTCTTTGTGTGTGAGTTTTGATAATTCATGTCTTTTAAGAAATTTGTTCATTTCATTTGAGTCATCAAATTTGCGAGCATGGAGTTTTCCATACTATTCCTTTATTATCTGTTGAATATCCATGAGGTCGGTTGTGATGACTCCTCTCTCATTTATTTATAATCTGTGACTTCTCTCTCTTTGGGTTAATTTCAGTAAACATGTTTATCAATTTTATTGATTTTTTTCCTATTATTTTTGTTTTCAATTTAATCACTTCTCGTTTTGTTGGTATTATTTTTTCCTTTGCTTGCTTTAGGCTAAAATTCTTCTTCTTTCTATATTTTGTAAGGTAGAAGCTTAGATTATTGATTTTATATCTTTCCTATATTCTGATATATGCATTACATTTTTATTTAGCTACAGAATAATTTTTCTAAATTAAGATTTTCTTTTTGTTTTATGGATCATTTAGAGGCGTGTTATTAAATTTTCAAATATTTGGTTTTTTCCCAGTGTATGTTACATTTTTTATTAGTGTCTCACAGTCTTACATATTCTGTTCTGTGTTGTGAAAAAGATTTATTCTTGTTTTTTCTCTTGCATTTTAATTTGGAAAGTTTCTCTTAATCTTCATTTAATCTTTCCTCAGCATTATTTGGTATACTGATTCTCTTTCTGATAGTCTAAATGGTTGTGTTACATCTGTCAGCTATGAGTCTGATGACTGCTTTGTCTCTGAGGATCTTTTCTCTTGGTATTTGTCCTCATAATCATTTTTGAATAACAGATTTTGGGATAGGGTAACAGGAATTGAGATAAATTGGCCTTCAGTGACAGGACATGCGAATTGGCTATGTATTGGTCTGTATTTACTATTTTCTCTAACTTAGGTGCCAGGTAACTCAATTTCCCCTAGTTTCCTTGTCTTTGTCTCCCCTCTTGACTTGTGGCTTCCCTAAGTACTCCTGTTCAGAGAGAGTCTGTATCTGGCAGCTCTCTCAGCTGTGATCTATTATTATTATACTGGAGCCCGGTATGTTAGTAAGATGCTGGAAAGGGAGAGCATTCTGTAATTTTATGATTAAATTTTAGTCTTTAAGTGGGTCTTTGTGTTAGGGTTGTGACTGTCACTGTTGTTTTCCACCCCGATCCCACTACTTTCCCTGGCTGAAGAATTTCCAATTTGTTCTTTGACACCTGCCCCTTGTTGATGTTATTCCTTTTTAACACCTGACCCTTGTTGACCTTGATTCCTCTTAGAGAGGTTAGAGAGAGAAGGAGTGGGAGAAATGCTCTTCTCCGGGCCCTGGTAAGACCAACAATGGTCTTTAGACCTGGCAAGTAGACTTTTGGTGCGGAATGACCTCTGACATCTCTCACGATGTTCTTCCCCTCTCTCTGATGGCTCCCAAGGAGATCTCTCTAGGATCTTCACCATGAGACTCTAGTGTAATTTCTTGAGGTAAGGCTCAGTTGTTGGGATATCTCTGAGATTGTGGCCACGCAGAGTTTCTTACTCTGAAGCTAGTCCACACTTAGCCTCCACAATTCATTAAAATTATCATGTGTTTCTACTAGTTAATGGCTCTGGAGGCTTCTTCTCAAGGTAAGCAGGTTGTGGATGGATCTCTTTGATTGACTTATTGTCCTGGTGGGATTTTTCCTGAATCCTTCTGTTTCCTGAATCCTTCTATTTCTCTGAATTCAAGAAAAGTTATTGATTTTGTTTGTCCTGCTTTCTTGTAAGGACAAGAGTGATGACTTGCAGGGTCTTTATATGTCAGACATGAAACTGAAATTTTCTTCTCTTTTTTTAGTAGCCTATTTTATAATAATCCAAACAGGTTACTAATAACAATAATCACATACCAGCTCATATTAAATATTGATTGCAGTAAACATATTTTTATATTCAGTTGTTATATTAGATAATTTTACAGCCATAAAATAATGTCTTCATCAGCATGTGTAACTTAAAGACATTTTAATATTATACCACTATTAAAATGGTTTTCCTGGAAGAATAGGGCAACTTTCTTGACTTTTTAAGTGAGATAAAATCTGAATTGTAGCTATATTGGGCTCCTTCAATAACTTTATGGGTTTGCAAGCTATTTGTAGACATTTCCTCTTTAACTATTATGTTATTTTCATGGTGAAAATAGAATAATGTTCGTATCTTAACTGTATAATCTAAATAATAGAGACACAAACAAGTCCAGTAATTATTTAAATGTTAATACAAAATCAATTCCATTGTCTTAATATCCACATGATTGTGAGTCTAGCTATGTAAATTTGTGAAGTAACTAAGGTTGAGTGAAAAAGTTCAGAATTTAAAGTTAAGAGTAAGAAATACTATCATTGTATATGATGGCCATCAGAAAAAAATTCTCCGGAGTTAAATATAAAGCTGGGATAAGAACAAAAATTTTCCATGCGTCAAGCTTATAAGTGTTGGCCAATATATTTTGCAGTGATGTTTACCTATCAATTATCTTCAAAGAGAAGTTTCATTACTCTCACTGTGTATGTGCTACAGTCCTTCCTCTTATAAGCAATGAAGTGAGACATATGAGCAAGATTACCTGACAAGGAAGGGTAACGTTTTTAACCATTATAAATACAGGCGGCTTGCTTTTACTCAGTTGTTGCTGTGGAGCATAGTGGGTACTTGTTTGCCTTTTCCTGATACATCATCTGCTCTACAACCAAGGTCTGCTGCTTGATTGCTTTGCTTAAATCTCAGGTATAGTTTTGGGTAGATCAATGGGGTATCTCCTTATAGGTAAAATTTCATTTAAAGATCAGAAGGCAATGAGCATATGTAAGAGACTGATTCATTTATTGTCAGATATTCAGTTTTACATATACTGATACTGCAGGGGTTAACCATAGTTAACTAAGAAAGAGGTCTCATAGATTAAAAACAAACAAACAAACCCTGAAAACTCACTCTGCCTCTCCTGAGACACTCCGGTCAGTTTTTAGTAAGAACTAAATAAAAAGTTTCATGACACAATGAAAACCACAGAAGACTAAAATGAAGCTTATGATGCCGAGAAAGTGAGGAGGAGCTGGGCCCCAGAGATGTGCCGAGAGGAAAGGACTGGTTCATTGTACTCACTGTTGTTCATGGCTCTCCCACTGCTCCCTGGGGGCTCAGTTTCCATTAGGACCTTAACGCCTCTCCTTCTAGGTAATCTTTGCTTGGGTTCAGAGATAAAGGAAAGTAGAACCAATACCATACCAAAGGGTTGAACACAAGGTGATCTCTAGGTAGGATAAAAAGGGAATCAGAGTTGTAAGACTCAGATCCACCTAACGCAGACTCTGATACGTCTCTGATCTTCTTTTTTTCCCTTCTCTTTTCCTTCACTCTGAAACCAGATAATATCAGATTATTAAGTAAATAGTCTGGGAAGGGTGGTGACCATGGATTAGTGGGAGAAAGCATTAGGACATTATTTCCATTTTCTTCTCGAAGTAAACTTTTAATGTGCAACGTCTACTGCTTTCCAAATAGATGTGGTGGATATAAAACTGTTATGTCTCACCAGTGGTTTCCAAATTTTGCCGCACATTTTAAAATAACACCTGGGTGTCTTAAAAAGTATTTATTCCTGGCTTTCACCTCAGACATTCTGACTTAATTGGTATTAGCTATTATCTGGGCATTGGGATTTTCAATAGCTCCTTAGGCATTTTATTGTGCAGTGAAGTTTTGGAAACACTGCTTTACTCTCCACAATTTTGGGATACATTTTATCCTGGCTCTGTGGTAATCAAAGATCCCTGTAGAGATTTTGTCACCATATGTCAGTTAGCAGTGTACAAGTTTGAGGTTTATTTAGTTGTTATCTTTCTATGGGCACAGTGTGACTTTTCAATAGTTATTTCCAATTAGCTAAGAGTGTGCTACATATTTCTATGAGTAGGAAATCAGAACAAATTATTGGCATCCCATAACTTCTGAGGTTGTATAGGTAATCTCAGAAGGATGGCACTTGTTCACTCTTAATTCTTCAGAGAAGTCACTCACACAGTCCTAGGGATAACTTAAAATTTGAGTTTGAAATTATAAAATTATATTATGTGCTGTTTCCTGGCCTCTGAGTTGGAGACAGTAATTAACACTTGCTGTATCACTGTCATTATGCTAACTATCATATTCAAATTAACTTTGATTTCCAAGAATATTTTTGCATATTCATTTAAGTTGCCAATGATAGATAAAAGCAATGGAATAGACCCATCACTCTTATGAATATTTGAAGATTCAAGGAAAACATCAGAGAGAAGAAAATTCTTTAGTAATGAAACCTTGGGCATGAGGCCAAGCAGCATTTTTAGGGGAAGTGTCTTCACATTTTGTCTCAGTGCTGTGAGGTATTTACTCTTTTTTCCTATCCTTGCTTTATCTGTGGCCAACTCTGATTCATCTTTCCTTAATTTCAATTAATTTTGAATTAATCCCATGTCTCATTGTCAACATATCAACCTGGAATATGTGGGGGGTAAAATGAGAACAAAGCAAAACTCATTTGAGTATGACTCAGCCATTGCTAAGCAGGTGTAAGTTCTGTATAAATGGCATTCATTATTTTTTCCAGCTAAGGCGGAAACACAGCAAAAGGGAGGATCTTACCTTAAACACATTTCCGTCTTAGCAGGTAAAATGACCTAGAAAGAAGAAACACCATCTCAGGTTTTGTGTCCTGGCTAAACATCTTCAGTCATATGCCACTCAAATCTGAAGTCTTGAAGTAATTTGGAAGTTTTACTTTAACCTTTTTTAATTGGACTCTAAGTTCTGTTAGGATAAATTCAAGAGAATTTTTAAAGGTAACCCAGTTTCACTATTCCCACAGTTCTGGCCCTAATAATCCCTTGCTTGAATTAAAACAAAAACTTTTTAACAATAGTTTTCACCTGGAAAATAAACTGTTTATCCCAAATATAATGTATGTAGTGGGTCAGGTTCATGTGAAACCTGAAAGTTGTACTTCAAGGCAAAATTTCTGACCAGGTAAGAGGAAGGGAAGTTTACATAAGATTTTTATATATATTTTAAAATATATATGTATATTTTAAAATAACCCTTTCACTATGAATTATAATATGCATATAGAAAAGTGTACAAAAACTTTGCGCTAAGTAGGTCATCCAAAGAAAACACTCAGGTAGCTAGTGCCATGTGAAAGAATAGATGGTTGCCACACTCCGGAAACGCTCTTCCTGCCTCCTTTCACCTTCATCCAGCCCCTTTTTCCTCCTCAAACGTAGCTCGTTATCCTGACTTCTACCACTACCGTCTAGTTATGCCTGTGTATGAGTTATGTGTAAATGCATCATACATTACGTTGTATCTGGAGTCCTTTACTCAACGTCGTGTGTGAGCATCATAGTTCTTCCCTTGTGGTACCATCATAGTTGATTCGGCTATGAACTGGCCTGTTGCCTTTCCACAGGCTTAGGAACATCTAACTCATTTAATACATTCCTGTTCTTTCATTAACCTCTCTTCTACCAAATTCCACAATGACGCTGAAGTTCACAGAGAGGCTCTTTTGCTCTCCCACAGGGTTCTGGCAGGGAAGGAGGCAGCCTCATGGCAACAGGTGCTGAGGAGAGCAGATCCTGTGACCCACTCCCCAGTGCAGAGCTTCTCCTTTCTATTATAAAAGCTTCCACAAAAAGCACCCATTACCTGGCCCCTCACTAGTTAATTTCTAGATGCCCTGGAAAGGCAATGATCTTTTGTGTTTATTAACATTTTGTTTCCATTTAAAAACAAGATGAAATGCTTCTGCCCAACTTTGGGAATACAGAATAAAAACAACTTTTAATGTTCCCCTAGGTGGAAAGGAATCTTTTTTTTTTTTTTTTTTTTTTGAGACAGTCTCACTATGTCACCCTCTATAGAGTGCTGTGTTGCCACAGCTCACAGCAACCTCAAACTGTTGGGCTTAAGTGATTCTCTTGCCTCAGCCTCCCAAGCAGCCACCCACCACAATGCCTGGCTATTTTTTGTTGCAGCTGTCATTGTTGTTTTAGCTGGCCTGGGCTTGGTTAAACCCACCAACTTCAGTGAATGGGGCTGGCACCATATCACTGTGCTACAGGTTCTGAGCCAATGGAAAGGAATCCTGTAGGCCATTCCAGGCATTTAAACAATAGATATTCAATATTCATGGTACATTTATTCTCGTAATCAGATAAATTTTCTAAGGAGATATGTAATAGAGATATATAGAGATAACAGAGAAATCTAGAAGCTTCTGTCATATTTGATATTTTAATTACTATAAAATAGAATTAAGAGAATGCACAATGATCCTTTATGGTTATGATAGCCAACTCATTTTTTGAAATTTCTTTTTTGTAGCCTATAATATAAAATTGTATGTTTATATTACATTTCCCTATTGGTTACATTTCATATACTTAGCTATTGCATATTTCTGTATCTTTTTGTCTGGCTGTTCCCTTCTCAGCTTTCCCTTTTCAAGGCCATGTTCATGTGATGTGTTTTCCAGAAAGGTATCTCTAGACTCCAGCTTGGGAAGGTGATCCTCGGTTACGCTCTCATAACATCTTGCGTCTGTGTCTATGTTGTCATTTAATTATATCACATTGGAAGCCTATGTGTTTGTCTCATAAACTTAAGCTCTGCAAGATCAGTTTCTTTTTCTGTTCCTTGTGTGTCCCAGCTTGATTCCAATCATGGAGCAGACACTTACTAATGATTTCTTGAATTGAGTTAGTGATTCCCTGCCACTAAATATGATCAAATGAAGCCTAAATTTGTGATCCAGCACAGAGGTTCTCCAAGTGTGATCCCAGACTAACACCACAACTGTCATCTGGTAATCCGTAGCAATGCAAATTCTCCAGTTCCACCACAGACGTACTGCATCAGAAACTTTGTGGGTAGGCCCTAGCACTCTATGGTTTAACGATTTCCTTCCAGATGATTCTGATAATGTATCAGTGGTTTGAGAACCACTGATTTCAGGGGGTTTGTTTCACCTTTGGATAAGGGGCAGGGCATGAATGCCTTTTAACATGTCTCCTAATGCTGACATTCCATGATCATATGAAAATTCCTGCAACTTCCACTTCCAAAATAATCTTATTTGTTTTTCCTATATTTAAGTTTGAATCCCGTTTAGGAAGAAAAGCACCTCAAAAGTTTTTTTTTTTTTTTCTTGTTTTTGATTAGTTCAGTGGTCTGGAGAGTTATCAGGAGCAGACTGTTCACTGGACACCTTTATTGTAGATCGAGATTGGACATTAAACAAGCATCTCAGAACCAGATCCGACTATCTCCAGTGTCCCTGCTCCTTGTCTGCAGCTGTGCTTTGCCTGTGTAGCATTGCAGATTCCATTTGAAACAGCAGTGGCACAGTTTTCAAGTCAAGAGATGTAGGCTGAGACAGATACTTTGCAATACCCCCATAAAAACTTGACACTTCACCAGATTCTCCATAGTTTACTTTATGCTGATTCTTTGAAAAAGCAACTCTCCTTGCGAATGTTGATATGATTGCTTGCCTATGTCATGATTGTTTTCCTGTGTTTGGAAAAAAATCCTATTTAGTGCCAACCATTAATCATATCTTAGGCTGTTTGTACCTGAATATGTAAGGAGGTGTGCATCTTAAGAAAATCTATCCTGATTACAATGAAACACAGACAAAAAGCCATGGCGTTAATATGCTCAAGGACTTTCTGGCCATAAAATTGGAGATAAAAGTTATTATACATGACCCTTCACAATGCTACGTGCTCTCCAAACACTCTGGGTAATGACAATTCTGCTGTGATGTTATACTGGGGGCTTTTAATAGCGCCGAACCGCTTGTTATTTGGCATATTATTAAAAGTGCCTAGGGTCATGCCAACAATGAAAATATTACTTTATCATTCTATACTTCCTCTGCCTCCTATTAAAAGGAATAAATAAATCATTCAACTCATCTTTTTATAAATTTCTTTTTAAAAAATTTTTTTATTATTAAATCAGCTGTGTACATTAATGCAATCATGGGGCACCAGACACTGGTTTTATATACCATTTGACATATTTTCATCACACTGATTAACAAAGCCTTCCTGGCATTTTCTTAGTTATTGTGTAAAGGAGTTTATATTCTACATTTAGTAAGTTTCACATTCATTGTAATTTATAATATTAAATTATATGTTACAACCTGTGTGGTCATACATGCTGCTAAGAGGAACTTAGATAATAAACTTTGTAAATCTGGTCGTTGCCTCTTATCTTTGGGGAATTGTATCCCAAGTTCCCCAGTGGATGTCTGAAACGGAAGATAATACCACAGCTGATTGCCTTCAGTTGGAACATGTTTCTGTGGATGTTTTCCATTCATAGATTTCATGCTTTTTCCATTTTAACCAAGTACTTATCATAAATTGTGGCCATAACTTTTTCTGTTTTAGGTGTGACAGCAAAACTGGCACAGATTTCTTTTTCCTCCTGACAATTTCACAGATAGAAGACTCTTCGTTTCAGTGATCTTAGCCACCTCAGCATATGATTTTTTTGCATCCCGTAGGTTGAGAACTTTCACCTTACCACTTAACGGAAGCACTTTGTAGCTTCTCTTTGTCATATCTGATGATGCATTTTTGTGCATTGAGGCCATAGTTGAACAAAATAAAGGTTACCTGAATGTAAGCACTGCTGTCCTATGACTATCAGTTGGTCTGATAACCAAGGTGGTTACTAAGTGGGCAAGGGGCAGGGAGCATCTACAGTGTTTATACACTGGATAAAGGGATGATTCACACCATGGGCTAACTGGAGCAGAATGGAGTGAGATTCCATCACACTGCTCAGAACAGCATACGATTTAAAAGTCATGAATTATTTATTTCTGGAATTTTTCAGATTGTGGTTTGCTGTGGGACTACTGTATAAGCACTATAGCGTATATTATTTGGGGGATTATATATTAAAATAAAGCATTCTTTCTTTTCTATCCCAAGGAGTACATCTTCAGTTCAACTTATCTAAATTTGCCATACCCTTTCTATATGCAGGTATCATGAGGACACTGGATGCTGAGATGGTGAGGCCTAGTTCTGTAAATGGCCATGGTCTCCCCTTGTCTTCACTTGATCTTTCTCCATGTATATCTGGGTCCTAATCTTGTCTTCAGAGAAGGATAGTCAGATTAGAGCTCATCTTAATGACTTTATTTTAATTACTTCCTTTAAAGACCTTATCTCCGAATACATGTACATTTTGGTGTCCTGGGGGTTAGAACTTCAACACACAGATTTATTTTCACAGTTCTGTCACCTCTGAAGTCTTCTATTCTGATACAGCAAACTCTCATCATAAATTTCTGTCTTTTCAGTTCTTTCACTAAACCTCATAAATCTCATAGATAAATAGGTAAACCTCATAGATCTCCAGTGTTGGATGTTTTGACCTTAAGAACTATTATTTCTTCACAGGTTTGACTATTTTTTACCCACTCAAATCTTCCTTATAACTTCAACCATTGCAATGCCAGTAGCCTTAACATTAAGCTCCATAGTCTTTTCTAGCCATCTAACCTGTAAAATAATCACTCACTGAGTCACAAATTGGCTTGAAGAAATCACTCAGATGTGAAGGTTAGTGCCATTGTAAATTCTTGGTTAATGGCCTCAGTTGACTTGGGTTCATAGGGCTAGTTGGGAATTCTTTTATTCATTTGATCTCTTATCTGTTCTCTGTTAATTCTCTTTAAACTCCCAGAGTTCTTTCTATCTCAAAGTGCAAATTCATCTCTTTTTAAAATGGAAATGAGCTAATGAGTTGCTTAACTTTCTTTCTTTGTGGGCATATTTCAAACATTTATTTCTGTAAATATAATTCATTTAATTACATTTACTCTTATCTCCTATGTTTAAATTCAAAAAAAGACTATACCCTTCCCTTTAAAGGAAATTATCCAATAACTTCCTATTTTTTGTCACTCAGATAAAATATAGTGACATCATCATAGCTCACTGCAACATGATCCTCCTGCCTCAGACACCTGGGTAGCCGGGACTACAGATGCCCACCATCATGGCCAACTAATGGGATCTCAGTCTTGATTAGGCTGGTCTTAAATTCCTGATGTTATAGCCTATTACACATCTATATAATATCAAAAGAATGGTACACACCATGAATGGATTGTAAGTGCCTCTCGGTAAGTCAGTGAGTGAGTGGTGAGTGAATGTGAGGGCCTTGGACAGTATACTACTGAACACTTTATAAGCACTATACACTTAGGCTATACTAAATTGTAAAAAAGTATTTATTTATTAATAATAAAGTTAGCTTCCTCTTTTTACTTTATCAATTTTTTTACTTTAAAAATTTTTTTTGACTCTTTCATAATAACACTTAATTTAAACATAAATATGTTGTTCAGCTGGACAAAAGCATGGTATTTTTTTCCTTTATAGCCTCACTCTACCTGGTTTTATCTAATTTTAAAATTATTAATTTGTTTTTTACTTTTTAAACTTTTTGTTAAAACCTAGGGCCCAGACTCTTACATTAGCCTGGGCCTATGCAGGGTCAGGATCATCAACAGTGCTGTCTTCTGCCTCCACATCTTATCCCATGGAAAGCTCTTCCGGGGTGCAATACATATGGGGCTGTTATCTCCTGTGATAACAGTGCCTTCTTCTGGAACACTTGCTAAAGGACCTGCCTGACACTGTTTTAACAGATAGCTTATATATATATATATATATAGTAGGAGGAGTAGACTCTATAATAACAAAAATATAGTAAGTATGTAAATCAGGAACATAGTCATTTATTATCATTGCCAAGTTCTATGTACTGTACATGATTGTACGTGGTATATTTTTAGGTGACTGGTAGCATAATAAGTTTGTTTACATCAGCATCACCACAAACACGTAAGTATTGCAAATGCATTGTGCTACAACAGTGTCATGGCTATAGCATCAGTAAGTGATAAAATATTTCAGCTTAATTATAATCCCAATGGACCACTATTGTATAAGTGGTCTCTTGACCAAACTGTTGTTATGCAATGTATAACACAAATTTCAACAAATGTGAAACTTCTCATTCCTTTGTAGTGCTGGCCTACAAACACAAAACTTCTCATTCTTTTGTCTTCCTTATCTGAGTTTTTAGATCTAAGCTTCTCACAATAGTTGGTCCCCCTTTCTTCACTTTCTAAATACTTTTCTACTCATATCCTTTGATTTCTATTCCCATCATCTTACTGAACTTGTTTCAGCCAAACTACCATCGACAACTTTGAGGCTAAAAATAACAAATAATTTTATAATTTCTTACTTTAAATCTCTCCTGGGCTTCTTTGCCCAACCCTATTTAAAGTTTGAATCTCAGCTTGAAGGCCATGAAAAACTTCTCTTCCTTGCTACTTAATTTTTAGTCTGTCTCCTCAAATATCCCATGCATATTGGTATCATTACACTGTGTCACCTTCAACTTTGTAATCTCTCTGCTTGGAACTTAGAACAATAATTGGCATATAGCAAGAGTTAAGTGAGTACTCACCCAAATGAATAAAAAAATCCATATTTTTACTTCATGAAAGCATGATTAAAGCACATAATAATAACACATGTGTAAATAAAGACATAAATATGTGCACACACATAATATACGTAATACTATAAATTATATATACTATGTGTGTTATATATATATATATTTTTGTCATTTCTGGCATTAAAGAAATATATAGGAGGCTTTATGAATCTAAAACGCTCCAAAAATTAGAATCAATTGGTCATTTTAAATTCCTCTGTAATTTAATTCTATGCTGTGAATAATTGAACAATAATATTTTTAAACAGTTACATCTATAACTTCATTGTGGCTTCAAGTGAGAGTTTGTATGGGAAACAATAGCAGTCAAATGTGGGAAAGATAACAGGAGAATGGCAGTTTGGATCACTTGCTGTTTTTCTGTTCCCCAATACATAACATTATGGTCGTGTTTTGGGGAACAGAACATAACTAAGCAAGCATGAAGGAAGAACTGTGAATATTAGATTATTTATCATAAAAGTCAATCCTTACAATTGCTTTCCTTAATAAAATGTTTAGCGACATAATACAATATAAATTCATGCAAAATGAAAGCTCTATTTCAAAGAACTTCTATCGGACTTGTGGGAATAATTTAACAGATAGATATGATTAATGTGAAAGGTGTTGAATTACTTAAACTTGGATATAGCAGATAATTGTAGAAAAAGGGTTTTATTCCAGTTGTGGTTTATGTATCAAATGGTGCTTGGAGAAATGAATACTTCACAGTAGAGAGTGAAAAAGAGACTTTGATCATGATTAAATAGGTATAAAAGTGAATAAATCCAACCAGCTATCTTTTCCATGGAAATATTTCTTTTAAAATTGTAAAGAAAGAGTCAAGACATTTTAAATTCAGCCATTCATTATTATGTATATCCTTAAGTTTGGCATTTTTTCCCCCTGTTTCAAAAAAGTATTATCTTTAATTTGCTATAACAATGGAATTTTAAATTTTGTTAAAATTTATTTGGATCTTACCTAACTAGGAAATAAACACATATTTAAAATAGCAATGTAATTTTGAATGAGAATCAATTAACTCGCTCTCTCTCTTTTTTTAAAACCTGGCTTTATAAAGTTTTGTGGAGGTCATTTGCTTTTTTGGAACCAACAGATTTGATACTGTTACATGTATTCATTTTACTGCCTTTTAAAGTTTGGCCATATTGGCCTTGTAAGTACAGTTTAAAGAGAAGACTTAGAATAAATTTGGTGTAATTCCCCATTTCATAGCATTTGAAACTGCTTAGTTTGACCAATTTATCAAGTAACCCTAAAAAAGACTTGCTGACACTGAGAAATGCTTTTCAATCATTTAACTGTCATAATTCATAAAACTAAATCTGAATCAAATACTTTGAAATATTATTAACTTGATGAAATTTAAGTATACTTTCTAATATTTCTCACCTGAGTTAATATGTGCACGTAGGGTACTCAGGTTTATAAGATGACACATTTGAACTCAAACCTTAAAGCTAGAAAATAAAAACTAGATGTTCAGAAAGGGTAATTGAATTTATCTAGGGAAAATATTGTGTTGTGTAACTAATTAAAATAGTTCACAGATCTTGTATTTCACCAAAAGCAAATTATATATCTATAATATATATAAATGCATTTATGTGTACGCATTTAAAATGAGAACTACTTTGAGCTTCAAATGTAATTTTTTTCCCTTTGTTGAAATAAAAGCAGACTCTGAAGTCTGCTGTCTGTTCTACAAGCATTTGTAGCTTGGGATAGTTAAAGGATGTTCTTGGGTCCAGCTTCTTTTGCTGAAGAAATCTGAAATCAAACAAGTGACTGTTAATTCAAATCCTCAACTCTCAGCTTGCTTTTGTATAGACAATGAATTTTCTAGGCCACACAATAATAAATTTTATATAGCTCTGCATTTATGCAGTATTTGTTCTTTTAATCATCAAGTTTATGCTGGTAAATTCATTTTGTGGGAATAGATTCCTTGGTGTTCTATTTTCTTCTTGTTAATTTCCTGGTACTAACAGAACAGTTGAGTATTTATAAAATGTCTGATGAAGCACATTGGAGTGATGATGAACTTACGTTCTTTTCATAAGCACATCACTTATTAATAAAAATTATCATTTGGCTCTCACTTTGTAATATTCATCCATTTATAGTTCTGTATCTGTATGTAACACACTTCTTGCAGACAATCTTCATAGCCAAACTCTTCCTATAAACAATCTATTTTAACTGGATTACAGTGAAGAGATGAAGAAAAGATTTTATATTAAAAAGATAGTCAATCTATGACAATATAATGCTAATGCATATTATCTAACATTCTCTTAGTTGTCCCTTATTTGTAAAACAAATCCTGGCCTAGAAAAAGTATTTAAATAGATAATAATGAGCAAAAAAAAATTTGGAAAGATGCACACCAAATTCTTATTACCCTGATTATGTCTGAGGAAGAGTGCAGAAGCAGATGATGGGAAAATTCTTTATTTCTTTTCAATGTTCATAACCTACTTTTGGAATGGAAAAAGGCAATATAATGTGTGATAGGTTAATATTTCCACATGTTTGAATTGTAAGAATTATGTATATTGAAAACTATAAAATGTTAATGAAGGAAATTAAATAAATGTAAAGATACCCCATGTTCATGTCTTAGAATTAATATTGTTAAAATGCCCATATCGACCAAAGTAACCTACAGATTCAGTGCAGTCCTTATCAAAATTCCAATGTCATTTTTCATAGAAATAGAAAATAACACTAAAATTCGTATGGAACCACAACAAAGCCCAGAGAGCCAAGGCAATCATGAGCTAAAAGAACAAAGCTGGCCGTATCACACTACCTGATTTAAAACTATGCTTCAAAGCTATAGTAATTAAAATAGCATTTGCTGGCATAAAAACAGACTCATTAACCCATGGAACAGAATAGAAAGCCTGGAAATGAATCCACACATGTACAGATAACACGATGCCAAGCATACACAATAGAAAAAGGACAGTTTCTTCAATACATAGTCTTGAGAAAATTGAATATCCATTTGTGAATGAGTAAAATTGTATTATTTGTCTCATACTATATTTAAAAAGCAATTAAAATGTAAATTCATGACTTAAACCAAAGACATGAGACTCTAAAACCGTTAGAAGAAATCACAGGGAAAAAACTGTGTGATATGGGTCTGGGCAGATTCTTTAGATTTGACCCCGAAAGCTCAGGCAACAAAACTAAAAATAGGCAAAGGGGGTTGCCACAAACTTAAAAGCTTCTGCACAACAAAAGAAACAACAGTGAAAAGATAACTTACAGGCTGAGAAAGAATAACTACCAGCCATACATCTGATAAGGAGGTAATATCCAAAATATATAGAAAACTTCACTCTATTGAAAAAATAATCTGATTAAAAATGGGCAAGGAGGGTGGCGCCTGTGGCTCAAGGAGTAGGGCGCCGGTCCCATATGCCGGAGGTGGTGGGTTCAGGCCCAGCCCTGGCCAAAGAAAAAAAAAAAAAAAAAAAAAAAATAAAAATGGGCAAGGAATCTGAATAGACATTTCTGAAAAGAAGATATACAAATGGCCAACAGATAATGTGAAAAAAATGTTTACTATCACTAGTCATCAGGGAAATGTAAAACCACAATGAGCTATCACCTTCCAACTATCAGAATAGATGAAAAAACAACTGTTGGTGAGGATGTGGAGAAAAGGGAATATTAGTACCTTGCTGGGGAAAATGCAAATTAGTCTAGCCATTATGGGGAACCCTATGGAGATCCCTCAAAAAATTAAAAAGAGAATTATCACATGATCCAGCAATCTTATTTCCAGGTATTTATCTAAAAGATTTGAAAGCAGTTGAAGAGAAACATATCTTACTCCCATAATCATTGCAGCACTATTTGCAATAGCTAAATTCAGGAATCAGCCAGTGTCCAGGCAGATGAATGGATGAAGAAAACGTTGTCTATACACAGTGGAATACTCTTCAACCTTAAAAAGGAAAGACATGTTATTTACAGCAACGTGGATGATCCTGGAGAACATTGTGTAAAACAAAATAAGCCAGGCACAGAGCGAAAAATACTGCATGATTTCACTTACATGTGAAATCTGAAACAATCAAACTCAAAGAAGCAGAGGCTGGGAGGTGGGCCACGTGGGGAGACGATAGTCAAAGGGTTCAAAGGCTCAAATAGACAGGAGGAATACATTTTTTAGAAGATAAATGATAAGTATAGTGATATAGTAAATAATAATGTAGTGTACATTATAAAATTGCTAAGAGAATAAATTTTAAAAGCTTTTACCAGGAAAAAGGAAAAGTATTTGAGGTGATAAACATGCTAATTAGCTAGATTTAATTATTCCACATTATGATTCATAATGTCATATGTACTTCATACATATGTATAACTATAATTTGTCAATTGGCAATTAAAAAATACCAATATAAAAGAACTAATGGGTAAATAGAAAATTCAGTTTATCAAAATTTTCTTTTACCTAAGATTTGTTGAGTTAATCTTTTGCAAAAAGTCAGAGAATGTTATCAAAGAAAACATTTAGGAAGCTCCTGGTAGGCTGTATTCCAGATATTGTCTATATTCCATGAAGTTCTATAATGCTTTAAATTTGCTGTTTGATTTTGAGCAAGTCATAAACTTTCTAGGCCTTAAAAATGAGAAAGTTTGAGATGATTTCTAAGGTTTTCCTTGGCACAAATATTTTATGATCATTAATATTAGTATACTAGTAACTGATTAAAATCTAAATACCCTATTAAAAAAAAGAGAGATTTGTGTTTAGACCAGCAAGATTGAAGCAGTTAGGATACATGCAGAATGAGCTGTTTAAATAAAAAATTATAATAATTGTAAATATCTAATTATGGTTGAAAATTTGCTGTATACTAGGAAATGCTATACATTTGTTATCCATTTGATCCTCACATCAATTGTATGAAGTAGGGATAATTATTATCTTCTATCACGGATGAGAAAATTGCTGTAGAGAGAAACTTATTATCTTACTAAGGTTACACAGCCAGTGAGTGGGGATTCAGACTTTGAACTCAGGTCATCAGACTCCAGAATATATCTTCTTAATTACTCCTCTATTCCTTGGTAGCGATTGTTTGGCCACAAATATCTTTTTTATCTTCAATCCTGATGGCTGAGAATTTCTACAGGGTGAGTTCACTTTTGTGCCATAATTCTTTGTGTACAAGTTAATTTTGCCCCCATTAAAATTTTTTCTATTATAAAGGTCACATCTAGATATCATCTTATAGAAGATCACACATATAGGAAATCACGATGAAATTGTACTTACACTAGAAGCTATTTTAGAAATTGGCTTTTATTTTTAGTTTTTTTAGAGACAGTCTCATTTTGTCACCCTCGGTAGAGTGCTGTGGCATCATAGCTCACAGCAACCTCCAGCTCGTGGGCTTAGGCGATTCTCTTGCCTCAGCCTCCCAAGTAGCGGGACCACAGGCACTTGCCACAATGCCCAGCTATTTTTTGTTGCAGTTTGGCCGGGGCCAGGTTTGAACCCACCACCCTTGGGTGGTGCCCTACTGACTGAGCCACAGGTGCTGCCTGAAATTGGCTTTTAATTAAAACAAATTCCTAATTTCCTAAATTTCTACTTTCTAAGCAGTAGATTTCACAGAAAAAATTACTGTTTGAATATAATCCTATTTAGACAGGTTCTGGCAAATGGATTTTAAACTCAGTATTTCCTTAACATATGGTGTCAATGGCCATTTGACTCTCTCTTAGGTTGGGGGGGGGCACGTAAACGTTAGGAATGCTGGAGTACATATATACTCTGAAAGAAGTTGGAAAAAAATCAGTCAACTGCTTGCAACCTGAAATATATTAATTCTTAATTAAATGTCAGATATAATCTTTGTGAATCAAAGAGAATAAAGATCTCTGAAGAGTAAATTTTACCTTTAAAAATGGCTAAACATATAAATTTAAGTATTTGTAAATTAAATTTAGATTGTGTCTGGAAATGTTAGGTAAAATGGGAATCCTGAAATCAGAAAAATTCACGGATGAGCACTGGAATCTTATATATCCTATGTAGTTTCATGCAGTACAAATTAAAATGAAAAAAAGAATCCATTGCATAAATGACTCTATGGGTTCTTGAAAAGGCAAAAGAAAAAGGAGCAATTGCTGAGCTTGTACTGGGTACGGTTCATAGACAGATTAAGACAATGTCTTTCTCTTACTGTTCTTCACCTTTTGGAGAAGACTGTCAGTTACAATTGCCACAGATGCCTATTACTATGAAGGCTTTTAGTGATATGTTTATCCAGCTGTGCAAAAGCAGTATCCAAATAAACAAAGACTCCTATTAAAGAAAAATATCTTAAGTATCACATTAACTCCTTATTTAATTAATTAATTCAACAGATATGAGTAATGGTTAAATGGAGGTCTGATTCAAGAATGCTTATTGTTAATAATTAAGCTAGCCATATTCATCATCCTGACTGTCTGTGATTTAAAAGTCAGTTTATGGTTCTCCAGAGCAGTTGCGGAGGCAATGAATCTTGTCTGCGTCTTTTTGTTTTCACTGGGCATTTGCCTTTTAAATACCATAGCATTTACAGCAGGGAGTACTTCCTGGTGTAATATATGGAGAAAGTAATAGATGATTGCAGGATTAATGGCTAGAAATAATTAAAATGACACTACTAAACTCTGTCTTTTCAGGGAGAGAACTCCAATTAGGCCACATTTCCTTTCCATGATCATGCTATTGCCAATTAAAGTCTGATGTATTTTGTCAGTTTTATAAAGATGAAGCTTTTAGTCTTTAATATACTCAAAAATTTACATTTTGGCAGAAATATAAAGGGCTCTGTCATTTAACGTTTATGTGCCTATAAAAGACTCCACTCAGTCCTGCTTTTTCACACTTTTCAGCTTCTCTCATTGTCACCAAAGATATCAAAAAAATGCCTTTTATTGTCACAGCAAGGCGATGATTGTTAACATTTAACATTTACTTTTTCTCAGAATAGAATTATGTAAAAAAGAAAAATTCAGAATAGTTAAACAGAGAATACGGAGCATACTGGTCAGATTCTAATTTATATTCCCTTTTAGGCATCACAGTTTCGTGTAGGTCAAGAGTAAAGCAAAGTTGCCTCAGTCTGTACTGGAAACCTAGAAGGATAGCTACATTATTGGGGGCCAGCATGGTCGTTTAATATTTATCTGCTACACTGGTAGGTATAGTTTTTAGGGGATTACAGATAGTATCAAAAAATATGAAGAGCGACCTCTTTTAGAATATCCATAGATTTAACCTAATTGATGAAAACTGGTCATAGAGAGGTGGCAGGCCATGTTGGAAAATGGTGTGTTCTGGAACCAAGCAGTCCTGGGTTTGAATCTCAGCTCTGTATCTTACTAAATTGGAAGTGTTGATTCTTTACAACTACCAGTTTCCTTATCTTTTGTATGAGGCTAATCATATGCAGGCAGGATTTTTTTTTTTTCCAAAAAAATAGAAGCAATTCTTGGAAAGCACCAGTCACAGTGTGGGATAAGTACCAGATGCTTCACGCTAATTTTTAATGTTGGTGTTATGGTTGTCATTCTATCATTTTATCAATTGAGTCAATCCTAGTATTAGGTGTCCTTTATTGTCAACTTCATTTGACATGGTGACCACTCTCCTTAGAATGCCTTCTTCATTTAGCTCCTAGATAAAGACCATGTCTTCCCTTTCACCAGCCATGTCTTTTCAGTCTCCCTTGCCAGTTCCTTTGCATCCTCCCAAATGAGAGCGCAGTCTGTGGGCATCATCTCTTTTTTGTTTCTACTCCTTCACTGGACAAAAAAAAAAAAAAATCAAGCATATCTTCAAGTTTCTTGATTCGGGTAATTGAAAGGTTGGAATTCACAAAACTAAAATACATAGAAGGAGGGATCAAGGAAGAAACATTGACGGTAGAATGGGGAATCTATAGTAATTCAGGTGATGGCATCAATTAGGCAGTTGCATAAACAAAGCTGCAGTTTGGTGGGGGGGTTCAGGGTAGAGCTATTCATTGGAGAGTTATCAGCAATCCTAGAAGACAATAACTTTCTTCCAGATCCTCTAAGTTTGAATTAGGTCCTTTAGCATAAGTGTTAACAGTCATACATGCTTTATGTGATTTGTTCATTTAATAAATATTTATTGAGTGCCTAGCGCTTACCAGGCTTTGTTCCAGGCACTGGGATACCATAACATAGATAAAGCCAAAGCTTCCCAAGAATTTATATCATAATGGAGTGGACATAAAATTTAAAAAAGTTAATACTTGATACATATCAGATGGTAATAAAGGCCTTGGGTTCACCAGAGGGTTTCTTTTTAAATGAGGCAATAAAAATGTGTGTTAATTTAAATAAGTGAATGAATAATCGGGGCAACTAGATTGTTTATAACATTTACCAAAGAACTAAGGAACATCCAATATTTGTGGTATGCCAAAAATGTAATATTCGGTGACGTGACTGACTTTTACTGTACAGAGGTTTTTGTCTGAAAACAATAATTAGAAAACAAACAGCAAAAAACCTCACAGACTTATAAGCAGTTTCAAAGATTTGCATCTGTTTTATTAACAGATGGAGTAAATAGCTCATTTTCAAATATTAAGGTAACACATTAATAGACTTCACTTTTGCTGCCATTCTTTTCAGAACTGAATGTAGAATTGATGTCCTAACTACGTCCATGCCTTGGGGAGAGAAACAGATCATTATCTTTCCATCATGCACGTCTTTTCTCTCCTTTTACCTGGAGGACTAGCCATTTTCCTAGTTGCGGTTTGATTTTTCCTTGCTGTGTTTACCAGTTCTGAAATAGGCAAGTTAGACTAAGAAAGTGATGAATGAAGGGCATTAACAGAGCTCCTGGAATGTGAATGTCTTATCCGGGTTCTAATTACAAGGGTATTTGTTTTATAATAATCCATTAAGCAGGTGTATGTGTGTTTTGTGCATTTTTCCCTATGAGTGCTCTACCTCAAAATAAAACAGTGATTTAAAAAAAGATGAAAAAATTCCAAAGTTATTAGCACAGCATGGAAAATGTTCCGATGAGTTGCTCTGTACTTATGTCATACCCACTGCCACACCCCAAATACAAATTACATACCAGTAGGGATAAACTATCTCAATTCCTCAAACATGCCATTCTTTCCAGCACACTCATTTTTCTTCCTTTGAAGCACTTTTTTCTTTCTTCTTTAGCTGGTTAGGAACAGCTCATCTTTTACAGTTATTTTAAAAAACCTTTCTAGATCCTCTAAGTGTGGATTAGGTTCTTTCGTGTAAGTGATAATAGTAATATATGTTTTATGTTTTTAATCATTTATTCAGTTAAGAAATATTTATTGAGTATCTAGTATTTACCGACTTTGTTCTAGGTGCTGGGATACAATAATATAAAGTCTAAGCTTCCCAAGAATTTATATCAAAACAAAGTGGGCATAAAATTTAAAAAAATGAATAATTGATACATATTAGAGAGTAATGAATGTCTTGTAATAAAAAATATAAGAATGTGGGGACCAGGAAGTGTTAAGTTGGGCTGAGATGTTCTCTTCCAGGTGTCAAGGAGAGCCTCAGAGTCCTGAAGGGAATGAAGGGGTGTATTTGTATTTAAACAGATAGGACTGTAGAATTCCAAACCTATCTTAGCACATCTCAATTTCCAGTAAATTTCTGATAGTTGTAAAATATGTTCTTCCAGTAGCCTGTGCATATTTTCCTTATATAAAATTTACAAAATTATGGAGGACTATTTCTTTATAGAGCATTGATGAATTATGATTTACTTAAAATGAAACTTGCAAAGCCCCGAAGTTGAGCAAGTGTCAGGTCTAAATCACCGTCTCCTCTGGTCATGTGCCTCGTAGTCTGTCTGCTCCCACAGCGCTCCTGTGCTCTACTCTGACCATACAAACCTGGTGAAGTTCTTTCCCCAAACCCTCCTTTGACTCCCCTCCTCAGGTAGCAAAATATCTAAAGGCTGAATAATGTCTCCAAGGCCCCAAATAATATCACCCCCCTGCAGTGTTTCCTCTGACCTCATATCCTCTGTTTTGCTTATTCTGTTCCAGCATCGCTAACTTCCTTGCTATTCCTCAACTAAGCCAAGCAGCCAAGCATTTCACCACCTGATGGCCATCCCAATGTGTTCTTCCCACCACCTGCTACTCCCTGTCCTCCATACTCACCTTGCTTACTCCTTCATTAAAAAATAAAAAGTGTATGTACATACTCTGTGAAGTTTTGATATATATACTTTGTGAAATGATTAATTCAAAGCGATAAACCTATCCCTCACCTCGCACACTTATCATTTTTTTTTGTGTGAAAACATTTCAGATCTAATCTTTCACCAATTTTCTAATATAAAATATATTCTTATTAACTAAAATATACTATTATTATAAAGGCTATATTGTACACAAAATCTCCAGGACTTTTTCATCTTGTCTAATTGAATCTGAATCTTTGTACCCTTTAACTAACATCCCCCCATTCTCCTACCCACACCTCCCTCGGCCCTTGGCAATCACCACTGTGAGTTGAACTGTTTTAGATCTTGTATATCCATGACATCAAGCCATGCTTGTCTTTTTGCCTGTCTTACTTCACCTAGCACAGTGTTCTGTGGGTTGACCCACATTGTCACAGATGACAGAATTTCTCCCTTTTTAAGGCTGAATTCCTTTGCATTCCATTGTATATGTACAGACCAGATTTCTTTATCTATTCATCCATGGATGGAATCCTTAATGAATTTACAGGATACAGATAATTGCACATTGGGTCATTCAGAATTGAATGTTTTCAATTCTGGAATATTTGGAATTGCTGAATATAAAAAGAATTTGGAAAGTCCAATCATCTTTCTGATTGGGCTAACAGTCTGTTTCTGCAACTTGAGAAAAACTAACAACATAACCTTAAGACTGGCAGGTGCCATTTGTTAAGCTGTATGTGCCAAGGATTGTGCTAAGGGTTTCACACACACATTATTCATTTAATATTTATTACAATCCTAAATGTGTACTATTATTTCTATTTTGAAGGAACTGAGGCTTAGAGAGACTGGGTATCTTGCCGGATGGTTGATCCAGGGTAGAATTTCCTGTTTTCTGTTACTCCAAAGCCTAGCTCTTCTCTTGAGCCTGTCACTTTACTGTCTTTGCAATTTCCAGGCTCTTTTTAGAAGGCTTGAAACAATATGAATTTGCTGACAGCTCTAAAGAAAAGTCTGGGACTTTGTACATATCCATTAGGTTTTGTAACAAGTGTATTCTTAATGGTTCTAATTATAACTCATCCCTAGTACTCAATAATGTTTTTTATTGAGTTTTGTGCCCTTTGCAGATTTCTGAGTTCATATCAAGTTCCTCAATTGCTGCATAGCTAAGCAATACTTATTTTACTTCTTTAATCTGACAAATATATGATGTGGAAGTCAGCAATGGTGTAGGGACTCCTCAGTTGCAATATTTCCTATGTTCATTCTTTACAGTTTCCAACTCTTACATTTCCATTGCATTTAATATGCCATAAACTTGTCTCTAGCAAGTTCATTACGTATGCTCTTTGATTGCAATTAGAGCCCTAGGAATTGCTGTTAGGCACAGTGGAAATAATTAAGAGTTTAGGTCTGTGCTGATTTTAGAGCAGATAACTGCAGTTGGTTAGTTTCTTAAATAGCTTAATTACTATAAATCAGTGTAGTAATCTACACTGTATAGCAAGGTACTTGGTGGGTAATGACTGTCAACTCAGCACTTATTTCCCTTTCTCTGGGAAAGAATAAATTAATGCTTTCTTAATGGAACCTTCAAATTTTGAAAGACAAAATACTGAAAATTCGGGGCAGCGCCTGTGGCTCAAAGAAGTAGGGCACTGGCCCCATATACCAGAGATGGTGGGTTTAAAACCAGTCCTGGCCAAAAACTGCAAAAAACAAACAAATGAACAAAAAAACCCCTGAAAATTCAGTTGTACAAAGACATGTTTGGAATTCTGCAATCCTAAATATACAAGTTAGATATTATAAAATACTTTTGATGTGTCCATTTTCTTCACTGTTACCTGCTGTCAGTTACTAGCTCTAAGTTTCCCAGACTCCACCCACTGCTCTCCAACTCCACTGTTACTTTCCAGTCAGGTAGCACCTAGATTTCTACAGTAAAAAGAATTACAGATTTCTACAATAGAAAAATATTTCTATAATAAAAAGAATCTACAAAAAAAAAAAGAATTATAAGACCAGAAATAAATTATTATTTATGTTTCTATTTTCCTTGTCTCTTGACACTATTTATTCATGTATGCCTTTTACAGCTCGAAATTGATACACGCTTTTGGTGTATCTACCATTTTAAAAAGAACTATATGGTGGGCGGCACCTGTGGCTCAAGGAGTAGGGTGCCAGTCCCATATGCCAGAGGTGGCGGGTTCAAACCCAGCCCCGGCCAAAAACCAAAAAAAAAAAAATAAAAATAAAAAAATAAAAAGAACTATATGGTAATTTTACTGTAAAACATTAAAATAAATTGTTTCTTATGAAAAATTAGGCAGTTAATAAATTTAGACAAAGGGATACTGGCGGTGTCTCTATTAAATAAGCAGAATGACAAAAAAAGATGCAAAAATGGCTCTATCTGTTGTGGTTTGAAGTAAGGGAAGGTAAACAATGACCTGTATCACAAAATATGGTTATAGGGAAGTGGGCAGATTACCAATAAAAAAGACTATAGAGGCGTATGGAGATACTATAACTGAGCAATAGTTGATGGGTTCATAGCTTCCACCTCTGCTACTTACAGGTGAGTTCACATATTGGAATATAGGTGTACAACCAATTTTTTTTTTTTTTTTGCAGTTTTTGGCTAGGGCTGGGTTTGAACTTACCACCCCGGTATATGGGGCTGGTGCCCTACTCCTTGAGCCACAGGTGCTGCCAGTATAACCAAATCTTTATTTTACCTGATAGAAGTTGTATCTGTTAATAGTAGTGTAGGTGGAGGGAAGGGGAGGGGGAGGAGGAGGATAGGTGGAGAGAGCGTAATTGGTGTTAACAACCCTACGGTGCTTTTTACAAGGGTACGTATTAAATTTACTAAGCGTAGAGTATAAATGTCTTAACACAATAACTAAGAAAATATGGTGAAGGCTATGTTAACCAGTTTGATGAAAATATTTCAAATGCTATATAAACCCAGCATATTGTACCCCATGATTGCATTAATGTACACAGCTATGATTTAATAAAAAAAATAGTACTGTAGGCAAATTACATGTATATTTATGATATTTTCTCAAAGTTCCATGAGATGTCGGATGCCTATCAGTAGCATTAATAACAAATACTCATACTTACCTAGATAAGAATCAGTGCCATTTCTCCCTTGGACAATTATAATATGAACTATATGTATATTTGGCTTAGCATAAAAATCTAGGCTAAAAATCAACCCATTTTAAATTTTAATTTTTACCCTTTTACTTTTGTCAACATTAGCATTATTGAAGTGTAACTGATGTTTGATAAGTTTCACATATTTAAGTTTTATAATTTGATGAGTTTTGACATATGCACACATCCATGAAAACACAATGACAACCATGACATGAATATATCCATCACCTCCAAAGTTGCTAATGTCCATTTAGAATTCACTTCTTCATCTACAGCTGTCTTCCGACAGACACTGATTCCCTTCATGTAGCTATATATTATTTTTCATTCTATGGGTACCCATTGAATTGCCTTGACACATTTATTTAACAATAATTGACCACATTTTTGTGGGATGGTTTCTGAACCCTCTGTTTATTCTGTTAATCTGTATGTGAGTCTCTTTGCTAGTACCCACTGTTAATAGTTTTATACCAGGTCATGAAATCATGTATTCTATTCTTTTTGTTTAGCTTCTTTTACTCTGAATAATTATTTTGAGATTTCAAATGTGCCAATGTTTAATTTCTTTTTACTGTTGAGTGTTGTTTAACTGTATGCACATATACCATGTTCCTCCATTCTGTTGATGACACTTAATCTGTTATCAGTTTTTGGCTGTTACAGGAAAGCCAGTATAAACATTTACATGTAAGTCTTTGTGTAGACTTGTGTTTCATGTCTTTGTAGCAAATACTGATATGTGAAATGGCTGGGCAAATGTTTAACTTTTTAAGAAACATCCAGACTGCATTTCAAAGCAGTTGTACAATTTGTTCCACATCCTTTTTAATACTTACAGTCAGTTTTTATAATTTTAGCTTTACAGGAGTGTCTGTAATGGTATCTCATCAGATAAGAAGTTGATCCAGTATCATCTTTTGTAAAAGGTTTTCTATACTCATTGAATTGCCTTGACACATTGAGCATTAACTGATCCAATTTTTGCAGGACTGTTTCTGAACCCTCTGTTTTATTCCACCAACCTATAGATCAGTCTCCTTGCTTCTACCCAAATGGATTGATTACGGTAGTTTTACAATATGTCATGAAGTTATGTAGATTAAATTGTCAAGCATTCTTCTTCTTTCTTACAATATCTTTGGTTTTTCCAACTTCCTTGTCTTTCCACAAAAATTCTAGAAACAGCTCATTATGTTCTACCAAGTAATATGCTAAGGCTTAAATTTTGATTTGTATTGTATGGACTCTATAGATCAACTTGGTGAAGATTGCCTTTTCAACAGTATCAGGTCTTATGATAACCTGAGCATAGTATATTTTTTAATTAATAACTTATTTAATTTTATTAAGTTATCTTTAATTTTGCTTAACAAAATTGTTTTCAGTATATAGATCTTGGACATCTTCTTTTACATTTAGTCCTAAGTACTCCATGGTTTCTGTTGCTACTGATTTTTGAATTTCATTTTATATATTTTTATTATTAATATATAAAGATCCAGTTGATTTTTAATATTAATCTGTATCCCACAACCTTGCTAAATTCACTTATGTTTTATAGATTCCCTGGGAATTTCTACATAGTCATATTTCTGTCCTAGTAGTTTTTGGGTAGAGTCTTTAGATTTCTCTAAATATAAGATCATATATATTGTCTACAAATAAGGATAACTTGATTTCTTCTTCCCCGAGGTGGAAGTCCTTTATTTCTTTTTCTTATATGATTGCTGTAGATAGAACTTCCAGTCTGTGTTGAATAACAGTGGTAAAAGTGGGCACCCTCGTCTCGTTCCAGATCTTAGAGGAAAGGCTGCCCAGTTTTTCACCATATATACCCTGTTTCCCCGAAAATAAGACAGTGTCTTATTTTAAGGTGTGCTCCCAAAGATGTGCTAGGTCTTATTTTCAGGGGACGTCTTATCTTTCCTGTAAGTAGGTCTTATTTTTGGAGGATGTCTTATTTTTGGGGAAACAGGGTATCATATGGGCTTTTATCATGCTGAGGTAATTTCCTTCTAAATCCTGTTTTTTGAGAGTTTTTATCATGAAGGAATGTCAAATTTTATCAGATGCTTTCAGCATCAATTGAAATGACCATATGAAGCAATATGTTTATTCCTAGTTAAACAGTATCTTTGGGAAAGTAATTTTGCAACCAAGAATTTGGCCCTTTTCTATGCCATCAGACATAAAAATGATAACTTGAATTAAATTGACAAAATTTGGAAGTTGAAGAACATATTCTCCAGAATGCTCACTGATACCTAAGTGAATGAAAATGAAGCACATTGTCCAGCTATCCTGTCTCAGTTTACAGCATTAAAGGAAGACATGAACAAAAATTATTGAATGAGAGTGAAATGCGACAGTGAAATTGAATTTAAAATAGTTCAAGAGAAGTTACCCTAAAGATTAAAATAATTATGTAAATAACATATCCAAGTTTAGAAGTAACTATGTAAACAGACATAGTTTATTATCAGAAAGCTGAATAAAATTAAATATTGTGCCATTAGAGCAGTGGTTCTCAACCTTCCTAATGCTGCAATGTATTTTCATTGTTATTGTGACCCACAGGTTGAGAACCACTGCATTAGAGGCTTTAAGAATAAACTGTGCTCTGTGCATTACATTACATTATAAAAGAAACTCCCTTTTCAACTCTATTGGATTAGTGAATAGTTAAATTAGTGATAATTTTTTCTGCTGGCATGAATGTTGGAGAAAGGTATAACTCACATAATTGTAGTAGAAATATGAATGTTATAGCCTTTAAATAAGCAATGACAGGATATATAAAACTTAAATACTTACCTAACCTTTGGCCTACAGTACAATTGTTGGGAATCTATCCTAAATATATTATATCACTAGCATATAAAGATATGTGGTTAGTGCTGTGTAGTTGGAAAAAGTAACCAATTGAAAATGAAATAAAGGCCCATTAAGGAGGAAAGTGATCGAATAAATTGTGGTTCATTAATTGCACAGGCTATTATGCATCCATTAAAAGGAGTGGGTTAGAACTTTACCTGTTGACTACAGTAAATTTCTGTGATCCACTGTTACATGAGAAATGCTAGTTGCAGAAAGGTTTGTAAAACCTGATGGCATTAAAAATAAACAATGTCGAAAAGCTCTTTGATACTGATATGTGTGTATGTATGAAAATATAGAAATACATATATAATTAGTGTTGGTTATCTGATATGTACCAAGTAGGCAAGGAAAGAAGGGAAAGGCCAAAAATAAGACTGTAAGAAACAGAAATTTCCAAGATTAAAAGCAGCAATTTATATACAATTTGATCATGCAAAATACAGAACTATAACTATGCCTGTGTAAGTGTGAGTGCACATGTGAAACAGGGAGAGTTTAAAAAATGATGGACACTGTTATGGACTGAATTATATCCCCTTCAAAGTCATATGGTGAAGCCCCAACACTCAGTGCAACTATATTTGGAAACAGGAACTTTAAAAAAGGTTATCAAGGTTAAATTCAGTCACAGGGAGGGTAGGGCTCTAATCCAGTATAACCAAGAGAGACGTCAGGGATACAGGGGCACAGAAAAAGGCCACGTGGCCATCCAGAAAGGAGGTGGCCATGTACAAGTGAAGGAAAAAAGACTCAGAAGAAACCAAACCTACTAAAGGCCTTGGACTTCCATTCTCCAAATTGTGAGAAATAAATTTCTGTTGTTTAAGCCTCTTGATCTGTACTATTTTACTGTGGCAGCCCTAGCAAACTAATACTGTCATTAAAATGTTAAAGTGAGGTACCTCACCATTTCAGGTGATTTTGTACTATTTTCCTTAGATGTGTCTACACTATACAATTTTTTTTATAATAGGAATAGAGTCATTATTTAAAAATATTTTAAGGGATTAAAAAACCAAAGGGATAGAAAATAATAGGCACTGGAATTGAAAGGTCAAGTAATTTTAGAACCACGTTCAGACCAATGGTAAACTAAAGTCACATGTCATATAGTAGAGAGGAGCAGAGACCCCGAGGGATAGACAACAGGTGCACAGAGAGCGAGCTGATGGGACAGCTGCCCTAGGAGAAGCAGAGAGGGAGACTGGGTAGTCTAGGATGAAATCAGAGACCATCTTTCTCCAGCTTCTTTGTGAATGGAAAGTGCCTTATCACTGCTTTTAGATTTCTATACTATTTCCCATGTATTTGCAAGACACTCCTTTTCTGATCCTTCTGATAACCTGAGTTGAAAGTCTTAGATCCTGATGTGTGCTAGAAAAACACTCAAGACTTACCCACATTTCATGGCAGAGAAATATGATTATCATTGCTTAAAAGGTTTGGTAGACTTGAGAGCCTGTGTTATGGGAGCATTTCATGTATATCCAAAGCAAAACCTCTT
Organism: Nycticebus coucang; assembly: GCF_027406575.1. NCBI lineage: Eukaryota > Metazoa > Chordata > Mammalia > Primates > Lorisidae > Nycticebus > Nycticebus coucang. The sequence continues at coordinate 18,875,863 of NC_069796.1, forward strand.
CTTTCTCTAACATCCTCACATTCAAAGATCTGTACTCCACTTCAACCATCACCACTCCATTCCACTTTCTATTTGGTCCTGATCTAGTGATGGGTCTAAAGGGGTAATGACCACTTTAAATGAAAGATAAGCTGAAGTCAGTATTTATTGAAAAAGATTTGATTGAACAAAAGATTTGAGAGGTGAAGTTTTCTGTCAAATTTGCAGAATAAAATCTGCATTTAGCATCTTCAGGATTTCTCTGATGGTCCCCAATGAGATCAACATGTTGTCCCAGGTTTTGCTGAAGTCAATCAAAACTCTGACAGCTTGATGGCACAGTTCCCTAGTTTGTCCCTTAATATGTGTCTTGGTCCCTGCCTCTTTGTTGCTAATGTGTATATCTTGCTAGTTCTGCTGGATAGAAGCAACGTCTTTGAGATTCTCTCTGCCCCAGACCCTAAATGCTCACAGTCCTTGTCCTACAATGAATTTGCCATTTTGTGTTTATCTTGTCCATTAGTTCTCTCCACAACTGCTGATGAAATTGCCTCCCACTTTGCTAATCTCTTCACATAGCATCAACACGTTACCTCTACACATTTGCATCTGCTGTTTAACCCACAGGAGTCTCTTTTCCCCTCATGCCTTACATATACAAATTATTCCTTGCTTTTAAGGTCAACTTCATGTTTTTCCCCACTCTAAAGTATTTTTCTGATCACTCAATATCATATTCAAACCATCCCTCCTTCCACTTTCTCAACCACTCAGAGTTTAGTCACACAATACAGTCAGATATTTGGTTGTGAACATAATAGACCATGTTTATAAGACTGTAGGGGAAAAACCTTTTGGAGCAGTGTTCCCATGCAGAACTATAGATAACTATTCACCAGTCTCAAAACCACAGCTTTTGGTATATTCAAGTATTCACACAAGTGGTGTGCTACCAAAGTCCCCTAATGCTGTGCCAGAAAGGAGGGAAATAATAACATTCTGACTATAAACATCAGTTATACTAGATCCGTAAGGAGTCCCTGTCTTATTTTCTGTATAACAACAGTACCATCCGGGACACACTGTGATGATTACACTGCAATCCCTACACACTTGAACTTCTCTGTTTGACAGTGTTAGATGTGAGCATGATGTGGAGTTAATTTCCTCCCTTCCTGGAATCTCAGCTATTAAATATAAAACGTGAAATACGGAGAAGGATTTCTATTATGTTAAAACTAAATAATTGAAAATTATGGTTTGTGACAAATTTTTCTAGATACCAAAATGGCTCAACGAGAAAAGGAGACATTGATAAGAATTCCTTAGTTTTCAAATACACATACATTTCTCTAAACGTAAGTGAGGGTGTCATTAAGGCAGGAGAGGGCAAGAAACTGGAAATAGCACTATGTTATATAGCTTTGAAGATGCAAGCAAAGACACGGGAGCAAAAAGAAATAATACCTGTATTTAAACTTGCTGTCTATAGACTTGCCTTTGAGCTACCGAATCACACACTGCCCTGACCTTTGCCAGAAAGAGGGGAGAACAGATTTGGCACAGAGTCATTTCAGCCACATGTGACTGTTTATCCAGAAGTAGCTTCTTATTTTTCCATTGTCTGTTATCAAAATGGGCCCAATATGTGGAGGATCAACCCCCAGTAAATGTCAGTGTATCGACTAACCTCTTATTTTGTGTCTACCATGAGATATTTGCGTGGACACACACACACCACACTTAGCCAATATGATGTAATGAGGCTACATAGATTGTTATGACTTCTATTCCTTTGATTTGTCAGTGACTCATTCGGATTGGTCAGCAAATGATTTGTACTGTTTATTAACTATTTGGGCTATCATTCCCATGCACAAACCCATCTCCTTCAAACATTACTCACTCTCCCCCTGAATTTTCAGATAATTTAACCTGAAATGTTATTTCATGGTCCCATTTTAAGAATGATGCTGCTGGAAGAGCTGCCCCGCAACCCGCCATCTGCACCCTCTGGACCTCTGGAAGAGCTGCACCAGGACCTGCCATTGGCACCCTCCTGGACCTCCGGAGAGCTGCTCCAAGACCTGTCATGGCACCCACCCAGACCTCCGGAAGAGCTGTGCTGGGACCCCATAGGCACCCTCCTGGATCTCTGGAAGAGCTGCCCCCGGACGGCAATAGGCATCCTCCGAGACCTCAGGAAGAGCTGCATTGGGACCTGAAATCGGCACCCTCCTGGACCTCTGGAAGAGCTGCTCTGGGATCCGCCATCGGCACACTCCCAGACCTCCTAAGAGCTGCGCCATGACCAGTGATCCACATCCTCTGGAACTCTGTAAGAGCTGCCCCTGCCTAGACCCCAGTAAGAGGTGCATGGGCCTCCCTACGCCCTGACCAGGAACTCTGGGACCTGTGCAACCCCTTGTGCTCCCTCCTGTACTGTCCCTGCCTCCATACCAGCCTGTTCATCTGGCCAGGGACTCTGGTAGCTGAGTGCCTTCCGGAACCCTCTCTGCCTCTGGGCAGAGCCCTTCTCCTGGTCAGAGACTGCTGGAGCCTTGGGCCCTCTGTGCCAAAGTTACTGGATGTCAGGCAATCCCAGAACAATGTGCCCCCCTCCCTGCCCTGTTGCTGGATCCAGGGATGTCACACTCTGGAGCTGCTCCCACAACCAGAACTCCCTGGCTAGGGCAGCCCCAGAAGAGGTACACAGGCTCAGTCCCTACAAAGATCCAGCAACAATAGAGTGATCCTCCTGGGGTCTAATCCCGGAAAGACACCAGCCCAACTCTGAGGATGGCCAGAGGCAACAATGAAAAAAATCATGAGATGAAATCAACAGAAAAACTCTGGCAATATGAATAATCAGAGTAGATCAACTCCCCCAAGGAACAATGGGGCAGACACAGCACAAGATCCCATGCACAAAGAAGTAGCTGAGATGTCATAAATCAAATTCAGAATCTGGATAGCAAATAAGATCAAATTAGAAATCCAAGCAGTAACCCAAAAGATGTCTCAAGAATTCAACGAATTCAAAGACCAAATGACCAAAGATTTTGACACATTGAGACAAGAAGTTGCAGCTCTCAAAGATCTGAGAAACACAGTAGAATCCCTCAGTAACAGAAAGAAGCAAGCAGAAGAAAGGATTTCTGACATTGAAGACAAAGCTTTCGAACACTCCCAAACTCTCTGAGAGGAAGAGAAATGGAAGGCAAAAACAGATCACTCTCTCAGAGCTCTGGGATAATTTGAAGAAAACCAAATTATGTCTTATAGGGATCCCCGAAAGTGATGAAGTAGCTTCACAAGGCACAGAGTCTCTTCTCCATGAGATTATGAAAGAGAACTTTCCAGATATGGCAAGAGATTCTGAATTTCAGATGGCAGACAGTTTCAGAACTCTAGCATGACTCAACCTGAATAAGACATCCCCCAGACACATCATAATCAATTTCACTGAAGTTAATATGAAAGAAAATATTCTGAAAGCAGCCAGATGAAAGAAAACCATTACCTACAAGGGACAGAATATTAGAATAACAGCAGGTCTCTCTGCTGAAACCTTTCAAGCTGAAGAGGATGGTCATCGACTTTTAATCTCCTAAAACAAAATAACTTTCAACCCAGTATCCTGTACCCAGCTAAACTGATTTTCATTTATGATGGAGAAATTAAATACTTTAATGACATTCACATGTTGAAGAAATTTTCCACAACTAAATCAGATCTCCAGGATATTCTCAGACCTATCCTCCATAAAGACCAGCATAATCCTCCACCACAAAAGTAAACCCACCCAGAAACTTTTGATCAAATTCCAACTTCCACAGTCGCAAAAGGATTAAAAATGTGCACTGGACTCTTGAAAGGCTTATCAATATTCTCAATTAATGTGAAAGGTTTAAATAGTCCTCTAAAGTGGCACAGGTTGGCTGACTGGATACAAAAACTCAAGCCAGATACCTGCTGCATACAAGAATCACATCTTACATTAAAAGATAAATATAGACTGAAGGTGAAGGGATGGTCATCCATACTCCAGGCAAATGGAAAGCAGGCATTTCAGTCCTATTTGCAGATACAATAGGCTTTAAACCAACCAAAATAAGTAAGGATAAGGATGGACACTTCATATTTGTTAAAGGTAATACTCAATATGATGAGATTTCAATTATTAATATTTATGCACCCAACCAGAATGCACCTCAATTTATAAGAGAAACTCTAATAGATATGAGCAACTTGATTTCCTCCAGTTCCATAGTAGTTGGAGATTTTAACACCCCTTTAGCAGTGCTGGATAGATCCTCCAAAAAGAAGCTAAGCAAAGAAATTTTAGATTTAAAATTAACCATTCAACATCTGGATTTAACAGACATCTACAGAACGTTTCATCTCAACAAAACTGAATACACATTCTTTTCATCAGCCCATGGAACATACTCCAAAATTGACCACATCCTAGGCCACAAATCTAACCTCAGCAAATTAAAAAAAAATAGAAATTATTCCTTGCATCTTCTCAGACCATCATGGAACAAAAGTTGAACTCAATAACAACAGAAATCTGCATACCCATACAAAAACATGGAAGCTAAACAACCTTATGCTGAAGGATAGATGGGTTACTAACAAGATTAAGAAGGAAATCACCAAATTTTTGGAACAAAACAAGACTGAAGACATGAATTATCAGAACCTCTGGGATACTGCAAAGGCAGTCCGAAGAGGGAAATTTATAGCACTGTAATCCTCCCTCAAGAAAACGGAAAGAGACGAAGTTGATAACTTAATGGGACATCTCAAGTAACTGGAGAAGGAAGAACATTCCAACCCCAAACCCAGCAGAAGAAAAGAAATAACCAAAATCAGAGCAGAATTAGATGAAATCGAAAACGAAAGAATTATACAACAGATCAATAAATCCAAAAGTTGTTTTTTTGAAAAGATCAATAAAATAGACAAACCTTTGGCCAACTGAACCAGGAAAAAAGAGTAAACTCTCTAATTTCATCAATCAGAAATGGTAACGATGAAATAACAACAGACCCCAGGCCTATATCAAGTTCTGAAATAGCATCAACTATACAAAATATCCCTAAAAAGAAAAGCCCAGGACCAGATGGCTTTATGTCAGAATTCTACCAAACCTTTAAAGAAGAACTAGTACCTATATTACTAAACCTCTTCCAAAATATAGAAAAAGAAGGAAGACTACTCAACACATTCTACGAAGCAAACATCACCTTGATCCCTAAACCAGGGAAAGACCCGACAAGAAAAGAAAATTATAGACCAATATCACTAATGAACACTGATGCAAAAATACTCAATAAGATCCTAACAAACAGAATCCAACAACACATCAAATAAATTATACACCATGACCAAGTGGGATTTATCCCAGCCTCTCAAGGCTGGTTCAATATACATAAATCTATAAATGTAATTCAGCACATAAAACAAACTAAAAAATAAACACCATATGATTCTCTCAATTGATGCAGAAAAACTTTTGATAATATCCAGCATCCTTCATGATCAGAACACTTAAGAAAATTGGTATAGAAGGGACATTTCTTAAACTAATAGAGGCCATCTATAGCAAACCCACAACCAATATCGCATTGAATTGAGTTAAATTGAAGTCATTTCCACTTAGATCAGGAACCAGGCAAGGTTTCCCATTGTCTCCATTGCTCTTTAACATTGTAATGGAAGTTTCAGCCATTGCAATTAGGGAAGAAAAGGCCATCAAGGGTATCCACATAGGGTCAGAAGAAACCAAACTTTCACTCTTCACAGATGACATGATCGTATATCTGGAAAACACTAGGGATTCTACTACAAAACTTTTAGAAGTGATCAAGGAATACAGCAATGTCTCAGGCTACAAAATCAACACCCATAAATCTGTAGCCTTTATATATACCAATAGCCAAGCTGAAAGAACAGTCAAGGACTCTATTCCTTTCATAGTAGTGCCAAAGAAGATGAAATATTTGGGAGTTTATCTAACAAATGACGTGAAAGATGTCTATAAAGAGAGCTATGAAACTATAAGAAAAGAAATAGCTTAAGATGTTAACAAATGGAAAAACATACCATGCTCATGGCTGGGAAGAATCAACATCGTTAAAATGTCTATACTACCCAAAGCAATATATAATTTTAATGCAATTCCTATCAAAGCTCCATTGTCTTATTTTAAAGATCTTGAAAAAATAGTACTTCATTTTATATGGAATCAGAAAAAAAACCTCAAATAGCCAAAACATTACTCAAAATAAAAACAAAGCAGGAGGAATCATGCTACCAGACCTGAGACTGTACTATAAATTGATAGTGATCAAAACAGCACAAAAACAGGGAAGTGGATTTCTGGAACAGAATAGAGAACCAAGAGATGAATCCAGCTACTTAGTGTTATTTGATCTTTGACAAGCCAATTAAAAACACTCAGTGGGGAAAAGATTCTCTAACAAATAGTGCTGGGTGAACTGGCTGGCGATCTGTAAAAGACTGAAATTGGACCCACACTTTTCACCAATAACTAAGATAAACTCTCACTGGATAAAAGATTTAAACTTAAGACATGAAAGTATAAAAATACTTGAAGAAAGTGCAGGGAAAACTCTTGAAGGAGTCGGCGTGGGTGAATATTTTATGAAGAGGACTCCTCAGGCAATTGAAGCAGTATCAAAAATACAGTACTGTTAAAAAAAAAAAAAGAAAAAAAACCAAAAATACAGTACTGGGACCTGATCAAATTAAAAGTTTCTGCACAGCCAAGAACATACCCCGTTTCCCCGAAAATAAGTCATCCTCCGAAAATAAGACCTACTTACAGGAAAGATAAGACATCCCTGAAAATAAGACCTAGCGCATCTTGGGGAGCACACCTTAAAATAAGACACTGTCTTATTTTTGGGGAAACAGGGTAGTAAGTAAAGCAAGAAGACAGCCCTCAGAATGGGAGAAAATATTTGCAGGTTATACCTCAGATAAAGGTTTAATAACCAGAATCCACAGAGAACTCAAACATATTAGCAAGAAAAGAACAAGTAATCCTGTGTCAGGGTGGGCAAAGGACTTGAAGAGAAACTTCTCTAAAGAAGACAGACACACGATCTACAGACACATGAAAGAAAGCTCATCATCCTTAATCATCAGAGAAATGCAAATCAAGACTACTTTGAGATATCACCTAACCCCAGTAAGAGTAGCCCACATAACAAAATCCCAAAACCAGAGATGTTGGTGTGGATGCGGAGAAAAGGGCACACTTCTACACTGTTGGTGGGAGGGCACACTAATATGTTTCTTTTGGAAGAATGTTTGGAGAATACTTAGAGATCTAAAAGTAAACCTGCCGTTCGATCCTATAATTCCTTTACTAGTTATATACCCAGAAGACCAAAAATCACAATATAACAAAGACATCTGTACCAGAATGTTTATTGCAGCCCAATTCATAATTGCTAAGTCATGGAAGAAGCCCAAGTGCCCATCAACCCATGAATGGACTAGCAAATTGTGGTACATGTATACCATGGAATACTATGCAGCCTTAAAGAAAGATGGAGACTTTACATCTTTCATGTTTACATGGATGGAGCTGGAACGTATTCTTCTTAGCAAAGTATCTCAGGAATTGAAGAAAAAGTATCCAATGTACTCAGCTCTATTATGAAGCTAAATTATAGCTTTCACATGAAGGCTATAACCCAAGTATAGCACAAGACTATGAGGAAAGGGCCAAGGAAGGGGAAGGGAGGGGGGAGGTTAGGGTGGATGGAGGGTAATGGGTGGGGCCACACCTTGGGTGCATCTTAGAATGGGTACAGTTGAAACCTACTAAATGCAGAATACAAATGTCTACATACAATAACTAAGAAAATTCCATGAAGGCTACATTGAACAGTTTGATGAGAATATTTCAGATTGTATATGAAACCAGCACCTATGTACACAGCTTGATTGTACAAATGTACACAGCTATGATGTAATTATAAAAATAAATAAATAAAATATTACTACCCTGGGGTGGAGGGGGGAAGAATGATGCTGCCTGCTTACACCATATATCACAAGACTTAGACTCCCTGTATTCTATTTCCAACAGAACATGGGCAGCCAGTGAAACTTTAAATTCCCTCCAACATATTCACTAATCATGAAGTTCAACGACCATAGAACCCATGCAATATTCAAGAGAATACACCTGAAGTAGTTACTGGTTAATGCAAATAATATTCATATATGCATACACATGTTTAAAAACAACTCATAAAAACATGTTTATTTTCTATGGATGATAGTGTGCGTGTGCATGTTTGTATGTGTGATATTGTGGAAGGGAGGAAGGATGGGAGACTGAGAGGCAAATAAAAGCTGGGGAATGCTGACTGTCTCTTTAGAAAAACACACAACAGAAGTCCATCACTACTGTTGGGGCATCAGCAGCGTGAGTGTGTATTCTGGTCACTTTGCAAAACAAACAACAAAGCCATTTCTTGAGAAGTAACGTTGTCTTTTGAAATTATTGTATAAAGTGTAATTTAAGCTTATGGCTGTGATATTAAATTCCACGTAATTACTCAATGGCGTTCACCATTCTGTAGGAGTTTCTGGAGGGAAGTATGCTTCTCAAGGTTCTCCCTGCTTAGGGGAGAATGGCTTAGCCCTATGCCCCCTTTACAAGCTGATGGATAGAATCAGAAAGACACACACTTGCCAAAGCCCATGTTGAAGTACAAAATTTTGGCTGTTTTGGGGAAAAGTTATAGAAGCTAATGGACATCTATGAGTTTGTTCAAGACCACATAAAAACAGGAATCAGTCAAGGTTTGAATTGAGTTACATGTAGATTTTAGAGTTCTTTGCTGCTTCTGCCTCCTTCCCATCCTCTGGCACCTTGAGCTTGAGCTCTGACCTTGCAGTGTGAGGACTGGTTAGGATCTTTAGAATGAAATTATTTACCTCACTCTAGTGTCTCTCACCTTTGGGCTACTTTCCAGCGACTTCAAATAGTATGTATATCTTTAATTTTGACAGAGTTTAAAGGTATTATCTGTGAGATGGTTAGAGTAATACAGAATGCTGACTCTCACAATGACATTTGATTTGTTTTTAATTATGTTCTTCTAATTGAGTTGTAATTTATTAAAAGTCTTTTGTATATTAATTTTAATTCCAGTAATGTTTTTAATAGTTGCTTACTTTAGAGCTTTATCCTTGTATTCTTTGGGTTTCTGTGTGGAAAAATACCATCAATACATTTTATTTCTTCCTTTCTATTTTTTTTTTTTTTTGCATCTTGTAAGGATGTTAATAATTTTTAAATGTTTGGGCTTGGCTCCCGTAGCACAGTGGTTACAGTGCCAGTCACATGCACTGAGGCTGGTGGGTTTGAACCTAGCCTGGGCCTGCTAAACACCAATGACAACTGCAACAAGAAAATAGCTGGGCATTGACGCAGGCACCTGTAGTCCCAGCTACTTGGGAGGCAGAGGCAAGAGAATTGCTTAAGCCTAAGAATTTGAGATTGCTGTGATGCCATGGCACTCTACTGAGGGACATGGTAGGACTCTGTCTCCAAAAGAAAAAAAAATTTTTTTAAATGTTTGATCTTAAAGTATTACTATGGAAAGTAGAATAAAAGCAGCGATGGTAATGCATAATTTTTTTTGGTATATTAGACAATTTCAACATTTTAATATTGTGTTATGGTAGGTTTTTTTTTTTTTTCTTTTCAGAGACAGAGTTTCACTTTGTTGCCCTTGATAGAGTGCTGTGGCGTTACAGCTCACAGCAACCTACAGCTCTTGGGCTTAGGTGATTCTCTTGCCTCAGCCTCCCAAGTAGCTGGGACTACAGGTGCCCGCCACAGCATCCAGCTATTTTTTTGTTACAGTTTGGCCGGGGCTGGGTTTGAACCCGCCACTCTTAATATATGGGGCCAACACCCTACCCACTGAGCCACAGGTGCCTCCCTTACGGTAGGTTTTTATAGGTATTCCTCATCTAAGCAAGTTTTTTTTGTAATAATGATCGAATATTGTTTTGTATGTATAGAACTCCTTATTTTTTCTTTTTTAGTCTTTTAATATCACAAATTACATTAATTGCTAGTTTAATTAAAACCATTTTGCATTCTTGGGAAATTCCCAATTAGGTCACAGTATAGTATCTTTTTTATTCACTGTTAAATTGGGTTCATTATTATATTTTTAGCATTTTTGCGTCAGTGTTCACTAGAGATATTGCTTGGTAATTTTCTGTTCATGTTTTTTATTAGGCTTTATCATCAAGCTTATTCTAGCTCCTTACAATAATCTGGAGACTGCTTTATTTTTCTATGTTGTCAAAATGAGTATAAAACTGCAATTACTTGGTTTTGGGTTGCATTCACCAGGAAAATTGGGAAAATAGTTAACCATTTCCTTATTTTTCCTTAATGTTTTTAGGCTTTTTGAGGTTTCTATTAATTTTGAATAAGTTTTGGAAAATCAAAATTCTCTAGAAACTTGCTAATTTTTCTGAATTTTTATGTTTATGGACACAAAATAATTGTGATATCTGTTTTATATCTACTATATTCATAATTGTGTAGATTTTCCTTTTTCATTTCTAAAGCTGTTCATTTATGCCTTATCTTTTTTTGTGATAGTAAGTTTTGGAAGAAGTTATTCAAATTTCTTATATATTTCAGAGAATCAATTATTCATTTTGTTTATCTTTTCTATTATATATTGCATTTTGCTACATTTTCCTCTTATTTTAATCATTTCATTTCCTCTTATTTAATCATTTCATTTCCTTTGTTTTTGTTAATTGTCTGTTAATCCCTCAACTTGTATAATTAACATAATTTTAAATCTCTCTTATTTATTATTAAAAGAATTTGAAGCTGTATGTTTTTGTGAATAGCTATGCTATCTACATATCATACATTTTATGTGGTTTTTTCTTTCTACGTCACTTCTAAAACATTTTAGACTTTTTAATTATTTTTACATAATCTATACCTTTCTAAAAGAATTTCTAGAATTTTAAATTAACTTTTTTATTGACAAAATAAAACCCATATAACTTGTCCTTTATTGATACAAATATTTCCAATTTCTAGAGACTTGCTTCATTATCTAATGGGCAATTTTTACAGTATTCTATGCAACTTTGAAAAGAATGGGTATTTTTCATTTGTTATGTGCCATTGGTTCAAACATGTAAATAACATTGTTTATTCTCTACATTACTGATTTTTTTATTGTTCTACTTTATATAAGTTAAAGAAAAATGTATATGAAAATCTAAGCATAATGGGTGATTTTTCAGTTTCTTTAAATAAATTATCTAAGTTTGTTTTATATATTTTGGAGCTAACTTGGATTCATTCGAGTTTAGAAACACTAAATCTTCTTGACTTATGTTATCTCTGCAAATATTTTCTGATGTAAAGTCTGTATTTTATGATATGAATAAAAGCACAGTTTATTTTGATTAGCTTTTGCTCAGTATTTATCCTGTATTTTTTTTCCTTGATCGTTATATTTTAAATAGATAGCAATAGCTGGATTTTTTTTTTTTGCACTTCAGTCTTGTTGTCTTTATATTTATTATTATCACTCTTATTTGGATTCATTTCTATAATCTTATTTTATACTTTCTATTAATTTTATGTTTTCTAAGGTTTCTTTGCTTTTCTGTTTTTCATTCTTGGGGGAGTGCATTTCTTTTCCAAATTTTAAGCCTTGATATTTATGTAGACGGTATATCATCAATGTGTTTTTTATTTGTAGTTAACCTAGACATTTTAACATCTGTATTTGGTGAAATTAAATAATTCAAATTTAAAGCTATTTGAACTTATTTGAGCCTTGTCATGCAGTGTACAGTGGCGACTTCTGCTTCTCTGATTATAGATAACTCCATTCCTTGCTCTGCTGTAGATGATTAGAGAAAGAAAGGCACCCTGGGTAAAGCCCCCCTGAGTCACTCGCCCCTTTCTATGAAATGTTAAAGCTGTCTTCCTCGGAATATAGCAAACTATGACCAACCAGACTGCTGTAATGTACACATTGGCCTCCTATGGAATGTACACATTGGCCTCATATGGGAAATGTTGCAACCCGTTGAATGTCTCTGCCTCTGTCCCTGTAAATGAAACCTTAATGTTTCCACTTTGAAGCACAGACTCTATTCTTTTGGAGTCTGTGTCGCCTGAGTGGCTATCCTTAAGCTCTGTATTTGAATAAACTCTCTATTTGATCAGATTTGCTAAATCTCATCATTTAAGATTGATAACATTTATTATTTGAAGACTGAAAGTCAGTTAACAATTTTAGAGTCTTCTGAACCAGTTAGCAGTCACATGTTAATAGTCATGACACTCCTCCCCTCACATGTGACATTTATCTTTATCCTATTTGATTTTAGCCCCATATAACAGCATTATTTACATTTTGTACAGTTTATGCTTGTTTAAATCTACATTTTTATGTATTTATCTTACTTTAAGTTCAGTACTCCTTTGTGTATTTCAGATGTCCATTTAGAATTACTTTTCTTCCGCTGAAAATTTTCGAATTTCTTTGTTTTATTCATGATAAACGTCCGTTTTTGTTTGTTTGAAAAATGCATAAATTTTACCTAATTCTTAGAAGTTACTTTTCTCCAGGAATACAATACTTGGATGACAGCTATCTTCTTCAAGGACGCAGAAATGGCATTTATTTGCTGTCTGTGTTTTATTTCTGTTACTAAGCTTTCCATCTCATCATTATTACTAAGTATGGAATTCGTCTTTTACATTTTTCTTGATGGTTCTTAAATTCTCTTTTTCTTTGGTGCTCTGTGGCTTTCCCCTCTATATTCCATCCTGTATTTGTGGATTTCTTTTTGTTTATAATGCTTTGGATTCACCTGGTTTTTTAAATGGCAGAGTGCTATCTTTCAAAAATTTTCAAAACATCTCCGTAATTATTTCTTTGAGAATTGTATTTTTCCACTTATCTTTTCTTCCATTCTGGAACTCTATATGAACCTTCTCATGTATCTTAAATTCTTTTTTTGATATATTAATTTCCTTGTCTCTGTGCTTTATCCACATAGACACACATGGGTAAAAGTGATGTTTATAATACTATTGATATATCTCATGTATAATTAATTATTTAACTCAGCCATCAATTCTGAAAATTAAGATTTTTGAAATTTTCATAAATTTCTTTTGCCCATTTTTACACCTTCTTATGTTGTCCGTTTGGCCTTCCACTACTTACTACCCCGTTTCCCCCAAAATAAGACATCCTCCGAAAATAAGACCTACTTACAGGAAAGATAAGACGTCCCCTGAAAATAAGACCTAGCGCATCTTTGGGAGCACACCTTAAAATAAGACACTGTCTTATTTTCAGGGAAACAGGGTATTAATATTATGTTCTTATTTTTATGTTAAAATATTTTGTACTTAATGTTTTAAAATCATCCAAAACTATTTTAGACAGACATTTTTAGGTAAAATTTATGAGAGGCCATTGCACAGCCTCCTGAGCTGCTGTACTAGGTTCTAACAGATCGAACCACAGTGGAGCCTCATGTGCTAAGTGTCATATAATTGTGAACTAAAATAAAATCTTAAGGCTTTAAGATTGGACTGGACTCCCCCTTGGCCAAGGTGCTACACTAAAACTGGATTGCTAGCCCTGAGAAAGTGGATCAGACATGCTTCGTCATGTCCCCCTCCCTTCTTAGAGACATGCTTTATGACTCATTATCAGGTCTAAGGCTAAGTGAGACATACCTGCAGGTCCCCAATATACACAACAAGTCAGTTGAGTCTGGCCACATATATCCAGTAGTTTGTCTCTGGTTAACAGACCCTTATCTTCACTCAAGCTTTCCTTTTCACTGACTCCTAGCATTTGTAAGCCCCTGCTTTGATGTCCCATCTTTTCAGGCCAAACCAATGTACATCTGCCATGTATTGATTTATGACTTTCCCTATATTTCCTGTCTCTCTGAGATGTATAAAGCAAACTGTCACCACCCCCCTCCCCCATAGCAAGTCCACTTGCTCAAGGCTCCTTGGCTGTGTCTCCAGGCCATAGTCCTTAGTTGGTTCAGAATGAACCTCTTTAGATCATTTTACAGAGTGTGGCTTCTTTTCTATTGACATTATCAAACCAGAACCTTAAAAAGCAGAAAAATCCCCAAACAGGGCAGTTTTTCCTAAAACCAGATTCACAACGACCAAACGGGCCCAGTTTGCTACAGCCAGCATGAGTAGGAAGCCTTCTCTATTTTAACCCATGAGGAAGTCAACTTTTAAACCACTAATCTGCTGTTTTTTCCATTTGTTCTTCTTTAGCCCTTTTCCGCTTCCAAAGCCCACTCAGCTCAGCATATCAAAGTTCCTTTTCTAATATTTGAAAGAGATGCTACCTGATTCATGAATCTTTAATAAAAACCAACTTTATTTTAATTAATTAATTAATGATTTTGGAGACAGAGTGTCACTCTGTTGCCTTGGGTAGAGTGCCATGGATCGTCATAGCTCACAGCAACATCAAAGTCTTGAGCTTAAGCAATCCTCTTGCTTCAGTCTACCAAGTAGCTGGGACTATAGATGCCTACCACAATGCCCAGCTGGTTTTTCTCTTTCTTTCTTTCTTTATTTATTTTGGAGACAGAGTCTCACTCTGTAGCCCTTGGTAGGACGCTGTGGTGTCACAGCTCACAGCAACCTCCAACTCTTGGCCTTAAGTGATTCTCTTGCTTCAGGCTCCCAAGTAGCTGGGACTACTGGTGTCTGCCACAATGCCTGGCTATTTTTGTTGCAGTTACCACTGCTGTTTTAGCTGGCCGAGGCTGGGTTCAAACCCGCCACCCTTGGTATATGGGGCCGGCACCCTACCCACTGAGCCACAGGCACTGCCCCAGGTTTTTCTATTTTTAGTAGAGATAGGGTTTCGCTCTTGCTCAGGCTGATCTCGATCTTCTGAGCTTAGGCAATCCATCCACCTCAGCTCCCAGTGTGCTAGGATTATAGGCATGAGCCACCACACCATGCCTCCAACTTGATTTTAAAGCTAAATTTGTTTTGCTTTCAAAAGGTTAATTTTTATAAAGAGCTTCTAGATAAGAAAAGTCTCACCATTAATAGACTCTTAGCTAAAAGTTAAAAACGGATTTCACAGAAAAAGAAACAGAAATGGCCCATGAACATAAGATTAAAAGATGCTCTTATTATTCAAAAAAACAAAAAATAAAAATTAAACCGAGATATCATTTTCACCAAGCACATTGGCAAAAATCCAAATGTTTGATAAAAGGCACCAATGGTAAAGCTCTTTGTCATTTGCTCCCCATAACACTTGCTCCTCAACCCATCTGCTTCAGCTACTCTGGCCTCCTTTATGCTAATACTTTTTTTCTTATTTCAAAATATTCAGTGGATACAAAGTTTTTGTTACACAGCTACAGTCTATAATTCTGAAGTCTGCTCTTTCAGCATGCCCACCACTAGGTAAGTGTCAAGGTACTCAAAACATAGTTTTTAAACATCACCCCCCTTAGTTGCCAATATTCTTTATATCTTTTTGTGCCCATGTGCAGCTATTATTCAGCTCCTACTTATTAGTAAGATCCTGTGGTCTTTATTTTTCCATTCCTGAGGTATTTCACCTCGGATAATGCTCTCCAGTTCATCCAAGTTGTGGCGAATGACTTTATTTCATTCCTTTTTATGTCTGAGTGCTACACCACCCAGCACATTTTCTTTATCTACTCATGTATGGATGGGCACTCAGGTTGATTTCATATTTTTACAACTGTGAATTGTTCTGCAATAAATATTTGAGTGCAGATGTCTTTCTGATAACATTATTTCTTTTCCTTTGCAGTGAGATTGTGGCATTGAATGGTAGGTCTACTTTTAGTTCCTTTGAAGAATCTCCATTCTGTTTTCCACAGAGGTTGTACTAATTTGCAGTCCCAGAAAAGGATTCTGTTTCATTTTTCTTCACGTGGCTATCCAATTCTCCCAGCACCAATTATTGAATAGGGTGTGCTTGTCCCATTGTGTGTTTTTGTCTCCTTTGTTGAAGATCAGTTATTTATTTCTGGGTTCTCTATTCTATTCCATTGGTCTCTGTCTCTGCTTTTTTTTACCAGCACCATGTCGTTTTGTTGCTATAGCCTTATAGTATAATTAAAAGATAATGTGATCATGTGAATCCAGATTTATTCTTTTTGCTTAAGATTGCTTTGGCTATTTGGGCTCTCTTTTGGCTTTAAATGAAGATTAGAATTATGTTTCTAGATCCGTAAAGTAAGGCATTGTTATTTTAAGGGGAATCATGTTGAATCTGTAAATCATGTTGGGCAGAATGGACATTTAACAGTTGACACTACCTATCCATGAGCACAGGAGGTTTTTCCATTTGTTTGTATCATGTATGATTTATTTCATCAGTTTTTTATAGTTTCCTTATAGAGATCTTTCACCTCCCTTGTAAAAAATGTTCATAAGTATTTTATTTTCTTCATAACTATTGTAAATGGTATTGAGTCCTTGATTTGAATCTCTGCTTGACTGTTACTAGTGTATAGAAAAGCTATTGATTTGTGTACATCAATTTTGTAACCTGAGACTACTGAATTTATTCATCAATTTTATGAGTTTTTTGGTGGAATCTTTAGTGTTTCTTTTGGCCTCCTCTTTCTCGATTTAGATGCCCTTTATTCCTTTCTCTTGCCTGATTGGTCTGTCTAGGACATCCAGTAGTGTGTTGAACAGAGTAGTGACAGTGGAAATCCTCGTCTTTTTCCATCTCAGGCAGAATGCTTTCAACTCTTCCCCGTTTAGTATAATGTTATCTATGGGCTTTTCATATATGGTTTTCATATTTGGTTCCTATAATTATAAAGTATGTTCTTTCTATGCCTTGTTTATTGAGGGTTTTCAACAGAAGAGGGTGCTAGATTTTATCAAAGGATTTTCTGGATCCATCGAGATGATCCTGTAGTCTTTGTTTTTGCTTCTGTTTATGTGGTTTAAATCTAAATTTGTTGAAAATTTTTTAACATTGTCTTTATGCAAAGTTTTTAATAGCAGAGGGTTTTCTTTGTTTTATTCACTGCTGTTTATCTGGAGCATCGGAGAGTTTTTGTCAACTAGAACACACTCTATAATTCTTTTGTTGAATAAATGAACGATAAAATGTTATTTGATATTTCCAGTTTTAAAGTATTTATATGTCTCACTTCTTGCTTTCATTTTTTCTTATTTCTTTCCTCATAGTTCTTTGTTTTCAAGTATGTTTTGTTATTTTTGATTTAAGCTCATATTCTTGGAACTTTATAAAAATAATTTTCAGTTGGAGAGGACTTGTGTTTATTTCTTCCAGTTTCTTGGATATATTACAAAGTTAGAACAACTTTAATTTAATGGCTTTATGGCTTTCAGACTACCTACATAGTATGACTCAAGTAACAGAATCTTCATTTGGGAGGTTTTTGTTTGCTTTCTTTTTCTTTCCTCTTCCCATCACCAAAGTTCGAGATAGACAATTTTCTTTCTAGTGGTTTTGAGCTGACCCATTTTTAGTCTGTCTGTTCACTAAGTCAGCACTATTTGGTAGAAATATAGCATGATTCATATGTACACAAAGCAATATATTCTATTAATAATATAAAAAAGTAAAAGTAAATAAATAAATTTAGTCATATAGTAGAACCTTTGTAAATTGGCCACCGTACGCCTGTAAAAAACTGGTCAACATATGGAGGTGGTCAACATAAAGAAATAGGCTTACTATACTGATATGTACCTGTGGTGCGTGGCTCGTCTATGAAAATTAGGTCAACTTAAGGAGGTGGTCAATATAGGGAGGTGGTCAGCTATGGAGGTTCTACTATATTTAGTCATATTTTACTTAATACCATTTTAATAGAAACAAATATAGAAATTATTAGTGATATTCTTACATTATTTTTTCAGAGTAAATCCTTGAAATGTGGTTTTTTACATGACATATATCAATTCAGACGTAAATTTTTTGTTGAAGAAACTTCATCTGTGTTTGTTTTTAAAATTCTACATTTGAAAAAGTATAGAATTATTCCAAACAAAAGGAAAAGTTTCAAATAATTGAATTGAGTATCAGTCCTTGAAGTAAAATTAAATTAGATTAAAATTTAGTTTTTCAGTCTTACTAGACAGGTTTCAAGTACTCAATGTCCATGTATGGCTGGTGGTGAATAGCATAGCTCTAAGGTCCCAGTAAATGGGTACTTCTCAGATTAGATGTGTATATCGTGGGGGAGGCCCTACCTTTTTTTTGTAACCCTTGAAACACTATAAAACCACTGGTAACCAAACTTCAAGGCCAACCATGAAGGTCAAATTCCTTTGTGGAATATTTACATTCAGTGTTCCTCTTCCCCTTATATTCAGTCTCTCTCTTTTTTTAAGTCTTCAAACTATGATTTTTGCCAATTTTTAATAATTGTAAATAATGTTTTCAACACTTTATCCTACATTAAAAAAGTATTTCAGTCAGAGAGTCATCTGATTATCTAGTCTTCAATTCTCTCTGAAAAGAAAGTCCATGTGAGTCATTTCATTCTGGGAGGAAAATGCAGAAAAGTAATTCTTTCAAAATGCTTAACTCTATCCTCTCAAATTCTTCTACAACTTATGGGTAAAAACGAAAACAGTGATTTAATTAATGAAAGTGGAAAAGGACATAGCATTTAAATGGGCTACCAAAGTTTATTGATAGTAAAATATTATAGTTATCTTGCTATTATTAAAGTTAATAATGGGTATCATATTTCGTGGCCTTAAAATATTATAACAAGTGGAAAATTGCAAATGTTTCACAGTAAAAATAGCATCCACCATGGAAAGTTTATTTACTCTCTTGAAGAAATAGTACAGAAACTGTCCTAAGGGCAAATTTGATAGATTTTGTTTCACGGATGTAAGAAATGTGATCGAGGATAAATTTCCTATCATCTCTCCCATAGTTCTTGAACTGATTTCTATTGCTCCTTATGTGTTAATGCTAACATTCTTTTGCTTCTCATATCCACCACTTTTCTTTATTCGTGACACATAGTGCTCTCAGAGACATGAGTGTGTGTTTTAAAGTGAGGTTAGTTGTCTATTTACTGGAATGGAACAAAAGTTGACAGTTTCATTATAAAACACCGTGGAACAAAAAATGTGCAATGCCTGAGCTATTGAATATCTAGTTTTCTTAAGAAACACATGGAGTTCTTATATGTTAAAGGGGAACTAGGAACATAGTATCATAAAGCAGTTGACAACTAATTTATGTATCTAACATACAAATCGGGAACAGAGGTAAACATCTGCAAGTGAAGTACACAGTTTCTTGGAACACTTTGTGCCACTCATTTATATCATTAAGTAGGTGTTCCATGAAGAGAGTATACATTAGGGAGTTCATTTATTTTGTAATCATTTATTGAGCCAATAGTAGAGATAATGGGCAGCTTTGTAAGAGATACACAAATGAAAAGACACGTGTTTCATCTAAGTGGGAATGTGCATTTAAAATGATGGTTTCCTAAGTACAAGAAAAGCTGTTAACACTTTTAATAATTTTAAAGTATCCCATGAGTTTTTTGTGTGTTTGGTTTTAACATTTGGCTGTCTTTAAACTTGATGTCCAGTTTCTGCTCATCTACTAAAGCCACATGCAAACTGGTTTCTGCTGTGTGTGTTCCCTAATTTTCCTTCCTTTCCTCTTCGCCAGAAATTATCCTTTTTACTTCTATAGAGACTGTATCCCTGTCTCTCATGCCATATTTCTTATTTTGCTTTGTATTTTATTTTTCTGTATACTTCTTTCATTTGGGGGGATATGAATGTCAGAATCCATTCCCAGCCCTTGGCATGATGCCTTATCTATCATAGGTATTCCACCACTGAGAAAATCATAAAGCAAACGAAACATATTTTGTATATTTTCCCTATATACAGGCAAATAATGTTCCTCTTGAAGTTGAATAGTAAAAGTTACCCTATCTAGCATTTTTATCAGCAGGAAAATTCTAGAAGCTGGGAATTCTGCTATTATCTCAATGGTAACTTTCAATCTAGTATTGTGTAAGTTTGTGAAAGTTAGTAGTAGGCATGTAAGTTATTGTCAATAGAAAATGGCTATTTACCCTTCCTGTAGTTCTTTAGTAAAATTGTTAGGATGATGCTGCATAGAAGTGTTAGAAATAATTATAGTATATATTTCTGCAACACTGCCCTCTTATTTACTGAATGCTTTCTAAGAAAATGAAAAGAGAATTACTTAGAAAAGGGAAGCCATTTGAGAAAATAAAAATTAAATTTCGGTAACAAGCTAACATCAATATTGCACTTTGGTGAAGTGGGTTTTGGAGATCCATTTTTGATCGGCGCTCAGTTAAGAAAAACTTTGTTGTGGTTTTAAAAATTTACTAAAACCCAATAATTATGTAATAATTTAATTTATAAGATTTATGGACAGATCATAAAGAAAATAAATTCTAAATATATTTAGGAATTAGGAGTAGCATCAAAATATACAGAGTTGTGAATTAATTTGCTATAAATCAGACACATTTATACTTTTGAAAATAAAATTTTACAAAAGTTTGTATTTAAACTTACACCTTGGGTATGTATTTTTCATCCATTCAGTATTGTCATTGTATCCACAACTTACTGCTTTTAGCCCTAAAATATTATTTAGAATCAGAAGATGTAATTTGTATTTGCATATTCAAATTTCCTAATAGTTGTCAGTTTTAAGAAATATTATACAAGCACTTTAGTTTTTCTGTAAGCAATTTGTCACTACAAAACCATTTTTCTCTGGTTATTGGGACGTATTTTCTATTAGTGTAATGACTAAGCTTTTCAAAATATTCATTGGGAGGAGAAAAAATTTACATGTTGCTGTTAATAGACTTATTTTTCAAAATGCCAAGGGAAGTTGTGCTATCAGATGAACATTTTATTAAAAAGTAGAGTGGAGTGGTAACATAAGTGACGTTTTCTCTCCATCTTGGATTCAAATTTTCTCCTTTGACTCACGTAAAGCCACAGCGCCCTGTCCTCCTCCTGCTGTTTTAACTTTGCGTACTGAGGGGAATATGCTTTGCCTGAGAGTTTTCAGTTCTTCAGTATCACAATTTTGTATCAGATTAGACTTGATTTGGACATTTTGGGGAATAGATTGCACATAGTTATGGTCAACATTTCAAGGGCTACATGCTGACTGAAATAAGGAGCCGGTTTCTAAGTCTTTGAGAAGTAAATATGTTTGTAAGAACAGTTTTTGGTTCCAATAAGATATCTGCTACATTTGATCTAAATAATCCCCGCTGGAGTCAGAGTGAGAAGTTTGGACGCTGCACTGAACTTGGCTGCTGGGTTGACCCCTCGGCCCAGCAGGAATGCTTCATGACCATTAAATAAAGTGTTTGTGTTGTGTGTAAAGAATAAAGATCTCTTAGTGAATCCCCATTAGTTCTCTTAAAGCATTTGTCATTTCTGAGATAGCTTTTCCTCCCTGTGTGTGGCAAATCTCATTTCCTCAGAGCAAGTCTCCCACGAAAGGTTAATCCTTCCAATATCTTTTGAAACGTATTTAAATCTTCTGTATTTATCATATTATATGGTCAGTCATTAATTGGAAATGTTTGAAAAGGAAATCAACCTGATAGATGGCTAAGCTAATCTAATTTCATGATGTTGAGCTAAACATATTGCATATTTCATTCAGAGATGTCCTTGTTTTATGTGAAGATGTGCAAGGGTTATTAAAAGTATAGAAACACCAATACTCCAAAACTGTTTTTCATTGACATAATAAAAAGACTTTTTAAATATAGTGTTCTCTGTAGCATTTTTTAGTAATTACTGCATAAAAATTAATCTAAAATTTGTTACTCAAGCTATTTTTGAATTTAAATATTACTTTATTTATATCGAATTATTCAATGAAACCACGTGTTAAAGATGAAATAAAATTTTTAATAACTTGAAAGAAAATTCAGTGAGCAAAAGATTTTTAAAAATTATTATAATTTCTCTGTGTTTGTAAAAAAAGAATAGCTATAATCATTGTTGAACAAGGAAAGGCTTATTTCTTTGTCAATTGAAACAAGTTTACACTTGAAAATTGAGTCAAAACTTGTTCTGTGCTGGTACTATTGAACACTGAAATAATTTTAGAATTATTTCCAAATGTCCTATTTTGACCTTGTTTTAACAACATGTTCCACAGATAGTAGTATGAAAATTGAGCTTATTTCTTAGTTAAACGCAGAAGTATGTCTTATTTAAAATAATTGACCTCTATTTGTTCTTTTAAATTATAATTTTTTGAAATTTCAGATTAATGTGGTGGTACAAAGAGATTCCATTGTTTGCATTTGGTAAGGTTAAAGTCTGATTTGTGGGTGTGTCCCACTTCAAGGAAGTGTGCTATATACCTATGCAATGTACCTGTTGGGTGGGAATTTACCCAACCCCCTCCTTCTCCCCGCTCCTGCTTGTATATCATTGAGTATTTCTCTCATGTGAGCATGTAGTTCAAATTTAGTACTCGGTATGTGTGGGATTTATCATTATTATTATTATTATTACTACACTTCACTTTGTAGAATGGTCTCCACTTCCATCCAGGTTGTTGCAAAAGATACATAATTTGCATCTTTTTATGACTGAATAGTATTCCATGGTGTACATAAACCACAATTTATTAATTTATTGTTGGGTTGATAGACTGTTATGTGAATTGTGCTGCTATAAATATTTGACTGCAAGCGTCTTTATGGTAGAATGCCTTTTCTTTCCTTGGGTAAATACCTAGGAAAGGGACTGCAGGATCAAATGGTAGGTACACTTTGAGCTCTTTGAGGAATCTCCATGCTACCTTCCATAGAGGCTGCACCAGTCTGCAGTCACAGCAACAGTGAACTGAGTGTTCCCTTTTCTTCACCTCCACACCAGCATCTGTTCTTAGGGGGCTTTGCAATGTAAGCCATTCTTTCTGGAATTAGGTGATATCTCAGTGTGGTTTTTATTTGCATATCTCTGATGATTAGATGAGCATTTTTTCATGTGTTTGTTGGCCAGTAGACTATCCTTGTGAGAAAAGTTCCTGTTCATGTCTCTTGCCCATTTTTTAATGAGATTATTTGATTTTTTTCTTGTTGCTTTTCTTGAATTCTTTGTAAATTCTGGTTATCACTCCATTGTAAGTTGAGTAGCATGTAAATATCTTCTCCCATTCTGTAGTTTAGTCTTTTTGCTTTGCTAATTGTGTCCTTCACTGTGCAGAAACTCTTTAACTTGATCATGTCCTGTTGATTTATTTTTGTTGTTACCGCATTGCCACTAAGGTCTTCTTCATAAATTCTTTCCCTAGGCCAATAAGATTAAGAGTTTTTCCCATGCTTTCTGGAAGAGGTTTTATAGTTTCAGGTCTTAGATTTAATTTTTTTTTTTTTTATCTACTGTGAGTTAATTTTTGTAAGCAGTGAGAGGTGTGGATCCAGTTTTAATCTTTTACAGGTGGCTAGCCAGTTCTCCCAGGACCATTTATTGAATGGTCTTAATCTTTCCTCCAGTGTATGCTTTTGTTTGCTTTGCCAAAGGTCAGATGAGGCTGATTTCATCTCCAGATTCTGTATTCTGTTCCATAGGTCGATGTCTATTTTTATGCCAATACCATGCTATTTTGATTACTACGGACTTGTAATAATCTGAAGTCTGGTAACATGATGCCTTCAGATTAGTTTTATTTCTTGCAATTATGTTAGCCATTCAGAGTTTCATCTGGTTCCATGCAAAACAAAGAACTATTTTTTCAAGATCTTCAAAGAATGATATTGGTGTTTTAATAAGATTGAAATAAATCTGTAGATTGCTTTGGATAGTATAGACATTTTAACAATGTTGATTTTTCCCACCCATGAGCATGATATTTTCTTTCATTTGCTGAGTCTTCTGCTATTCCCTTTCTCAGGGTTTCCTAGTTCTATCTGTAGAGATCCTTCACATCCTTTTGTTAGGAATATTCTAAGGTATTTCCTTTTCTTTGAAGTTACTGTGAAAAGGTATTGTGTCTGATTTGATTCTCATCTTGACTGTTATTGGCGTATTTGAAGGCTACTGATTTGCGGACATTGATTTTGTATCTTGAGATGTTACTATAATTTCTTGATCACTTCCAGGAGTCTAATCATTGAGTCCCTGGGTTTTTCTAAGTATAAGATCATATTGTCAGCCAAGTGGGAACATTTGACCTCCTCTGTCCCCATTTGGATACCCTCGATATCCATCTCTTGCCTGATTGCATTGGCTAGGACTTCCAGCACTATGTTGAACAGTAGTGATGATAGTGGACATGGTGCATTTTATTGTATATATTAAATAAATTATGTTTTTAAGACAACTTTATGGACATTTAAAGACATTTAAATTTATGGACATTTAAATTATGTTTTTAAGACAACTTTATGGACATAAAAATAACATTTAAATAATAAGTGAAAATGTCTACTATCAGTATGTATTAAGTACTTGTTACATAAACCAGTTATATTTTTCTTGTATTAAATTATTTAAAATTCTCATAACAACCCTAGAATTTAGATGTTATTATTTTTGTTTTATATATAATGTGATTATAGCAGGGTTGTGACAACACAGTTTATTTTAAATTGTCAAATTCTTCAGTGGATTACAAAAACTGCTTCATTGCATGTGAGTGATAAAAGCATCAGGGGACTACATAGAGGGTCTTCCACTAATGTGGGCAAATCATTTTGATTTTTCTTTATGTAATTACTAATTACTTTATGTAATTTTATAATCTGTGCAATTATAAACGTCTCAGATTTTATTGCTTTAACTCTGGGAATGCTATATTTATAATTACTTAATAACATAATGATATAAGTGAATTCTATTTTATTATGGTATCCAGGATGAAAAATAATAAAAATAGACTTAAAGAAAACTAGATATTCCTTTGTCTTTGCTTGTTTGTAAATGTCTGTTTACCTACTTTGTATCCAAAAAATTTAAAAATTAAATTAAAGAAGCTTATGAGCACCACATTTTTAAAAACCTGCTTTGATTTTAGGTAATATAAATCAATATAAGTAAGCTTACTGAAGAAAGGGAATTGATTGGAATAGTCCAGAATAATGTTACACACTTCAAGGAAATATTCATGATCAGATCTTATGGAAAATGATGTTTAGACCAGCTACATGAATTTTAGCAGAAGATTTAATGTTCCCACATGTTAGAGCACAACCATTAATCTCAAAAACTAATCTCTAAATAATTCAAGTTATCTGGTGGTAATTAGATTGGCTCACTTTGCATTATGTGTCCACCTTATTTTATTATTTCTGGCTAGAGGGCCATGTTCCCTAACAAAAGAAAAAAAATGTTCTTACTTTTGGTGGATACCTCTACTGCTGGGGTGGGCAGTTCTCAGAGACATGTTCCTGGATATACACTTTGTGGAAAAACCATCAGAATAAAGTTCTTTTCCCTTTCTTCCCCCTTGTGATAAATAGATTACAAATGAGGCAACAATACTTACCCCTTCCTGGATCCACACTCTGCAATGTAATCGTGCAGTTCCTCTTGTCATAAGGTGGGATCGTTGTGTCTGGGCTGGCCTTGTGACTTGTTTTGATCAAAAGACGTTGGGAGTGATGTGGTTCTGAGACCTGGCATCAAGAGGCCTAGAACTTTTGTTCTTTTTCTTCCCTCTGTCTATGCTATTTGAAAAAGCCCAAGCCATCCTTCTAAATGCTAAAAGACACATTTTCCCACTAATACTATTCTTATCCTGTAGCCAATAACCACATTGTGACTGAGGCCTTTCTAGACCAGCCAGTGTCCAGCTGGCTCTCTAGTTGCCTGCAGAGCTCAGCCACGATCAGCAGAGCCTGACTCAGTCCAGTAGAGCCATCTCACATAGACTTATGATCAATCATAAATGCTTTTTGTTCTAAATCATTGAGTTTTGAAGTTGTTTCATTTGGAACAATAGTCAATGGGTGCATCTCATTCAACAAATAACTATTTCACTTCAGTTGTTTAGTTTCTCTGTATAGTAATTCCCATTTGGAGTTAAAATGAGTCATCAGTTAATTATAAGAATGCAAAGTAACTTCAGTTTTCCCAAGATTCTTTAATATTCTGTGTAGAAATAAATCATAAAAAATATTTATTAGTATTTTGTACAAATTTTATGATTACTCTCACATATTTTGTAAATTCTCTCTGAAATTGATTTTGAGGTTTGATTTGTTATCATATAAGCACCAATCTATATGTTTAAGTATTTCAAATTATTACAGCTTTGTCTTTATTAGTAAATTCTATAGTGTGTTTGTTAACTTAGGCAGAGCTAGATTATTTTTTGTCATTTGTATTTTTTTATGAATTGCTTATATTAGTGGAAAAGAGTAGTAGTTAGAGCAGAATTATACAGTTTGATCCGATAGATAGATGATTGATAATAAATAGATGGGAAAACAGATGGAATGCATGTAAAACCATCCAGTATAATACGTGGCACATAGTTTTCCCTCAATAGGGATATGAGTTTGGAATCATAGAGGTTTGTTATTAAAATTATGGTATATGCAATAAAAGGTATTAATATTAAAAATAAAACAATTATTGAACAATTGCATCATTATGCAGAATATTTTGAACATGCTATATGGTGTTCTTTACTATGATTTGCTTTACTTGCCTCAATAATCAACATTATTCGTAAAAGAGAACTGAGCTTCAGAGCTCTTAAACAGCTGCAATATAGCATATTTTACTTAAAATATATTTGCTACAAAGTACTTTCCAATTTAGCATTTGGAAAGGTGGTGGCAAAATTACAGTTGTCGAGATGGTGATTTTCAATACGTACTATAATTAGCATGTGTAGTTTTCAGAAATGGTGCTTTTCAGCAACGGGCCATGACTCACTTGTATTTGCATATAATCAGTGCATGTTAGAAATAAATGCTAATTTATCTTCAGAATACAAAGAATAAAAATTTGGCCTAACTAGCTGTGTTAATTAAAGCACCCTGTCAGATTCTACCAATGTTTTATATAAAATGTTGTTTTTTGCATTCTTCAGGGAATTCTGCTAATGTTTACTTTTTTCTATTTCAAACCTAGCATGTGCCTGATTGTGAAAACAACAGGAATGCTCTTTCTTTTCTCCAGTTCCTAGATGAACAGATCAAGAATCTTCTTTAAGCATTTAGTAAATATGTGTAACTCCTCTTGAGGCCACCTGCTACACTCACACCTCTAATAAGGCAAGCAGCACACTTCATCACTCTTTCCAGAACAAATGCTATGTGACAAGTCCAGCAATTGCTCAGATACCCAACACACATCACTTGTCTTGTTCTGAGAATCACGGGCTCATGTTTTTTACTGTGCCTGAGTTCTGCCTTTGGCTTCCTTTGATTTGGGGGACCTTCTAGGCATGCTTTCTGCCTTTTTGACTTTCTGGCATGGTTTCAGAAATGAACCTTCTTTTAATTTTAGGATGCTAGATTTGCTGCATCCCTGGAGTACTTCCATTTCTAGATCCACAAAATAAACTGCTTTCTGGGAGACCCTCCTCCAATTTTCCCATGAAAAGAGATACCAATACTGGATATTCCTTAGTTATCAGGAATTTAATTTCAGATTTTATAACAAGCAATTTTCACCAAATTATTGTTCTCACAAAATACAACTTTTGGACAAATGATCAATGAAGTGTTTTTTCTTTCCTCTTAACAGATATTTTTATTGAAAATTTCAGGTTATTGATTATTCTTTTTTTTTTTTTTTTTTTTTATTGTTGGGGATTCATTGAGGGTACAATAAGCCAGGTTACACTGATTGCAATTGTTAGGTAAAGTCCCTCTTGCAATCATGTCTTGCCCCCATAAAGTGTGACATACACCAAGGCCCCACCCACCTCCCTCCTTCCCTCTTTCTGTTCCCCCCCCATAACCATAATTGTCATTAATTGTCCTCATATCAAAATTGAGTACATAGGATTCATGCTTCTCCATTCTTGTGATGCTTTACTAAGAATAATATCTTCCACGTCCATCCAGGTTAATACGAAGGATGTAAAGTCTCCATTTTTTTTAATGGCTGAATAGTATTCCATGGTATACATATACCACAGCTTGTTAATCCATTCCTGGGTTGGTGGGCATTTAGGCTGTTTCCACATTTTGGCGACTGTAAATTGAGCTGCAATAAACAGTCTAGTACAAGTGTCCTTATGATAAAAGGATTTCTTTCCTTCTGGGTAGATGCCCAGTAATGGGATTGCAGGATCAAATGGGAGGTCTAGCTTGAGTGCTTTGAGGATTCTCCATACTTCCTTCCAGAAAGGTTGTACTAGCTTGCAGTCCCACCAGCAGTGTAAAAGTGTTCCCTTCTCTCCACATCCACGCCAGCATCTGCAGTTTTGAGATTTTGTGATGTGGGCCATTCTCACTGGGGTTAGATGATATCTCAGGGTTGTTTTGATTTGCATTTCTCTAATATATAGAGATGATGAACATTTTTTCATGTGTTTGTTAGCCATTCGTCTGTCGTCTTTAGAGAAAGTTCTATTCATGTCTCTTGCCCATTGATATAAGGGATTGTTGGCTTTTTTCATGTGGATTAATTTGAGTTCTCTATAGATCCTAGTTATCAAGCTTTTGTCTGATTGAAAATATGCAAATATCCTTTCCCATTGTGTAGGTTGTCTCTTTGCTTTGGTTATTGTCTCCTTAGCTGTACAGAAGCTTTTCAGTTTAATGAAGTCCCATTTGTTTATTTTTGTTGTTGTTGCAATTGCCATGGCAGTCTTCTTCATGAAGTCTTTCCCCAGGCCAATATCTTCCAGTGTTTTTCCTATGCTTTCTTGGAGGGTTTTTATTGTTTCATGCCTTAAGTTTAAGTCCTTTATCCATCTTGAATCAATTTTTGTGAGTGGGGAAAGGTGTGGGTCCAGTTTCAGTCTTTTACATGTAGACATCCAGTTCTCCCAACACCATTTATTGAATAGGGAGTCTTTCCCCCAAGGTATGTTCTTGTTTGGTTTATCAAAGATTAGGTGGTTGTAAGATGTTAGTTTCATTTCTTGGTTTTCCATTCGATTCCAAGTGTCTATGTCTCTGTTTTTGTGCCAGTACCATGCTGTCTTGAGCACTATGGCTTTGTAGTACAGACTAAAATCTGGTATGCTGATGCCCCCAGCTTTATTTTTATTACAGAGAACTGCCTTAGCTATACGGGGTTTTTTCCAGTTCCATACAAAACGCAGAATCATTTTTTCCAAATCTTGAAAGTATGATGTTGATATTTTGATAGGAATGGCATTGAATAGGTAGATTGCTTTGGGAAGTATGGACATTTTAACAATGTTGATTCTTCCCATCCATGAGCATGGTATGTTCTTCCATTTGTTAATATCCTCTGCTATTTCCTTTCTGAGGATTTCATAGTTTTCTTTATACAGGTCCTTCACCTCCTTCGTTAGGTATATTCCTAGGTAATTGATTTTCTTTGAGACTATGGTGAAGGGAGTTGTGTCCTTAATTAGCTTCTCATCTTGACTGTTATTGGTGTACACAAAGGCTACTGACTTGTGGACATTGATTTTATATCCTGAAACATTACTGTATTTTTTGATGACTTCTAGGAGTCTTGTGGTTGAGTCTTTGGGGTTCTCTAAGTATAAGATCATGTCGTCAGCAAAGAGGGAGAGTTTGACCTCCTCTGCTCCCATTTGGATTCCCTTTATTTCCTTGTCTTGCCTAATTGCATTGGCTAGAACTTCGAGCACTATGTTGAATAGTAAAGGTGACAGAGGACAACCTTGTCTGGTTCCAGTTCTAAGAGGAAAAGCTTTCAGTTTTACTCCATTCAGTAAAATATTGGCTGTGGGTTTGTCATAGATAGCTTCAATCAGTTTTAGAAATGTGCCACCTATGCCTATACTCTTCAGAGTTCTAATTAGAAAAGGATGCTGGATTTTATCAAATGCTTTTTCTGCATCTATTGAGAGGATCATGTGATCTTTATTTTTGCCTCTGTTAATATGGTGGATAACGTTTATAGACTTGCGTATGTTAAACCAGCCTTGCATCCCTGGGATGAAGCCTACTTGATCATGATGAATGACTTTTTTGATGATAAGCTGTAATCTATTGGCTAGGATTTTGTTGAGAATTTTTGCGTCTATGTTCATGAGTGAGATTGGTCTGAAATTCTCCTTTTTGTTTGGGTCTTTTCCTGGTTTTGGTATCAGGGTGATGTTTGTTTCATAGAATGTGTTGGGGAAGATTCCTTCTTCCTCAATTTTCTGGAATAATTTCTGCAGTACAGGAATAAGCTCTTCCTTGAAGGTTTGATAGAATTCTGGAGTGAAGCCATCTGGACCAGGGCATTTTTTGGTTGGAAGATTTTTTATTGTTTCTTTGATCTCAGTGCTTGAAATTGGTCTGTTCTGGAGCTCTATTTCTTCCTGGCTGAGTCTAGGGAGAGGGTGTGATTCCAAATATTGATCCATTTCTTTCACATTGTCAAATTTCTGGGCATAGAGTTTCTGGTAGTATTCAGAGATGATCTCTTGTATCTCTGTGGGATCAGTTGTTATTTCCCCTTTATCATTTCTGATTGAGGTTACTAGAGATTTTACTTTTCTATTCCTCGTTAGTCTGGCCAATGGTTTATCTATTTTATTTATTTTTTCAAAAAACCAACTCCTTGTTTCATTAATTTTCTGAATGATTCTTTTGTTTTCAATTTCATTGATCTCTGATTTGATTTTGGATATTTCTTTTCTTCTACTGAGTTTAGGCTTAGATTGTTCTTCTTTTTCCAATTCCATAAGATCTCTTGTGAGATTGTTGATGTGCTCTCTTTCAGTTTTTCGAATGTAGGCATCTAAAGCGATGAATTTTCCTCTCAAAACTGCTTTTGCAGTATCCCACAGGTTTTGGTAGCTTGTGTCTTCATTGTTGTTATGCTCAAGGAAGTTAATGATTTCCTGTTTTATTTCTTCCTGCACCCATCTGTTATTCAACAGAAGATTGTTTAGTTTCCATGCCTTTGGGTGGGGTCGAGCATTTTTGTTAGACTTGAGTTCCACCTTTAGTGCCTTATGGTCTGAGAAGATACAAGGTAAAATTTCAATTCTTTTGATTCTGTTGATATTTGTTTTGTGTCCCAGGACATGATCAATTTTGGAGAATGTTCCATGGGGTGATGAGAAGAATGTATATTCTTTATCTTTGGGGTGGAGTGTTCTATATGCGTCTATCAAGCACAGTTGTTCTAGAGTCTCATTTAAGTCTCTTATATCCTTGTTTAATTTCTGTTTAGAGGATCTGTCCAGCTCTGTAAGAGGAGTGTTAAAGTCCCCTGTTATGATGGTATTATCAGATATCATATTGCTCAGACTGAGTAAGGTCTGCTTCAAGAATCTGGGAGCATTTAAATTGGGTGCATAAATATTTAGAATTGAAATGTCGTCTTGTTGTATTTTTCCCTTGACCAATATAAAGTGACCATCTTTGTCTTTTTTGACTTTAGTTGCTTTAAATCCACATGTGTCTGAAAATAAGATTGCAACTCCTCTTTTCTTCTGAATTCCATTTGCCTGAAAAATTGTCTTCCAACCCTTGACTCGGAGCTTTAATTTGTCTTTTGAAGCCAGGTGTGTTTCTTGCAGACAGCAAATGGATGGCTTGTGTTTTTTAATCCAGTCAACCAATCTATGTCTCTTCAGTGGGGAATTCAAGCCATTAACATTTATTGAGATAATTGACAAGTGTGGTAGTATTCTATTCGTCTTATTTTGTGGGAGTCCATTGCTTAGTTTTATCTTTTGCATCAGTGTGGAGGTTAGGTTCTGTCCTTTAATTTCTGAGTTCTTACTTTGCTGCTGATCCATTGTGGTGGTCAGTGTGCAGAACAGGTTGAAGTATTTCCTGTAGAGCTGGTCTTGTTGTGGCGAATTTCCTCAATGTTTGTATATCCGTAAATGATTTGATTTCTCCGTCAATTTTGAAGCTTAGCTCAGCAGGGTACAGAATTCTGGGCTGAAAATTGTTCTGTTTAAGTAGATTAAAGGTAGATGACCATTGTCTTCTTGCTTGGAAAGTTTCATTAGAGAAGTCTGCGGTCAATCTGATGGATTTGCCCCTGTAGGTCAACTGGCGCTTACTCCTGGCAGCTTGCAGAATCTTTTCTTTGGTCTTGACTTTGGACAGGTTCATCACAATGTGTCTTGGAGAAGCTCGGTTAGAGTTGAGGCGACCTGGGGTCCGATATCCCTCTGAAAGCAGTGTGTCGGAATCTTTGGTGATATTTGGGAAATTTTCTTTTATAATATTCTCTAGTATGGCTTCCATTCCTCTGGGGCATTCTTCTTCCCCTTCTGGAATTCCTATAACTCGTATGTTGGAACGCTTCATAAAGTCCCATAATTCTGACAGTGAACGTTCTGCTTTCTCTCTCTTCTTTTCTGCCTCTTTTACTATCTGAGTTATCTCAAAAACTTTGTCTTCTACCTCTGAAATTCTTTCTTCTGCATGGTCTAACCTGTTGCTGATACTTTCCATTGCATCTTTAAGTTCCCTGATTGACTGTTTCATTTCCTTCAGCTCTGCTATATCCTTTTTATATTCTTCATATCGTTCATCTCTTATTTGATTCTGTTTTTGAATTTCCTTTTGGTTATTTTCCACTTTATTAACAGTTTCCTTCATTGTTTCCATCATTTCCTTCATTGTTTTCAACATGTGTATTCTAAATTCCCTTTCTGTCATTCCTAACATTTCTGTATAGGTGGAATCCTCTGCAGTAGCTACCTCATGGTCCCTTGGCGGGGTAGTTCTGGACTGGTTCTTCATGTTGCCTGGAGTTTTCTGCTGATTCTTCCTCATGGGTGATTTCTTTTATCTGTTTACTTGCCCTAGTTTTCCTTTCAATTCCTCTTGCTCTTTAAGTTCTTGTGCCTGTGGACTAAAGGTTACAGGACCAGAAGGGTGAGAAGGTTTAAGAGCAAAAAAGCGATGAAAGAAATGAGGACCGAGTGATAAGAAAAAAAAAAAAAATGAAAAAAAAGAAAAATAGAGAAAGGAGAGTGGTTGGGTGAAAGGAATATTGACAAAAAGAAGAGAGGCACAGAAAGAGGGAGACAGAGCAATATAGGTGTACAGTAGGGTATTTTGATACAACCTTAAAAAAAAAAAAAAAACACCTTCTGGGGGTGCCAAGTGGGGTGGTTCCCTTGAGGTCAGCAGCTCTTTGCTAACCTGATCAGACACAGAACCCCACCTCCACCAAGTAGAGAGAAAAGACAAAAATGCTATAAATCAAACCAAAACAAGCAAACAGAAAACTTTACGGGATAAAATTTGCTGGAAAAACCAAATAATAGTGGTAGAAACACTAACAAAAATGAAGTTCTGATTATTGAAATAGGCAGCAATGGGAAATTATAATTAAACTAGAAAAATTGAGAAAGAAAAAGGATCTGTATGGAAAAGGTTGAACTTAAAAAACAAAACAACAATCTAGAACGTCAAAATAAACAAAAAAAACAACCAAACCAAAAAAAAAACCAAACAAACAAACAAAAAAAAACACACACGCAACCAAAAACAAAGCAGTATGTATATGGAATTGAATATTGTCTGGGCAACACGTGGTCTTCTGGGGTATGAGATGTTAATCACAGTTCTGATACGACTGGAGGCTGCTAGTTTCTCGAACCCCAGCAGGTAGACACCCTAAATCTCTCTTCAGCCCACTTAAAAGGCACTTTGAACTTGTTCACTTACTGAGCAGAAGCTTTCTCAGGGAAGTGCTTGTTGCTGGAATCACTGCTGAAGTGGCTATCCACTTACCCTGTGTGTCAAAACTGGTCTCCCTCTGCCCCCGAGGGTTAGGGCTGCAAGGCGGCTCAGACCCCGCCCTTAGGCTACTTGGTCGCTGGGTTACCAGCTCCCACCCAATTCCAGCTCTGCGACCCTGAGGGCGGAGCTTGCCAGGGCAGATCGCTCACAATGTCTGCCTGTGACCCAGAGCCAAACTCTATTAGCTCCGTCTGGCTCAGCGGCTCAGACTGGGGCCCTAGACAAAGGCCAGAGTTCTCCGCACTCCCGCTCAGGCTCTCCCCAAGGCAGTTCAGCTGAGTGCCAAGTCCAAAGACACCAAAACAGTTCACAGGTAAGGCCTTTCTGGTTTGCAGTCTCGCTGCTACTGAACTTACAGTTGCGGGCGGGTTTAGGCGGATTGAACACACGCGACCACTTGCTGGTTTTCCACTGTTTTAGTCCTCCTCTTGGGGTCCAGAAGTCTCTCGCTGACTCCCTGTATCCTCTCAGGGGTGATGCTAGGTAGATCCTACCAGCCAGAGATGCCTGGAGTCCTATATCCCCAGACTCACGGTGCCCAGATGCAAGGAAGCTGTTACTCGGCTGCCATCTTGCTCCACCCCCCTGATTATTCTTTTATGTGCTTAAATATCAATGATCAATTTAATTTTAGATCCCCCCAAAGGGGGAACTCCTTTTTTTTGTCACTATTCACTAATATTTAGATCAGACTTTTAATAGTTGTGTTTCATTTGCAAGGAAAATATTTTGCCAGACTTTTAATAAAAATTACATGTAAAATTATTCAGAGGCTACATTCAATTCAACAAGATAAGATAATTCTTACCAATTTCTTTGAAGAGTGAAAATATGTAAGTGTCCTGTTGAATCCTTCTGAAGCTGGGTCTTAGGGAGTAGCTTTTCTTTCTTTCTTTCTTTTTTTTTTTTTTTGAGACAGAGTCTCACTTTGTCGCCCTCAGTAGGGCACTGTGGTGTCACAGTTCACAGCAACTTCCAGCTCTTGGGCTTAGGTGATTCTCTTGCCTCAGCCTCCCAAGTAGCTGGGACTACAGGTGCCCACCACAATGCCCAGCTATTTTTTTGTTGCAGTTTGGCTGGGGCCATGTTTGAACCCGCCACCCTTGGTATATGGGGCCAGTGCCCTACTCACTGAGCCACAGGTGCCACCCCTGTTAAAAAGTTAAAGCTTTTCTTTAACTGAAAATTTAAACACAATGCTTCTGATTGAGACTAGGTACCCCTAACTATGGGTTATTGCATTGATTTTTGGTTTAATTTTTAATATTTAAGCACACAAAACATTTAAATTGGTGATAATTTAATTATCACATTGAATACTATTGTATAGTATTGATGACTGTATAATGTTTAGAGTATCCTCCATGATAAATGGATTCCCACAGTCATTTCTCTGAGAACTATCTTTTTTCTCAGAAAGAGTAGTTCTGACTGCTGCTCACAGAATGAACTCTTGTTCCAAAGACAATTAGTTTGCCTTCTCTATTTCACATGCTAGGACTCTAGATTGTTTCCATTCTGCGTCACTAATTTCCAGCTGATAAAAGATTTTTGGTTCTCATTTTCCTCTTGCCCAGAATCTAAAGTTTCTCCAAAGTCCTGTCATAGTGAATTTTAATTTTGTTCTCACAGTTTCAGCGTCTGTTCTTTTGATATCTGATAGATGTACTGAATATATCTTAGCTTCTTGAGTATAGCTGAACAAGTTTGTCACTAGATCTATTTAAGTACTTTTAAATATAAGATTATGAGGTTTAACAAAAGAATGTGATTTTAAAAAATGGTATTGCTTAACTCCTGAATCCACACGGGCCCCGAATTTCTATTTCAATTTTACTTCATTATAGTCAATTCACAGTGATTTTGCTTTCAAATTAGCAAAGTAGCATAAGTTATTTATAAGCGAAAGTCAAACTCTGTTGAAATTTACAAGGTTAAATAGTAAAATTTCAATTCCCTAGAGGAATTCCCTTTAACAAATGTTTTTCTATGTACAAGTTTTGCTATCAAGCCTGCTAGTGGGATCTGAACTTAAAGCAAACTTTATTTTTTTCTCTCACGGTCTTTGAATTTTCTCTGTGTGATCAGTTGTTTTCCTTGGACAGAAACTTAGGAAATTTCATGAATTTTGGGGGTTATTTTAAGATGAGAACATCAGTCTGAATTCCGAATATCAAATTTGATATAATAGTCAATAGTTCAAGGTTCATTCGTAGACTAGATGTCACAGTGCCTGCCACCAGCTAAGGCTGTGGGAGAATCTGGAGAATGCGTGTGATACTGTAAACTTACTCTGTCTTTCACATGAACTTCCTCCATCAATCTCTCTTTAGCTTCTGTTACTGATTTCTTCTGGGTCTAGGGCTTTTGGGGGAGGGAGTAGCGGAGTTAAGAAGAATTAAAACTGTCACATTTGACAAGCAGAGTTTCAAGCTAGCTTCATTTATAAAGAAATATTTTTTAATCATGGGATACTTTGTATGCTCCTCAGAACTTCCATCCCCACAGCAGGAGGAAGATAGACATCTTTATTTTTTTGGACATCATGTACATCATATAGCAAACAACTTTGGAAGATAGAGATAGTGTCTATGTCCAGAATAAAGGGTAGGAATTATTAATGTACATTGTAAAAATGTGTTTCCTAAGTTCAGGGCCCTGTTCAGTCTGTATATGAATGAACCCCTTCCATAATAAAATAGATTTTTCAATCCCTTAACATCATGGTTAAGGGTACCTTGATCCTCAGGCACTCAGTCTCTACTAGGGTTCAGTAGTACACCAGAGATGTTCTCCTGTGAGGAAAGCATCACTGTACTCCAGAAATGGGCGTAGAGTTTGTACTTTACATAGGTTATTTAATTATTCCAGCACCATGTAAAGATGTTTTTTCTCTGAGCAATTTCCTTTGTATCCTTGTCAAAAATCAATTGACCATATATGAATGTACTTGTCTCATGCTCAAGTACTACAATTGCTCTTGGCAGAACTTCACCATCCCATTAATATTAGGGAGTCAAATTGTATTTTTGTATTTAAGTCATTTTGGTCGCCATCTTTTGTTCTTGGCCATGACTTGATTTTTGAAAATCAATTTTTATTTTGGAGTAATTTTTGGTTTATAGAAATCCTGTGACTCTCATGCAGAGCATTTTCAGAGATCCCTTCATCAGTTTCCCCCATTGATAAGAAGTTACATTCCACATTACATTTAATGTAATTAAAAATTTGACATTGATATGTTAATTTATTAATTGAACTCCAGAATTCGTTTGAATTTTATTTTATTTTATTTATTTACTTTTTTCAGTTTTGGCTGGGGCTGGGTTTGAACCTGCCACCTCCAGCATATGGGGCCGGTGCCCTACTCCTTTGAGCCACAGGCACCGCCCAGAATTTTATTTTTTTATTGACGTTTTCATTCTGCCCCAAGATCCAACCTTGGTGGCCACCTTGTATTTAGTTGCCATGTGTCCTCAATATCTTTTGGTCTGTGACGTCTTCTCAGTCTTCCCTTGATTTTCATGACTTTGACTGATTAGGATAATACTCACCCAGACACCTACCTCTATTCTAGCTACTTAGAGATGTATCAAATTATTGTCACTTTTACTGGCTAAATGCTCTATAGAATGTCCCCAAGTATGAGATTTTCTAATATTTTTTGTCATGATTAGAATGGTGTGATTAGTGTTTGGAAAGAATACTGCAGAGATGAAGGGCCATTCTTGTTGTACCTTATCAGGTGGTACATGATATCCACATGAGATCAATGGTGATATTAACCTTTATCATTTGGTTAAGGTACGTTTTGCTACGTTTTAGCACTATACAATTACTATTCCCCCTCTTTTTTCTTTTGCTAATATATTCTTTGGAAGAAAATCAGTAAGTCTAGCCCATCATGTGTAGAGTATTCACATATATTATTTGGAATTCTTGTGTCAAAAAGGCTTATTTATGTTTCTTTCTTTATTAATATCAGCATTTACTCATATATATTTATTTTGTACTTTGAATTAGAATCCACTACTAAAAATACCTTTAAAATTTTTATCACATATATAATGACATACATGTTGAGTCTGTACTGGTTATCCCTGATAGGTCCATTGTCTAGTCATACCTGGTCCTTTGAAATTCGGCAGCTCTCCAGTTACTGTTGGTTATCAGATTTCTTGATGAAGCTGGGAGAGTGTAGTTCTATACCTGAGAATTTGCCTCAAAGGATACCTTAGAGATGTTACCTTGGAAAATTCAAGAACATAAACCCTGGACAGCAATCATTTGAGAAAGCTGGAAAGCTTCATTCATTTTTGGTATTGGGAAAAAAGAACTGGTACTTCTACCTCTTAGAAACAAAGTGATTAGTTTTAAATTACTGAGAATTAAGACTGATTAGCTTATCTGGAAATAGCTTTTTAAGATCATTTGATTTAACTATGTCATTCTCTAATTGTATAGGCTTGAGGTTTTGCTGTTTAGGCCACACCTTGTAGCTACCGTTGGATTCCTAGGAATACCTTTTGTTCAACTAATTCTGTGTATCCTAAACTCAGATTAGAGTGCCTTTAACTCATGAATGTAAAAGTGAGAATAATTATTTTTTATTTTTTAATATATTCTTTTGATCTTTTTTTATTGAGTCATACATAGATCATGAATACATTTATGCCTTCGTGGGATTCAATGTGTTGATTATTTGTACAAATTGAAGTGCTTACATCCTACTAATTAATCTCTAAGCAACTGAAACAGAGGTAGGTGTCTGAATGAGGGCGTTGTTTTACTTTCAGGAGGTAGTTTTTGATGTAGATATCATTTCAAAATAACTGCACAGGTAATTGATGAGGGTGAAGAAAATCCTCAAATTTTTATATTGTCTTGAACATGCTTTGATCTCCTTGGATTATGATGTTTTGACTTCTGCAAACAAAAATTTCTCTGAAACCTGCTGAATTTTGCTAAACTTGAGCTGAACTTGAGCTGAATTTTCAACTACCATTCTTTTAAATTCATTTCTTAGCAGGGTCATTCTTCCAAATAAGTTAAACTTAGAAAGAATACTTGGTTTGAGTCTACTCATTTTCATATGTGTGTGTATATATGTATGTGTGTTTATATGTGTGCACATATATGAATATTTATGTGTGTGTGCAAATATATATATTTATAACCTCTTCACTTTGGTAGCATTAAATAAATAGGAAACCAATAAATTTTATAGTCCTGAATGAACTTTTCACTTTCTCTCCCAACTTCAACTTCTACCATTAGTCTCTTGATTTTTGCTCCATCTATAAAACTAAGCACTTTTATAGGCATTGGTTTTGAGGCTTTAAAAAATTTCACTGTGCCTGACATTCATGTACTGATATACATGTAATGTTAACTCAAAAGACTATGATAGTTTACACTATGGGGCAAAAAGAAGAATCCTATAAGATTTGGTTTGATATTGGCTCTGACCGGCTCTGTGATAAAGTGATTTTCAGGAAAGTCACTTTATCTCCTAAAACTTTTTTAATAATCGTCCTATTTAATTGATGATTTTAGGAATTAAATTAATATAATTTGAAAATTTAATTTAATTTAAACTGAGGCATACATTGCAATACTCATAATGTTTTGATTAGGGTTTCTAAGTCTTGGAAATAATACAAAACCAGGATGCAGATTCAGGTTCTATCAGTGTTTATTTATTCTAAAATCTTTTGTGTAACTTAGCTCATTATTATTATTTATCATGATTATTACTGTCTATTGACCAAGTTATTTTTTCTACAAAGTGGTAGCGATACTTACCTCCCAGTGTACTGGGATATTTAAACATAAAATTGCTGAGCATAGTAAGCGGAGTGCCATAAGATTTCAATATATGCTGCCCTGTCATTTCTTTCACTCCTCACCTTTGACTCCCCCAGTGAGGTCATGACTTCTGAGATCTATTGTCTTGACCATTCGGTTTATGTTATTCTTGTAATGAATACACCAGTTAGTTACATAACGGCTTTGATGATGGAATTAAAGGCATGAATGTTAAATCATTAACGTAAGTCCCCAGATGGGCAAAATAGAAAACAGAAGGGAGAACTAAGCTCTTTCGTCAATGGACCATGTTATCTGTGTAATTGGGAGTAAAGTCTATTTCTTTTGAATTTAATAGACAGATCACTAAGCCTTTTTCTTCCTATTCTGCTGCTACTATATAGTATTTGCTTTTAGGCTTATAAAGTTTCCTGCCAGAACTTTCTGTAGTTTTTTCTCAAAGTGTTCTTGCTGCCAGGCTTTTCATTCCAATCACATTAATTAATATTTAGTTTGTTTAAAGCAGTTTTTTATGTATACGTTTCTCTCATTCCTAAACATTTATTGGTTCTTTATTCCCAACAGAATAAACTCTAAATAAGTTAGTCTGACAGTCAGGATTTCTTTTTTAGAGAGACAGAGTCTCTGTTTCCCTGGGTAGAGTGCTGTGGCATCACACGGCTCACAGCAACCTTCAGCTCCTGGGCTTAGGCGATTCTCTTGCCTCAGCCTCCTAAGTAGCTGGGATTACAGGCGCCCGGCTATGTTTTGTTGTTGTTGTTGTTGCAGTTCAGCGGGGCTGGGTTTCAACTTGCCACCCTCGGTATATGGGGCTGGTGCCCTACCCACTGAGGAACAGGCGCCGCCCTGACCGTCAGGATTTTCACAGAACGTGCTAGTTCTTCTACTTTCCCTTTGCTTCTCCAGCCATTCTCCCCCCTCTGCAGGGGCCTTGGTGACTGATCTGCATGAAGTACATGGACGGGAACTCTCATGGGAAATAGGAAAAAAGGAAAAGAGTTAAGTTAGGGAATTTATTTCCCCAGCTTCCTACTTTCTACTAAAAGTCACACATGCTCTGCTTTCCACCAGGCTCTCTCCTTCTGGGGCTTGGTCACGCCCCCTTCCCACTCTACTTTTCTGGCTGAGCAGTAGATACGGTTTTTACTAACATTAGGACACTGCCCTATTCTCGTGGGTTTTCTTTACCTGGCACGTAGCTTTGTAACTATTCTCTGTATCAAAAC
This sequence comes from Nycticebus coucang, assembly GCF_027406575.1. NCBI lineage: Eukaryota > Metazoa > Chordata > Mammalia > Primates > Lorisidae > Nycticebus > Nycticebus coucang. The sequence goes on from NC_069796.1 coordinate 18,916,896, forward strand.
TGAACTTGAATAACCCAATTTGAACGTGCCATCTGTTGCCTGGCTGTTATATTTCCCAAATTTATCTCATGTCACACACTCTATTCTTTAAAGACAGATGGTTTATCTATTGCAGGCACAGTGGTTCAGAGCTCTCAATTTGGAACGATGAAGTATTTGGGTTTGAATCCCGACTTTATTACTTATCAGCTTAATGACTGATCAAGTTATTCAGCTTCTCTGAACCTCAATATCCTCATCTAAAAAATAGAAACAGTAATAGTAGCCAACTTGCGGAGTTACTGTGAGAAGTGAAGGAGTCTGCAGAAGATCTATAATAGGACAGGTGCTAATAAAATGGGGTTCTGTTCATGACTGCTTCTTGCTCATGCATTTTTGCTGCACATCTCTTTTTCTATTTTCCCCTATTATTTTCCATGTAAATCAATTTTAGGTTCAATTGAAATCCCTGTTCTTTTATAATATCCTGTGTTTCACAATTTTTATGATACTCTCTTCTGTGCTTTTGTCTGTATAGGTCTTTTCTTCCCAGCTAAATTCTTATAATCTGAAGATAGAAACAAGGTTTTTTATTTTACTTGATCAGCCCTAACTAGCTCTGTGTTGTGGACATAGTAGAAGCTCAACAAATATTTGCTTAGTAATTTAATTTTATTCATTTGAATTCAATTAAGGGAGATCCATTTTATAATGAAAGTAATTTCAATTAAGGTGGATACGCAAATTGCATAATTCAGAACTTCAGAACAGATTTTTTGATTACCATAGTACTAATTTGAGGGTGAGTACTTATTGAATATTTGATGATTTTTTGGTAATTATTATACAGACAAATTATCTGTAATACCATCTAAGCACCTTATTGATTACTGCATAGACATAATCTCTATATGTAATTAGATACTTTTTTTATTAGCCATCAGGTTACAGAAAATTATCTAAGTATGTTTAAAAACACAGGAAGGAAATAGTATCAATGCCAATATACTAGTATCCTAGTATTTTTGTCATCTTTTAATATACCAGATTGTGTTCTCACAGGAATATCTGAGAATACATAACCTGTTTGCTTCTTTTGACAATAATTTAAAACCTTTGTTCTCTGTTATATTTTCTATCATACCCAATGTATAATACTTGTGGGTTTCTAAACTAAACTACAGAAGCACCTATGTAAAAGAATTAGCTTTAGTTTCTGGTGGGTAGTATAAATCACCAGTCCTCTTTAAATATTGCCTTTACTTTTGTCCTGGGAAAAAATTAAGTGAAGGTTTAGCATGTAGAGGGCATTTGAGTCCACTGATCCTTTTCCTGTGCTCTATTTTGCATCCTTATATGTATTGCTGTTTCAAGTAAAGCAGTTTGGCTGTAATTAGTATTGGCTTCTCAGCATGATGATGAGGTTAGTGGTACTTTAGATCTTGGGCTACTATGCAAAATCCACATTGAACCTTGCCAAATTCCTGTTGAAATGTGGAAACTCCCCAAACTTCTGTCCTGTTAGTAGAAATGAAATATAGTGCAAAGAAGCAATGAAGTTTTCTGGACTGTGAGGTGCATATCTCTGAAAGTGATCTTGATGGTAAGTGTTTCATGGAAATTAAAAGCACATCTATTGTAAATAGTAAGCTGGTTGATAATTAGAAATATTTAGAGTTGGTTTCTTTTGAGACTACATAAGATAACAGTAAGATGCGTCTGTTGTGATTTTTGTTATAACATATTAAGTGACTGGGACTTTTAGAATTAGGATATTAATTGTCCTAATCATCAAAGGTAATATTGTTAAGAAAAACATAAATGCAAAAGTAGAAATTAAATATGTGTGAGTAGCTGTTTATGTGCTTAATAATTTCATGAAAATTGTTTTACTTGTTTTATCAACATGACTAATCATTTGATATGTAGTATCAAATTCAATTATGGGAGGTACATCTATGAATGAAAGAGAGTGAGATATGCCCTTTGTGGAGTATTTATTGGCCTTTAAAATAAAGTTATACTACAGAAAGGCCCAAGTACAAGAATCAGTCTTAGTTTCTGGTGAGCAGTATAAATTACCATGCCTCTCTAATACTGCCTTTGATTGTTTTGGATTTTGAGCCTACAAACACTCACTCAGTCTTCTACTTGCTTTTCAGGTTCACCCGGGATATATTAAAAAAAAAAAAAAAGAGGCTTTGGGAAAATTCAGTGTTCAGATACTTTTATTCTGTATGGCTATTGTCTTGTTTGAATATTGATTTAATTTCTCTTATGTATAATCAACTGGCACACATGACATTTGAATATCATCTTTGGATGTACTGAGTGTAGAACATGATTATTTATTTTTAAAAAACCCTTCATGATAATTGGAACCTCAGGTGTTTAGATCAAAATCAGTGTAATATTAATTTCTTTGGTAATATCTAGTTTTGTTTCTTTTTTTTTGTGCCAATGATATGAATTACACCACTATTTGTTAATGAGATTGCAAACAATTTCAATGAAAATATGAATTTTCAATTTCTTATGATATAGTGGGCTAAAAATACTTAACAAACTTTTCACTTCAAAATAAATTAAAATACTGAAAAAGGTTAGATTTATTTTAAATTAATTCTTAGTCTGTTAGAAACATAGTGAAAATAATCCTAGTGTGAACAAGAATCCAGAAAGTTCAATAAGCACAGAATATCTGGCTATCCTGGGGGAAACTATCAATTCATGATAACCCTGAAGATCTGTTTTAAAAATAATATAGGAGTTGGCAAAATGAATGTAAAACTTAGCCTGTACAAGTTGTGAGAACTAAAAGAAGATTCTTGCCCAAAGCCAGGGCCCACAAAGCTATATCCTCAGTGAAAGAAGTTCACCCACTGAGGGAGGCAGAAAGGAAACTCTGTTATTTCAACCATGATAGTGTATAAAGAAGAAAATTTATAATCAAAATCCTGTTCGCATATGGGATTAAGGCCAAAATTCATAACACCAATCTGGGAATAAAACCTTCACTAAAATTTTATTTTAGATGAAATTTGCATAGAAGTGTTCCTGCACATCTGATAGAAACAATAACAGATTTTTTCCTTAAAGAACATACTTTCAATACAGGTTCTAAGAATTCCCTCCAATAAAAGTCTAGTTCAAATATTAAAGTGAAAAATATCTATAATAATTACTGGGGACTTCAATCCCACACTTTTAGCACTGGACAGATCATCTAGACAGAAAACCAACAAAGAAATATTGGATTAAAGCAGCACTTTAGACCACATGGAGTTAACAGACATTTACAGAGCATTTCATTTAACAGGTGAAAAATACAAATGCTCAACAGTACCTGGCTTATTCTTCATGATAGCTCATATGTTAGGCCATAGAACAAGTCTTAACAAACTTAAAAAAAAATCAAAATCATATCAAATATCTTCTCAGACTACAATGGAATAAAACTAGAAATATAAAAAGAGGAGCTTTGGTAACTGTACAAACACATAAAAAATAGACAACCTACTCCTGAATGATCATTAAGTCAATGATGAAATTAAGGAAGAAATAAAAAATATTCTGAAAACACATGAAAACGGAACCATGACATGCCAAAACTTATAGGATACAGTAAAAACAATGAGGGATGTTTGCAACAATAAATACCTATGACAAATAAGTAGAAAGATTTCAAATAAATTTAGTTATGTACCTGAAGAAATTACATAAGCTAGAAGAAGTCAAACCTACAATTAGTAGGAAAGAAATAATAAAGACTAGAACAAAACTAAATAAAATAGAGACCAAAAAGAAATACAAAGAATACACAGAACCAGTTGTTTTTTTGAAATGATAAAATCAATAGATTGCTAGTGGGACTAACCAATTAAAATAAGAGAGAAGACTCAAAATAAGTAAAATCAGTAATGAGAAAGGATGTACAGGGTGGCCATAAAGTTCGTATGCAATTGCCACCCTATATTGCAACTGATATAACAGAAATAAAAAGGATCATCAGAAACCATTATGAACAATAAAATAGAGAACCTAGAAATAAACCCACATATTGTGGCTAAGTGATTATCAACAAAGGCTTCAAGAATATACATTGGGTAAAGGATAACCTCTTTAATAAATGGTTCCAGGAAAACCAGAAATCCTTATACAGAAGAAAGAAGTAGACCACTCTCTTGCCATATACAAAAAGATAAAAATGACAATATTATAAAGATATTTATACCTTACATGGAATGGAAAATTCAAAAATATATAACTTTGTGGAAAAAAAATCACCAAAATTGGCTCAAGTCAATTAAACTTTGAGTCCTGTAACTATGAATGAAATAATTAATTTAAAACTTTCTTCCCCAAGAAAACCTCAGGTCTGGATAACTTCATAGACAAGTTCTATAAATAATTCAAGGAATAATCCATTCCAGTCTATATACACTCTTCCAGAGAGCAATCAAAGAGACAACACTCTCTAACTCATTTTATGAGGCCAATGCAACCTAAATAACACACCAGAAAAGGAACACAGCACAAAAGAAAATACAGGTTGATCTCATGATGAACAGAGATGCAAAAATTCTAGATAACTTAAAAGCAAATTGTATCCAGCACTGGCTTAAAAAATAACTCATAATGATCAATTTGGGTTTAGCCCAGAACTACAAGATTGATTGCACATTAGTTAATTGATTTATGTTATACATATACGCAGATTTACTATGTAAAGAGAAAGTACATTCTCAATAAATGAAGGAGAAGCATGAAATAAAATTTACAATACACTACACTAGTATTCCTTAAGGAATGAGGAATAGAGGGAATTTCTAAGGGAATTTGAAAGACAGAAAATCTCAGAGAAAAGATTGTAGATTATAAAGAAATACCAAAACAATCTTCTTTAAAATAAGGAATCTTTCTATCATTTCTATTCAATATTGTACTGAAGATTCTAAATAATGAAGAAAGTCAAAGACAGAAATACAGGCTCTAATCATTAAAAGAGAAGAAACAAAATTAGTATCATTTATAAATGTTATGATTACATAAACAAAATTATGTTAGGAAAATTAGGAGAATAGATCATATTTTAGTAAAATTTCTGGGTACAAAATAAATTTAAAAGTTAATTGCGATGTCACTAATTATCAGGAAAACACAAATCAAAACCACAATGAAATAGCAGCTAACTCCAATAAGAATGGCTTTTATCAAAAAAGTTCCCAAACAACAGATGGCAGTGTGAATGTGTGGAGAAAGAAACATGTCTGCACTGTTGGTGGGACTGCAAACTAGTACAATTTCTACAGTTTGGGGATTGCTCAAAGAACTAAAAGCAGACTTAACATTTGATCTAGCAATCCTACTATTGGGTATTTACCTAAAGGCAAAAAAAGACATTTTTTATCAAAAAGTCACTTCCACTCTAGTGTTTATTGCAGCAAAATTCACAATTGCAAGGATGTAAAATCTACCCAAATGCCCATCAATTCATCAGTGAATTAATAAAATGTGGTATATGTATACCATGTAGTACCATTTAGCTATAAAAAAAAACAGTGAGTTAATACCTTTTGTAATAACCAGGATGGAACAGAAAACCATTCTCCTAAGTGAAGTACTATAAAAATGGAAAAAGAAATAACTCACGTACTCACTATTAAATTGGAACTCATCGATCAGCACTCATGGGCACACATGAAAGTAAAACTCAATGGTAGCCAAGCAGATGGGAAGTGCGAGGAGAACATGGGTGAAATCACACCTAATAGGTACAGTGTACACTTATGACTCTGATTTAAACTGTACATAAGCAATTCATGTAACCAAAATATTTGTATCCCCATAATACTCTGAAATAAAATTTAAAAAAAGTTAATGCATACATCAGGAGGAAATGGAAATTTAATTGAAAATAAGTAAACAGATCCGTGATTGGAACCCTCCCACCTCTGGAAGAGCTGCTCCGGGACCCGTGATCGGCACCCTCCCAACTCTGGAAGAGCTGCATCCGTACCTGTGATCAGCACCCTCCCAAACCCCAGTAAGAGATACACTGGGACCCTCCTGGACCTCTGGAAAAGCTGAGCCGGGAACCACAATCAGCACCCTCCCGGATCTCTGTAACAGCTATGCCCACCCGGACTCCAGTAAGAGCTTCGCTGGGACCGCTACCCGACCCGTGGGGCCTCCCCACGCCCTGACCAGGAACTCCAGGAGCTGCACAACCCGGTGCCCTCCCTCCTGTACCCTCCTGCTTCCACACCACCTGCTTGTCTGGCCAGGGACTCTGGTAGCTGCGTGCCCTCCAGAGCCCTCCCTGGCTCTGGGCAGAGCCCATCTCCTGGCCAAAGACTGCTGGAGCCTTGGGCCCTCAGTACAAAAGTCACTGGGCACCAGGCACTCCTAGAACCGTATACCCCACCCCCCGCCCTGATACTGGATCCGGGGGTGTCACACTCCGGTGCTGCTCCTACAACCAGAACTCCCTGGTTGGGGCAGCCCCAGAAGACCTACACAGGGTCACTCCCTACAAAGATCCAGCAAACAATAGAGTGATCCCCTGGGGTCTAATCTCAGAGGGACACCACCCCAACTCTGAGGACAGCCAGAGGCAACAGTGAAAAACAATTATGAGACGAAATCAAAGGAAAAACTCTGGCAATATGAATGATCAGAGTAGATCAACTCCCCCAAGAAACAATGGAGCAGACACAGCACAAGATCCCATGCACAAATAGCTGAGATGTCAGAAATCTAATTCAGAATTAAGAAGAATCTGGATAGTAAATAAGATCGAATTAGAATTCCAAGCAGTAACCCAAAAGGTGTCTCAAGAATTCAACGAATTCAAAGACCAAATGACCAAAGATTTTGACACACTGAGACAAGAAGTTGCAGCCCTCAAAGATCTGAGAAACACAGTAGAATCCCTCAGTAACAGAATGGAGCAAGCAGTAGAAAGGATTTCTGACATTGAAGACAAAGCTTTCAAAAGCTCCCAAACTCTCAGAGAGGAAGAAAAATGGAGGGCGAAAACAGATCACTCTCCCAGAGAGCTTTGGGATAATTTGAAGAAAATAATATTCATCTTATAGGGATCCCCGAAAGCAATGAAGTGGCTTCACAAGGCACAGAGTCTCTTCTTCATGAGATTATGAAAGAGAACTTTCCAGACATGCCAAGAGATTCTGAATTTCAGATAGCAGAAAGTTTCAGAACTCTAGCATGACTCAACCTGAATAAGACATCCCACAGACACATCATAATCAATTTCACTAAAGTTAATATGAAAGAGAAAATTCTGAAAGCAGCCAGACGAAAGAAAACCATTACATACAAGGGGAAGAATATTAGAATAACTGCAGATCTCTCTGCTGAAACCTTTCAGGCTACAAGAGGATGGTCATCGACTATTAATCTCCTAAAACAAAATAACTTTTTTTTAAATTTTTTTTATTTTATAATTTTTTTTTATTGTTGGGGATTCATTGAGGGTACAATAAGCCAGGTTACACTGATTGCAATTGTTAGGTAAAGTCCCTCTTGCAATCATGTCTTGCCCCCATAAAGTGTGACACACACCAAGGCCCCACCCCTTCCCTCCGTCCCTCTTTCTGCTTCCCCCCCCATAATCTTAATTGTCATTAATTGTCCTCATATCAAAATTGAGTACATAGGATTCATGCTTCTCCATTCTTGTAACAAAATAACTTTCAAACCAGGATCCTGTACCCAGCTAAACTGAGTTTCATTTATGATGGAGAAATTAAATACTTTAATGACATTCACATGTTGAAGAAATTTGCCACAACTAAACCAGCTCTCCAGGATATTCTCAGACCTATCCTACATAAACACCAGCATAATCCTCCACCAGAAAAGTAAACCCACCCAGAAAATTTTGAACAAATTCCCACTTCCACAGTTGCAAAAGGATTAAAAATGTCCACTGACTCTCAAAAAGCTTATCAATATTCTCAATTAATGTGAATGGTTTAAATTGTCCTCTAAAGAGGCACAGTTTGGCTGACTGGATACAAAAACTCAAGCCAGATATCTGCTGTATACAAGAATCTCATCTTACATTAAAAGACAAATATAGACTGAAGGTGAAGGGATGGTAATCTATACTTCAGGCAAATGGAAAACAGAAAAAAGCAGACATTGCAATCCTATTTGCAGATACAATAGGCTTTAAACCAACCAAAATAAGGAAGGATAAGGATGGACACTTCATATTTCTTAAAGGTAATACTCAATATGATGACTTTTCACTTATTAATACTTATGCACCCAACCAGAATGCACTTCAATTTGTAAGACAAACTCTAACAGACATGAGCAACTTGACTTCCTCCAGTTCCATAGTAGTTGGAGATTTTAACACCCCTTTAGCAGTGCTGGATAGATCCTACAGAAAGAACCTAAGCAAAGAAATTTTAGATTTAAACGTACCCATTCAACATCTGGATTTAACAGACATCTACAGAACAATTCATCCCAATAAAACTGAATATACGTTCTTCTCATCAGCCCATGGAACATACTCCAAAATTGACCACATCCTAGGCCACAAATCCAACCTTGGCAAATTTAAAAAAAATAGAAATTATTCTTTGCATCTACTCAGACCATCATGGAATAAAAGTTGAACTCAATAACAACAGGAATCTGCATACCCATACAAAAACATGGAAGCTAAACAATCTTGTGCTGAAGGATAGATGGGTTGTAGACAAATTAAGAAGGAAATCACCAAATTTTTGGAACAAAACAACAATGAAGACACGATTTACCAGAAACTCTGAGATACTGCAAAGGCAGTCCTAAGAGGGAAATTTATAGCACTGCAAGCCTTCCTCAAGAAAATGGAAAGAGAGGAAGTTAATAACTGAATAGAACATCTCAAGCAACTGGTGAAGGAAGAACATTCGAACCCCAAACCCAGCAGAAGAAAAGAAATAACCAAAATCAGACCAGAATTAAATGAAATTGAAAACAAAAGAATTATACAACAAATCAATAAATCCAAAAGTGGGGTTTTTGAAAAGATCAATAAAATAGATAAACCTTTGGCCAACCAAACCAGGAAAAAAGTATAAAATCTCTAATTTCATCAATCAGAAATGGTAAAGATGAAATAACAACAGACCCCTCAAAAATTCAAAAAATCCTTAACAAATATTACAAGAAACTTTACTCTCAGAAATATGAACATCTGAAGAAAATTGACCAATACTTGGCAGTACGCCACCTACCAGGACTTAGGCAGAACAAAGTGGAAATGTTGACCAGGCCTATATCAAGTTCTGAAATAGCATCAACTACACAAAATCTCCCTAAAAAGAAAAACCCAGGACCAGATGGCTTTACGTCAGAATTGTACCAAGTCTTTAAAGAAGAACTAGTACCTATATTAATAAACTGCTTCCAAAATATAGAAAAAGAAGGTAGACTACCCAACACATTCTACGAAGGAAACATCACCTTGATCCCTAAACCAGGGAAAGACCCAACAAGAAAAGAAAATTATAGACCAATATCACTAATAAATATTGATGCAAAAGTACTCAATAAGATCCTAACGAACAGAATCCAACACACATCAAAGAAATTATACACCATGACCAAGTGGGATTTATCCCAGGCTCTCAAAGCTGGTTCAATATACATAAATCTAGAAATGTAATTCAGCACATAAACAAACTAAGAAATAAAAGACTATATGATTCTCTCAATTGATGCAGAAAAAGCTTTTGATAATATCCAGCATCCTTCATGATCAGAACACTTAAGAAAATTGGTTTAGAAGGGACATTTCTTAAACTAATAGAGGCCATCTACAGTAAACTCACAGCCAATATTGTATTGAATGGAGTTAAATTGAAATAATTTCCACTTAGATCAGAAACCAGGCAAGGTTGCCCATTGTATCCATTGCTCTTTAACATTGTAATGGAAGTTTTAGCCATTGCAATTAGGGAAGAAAAGGTGACCAAGGGTATCCACATAGGGTCAGAAGAGATCAACTTTCACTCTTCGCAGATGGCATGATCGTATATCTTGAAAACACTAGGGATTCTACTACAAAACTTTTAGAAGTGATAAAGGAATACAGCAATGTCTCAGGCTACAAAATCAATAACCATAAATCTGTAGCCTTTATATATACCAACAATAGCCAAGCTGAAAAAACAGTCAAGGACTCTATTCCTTTCACAGTAGTGCCAAAGAAGATGAAATATTTGGGAGTTTATCTAACAAATGACATGAAAGATCTCTATAAAGAGAACTATGAAACTTTAAGAAAAGAAATAGCTGAAGATGTTAACAAATGGAAAAACATACCATGCTCGTGGCTGGGAAGAATCAACATCATTAAAATGTCTATACTACCCAAAGAAATATATAATTTTAATGCAATTCCTATTAAAACTCTATTGTCATATTTTAAAGATCTTGAAAAAATAATACTTCGTTTTATATGTAATCAGAAAAAACCTCGAATAGCCAAAACATTACTCAGAAATAAAAACAAAGCAGGAGGAATCATGCTACCAGACCTGAGACTGTACTATAAATCAATAGTGATCAAAATAGCATGGTATTGGCACAAAAACAGAGAAGTAGATGTCTGAAACAGAATAGAGAAGCAAGAGATGAATCCAGCTACTTACCGTTATTTAATCTTTGACAAGCCAAAAACATTCAGTGAGGAAAAGATTCCCTATTTAGCAAATGGTGCTGGGTGAACTGGCTGGGGATCTGTAAAAGACTGAAAGTGGACCCACACCTTTCACCATTAACTAAGATAGACTCTCACTGCATAAAAGATTTAAACTTAAGACATGAAACTATAAAGATGCTTGAAGAAAGTGCAGGGAAAACTCTTGAAGGAAATGGCCTGGGTGAATATTTTATGAGGAGGACTCCCCAGGCAATTGAAGCAGTATCAAAAATACATTACTGGTACCTGATCAAACTAAAAAGCTTCTGCAAGCCAAGAACATAGTAAGTAAAGGAAGCAGAGAGCCCTCAGAATGGGAGAAAATATTTGCAGGTTATACCTCCAATAAAGGTTTAACAACCGGAATCCACAGAGAACTCAAATATATTAGCAAGAAAAGAACAAGTCATCTCATCTCAGGGTGGGCAAAGGACTTGAAGAGGAACTTCTTTTCCTTTGCCCACCCTGAGATGGGATCACTTGTTCTTTTCTTGCTAATACGTTTGAGTTCTCTGTGGATTCCAGTTATTACACCTTTATATCCCATCTCAGGGTGGGCAAAGGACTTGAAGAGAAACTTCTTTTGCAATGCATTTTACAAGGGTATATGTGAAACTTTGTAAATGTAGAATATAAATGTCTTATCACAATAACTAAGAAAATGCCAGGAAGGCTATGTTAACCAGTGGGATGAAAATGTGTCGAACAGTCTATAAAACCAGTGTCCCATGATTGCGTTAATATACATGGATATGATTTAATAAAAAAATTAAATAAAAAAGGAGTGAGGTCTTGGAAATGGATTACCATAAAGAAACCCTCAGGCGATATGGTTGAAAACAGATAGATTAGAGGCTAGAATAGGATTAGGCCAAAAAGAAATGTCTACATAGAATAACTAAGAAAATGCCATGAAGGCTACGTTGAACAGTTTGATGAGAATATTTCAGATTGTATATGAAACCAGCACATTGTACCCCTCGAGTGCACTAATGTACACAGCTATGATTTAACAATAAAAATATAAATGAATGAATAAATAAATATAATTTTAATAAAAAAAAGAGAAACTTTTTTTCGAGAAACTTTTTTAAAGAAGACACACACGATTTACAGACACATGAAAAAAAGCTCATCATCCTTAATCATCAGAGAAATGCAAATCAAAACTAGTTTGAAATATCACCTAACCCTGGTATGAGTAGCCCACATAACAAAATCCCCCAACCAGAGATGTTGGCATGGATGCGGAGAAAAGGGCACACTTCTGGACTGCTGGTGGGAATGCACACTAATACGTTCCTTTTGGAAGGATGTTTGGAGAATACTTAGAGATCTAAAAATAGACCTGTCATTCAATCCTATAATTCTTTTACTAGGTATATACCCAGAAGACCAAAAATCACAACATAACAAAGACATCTGTACCAGAGTGTTTATTGCAGCCCAATTCATAATTGCTAAGTCATGGAAGAAGCCCAAGTGCCCATCGACCCACGAATGAACTAGCAAATTGTGGTACACATATATCATGGAATATTATGCAGTCTTAAAGAAAGATGGAGACTTTACCTCTTTCATACTTACATGCATGGAGATGGAACATATTCGTCTGGAAGAATGGAAGAAAAAGTATCCAATGTACTCAGCCCTACTATAAAGCTAATTTATAGCTTTCATATGAAGGCTATAACCCAACTATAGGACAAGACTATAGGGAATGGGCCAGGGAGGGGAAAGGAGGGAGGAATTCAGGGTGGAGGAAGGGTAATGGGTGAGGCCACACCTACAGTGCATCTTAGAATGGGTACCGGCAAATCCTACTTAATGCAGAATACAAATGTCCACATACAATAACTAAGAAAATGCCATGAAGGCTACGTTGAACAGTTTGATGAGAATATTTCAGATTGTATATGAAACCAGCACATTGTACCCCTTGATTGCACAAATAAAATATATATATATATATTTTTTTCTTTGTAGAGACAGAGTCTCACTTTATGGCCCTTGGTAGAGTGCCACGGCCTCACACAGCTCACAGCAACCTCCAACTCCTGGGCTTAAGCGATTCTCCTGCCTCAGCCTCCCAAGTAGCTGGGACTACAGGCACCCGCCACAATGCCCAGCTAATTTTTGGTTGCAGTTCAGCCGGGGCCGGGTTTGAACCCCGCCACCCTCAGTATATGGTGCCGGCGCCTTACCGATTGAGCCACAGGCGCTGCCCCAAATAAAATATTTTTATAAAAAAATAAATTAAAAATAAATAAGCTAGGGTTTGAACACATACACACACAAATAAATAAATAATAAAATTACTAAACATTTGAAACAAGAAATAATATTCCTGAGAGAAAATCGAACAAAGAGGTGTACAAAGGTGTATATTCTTTATGTAGAAGGATATACAAAGTTCTTCAAATGTGGTAATAAGTATTCCAATAATGGGGAGACATACCATATTTATCACAAAGATTTCATAGAACCTGAAACATGAATCAAAAATAGAGTAGTAAAAGGCTAAGATTGTTTAAAACACTATTGTAGGTGAAGAATAACATGGGGCCCTTTCCCTACTAAAGACAAAGACTTACTTAAACCTGTAGTCTATTAGGTAGCATTATATTCATTCACACCAAGACAAATTGAGCAGTAAATCAGATTAAAGCATTCAGAATTGGCTCCCGTGTATATGGAAACTTGATTCATGGTGGGAGTGGCATTGCCAAAAAAGGATGGATTGTTTATAAATGGTCTTTGGAATTGATTATTCACATGAAAAGTATAAAGTTGGATGTCTGACTTATGTAATTCATAAGGGCCAGTTCCATAAGAAAAGATACTCAAAGGATAAAGGAAAAGATGAAGTATTTGTAGAACATATAGGAAGGCATACTCCTTATGATCTCAGTATTCAGAAGAAATTCTTTGAAGGAGGCAAAAATTTTTACCAACAGGAAAACTGTTGATAAATTAATTTAATTAAAAATTAACTTTATTAAGGGAAAAAAATCAAGAAGACAGAAAAGTGTCATAAACTAGGAAATATTTCTGACACTAAAGCTAGCAAAACATTATTTTTCTAGAACATATGACTTGATGTGATAATTATGAAGGGAATAAAATTAATAACAAGGCAAATACCATATGAGAGGATGTGGGGAAAAATATTAACAGTTATTTCAGAGAAGATGAAAAATTTATTATCAATGAAATAAATAAATAAAAGTTTAATCATCCTAAATCGCCAATTATAAACACTATGGAATAATAGTTCAAATCTACCTACTGGATTGGGAAAAACTGAAATTTTCTGAATATCAAATATTGATGAAAATGTAGAAAATGGGAACTTTTATATATACACCATTGGCAGGAATATAAATGCTTTTGACTACTTTGGAAAAATATTGGATATTATTTACTAAGTTGAGACACATACTCAAAGACTTAAAAATTTTACTTCTCCTTATCTGTTGTTGAGAATTTACTGCCAGCACCTATTTGAAGAAAGTTCACAGTGATATTCCTAATTATAGAAAAAAAAAAAAAACCCTAAAACTAACCCAAGTATTGTCAGTACCAGAATTGGTAAATATATCGGTATAATAATACAATGGGACAATATACAACAGTTAAAATGAGTAATTACAGTGGTAAGTATCAACATGAATGAATCTCTTAATCATGAAGCTGTTTTTAAAAAAGGCACAGAAGAATAATATAGTGTTCTTTCATTATGGATAAAAGTATGTTAAAAAGCATAAAAGTTATAGTGAGCCTACAATGAATAGTAAGGAAATAACAAATAAAAACTTCAAGTTGATGCTTACCTTATGTAGCTAGGAGAAATGCGGCTGGATCTGGCAATAGGTACAAAGAGGGCTTTAGAAAATTTTGTCATGCTTTGTTTTTTAGTCTGGGTTGAAGGTATATGGCACTCATTTAAAAACATTTTTTTAAACTTTAGAATATCAGGGGGTACATTTGTTTACATACTTTGTTTTTGGACAGATTGAGTTAAAGTTACACACATTAATGTGCCCTTCACCAGACAGCATGCCCTGTACCTAATAGCTGTGAAGTTGCCCATCCCCCTCTTCCTCTCCTTTCCTTTCAGCTTGATTTTCATTGAAATCTGCTTCTGTATGGACACTTACGTGGTCATCAATTAGTTCTAGTTGGTATTGAGTACATGTGCTTGTTTTTTCATTCTGTTTCCCTCAGAGTGGTTTCCACTTCCCTGGTTATCCAAAGAGATATTAGATCATCATTTTTGTTTATGCTGAGTAGTATTCCATAGTAGGCACCTACCACATTTTATTAATCCATTCACATATTGATGGGCACTTGGATTGTTTCCATGTCTTTGTGATTGTTAATTGTGCTGCTATAAACATTCAAATGCAGATGTTCTTTTGTAAAATGACCCTTTTTTCCTTTGGGTATATACCCAGTGGGATTGCTGGATCAAATGATTGTTTGAGGGATCTCCACACTATGTTCCATAGAGCTTAAACTAGTTTGCAGTCCCACCAACCATGTATAAGTGTTCCTTTCTCTCTGAATCCATGACAGCATCTTTTGTTTTGGGACTTTTTAATACACATCATTTTCATTGGAGTTAGATGATATATCATGGTTTTGATTTGCATTTCCCTAATGATTAGAAATGTTGACTTTTTTAATAAGTTTGAAAAGTTGTTGTCCATGTTTTTTGCCCACTTTTTAATGTTGTTTGGTTGTTTCTTGCTGATTTGCTTGAGTTACTTGTAATTCTGATTATCGGTCCTTTATCAGATGTATAGCATGCACAAATGTTGGTTGTCTATTTGCTCCTTGGCTGTGTAGAAGCTTTTTAATTTGGTCAGGTTCTATTTATTTATTTTTGTTATTGCTGTGATTGCTTTTGGAGTCTTCTTCATAAATTCCTTGCCTAGGCCAATACTGTTACTTTAAAAATATATACATATATTATAAACATTTTCTGTATATATTTAACAAAAGATTTTTTTTTCTAAGCAAAAATGGGAGTAATAATGCATTTTTCTTGCCATGGCTGATAAAGTTGGAGAATCATTGAATATTAGCTTATGACCAGAGCTACAATGAAGCATTACTAGCTATTGGAGATTAAAAATTACTTAACTTTCCATTAAAGGGTACATAAAGGCCAAGAAAATATGTTTAAGTTTTTTAAAATGGTGAAAATCATATGTAATGCTTTAATACCCTGTTTCCCTGAAAATAAGACATCCTCTGAAAATAAGACCTACTTACAGGAAAGATAAGACATCCCCTGAAAATAAGACCTAGTGCATCTTTGGGAGCACACCTTAAAATAAGACACTGTCTTATTTTCGGGGAAACAGTGTACTTTATATCACATTGCTGTTTTTTTTTTTTTTTTTTTTTAGCTTTGGCTGAAAGTGGACAATGGGAATAGCTGCAGTCATAACAAAACAAGAGATGCATTGTTTGTTGGTTTATGCTTCCTGCTATTTGGGATGTCACAATAGATCTGGTCTGTAACCTTCTGTGCTTAAACCAAGCCAAAGACGTCTGTCTGCTCAGGGCTCTCTGATCAGTAACCAGTACTCTGCCTTTCAATTGCCCTCCACAAATACCTCCTGACTTTAGTGATTGCTCCAGGGTAACCAGTTCTTACTGGGCTGTCTGTGCCTTTATTGATCCCTGAAAGTCTTGGTCATGGCCAGATTAAGAATCTTCATAATTTCCTCAACAGAAAGCTACCTAAGCGAGTAGGTACTGTGAAAGAATTGTCAGCACCAGGCTGTACAGGGAGGTTTGTGCTGTGCTAGAGCTAATGAATGAAAGGGCATTTCCAGAAACACATTTTCCAAGCCTTTGAATGGCTTTGCCATAATACCCAATCAACCTCATATTGTCTGGCTGAAAAGAAGCCACTATCATTAGCAGAAAAAAAAAAAATAGAGAATGGCCTTATACTTTCTCTGTGGTAGTGCCCATTCTGTTTAAAATGTCAATTTGTTTGGCCATTTACAAATAGTTTCTTTGATTCAATTGCTTCTCTGGCTCTTGGGAGTCATAATTTTCTGTAACAGATCACACCTCTCCAAAGAGCCTGAATTAACCTCACTGGGGATCAATACTAAGTAAAATAAAAATTGAATTTCTTCAGTGAGTTCTAAATTAAATTGATGTCTATGAAAATATTCATGTATTCTTATACAGTATGCCATAGTTATTGAGTATATCTTTTATTTTTAATTTTCCAGCATTATCATATTTATAAAGTATCCATTTGGAATATACATGATGAATTATATAAAATATTTCTCTATGTTTTCTGAAAATTTAATATAAATAAAAACAGTAAATTAAGTCAGAAGAAGAAAAAAAGAAAAAGAATCAAGAAACAATATCAGAATCTTCCCTATTAATTCTTAGAGCAGATACTCCCTCCCTCAGAGGATTAAAATACTTTCAAATAGATCTTAAGACATCCCAAATCCTTATGAGGAAAAATTGTATAATCATGGATTACCACATACTTTCTTGTTATGTGATTGAGGATAAGCCTTTTAAGCTGTCCTTTACTCTATATGCTGTCTCCTTGAATAGGGTCTAGAATTTACTGACATGGTAAGAAAGTAGATGAATGATTTTAGAATACTCTGTGGCACTCTTGATTTAAAGAGAAATCTTAAACCTCTATTAAGCTGCAATCTTTGTCTCTTCTGTGGCTTCTGTCATTCTGGGCTCTAGATTTAGCCATAAGGACATCAAGTTGCTAATATCCCCACAAAGATAGTAGTTATTTCATTCTTTAGAAACACAAAGATTATTATGCACTTTTTTTGCTTAAATATTTTATTTCTACCTTCAAGGAATTCATAGACTCATGAGCAGCTGATGCAATTATAGTAAATTAATGATGTAATAAATGTGATAAATTATAGAGTTTTATTCAAAGTGCCATGAGAGTACAAATGGGAAACAATAGTCTTTCTGTAAGCCAAGGAATCAAGGAATCAAACTTGAACTTTGAAATTGGTCTTAAAAGACACCAAGGTGTTGTGGAGGAGTGGAGGGGCAATCTCAAAAGAGCTGCCTTTGTTCTTTTGATTTCTTCCATTTGCAAATGTACATACCAAAATACAGACTGAAGGATGGAATAAAAGTGTGGAGGTATCTTGAGCCTTTATCCATCTCTTCCTTTACATGTAATGTCATTGTCCTCCACTCCTCAAGGGATTTAGTGCGATCCTATTTCTGCCTCTGCTGCATGTAAAATTTCTACTCTAATTAGCTTCTGATGATTCATGATTTGGAGTAGTAAGCTCTTAAATTAATTTTTTAATTTATCACAGTATGGTAGGATACATTGTACTTTATATCACTTAAAAAAAGAAATATAATAGAACCTCTGTAAGTTGACCATCCAAGGGACTGTAATAAACTAGTCAACATACTGAGGTGGTCAACATAAGGAACTAGGCCTACTGTACTGATACTATGTACAGACGTGGACTTTATTTTCTTGTACAGCTTTTATTAGAGAACATATAAAATCCTACATAATCAAAACATAGTAAAATCATACTTACAGTATTATACAAAATCAATGAATTTACTGTTTCTTCATGATTTAATTACTCTTTCTGAAAAAAGAGTCAATTTTGGACTGTTTCTTATTCTTATTACAAGTATAAGTGGAGAAAGTACTCTCAATGTTGGCTCTACCACTCACCATACCTGGGCATTTCCACAGTGAATGACTTCAACTGCATAATCAGATGCCTGACATCCTCTTTATTTGGAGTCTGCGCAATTTTTGTGTCATTCTCACTGGCTTTCACTTAATCAGCTGCTTCATGGCTTTTATGCTGTTCTGTACTTCAGTCAAGATAGCTTGGAAAATTGCTTCTGGGTCATGTTCATTAAAGGTTGTCACCTCATTCGTGATAACAAAACCTTCAAAATCTACTGTCAAAACCTTCAAAATCTTTGAATTCTGTCATGGGAGATGGACTGTCTCATGTGGCCAAAACATCCATGCTTTTGGGTCGTGACAAATCCAGCTTTCTTAACCTTTATTCCAAGCAGAACTGATCCAGAGGACAGCATCCAGAGCATTAACTGGTGCAGGGGATGAAATATGCTTCCCCAGGCAGACCACAGGTTTGTGTTTTAGTAATGACCCACTACAGGAGCGGGGCTCAATAGTGCATTTTAAATGTTTTGATAATACCTTGTTCATGACGTTGGATTTTTGAGGATGTATTTGATGGCAGACATTTCAAGGTCACATTTGTGAGATGATTCACTTGTGGGTGGAGAAGGCAGTTGTCTACTGTCAGTAAAATAAACCATTTCTTCTCCTTCGTTTCTCAGTCAGTACCTTTTATTCACTTCTCAAACAGGGCACCAGTTATCCATGTACATTTGTTTGATCTTCCAGCAACAGGGAGGACTTTGGGTTGTTGAATACACATGGTTTTTCTCATATACCAGACGCCTTAGTGTCTCTCTGGTTGAGCTGGCACAAAGAAGGACTGTGAAATGTCCTTTGGAAAGTTTTCTGCTTTTTTCATTCCTCATGATGAGGCTCTTATCAGGCACCAGATTGAAAAACAGTCCACATTCATCAGCGTTAAAGATGTCATCATCTCTGAAGCATCTGGGAACTTAATAATGAACTTTTCCACAACTTCTACTGGAACTTCATTGGATTCACCACATAATAAGATGTTCTGGGAGGTCTCACACTGTGATTTTAAATGTCTCAACCTAAGCACATGATGTTTGGAAATGTGCCACTCAAATTCCTCTGAGAATTTTCTTAGATCATCAGCAGAGATTTAGGGATTAACTGCCCCCATTTGTTTGAATCAGCTTATGGTGGCTTCATTGACTTTCTGAGAGATGTTGTCCTCCTTTTCACTGTAGGTCTCTGCTTTCCTTACTGTATCTCTCCAAGTACTCATGTTTACATTTTTGGATGTTGTTAACTGTGGACTTGCTAAAACCAAAGTGTTCTGCTATCTTTCTTTGGCTGCTGCTTTCCAGAAAATGTAGAAGATCAATCTTTTCTTTCAATGTCAGCTCTTTGAATTCTTTCCTTTGGGCCATCCTGTCTCAATTAACTATAAAATTTTTCAGTAATTATAGGATGTGTCTACAATTCAGACCAGTCCTTCATGTTGGAAAAGAAAAATCTCCTGCAGCACATCATAAACAATAGGACATTCGTTCTAATCCAACACATAGTAAGAAGAAAACATGAAAAAATAACTTATACTAAAGTAACTTATACTAAAGAAAAAGTAGCACAACTAAGGGGCAAATCTCACGTCTTCTGCCCCTTGGTGTAGAGTGGACTCAGCTGGTCAAGTTATAGAGGATTAATTAACATTGTCATAGTCCAAGTTGTCAAGATATAGCTTATAGAGATGGTTAGTTTATATATGTGTGTGTGTGTGTGTGTATATATATATATATATATATATATAAATCTTTCATTAAGTACTTTTGGTGCATGTCTAGTCTATGAAAATTAGGTCAACTAAAGTAGGTGGTCAAAATAGTGAGGTGGTCAATTATAGAGGTTCCATTCAACTTTGTATAAAGTAACCAGGTATTATTAAAATAAAATCAGTTGGAAAATTATTTATTATAGTAACTAAAAAAGCTGAATATAATATTTTATATTTAGTATACCAACTGACTAAAAATATGCATTTAAAATGAAGCAATGACAAAGGACTAGTGATTGTCTTTGGGAGGCAGGATTATGCCTTTTTTTCCTCATGCTTTTCTGAACTTTATAATTTTTCTACTAATAACACTCATTTAACTTAGAGTAACAAAAACTACATTTTTAAGCATGCATCCTTTTTGATTCAGCAATATTATCTAATTATTTATCTCTTAAAAGTAGCAGAGAATTATTTTATTTCTCCATTAAATGATAGGGGCAGAATTTCATAAATTCATAGATGGCACTGTTTTATATCACTTTGCTTTCTGTCATTCGCAAAGACAAGAGTATTTTTTGTGATTCTGATTAGTTTGATCTTTCTTCCTTTCTCTGTGCACATGCAGCTTATTTTATGTTCACAGTGTTGAACTTCCTAAAGAGATGGTTCTCTTGTATGACACTAATACTTAGGCTTGAGCCAATCTGAAGTGTGGCTCATAACAGGGAGCTAAGTTCTGGAGGGTGCTCTACAAGTCTGTTGGGTAGAGTAGTTATCCAGCAAAGCCTATAGTAATGGTTCTGGGCATTGTTTCTGTAGCCTTTCCCTTCCAAAATTGCACTTTTTGACTCCATTTTATATCAACTACATTCATGATCTCTTTCTATATTTTGCCAGTAGATAGTTTACTAAAATCGCTTCAGGAAGGCTGACCTGGTATGGGGGAAGGTTTTACTTTCCTTATTTGATGTTTAGGCCTATTTTGTGGAAGCATCTATCAATAGTTAACATCTCATGAATGCAGCAGTAATCAGGAAGTAACACTATATGAGTCCTTCACTTTAGCGTGCCTCTTGATTCTCCTTAACACATTAGACATTCATTATACTTATCAGTCTCCTTATAGACATGCTGGCCTCCTAGTCTTAATTTTCTCTCTGTTTGATGATTCAAACACCAGCTAGCCAGTGTACTTCATAAATTTTCTAGCATCTTTCCTTACATGCCTTGGATGAAATCAGTTATCTGAATGTCTTCTTCAGTGTGGGCTAGCACAAGGGTGTTTGCTTTAACCACTGGTAATGGAATTATGTTTAAGGATAGAACTTGAATCAGGGAAAGAGCACTACTCAGCAGTTGTGTAAGGGCAGAGGCAATGTGCATTGCTGAGAATGGCAATCAGAGAAGCTATTTCCTTAATCACACAGTGCGTCTTAAGTCCCATCTGACCTTACAATACATGCTATTAGATGTTAGGTGGGCTAGGTGGCACAGGAGTCTGGGCAAGCACAGCCCAATCTACCAGGACTTATAGAGAAAGTCAACAAAGGCTTCATAATTTGAGTCATTTGTGGTGTTCTCTCTCTCTCTCTCTCTCTATATATATATATGTATACACACATATAATGCACATATTAATTTTATATATACACATATTTATGAATTTTATTTAAAGAACTCTTTTTGTCATGATTACCATTTGTACATATAAGAGTTCTACATACACAACAATGACATCATTTTATAAAATGAATTATATATCTACATAGATCCTCCTATACACATCGGAGCTTCCCTAAGTTAACAAATTTGCAAAATTGAAGAGTGAAAACATATTTTCACAGTTTTGGAAAACTGACGATAGAAGTTTATTATGGGAGAGAGACTTCCATGTGTGAAACATATGTTAAAACAAGTGCCGGGGTATGAGAAGATCTATAAATCTATAAATAGATCTCCCATTCAATCCTGTAATTCCTCTGCTGGGCATATACCCAGAAGACCAAAAACCACATCATAACAAAGATATTTGTACCAAAATCTTTATTGCAGCCTATTCATAATTGCTAAGTCATGGAAGAAACCCAAGTGCCCATCGATCCATGAATGGATTAATAAATTGTAGTATATGTACACCATGGAATACTATGCAGCCTTAAAGAAAGATGGAGACCTCACCTCCTTCATGTTTACATGGATGGAGCTGGAACATATTCTTCTCAGTAAAGTGTCTCAAACATGGAAGAAAAAATATCCAATGTATTCACTCCTACTATGAAACTAACTTAGGACCTTTACATGAAGCTATAACCAAGTTTCAACCTAAGAACAGGGGGAAGGGGGAAAGCGTGGGGAGGGAGGCGGGATGTGGGTAGAGGGAGGGGGATTGAAAGGATCACACATGTGGTGCATCTTACAAAGGTACATGTGAGCCTTGGCAAATGTGGAATGTAAATGTCTTGACAAAGTAACTAGGATGATGCCAGGAGGGCTATGTCAACTAATGAGATGAAAATGTGTCAAATATTCTATGAAACAAGTGTATGATGCCCCATGATCATATTGATGTACACAGCTATGATTTAATAAAAAAAAAAAAAGAGAAGATCTATAAAGTGTAACTGTTGAATGATGTGTGTGCTGTTAAACTTTTTTTCATCCTAGTAGAGCTGGGAATTTCCAGAACTGTGACCTTATTTCCCTCAACCATGATGGTTTCTGACTACTTATTTTCTCATTAATTTCAAAGTGGTTTCCTTTCGTTTCTATGGAAAGATTTACAATTATGAGTATATTTCTTTCTTTTTTTTTCAGGTTGCAATAGAGAACAAGATTATTGTGCAGAGCACTAAGCAGGGAGATGGGAGAAATCCCCCAAATCCCAAGAATTGGGTAGACAGGGATTTTAAGGATAGTTTCACAGGTAGGGGATTATGTAATAAAGTTCACTAATTGGCTGGGACAAAATTATAGAGGTGTGGACATCATCTTCCTGTTTTGCTTCAGCTCCTAGGGACAACATTCCAGTTGAGTTGGTTTCCTTGGTGTGGGCTGCTGGTCGGGGCAGGTTAGCCAATCCATTGGAATGCAGAGCCTGGAAGATATCTTAGAAATGACTTTTAGGGCCCAAAGAGTGCTGTTATCTATGGAGGAAAGTGAAGGAACTTTACAACTAACAGGGAGAAAGTTAAGAATTAGAATGACTAACAGCTCACTGACTCTGGAGCAGCAATTAGGTTATGAATTGATATTCTTTAGGTGATCACAGTGTTGATAGCTAAAGAGAAAGCTAATTCAAACTTCCCAATTACTATGATGTTTTTCTGTATAATACATTAAGTTAAAAAAATACATTAGGTTATTCTGTTTTACAAACCTAAGTTGAAATCAAAGCAAACTTTAAATCTTCACCTTAGGTATCAACTGATTTTTTAAAAGGAACAAAATCACAGAGCAAAGAAACAGTATTATCTTACCAGGAATGATTTTTCCAGATTCACAATCATCTACAATTAGTATGACCCACTTAGGAAGATTCTTTCAAAATGGTTATAAATGGTCATAAAAGTAAAATAAATTCTTTTTTTTTTGTTTTTTTATTGTTGGGGATTCATTGAGGGTACAATAAGCCAGGTTACACTGATTGCAATTGTTAGGTAAAGTCCCTCTTGCAATCATGTCTTGCCCCCATAAAGTGTGACACACACTAAGGCCCCACCCACCTCCCTCCTTCCCTCTTTCTGTTCCCCCCCATAACCATAATTGTCATTAATTGTCCTCATATCAAAATTGAGTACATAGGATTCATGCTTCTCCATTCTTGTGATGCTTTACTAAGAATAATGTCTTCCACATCCATCCAGGTTAATACGAAGGATGTAAAGTCTCCATTTTTTTTAATGGCTGAATAGTATTCCATGGTATACATATACCATAGCTTGTTAATCCATTCCTGGGTTGGTGGGCATTTAGGCTGTTTCCACATTTTGGCGATTGTAAATTGAGCTGCAATTAACAGCCTAGTACAAGTGTCCTTATGATAAAAGGATTTCTTTCCTTCTGGGTAGATGCCCAGTAATGGGATTGCAGGATCAAATGCGAGGTCTAGCTTGAGTGCTTTGAGGTTTCTCCATACTTCCTTCCAGAAAGGTTGTACTAGTTTGCAGTCCCACCAGCAGTGTAAAAGTGTTCCCTTCTCTCCACATCCACGCCAGCATCTGCAGTTTTGAGATTTTGTGATGTGGGCCATTCTCACTGCGGTTAGATGATATCTCAGGGTTGTTTTGATTTGCATTTCTCTAATATATAGAGATGATGAACATTTTTTCATGTGTTTGTTAGCCATTCGTCTGTCATCTTTAGAGAAAGTTCTATTCATGTCTCTTGCCCATTGATATAAGGGATTGTTGGCTTTTTTCATGTGGATTAATTTGAGTTCTCTATAGATCTTAGTTATCAAGCTTTTGTCTGATGGAAAATATGCAAATATCCTTTCCCATTGTGTAGGTTGTCTCTTTGCTTTGGTTATTGTCTCCTTAGCTGTACAGAAGCTTTTCAGTTTAATGAAGTCCCATTCGTTTATTTTTGTTGTTGTTGCAATTGCCATGGCAGTCTTCTTCATGAAGTCTTTCCCCAGGCCAATATCTTCCAGTGTTTTTCCTATGCTTTCTTGGAGGATTTTTATTGTTTCATGCCTTAAGTTTAAGTCCTTTATCCATCTTGAATCAATTTTTGTGAGAGGGGAAAGGTGTGGGTCCAGTTTCAGTCTTTTCCATGTAGACATCCAGTTCTCCCAACACCATTTATTGAATAGGGAGTCTTTCCCCCAAGGTATGTTCTTGTTTGGTTTATCAAAGATTAGGTGGTTGTAAAATGTTAGTTTCATTTCTTGGTTTTCAATTCGATTCCAAGTGTCTATGTCTCTGTTTTTGTGCCAGTACCATGCTGTCTTGAGAACTATGGCTTTGTAGTACAGACTCAAATCTGGTATGCTGATGCCCCCAGCTTTATTTTTGTTACAGAGAACTGCCTTAGCTATACGGGGTTTTTTCCGGTTCCATACAAAATGCAGAATCATTTTCTCCAAATCTTGAAAGTACGATGTTGGTATTTTGATAGGAATGGCATTGAATAGGTAGATTGCTTTGGGAAGTATAGACATTTTAACAATGTTGATTCTTCCCATCCATGAGCATGGTATGTTCTTCCATTTGTTAATATCCTCTGCTATTTCCTTTCTGAGGATTTCATAGTTTTCTTTATAGAGGTCCTTCACCTCCTTCGTTAGGTATATTCCTAGGTATTTCATTTTCTTTGAGACTATGGTGAAGGGAGTTGTGTCCTTAATTAGCTTCTCATCTTGACTGTTATTGGTGTACACAAAGGCTACTGACTTGTGGACATTGATTTTATATCCTGAAACATTACTGTATTTTTTGATGACTTCTAGGAGTCTTGTGGTTGAGTCTTTGGGGTTCTCTAAGTATAAGATGATGTCGTCAGCAAAGAGGGAGAGTTTGACCTCCTCTGCTCCCATTTGGATTCCCTTTATTTCCTTGTCTTGCCTAATTGTATTGGCTAGAACTTCCAGCATTGATTTTCTGAATGATTCTTTTGTTTTCAATTTCATTGATCTCTGATTTGATTTTGGATATTTCTTTTCTTCTACTGAGTTTAGGCTTAGATTGTTCTTCTTTTTCCAATTCCATAAGATCTCTTGTGAGATTGTTGATGTGCTCTCTTTCTGTTTTTCAAATGTAGGCATCTTAAGCGATGAATTTTCCTCTCAAAACTGCTTTTGCAGTATCCCACAGGTTTTGGTAGCTTGTGTCTTCATTGTTGTTACGCTCAAGGAAGTTAATGATTTCCTGTTTTATTTCTTCCTTCACCCATCTGTTATTCAACAGAAGATTGTTTAGTTTCCATGCCTTTGGGTGGGGTTGAGCATTTTTGTTAGAGTTGAGTTCCACCTTTAGTGCCTTATGGTCTGAGAAGATACAAGGTAAAATTTCAATTCTTTTGATTCTGTTGATATTTGTTTTGTGTCCCAGGATATGATCAATTATGGAGAATGTTCCATGGGGTGATGAGAAGAATGTATATTCTTTATCTTTGGGATGTAGTGTTCTATATGCGTCTATCAAGCACAGTTGTTCTAGGGTCTCATTTAAGTCTCTTATATCCTTGTTTAATTTCTGTTTAGAGGATCTGTCCAGCTCTGTAAGAGGAGTGTTAAGGTCCCCTGTTATTATGGAATTATCAGATATCATATTGCTCAGACTGAGTAAGGTCTGTTTCAGAATCTGGGAGCATTTAAATTGGGTGCATAGATATTTAGAATTGAAATGTCTTGTTGTTGTATTTTTCCCTTGACCAATAGAAAGTGACCATCTTTGTCTTTTTTGACTTTAAATCCGCATGTATCTGAAAATAAGATTGCAACTCCTCTTTTCTTCTGAATTCCATTTGCCTGAAAAATTGTCTTCCAACCCTTGACTCGGAGCTTTAATTTGTCTTTTGAAGCCAGGTGTGTTTCTTGCAGACAGCAAATGGATGGCTTGTGTTTTTTAATCCAGTCAACCAATCTATGTCTCTTCAGTGGGGAATTCAAGCCATTAACATTTATTGAGATAATTGACAAGTGTGGTAGTATTCTATTCGTCTTATTTTGTGAGAGTCCATTGCTTAGTTTTATCTTTTACATCAGTGTGGAGGTTTGGTTCTGTCCTTTAATTTCTGAGTTCTTACCTTGCTGCTGATCCATTGTGGTGGTCAGTGTGCAGAACAGGTTGAAGTATTTCCTGTAGAGCTGGTCTTGTTGTGGCGAATTTCCTTAATGTTTGTATATCTGTAACTGATTTGATTTCTCCATCAATTTTTAAGCTTAGCTTAGCAGGGTACAGAATTCTGGGCTGGAAATTGTTTTGTTTAAGTAGATTAAAGGTGGATGACCATTGTATTCTTGCTTGGAAAGTTTCATTATTTTTTTTTTTGGAAAGTTTCATTAGAGAAGTCTGCGGTCACTCTGATGGATTTGCCCCTGTTGGTCAACTGGTGCTTACTCCTGGCAGCTTGCAGAATCTTTTCTTTTGTCTTGACTTTGGACAGGTTCATCACAATGTGTCTTGGAGAAGCCCAGTTAGAGTTGAGGCAACCTGGGGTCCGATATCCCTCTGAAAGCAGTGTGTCAGAATCTTTGGTGATATTTGGGAAATTTTTTTTTATAATATTCTCTATTATGGCTTCCATTCCTCTGGGGCATTCTTCTTCCCCTTCTGGAATTCCTATAACTCGTATGTTGGAACGCTTCATAAAGTCCCATAATTCTGACAGTGAACGTTCTGCTTTCTCTCTCTTCTTTTCTGCCTCTTTTACTGTCTGAGTTATCTCAAGAACTTTGTCTTCTACCTCTGAAATTCTTTCTTCTGCATGGTCTAACCTGTTGCTGATACTTTCCATTGCATCTTTAAGTTCCCTGATTGACTGTTTCATTTCCTTCAGCTCTGCTATATCCTTTTTATATTCTTCATATCGTTCATCTCTGATTTGATTCTGTTTTTGGATTTCCTTTTGGTTATTTTCCACTTTATTAGCAGTTTCCTTCATTGTTTCCATCATTTCTTTCATTGTTTTCAACATGTGTATTCTAAATTCCCTTTCTGTCATTCCTAACATTTCTGTATAGGTGGAATCCTCTGCAGTAGCTACCTCATGGTCCTTTGGCGGGGTTGTTCTGGACTGGTTCTTCATGTTGCCTGGAGTTTTCTGCTGATTCTTCTTCATGGGTGATTTCTTTTATCTGTTTCCTTGCCCTAATTTTCCTTTCATTTCCTCTTGCTCTTTAAGTTCTCGTGCCTGTGGACTAAGGGTTACAGGACCAGAAGGGTGAGAAGGTTGAAGAGCAAAAAAGGGATGAAAGAAAGGAGGACCTAGTGATAAGGAAAAAAAGAGAAAAATAGAGAAAGGATAGGGGGTGGGTAAAGGGAATATTGACAAAAAGAAGAGAGGCACAGAAAGAGGGAGACAGAGCAATATAGGTGTACAGTAGGGTACTTTGATACAACCTTAAAAAAAACCCCACCTTCTGGGGGTGCCCAGTTGGGTGGTTCCCTTGAGGTCAGAAGCTCTTTGCTAACCTGATCAGACACAGTACCCCACCTCCACCAAGTAGAGAGGAAAGACAAAAATGCTATAAATCAAACCAAAACAAGCAAACAGAAAACTTTACGGGATAAAATTGGCTGGGAAAACCAAATAATAGCGGTAGAAACACTAACAAAAATGAAGTTCTAATTATTGAAATAGGCAGCAATGGGAAAGTATAATTAAACTAGAAAAATTGAGAAAGAAAAAGGATCTGTATGGAAAAGGTTGAACTTAGAAAACAAAACAACAATCCACAACATCAAAATAAACAAAAAAAAAGAACCAAACCAAAAAAAAAAAAAAAAAAAAACACACAACCAAAATCAGAGCAGTATGTATATGTTATTGAATATTGTCTGGGCAACACGTGGTCTTCTGGGGTCTGAGATGTTAATCACAGTTCTGATACGACTGGAGGCTGCTAGTTTCTCAAACCCCAGCAGGTAGACACCCTAAATCTCTCTTCAGCCCACTTAAAAGGCACTTTGAACTTGTTCACTTACTGAGCAGAAGCTTTCTCAGGGAAGTTCTTGTCACTGGAATCACTGCTGAAGTGGCTATCCACTTACCCTGTGTGTCAAAACTGGTCTCCCTCTGCCCCCGAGGGTTAGGGCTGCAAGGCAGCTCAGACCCCACCCTTAGGCTACTTGGTCGCTGGGTTACCAGCTCCCACCCAATTCCAGCTCTGCGACCCTGAGGGAGGAGCTTGCCGGGGCAGATCGCTCACAATGTCTGCCTGTGACCCAGAGCCAAACACTATTAGCTCCGTCTGGCTCAGTGGCTCAGACTGGGGCCCTCTGCAGTCCCGCTCAGGCTCTCCCCAAGGCAGTTCAGCTGAGTGCCAAGTCCAAAGACACCAAAACAGTTCACAGGTAAGGCCTTTCTGGTTGCAGTCTCGCTGCTACTGAACTTACAGTTGTGGGCGGGTTTAGATGGATTGAACACACACGACCACTTGCCGGTTTTCCACTGGTTTAGTCCTCCTCTTGTGGTCCAGAAGTCTCTTGCTGACTCCCTGTATCCTCTCAGGGGTGATAATAGGCAGATCCCACCAGCCAGAGATGCCTGGAGTCCTATATCCCCAGACTCACGGTACCCAGATACAAGGAAGCTGTTACTCAGCTGCCATCTTGCTCCGCCCTCATTAGTATATTTCTTAACCAAAACTTTTTAATTGACCACTAATACAGTTCATAGGTGGGAAATACTTTCAATCTACTGAATTTATTAACTTATTTTTTTGCCTGCAGTTGGAAAGCTTGCAAGTAGAAGAATTGTGTGCTACCTCTAAAGCTTTATATTTTTTATTTTATCTACTTATCATCAAATTAAGTGGCCTGTTATAAAAGGAAGATAGATAACATAGTAGCTTTGGTCCTGAGCACCCTTCATTGACTGAGTCTCTCCCCTGCTTCCTTCATCTCACCAACCTGTGGGCCATTATAATTTTGTGTAGTTGACAACAGGATGGATTATTATACTACATAATGTAACTCCCTTAAGTTAACTATAGCCCCCAAATCCCATCACATTGAAGTAGTCCACAGTCCCATACTCTGCTCTCCCTGGTGGCTCCTTATAGAGGAAAGTAACAGCATTGGTCATCCTTTCTCATCACCAAGACTCTGAGGACAGATCCCTCACACCTCATGCCCCTGTTTATCTCAATCACTAATATTTCATAGAAGTCTATGTTTCTTTGTGGGATTGGAATATTCCTAATACAAAGAAATGATAAATCCGTGAGGCAATGGATACCCTAATTACCCTGATTTGATTAATTCACATTGTATGCCTGTATCAAAACATCACATTTACCCTGAAAATACATACAACTATTATGTACCCATAATAATTAAAAATAGACAATAAAAAAAAGAAGTGTATGCCTCTTAGACCATCTCTCACCAATTGGAATCTTCTTCCTGGGGCTGCTCGGCAGAGCCCTATTTTGGTTCCCCTTTTTCTACCCAAACTATTTCATGATGTTCTCTGAAATGCCTTCCTGCTCATTGGAAGGATTCTCTTCATCCTCACCTTGTTCAAAGTGTTCTCTTGACTTCTTTGCCTAAACTGAAATCTGACGATCTTCAGAGAATATGGGTTTCCTTCCACTCTCACTAGGAGGCACTTTTTCCTTTCCCATCTCTAAATCTTAGAGCATGAAAATAGCTTCATTATTTACTCTGCTACTCATTATTACTTATAAATTGCTGCCTGCCATTCTGCTCTTTAAAACTAATCCCTTGACCATGCTGCCATTCCAATTTCTTAGAAGGAGTAGCTGAAAATGGTGTGTATAGTTTGAACAAAAAAAATCAATAAATATTTATTATAATTTGAAACACCAGATATATCTTTTTGTAGATATCTTTGGCTGGGATGAACATAGATAAATTATGGGTTGAAGAAGACAAAATCACACTTATTTTTCTATTATTCTCCAATATCAATTGTTTTATGTACACTTTTCAGAGAACCACCATATGGCTTTCCATTCCAGATGAAAATTCTTGTAGAATGCTCTAAGTGTAAGTATTCAGTGTTTTACATTAGCTATCTGGAGTACAGTGGGACAAATTTGGCAATTTTAGGATGCAAATTGAAATACCTGACTTAGTATGAAAAGCCAGCCATCTGTACGTGAGGATAAGCTGAAGGGGCTACTGGCAGGGTGGAGACATGAGCACCATATAGTATTGGCATTTGTTTTGGCAGGTTTTTAACACATTTTAAGGTTCATTGTACAATTCTACCTACCTTTCCAGGGGAATGAATATTAGGTCCTGAAGGGAACTTGGTAGTGCCAAAGAGAAGATTAGTGTGTGCAATGTGTGTGTATGTACTTGTATATGAATTGTTCCTAAAATATAGCATATTAGAAAAAAAATTGTAGCTTCATTTAACTTGATGACTTCAGTGCATAAATCAGGATCTGCCTGTTATAACAACTTCATCTTCTACTGTGCCACAGAGTCATACGTGTATTATCATATGTGACCATTATAGTCTGTTTATGATGGTGGCATTTTCCTCATTTAACAGATGACAAATCTAAAGTATCGGGAAGTTAAGTAAAATTTTCAAAATGACTGGTGTGGCTGGGAATTAGCCTGTACATTTGTCAATTCCAACTTCAGTGCTTTATGTACTGTCTGAATTGGAGAGCTGGACAGGGTAAACCATTCTATATGGTTCATTTCCCCACAGCAGGTTATAAAAGCATCTGAGACAAATTACAGAATGGAAGAAGTAGCATCCTGCCCATCTGAGGCTGAGTGATATACCAGATGATTTGATACCTCTCTGTTATAGATTTCATAGCAACATTGGTCTCCTAGAGGAGTTTATTAGAAAATATCAGTTATTTCAAGTTGCATGCACTAGGAAAATGACATTTAAACCTGTCAGTATCTAGGAAAGAAGCCATATTAGCTAATGATTAGGAATTTTTAGACTATAAAGCAAACTCCTCATTGGGCAATGAGAGTGCTAAATCTTGTAAATTATGTGTATCCACGTGTGTGATGTCCATTCCCCTGGTATCCATGTACATGAAGTCCATGCCCCTGATATCCATCTATGTGATGTCCATGCCCCTGGTATCCATGTGTGTGATGTCTATGCCCCTGGTATCCACGTGTGTGATGTCCATGCCCCTGGTTCCACGTATGTGATGTCCATGTTCCTGGTATCCACGTGTGTGATGTCCAATCCCCTGGTATCCATGTACATGAAGTCCGTGCCCCTGATATCCATTTATGTGATGTCCATGCCCCTGGTATTCATGTATGTGATGTCCATGCCCCTGGTATCCATGTACATGAAGTCCATGCCCCTGATATCTATTTATGTGAAGTCCATGCCCCTGGTATCCATGTATGTGATGTCTGTGCCACTGGAGTGGTTTGGTTTTCAGGCCCAAGTCCTATTATTTTCTAAAACCAGAATAAGCTGACAGAGCTGACACTTTTAATTAAGTACTGAACCTGACCTGTGGTTCTCTTATGGAAAAAAAAGACAGTAACTTACATTTTCTAATACATTTTTTTCTTTTTTTTTATTGTTGGGGATTCATTGAGGGTACAATAAGCCAGGTTACAGTGATTGCATTTGTTAGGTAAAGTCCCTCTTGCAATCATGTCTTGCCCTCGGAAGGTGTTTTTGTTTTTTAATTATTGTTAAATCATAGCTGTGTACATTAGTGCAATCAAGGGGTACAATGTGCTGGTTTCACATACAATCTGAAATATTCTCATCAAGCTGTTCAACATAGCCTTCATGGCATTTTCTTAGCTATTGTATGTAGACATTTGTATTCTGAATTTAGTAAGTTTTGCCTGTACCCATTCTAAGATGCACCGTAGATGTGGCCCCACCCATTACCCTCCCTTCACCCCAACCTTCCCCCTCCCTTCCTCTCCCTCGGCCCTTTCCCCATATTTTTATGCTAAAGTTGGGTTATAGCCTTCATATGAAAGCTATAAATTAGCTTCATAGTAGGGATGAGTACATTGGATACATTTTCTGCCATTCTTGAGATACTTTGCTAAGAAGAATATGTTTCAGCTCCATCCATGGTTACATCCGTGTAAAGAAAGAGGTAAAGTCTCCATCTTTCTTTAAGGCTGCATAATATTCCATGGTATACATGTACCACAATTTGCTAGTCCATTCGTGGGTCAATGGGCACTTGGGCTTCTTCCATGACTTAGAAATTATGAATTGGGCTGCAATAAACATTCTGGTACAGATGTCTTTGTTACATTGTGATTTTTGTCTTCTGGATATATACCTAGAAAAGAAATTATAGGATTGAATGGCAGGTCTATTTTTAGATCTCTAAGTATTCTCCAAAAATCCTTCCAAAAGGAAAAACTTAGTGTGCATTCACACTAGCAGTGTAGAAGTGTACCCTTTTCTCCACATACACGTCAACATCTCTGGTTTTGGGATTTTGTTAAGTGGGCTACTCTTACTGGGGTTAGGTAATATCTCAAAGTAGTTTTGATTTGTGTTTCTCTGATGATTAAGGATGAGCTTTTTTTCATGTGTCTGTCGATTGTGCATCTGTCTTCTTTAGAGAAGTTTCCCTTTAAGTTCTTTGCCCAGCCTGAGATGGGATCACTTGTTCTTTTCTTGCTAATACGTTTGAGTTCTCTGTGGATTCTGGTTATTAAACCTTTATCAGAGGTATAACCTGCAAGTATTTTCTCCCATTCTGAGGGCTTGGTTCACTTACTATGTTCTTGGCTGTGCAGAAGCTTTTTAGTTTGATCAGGTCCCAATAATGTATTTCTGATACGGCTTCAATTGCCTGGGGAGTCCTCCTCATAAAATATTCACCCAGGCCGATTCCTGCAAGATTTTTCCATGCACTTTCTTCAAGTATTTTTACAGTTTCATGTCTTAAGTTTAAATCTTTTATCCAGTGAGAGTCTATCTTAGTTAATGGTGAAAGGTGTGGGTCCAGTTTCAGTCTTTTACAGGTCCCCAGTCAGTTCACCCAGCACCATTTGTTAAATAGAGAATCTTTTCCCCGCTGAATGTTTTTAATTGGCTTGTCAAAGATCAAATAATGGTAAGTAGCTGGATTCATCTCTTGGTTCTCTATTCTGTTCCAGACATCTACTTCTCTGTTTTTGTGCCAGTATCATGCTGTTTTGATCACTATCGATTTATAGTACAGTCTCAGGTCTGGTAGCGTGATTCCTCCTGCTTTGTTTTTATTTCTGAGTAATGTTTTGGCTATACGAGTTCTTTTCTGATTCCATATAAAATGAAGTATTTTTTTTTCAAGATCTTTAAAATATAATTTGGAGCTTTAATAGGAATTGCATTAAAATTATATATTTCTTTGGGTAGTATATGATGTTGATTCTTCCCAGCCACGAGCATGGTATGTTTTTCCATTTGTTAACATCTTCACCTATTTCTCTTCTTAAAGTTTCATGGTTGTCTTTATACAAATGTTTCATATCCTTTGTTAGGTATACTCCCAAATATTTCATATTCTTTGGCACTACTGTGAAAGGAATAGAGTCCTTGACAGTTTTTTCAGCTTGGCTAGTGGTATATATAAAGGCTACAGATTTATGGGTGTTGATTTTGTAGTCTGAGACATTGCTGTGTTCCTTGATCACTTCAAAAAGTTTTGTAGTAGAATCCCTGGTGTTTTCCAGACATACGATCATATCATCTGTGAAGAGTGAAAGTTTGATCTCTTCTGACCCTATGTGGATACCATTGATTGCCTTTTCTTCCCTAATTGCAATGGCTAAAACTTCCATTACAATGTTAAAGAGCAATGGATACAATGGGCAACCTTGCCTGGTTCCCTTTCTAAGTGGAAATGACTTCAATTTAATTCCATTCAATATGATATTGGCTGTGGGTTTGCTATAGATGGCCTCTATTAGTTTAAGAAATGTCCCTTCTATACCAATTTTCTTAAGTGTTCTGATCATGAAGGGATGCTGGATATTATCAAAATATTTTTCTGCATCAATTGAGAGAATCATATGGTCTTTATTTTTTAGTTTGTTAATGTGCTGAATTACATTTATAGATTTACGTATATTGAACCAGCCTTGAGAGCCTGGGATAAATCCCACTTGGTCATGCTGTATAATTTTTTTTTGATGTGTTGTTGGATTCTGTTGTTAGGATCTTATTGAGTATTTTTGGATCGATATTCATTAGTGATATTGGTCTATAATTTTCTTTTCTTGTTGGGTCTTTCCCTGGTTCAGGGATCAAGGTGATGTTTGCTTCGTATTATGTGTTGGGTGGTATTCCTTCTTTTTCTATATTTTGACTTTTTTTTAATTAAATCATAGCTTACATAGTGTACATTAATGCGATCATGGGGCACCATACACTGGTTTTACATACCATTTGACATATTTTCATCACACTGGTTAACATAGCCTTCCTGGCATTTTCTTACTTTTTGTGTTAAGACATTTATATTCTACATTTACTAAGTTTCACATGTACCCTTTTTTTTTTATTAAATCATAGCTGTGTACATTGATATGATCATGGGGCATCATTCACTAGCTTCACAGACCGTTTACCAAGTTTCACATATACCCTTGTAAGATGCACCACTGGTGTAATTCCATCAATCCTCTTCCCTCTACCCACCTCCCCCCTCCCTCCCTCCCTTTCCCCCTTCCCCCTATTCTCAGGTTGTAACTGGGTTATAGCTTTCATGTGAAAACCCTAAATTAGTCTCATAGTAGGGCTGAGTACATTGGGTACTTTCTCTTCCATTCTTGAGATACTTTACTAAGAAGAATATGTTCCAGCTCCATCCATGTAAACATGAAAGAGGTAAAGTCTCCATCTTTCTTTAAGGCTGCATAATATTCCATGGTATACATATACCACAATTTATTAATCCATTCGTGGATCGATGGGCACTTGGGCTTTTTCCATGACTTAGCAATTATGAATTAGGCTGCAATAAACATTCTGGTACAAATATCTTTGTTATGACGTGATTTTTGGTCTTCTGGGTATATGCCCAGTAGAGGAATTACAGGATTGAATGGCAGATCTATTTTTAGATCTCTAAGTGTTTTCCATATCTCTTTCCAAAAGGAATGTATTAATTTGCATTCCCACCAGCAGTGCAAAAGTGTTCCCTTTTCTCCACATCCATGCCAACATCTCTGGTCTTGGGATTTTGTGATGTAGGCTAGTCTCACTGGAGTTAGATGGTATCTCAAAGTAGTTTTGATTTGCATTTCTCTGATGATTAAAGATGATGAGCATTTTTTCATATGTCAGAAGGCCGCACGCCTGTCTTCTTCAGAGAAGTTTCTCTTCAAATCCCTTGCCCAGCCTGTGATGGGATCCCTTGTTCTATTCTTGCTAATGTGTTTGAGTTCTCTGTGGATTCTGGTTATTAAACCTTTGTGGGAGACATAACCTGCAAATATCTTCTCCCATTCTGAGGGCTGTTTGCTTGCTTTACTTACTGTGTTCTTGGCTGTGCAGAAGGTTTTTAGTTTGATCAAGTCCCAGTAGTGTATTTTTGAAGCTGCTTCAATTGCCTGGGGGGTCCTCCTCATAAAATACTCGCCCATCCCGATTTCTTCAAGGGTTTTCCCTGCACTCTCCTCTAGTATTTTTATAGTTTCATGTCTTAAGTTTAAATCTTTGATCCAGTGAGAGTCTATCTTAGTTAATGGTGAAAGGTGTGGGTCCATTTTCAGTCTTTTACAGATTGCCAGCCAGTTCACCCAGCATCATTTGTTAAATAGGGAATCTTTTCCCCACTGAATGTTTTTAATTGGCTTCTCAAAGATTAAATAATGATAAGTAGCTGGATTCATCTCTTGGTTCTCTATTCTATTCCAGACATCCACCTCTCTGTTTTTGTGCCAATACCATGCTGTTTTGATCACTATTGATTTGTAGTATAGTCTGAGGTCTGGTAGTGTAATTCCTCCTGCTTTGTTTTTATTTCTGAGTAATGGCTATTCGAGGTTTTTTCTGATTCCATATAAAACAAAATATTGTTTTTTCCAGATCTTTAAAGTATGACAGTGGAGCTTTAATAGGGATTGCATTGAAATTATATATTGCTTTGGGTAGTATAGACATTTTAATGATGCTGATTCTTCCCAGCCACGAGCATGTTTTTCCATTTGTTATTATTTTCAGCTATTGCTTTTCTTAGAGTTTCATAGTTCTCTTTATAGAGATCTTTCACGGCCTTTGTTAGATAAATTCCCAAATATTTCATCTTCTTTGGCACTACTGTGAATGGGATAGAGTCCTTAACTGTTTTTTCAACTTGACTGTTGTTGGTATATATAAAGGCTACCGATTTATGAATGTTGATTTTGTAACCTGAGACACTGCTGTATTCCTTGATCACTTCTAAGAGTTTTGTAGGAGAGACCCTAGTGTTTTCCAGATACACTATCATATCATCCACGAAGAGTGAAAGTTTGATCTCTTCTGACCCTATATGGATACCCTTGATCGCCTTTTCTTCCCTAATTGCAGTGGCTAAAACTTCCATTACAATGTTAAAGAGCAATGGAGACAATGGGCAGCCTTGTCTCGTTCCTGATCTGAGTGGGAATGATTCCAATTTAACTCCATTCAATATGATATTGGCTGTGGGTTTGCTGTAGATGGTCTCTATCAGTTCAAGAAATGTCCCTTCTATACCGATTTTCTTAAGTGTTCTGATCATGAAGGGATGCTGGATATTATCAAAAGCTTTTTCTGCATCGATTGAGAGAATCATATGGTCTTTGTTTTTTAATTTGTTTATGTGCTGGATTACATTTATAGATTTACATATATTGAACCAGCCTTGAGATCCTGGGATAAAACCAACTTGGTCATGATGTATAATTTGTGTGATGTGTTGCTGGATTCTGTTTGTTAGGATCTTGTTGAATATTTTTGCATCTATATTCAATAGTGATATTGGTCTATAATTTTCTTGTTGGGTCTTTTCCTGGTTTGGGGATCAGGGTGATGTTTGCTTCATAGAACGTGTTGGGTAATCTTCCTTCTTTTTCTACCTTTTGGAACAGGTTAAGTAATATAGGTACTAATTCCTCTTTAAAGGTTTGGTAGAATTCAGACGTGAAACCATCTGGTCCCTGGCTTTTCTTTTTAGGGAGGTTTTGTATGGTTGATGCTATTTCCGAACTTGATATGGGCCTGTTCAACATTTCCACTTTATTCTGGCTAAGTCTTAGAAGGTGATGTGCTTCCAAGTATTGGTCAATTTCCTTCAGATTTTCATATTTCTGAGAATACAGTTTCTTATAATATTCATTAAGGATTTTTTGGATTTCTGATGAGTCTGTTGTTATTTCGTCTTTGTTATTTCTGATTGATGAGATTAGAGATTTTACTCTTTTTTTCCTGATTAGGTTGGCCAAAGGTTTATCTATTTTATTGACCTTTTCGAAAAACCAGCTTTTCGATTTATTGATCTGTTGTATTATTCTTTTGTTTTCAATTTCATTTAATTCTGCTCTAATTTTGGTTATTTCTTTTCTTCTACTGGGTTTGGTGTTGGAATATTCTTCCTTTTCCAGTTGCTTGAGATGTCCCATTAAGTTGTTAACTTCCTCTCTTTCCGTTCTCTCGAGGAAGGCTTGCCGTGCTATAAATTTCCCTCTTAGAACTGCCTTTGCGGTTCACAGAGGTTCTGATAGTTCGTGTCTTCATTGTTGTTTTGTTCCAAAAAATTGGCGATTTCTTTCTTAATCTCATCTCTGACCCAGCTATCATTCAGCATAAGGTTATTTAACTTCCATGTTTTTGTATGAGTATGCAGATTCCTGTTGTTACTCAGCTCAAGTTTTATTCCATGGTGGTCTGAGAAGATGCATGGAATAATTTCTATTCCTTTAAATTTACTGAGGTTAGACTTGTGACCTAAGATGTGATCAATTTTGGAGTAAGTTCCATGGGCTGATGAGAAGTATGTGTATTCAGTTTTGTTGGGATGAAATGTTCTGTAGATGTCTGCTAAATCCAAATGTTGGATGGTTAGGTTTAAATCTAAGATTTCTTTCCTCAGCTTCTTGTTGGAGGATCAATCCAACACTGCCAATGGAGTGTTGAAATCTCCAACGATTATGGAGCTGGAGAAAATCAAGTTACTCATGTCTGTTAGAGTTTCTCTTATAAATTGAGGTGCATTCTGGTTGAGTGCATAGATATTAATAATTGAGATCTCATCATAGTGAGTATTACCCTTAACAAATATGAAGTGACCATTCTTGTCCTTCCTTACTTTTGTTGGTTTAAAGCCTATTGTATCTGCAAATAAAATTGCAACACCTGCTTTTTTCTGATTACCATTTGCCTGAAATATGGACGACCATCCTTTCACCCTGAGTCTGTATTTGTCTTTTAGGTTAAGATGGACTCTTGTATGCAACAGATATCTGGCCTAAGTTTTTGTATCCAGTCAGCTAACCTATGACTCTTTAGAGGACAGTTTAAGCCGTTCACATTAATGGAGAATATTGATAAGTCTGGTGAAGTTTTGGGTATCGAGTTTTTCAAAAGTCCAGTGGCCATTTTTAATCCTTTTGCCAGTGTGGAAATTGGAGTTTGATCCGAAGTTTCTGAGTGAGTTTACTTTTGTGGTATAGGATTGGGTTGGTCATTATGGAGGATAGGTCTGAGAATATCCTGAAGAGCTGGTTTGGTTATGGCAAATTTCTTCAACATATGAATGTCATTAAAGTATTTAATTTCTCCATCATAAATGAAACTCAGTTTAGCTGGATACATGATCCGGGGTTGAAGGTTATTTTGCTTTAGGAGATTAAAAGTCAGTGACCACCCTCTACTGGCTTGAAAAGTTTCAGCAGAGAGATCTGCAGTCATTCTAATATTCTTGCCTTTGAAGGTAATGGTTTTCTTTCTCCTGGCAGCTTTGAGGATTTTCTCCTTCATATAAACTTTAGTGAAGTTAATTATGATATGCCTTGAGGATGTCTTATTGGGGTTGAGTCGTTCTGGGGTTCTGAAGCTGTCCGCTATCTGAATTTCAGAATCTCTAGGCATGTCTGGAAAATTCTCTTTCACAATTTCATGCAGAAGGGCCTCTGTGCCCAGCGAGGCTACTTCATCTGTTTCTGGAACTCCTATGGTTCAGATATTCGCCTTCTTCGAATTATCCCAGAGCTCTCTGAGTGAGTGATCCGTTTTTGCTCTCCATTTCTCTTCCTCTTTGAGAGGTTGGGAGCGTTCAAAGGCTTTATCTTCAATGTCAGAAATCCTTTCTTCTGCTTGCTCCATTCTGTTACTGAGGGATTCTACTGTATTTTTCATATCTCTGAGGGCTGCAATTCTTGCTTCAGTGTGTCTAAGTCTTTGGTGGTTTTGTCTTTAAATTCGTTAAATTCTTGAGACAACTTTTGAATTTCTCCTCGAATACCTAATTCCACTTTGTTAATCTTGTCTGCAATCCAAATTCTGAA
Source organism: Nycticebus coucang (assembly GCF_027406575.1). NCBI lineage: Eukaryota > Metazoa > Chordata > Mammalia > Primates > Lorisidae > Nycticebus > Nycticebus coucang. Next base: position 18,957,197 of record NC_069796.1, read on the forward strand.
TTCGATTTCTGACATCTCAGCCAGTTGTTTATGAATGGGATCTTCAATTGCATCTGCCATATCTTTCCTTGGGGGGGGGGGTTGATCTATTCTGGTTATTCATGTTACCAGAGTTTTCCCGCTGATTCCGCCCCATGGTTGTTTTACTCCCTCTGATTATTTCCCCTGGGGCTTTGTCGAGGGCCCGTACAGTGTTGTGGCCTGAGAAACTGGGGCCCTGTCTGGTGTGGTGGGGCTAAATGGTTCTGCCTTGTTTTCAGCTGGTTTCTGTTCCACCCTAGTGAAACAGATACTTTGGATTGAAGTCTCAGCTGTGGAGAAATATCAGCAATTAAGTCACCCCACCCCCCACTGGCAAACAATTGGAAAAGAAAAATCAAACCTTCCTACCACCATGCACCTAGAGCACCACCTGATTTGTCCTCAGGTGATTGGTTCAGTTCAAAAATGTCCAAATCAATTGTCTCAGTCTGCACCTGTCTCAGGTGAGAGAGTTTAAGAGGTCTCTGGGAACTGGATCACAGGGGTCTGGTGACTACTCGGGTGTGGCTTGCTCCAGTGCTGTGTGGAGTCAGGAGAAGCCACCCAGTCTATAAATCAGTCTGGGAAGGTTGCTGCCTCCTTCCCCACCTTGCACCACTTCACACCCAGTCACTGATAGCCCTGCAGTTGGCTGACCCAGTTGCCTGTAGTGAATCGATACTCCAGGAGTTTGTACCTGCCTGAATCACAAGGAAGTCTGCCAGGCCGCTGCGCTCTGCCTCTCTCCAGCAGGAGAAGGTGAGGCCTGACAACCTCGGGCGCTAGAAGAAGGTTGAGGGGTTTTCACTCAGATCCAGTCTCACCCCTGATTAATGTTACTGACAGAACAGAACAGAACAACTCTGCCTTTCCCCTGCAGAAGGGAAGCTGAATTGAGTTCCAAATCAGCTTGTCTTTGCACTTGTATTGTCTATAGGCTGACGATCCCCTGAGGGCCAGGTGCGTCTTAGGTTTAGTAAAGCGGACCTCTGGGTCAGCCCCGCCCTGGGAGTTTCCCTGGTTTGCAAGTTTATGTTGCCTCAGGCAAATTCAGAGTCTCCGGTTGCCCAGGGAGACAGGGGGTGTGGCTTCAGAATATTCTGTAGTAAGTCGTATTGGAGCAAAAGAGGGCTGCTGCCTTATGGCTCAGGCAACTGTTGCTCCAGTGTAGCTCCCCTCCAGCCAATCGTCCTCTCTCCGCTCCGCACCCCAGAGTCTGCACAAACAGGCTGCAGCCCAGCACTGTCTACACCCCTCGAGCAATCGCCCAAGAGTCTGGACCCCTGGGGGACAGGCCTCCAGAACTTGGAGCGAGAGCAGAGGGGAGCGTGGGGAGCTCTGGAAGCCTGGGGTTGCGGGCAGAGAACACACACAGCTTTACACAGTTTTATGCCTGGCCGTATTATCACCAAAAGACTGTTGTTGCACTGTGCCTCAGGGAACTGCCACTCCGGTGCCGTCCCCTCTCCGCCGACCGACCAGGACTGGCCTCCAGACCCCTGTGTGAGCGAAGGAGAGCGCTGGAAGCTCAGAATTCCAGGCAGAGAGCATATACAGTTTATACAGTTTTATGCCTGGCAGGAGAATGCCGTGGCACCCCAGTAGGGGAGGTAGGTCCAGTTTTTAGAGGGTCTCTCCCGTGGAGTGTAGTGGGAGGACTTTTGAACTCTGCCCGGTTGTTTGTGGGGCACTCTGAGCCGTTCTCATGGGGGAGGGGACTCCCGTCCGCTTGGTGATGGATTTTGTACCTTTTGTTTGTATCCTTGTGGTCGCAGCTCGCCTCAGCGGGGTTGATGTGCGTTCTACAACCTTCTCTCTTAGTGCAGCTCAAATCCACCAGGTTACTTGCTGAATTTTTGTCCTTTAACTCTCCTTCTGAACGGGAGCCTCTGTGGAAAGCTGGCTTCAGTCAGCCATCTTTTCTCCTCCTCTCTATATTTTGGAAGTGGTTTAGTACCATAGGTACTAGTTCTTCTTTAAAGGTTTGGTAAATTCTGACGTGAAGCCATCTGGTCTTGGGCTTTTCTTTTTAGGGAGATTTTGTATAGTTGATGCTATTTCAGAACTTGATATAGGCCTGTTCAACATTTCCACTTTGTTCTGGCTAAGTCTTGGTAGGTGTTGTACTTCCAAGTATTGGTCAATTTCCTTCAGATGTTCATATTTCTGAGAGTAAAGTTTCTTGTAATATTCGTTAAGGATTTTTTGAATTTCTAAGGGTCTGTTGTTATTTCATCTTTACCATTTCTGATTAATGAAATTAGAGATTTTACTCTTTTTTCCTGGTTAAGTTGGCCAAAGGTTTATCTATTTTATTGATCTTTTCATAAAACCAGGTTTTGTATTTATTGATGTTGTATAATTCTTTTATTTTCAATTTCATTTAATTCTGTTCTGTTTTTGGTTATTTCTTTTCTTCTGCTGGATTTGGGGTTTGAATGTTCTTCCTTTTCCAGTTGCTTGAGATGTCCCATTAAGTTATTAACTTCCTCTCTTTCCATTTTCTTGAGGATGGCTTGCAGTGCTATAAATTTCCCTCTTAGGACTGCCTTTGCAGTATCCCAGAGGTTCTGATAATTCATGTCTTCATTCTTATTTTGTTCCAAAATTTTGGTGATTTCCTTCTTAATCTCATCTATAACCCATCTATCCTTCAGCATAAAGTTGTTTAGCTTCCATGTTTTTGTATGGGTATGCAGATTCCTGTTGTTATTGAGTTCAACTTTTATTCCATGATGGTCTCAAAAGATGCAAGGAATAATTTCTATTTTTTTAAGTTTGCTGAGGTTAGATATGTGGCCTAGGATGTGGTCTATTTTGGAGTATGTTTTGTGAGCTGATGAGAAGAATGTGTATTCAGTTTTGTTGGGATGAAATGTTCTGTAGTTGTCTGTTAAGTCCAGATGTTGAATGGTTGAGTTTAAATCTAAAATTTCTTTGCTTAGCTTCTTTTTGAAGGATCTATCCAGCACTGCTAAAGGGGTGTTAAAATCTCCAACTACTATGGAACTGGAGGAAATCAAGTTGCTTATGTCTGTTACAGTTTCTCTTATAAATTGAGGTGCATTTTGGTTGCGTGCATAACTATTAATAATTGAGATCTCACAATATTGAGTATTACCTTTAACAAATATGAAGTGTCCATCCTTATCCTTCCTTATTTTGGTTGGTTTAAGGCCTATTGTATCTGCGAATAGGATTGCAATGCCTGCTTTTTTCTGCTTTCCATTTGCCTGGAGTATAGATGACCATCTCTTCATCTTCAGTCTATATTTGTCTTTTAAAGTAAGATGAGATTCTTGTATGCAGCAGATATCTGGCTTGCATTTTTGTATCCATTCAGCCAAACTGTGCCTCTTTAGAGGACAATTTAAACCATTCACATTAATTGAGAATATTGATAAGCCTTTTGAGAGTCTGGTGGACATTTTTAATCCTTTTGCAACTGTGGAAGTTGGAATTTGATCAAAAGTTTCTGGGTGGGTTTACTTGTGGTGGAGGATTACACTGGTCTTTATGGAGGAAAGTTCTGAGAATATCCTGGAGAGCTGGTTTAGTTGTGGCAAATTTCTTCAACATGTGAATGTCATTAAAGTATTTAATTTCTCCATTATAAATGAAACTCAGTTTAGCTGGGTACAGGATCCTGGGTTGAAAGTTACTGTGTTTTAGGAAATTAAAAGTCGATGACCATCCTCTTCTAGCTTGAAAGGTTTCAGCAGAGGGTTCTGTAGTTATTCTAATATTCTTCCCCTGGTAGGTTATGGTTTTCTTTCTTCTGGCTGCTTTCAGAATTTTCTTTCATATTAAGTTTAGTGAAATTGATTATGATGTGTCTGGGAGATATCTTATTTGGGTTGAGTCGTGCTGGAGTTCTGAAACTGTCTGCTATCTGAAATTCAGAATCTCTTGGCATGTCTGGAAAGTTCTCTTTCATAATCTCATGAAGAAGAGACTCTGTGCCTTGTGAAGCTACTTCGTCACTTTCAGGGATCCCTATAAGATGAATATTATTTTTTTTCGAATTATCCGAGAGCTCTCTGAGAGAGTGATCTCTTTTTACCCTCCATTTCTCTTCGTCTCTGAGAGTTTGGGAGTGTTCAAAAGATTTGTCTTCGATGTCAGAAATCCTTTCTTCTGCTTGCTCCATTCTGTTACTGAGGGATTCTACTGTGTTTCTCAGATCTTTGAGGTCTGCAACTTCTTGTCTCAATGTGTCAAAATCTTTGGTCAGTTGGTCTTTGAATTCGTTGAATTCTTGAGACATCTTTTGGGTTACTGTTTGGAATTCTAATTTGATCTTATTTGCTATCCAGATTCTGAATTTGATTTCTGACATCTCAGCTATTTGTTTGTGCATGGAATCTTGTGCTGCATCTGCCCCATTGTTTCTTGGGGGAATTGATCTTCTGTGATTATTCATATTGCCAGAGTTTTTCCATTGATTTCACCTCATGATTTTTTTTCATCATTGCCTCTGCCCATCCTCAGAGTTGGGGAGGTGTCTCTCCAAGATTAGACTCCAGCAGGATCACTCTATTGTTTCTGGATCTTTGTAGGGAGTGACCTGTGTAGCTCCTCTGGGGCTGTCGCAGCCAGTGAGTTCTGGTTGTGGGATCAACTCTGGAGTGTGACACACCTGGATTCAGCAATAGGGTGGGGCGTGGTGCACCTGGTTCAGGGAGTGCTTGGCACCCGGTGACTTTGGCCCAGAAAGCCCATGGCTCCAGCAGTCTCTGGCCAGGGGAAGCACTCTATGCAGAAGCAGGGACGGCTCTAGAAGGCACACAGCTACCAGAGTCCCTGGCCAGACGAGTGGGCCAGTGTGGAGGCAGGGAGGCTGTAGGAGGGAGGACATATAGTTGTGCAGCTCCCGGAGTTCCTGGTCAAGGCGTGCAGAGGCCTCGTGGGCCTGTGTCGCGGGTTGTGGTGCTGCTCTGATGGAAGTCCTGGTGGGCGTGGGTCACTGTGCCGCTCGTATGGAGGTCCTTGTGGGCCGTGGGCCGTGGGTCGCAGGTTGTGTCACTGCTCGTAGGGAGGTCCAGGTGGGCTGCCGGTCATGGGTAATGGGTCACAGGTCATGGCGCTGCTCGTAGGGTGGTCTGGGCAGTTCTAGGTCACCGGGTGCGAGGCTGCTAGACTGTCAGTGGAGATCCTTTGGGGTGGGGGCTTGGCACGCCCCCTGGAGTCTCTTGCTGGGGGAACGCTTGGTCCAGCAGACAGGCAGAGCGAGGCACCGCTCAAGAACCTCCTCCCTTCCACAGTCTCAGCAGGGGTTAGGCTTCTGGTTCATTGGGTAAGGGGGGAAGAGTGTACTGGAAGTTCATAATGGCAGGGAATATCTTAGTTCGATATTTCTGCCTAGCAAGAGAGTGTTCAGAGCCATGGCAAGGTTCCTCTCTGGAAGTAGTCGCCACTTCCCACAGCACTCACACAAGGGTGAGGCAAGAGGTCCACAGTTCACTGCTTGGCCGTAGGAAACCCACAGTAGCAAATGAAGAGAGAAAAGAAAGGACACAGAAAAACAAAGAAAAACCACAGGTTTCTTGGGGGAGGGGACAGACACTTCCAGATGAATTTTTACCTGAAGCTTGGTTTCTTGGAGTCGCAGCTTGCCTTAGTAGAGGTGACCTGCAGTTATCATCTCTCTCTGGCTTGGCTCCCAGTCTTCAGCTTAATTGGGCTGTTTCTGGACATTATCTTTCCTTTTGGACAGGAGCCTCCCTCAGAAGCTGCTCTCAGTCGGCCATCTTGACCTTGCCCTTCCACATTTTTAATCATCAATTACACATTTAGACCTTGTCTTTGGCTCATTTGACATTACAATGTATGTAATTATCCTATGTGGCATAATAAATATTTGGCTGGATGTTGTCCTTAGATTCTGGGAGGGAGACTTCAAGTCCTCAGGATTTCCTGAGTAATAAGTGTCTATGTTACTTATGAGCCATTTGGATCATTCGTGAGGCAACTCATCATGGGCCCCTAGATAGCTTCAAGATGAAGGAAGGCCCCAAGGCAATCACATTATTGGAGGGCTGGAACTTTGAGGCAGCACAACTTCTGGGGAAAGAGAGAGGGATGGAGATCGATTTTAATTATGTGTCCAAGGCTTTAGTGAGTCCTAGTAAAAACTCTGGATACTGAGGCTTACTGTAGGTTCCTGGTTGGTAAACTCATCAGTGTGTCAGGAGGAAGACAGAGTCTGATTCCACGTGTTGAAGGCAAAGGGTCTCTGTATTTGGGAGGTTCTCAGACCTTGTGCTATGTGTCTCTTCATTTGGCTGCTCCTGGTTCTGTAAATCATGTAGCAAATCATCAGCTTGTAGGTATATGTAAATTTTGCTATTTAGTGACAAAACTGAATTTCAGTATACCATTTGGTGTTAGCCCAGTTGGAGTTGTAACAGAGGCTCCGAAAGGGAAGAAAGATATACCATTGACACAGCTGTTGTTGATAAAGCATAACAGTACACATAGTGTACATAGCTATTTTCCAAGGCTTTGAACCAAATAGGAATTATCTTGTAGAACTCCAATCTCAGTTACGTACTGGCACAGGTTTTGACTATACACCTAACTCTGCCTGTGTAAAGCTGTGATAGTGTGATCTGAACTGACTCCCTGAAAACCCTTATAACTACAATTAGGTTGAATGTTTATGTGAACTTGCTGTGACATTTAGTGATAAAGAAAAAGCATGACAGGCGATTGTCTCTGATGCGGCTGTATGACTGCTCTTTATTTTCTAGGTGAATAACAAATGCCTGACAAGGCAGATACAGACCACGCAGCCTGCACACACATCTAGGCTGTCCTGTGGTGACCTTCATGATTATGTGTTCAAACCCAGTTGAATTATAATAAAGCATAACTAGACCTAAACTCAGATGAAACTGCCCATGTTTAATATCTCTATGTCTAGGATGGCTTTTTAACCTACTACTGATTCCTAGGGATTCAGGGATCATTGTTTATGATTCCCTTTTTTTTTTTTTAAAGGCAATTCTTTCTTTCTCCTTAGTATAGAAACACTACAGAAATGGTTAAGAATTTGTAAATTAGGGCAGTGCCTGTGGCTCAAAGGAGTAAGTTGCCAGCCCTATATACCAGAGGTGGTGGGTTCAAACCCAGCCCTGGCCAAAAACTGCAAAAAAAAGAAAAAAGAATTTGTAAATTAGACACTCAAAATAATAATTGTTTGTTTAATATTTATATTTATTTATTTATTTACTTTGGCCAGGGCCGGGTTTGAACCACCTTCGGTATATGGGGCTGGCGCCCTATCACTGAGCCATAGGTACTGCCCTATCTTTATATTTTATATTTAGTATAGAATATGAAAATAGTTTTAGTTTGCAGAAGATTTAGAGTTGTTGTATTTAGTTTCTGTATTTATTTAATTCACAGAGGGATTCATTAGGGTGAAAAATTCTGTAAGAGTTAGGGAAGGAGAAATTAGAGAAGTCATTGAGAAAGATATAAGAAGATAGAAAAGTAATATTTGTTGTTCTTTCTGTTTTACCATTTATTCTTCATGAACTAAATTTGGCATATGATTGAAAACAAATATCCATCAATCCACTTATCCCTAACCCATGAAAAAAGAGATTATAACTGAGTGAGGAAATACAGGACATTTTATCATCTTAAAAGATTTTAAGACTATCTATAAGCTTGTCACTTCAACTGTGTACAAAGATAATCATAACATAAAGTTGTCCCTCTAGGCTGTCACACTGTAACCACTATGAATCTTTCTCTCAGACACTATTTGATGGAGATCAGAACTTCTAAGTCATGTGGCATTTGCTTGCTTTACATTTTTTAAGGCAAATACATTTTTCATTACAGTTATAAGGTAAGTATTAAAATTACTTGTTTTGTAAGCGTGTCACTGATAACTCATATCTTATAGTTGCAGACTGGAAAATAAAATTAGTTGAACATTCAAGTTGACTATTGCTCTCTGCCAATACTTAAGAGTAAGCTCTATTCTAAATTCTTGTTGCATACTTCTTTGTTGTGTTTTGAAGGTTATGGAATAATATGGGTCAGAAGTATCATTGGGCAAAGGAAATTAAAATGTATAGAAATATTATTTATGTGCCAGATGGTTTATAATCACTATCTAAATTTATCTTAATAGCTTAGTGCTAGGTGGCCTTATACCCACAACATAGATGAAGAACTTGACTCTTAATAAATAACTTGCCGAGCATTACAGAATTGCAAATCAGAATTCCTGACTCTATACATATGTTTAGTTTATCACATGCTAAAGGCTGCTGCTCTTTCTCACCTTCCACTTGATTTCTTCCTTCTTTGATTTTTTTTCTTTTACTATGTATGAAAGCAGTCAAAATCAGCTGTTTTTATGATCATACACCAATTATGTTGAAATATGCAATTATAGTTACTATTATTTAATCAGTAGCAAAATCAGTAGCAGTTTTGATTGGTTCAGTTTTCAGGCTACCTATGTTCAGTTATGTATTAAATGCTCTAGCTTACAAATTCCAGGTGATTTTTTTACATTAATAAATTTACAACCTAAGGGAAAAATATGCACATTGACTTCAACAATCTTGTGTTCAAAATATTCGTGGTGCTACAGTTGTCTAGTTGTCCATCATTTCTGACCTCAGTTTATCCATCTGTACAATAGAGGAATAATAATAATAATAACTATGAAATAATAATACAAAATATATAAAATCATGATTCTTATACAAATATAAAATGACCAAGTGTCAAAGATTTTATTATTAATTATTTTATTATCGAGGAAATCAGAAAGTTATTGTCACTTAAAAGAAGAATTCAAAATATCACATAGATACAGAAAATCATAAATGTTGCAATAAATTTACAAATAGATACAGTACAGGTTTTTCCTATAGGTAGAAAGGAAGTCAGTTGTCCTACAGGAAAATTTATTTGTCCATGACCATGAATTATTTTCTGGCTTTTCTTTGTTGGGAGACTTTTTATTACTGATTCTATTTTGTTACTCATTATTGGTCTGTTCACTTTTCTGTTTCTTCCTGATTCAATGACAAACTATACCAAACTAGAAGAACTAATACCTATCTTTTTCAAACTATTTTAAAAAATAGAGGAAAGAATGCTTTTAACTCATTTTACAAAGCCAGCATTACCCTGACACCAAAGCTAAATAAGGACATGACAAAGGAAGACTATAGGCCAATATCCAATACTATAGACAGAAAAATCCTCAGGAAATATCAGCAAACAAAATTCAATAGAACCTCAAAAAGATAACACACCAAGGGCAAGTGAGATTTATCTTGGGGATGTGAGAATGGTTCGGCATATACAAATCAATAAATGTGGCACATCACGTCAACAGAATAAAGGACAAAAAAAAAAAGTGATCATCTCAAGAGACCCAGAAAAAGCATTTGATAAAATGCAGCATCCTTTCATGTTCAAAATGTTCAAAAAACTAGGCATAAACTTATAATACCCCAATATAATGAAAGCTATATTTAACAAACCATTAGCCAACATCATACTGAATGGGAAAAGCTAAAAATCTTTCTTTAAAAGTGTAACTAGGTAAGGATGCCTACTTTCACTACTGTTCAATATATTATAAATAAAAAACAAAAAAAATTGTATTATAATTTAAACACATGTCTCAAAAGAAGACATATAAATAAATGGGCAATGTGTATTTGAAAAAATGCTCAACATCACTAAATATCAGGGAAATACAAATAAAAACTACAATGAAATATCCGCTTACCCCATTTGGGATGGTTAATATCAGCAAGACAAAGAATGACCAATGCTAGTGAGAATGCAGAGAAAAGGGAGCTCTCATATATGTGCATGTACTGTTTATGGTAATGTAATACATAGCCATTATGGAAAATTTCTCAAAAACTGAAAAATAGAACTATGTATATTATATGATCCAGCAATCCCACTGCTGAGTTTTTATACAAGGAAAGGTAATAAGTATCTCAAATGGATACATGCACTCCCACGTTTATTGTAGCACTATTCGTAATAGTCACCATATGGACTCAACATAGGTATCTGTCAATGGATTAATGGATAAAAAAAAAATGTAGTATACCAAGCTCATGGATGGGAAGAATCAACATTGTTAAAATGTCCATACTACCCAAAGCAATCTACAGATTTAATGCAATCCCCATCAAAGTACTAGTCTCATACTTTGAAGAAAGTGAAAAAATAGTACTTTGTTTCATGTGGAACCAGAAAAAAGACACTGAATGGCCAATGCAATTCCAGGAAATAAAAACAAATTTGGAGGCATCATGTTACCAGACTTCAGTTTATACTACAAGTCTACAGTGATCAAAAGAGTGTTGTACTGGCACAAAAATACAGATGTAGATCTGTGTAATAGAATAGAAAACCTAAAGATGAATCTAGCCATGTATTGCTATCTGATCTTCAGTAAACCAAACAAAATCATTCACTTGGGAAAGAATCCCTATTCAGTAATTTGTGTTGGGAGAACTGATTAGCTACATGCTGAAGACTGAAACTGGACCCACATTTCTCACCACTTACAAAATTGACTCTCACTGGATAAAATATTTGAATTTAAGATATGTGAATGATAAAAATTCTAGAAGAAAGTGTGGGAAAAACCCTTAACAACACTGACCCAGGAAAAGGTTTTATGAAGAAGACTACCCTTGGCAATTGCACCAACACCAAAAATAAATGAATGGGACATGGTTAAGCTAAAAAGCTTCTGCACAGCTAAAGATATAATAACTAAAGCATACAGACAACCTTCATAATAAGAGAAGATATTTGCATGCTATGAATCTGATAAAGGGCTGATAACTAGAATCTACAGAGAATGCAAACTCCAGCACGACTCAACCCAAATAAGACATCCCCCAGACACATCATAATCAATTTCACTAAAGTTAATATGAAGGAGAAAATTCTGAAAGCTGCCAGATGAAAGAAAACCATTACCTACAAGGGGAAGAATATCAGAATAAAGGCAGATCTCTCTGCTGAAAACTTTCAAGATAGAAGAGGATGGTCATCGACTTTTAATCTTCTAAAACAAAATAACTTTCAACCCAGGATCCTGTACCCAGCTAAACTGAGCTTCATTTATGACGGAGAAATTAAATACTTCAATGACATTCACATGTTGAAGAAATTTGCCACAACTAAACCAGCTCTCCAGGACATTCTTAGACCTATCCTTCATAAAGACCAGCGTAATTCTCCACCACAAAAGTAAACCCACCCAAAAAATTTTTGATCAAATTCCAACTTCCACAGTCGCAAAAGGATTAAAAATGTCCACTGGTCTCCCGAAAGGCTTATCAATACTCTCAATTAATGTGAATGGTTTAAATTGTCCTCTAAAGAGGCATAGGTTGGTGGACTGGATACAAAAACTCAAGCCAGATATCTGCTGCATACAAGAATCGCATCTTACATTAAAAGACAGATATAGACTCAAGGTGAAGGGATGGTCATCTGTATTCCAGGCAAATGGAAAGCAGAAAAAAAGAAGGCATTGCAATCCTGTTTGCAGATGCAATAGGCTTTAAACCAACCAAAATAATTAAGGACAAGGATGGACACTTCATATTTTTTTTTTATTAAATCATAACTGTATACATTGATATGATCATGGGGCATCATACACTCGCTTCATAGACCATTTGACACATTTTCATCACAATGGTTAACATAGCCTTCCTGGCATTATCTCAGTTACTGTGCCAAAACATTTACATTCTACATTTACCAAGTTTCGCAAATACCCCTGTAAGATGCACCACAGGTATGATCCCACCGATGCTCCTCCCTCTACCCACCACCCCCCTCCCTCCACTCCCTTTCCCACTTCCCCCTATTGTTAGGTTGTAACTGGGTTATAGCTTTCATGTGAGAGCCCCAAATTAATTTCATAGTAGGGCTGAGTACATTGGGTACTTTTTCTTCCATTCTTGAGATACTTTATTAAGAAGAATATGTTCCAGCTCCATTCATATAAACATGAAAGAGGTAAAGTCTCCATCTTTCTTTAAGGCTGAATAATATTCCATGGTGTACATATACCACAATTTATTAATCCATTCATGGATCGATGGGCACTTGGGCTTTTTCCATGACTTAGCAATTTTGAATTGGGCTGCAATAAACATTCTGGTACAAATATCTGTTATGTTGTGATTTTGGGTCTTCTGGGTATATGCCCAGCAGAGGAATTACAGGATTGAATGTCAGATCTATTTTTAAGATCTCTGAGTGTTCTCCATATATCTTTCCAAAAGGAATGTATTAATTTGCATTCACACCAGCAGTGCAGAAGTGTTCCCTTTTCTCCACATCCACGCCAACATCTCTGGTCTTGAGATTTTGTGATATAGGCTAGTCACACTGGAGTTAGATGATATCTCATAGTAGTTTTGATTTGCATTTCTCTGATGATTAAAGATGATGAGCATTTTTTCATATGTCTGAAGGCTGTGTGCCTGTCTTCTTCAGAGAAGTTTCTCTTCAAATCCCTTGCCCAGCCTGCGATGGGATCCCTTGTTTTTTTCTTGCTGATGCATTTGAGTTCTATGTGGATTCTGGTTATTAAACATTTGACAGAGATATACCCTGCAAATATCTTCTCCCATTCTGAGGGCTGTTTGTTTGCTTTACTTACTGTGTTCTTGGCTGTGCAGAAGCTTTTTTAGTTTGATCAAGTCCCAGTAGTGTATTTTTGAAGCAGCTTCAATTGACCGGGGGGTTCTCCTCATAAAATACTTGCCCAGACCAAGGGTTTAAGTTTAAGTCTTAAACTTAAGACTTTACTCCAATGAGAGTCTATCTTAATTAATGGTGAAAGGTGTGGGTCCAATTTCAGTCTTCTGCAGGTTGCGAGCCAGTTCACCCAGCACCATTTGTGAAATAGGGAATCTTTTCCCCACTGAATGTTTTTAATTGGCTTGTCAAAGATCAAATAGCGGTAAGTAGCTGGATTCATCTCTTGGTTCTCTATTCTGTTCCAGTTATCTACTTCTCTGTTTTTGTGCCAATACCATGCTGTTTTGATCACTATCGATTTGTAGTAAAGTCTGAGGTCTGGTAGTGTGATTCCTCCTGTTTTGTTTTTATTTCTGAGTAATGTCTTGACTATTCGAGGTTTTTTTCTAATTCCATATAAAACGAAGTATTGTTTTTTTAAGATCTTTAAAATATGACAGTGGAGCTTTAATAGGGAGTGCATTGAAATTATATATTGCTTTGGGTAGTATGGACATTTTAATAATGTTGATTCCTCCCAGCCATGAGCATGGTATGTTTTTCCATTTGTTAACATTTTTAGCTATTTCTTTTCTTAGAGTTTCATAGTTCTCTTTATAGAGATCTTTCATGTCTTTTGTTAGGTAAATTCCCAAATATTTCATCTTCTTTGGCACTACTGTGAATGGGATAGAGTCCTTAACTGCTTTTTCAATTTGACGGTTGTTGGTGTATATAAAGGCTACCGAGTTATGGATGTTGATTTTGTAACCTGAGACGCTGCAGTATTCCTTGATCACTTCTAGGAGTTTTGTAGTCGAGTCCCTAGAGTTTTCCAGATACACAATCATATCATCTGCGAAGAGCGAAAGTTTGATCTCTTCTGACCCTATATGGATACCTTGATCGCCTTTTCTTCCCTAATTGCGGTGGCTAAAACTTCCATTACAATGTTGAAAAGCAATGGAAACAATGGGCAGCCTTTTCTGGTTCCTGATCTGAGTGGAAATGTTTCCAATTTAACTCCATTCAATATGATATTGGCTGTGGGTTTGCTGTAGATGGCCTCTATCAGTTTAAGAAAAGTCTCTTCTAGACCAATTTTCTTGAGTGTTCTGATCATGAAGGGATGCTAGATATTATCAAAAGCTTTTTCTGCATTGATTGAGAGAATCATATGGTCTTTGTTTTTTAATTTGTTTATGTGCTGAATTACATATATAGATTTACGTATATTGAACCAGCCTTGAGACCCTGGGATAAAACCAACTTGGTCATGATGTATAATTTGTTTGATGTTTTGCTGGATTCTGTTTGTTAGGATCTTGTTGAATATTTTTGCATCTATATTCATTAGTGATATTGGTCTATAATTTTCTTTTCTTGTTGGGTCTTTTCCTGGTTTGGGGATCAGGGTGATGTTTGCTTCATAGAACGTGTTGGGTAGTCTTCCTTCTTTTTCTACCTTTTGGAACAGGTTGAGTAATATAGGCACTAATTCCTCTTTAAAGGTTTGGTAGAATTCTGACGTGAAGCCATCTGGTCGTGGGCTTTTCTTTTTAGGGAGGTTTTGTATAATTAATGCTATTTCTGAACTTGATATGGGTCTGTTCAACATTTCCACTTGATTCTGGCTAAGTCTTGGAAGGCAGCGTGCTTCCAAGTATCTGTCAATTTCCTTCAGATTTTCATATTTCTGGGAATAAAGTTTCTTGTAATATTCATTAAGGATTTTTTGGATTTCTGATGTGTCTGTTGTTATTTCATCTTTGTTGTTTCTGATTGATGATATTAGAGATTTTACTCTTTTTTTCTGATTTTACTTTTTTTTTCTGATATGAGATTTATCTATTTTATTGACCTTTTCAAAAAACCAGCTTTTTGATTTATTGATCTGTTGTATTATTCTTTTGTTTTCAATTTAGTTTAATTCTGCTCTAATTTTGGTTATTTCTTTTCTTCTACTGGGTTTGGGCTTGGAATGTTCTTCCTTTTCCAGTTGCTTGAGATGTCCCATTAAGTTGTTAACTTCCTCTCTTTCCGTTCTCTTGAGGAAGGCTTGCAGTGCTATAAATTTCCCTCTTAGAACTGCCTTTGCAGTGTCCCAGAGATTCTGATAGTTTGTGTCTTCATTGTCGTTTTGTTCCAAAAAATTGGCGATTTCTTTCTTAATCTCATCTCTGACCCAGCTATCATTCAGCATAAGGTTATTTAACTTCCATGTTTTTGTATGAGTATGCAGATTCCTGTTGTTATTCAATTCATGTTTTATTCCATGATGGTCCGAGAAGATGCAAAGAATAATTTCTATTCCTTTAAATTTACTGAGGTTAGACTTGTGACCTAAAATGTGGTCAATTTTCGAGTAAGTTCCATAGGCTGATGAGAAGTATGTGTATTCAGTTTTGTTGGGATGAAATGTTCTGTAGATATCTGCTAAATCTAAATATTGGATGGTTAGCTTTAAATCTAAAATTTCTTTGCTCAGCTTCTTGCTGGAGGATCGATCCAACACTGCCAAAGGAGTGTTGAAATCTCCAACGATTATGGAGCTGGAGGAAATCAAGTTACTCATGTCTGTTAGAGTTTCTCTTATAAATTGAGGTGCATTCTGGTTGGGTGCATAGATATTAATAATTAAGATCTCATCATATTGAGTATTACCTTAAGAAATATGAAGTGACCATTCTTGTCCTTCCTTACTTTTGATGGTTTAAAGCCTACTGTATCTGCAAATAAAATTGCAACACCTGCTTTTTTCTGATTACCATTTGCCTGAAATATTAATGACCATCCTTTCACCCTGAGTCTGTATTTGTCTTTTTTTTTTTTTTTTTTTTTTTTTTTTTTTTTTTTTTTGAAATTTTGGTCATTTATTAAAAATAATATAGTCTATTTTCTTTCTGTATTTGTCTTTTAAGTTAAGATGTGACTCTTGTATGCAACAAATATCTGGCTTGAGTTTTTGTATCCAGTCAGCTAACCTATGCCTCTTTAGAGGACAGTTTAAGCCATTCACATTAATGGAGAGTATTGATAAGTCTGGTGGAATTTTGGGTATCGAGTTTTTCAAAGGTACAGTGGACATTTTTAATCCTTTTGCCAGTGTGGAAATTGGAGTTTGATCCGAAGTTTCTGAGTGAGTTTACTTTTGTGGTATAGGATTGGGTTGGTCATTGTGGAGGATGGGTCTGAGAATATCCTGAAGAGCTGGTTTATTTATGGTAAACTTTTTCAACATATGAATGTCATTGAAGTATTTAATTTCTCCATCATAAATGAAACTCAGTTTACCTGGATACAAGATCCTGAGTTGAAAGTTATTTTGCTTTAGGAGATTAAAAGTTGATGACCACCCTCTTCTGGCTTGAAAAGTTTCAGCAGGAGATCTGCAGTTATTCTAATATTCTTTCCTTTGTACGTAATGGTTTTCTTTCACCAGGCTGCTTTGAGAATCTTCTCTTTCATGTTAACTTTAGTGAAGCTAATTATGATATGCCTGGGGGATGACTTATTGGGGTTGAATCGTGCTGGGGTTCTGAAGCTGTCTGCTATCTGAATTTCAGATTCTCTAGGCATGTTTGGAAAATTTTCTTTCATAATTTCATGAAGGGCCTCTGTGCCCTTCGAGGACACTTCATCTGTCTCCAAAATCCCAATTATTCGTATATTGCTTTTCTTCAAATTATCTGAGAGTTCTGTGAGTGAGTGGTCCATTTTTGCTCTCCACTTCTCTTCCTCTTTGAGAGATTGGGAGCATTCGAAGACTTTATCTTCAATGTCAGAAATCCTTTCTTCTGCTTGCTCCTTTCTGTTGCTGAGGGATTCTACTGTATTTTTCATATCTTTGAGGGCTGTAAATTCTTGCTTCAGTGTGTCTAAGTCTTTGGTGGTTTTGTCTTTAAATTCGTTAAATTCTTGAGACAACTTTTGAATTTCTCATTGAATTCCTAATTCCATTTTATTAATCTTGTCTGCAATCCAAATTCTGAATTCGATTTCTGACAGCTCAGCCAGTTGTGTATGAATGGGATCTTCAATCACATCTGCCGTATCCTTTCTTGGGGGGGTTGATCTATTCTGGTTATTCATGTTACCAGAGTTTTTCCGCTGATTCCACCCCGTGGTTATTTTACTCCCTTTGATTTTTCCCCTGGGGCTTTATTGAGGGCCTCTATAGTGTTGTGACCTAAGAAACTGGGGCCCTGTCTTGTGTGGTGGGGCTAAGTGGTTCTGTCTTTTTTTCAGCTGGTTTCTGTTTGATCCTATTGTAACATTTACTCTGGCTTGAAGTCTCAGCTGTGTGGAAAAGCCAGCAATTAAGTCACCCCGCCTGCTCACCTCTGGCACCAGTTGGAAAAGGAAAATCAAACCTTCCTACAACCACATACCCAGGGCATCACCTGAAAAGTCCTCAGTCTATTAGTTCAGTTCAAAAGGTCCAAATTGATTGTCTCAATTGGCACCTGTCACAGGTGGGAGAGTTCAAGAGGTCTCTGGGAACTGGATCACAGGGGTCTGGTGTCTCCTCTGATATGGCTTACTCCAGTGCTGCGTGGAGTCAGGAGGAGCCACCTAGCAAATAGATCAGTCTGGGAAAGTTGATGTCTCCTTCCCCACTTTGCCCCTCCGTCGGACCCAGTCACAGGTATCTCTGCAGAGGGCTCACCCAGTTGCCTGTAGTGAACAGATACTCCAGGGGTTTGCACCTGTCTGAATTGCAAGGAAGTCTGCCAGGCCCCTGCAGTCTGCCGCTATCTAGCAGGAGGAGATGGGGCCTGACATCTTTGAGTGCTTGATGCAGGTGGTGGGAGGGAGGTGTTGACTAAGGCTTAGCCCCATTCCTGATTGATGTTGCTAATAGAACAGAACAGAACAGACAACTTTGTGGGGTTCTGTCTCTGTTTCTGCTAAAATCACCTACAGAAGATGGGCTTTTCTGAGTTCAAACGTCTTTGCTGCTGGAGGTTTGTGTCAGATTACCTCTCTGTGTCAGCTCTGCCCTGGAAGCTTCCTGGGTTTGTGAGCAGTGTCAGGCAAATCCTTTGCTCACTGGTGGCCTCCTCTGGTTGCCCAGGGAGACAGGGGGTGTGGCTTCAGAATATCCAGAAGTGAGCCATTTTG
Organism: Nycticebus coucang; assembly: GCF_027406575.1. Lineage (NCBI taxonomy): Eukaryota > Metazoa > Chordata > Mammalia > Primates > Lorisidae > Nycticebus > Nycticebus coucang. The sequence continues at coordinate 18,975,116 of NC_069796.1, forward strand.
CTGTTAAAGAAAAAACAGCTGTTGATTTGTCTCCAGGAACTGCTGCACTGGTGTGGGCCCCCAGCTGACCCTTTTCTCCTCTGTCTCATGCCCCAGAGTCAGCACTAAGCGGCCGCAGTTTATTCTCTGTCCACACCCCTTGAGAGATCTCCCAAGAATCCGGACTCCTGGGGGGCAGGCCCCCAGACCCCCGAGTGAGAGTGGGGGAAGCTAGAGTTTCATTCAGTTTTATGCCTGGCCGTATTGATGCATGGGGAAGGCTGCTACACCGCACCCAGGGAAGTGCCACTGAGGTGTGACTCCCCCTTAGCCGCGTGCCCTCTCCATACTCACGTGGGGACTGTGCACTCCCCTTGAGAAATCACCCAAGGATCTGAACTCCTGAGGGACAGGCCCCCAGACCCCGAGTGAGAGTGGGGGAAGCTAAAGTTTCATTCAGTTTTATGCCTGGCCGTATTGATGCATGGGGAGGGCTGGTGCACCGCACCGCTGGGAAGTGCCACCGAGGCGTGACTCTCCCTTAGCTGGGTGCCCTCTCCATACTCACGTGCCTCAGAGTCAGCGCTGACCAGTTGCAGCTCAGGGACTGTCCACTCCCCTTGAGAAATCACCCAAGAATCCGAACTCCTGGGGGACAGGCCTCCAGACCTCAGTGAGCGGGAGGGGAGTGTTGGAGATTCAGGGTTGCCGGCAAAGGATTTATAAAGTTTTATACAGTTTTATGCCTGGCAGGAGAACGCCATGGCACCCTAGTAGGGGAGGTAGGTCCAGTTTTTAGAAGGTCTCTCCTGAGGAGTGTCATGGGAGCGCCTTTAATTTCTGCCCGTTTGTTTAATTGTGGGGCTCTTGAGCCGGTCTCATGGGGTTGGGGGACTCCCATCCGCTTGGTGGTGGATTTTGTACCTTTTGTTTGCATCCTTGTGATCACAGCTTGCCTCAGTGGTGTTGATGTGCGTTCTTCAACCTTCTCTCTTGGTGTGGCTCAAATCCACCAGGATACTTACTAAATTCCTGTCCCTTAACTCTCCTTCTGGATGGGAGCCTCTGTTGAAAGCTGGCTTCAGTCTGCCATCTTGTCTCTCCTCCGACACTTCATACTTGTTAAAGGTAATACTCAATATGATGAGATCTCAATTATTAATATTTACGCACCCAACCACAATGCACCTCAATTTATAAGAGAAACTCTAACAGACATGAGCAACTCGATTTCCTCCACTTCTGTAGTAGTTGGAGATTTTAACACCCCTTTAGCAGTGCTGGATAGATCTCCAAAAAGAAGCTAAGCAAAGAAATTTTAGATTTAAACTCAACCATTCAACATCTGGACTTAACAGACATCTACAGAACATTTCATCCCAACAAAACTGAATACACATTCTTCTCATCAGCCCACGGAACATACTCCAAAATTGACCACATCCTAGGCCACAAATCTAACCTCAGCAAATTTCAAAAAATAGAAATTATTCCTTGCATCTTTTCAGACCATCATGGAATAAATGTTGATCTAAATAACAACAGGAAGCTGCATACCCATACAAAAACATGGAAGCTAAACAACCTTATGCTGAAGGATACATGGGTTATAGACGAGATTAAGAAGGAAATCACCATATTTTTGGAACAAAACAACAATCAAGACACAAATTACCAGAACCCCTGGGATACTGCAAAGGCAGTCCTAAGAGGGAAATTTATAGCACTGCAAGCCTTCCTCAAAAAACGGAAAGAGAGGTAGTCAATAACTTAACGGAACGTCTCAAGCAACTGGAGAAAGAAGAACAATTCCACCCCAAACGCAGCAGAAGAAAACAAATAACCAAAATCAGAGCAGAATTAAATGAAATTGAAAACGAAAGAATTATACAACAGATCAATAAATCTAAAAGCTGTTTTTTTGAAAAGATCAATAAAATAGATAAACCTTTGGCCAACCTAACCAGGAAAAAAAGAGTAAAATCTCTAATTTCATCGGTCAGAAATGGTTATGATGAAATAAGAACAGACCCCTCAGAAATTCAAAAAATCCTTAACGAATACTACAAGAAACTCTACTCTCACAAATATGAAAATCTGAAAGAATCGACCAATACCTGGAAGCACGCCACCTACCAAGACTTAGCCAGAATGAAGTGGAAATGTTGAACAGGCCTATATCAAGTTCTGAAATAGCATCAACTATACAAAATCTCCCTAAAAAGAAAAGCCCATGACCAGATGGCTTTATGTTAGAATTCTACCAAACATTTAAAGAAGAACTAGTACCTATACTACTAAACCTCTTCCAAAATATAGAAAAAGAAGGAATATTACCCAGCACATTCTACGAAGCAAACATCACCTTGATCCCCAAACCAGGGAAAGACCCAACAAGAAAAGAAAATTAGAGACCAATATCACTAATGAATATAGATGCTAAAATACTCAATAAGATCCTAACAACAGAATCCAACAACACATCAAAAAAATTATACACCATGACCAAGTTGGATTTATCCCAGGCTCTCAAGGCTGGTTCAATATATGTAAATCTATAAATGTAATTCAACACATAAACAAACTTAAAAATAAAGACCATATGATTCTTTCAATTGATGCAGAAAAAGCTTTTGATAATATCCAGCATCTCTTCATGATCAGAGCACTTAAGAAAATTGGTATAGAAGGGACATTTCTTAAACTAATAGAGGCCATCTACAGCAAACCCACAGCCAATATCATATTGAATGGAGTTAAATTGAAATCATTTCCACTTAGATCAGGAACCAGGCAAGGTTGCCCATTGTCTCCATTGCTCTTTAACATTGTAATGGAAGTTTTAGCCATTGCAATTAGGGAAGAAAAGGCGATCAAGGGTATCCATATAGGGTCAGAAGAGATCAAACTTTCACTCTTCGCAGATGATATGATCGTATATCTGGAAAACACTAGGGATTCTACTACAAAACTTTTAGAAGTGATCAAGGAATACAGCAATGTCTCAGGATACAAAATCAACACCCATAAATCTGTAGCTTTTATATATACCAACAATAATCAAGCCGAACAAACAGCCAGGGACTCTATTTCTTTCACAGTAGTGCCAAAGAAGATGAAATATTTGGGAGTATACCTAACAGAGGACGTGAAAGAGCTCTACAAAGAGAACTATGAAACTCTAAGAAAAGAAACAGCCGAAGAAGTTAACAGATGGAAAAACATACCATGCTCATGGCTGGGAAGAATCAACATTGTTAAAATGTCCATACTGCCCAAAGCAATATATAATTTTAATGCAATTCCTATTAAAGCTCCATTGTCATACTTTAAAGATCTTGAAAAAATAATACTTCATTTTATATGTAATCAGAAAAAAACCTCGAATAGCCAAAACATTACTGAGCAATAAAAACAAAGCAGGAGGAATCACGCTACCAGACCAGAGACTGTACTATAAATTGATAGTGATCAAAACAGCATGGTACTGGCACAAAAACAAAGAAGTAGATGTCTGGAACAGAATAGAGACCAAGAGATGGATCCAGCTACTTACCGTTATTTGATCTTTGACAAGCCAATTAAAAACATTCAGTGGGGAAAAGATTCCGTATTTAACAAATGGTGCTGGGTAAACTGGCTGGCAACCTGTAGAAGATTGAAACTGGACCCACACCTTTCATCATTAACTAAGATAGACTCTCACTGGATAAAAGATTTAAACTTAAGACACAAAACTATAAAAATACTTGAAGAAAGTGCAGGGAAAACTCTTGAAGGAATTGGCCTGGGTGAATATTTTCCCCAGGCATTTGAAGTAGTATCAAAAATACACTACTGTGACCTGATCAAGCTAAAAAGCTTCTGCACAGCCAAGAACATGGTGAGTAAAGCAAGCATACAGCCCTCAGAATGGGAGAAAATATTTGCAGGTTATACCTCCAATAAAGGTGTAATAACTAGAATCCACAGAGAACTCAAACGTATTAACAAGAAAAGAAGACGTGACCCCATCTCAGGGTGGGCAAGAGACTTGAAGAGAAACTTCTCTAAAGAAGACTGATGCACAATCTATAAACACATGAAAAAAAGCTCATCATCCTTAATCATCAGAGAAATGCAAATCAAAACTACTCTGAGATATCACCTAACCCCAGTAAGAGTAGCCCACATAACAAAATCCCAAAACCAGAAATGTTGGCACGGATGTGGAGGAAAGGGCACACTTCTACACTGCTGGTGGGAATGCCCACTAATATGTTCCTTCTGGAAGGATGTTTAGAGAATACTTAGAAATAGACCTGCCATTTGATCCTATAATTCCTTTACTAGGTTTATACCCAGAAGACCAAAAGTCACAATATAACAAAGACATCTGTACCAGAATGTTTATTGCAGCCCAATTCATATTTGCTAAGTCATGGAAGAAGCCCAAGTGCCCATTGACTCACGAATGGACTAGCAATTGTGGTACATGTATACCGTGGAATACTATGCAGCCTTAAAGAAAGATGGAGACTTTACCTCTTTCATGTTACATGGATGGAGCTGAACATATTCTTCTTAGCAAATTATCTCAGGAATGGAAGAAAAAAGTATCCAATGTACTCAGCCCTACTATGAAGCTAAATTATAGCTTTCACATGAAGACTATAACCCAACTATAGCACAAGACTATGGGGAAAGTTCCAAGTGAGGGGAAGAGAGGGGGGAGATTTTGGTGAAGGGAGGGTAATGGATGGGGCCACATCTGTGGTGCATCTTAGAATGGGTACAGGAGATTGCACTAATGTACACAGATATGATTTAACAATAAAAAAAGGAAAAAAACAAATATTGAAATTAAAAACTTATTAATTAAAATACATATAACTAAGTGACTGTAAAAGAAATTTAAATAAATTTTGAATTTTTTTGTAAGTTCAAAAAAAAAAATTCCCAAGAGGTTGAAGGGTCATACAACCCAGGATCTTATGAAATAAGATTGTTGTTTTTGCCCTGCATAAGCCTCACTTTTCCTCTGAGAGAAATATAAAGTGGTATTTTGTTCTAAGAAGATCTAACAAACAAGAAAATAATTTCTGGCTACAATTACAATCTTTTTGGTCTATTGCAATATCTTCCAATTTTTTTCTCTCTGTCCCTAATTTGAGAGATTGAGTTCATAGAAAAAAATTACATAATGCTTTTGATTTTAATTACACATATATTTACATGTACATATCGGTAGAATAGATTTGAGATCTTTTTGGTACCTCTTATTATAATAATTATTAACACATGAAACAAAAATTGTTATCAGTTTATTCATATGTATGTTGCTGATATCAAGATTCAGGATGGTGTGTTTATGCTGTTTGCTGATTGAATATAAAAACTTCAGGTAAATATAGAGGATTAAACATCATATTACAACAGCCACTGATATCATAACAGACCTGAGGAGTTACTGAGAACAAAACATTCTCCTGGCAAGCCTAGAAATCTCTTATGACTTGGAAGGCAAGCCACCCAGTAACTCAGTAATCCCAGAGAAGCAAAGTTCACTCCTGCAGTAGACAGGCTAATGTTAAACATTAAGCATTTTATGGCAGTTCCTTGAAGGATTAGTGGAGAAAAATCACATGTAGTATTTTTGGAGATCATTTCCCTTACCACTCTTGAAGATCGTTTCCTTGAGTACATACTCACTTGGCACCTATGAGGTTGTTTCCCTGAGCACGCAGCCCCTGCATGTCTTTGCTTAGTAATCTTTCCACCCATTATGTATCTTCTCAATAAAAGGACTGTATGAGAAGTGCTTGGGGCTACCCTGTACCTATGATTAGCCTCACCTCTTACAGAATGTACTGTCAATCCGTGTCTCGCGTGATCATTTATGCAGTCACAACAGTAAAAGTAGACCTTGGCATTAAGAATCATTGGCATGAACAGGAGAGCATACAGGGTGATCAAAAACAGAGTGAGCCATTGCTCTGTTTGCTAAGTAGTCAACAAACATGTTAAAATGAGCATTAGATCTGGACACTTATGCCTTTTGCATGAACAAATTTCTCACTTAGATTTATCAGGCTTATGGTATTTTATAATCATCAAAATTTTCTTCTTTTTAATCATGAAATGAAATAGTAAAAGAGAAACATAAATGCTTCAAAATAAAATTTTCCACTTCACTGATCAAGAATCCAGAAGGTAGCTGATGTGGCACAGTTGCCACACGAGGTCTTCCTCCTAAAAATAAAAAAGCAGACTTGGCTGGATGAGGAACTGAGGAAGGAATGCAGTGAGCAAAATGAAAGTTCTGGGCTAAGACTTTTCATGAGAAAGAAGGGGTTTGATTCAATTATTTAGTTATGATTTAATCTGGATAGCCTGTTTAATTGTCTCCCTAGATCCATCCTTCAGTCCTTAGCTAGGGTGCCCTTGGGGGCTGATTTCCATGGACCATAGCACCTGAGCTATACAATTCCTTGCCCCTGTGCTTTCTGTTGGAAATAGTGACATTTCTTCCCCCACTTGCTGTGCTGTGGTTTGGTATCCCTTTGCGACTAGCTGATCTGGTAACACTGTCCTCCCTTAACTTACCTCTGCAGTTCTGGCTGTGACAGTGGCTTCTGATTGCTGACAGTCCTTGGGACCCTCAGTACCTTTTGTTGGTACTTAAACCTCTGAAAATAGTTCAAGCTGTCCATACCTCACAAAATATTCACAAAATTAAATCTTCACAACCCTAACCATGTTTTCTGTTTGTTCCCAAGACTCTGATAAATTCAAGAAAGAATAATAATAGCCAGTTTTTGAGAAATATCCATATTCTTGACAGCTTATATATCAATCACTGAAACCTCAAAACTCCAAGAGGTAAATATTGCTATTAACATTTAAGAGACGAGGAAACTGAGGCCCAGAAAACATCAATGGCTCACCTGAAGCACATCTGACTAAAACAAGCCATGTTATCAAGGAGCATGCTGTATTTCTTAAAGTTTAGACTACTCTTTAAAACCATAGTTCCTTTTTCTTTGCATGTTGCATTTTTCTTTCCTAAATAGTTGTGCACTGTTATTATAAATTATTTTATATTTTTTGAATGAGGGTCAAGTAGGTGTTGTCTTCCCTGTCCTTGATTGCATAAATCATCTTATTTTGTCCTACGTATAATGCTTCAAGTTACAGAACTCATACAGTATTGCATTTATTACTACCTAAGAGAGCATTCATCATAAATAGCCATAACGGCTAGAGAAATTAATAATAAAACTTGCTGGCAATAGCATTAATCATGTGCAATCTTGAAAATGTCAGCTTACAAAAATGCTACTTTCTGGCTAATACAAGTCGATAACATTGTGGTAGAGAAGACAGATCAAACAGAATGAATGTTATTCTTTAAAATGAATCTACCCAATTACATAGTGCAGATATGTACCAGGCAATTTATGTATGCTGTCTTATTTAACCTTTCCAGCAACAGTGCAAGTTATATACAACCATATGGAAACCTAGATTTCTTAACATTGTCAAGATCACATAGCTATTAAGAAGCAGAACTAGAATCGGACAGAGGTCTGGCTGATACTGAAATCCTGCTATTTCCCTTTTAAGAAAAATAAATTATCACAAAACTCTGATGTGTAGGTTGGCTAGGTTACATTTTAATTCTTTAGTGCTTACATTCGATTCATTTGAATTGTTTATCCCTTAAGCATAGGCCAATCCTGGTCAATATCCTTCCATAGCCTTTGGAGTTGAGGACTTTGCCCCTGAGAGGGCTTATAAAAACCTGCAATATTGAGCATCAGTAGGAGGTATGCGGTTTTACAGGCTTGGATTTATGAACTAATGGGAGGTCCTTTCAACCTTAAATAAGAAAGAGATCTGTGTTTAGGACTAAACATATAAAACACACTGGCTTTTAATGCAGGCCTATATTTATTATGTAGAATCTCATAGGTTTTTTTATTTTGATCATTCTAAAGTATAAGGCTTGCTGGTGGCAGTTTACCACAGAGTGACTGTTGGAAGCTGTCAAATCAGCTGGAGAGAAACCCCGATGCCTACATTTTCTCAGTGAAATGTAAGTGAATTATAGTGCATGCCGTCAGATTTTCTCTGAGATTGTCATAATTAAAAACATACCCTTGTGTGTACTACAAACCCCTCCTGCTTCACATTTTGAGATAAATTTTCAAAAGCTAACCCCCATTTCCATGAGCACTAAGTGGCCAAAGAAGTGCCTTTAGGGAAGAAATCTACTCGAGAAGAGGATTTATTTTATTTATTTTAGTATTTATTTATTTTAAAGAAATACTATTTAGTATTTATTTTAAAGAAACACAGCCTAGGACTGATGGGCTCTAGATGATGTGGTGCTTCTCTTAACTTTTTGGCTCCTCCTTTTTATTTTCTTAACTCAGTTTCACCAAATTCTGTTGACTTCAGACTGTATGGATGAATTCCAAAACCCTATTCTTGATTCTCTGCTCTTTCTTTTGCACTTCTTTCTTAATGTTCTTGTCATATCACCAAATAAGCATCGAAACTGCATTCTAGGTCTCATCTTTAAATGCCTGCTGCAAGGAGAGGCATTGCTTGCATCAGTATATCTAAAATGCCACACTTCTCTCCCCCTCTCCAGCCCTCCTTCTGTTCCTACTGTTTTGCCACTGATAATTTATTTTCTCTCAGGCACTCTGACCTGAGAACTTAGGATTGAACTTAATCCTCTTTCTGATTCTCTTTCTGTCAAGTGGTTATTCACAAATTCTTCAATACACTGCCATGGCTCCTGCCCTTCCCCCTTCTCTGCTTCTATTCTAATTTAGGTATTCATCTAAGCTGAAACCACAACCTTGTATGCATTTTTTCTTATTTTGAACATCAGGTAGAAAGGAAAAAGTCTGATTTTCTGATCAGGATGATGAATGCCCTTGTCGATTATATTTCCTACATGATCTTTTTATTCTTTATTTTTTTTTTATTAAATCATAGCTGTGTACATTAGTATGATCATGGGGCACCATACACTCGGTTCATAGACTTTTTGACACATTTTCATCACACTAGCTAACATAGCTTTCCTGGCATTTTCTTATTTTGCTAAGACCTTTACATTCCACGTTTACTAAGATTCACATATACCCTTGTAAAAAGCACTGCAGGTGTAATCCCATTAATCCTCCTTCCTCCACCTACCTCCCCCCTCCCCCCTCTCCCTCCCCCTTCTCCCTATTCTTAGGTTGTAACTGGGTTATAGCTTTCATGTGAAGGTCCTACATTAGTTTCATAATAAGGGTGAGTACATTGGGTACTTTTTCTTCCATTCTTTTTTTTTTCTTCCATTCTTGAGACACTTTACTAAGAAGAATATGTTCCAGCTCCATCCATGTAAACATGAAAGAGGTAAAGTCTCCATCTTTCTTTAAGGCTGCATAATATTCCATGGTGTACATATACCACAATTTATTAATCCATTCGTGGATGGATGGGCACTTGGGCTTCTTCCATGACTTAGCAATTATGAATAGGGCTGCAATAAATATTCTGATACAAATATCTTTGTTATGATGTGATTTTTGGTCTTCTGGGTATATGCCCAGCAAAGGGATTACAGGATTGAATGGCAGATCTATTTTTAGATCTCTAAGTGTTCTCCACATCTCTTTCCAAAAGGAATGTATTAATTTGCAGTCCCACCAGCAGTGCAAAAGTCTTCCCTTTTCTCCATATCCACGCCAACATCTCTGGTCTTGGGATTTTGTGATGTAGGCTAGTCTCACTGGAGTTAGATGATATCTCAAAGTAGTTTTGATTTGCATTTCTCTGATTAAAGATGATGAGCATTTTTTCATATGTCTGAAGGCTGTGCGCCTGTCTTCTTCAGAGAAGTTTCTTTTCAAGTCCCTTGCCCAGCCTGCGATGGGATCCCTTGTTCTTTTCTTGCTAATGCGTTTGAGTTCTCTGTGGATTCTGGTTATTAAACCTTTGTCGGAGACATAACCTGCAAATATCTTTTCCAATTCTGAGGGCTGTTTGCTTGCTTTACTTACTGTGTTCTTGGCTGTGCAGAAGCTTTTTAGTTTGATCAAGTCCCAATAGTGTATTTTTGAAGCAGCTTCAATTGCCTGGGGGGTCCTTCTCATAAAAAACTTGCCCAACCCAATTTCTTCAAGGGTTTTCCCTGCACTCTCTTCTAGTATTTTTATAGTTTCATGTCTTAGGTTTAAATCTTTAATCCAGTGAGAGTCTATCTTGGTTAATACTTCATTTTATATGGAATCAGAAAAAACCTTGAATAGCCAAGACATTACTCAAAAATAAAAACAAAGCAGGAGAATCACGCTACCAGACCTCAGACTATACTACAAATCGATAGTGATCAAAAGAGCATGGTACTGGCACAAAAACAGAGAAGTAGGTGTTTGGAACAGAATAGAGAACCAAGAGATGAATCCAGCTAATTACCGTTATTTAATCTTTGACAAGCCAATTAAAAACATTCAGTGGGGAAAAGATTCCCTATTTAACAAATGGTGCTGGGTGAACTGGCTGGCAACCTGTAGAAGACTGAAACTGGACCAACACCTCTCACCTACATGATCTTCCTAGGTCCATTCTCTCTAATAGTTGCTCTCATTCTTTCCCTTATTTGTAATCTGATAACCTTTTATGCATAATTCTCTTCAGCAATTGCCATATGTTTTGTGATGGCAAAGACAAGGGTGGCAGGGTAGGCGGGAGTCTCTTAAACTCTCCTCCCCATCACAGTGAGCTCTTCAAAGGCAGGGCCAGGATTGATTCATGGTTGTTTTCCCAGCACCAATCAGGATGCTTGGCATTACAGCAGAGAACTCAAAAAGGCTTGTTGAATTGAATCCACAAATGTGAAATGAGATGGAATTTCCCTATGAGAAATAGGATCCCTCAGGAAACCTGGGTAGGGTTTAATGCATAGAAAACAACCAACAGTGGTGTTGGGGAGAGATCTTGATACTAGGCTGAATAATTTAGCTTCAATACATTTTAGGAGTAGCATTTTAGAGGGATTAATTAGCCTGTATTCGATTAAATGTTCTAGAAGAATAAAAAGGGCATTAGGAAGGTGATAGAAGTATTGAAGTGATTCAGATGTGAGCTTATTAGAGCCTGAAATTTGACAAAGGAAGATGTAATAGAGATGTATTGATAAGGGGAATTTGAATCAAGGGAAGAAAAAATGTTAGAAATAGGAAAAGTAAAAGTTGAGGTGGAAGAAGTTAGACATAGGAAATTAGAGTTCTCCTTAACTAGGAGTCTGAGCACTTCAGTCTTAACTTCAGATGGAACAGCTCCTAATAAAGGGTAGAGGATGGACTCTTGGAACTTTTCAAGTCTCCTAAGATCTGACACACATAGGTTACAACCCTGGAGAGAGATTTGGGGACTGAAACTGAAATTACTTTGGTACACTTTTCATCAGAATTCCTTTCTTTAAGCTTTCTTTTATTTCTTGAAATAATAGAATAACACACCTTAGAACTTATGTTTTTTCCAAATGCCAAAGTGGTTGAGAAAAAAAAAAAAACTTCTTTATAAATTCTCTCCTAAGAGCACATGGATATTTTGTGATATTGTAGGCATTTAGCAATTGTTGATTTTATGAACGTAAGTGAGTAAGATTGATGATCTTACTTAAAATTCTTCAAGAAATCTTTCCTAACAATCTTTGTCCTTATGGAGTATCTAGGGGAAAAAACATATTAAAAGAATGATTCAGTGGACTTCCAGAGAGTGAGTTGAAGGAACTTACTCTTTGAGGTGTTATATAACTTCAAAGGATTTGTTAAAAAAATAGTTTAAAAAAATAAGCCACAAGCAGAAAGTTCTCCCAATACTCACTCTACAACTTGTATTTTTGAGAAAATGAAATTTTGCAATTTTGTTGATAACAAATGTGGTATTCCTTTCAGGACTTATTAGTCTGGTGTGGGAGGAGAAAGCAGTGAAAAAAATTAAGTATAAAATGTAGTGTAAAGTTAAGTATGATATGGCTATTTAAAGTGATTAGTTGGGTAATGCTTGGAACCAGATTACTATCCCACTTGAGTAGTACTGTCACACAGTGTTGCTTTTATGAGACAGTGTATTAAATACTCACTTCTTAAAACTTTTATCCTACAGAGGAAGACTGTCTTGGAGGAATCTTCCTGGTTCCTGACCCTTGTCCACTAGATGGGGCCAGATTCATGAGTGTACAGATACACAGGGCCCCGTAGTCAAGAGGGTTCATGCCTGGTTTAATGCTGTGCTGTTACTAATTTGAACTTCATAATAATTTCACATTTGAACTTGTATTTTGTAAATGAATTCTGATGGGGCCATGGAGCATATATGTGAGTGAAGGAGACGAACACAATATGTGTGTCGGCAGCATTCCTTGTTGCCTTATTCAAATATTTGCAATGCTCCATAAGCACAGAATTTCAGTGGATCCAAGTATTAAGTTTTACATACTGTGCATTAATTTACCACAAATGTAGTGGTTTAAAACAACACCCATTTGTTAATAGTTTAATTAATAGTTTCTGTATCAGGAATCTTGGCCTTGCTTAAATGGATCCTCTGCTTAAGGCTGTATTCAAAGTTAGCTGGGTTGCATTCTCATTTGGAGACTTAATGAGGGAAGGATTTGCTTTCAAACCTCATGCAGTTGGCAGACTTTATTTCTTTGTGGCAGTAAAGTTCATGGCAGCTTGCTTCTTCAAAGCTTTCAAACAACAGGGGAAGGAAGAGAAAAGGATAGGAGTGAAGAGATGGAGAGAAAGTTTCTGCAGTTGCTTGGAGCTTCTGACCTCTACCCTCTTGTAAAGGATTCATCTGATCATGTATAATCCAACTAGGGTAATCCATCTTTTAATTAACTTAAGCCAACTGATTCAGGCTTTTAGTTATATCTAAAAGTCCCTTGGCTTTTGCCATATAACATAGCATAATTGTGGGAGTAACATCTCACATTCACAAATCCTGCCACCAAGTACAGGAATTATGCAGGATATGTACATAAAGGGGGCAGAAAACTGGAGAGCCAGGTAAGCATTCTACATATAATCAATACACATCTACAAATGGGATAGTGGGGATGCTAATACTCCAAGAGACTGTGCTTTCTTTAAAAACAGAACTTGCTTTGCATATGGAAATAACTGGACTCTAAGAAACACACATGAGCAAAGGACTCTATCATGTTCTTTCTTTTCTTCATTGGCCAACCTTATGATACAAATGAGAAGAAAGCACACGGAAAGAGTGCAACTCACAGTTCCTTTTCCTTTCTGTGCTTTTTACTCATCAATAAGACAAGGACAAAAATAGTCAGTAGAATGTGTATACATTAAGAAGTGAAATAAATGCACTTGTGTTAATTTTGTGCAGACTTTCCACAACTGTGGTATGGATGTATTGTTGTATACAAGCTGCCAAAAAAAAAAAATTCTGCAATTTTGGTAATTCTGTGTATGAATTAAATGTTATTATCTTTGCATTTAAGGCTGGCATTGAACAATATAAAGATGAATGGTAAGATTTATACTAATAACTTAAATTTAAATTTTTACTTAGAATAACATTACATAGTAAATAAAAACACCATAACATGTTGAGAGAGAGTCTATGGAAGGAAGGAGCAAACTTTGTGTTTGAGTACTTTTAGTGACATTTTTGTTTTTTGTACTTTGAAATTCACATTGTCATTTTGCACTGGGGCTTCTAAATTATATAGCCAATTTTGCACTTGGATGTTGCTAAGTCGGAGCTCTGTCAAGGCTCTGGAAACATCTGTGACTTGTAGACTCTTGGTCTACTTCTTTCTCTTGAGTCTTACTCTTAGTGGAATTTCCTGGTTGGTTTGGCTTCAACTCTATTTATTCTGGTACTGTAGACTCTTCTGAGATTGGGCTGTGATTCTTTTCAGAGCTCAGAAATCTCTCTGTGTGTTTATAGTTATCCTCATTTATCCAACTGTTTCCTCCCTAAATTTCTTTTTCTCTTACACTTATTTGTGTGCTCTTGAACCAATATTATAGAACCAAGATTCTCCCCTATAGCTTTATAGTATTTCTTAGTGTATGGTGAGTTAAGTACCATTTACATTTTATAGCTGATGTTGCTATTTCTGGACTTTGTTTCTTAGCATGTGTTTTAGAGAACATTTAAAATTCCTTACTAAACATTTAAAGAAAAATTAATACCAATCCGTCTTAAACTCTTCCAAAAGAATAGTGGGCTTACTTCCAATTTCATTTTATGAGGCCAGCTAAATAAAAACACTGGAAGAAAGGAAACTATGGGCTATTTTCTCTGAAAAACATAGATGCAAAATTATACAATAAAATACTAGCAAATCAAATTTAACAACACATCAAAAAGATTGTGTAGCATGATCAAGTGTGATTTACTTATGGGATGCAAGATTGGTTTTATACATGCAAATGAATCAATGTGATGTACCATAATAATAGGATGAAAAATAAAAATCACACAATCATCTCAACAGATGCATAAAAAACATTAGACAAAGTTCAATAGTCTTTTGTAGTTAATTTATCAATAAAATGTGTGGAGATAGAAATTTCTTTATAATAATAAGGGCGAGAGATGAAAATCCCACAGATAACATTATAGTCATTTGAAAGCTTTTCTTCTGAGATCTGGCACAGGTCACAATGCTGATTCTTGCCACTTCTTATTCAACATATTGAAATTACTGGCAAGAGCAATTGGGCAAGAAAAAGAAACAAAGGGCATCCAAATCGAAAAGAAAGAAGTAAAATTATCTCTGTTTGCAGATATCAGGATCCCTCCAGTAGAAAACCCTAAAGACTTCACACAAAAACCATTAGGTATAATAAATGAATTCATTAAAGTAGCAGAACTACAAATTAACACACACTAATAACAATCTATCCAAAAAACAAATAAAGAAAACAATCCCTGTCATAATAGCATTAAAAAGAATGAATACTTCAAATTGTATATAAAACCAGCACATTGTAGCCATGACTGCATTAATGTACACAGCTATGATTTAATAATAAAAAAAAGAAAATACAAACATTTGAGCCTGTAAAACTGGACATTAACATTTGTGATCAGAAGTCTGTTCAGTGCATATTTTTTCTTTTCTTTTTTTTTTTTTTGTAGAGAGAGAGTCTCACTTTATGGCCCTCGGTAGAGTGTCGTGGCCTCACACAGCTCACAGCAACCTCCAACTCTTGGGCCCAAGCGATTCTCTTGCCTCAGCCTCCCGAGCAGCTGGGACTACAGGCGCCCGCCACAACGCCCGGCTAAGTGCATATTTTTTCAAATGATCCATTTTTGCTCTGTGGTTCAGTGAGTAGGGCGCCATCACCATATGCCGAGGGTGGCGGGTTCAAACCCAGCCCCGGACAAACTGCAACAACAACAACAAAAAATAGCCGGGTGTTGTGGTGGGCGCCTGTAGTCCCAGCTGCTTGGGATGCTGAGGCAAGAGAATCGTGGAAGCCCAAGAGCTGGAGGTTGCTGTGAGTCCTGTGATGCCATGGCACTCTACCTGAGGGCGGTACAGTGAAACTCTGTCTCTACAAAAATAATAATAATAATAATCATAATTAAATAAATAAATGAAAATACAGTTTTTTGAGCTGAGAAATAACCTTTGATTTTTGTATTACCTTATAACTATGAGCTTCTGTTACACTAGATATTTTCTATTTCATTTATACTATGTCTTAGATCATGTTTTTCTTGGCTTTGGAACTCCATAACCTCTTTATACAGTGTTTGTTTTAGATGCCATATTAAAAAACTTCTTTTGAAAGGTAAAAAAGAAAAAATAATAATGAATACTTGAAAGTTAATCTAATCAAGGAAGTGAAAGATTTGTATAATCAAAATTACAAAGTATTGATTAAAAAAATTGAAGTAGGGGGCAGAGACAAGATGGCTGACTGAAGCCAGCTTTCCACAGAGGCTCCCATCCAGAAGGACAGTTAAAGGACAGAAATTTAGCAAGTAGCCTGGTGGATTAGAGCTGAACCAAGAGAGAAGGTTGAAGAATGCACATAAACCCCGCTGAGGCAAGCTGCTGCTGCAAGGATACAAACAAAAGGTACAAAATCTATCACCAAGCGGATGCGAGTCCACTTCCCCATGAGAATGGCTTGGAGTGCCCCACAAACAAACTAGCAGAGTTCAAAGGTCCTCCCACTACACTCCACAGGAGAGACTCTCTAAAAACTGGACCTACATCCCCTATTAGGGTGCCACGGTGTTCTCCTGCCAGGCATAAAACTATATAAAACTGTATATATTCTTTACCTGCAACTCTGAGCTCCCAGCACTCTCTTCCATTCTACTCTGAGGTCTGGAGGCCTATCCCCCAGGAGTCCAGATACTTGGGTGATTTCTCAAGGGGTATGGACAGGGCCTAGACTGCAGCTGGTCAGTGCTGACTCTGGGGCATGGGAGTGAGGAGAGGATGGTCAGCTGAGAGGGAACCACACCAGAGTGGTGGTGCCCCGAGGCGCAGAGCAGAAGCCATCTTTTGGCAACAATAGGGCTCACTCCTGGATATTGTGAAGCCACACCCCCATATCCCTGGGCAACCAGAGGAGGCTGGGCATCTACTCAGGTGACAACCACCAAGGAACAGATCTAGGACGGAAACGCAGGCCCCGTGAGTAAAGGGTTTGTCTGAGGAGGTACCAGCCTGGGTGGAGCACAGGGACTAGAAATGCACTTGCAGAGCCGGGAAGTTCCCAGGGTGGGGCTGACCCAGAGGACCACTTTACTGAGCCTAAGACGCACCCGGCCCTCAGGGGATCATCAGCCTATGGACAAAGGAAGACAGGAGGTTAGAACTGACAGGTAACCAAATACAAACCTGCAGGAGCAAAGACAGGGCCTGTCTTTTTTTTTTTTTTTTTTTGAGACAGAACCTTACTTTATCACCCTCCATAGAGTGCCATGGCGTCACAGCTCACAGCATGGAAGTAGGGCACCAGCTCCATATGCCAGAGGTGGTGGGTTCAATCCTGGCCCTGGCCAAAAACTGCAAAAGAAAAAAAAAAGAAGGCAAAATAAAAACAAAACAAAACAAACAAACAAACAAAAAAGACAGGGCCTGAGGTGCAGGCTCTGGGAACTCAAAACAGCTTCTCTTCTGCAGGGGAATTTAGCAGGAACAGAAACAAATTCCCACAAAGTTGTTCTGTTCTGTTCCGCTAGTAACATCAAAGACGTGGGGCTGGAACTGAGTGAACATCTCTCAGCCACCATCAAGTGCCCGAGTTTGTCGGGCCTTACCTCCCCCTGCTAGATAGAGGCAGAGTGCAGTGGCCTGGCTGAGCAGAAATAGATTTTCTTGTGATTCAGGCAGGCCTGAATTCAAACCCGTGGAGTATCTGTTCACTACAGGGAACTGGGTCGAAGCCCTGTGGGACTATCAGTGACTGTTTGTGACAGAAGTGCAAGGTGGAGAAGGAGGCATCAACCTTCACAGAATGATCTATTTGCTGGGTGGGTCCTCCTGACTCCACGGAGCACTGCAGCAAGCCATATCAGTGTAGTCACCAGACCCCTGCGATCCAGTTGCCAGAGACATTTTAAACTCTTCCACCTGAGACAGGTGCTGAGGAGACAATTGATTTTGACCTTTTGAACTGAGCCACTCGTCTGAGGACTATTCAAGTGGTGCCCTGGGTGTGTGGTTGTAGGAAGGTTTGATTTTCCTTTTCCAATTGTTACCTGTGGGGGGAAAGGTGACTTAATTGCTGGTATTTCTCCACAGCTGAGACTTCAATCCAGAGTAACTATTTCACTAGGGTCGAACAGAGACTAGCTAAAAAGAAGACAGAACCACATAGACCCACCACACCAAACAGGTCCCCAGTTTCTGAGGCCATAGCACTGTATGTGTCCTCGACAAAGGTCCAGGGGAAAAAGCAAATGGTGTAAAACAATCATGGGGTGGAATCAGTGGAAAAACTCTGGTAACATGAATAACAAGAATAGATCAACCCCCCCAAGGAAAGATATGGCAGATGTAACTGAAGATCCCATTCATAAACAGCTGGCCGAGATGTCAGAAATCAAATTCAGAATTTGGATTGCAAGCAAGATTAATAAAATGGAGGAAAATTTGGAATTAGAAATTCGAGCAGCAATTCAAAAGTCGTAATTAGAAATTCAAGGAGAAATTCAAGTGTTGTCTCAAGAATTTAACGAATTTAAAGATAAAACCACCAAAGATTTTGATGCATTGAAGCAAGAATTTGCAGCCCTCAAAGATTTGAAAAATACAGTATAATCCCTCAGTAACAGAGTGAAGCAAGCAGAAGAAAGGATTTATGACATTGAAGACAAAGCCTTTGAACGCTCCCAAACTCTCAGAGGAAGAGAAATGGAGAACAAAAATGGATCATTCTCTCAGAGAGCTCTGGGATAATTCGAAGAAGGGTAATATCCGCCTCTTGAAATCCCTGAAAGTGATGAAGTGGCTTCGCAATGCACAGAGGCCCTTCTCCATGATATTATGAAAGAGAATTTTCTAGACATGCCAAGAGATTCTGAAATTTAGATAGCAGACAGTTTCAGAACCCCAGCATGACTCAATCCCAATAAGACATCCCCTAGGCATATCATAATTAACTTCACCAAAGTTAATACGAAGGAGAAAATTCTCAAAGCAGCCAGATTTAAGAAATCCATTACTTATAAAGGGAAGAATATTAGAATGACTGCAGATCGCTCTGCTGAAACTTTTCAAGCCAGAAGAGGGTGGTCATCAACCTTTAATCTCCTAAAACAAAATAACTTTCAACCCAGGATCCTGTATCCAGCTAAACTGAGTTTCATTTATGATGGAGAAATTAAATACTTCAATGACATTCATATGTTGAAGAAATTTGCCATAACCAAACCAGCTATTCAGGATATTCTCAGACCTATCCTCCATAATGACCAGCCCAATCCTATACCACAAAAGTAAACTCACTCAGAAATTTTTGATCAAACTCCAACTTCCACAGTGGCAAAAGGATAAAAAATGTCCACTGGACTTTCAAAAAACTCGATACCCAAAATTTTACCATACTTATCAGTATTCTCCATTAATATGAATGGCTTAAACTGTCCTCTAAAGAGGCACAGGTTAGCTGTCTATACAAAAACTCAGCCCAGATATTTGCCGCATACGAGAGTCACATCTTACCTTAAAAGACAAATATAGACTCAGGGTGAAAGGATGGTCATCCATATTTCAGGCAAATGGTAATCTAAAAAAAGCAGGTGTTGCAATTTTATTTGCAGATACAATAGGCTTTAAACCAACAAAAGTAAAGAAGGATAAGAATGGTCACTTCATATTTGTTAAGGGTAATACTGAATATGATGAGATTTCAATTATTAATATCTATGCACCCAACCAGAATGCACCTCAACTTATAAGAGAAACTGTAACAGACATGAGCAACTTGATTTCCTCCAGCTCCATAAAAGTTGGAGATTTCAACACTCCTTTGGCAGTGTTGGATCGATCCTCCAATAAGAAGCTGAGAGAAGAAATTTTAGATTTAAACCTAACCATCCAACATTTGGATTTAGCAGACATCTACAGAACATTTCATCCCAACAAAACTGAATACACATACTTCTCATCAGCCCACAGAACATTCTCAAAATTGATCACATCTTAGGTCACAAGTCTAACATTTAGAAATTATTCCTTGCATCTTCTCGGATCACCATGAAATAAAAGTTGAACTCAGTAACAACAGGAATCTGCATACTCATACTAAAACATGGAAGTTAAATAACCTTATGCTGAATGATAGCTGGGTCAAAGATGACATTAAGAAGGAACTTGCCAAATTTTTGGAATAAAACGACAACGAGGACATGAGTAATCAGAACCTCTGGGATACTGCAAAGTCAGTCCTAAGAGGGAAATTTATACCACTGCAAGCTTTCCTCAAGAGAATGGAAAGAGAGGAAGTCAACAACTTAATGGGACATTCAAGCAACTGGAAAAGGAAGAATATTCCAACCCCAAACCCAGTAGAAGAAAAGAAATAACCAAAATTAGAGCAAAATTAAATGAAACTGAAAACAAAAGAATTATACAACGGATCAATAAATCCAAAAGTTGGTTTTTTGAAAAGTTCAATAAAATAGATATACCTTTTGGTATCCTAACCAGGAAAAAAAGAGTAAAATCTCTAATCTCATCAATCATAAATGACAAAGATGAAATAACAACAGACTCCTCAGAAATACAAAAAATCCTTAATGAATATTACAGGAAACTTTATTCCCAGAAATATGAAAATATGAAGGAAATTGACCAATACTTGGAGGCACGTCACCTTCCAAGACTTAGCCAGAATCAAGTGGAAATGTTAAACAGGCCCATATCACGTTCTGAAATAGCATCAACCATACAAAACCTCCCTAAAAAGAAAAGCCCGGGACCAGATGGCTTCACGTCAGAATTCTACCAAACCTTTAAAGAGGAACTAGTACCTATATTACTCAACCTGTTCCAAATTGTAGAAAAAGAAGAAATACTATCCAACATGTTCTATGAAACAAACATCACCCTGATCCCCAAACCAGGAAAAGACCCAACAAGAAAAGAAAATTATAGACCAATATCACTAATGAATATAGATGCAAAAATATTCAACAAGATCCTAACAAACAGAATCCAGCAACACATCAAACAAATTATACATCATGACCAAGTCAGTTTTATCCCAGGGTCTCAAGCCTGGTTCAATATCTGTAAATTTATAAGTTAATTCATCACATAAACAAATTAAAAACCAAAGACCATATGATTCTCTCAATTGATTCAGAAAAAGCTTTTGATAATATCCAGCATCCCTTCATGATCAGAACCCTTAAAAACATTGTTATAGAAGGGACATTTCTTAAACTGATAGAGGCCATCTACAGCAAACCAACAGCCAATATCATATTGAATGGAGTTAAATTTAAATCATTTCCACTCAGATGAGGAACCAGACAAGGCTGCCCATTGTCTCCATTGCTCTTTAACATTGTAATGGAAGTTTTAGTTATGGCGATTAGGGAAGAAAAGGTGATCAAGGGTATCTATATAGGGTCAGAAGAGATTAAACTTTTGTTCTTCGCAAATGATATGATTGTATATCTGGAAAACACCAGGGATTCTACTACAAACTCATAGAAGTGATCAAGGAATACAGCAGTGTCTCAGGTTACAAAATCAACATTCATAAATCGGTAGCCTTTATATATACCGACAATAGTCAAGTTGAAAAAGCAGTTAAGGGCTCTATCCCATTCACAGTAGTGCCAAAGAAGATGAAATATTTGGGAATTTATCTAACAAAGGACGTGAAAGATCTCTATAAAGAGAATTATGAAACTCTAAGAAAAGAAATAGCTGAAAATGTTAACAAATGGAAAAACATACCATGCTCATGGCTGGGAAGAATCAACATTGTTAAAATGTTCATACTATCCAAAGCAATATAAATTTTTAATGTAATCCCTATTAAAGCTCCACTGTCATACTTTGAAGATCTTGAATAAATAATACTTCATTTTATATGGAATCCAAAAAAACCTGGAATAGCCAAGACATTACTCAGAAATAAGAAAGAAGGAGGAATCACGCTACCAGACCTCAGACTATACTATAAATTGATAGTGATCAAAACAGCATGGTACTGGCACAAAAACAGAGAAGTAGATATCTGGAACAGAATAGAGAACCAAGAGATGAATCCAGCTACTTACCATTATTTAATCTTTGACAAGCCAGTTAAAAACATTCAGTGGGGAAAAGATTCCCTATTTAACAAATGGTGCTGGCTGAACTGGCTGGCAACCTGTGGAAGACTGAAACTGGACCCACACCTTTCACCATTAACTAAGATAGACTCTCACTGGAGAAAAGATTTAAACTTAAGACATGAAACTATAAAAATACTTGAAGAAAGTGCAGGGAAAACCCTTGAAGAAATCGGTCTGGGAGAGTATTTGATGAGGAGGACCACCCTCAGGCAATTTAAGCAGCTTCAAAAATACACTACTGGGATCTGATTAAACTAAAATGCTTTTGCACACCCAAGAACACAGTAAGTAAAGCAAGCAAACAGCCCTCAGAATGGGAGAAGATATTTGCAGGTTATGTCTCTGACAAAGGTTTAATAACCAGAATCCACAGAGAACTCAAACATATAAGCAAGAAAAGAACAAGCGATCCCATTGCAGGCTGGGCAAGGGACTTAAAGAGAAACTTCTCTGAAGAAGAAGGCCTACAGACATATGAAAAAATGCTCATCATCTTTAATCATCAGAGAAATGCAAATCAAAACTACTTTGAGATATCATCTAACTCCAGTAAGATTAGCCTATATCACAAAATCCCAAGACCAGAGATGTTGGCGTGGATGTGGGGAAAAGGGAACACTTCTACACTGCTGGTGGGAATGCAAATTAATACGTTCATTTTGGAAAGATGTTTGGAGAACATTTAGAGATCTAAAAATAGATCTGCCATTCAATCCTGTAATTCCTCTACTAGGCATATACCCAGAAGACCAAATATCACATCATAACAAAGATATTTATACCAGAATGTTTATTGCAGCCCAATTCATAATTGCTAAGTCATGGAAAAAGCCCAAGTGCCCATTGATCCACGAATGGATTAATAAATTGTGGTATCTGTACACCATGGAATATTATGCACCCTTAAAGAAAGACGGAGACTTTATCTCTTTCATGTTCACATGGATGAAGCTGGAACATATTATTCTTAGTAAAGTATCTCTAGAATGGAAGAAAAAGTATCCGATGTACTCAGCCCTACTATGAAACTAATTTATGGCTTTCAGATGAAAGCTATAACCCAGTTATAACCTAAGAATAGGGGGAAGGGAGAAAGGGAGCGGAGGGAGGAAGGGAGGTGGGTGGAGGGAGGGTGTTTGGTGGGATTACACCTGTGGTGCATTTTACAAGTGTATATGTGAAACTTAGTAAATGTAGAATATAAATGTCTTAACACAATAACTAAGAAAATGCCAGGAAGGCTATGTGTGATGAAAATGTGTCAAACGGTCTATAAAACCAGTGTATGGTGCCCCATGATCACATTAAAGTACACAGCTATGATTTAATAATAAAAAAAAATTGAAGTAAACACAAAAAATGAGATACATCATGTTCTTGGATTAGAAAATTTAATATCATTAAAATGTCTATGCTACCCAAAGCAATATGTAAATTCAATCAAATACCTGTTAAAATCTCAATGGTATTCTTTATAGAAATAAAAAAAAATCTTGAAATTCATATCGACCACAAAAGATCCTGATGGCCAAAGCATTCTCAAGCAAAAAGAACAAATTTAGAGGCATCACAATTTCAAAATGTGTACCAAAGCTACAATAATATAAATAATATGAGACTAACATAAATATAGACATTTAGGCCAATGGAATAGAATACAGAGGCCGGAAAAGAAATCCATGCATCTATAATCACCTGATTGTTCAATAGAGTGCCAAGAATATGCAATGGGGAAAGGAATAGTTTGTTCAATAAATGATGCTGGAAAAATTGGATATACACACGCAGAAGAATGGAATTGGACCCGTATATCACACCATATAAAAAAAAAATCAACTAAAAATTAGTTACAGACTTAAATGAAAGACCTGAAACTACAAAACTAATGCAAAAAAGAAAAACTGTAAAAACTCTATTATATTGGTTTGGGCAATATGTTTTTGGACATGACCCTCATAATCATAGGCAACAACAACAAAAAAATAGACTAGTTGGATTGTATCACACTAGAATGCTTTTGTACAGCAAAGGAGAAAATCTAGAGAGAAAAGATAACCTATGGAATCAGAGAAGATATTTGTAAACCGTGTATCTGATAAGAGATTAATCTTTGAAATATATAACCAACTTAACAGAAAAAAATACCAAATAATCCAATTAAAAATGAGCAAAGGACCCATATAAATATCTTCTTCAAAAGTAGATTTACAAATGAACAACAGGCATATATAATGCTTCTTAACCTCACCAATTTAGAAAAATGCAGATTAAAACCATAATGAGATACTACACCATTTAGGATTAATATCATCAAAAAGATAAGAGACAGTGTTGGTAAGGATGTGAAAGAAAGGGAAGTCTTGTACACTGTTGGTGGAAATTTAAATCAGCACAGCCAGGTTTCTTAAATTAAAAATAGAGTTCTAAGACCCAACAATCCCTTTGCTGGCTATATACCCAAAGGAAATGAAACCAGTACTTGGTAGAGATATCTATGCTCTCGTGTTCATTGCAGCATCAGTTACAGTAACCAAGACAATGGAAAAAACACATGTCCACTGAGGATGAATGGATAAAGAAATTATGGTGTATACATGCAGTGGAATATTATTATTTAGCATTAAAAAGAGGAAAATACTAAATTTATGACAAAATACTGGAGCTATAATGCTATGTGAAATAAGCCTCACGCAAAAAAAAAAAAATAATAATACTGTGTGATCTTAGGGGAATCTTTAAAAATAAGTTCTAAAGTATCCATAGAAACAGTGATTCCTAGGGACACGGATAGAGAGGAAATGGGGAAATGCAGGTCAAAGGTTGCAAACTAGAAGTTATGTAGGATGAATAAAGCTAAAGATCTAACGTAGTACATGAGGACTACAGTTGATAATATTATATACTAAAAGTTTGCAGAAAGAATAAACTACAGGTGTTCTTACTACGTACGTACAACACAAGCTAATCTACGTATTTAAGATGATGAATACGTTAATTTGTGTGACTATAGTAAAAATGTTACTATGTATATGTATAGCAAAAAATAATGTTGTGTTGTACACCTTAAATATATACAACCAAATGTAAAGTTTCTCGAAATCCAGTTGGAATTTTTACTTGCATTTAATTGAGTTGACACCTTAATTTGGAGTTAATTGAATCTTCAAAAGAGCATGGAATATTTTGTTTATTCCAATTATGTTCTATGAACACCAGTCTGTGAATGCCTTTTAAAGTATTGCCATTTCTGCACATTATGGTTTGGTTTTTGGTGAGGAAATTGAAATCTGTTCTAAAGACTAATGGAAAATTTTTATTCCCTTCAGCTAGCAGCCCATATGTAAAATTAGCTTTCAATGTCTGAATTTTTCTGGATGGTAAAAACCTTTGGTTTACTCAATTCACGGAAGTTCAAAGTATTAAATTAATTAGCTTTGTTTGTAAAAGCATTGGTTATAACAGACTTATTATGCTACTATTTAGAGTAAATGACAAAGACAGAATCATATTCTTGACACCTCCTAAAAGAATGAAGAAGGGATATGACTTTATTTTTTAACATAGAATTCATTGACATGAATAAAAATAAATCTGAATAATTATTTCCATGAAAGTGGATGTATATACATCTAATCTATTTATATGAGACTTCTAAATAGATTTCATTAATATTTTTGGGATAAACATTTATTGTCTGATTTATACTAAATTTCTCAACTAAATGTTATCATTAGTGCAGATTTTATTGATGCAATTAACAGTTTCTGTTATACCAAGTCATTTAAAAGTTGACAGCTATTCAAGAGTAGAGACTGAAGCATGCTTTTTATAATTACATGGCATTTTTCTCATTAAGAAATTAATAACCAGTGGAATAATAAAAAACAGTACTATCATGTTGAGAATCAACTGATTCGGAAATCTGATTAATGTTGCTATTACACATTCTGCATAAGTAATATATTCAGACTTCATCAGATGTCAAAATGGGAAGATGCTGGTCTTTAATCACTACCACACATATTGGCTGCCATAGCATCAAGAAATTAACTGTCACTAGAAGGGGGGCAGACCAGTGTGATTTCAAAATACATTTTAAAGTGTGGATTATAAGTAGCATGCAGCATAGTTTCTAATTTTGTGTAGTCAAGCCTCATAAAGTGTGTCTTTTTGTGAATTTTCTTGGTATGCAGTTAGGTTCCTTGGTTTTGGTTGCCTCAGAGAAAATTTCTGTTAGTATCTGCAATTTATTTTATTATTTTTATTATTTGGGATATAGTCCTCACCAGACATTTAACAAGTGATTAAAGGAGGAATGTCATTGTATTACGTTCCCTTAATCCTCTCTCTTTTTCTCATTAATTCATTCCTTTTACCCTGTTTTCCTTTTAGCCAAAAATGATAGATTTGAGGGTTGAAAGAAACAAAGCAGGACATTAAGACTGATTGAAGAAACACTTAGACTTTTGGGTTTTCTATTTCTACTTTATCATCATTCTCTCAGAAAATTAACTTCCTGTTCTTAAAATAGCTAAAGAATAAACAAACACGCAAACACAAACTCTTCTTCATTCTGCATCAGATAACAAAGGATGAAGAACACTGTGCTAGGCATGCAGGTGATAGAAGACAGTCCCTGATGCTCATAGTCTCAGGGAAATATTAGGGAAAGTTTTGTCTCTGATTTTTGTTTGTTTTTTTAACAAGTGATTCCATTTTTGTGGCATAATAACAGTCCATCATGAGGAATGCAACAGGTTTCAGAAGTAATTGGTTAGATGGGAGAACATGCCAGCACACTCAGAAACTGAGTATGATTTATTTTTTGGCCAGAAGGTTTAAAATATTTGAATCTGAGTGT
The DNA here is from genome assembly GCF_027406575.1 of Nycticebus coucang. Classification (NCBI taxonomy): domain Eukaryota; kingdom Metazoa; phylum Chordata; class Mammalia; order Primates; family Lorisidae; genus Nycticebus; species Nycticebus coucang. The sequence continues at coordinate 19,001,814 of NC_069796.1, forward strand.
CTTTGTTTGAGAAATGCACTCCTGGGCGGCGCCTGTGGCTCAGTCGGTAAGGCGCCGGCCCCATATACCGAGGGTGGCGGGTTCAAACCTGGCCCCTGCCAAACTGTAACCAAAAAATAGCCGGGCGTTGTGGCGAACGCCTGTAGTCCCAGCTACTTGGGAGGCTGAGGCAAGAGAATTGCTTAAGCCCAGGAGTTGGAGGTTGCTGTGAGCTATGTGAGGCCACGGCACTCTACTGAGGGCCATAAAGTGAGACTCTGTCTCTACAAAAAAAAAAAAAAAAAAAGAGAAATGCACTCCTGTTTAACAAGCTTTGCCATTCCCAGCTCTCTTGTACACGCTCTGGTTTTTAATTCTGTCCTTGTTCTGTAGCATTTGAAATTGCTACTCTGAGTGTGCACTGAAAATGTCATGAAAATTACAGAATTATAGGATTCCCTGCTTGAGAGTTATCAATGGCCTTGTAATTATAAAGTAAATTAATGATGGGCAAAAAATTATATTCTTCAAAGCTAATATACAATTAGGTGTATCAGTACAGCTATGCCAGCAGGGTATGCCACGCTTGTTTTGATTAGGCATTGCATTCATCTGTGCGGTGGTGCTCATCCATGTTGGTACATATTTTGAATATTAACACTGATTATTAACATAATTCCCGGTATAGAGTCCTGCGTGTATGTGTACGTGTGTGTGCATGCATGTGTGTTTTATTTTTGTCTATTGCAAGCACCCTGTGCCTCACATTTTCAATAAGACAGAGCCCTTTGACATCACTAGACTCCTTATTTAACTTTGTTTCCTGCACTAAGAAATGACATTTTGTTCAAGGATGACAAGAGATCAGTTAAGGAGCAAGAATGTTAATCGAAGATGGAAAAGGCCCACCCTAATTGAAGAATGGTGAATAAAATTCTGGTCAATGAATTATAACCTCATTTTAAAATTCATTCATTCCTTTGTAATTAATTCTGATAGCATCTTACATAATCACCAGAGGCGCTCCCTGCAAAGTACATGAAGGTAAATGAACCCCTGCTTCAAGCTTGACATCTATCTTTGGCTCACTGTTGAAGAACACCTTGTAATGAAAGCAACAGACAGGTTGCCTGATCACTCAAGTTTGCTGAGGAAGCAGGCGAGATTAATAACTTTTCTGTGTAACAAACTAATTTTAAAACATGAAATGCTGTGCGTCCTTTACTCTTGAATAAATTCTTTAATCCTGTGGATTTACAAATATTTAATGTTTGTTTTTGTAGTTAGAAAAATATTAAATTTTTACTTGAGTATGATTTCTAACTTTAGTGAAAGGGATTAATAAATAATATTTTCATTAAGTTTGTTGTTCGAGTTACCAATGCACTTGTTTAGGTTTCATGAAGGAGGGCTTCACTCTCAGAATGTGAGGCTGACCCTTACATAGGAGTGAGAAGCTGATCGTCACTGTATATAGGAGTAGTTATTGAAGATCAAGTCAGTTCCTGTTGCCTACAGAGCTTCATGCACTAAAGGAACCCCTCAGGGAGCATAGGGCTCTTCATGGTCACTCACCATCAGTTGGGCTCAGGGAACTAAGTATATTGCTGACCTCTCTGGGGCATATTCATAATCTTTCTTTTTTTTTTATTAAATCATAACTGTATACATTGATCATATTCATAATCTTAATAAGTTTAGAGAGTGCTCCAAGAGTTCCAATCATAGAAGTGCCTATTCCCCTGAACTCCTCCTCTTAACCAAAGCACTCAGGCAAGTTCAAGCACTCACATTTCTCAGTATCTGAATAATACTCTTCTTATTGGAATATGGGTGTTAGCATACAGACTACAAAGTGGGATCATCCAGTTGGCTATTTTCCCTGCAGGGATGAATCTCTTTTAGGCAGGGACCATTAGTCTTCATCTAAGTGCATGGCAACGGACACTCATTTCATAGACTTGAACCTGGCTTGGTGGGTCACAGTCCTAACTTTCATTCAAACATGGGAGAGTGGTCTTGGGTGTCCAACAAGCTCCAGACCAGCAGGATGGGCCCTTTGTTCAGTTTCTCTCCTCTCAACAAGTTCTCTTCTTCTTGGAGTGTCTTTTTCTACTTTAGTTACCAGAAGTGGGAAATTTATTTTTTATCAGCTCATTAACTTCTGACTTCTTAGTAAGATAAAATATAGTAACACTAGAAATAAACACATTTTTATGACTAGCAATTGCCAACAAATAGAAACTTATGCTTGTTTTCATGAAGTGATATATTCAACACTAAAATCAACTTGACAGCCCAAAACTCCCATCTCTTCTTGAGGCAGGATATTCACAAACAAACATTTGTTACATAAACATACTTGAAAACTGGCAACTCCCACTTCCTGTGTTCCAAAAGCAATGTACAGTAATCAACAAAAATCCCCATATATTCATTTCAGGTCTAGGTCTTGCCTGGTGCACTAGAGACAGCAGATTGAATTAGCAGAGTAAGCGAAAAAGGAAGTGAATGCAAAAGGGTTGGGGTTTTTCTGTACTTAGAAATTTGAAAAAATTCTTGACAACCCCAAATTATCCTTTGATCATTTATTTTTCTGTCTAGTTCTTTCCTTGTAACATTAATTATCTTTGCTTCTGCCTGTGTCTCTTACCTTTTTAATGTGATGTCTTAATATTTAATGTTGAGCTATACTTTTGGAGAGATGGTTCCAAGTTTCAGCTCTAAAATTACCATTCCGAGGATAGTGAATCATGTAGTAGAATCTTAAGACTTTAAATAGAAAATGGATTTATGATATAAAAGAAGCCAAAAGAGAAAATACCTGACTAATGACTTTTATTGCGAGCAAATAGGAAAGATTTCCTTTTTTTAATTCTTTACTAAAAAAAAAACCTACTAATTTCACATAGATGGTGAGACACATATAGCAGAGTGAAATACAAGTGAAAAACTCAAGTGGTCCAAACCTAGGACTTCTAAAATGTATTAAAACATTAGTTCATTTTTTGTTTTGTGTTACTATCTCCAGAGCCAGGAATTGAACTTAAATTCTGAATGTAATGGAAGCCATGAATCCCTATCAAGTTTATCATTTTATTATCATGGCAAATAACATTCATATTGGTTATTGCTATTCCACCAAAAAATTTTAAATTTTTACATATAAATGAAATGCCATATAATAAAAAAATTAAGTCATATGAAATAAAATTTTGGCTTTTGAATGTATGATCCATCACTTAAGGCTAGGGGATGGTAATTTCCCCATATGATTCACAGGTAGCTAATTTATTTTTTGTTCAGTGATATATTCCAGTTCATCACATTTGACTCATAAATTTGACTTATTATAAGGCTCTGCAGCCTTTTTAAAGCTTCATTATATATATATTTGCTGGATCATTAATCTAAAAATTTAAAAGCTGTTTGATACTTTTGTTTCATCTGCTTAAGTGATTATACAGAAATAATCCACATTTTCCTATCATTTTTTGGGGGGGGCTTTCTGTGTTCATAGCCTTAAAGCCTTGTGTGCATGTAGGTCTTTCTCGTCACCTACACCCCTGCTATTACTCTTTCAGACTTCAGCATTTGTATTAATGACTCATAAGCACTCTGATCTCACTAATCTTTCCTGTCTTCGCTCTAATGATCTTCATCTATTCATTTATTGTGTAGACTCACAGAGCATGTCATCACTTGGATTTAACCTACCAAACACCTGGAAACTTGACATTTCACCCCTGACAACTCTGATTTTCCTCCTGCTTCCATTTTCTTACTCTTCTTCCTTAAATGTATAATGACATCATTCCCATCACTTCTTTGAATATTTCAAGATATTTCCTGCTCTCATTGTTTTCTTCTCTCTATATATTTGGAATGCAGTGGTCAGATAACCTATCGTTGTGCTCAGCCATTAAAAAAACAGAGAGACTTTACATCTTTTATATTAGCTTGGACTGAGGTGAAACACAGTCTTCTTAGTAAAGCATCACAAGAATGGAGAAGCAAGAACCCAATGTACTCAATTCTAATATGAAGGCAGTAGATGACCTAATACGTGGTGGGTGGTGGGGAGTGAGGGAGCAGGGAGAAGGGAGGAGGGACAGGTATGGGGGTCACGGTGTATGGCACACCTCTTAGGGGCAGGACACAATTGTAAGAGGGACTTTACCTAACAAATGCAATCAGTGTACCCTTATTTATTCTCTGTACCCTCAATGAATCCCAAACAAAGAAACAAAAAATCACAAATGCGTACATAGTTCCAACTAAAAGTTCTCATCCGAGCCACAAATGTGTATTTCTAACATCTTTTCTGGATTTCTCAAGTACCCTTCCAAATTAAAAACACCTTCTCCATCTCATATTGCCTTTTCTACTTAAAGTCATTCACAATAGAAACCTTCCCTTTTCCATTTCTGATAAACTTTCTCATATTTTCATTCATTCATCAAGACTTATTAATTCTATTTCTCTGATTATAGCAAGCTTATATTCTTCTTTAAAAGTACCTACAGCACTGCCTAAGTACCTCACATTCTCTCTTCCACAGTTTTATAGCAGTGTTTTCTTGTTTTCCTTTCCTTCCTACTCCAGTGAATCTCCCCAGTCAGTCTAATTTTATCCTTTCTGAATGTAAAATCTTTTGTTAGCTCCTTAACACATACAGAATTTTGTCTAAACTTTGCTTGTGACATTAAAATTCCTTGCCTATAAATCCTGTTTGCTTTTCCAGCTTTGTATCTTGATTTTCTACACCTAAGGTCCAGATTCTGGTCAACCCAAAATACCTTTTTCCTCTTACACATACTCTGTGATTTTTGTGGTTCAATATTTGATGTTTTTTTTTTCCTTTTCTGCAATGTCCTCCTTCTATTATTACCAGTGGCAATACAAGCTTCCCCACCTGTCAATCTCTACTTACAGTCCACTATTTCATAAAGCTTCACTCAGGGCTTCTAGTAGATACAAAATCTTCCTTTATCCATGTTCCTGGAATATTTTCTATAAACCCCTTTTTTTGGAGAACACATACTACAATTTCTGTACATTTCTTTAGATCCTAGATTTAACCTAGATTGAACAGAACAGATATTTGTTGAACATATACAATATGTCAGGCCCTGTATGATGAGCTGGAATACATCAGTGAACAAAATAAAAAGATCTGCCTTCTGGGGAAGATATGAAGCAATGGAAATTATAGGTAAGTTAATTTTTCATCTTTCGTTTCAGAATATTATGGGGGTATAAATATTTTGCTCATATAAATCGCTTTTGTGCAGTTTGAATCAAAGTTGTAAATGTGCCCATCACCCAGATAATGTACATTGGTATGTTGTACCCCTTAGGTATAAATTTACTAATCCCATCCTATCTCCACTGCTTGATTTCCTATGAGTGGTATTTCTATATGTGCATGTGAGTGTTCATCAATTCCTTCTGATTTAATAGTGAACACATGTGGTGTTTATTTTTCCATTCTCATGACACTTCACTTAGAAGAATGGTATCAAGTTCCATCCAGATTAATAAAAGAGGTATTAGTTCACCATTATTTTTTATGGCTGAGTAGTACTCCATGGCATACATATACCACATTTTGTTTATCCACTCACATATTGATAGGCACTTGGGTTGATGATATAATATGTTAGAAGATGACATACATTATTGAAAAGCAGAAAAGTAAGAGCAGGGCAAAGGGAATCAGGAGTTCTGGGTGCCAGGGAGGTGGCAGGTAAATTTGAAATAGAATGGCTATAGTAGCCCCATGGAGGAGATCATTAGAGCAATAACTTAGTAAGGTGAGGTGATTAGCCATGTGGCAATCTGGGGAATGAACTTTTAGAGAAGGGGAAGAAACAGTGCAAGACCCTGGTTCTGAATGCTTGGATCATGATGAGATGTCTCAGAGTCATATCGTACTGGGCCTTACGCGTCATCAGGGACATTGGCTTTTACTCGGAGTGAAATGAAGAGCTGTTGGAGAGTTTTGACCACAGGGATAACAGATATTATCCGACTTACATTTCATAAGGTGCATTCTGGCTGCTGGGTTGAGAACAGACAGTAGGCAAGAACAGGGAATGACAGAAATCCGTACTGGGAATGCTGCAGAATGGAGCGAGGGTGGTGGCAGTGGAGGATATCAGATACAGTCAGTTTCTGGTGATCAGGGCAGAGCAAGCCACTTGCATTTGCAGGTCTTTGAATGTGTGGTATGAAGGAAAGGAAGAAGTCCAAGGTCTCTCCAGGAATTTTGGCCTGAGCATCTAGAAGTATGAAATTGTTTTCAACAGAGGAAGGAAACAGTGTGGACCGAGTAGGTTTGGAGGGCATACTTAACAGTTCAATTTTGGACATAGTAACTTTGTCTAATCAGACAACCAAGTAAAGCTGTGGGGAGGATTTATTGAATATACTAGCCTGGAATTCAGGAAAGGTCTAAGATATTCCTGCACACATATACACACATATATTTTTGGTATGCACATACTTGTAATTGACACCCATGAAACTGTTTATAGAGGAGGAAGTCTGAGGCTCTTCTTCATTAAGAGAACAGTGAAAAGAAAAAAAATTATCACAAGAGATGGAGAACAAACGATCAAAGATGCTGGAGGAAAATCAAGAGTGATGATGTGTCTTGGGTTCCAACTGAAGAGAGCACACATACATTGAGTGACAGCAGGTTGTCCACTTCATCAGGCGAGGCACACAGGTGATATAAGATGAAGATTAATCGTGAGCACTGGATTTACTAACATGGAGGGCATGGGGAAAATAATGTAGAAGTAGCAAGGAGAACAGGAATCTAATGCTATGAGGAACATGGGAGGAAAAAATAAATATCTAACACTTGAGAGGCCTGGAAGGGAGGGAGGATCCTGAGGGGATAATCAGATTTTCATTAGAGCCAGAAAATAAAATAAATATTTAGAAATATTTAGATAGGGGATTTTGATGATGATGGATAGTGAATTTTAGAAGACATAGTGGAAGAGTTTTGGAAGTTGAGGAGGTTGTGGGGGAGAGGATTAGGAGATCTGATTTTCATTTCCTAGTGGGGATAAGAGTGCAGCTAATGGGTAATATCTTGGCTTCTTGTGGTAACATAAAAAGGATAAAGGAAATAATGAAATTAGCCTTACTGGAATCAACACAGATTATGACAAAGGGTGAGTTTTGGGGATAGAGGATGGTTGGGTTTGGGGTTTTCTGTTTGAATGGTCAAGATTCTGTTCGACAACATCTTGAGAGGGGGGTCCTAATCTCATTACACAGACTTCCTCCAGAGCTCATGAGCTCACATCCAGTCATTAGTTGAGAAATGGATGCTCGTCTTTAACACTTTAGATTAAATTGGCAACTCTGGGGAAGCTGAGCATTACTCTGTGCTGTCCCACTTTTAAAAACCTCCTGGTGACAGCTGTAATAGGCCTACAGGCGGGTGGTCAGAATAAGCAGTGACCGTCTCTGCGGTGTGCAGCCAAGTGTGGCCCGCCGATTAGCTAACGTGACAACCCACATCTGTTTTCATGGAGCCTGAGGTGCCTCTTTGGAGCGGACTCATGCCAAGGAAAGGAGCCAGGCAAAGTGAGCTAGGGACACTAACAAAGCTGGGTACTAGCTTTGAGTGGGTTATAAATACAAACTGAAAGGACCGTGTTCCCCGCATGAGATCACAGTGCTTGTCAGAAACTGCAGAATACCAATACCTCCTGGGAGGAACCAGTACCACCTGGGAAACACCATTGCAGAAGTATTTGTGGGCACTCAGGAGGGGTGGAAAGCCACAAATTCACTAAGCCACAAATTTCACTAACAATTAGTGAAATTAGAGTTATTGCTGTTAATATGAATTCCATTTATTATCAGGAGACGAGTGAGGCCTGGATGAATTTGTGTTGCATAGTAACAAAGGAACACATCTTACTCCCTGCTGTATTGCAAACTCAGAGGGAAAGGCTACACTTATATTTTCCATAGCACACAGCGTAGCACATTTGTCGACATGGTCACATAAAATGATTACAAATACCTTCTTATGCCGAGGCAGGTGCTCTGTTAGGGATCAGAAGTCTCCTGTAACAATTTTGAGTCAGAAAGTAAAAAAGAGAAGAAAACTGAGTTATGTTCATGGGACAAGTAGCCTTTCAGACTGATTAAACTATCTTTTTCCTACTTAAAAAAGATTCTGTTTATACAAGAAAATTCAAGTAAATGGTAGTAGAATATGCTCTGACCCTTGTTTCACATCTTAAACTGCATTTTCCAGTATAATGTGATGACGCTATGAACTTGAGGTTAATGATGATTGAAGGAATTTGACTGAAATTTCTACATACCAGAGAGAAATGGTGACTTCCCTTAAGAATTTCATGCTGAGAGGCTATACACACAGTGACCAAGGAAACAGAGAACACAGAGAGCAGAATAAATTAACAAGGCAACCAAATAAATATGTATGAGAGGAAAGAAAATGCATAGAGTAGGACTTGAGTTAGAAATTGGAAGAAATATAAAGAGAGAGACAATCTGAGGATAATAAAAATGCAGCAAGTGGAGACTTTCTATCATTTCAGGACTTAAATTTCTCCTTATCTCAGGGCTCCCTTTGACCACTCCATCTGAATATACCCTCGTTTTATTTTCTCGTGGCTCAGATGGGAGCATGGTCCCTTAGTATTTATTTACTTGTTTGTGGTTTGTCTCCTCCACTAAGTGGAAAGATTCTAAGGGCAGAAGACATATCACGCTTTCTTCACCATTGTGTCCTTACAACAAAACACAATGCCTGGTGCACAGTAGAGTAAATGAATGGTTGAGTAAATGAATGAATGAAGAAATGAAATAAAGGGTAAAGAGAATATGTAGAGTAAATCCATTATTTTCCATTTTGATAGAGGATCAGTAATAAAGATAATCCCCAATAATAGTTTGTTCAAATATTTTTTTATGACTTTCTGGGTCAGTAGCAAATACCGATACTATTGTCATAACCTGAAGATTTCTGATTGGTTGTTAGTGAGAAATCCCACTTGTTTATAGTACTCTGGGAATGGGAGATGATCTAAGAAGCTATTGAGTGTATCAGACAAAGACGTAACCTTGAATTACACAGAGAATCCTAATGTCAGAGTGCTGGTGACACAAAAGGTTCTGTAGTGTAGGTATACATGCAGAAAATAAATTTTATTAATATTTAGGATAAATAATTGGTAAATTATTGTAGCCTAAACTTCCTCAAGCACTTGTGAGCTGGGAAAAGTTACTCTTGCAGAATCTGCGATTGCTCCCACATGGTCTGATGTGTTTTTTTGAAGGGATTACATGTCATACTCACCATGAAGACTCTAGTTATTAACTGAGAGGGTCTATGCATGACCCACCTGCATCTGGGGAGGGAACACTGTTTCCTTTCTTCAGTGGTTATTACCTTTAGCAGTTGTTTTATAAATTTTTAATTGTTTTATTTCAAAATGTTAGGGGGTACATGCTTTTCTACATACTCTATTTTTGGTACAGATGGAGTCAAAGTTATACATGTTCAGTGCGCCCCTCACCTGGATAGTGTGCACTGTACCCAACAGGTGCGAAGTTACCCATCCCTTCTTCCCCCACCCCCAGCTTGATTTTCATTTTGATTTACTTCCACATGTGCACTTAATTGGTATTGAGGACATGTATTTATTTCTCCATGCTTGTGATGTTTCACTTAGAAGAATGGTTTCCAGTTCCCTCCATGTTGTCCAAAAAGATACTAATTGCCGTGTTTTTTAGATGACTGAGTAGTACTCCACAGTATGCACACACCACATTAATCCAACTCGGGTTGTTTCCACACCTTTGTGACTGTGAATTGTGCTGCTATAAACATTCAGATGCAGGTGTCCTTCTTATAAAATGATATATTTTTGTCCAGCAGTGTGATTGCTGGATCAATGGCAGGTCTACTTGAAGTTCCTTGAGGGTGTCTCCAGATGGTTTTTCATAGAGGTTACACTAGTTTGTAGTCCCACTGAAAGTGTATAAAAGTTCCCTTCTCTCCACAGCCACTCCAGCATCTGTTGTTTTTGGACTTTTTAATAGGAGCCATTCTCATTGGAGTTAGGCGATACTTTATTGGGGTTTTGATTTACATTTTCCTAATGATTAGAGATGTGGGGCATTTTTTCATGAGTTTGTTGGCCATTTGTCTATCTTCCTTTGAAAAGTTTCATTTCACGTCTTTTGTCTTTAGAAGTGTTATCAGGTAAGAATGCACAGGGCTCAGCCATTCGTCTCTACACAGTTATGTGTCTCCTCACGTTGTAACAACATCTTCTCCCCTTCTTTGGGGTTATATTTTTATTCTGCAATTTAAGAGAAGCAAAATCCTAGACTCAACATTCAGATAGTTTGATTGAAAACTCATCTAGGGTGACCACAAGTTGCTGCCTGATGGTTTATAGCTCTTGTTTTGGTGTATTATGAATGGCTCCCCTTTCTGTCTCCAGAGTGTCCTGGATTTGATTATAAATTAGCCCTAATAGGGAGTTGTTCCTCAAGTGACTGCTCTGGTTTCCAAAATCTGTAACAGAATCACCAATCAATGTTTAATCACAGCAGGAATTGGCAAAGTACACACAAAGGACCCAGAAATACCAATGCAGGTCACCAGTAATCACTTTTGGCAAAGCTTTGTAAAGCATGTTTTTAAATATTCATGACATAGAGGTTTGCCCTGTCTGTGTCTAGGTACCTGAACTGGTGGAAGGCAGGACTTGTGGGTAACTGTTTTGTGGGCTCAGAGCTTTCCCAACAATCTCAGAGATAATTCTTCAGAATTTATGTTTGTCTCATGAAAAGAACCTGTATAAGCATCTGGGTTTCTAAAGATTCACGTTTTGGATGAAAGGTACACGATGCCTGTGATATTTTTACACCATAAATTCAGCAGATTTTACCTTTCATCAAAATTTTCTTTCTCTTTTGATGAGTAAGTGAGGCAGAGCAGAAATCATTTCACACATCCTTTTTTTTCTTCCTTGTTTTTAGCTGGAACAAATATAGGTAATAAACTTCAAAGGAGCAGGAATCGTGCGAATTTTATTCAGTATTTATACCCATTATGATGCCTTGCACATGTCAGGTCCTCAGTATTTATTCAATGAATGAAGTATCAGATAGTTCTAAAATCATAGATCTAAGCTACAGTCATATTCTGTACTCCAGCATTAGATACCTTGAACATTTATTTTTAAAAAACATTCGTATTTAAAATAAGAATAGTATTTTCTTAAACCATCTCACAAGAGTTATTATCTATTCCAATGTGGGTAAAGAAAATTGAAATCACATATGGATGAGGATGTTACATGGTTCTTTAGTTTGTTAGGTAATGTGATTCAGCCAATCACTTGATTCAGCAAATGGTTGCCTTCCATGAACTTTCGCAGTTAATGAGATTTACTTTTAGGTTCATGAAACCTATGATACAGGCATATACTCTGACTCCTGGCAGAGTCTTTATTAATTATTATTTGACAGGGGCAAGGAAAGGACAGTAAGGAAACCAACTGATGGCAATGGTACATGATCTAATTTAACTTTTAGTATATGTGCTGCCGAAGCGAACACAATCTAATTCAACTTTTGACTGTGGCACCAAGATAAAATAGGCAGTGCACACAAAGAAAAGGGGCTATATTGAAATAAAAAATTCAACGTAAGTGAGAAAATTAGTTTTTAGACCCTCAAACCTCCCACAGGGACCCTGACCCAGGTCAATTATCTATAAAGATCAAGGGAAGAAAAATGAAGGGGTTCGTGAACTCTTGCCCTGATTACCACTTCTCAAGAAAGAGGAGGCGGAAGTGGTGTTAATTCAATAGGACAATTTAGAAAACATAAAATTATCTTCTGGACTAGGGGAGAGGCTATTGCTGTTAGCATATAGCCACAGGGCAGAGAAAGAACACAAGTCTTTTTCAAATGTAACCTCCCTCCGAGGGACAGCTATGCAAAGAATGCATGGTTCCTGGGCACCCAGGGTAGGCCTCATCTCAGCAAAGACTGGGCTGGTGGAGCCATTTGTAATGCTGCCCAGGTGAATCTCTCAGAGAAGTTGAGTCTTCCAAGAGGGAGTTTTACATGGCATGGGTTGTCATATTGCAGGAATTGTAGCCAGAGGGACTTAGCATGAGGTGAAGGGTATTTCTCTGGAAAGTTCACAAAGTTTCTAATGAGATAGATTCAGCATCTGGACACCTGACACCAGTGGGGTCCTTTGCCAGGTGATAACTGCACTCACCATGTATGTCTACTCAACCCTGGGCCCTGTTTGTGTCCTGGGTTCAATGCTGGGAAGGTTGGAAATCGTGGCTTGCCAAGGAGGAGACATGTTAAGTAGACAAGGAGAATGGTGATGGCCCTTCTCTTCCTCCCAGTTGCAAGTGTCTAACCTCAGCAGTGGCCTCAGAGGAAAGCTGAGATGGGGTTATTGTTTAGGGCTGGACTATTTTAATCAGAAAACCAAGCCAGTTTTTGGATTTTAAAATGACTGGAGGATATTTTAAACTTTCAACAAGAACAGGAGACTTATGGGGCTTACCAGAGAAAGGGTTTTATCCAAGGACAAGAGAAAAATTTTACTTCACTGAATAAATTTTAGAGGCACAATAGAAGACAAAAACACCAAACCATGCTACGTTAATTCTTTTGTTATATTAGTTTAAATGAAAAAAGAACATTTATGAAAATGGTTTTGTACTGGAACTCAACGTCAAGACATGTCGATGTGCTCACCAGGTATTGGAAAGTTATCGAGAATTTTATTTAATTTCTCCTAAATAATTTCTATTTCTGTTTGTATCTCTTCTTTAAAACCTTCTCTCTGTACATCCTCTTTCTCTGTTTTTCCATGTGACAGCTGCAGGCAGATATATATATCAGTCATCTCAGTTTAGGCACCAAAGAAATTAACTGGCATCTCTAGGGCTCATTTTAAATACCTGTTAGAGAATCTTCTGGGCTTATAGTGCCTTGTATGTCTACCCCTTATGGGTATAGGGTATGGGATTCCAACATGACTATGGGGACTTACTGTTGTGAATGAATAACAGGTTCTTTGAAATTAGGAGCATTTGAAAGCCAGGAAATCTACCTTTGTTTACTGCAAAGAAGTGGTAAAAAGGCCATAGGCAGAATTCCGGGAGCTCAGATATTGCTGTTTATCTGTAACGTAAGTGTATTGGGTTTTACAGGTTAAAATCTCCTAAAAAAAATTACTGAATGATATTTTTTCTTATGTGTTGTACAGTATTTTCTGCTAATTAAGCAATTGAATAAAATTTGTTGAGAAGGGTGCTGCTTCTGTAGTTCAGATATGTCTGGGATTCCTGGGAAAGAGAACATACCCAACCAATAATTTTTCTGAGAAAATTCACACAAATGTGCCTGAATAAATGCATGATTTTGGTCAATTTGACCATCTTGCTACATTTTATGAATATAATCTTTGTCTTCCAATTGTTGGTGTTGGAATTTTAGGTGGGCCAGCATGGCTAAAGTTCTCATGGATGAATACTGGAGAGGAGAGGTCTACGAGAAAGAAAGAAAGAGAGAGAGAGAGAGAGGAAGAAGAAGAAGAAGAAGGAGGAGGAGGAGGAGAAGAGAAGAAGAAGAAAAGAAGAAGAAGAAAAGAAGAAGAAGAAAAGAAGAAGAAGACAAAACAAAAAAAAACACCTGACATGGGTGAGTGCCCAGGGTCTTCAACTACTCAAGGCTTGAAAGAGAACTACCAAAAACTACTCACCAGATAGGTGGGGAGTATGCTAGGGTACTTAAAAAGGTATTTCTTTCCTTGTAAGTAAGGCGAAATTAGCTCGAGACTAAGAACACTTTGGTCCCTCCTAACAAAGCTTAGAAGAAATCCTTACAAATATCAAAGTATTTCAGAGTAACTTAACTGTTTCTCAGAATAGAGATTAGGATTTTTTTTTTTTTTTTTAAATACAAAAACAGCCAGCTCCCAGTAAGGTAAAATTTGCAATTCCACTGTCATACACTGTGATAATTGCATACCCTTTGCTTCTGAAGTATTGCATCCAGATCTTTATGATTTTAGGATTGTAAAATCTATTTCTAAGCCCAACTATTTTAGAAAGAACAGCTGTCAATAAATTTCTCACCATTGCTGGTGTTTCTTTCACTAACGCATTCCTCAAATGCTTCCGTAAATACCGTGCTTTTCTGTAAACCCATCTCTGAGACACACTTGGCTAGTGTATGGTGTTTTATTTTTTTCCCTTATATTAGCAAATCTGCCCTTTAATTTTTCTGAGCATTTTGAGCCCCTTTACCACCATCTCAGATGTTCTAACATTCCTCGTTTTCTCAATGTGGGTGATTGCTTTCCCCAGGCTTCTAAGAGTCAATTTAGCGGTGTGCTAGCATCATCTCCCAGAGTTCCTGCCAGATTAACTGTTGTGCCACAGGACAGTGCTTCCTTTCTGTGCTGCACTCCTGACCCAGCATCCTCAGGATTCAGTCCCTTTCCTATCCTCTGGGCTCCTGCTGACTCATGTTCTCTAGGCCTTCAGCAATTTCTGCATCCCCCTTTCCTTTAGGTGGCCCAGTGTGTCCTTGGCTGGGTCATGCTGTGATCTGACCCTCAAATAATTATTAAAGTCATAGCCAGAACTGGAGCTAGGGTAGAGTCTGAGCAGGGAGTATGTTCTTTTTCAAGGCTGTGCACTACCTATACTCATAAATAAAGGCAGAGTGCTGGGCTGTCGGGGAGAAGACTGAGCCACCTGTGCAGATCTAGAGAGTTCAGTATCATCTGAGGGTTCAAGGTTCTTGAATATCATAGTCTAGATGTCAGCATTCCACATCTTAGGGTCCCACAAGGGTGGCATATCAGCTGGGATAAAACATTTCATTTCTTTTCTCTGGACTTCTGTTTTCCTCATAAATTCAGAGTTGAGCTGGCTCTTAAGCTATTTCTGCTCACTGGCCATAGTAGATGAGAATCTCTCTCTCTCTTTTATTTTTATTTTTTTGACTGGGGCTGGGTTTCAACCTGCCACCTCCAGTATGTGGAGCTAGTACCCTAACCCTTTGAGCCACAGATGCTGCCCAGAAGAGAATCTCTTTATCTGTCTCCAAGGAGGCCCTCTGACTTTTATATTTTTGCCTTAATTTTTTTTTTCTTGAGACAGGCTAGAGTGAAATGGCATAATCGTAGCTCACTGCAACCTCAAACTGCTGGGGGCCAACTGATTCTCCATCCTCCGCCTCGTAGTTGGGACTATAGGTTCAGGCCACCATGCATGGCTAATTGTTTTTTTCCTTAAATTTGAGAGTAATACCCCTCAGAGTGACACTGAATTTCTATTCTATTATTAAGTATGAAATGCATGATGTTCCTTATGAGCTAAGTTTGACAGTTGATATCTCTGGCATTTCACTTTGACACTGATTGTTTTGTTTTTACCATGAAGGTCCATCATCAATCTTTCAAAGGCATGTTTGGCTTATGATTATCTTTCAAAAATTTTAAAGCAATTTTTGTGAAACTATTGATAAATCAAAAATTCATCTTATTTTCAAATATGAGTTTGATCGTGGAACTAACGCAGTGTAGAGAGCTTGAAATATCAATAAAGTGTTTGTGGACGATGTGACCAATAAACACACAGTACATCAATGGTTAGAGAAGTTCCATTCTGGTTATCTCAATCTTAAAAATGAGCCACATGGGTGACCTGAGACCAGAGTAGATAATGATAGGCTGAAAGCCTTAGTGAAAGAGAATCCATCTCAACCTATGTGTGAATTATCGGCAACATTTGATGTTACAATTACAACTACAACAATATTAGAAATAAATTGGTAAGGTAAAAAAGCTGAATAGGTGGTGGGTTCTACGTGAATGAAGTTAAGAGTCAGAAGAGGAATTGTCTTGAAGTTTGCCTTTCTTCACTGTCAGGATATAAAGGCAAACCATATTGTTACATGTGACAAAAATTGGATTCTTCTGACACTCTCAAGCATTCGGCACAATGGATGGATAAAGATGAAGCATCAAAACATAATCCCAAACTGGATGTTCAGCAGAGAAGGCTGCCAGCATCTGTGTTTGGTCCAGCGCTGGGATTAGCCACTCCAGCTTCATGCAGACTGGTCGGTGGATTACTGCACATATCTTTTGCAAGCAACTAGATGAAATGAAGAGGATGCCTGAGGTTAAGCAGCTGAGATTAATCAATGCAGACAGGTCAATCTTCTCACAAAGACATGTTGCACAAACAATGCTGCCCAAACTTCAGAAGCTGGACTTGGAAACATTTTGTCATCCATCGTATTCACTGGACCTTATACCAAATGACTACAACTTCTTCCAGGCTTCGGACCAATTCTTGCAAGAAAAAATATTCAATTCTCAGGAAGCTGTGGAAAATGGCCTTTGTAATTTCATCACCACGTTCTGTCCAGGCTTGTTCAATGCTGGCATAAACGATCTACCTTTTAAGATGGAAACGGCCTTTCGGCTGGAGATGCCATCTTCCAGTAATTTACCAAAATGACAAACACAAAGGGAAAGAGGAGAGATGCCCAATATGCGTTCTCTAGGCCTTTTAGAAAAAGTTGTTCAAGCCTTTGGCCACATAGATGTGAATCTACAAGAAACGTGTTATTGTAGACATCAAGGGAATGGGTACTGTTCAAAAAGGCATGTCACACAGTTATGACCATGGCAAAACTGGAAGAGTCTACAGTGTTACCCAGCATGCTGTTGGCATTGTTGCAAACAAACAAGTTAAGGGAAAGATTCTTGCCAAGAGGATTAATGTTTGTATTGAACATATTAAGCACTTTAAGAGCTGAGATAGCTTCTGAGATGGCTTCCTAAAATGCATGAAGGAAAATGATCAGAAAAAAGAAGGAAGCCAAAGAGAAAGGTACCTGGGTTCAAATGAAGTGCCAGCTTGCTCCACCCAGAGAAGCCCACTGTGAGAACCAATGGAAAGGAGCCTGAGCTCCTGGAACCCACTCCCTATGAATTCATGGCATAATAAGTGTACAGCACAGCACACAGGAGAACCAAGAGAATCAACTGAGTAGGAGTATAAGGGGCTGGAACCTATTCCCCATGAATTTATGGCATAATAGTCACACTCAATGGTAAGGCACCTCCCTGAGCTGTTGAAACCTTTTTCCTATGAATTCATGGCATAATAGGTATTAAAAATAAAAGGCTATTATAAAAAAAAAGATGGAAATGCTGTGTCAATAGTTGAGGCCTATAAATTGATTGTTCTTCTTCTTTGACAGGTAATAAATAAACTACTGATTTGAAATCACACTTTTCGTATTTAATGTCCTAAATACAACTCATCAGTACTAATCAGCAACAATTGTCTGATTCTATAGTTCTGATAATGAACTTTGCCCCCTAAGCCTTTCAAATACCCAAGACCCTGCCTGCTAATGTTTTCTGACTTGCAAATGAGGTCTTGTTTCAACTTGCCACAGGTCATCGTTCTATTAATTTCACTAGCACAGTGTTCTGGATGATCGGTATTATAGCTACCACCCGTGAAGGGATCCTTATTCTCAGCTCTCATATTCCATTTTAAAATTTGCTTCCTAGATTCACTGGTACCAACTGAGGTTGGATTCCCTGGGAAATGACCGAGATGGAGATTTACTGGTAGGAGGTTCCTGGGCACTCCTGGGTACAGATGTAAGGGAATGAGGGAAGCAGGATAGGGCTGAGGGAGGAGTTGAAGTCTACGATGGTTGCAGAAGACTTCAGCCAAATGCTTAGGATGCTGTCACCTGAGAGGGTCTTACAGCTTTGTCCCAAATTGAGGTTAAAGGCTCAGCCTTTGTATCCTTGTAGCAATCAGTAGCTGGAGGCAAGCTGTCCCTTGGCAACATGTGATGTTGCCACTTAGTTTCTTGCTCCTGAGAGCAAGTCCTTGAGAGGGATTCCACTGTGGGCCATTCACAGTCAACACATTATTGATGAGAATGAGGACTATGGTCTTGATGGCAAGATCTGATCAGCGCAGCACAGGAACCCCACAGACTTAAACATACTAATACAGTTGATGGTTCATTGTACCCCGTATTGTTTTTATTTCCTGCAAAGACAAATGAAACGTGGAATTATTGAGTAGTATGCCTTGAAAGAACCTTAAAAATCACACCAAGTTCAATACTTTTGGTTTTCAGGCAAAAAAGTAGAGGTGCAGGTAAGCTAAGTGCTTCCCTCAGAGCCACCTAGATGCTGATGCTGGAGCTAGATTTCAGATCCTTTGCCTGCGGCTCAGTATTCTTTCACTTTTAGAACATGTCAAGTGCTGGAGAACAATAATATTATAACTTGCTTCACATAGTTGAAA
Source organism: Nycticebus coucang (assembly GCF_027406575.1). Taxonomy (NCBI): domain Eukaryota; kingdom Metazoa; phylum Chordata; class Mammalia; order Primates; family Lorisidae; genus Nycticebus; species Nycticebus coucang. The sequence continues at coordinate 19,020,203 of NC_069796.1, forward strand.
TTTTTAGAATTGAGTCCCCATTCTAACATGCTGTAGGTGGTCAGCCTCATCTCTGTGGTTTACCTCCAAAGACAGTTTCTTCTTTCTTGAGGCATTGTTGCTTGTCTGTAGTCTATTATATTAAACAGACTAAGATTTTAAGTTCTAGAAGAAGATTGGTGATTATATAGTAGGTTGCATTTTATTGTTGAAATTTCAGGGGGGTTAAGTTTCTTTTTTGCTATCTGAATTTAATGACATGAGTTAACCTGGATAAAAGGAAGGATGAACAGTGAATGGCCCAGGTTCAGTTCTTTTGAGACTGATTCTTGGACTGTCACGAGGTTGAGTATTAAGCAAATTCCAGTTAAGGCCTGCTACTCCCACGGGGCTACACTTGTTTCACCTAAAGGGCTGTTTTTAATCTACCTGCTTTCAACAGAGAGGGGATTTTTTTTTTTTTTTGAAAGAGCTGGGAAAGCCTTCATGTCTTTGACCTCAGTTCAGTAATTCTTTATTGAGTATTTATAATGTGTTAAGAACTGAGCTACATCTAGACAAAGATCTAGAGAATTAATTACACTATTAAGTTATATTTATTACAAAGGTGTAACAGGGGATGTGGGCTCACAAGGGGAGATGAGAAATAACTTTTATGTAACTGAGATGTTAGACAAAAAGCCCTGGTATTGTCTTCAGAAGGCTGTAGTTAACACGTGTATAGAGAGGCCAGCTAATTGTTCTAATTAGCATGCTAACCAGGAATGATTCATAATGCTGGCTGGCAAATACTATGGTCCACGAACGAAGAGCATAAGGAAGGTGAATTTCTGTGTGGTGCTGTGGGAATTAGGGAGCAGAGGGTTGAGTAAAGCAGACACATGGCACAGGGAAGAGTTTGGTGATGCCGGGAAGCAAATTGAATGAATAAATAAGACCATCTGCTTTAGATGTCAATCCACCTGAGCTGTGGGAATGGTCTAAAAGTGCAGAGAGAAGCCTGGAATGGAGAATAAACTTGCTTGTGTTACATTTTTGACTGAGGCCAGTCCTGCTTAGTTTAATTTGACATGTTCCTGGAGCATATGTTATGTAATATTATCTAAATCACATTTAGATTCTGGAGAAAATGTTAACGTCTTGTGAAAATTATGACTATTGTGTGCTCAGCACGCATTTCCACGGAGACTGCTTTTAATTAGGATAGCATTTCAGTTTGTCCATCAAACAGGCATTTAAAATACCCTGCTATTAGAGTAATTACATTTAGGTTTCAATTAGTACCAAATGTCAGCTTCACTTCCCAGGAAATCACAAGATACGACATTTTGTATTTTTTTGCAGTTTTTGGCCAGGGCTGGGTTCGAACCTGCCACCTCTGGAATATGGGGCCGGCACCCTACCCCTTGAGCCACAGGCAGCACCCAATATTTTGTATTTTAAAATAAAATAGTATTTTGGAACATATTGTCGTTAGCAGACTGTAATGGAGTTGTGCTTGCCTGTGGTAGTGGTAACAATTTGATAGCATATTAGGTCCATTCATATGTATTTAATTGTAGGGTGTTTTTATTTTCCTAATTTAATTATTTTAAATATGTAGAATATTTGCATGACTCAAAATGATAAAAACAGAAATATCTCACCCCTATCCTTCTTCCCGCCAGTTTATTCCCACCCATCTTTGGGCCTCTGCTCACATGTCTCATTAGCCATGACTACTCCCATGGCATAGAACAGTCTTCTCTGTTTCTCTATGATATTTAACTTGCTTTATTTTCCTTAATAAAGTTTCCACAAATGTCTTTTAAAACACTCAGAATTCACAAGTTTTTAACACCATGCACCAACACCATGGTTTAGTCTTTTTACAACTATTTGTGGAAAGGTATTTTACATCTAAATTAAATTAACTATGCAAATAATTCTGCCTTCAGTAGAGAATTAGGAATTTTTTTCTCTTCCATTACTTCTGAAACTAAAATTTATAATAATATTTTAATAATGTTGCCATAAACATACGGCACTTATCACTATGTGATATAATGATGTCATTTTATTAGGCTTCAACCTGAATATAAATTCCATGGGAATACTTTGTCCATTTCATTTGCTGCTGCATCCTAAGCACCTAGAATGGTTCCTTGCATAGTAGGTACTCAAAACTCATAGTAAGTACTCAACACATATTTGTTATATGAATTGCATGAGTAACGTTTTGATGTATACAGATTGAAGCCACCCCATAGAGACTGTTGCAAACCATGCCTTTTTTACACAGTACCTTCTGGAGATCATTCCACATATATTTTCTCCTTATTTTTAATGACTATATAATATTCCATGGAATTTATTTAACCTGTCCTGTATTGAATGACATCTAGATTATTTCCAGTGTTTTGCTATTTCGGGCCCTGCTCAAATGAACATCTTTTTACATCTAGTTATGTTAATTTTTATATTTGATATATTTTAAATATTAATATCCAATAAAATTAGTGTATAATTAAGAAGAAAAATATTTAGCTCTATTAAAGAATAAATATGATTCAAAGATATTTCTTGCTTATGATAACCTCTTTAGATTAAGCTACTGACGTATAGAAATATATAATGTTTTATGAGTTTTAAGTCATTCTGGGTGCAAATATGGGTGCAAATGCTTGAAAAGAATAAAATTAAGTTATTTCTAAGGTTCTATATAACTCAAATACTTCATGACACTATGCTCTTTAGTTCTAAGGAATATACAAGTGTTGCTTATAACATTTTTTTTCCCTTATCTTTTAAACTCTTAGTGTATAAAAAGTTAGAAGTCATTTACAATAGAGTACATACACTTTTAATATTATTTATTTTTTATTTACCCAGATGTTTATGGCAACATTATTAAAATATTATTATAAATTTTAGTTTTAGAAATAATGGAATAGGAAAAATTCTAAATTCTCTATTGAAGGCAGAATTATTTGCACAAGTAATTTGATTTAGATATAAAATACATTTCCATAAATACCCCGTTTCCCTGAAAATAAGACATCCTCCGAAAATAAGACCTACTTACAGGAAAGATAAGACGTCCCCTGAAAATAAGACCTTGCGCATCTTTGGGAGCACACCTTAAAATAAGACACTGTCTTATTTTCGGGGAAACAGGGTAGTTATAAAAGACTAAACCATACTGTTAATGCCTGGTGTTAAATGCTTGTGAGTTCTGAGTATACTAAAAGACATTTGTGGAAACTTCTGCTTTTGGACTATTTGTATAGTATTGTTCAGAAGAATAAAATTTTACTAAATGATTCTTAAGATTTTATCCAAGTCCCATACATGTAGGGTAGTCAGTTTAGATTTTTTTTTTTATATTGTTTGGGGTTCATTGAGGATACAAAGAATTAGTTTACACAGATTGCATTTGTTAGATAAAAGTCCTTCTTATAATTGTGTCTGGCCCTCAAGAGTTGTGCCATACATGGTAACTCCCTATTCATCTTCCTCCTTCCCCGCTTCAGCTCCCTCATTCCTGCATGCCACCCCTTGTATTAGATCATCTACTGCTTTCATGTTAGAATTGAATACGTTGGATTCTTGCTTCTCCATTCTTGTGATGCTTTACTAAGAAGAATGTGTTTCATCTTCATCCAGGTTAATACAAAAGATGTAAAATCTTCACCTTTTCTAATGGCTGCATAGTATTCCGTGCTATACATATACTACACCTTGTTAATCCATTTCTGGGTTGGTGGGTTTTAGGTTGTTTCCACATTTTAGCAATCGTAAATTGAGGTATGATGAACATAGTGCAAATGTTCTTATGATAAAGTGGCTTTTTTCCTTCTGAGTAGACGCCTAGTAATGGGATTGAAGGATCAAATGAAAGGTCTAATTTGAGTTCTTTGAGGATTCTCTATACTTCTTTCCAAAAAGGTTGTATTAGTTTGCAGTCCCACCAGCAAAAGTGTTCCCTTCTCTCCACATCCATGCCAGCATCTGAGCTTTGAGACTTTGTGATGTGGGCCATTTTCACTGGGGTTAGGTGATATTTCAGGGTAATTTTGTTTTGAATTTCTCTGATGATTAGGGATGATGAACATTTTTTCATATGGTTGTTATCCATTCATCTGTCTTCTTTAGAGAAGGTGCTATTCATTCTCTTGCTCGGTGATACATGGGATTGTTGGGGGGGGGTGTTGTTAATTAATTTGAGTTCTTTGTAGATCCTAGTTATGAAGCTTTTGTCTGATTCATAATATGAAAATATCTTTTCCCATTCTGAAGGTGGTCTTGTTTGCCTTGGTTGTTGTTTCCTTAGCTGTACAGAAGCTTTTCAGTTTAGTTAAGCCCCATTGTTTATTTTTGTTGTTGTTGCAATTGCCATGGAAGTCTTTTTCATAAAATCTTTCCCCAGGATGATATCTTTGAGTGTTTTCCCACACTTTTTTTGAGGACTTTTGTTGTTTCATGCCTTAGATTTAAATCCCTTATCTATCTTAAGTCAATTTTTGTAAGTGGTGAGAGGTGCGGGTCTACTTTCAGTCTTTTAAATGCAGTTATCTAGTTCTCCCAACACCATTTATTGAATAGGAGTTCTTTCCCCAGCATATGTTCTTGTTTGGTTTATCAAAGATCAGGTAGTTGTAAGAGGCTACATCCATCTCATGGTTTTCTATTTGGTTCCAAATGTGAATGCCTCTATTTTTGTGTCAATAGCATGCTGTTTTGATCACTTTGGCCTTCTAGTATAGCCAAAGTCTGATACAGTGATACGCCCAGATTTGCTTTTATTACTAAGAATTGACTTGGCTATATGTTTTTTTTTCCACTTCCATACAAAATGAAGAATCATTTTTTCCAAATCATGAAAGTATATGATTGTATTTTAATGGGGATTGAATCTATAGATGGCTTTAGGAACATAGAGACATTTTGACAATGTTGATTTCTCCCAGCCATGAGCATGGTATTTTCTTCCATTTTTTAATATCTTTTGCTATTTTTCTCCTTAGGGGTCTATAATTTTCTTTGTAGAGTTCCTTCCCCTCTTTTGTTGGGTATATTCTTAGGTATATCATTTTTTTTGTGGAGCTAAGGTGAAGGAAATTGTGTCCTTGATTAGCTTCTTGTCTTGATTGTTATTGGCATATACAAAGGCTACTGATTTGTGGACATTGATGTTATATCCTGAGACATTACTATATTTTTTGATAACTTCCAGGAGTCTTGTGTTTGAGACTTTGGGGTTCTCTAAGTATCAGTTCATATTATCTGTAAAGAGTGAGAGTTTAACCCCCTCTGCTCCCATTTAGATGCTCTTTATTTCCTTCTCTTGCCTAATTGTATTGGCTAGAACTTCCAGCACTATGTTGAATAGTAGTGGTGATAGAGGACAACCTTGTCTGGTTCTAGTTCTAAGTGGAAAAGCTTTTTGTTCTACTCCGTCCGTATAATACTAACTGTGGTTTTGTCAATAGATGGCTTCAATCAGTTTTAGAAATGTGCCACCTATGCCTATACTCTTCAGTGTTCTAATTAGAAAAGGATGCTGGATTTTATCGAATGCTTTTTCTGCATTTGTTGAGAGGATCATATAGTCTTTGTTTATGCTTCTATTGATATGGTGAATTTCAGTTTAGATTTTTTATGAGTGACCATAATTTGAAGACTACATGACTTTTTAAAAACAACTTTATTGAGGTATGATTTATATATTATAAAAGTCGCCCAATTTAAATGTACATTGTAAGTTGTATTATGTTGAAAACCTTTTTAAAGTAGTTTTACATTAAAAAAATCTGGTTATACTGTTATATTGAATTTTGTTTTCATTATTATCATCTACTGTATGAAATATCTTATCAACACATATTTATAGCCAAAAATATATTTTCTGGAACTAATGAAGAAAAAGTATGTGTGTATTGTAATGCATATATATCTTCTTATGAAATATGAATTCTAGCCAACAATATGACAGTGTCTTTGATTAATGTCTTCTGCAGTCTTCCCCCTGATTTTTTGGTGATATATAATTTTAACACTTTTACTCTTTTCTCTTTTAAGACTCTCAGAATAATTTAATTAAATTTCTTTTCTTTGTGTTTAAGATTATTCTACCTCAAACAACTTATAATTGCAGGATATTCTTTTTTTCTTTCACCCGTAACAGTTAATACTCCATGTTTGAAATATTAAAGATTGGAATAAATGAACACACTTGTAGAATATGTCTACATATTTTTCGAATGGACCCAAGTATGTTGTATTGCTTTAAAATATATTCTCTTTCTGTTGTATAATTTAGATTACTTTTTTACACTCTAACTAGAATTTAACGAAATCTTCAGCTCCTGTGTTTTAGAAAGCACTTTGTAATTATGTGAGTTTAAATTGACTGTAAATTTTGTCCTTAAGCCTTTTTAAAAACACCATTTTTCGTATTTGAATATTCAGAATGATTCACTTTTTTTTTTCCTGAATAGGCAGAAAGTATTATTGTTGTTATTTTTTGTTTACAAAGAGGAATTAACCAAGTAAATGAGGTAATAAAGGATCATTCCAGAGCAATTAGAATAGCGCAGATGAAAGCATGGGACTGGATGGTAGTGTGTAGGGAACTGTAGCTTCTTAATTAGGAAAGACAAAAGTGGAGGGGTGTGTGTGTGTGTGCCCGCGCGCAAGGTGTAAATAGACAAAACAAGATGTAGAAACTTTTCGCTAACAGGTGGTACACTAAGGATTTTATACAGGAAAGAAGTAATAATGGGTAAGTGGTTTGGAAGAGAATGAAGTAAATGTAAAGACATCAACAAAACAACTATCGTATTAAGAAAAAGTAAATGAAAAATGAAGAGGAACTGGCTTAAGAGAGTGACCATTGGTATAGATTGGTACAGGTGTCAATGTCGGAACAAGAAGAATTGGAAGTAAAAGATACTAAGGAGAAAGTGTCTGGTGGAAATCCTAAACTTTCCCAGAAGGATCTTTAAAAGTATAAATAAATTAGGACAATATCCAGCAAAATAATAAACCAAGCCATATACACAGGAAACTTTCCTGATGGAAACACATAGAAAAACCAGATATAACAATTAAAAATATACAACTGAGGCAGCACCTGTGGCTCAGTTGGTAAGGCACCGGCCCCATATGCCGAGGGTGGCAGATTCAAATCCAGCCCCGGCCAAACTGCAACAAAAAAATAGCCGGGCGTTGTGGCGGGCGCCTGTAGTCCCAGCTACTTGGGAGGCTGAGGCAGGAGAATCGCTTAAGCCCAGGAGTTGGAGGTTGCTGTGAGCTGTCTGAGGCCACGGCACTCTACCGAGGGCCATAAAGTGAGACTCTGTCTCTACAAAAAAAAAAAAAAAAAAAAAAAAAAAAAAAAATATATATATATATATACAACTGAGGCTGAAATAAAGAAGAAAAGAAATCAAAGCCATGGCAATACATATGTGAAACAAAAATTATGGGAGGCTATTGTTTTGGGCTGAATTTCTGCATCAGGGCATAATAGACCAGATCAAAGCAAAACGCTCAAGCTAAATGCAATGAAGGGCGCAAACAGCTGGTCACCTGGGCTTCGTCACAGAACTTTCCCTGTTTTTCAGAGAATTCATAAATCTTTCCTGGCTCTCTGCTGACCGTTGCTTACCCTAGGAAAAGAAACGAAGTTTACTGTTCAAACTAAGATTTCCCCTTCCTCCCTCTGTTTTTGTGTTTGATGAATGAAGTTATTCTATTAGTTGGTTTTATTTACAAATCGCATGTTAATAATTAATAGTAGGTATTAAGATTATTCTTTGACATCTCCTAAATATGTTTTAAATTCATGAAACTCTGTTATGTCTGAAAACCAGTTGTACCAGGGTAAAGAGATCTCTTTAAAAAAAATTAAAGAGGGTACAAGAACACTAATCGCCTTCCTTCAAGAACCTTTTTTGAGAATTAATGACTAGCTGAGTTAATGACCTTAAAATTTGAGGACCATCAATTTTCTCATGTATTCATTAATCCTTCCAATGTGCCCAAGACTGAAATAATTAGCATTCAAACAAAAGCAGAGATAGTGGGATCTGATAGGATGTTGGCAAGATGTCAGAGACAGTATTTAGAGTGAAAATGATGGAAAAATGCTGAATATATGGTATGAATTGGTTGGCATATAAAAGGACCTAAAAGCAAGTAATTACTGGAGTAAGAAGAGGAGGGGACTAGAAAACACAGAAATTATCCAGAGAAGTAAGGAATGGGTGGTTCACAACCATTCAGAGTGGATAAAAAATAATGCTAACTTAAAATGATAATGGGAAATGGTAGCATAGATATTTTCCTGGAGAAAATTCCATCCAGGTTTAAACACTACAAAGCTTTTTAATGCTGTATGTACTTGAACGCAGGTTTTCAAGATACAATGTTACTTCTGATAAGATGGGCCTATAATTAGGCAGTAAAAAGGATAAGATTCTGGAGAATTCTGCAACTATGACCCCTGACTACTGTGAGAGCCTGACTATTGTGTGTTAACAGACGCAAAGGAAAGTAGATACCAATACTCTTGAAAATTTAGGCAAATTAGAGAAAATAACAAAATGAACTATCCTCTCCTTCCAAATTGAATCCATCACAATATTATCAAAGTGAAATATCAAATATTCTGTTTCTTCTCATGATGTAGGATAAAATTGCATTATATGGAGTCAACATTTTATAAAATTTGATTAAAAAACACATTCTTTAGCTGATTTAACTTATGCTAGACCTGCCATTAAGAATATGGAAATAATCTAGCAGTTTGTAGGAACTGTGATATTTTAAAGAAGACTATTGGAAAGCTAACTAGACATCTATTTGATTTTGAATATAAGAAAATTGGCCCTAGAATATAAAAAAGCCAGGAGAGCAGTTCTGTATATAGGTTGAATATTGTCACGGAATGATACTGAGTCACTCCTTAGTCCTCAAACAAATGATTACCAGCAGAGAAGGAAGCGTTTGAAATGCATTCCATGTTACTCTGGACCAAAGTTCTGACGCAGATCATAAATCTCGTGTATATGCTTAATATAAGCATAGGTCTTTTATTTTTATTTTTTTGGCATCATCTCAGTCATTTTTAAGTTATAAAATCATAAAATCAGAGTTGGAAGGACATCTAGAGCCGTCAACTAAATCATTTCTCTGCATCAACTTCCCTACCTTTTGTGTAAACAATTCCAGGAACAAAACATTTTACAACTCTTCCAAGGAGACTGTTAAATCATTCTAATGTTTATAAGCCCTAACAGCGAGGAGTTCGGTTTCCATATGGGCATTGTGTTTGCCCTCATTCTTCTCTTTCCCTGCTCCTCTTTTCTCACTCCATCCAGATTCTTATTTTTTGGATTCTGTGTTTCTTTATTCCAGTAAATCTGTTTTCCTTCTTTCTGCACTCTGATTGCAGGGTTTTTTTGTGTGTAATGTCCCGTACCACATTTGTTTTTCTTCTCGGCATCCCTAGGTCTTTTATGATTTTTCCTGAATCTGTAACAAGTTTATTTTATTTTGGATTGAAAGCAAATGAACCAAAATGTTATAAATCAAGCTGGGAGGAAAATGAGGTATTGGAAAGTGAGAACATCTAAAGGGCTATTTTCACCAATTGCAGGATTTAAAGGCATTCTTGCGGGCTTAGAAGAACTCAGTTGGGGATGACTGCCAACATCTCCTTTAGGTTTACTTACCCAGGCAAAATGTTGGGGATACTTGCTGGCCAAGATCCTATTAGCATATATAAAGCTCTCTGTTGGAACATTTACAGAATCAATTAGAGTTCAGAATTTTTTCTTTTTTTTCAACCATGGTTGAGGGACTCATTTAATGACCTGAGTTTTAGGATGTTTTTATTCTTGTAATAACTGTTTGTAAAACATTAGCAGGTGGCATGTGAAGGTCATGGGAGACTTTGCACTTCAGGAGACATTTATTTAGGTGACCTTTTTTGTCTAATAGTTTACCACATCAAATTGGAAGTTGTAGCATCCTTCAAATCATAATACTATTAGTTCTACAACATTTTCTAAAGGATGATCTTTACTTAAAAAAAATCTAGAATCACTATCTAAATAAATTTCCAGATAAACCCAGTGATGCTTCTTTTTGTGTGGACCAAATTCTTGGTTTAGTAATGTTGATGATACTTTAATGAGTATTGCTGAGTTTTCACCATCCAGGCAGTCCCTTGATTTGCTTAGCATAAGTGGATATTTTTGTGCTCGGAGAGGAACCCAATTATTCCAAAAGTCTCAGCTTCTGATAGCGATAGGATGGTATTCTAAAAAGGGATTATACATATTCATCAATTTGTGGATAAAAATAAAAGCAGTATTTTTAATTTACCATATTTTTTATTAATAGGACTAAGGTAGCTTACTTGTGCTTATGGAGAGTAACCGCAGAATGTCGATAGGTCAGACAAGAAACTGTTGCAAAGGGACTGATTACTGTGCTGGATGACCCAGGAACAACAGTGTAGAAAGTCAGAAGTCAGAGCTGAAACTTATTGGACGAAGAATTCTAGGAAATATATAAATAAATCAAGATGCTAATTTAAGAATTCGTTATAGCTAAAGAAATACATGTACCATTTAACTGGCGTGTGATGAGGTTAGCTATGACAGATAACAGAATAAACACCATGTTTTTTCTAAAAGTGTGCAACGGGTGTGTGTATGTGTGCATCCTCTATCTTACAAGATGATGAACTTGAAATGCAGACCGTGATTGCCCAGTTACATGCATGCTTAGAAGGACAGTCTTTGTTCATGTCGTTAATGCATCAAGTCCGTGTGGAGGGTTAAAGGCACAGCCTATGTTGTTACTGCCTTGGTCCTTAAATGCCTATCTTCTAGATCAGGATTTTGCAGAATTTTTCTGTGAAGATCCAGATTAGTAAACTTTTGTAACTGCTCGACTCTGCCGTTGCAGCACAAAAGCAGCCATAGACAACACGGAAGCAAGCAGACATGATGGGCCTACAACACTTCATTCTCCAAAACCCACGGCAGGTAGGATTTTGCCCCTAGGTAGTAGCTGGCTGACCCTTGTACTAAGTGTATGATCCCTTTACACCTGGCAGCTCCATCTTTTTTACAAGTACTGAGACAATTTCAAATTCTGCTTTAAGTATGTCTTTTAAAAGCATTTTCCAGTCCTTTTAAAACTAGGTCCACCCCAGGAGAGCCTGAATGCATAAATATCCTTTCAATGCCAGGGGGTATCGCATTGGGAAATAGGGTAGCGCTCTCCTGTACGTGCTGGAGAAGGCCTGGAATGAGTGGCAGGGAGAGCGATGGCAGAAGATTCAGGAAGCTTGAGGACCAGAGGCGCTGGTTACCTTCGTGCTAAACAAAGACTCTGGGACAAGACGGGCTGCACATTCTCTCCCAGAACTAGCATTTCACGATGCTAAATTAAGGTTCTTGGCAAAGCTGAATCTGTAGGCCGTCTCCCGTCACTGCGTGTCACGTTGGAGCCGTTTTCCTCAGATGGAACAAACGGCAGACCCTGTTAACTCTTGAGGGGGAACACGTTTCTTGTTTCCACCCTAGGATCCCATTTGTTGATAGCTTTTAGCACAGTTTTGGAGTTTATCATGTATTCTTTGTTGATGCTCGTGAATGCAACTAACGTTTCTTTTAAGGATACTTATAGACAGACTCAGGAACACTTCTTTTAAAATATGTAGCAATAGTGTATATTCTTTAAAAATTGGCTTGCATTTCACAGTGTCTTATATTTTGTAATTTCTAAGAAGCACATTTTATTTTACATTTAATGTGTGAGAAGTCAGAATGTGTCATACAATTGCTGTGATTTAGACAGATACTGTAATGTAGTTACTATTGCCTTTACATGGACATAGAAACTGTGTGTGTGTGTGTGTAAATTTTCTGACGCTTCCAAGGGGATCTTAATAGGGAAACACTATAATTTCAAAATATTAAGGGATACAAGTGTTCTTGTCACATTGTACAATACAATGTTGAAGGCAGGACTTTTTATTTTTTATTTTATTAAATCATAGCTGTGTACATCAATGCAATCATGGGGTACAGTGTGCTGGTTTTATATACAATTTGAAATATTTTCATCAAACTGGTACTTGGAGGGACCACACCTACGGTGCATCTTACAAGGGTACATGTGAAATTTACTAAATGTAGAATATAAATGTCTTAACACCATAACTGAGAAAATGCCGTGAAGGCTATGTTAACCAGTGTGATGAAGGCAGGACTTTTAGTGTACCCATCACCAGAATAATGTCCATTGTACCCAACAGATAAGATTCACCCATTACCCCCCTCCCATCTGCCCCCATGTTTAGTTTCCCAGGTCCTTTATTCCACTGCATGACCTGTATGACCACTAAGAAGTGGTTAGCTCCCCCTTACTAGTGAAAACACGAGCTGTTTGTTTTTCCATTCCTAAAGTACTTCACTTGGGACACTATTCTCTAGTTCCATCCTCCACTATTCTCTAGTTCATGCTGCTGAACATGACATTATTTCATTCCTTTTTATGCCTCTGTAGTACTCCATGGTAGGTGTATACACTACATTTTCTTTATCCACTCACCAATTGATGGGCACTTAGGTTGAATCCATATCCTTGCAATTATGAGGTGTGCTGTGATAAACATCGAGGTACAAGTGTCTTTTTGAAATACCGACTTCTTTTCCTTTGGGATGATACCCAGCAGTGGAGTTGCTGAATGAAATGCTAGGTCTGCTTTTGTACTCTGAAGACTCTTCAGAGGGAGAGCTAACGTACAGTCCCACCCACAGTGCGTAAGCGTTCCTTTCTCTCTGTGTCCACACCAACATCCATTGTTTTTAAAAATTTTAAGTACCAGTTATTCTGATAGGGGTAAGGATGTATCTCATTGTGGTTTTAGTTTGAATTTCTCTGATGATTAGTGATGTTGAACATTTTTTTTTTTTTTTGGGTATATCTATTGGCTATCTGTATATCTTCATTAAAAAACCCTGTTCATATCTTTTTCCCACTTTTTGATGGGGTTATTTGTTTTTTTTTCTTGCTGAGTTTTTTTGTTGATCTGAATGTTATTCTTTTGTCAGATGTATAGTTTGTGAATATCTTCTCCCATCTTGTGGGTTGTCTATTTACTCTGTTGATTATTTCCTTTGCTGTCAGAAAATGTTTAATTAAGTCCCATTTGCGATGCCGTCTTATGCTTATAAACATGGTATTATCATCATGATGGAAAGGATGGTTAACATAATTAGCTCCATTTTGTTTCTGTCCCCCCTTGGGGTAATGTCCGTTAGGTTAAAATTTCTGCTTATCTCTATAGAGTAGGCTAGAAAAAAGGTGACAACTATCCCTTTCTCAAAAGTAACTCCTGGGGACATAAGTAAAACACGGTATGAGTAACAATGCTATGTTACTTTTTATGGGATTTATGGGAGCATCCTGACTTGACCTTTGTCCTCCAAAGTTAACTGACCAAGAACAAAGACGTCTTACAAGCTCCTTAGACCCTCACTGTTGCTCAGATGTCTGCCTTCCTCAGGTGTCTCTTGCAATTCAACCCACTCTTCCTCTTCAGATAAAAAGGAGCTTCATGTTCGTACTAACCTAAGATGGTTCTTCGGGAAACTAGTCCACCATCTCCTCAGAGTTTGCAGGGTCTCTGAGTAAAAGCTGTTTTCTTTGCCTCAACACCTTGTCTCTCAACTTATCCACTGTCCTGAGGCAAACAGTGCAGACTGGACCTTTATTACATTTGGTAGGAAATATTTGATAAGAACTGGTGGAAAGAAATAGAAATTAAAAATAAAATTAGGTAAATTATGGCAAAAGGAGATTTCATTTTGTATTTAAGCTCTGAGAGAAGTGAAAGATGAGAAAAATGGAGATCTTTGTGCATGTCTGAGTTGTTTTTGTTTTACAAAAAACACGAACAACTGTGGGAAAAATGTTTTTTCATCTGCTCTCACAGAAAAATGGAGATCTTTGTGCATGTCTAAGAGTTTTGTTTTACAAAAAACACGATTAACTGTGGAAAAAATGTTTTTCCATCTGCTCTCACACTGTGACAATTGACACGGAAGGCGTCAGTGACCAAATATGTGTGATTTTTTTTTCCCCCACAAGAAAGAAAGCAATGAATTCTGTAGCAGACTCCAGCTGGACGGATATCTTCTACTTCAATTCAATTCTGATACTATGTACTTGGAGATTGTGTCTGATCCCAAAGATTGAGGGCCTAGTTCCCTGGACCCCTTCTGATGCCAGTAACAAACTCCAGACTGTTTTATCTGTTCTTCTGACCAATTGTCTATAAATTGGAGTTCCAATGTCCTCTTTCCTGAGTTTGATTAATTGCTCGAGTGGCTTATAGAACTCAGAAAAGTGCTTAATCTTACCATTTCTAATAAAGAATATTATAAAGGGTACAGATGAAGGGATACATAAGGCAAAATATGAGAAGTGGCAGAGAACCTCTATGGCCTCTGTGGTTCCCCTCTTGGAATGCCATGGATTTGGCTACCCAGAAGCCCTCCAAACCCTGTCTTCTTTAGGTTCCTTATGGAGTCTTAATTACATAGGTATGATTGATTAGGCCGCTGGCCATTGGTGATCGACTTCGCCTTTAGTCCCTGTCTTTTCTCCAGAGGTTAGAGAGGTGCACCTAAAGTCCTAACCCTGTAATTATGCCTTGGTCTTTCTGTAAGCTCCTGGCCATAAGTCAACACATTAGTATACACAAAGACTTCACTTTGGAGAGTCTAAGGATTTTAGGCATTGTATGTCAGAAAGCCAATGGAAGGACAAATATATATTTTACAGTATCACAGTATACTTACATGAATCAGAGACACATGAACTGTTCCCAGAGTTATGCAAGAAAGCCTCCTGAAGGATAGGCACCTTGCCTGCCTTTTGAATCGATGTCTCTAGTATCCAGAACTGTGCCTGAAACAGAGCTGGCTGCCCCTTATTTTTTTGTTGAGTATAAATGAAAGTTATAGGGCCTCTTGAGCCAAATTGGTACACAAGAGAAGGTAAATCTATGCAGCCCTTCATGTTGGCATGAAGAGCTGGAGAAGGAGCCCTGGTCACAACGTAGGTTTGTCTTTGCCTCTAAATTGTTAAGAACCTTTATAAAGTTACTCTTATGTTTGATCTCTGAGTGCACATTAGACAAAGCATGAGTCAACAGCACTGATGTTTAGAATCATAGGTGTTTGTCATGAAATGGTGGCCTTGAAAATAGAAGTTAAGCAGCTTGAATTAAATGAGAACTGAGGATGAATTATCATTTAACTTTTTAAAAAAATTTCAGATTGTGTACAGGTATGAACAATTAGGTTACATTGTTTGCACTTGTTAGGTAAAGTCCAAGTTGTAGTTGAGCACTTCACCCAGGAGGTGTGCCATATACCCCTATATTGTACCCATTAGGTGAGAGCACATTCCCTTCCCTCTTTTTCTCTCCCTCCCCCTTTGTTTGAATGTAGTTGTATTCTTTTCTTTTACGGGAGTATAGTTGTTCATCTATTGGTTTCATATTAGTATTGAGTACATTAGTATTGAGTGCTTTTCCATTCTTGTGACCATTTAACTATAACATTTTTTAATAGCATTTCTGTGGTTAAACAGTTCTTTATGCATTGGCCTGAGAAAAGAAACAAAAGCCTGAAGCATATCAATTTCTGTACCAATTTTGATAGAAGCAAATGCTAATTACACAGGATTCTTGCAGAACTTGTTTCCATATGGTCTCCAGTATATTTTGTTCTTGCAATTTTTAGAGTCTAGAATACTTTGGGAGGCTTAGGTGTTAGCACCACCCAAGCAAAATCAAATTCTTATAAAATTCACAAAAGAATCTTTCTTGCTTATTTTTCTTTTTTGCTAGAGAAATGATGTTAAGGTGTTGAGATAAAAGTTTTCCTGGGACGTTCAGAATTTTAACATATGTGTATCAAAGTTAGCTTTCTGTACTATAAAATTATCTAATTCTACATCTTTATTAATGTGCTGTTTTGGTATTGTGCACTTTAGGAATTCATATGCATAAATACAAAAATAGAGTTTAGTTGAGGAGATGACATTAATGTATGTGAAGAAATTAGAATAGTGCATTATATATAAAGATTCACCTTTTTGTTGGAAAAATTTTTAAGTGATATAGAACTGCAGATGTGCAAAAGACTAGTGAAGGCAAGAGTTTTGTAGCAGTTATTCTGAAAGAAGGTGGATCTTCATCAGAATTTTGATAGACATTTATATTCTACATTGACTAAGTTTCACATGTACCCTTGTAAGATGCACCATAGGTGTAATCCCACCAATCACCCTCCCTCCCCCCATCCTCCCCCTCCCTCCCTCTCCCCTTTCCCCCTATTCTTAGGTTGTAACTGGGTTATAGCTTTCATGTGAAAGCCATAAATTAGTTTCATAGTAAGGCTGAGTACATTGGATACTTTTTCTTCCATTCTTGAGATACTCTTCGGCAGGGCAGAAACCTAGTTACCGGTCACCAGGTAACCAGCCACCTGCTCGTGAACTCTCATGCCTTTCAGAGTGTATCATGCAAAGAATTAAAATTGTGTAATTAATATTTCATTTATTGCTTGTGGTTTATAAATACAAATATATTTTTATCTAATTTCAACTTAATATTATTAAGGGCTTATTCTCAGTCAATGAAGTACCAAAAAGGAACAGGGGGATGCTGCCCTTATATATATGAGTTTCACTTTGACCCTGAATGATTCTTTGTGTTTTGTATCTGCGATGCACAGCCCTACAATACAAGATCCAAAGAACATATATAAACACATCGAAAAGGATGTAACTTTCATAGTTTCTCCATGAATTCCAAAGAGTAAAAGTGAATATGGCAAATACGTCATTACATAAAATCTCCACAAAATTCTCTTAAAGGTCAAGTCAGAAAAGTAAAACATCCAGAGACTTCATTTTAAGAGAGGGAGGATTTTTAGGGTCACACCCTCTTGAGATGTGTTCTTGTTTGCATTTTCAGCAAAATGATTTTAGATCATGTCATAAAAAATGACCAAATAGTAAAACTATAAAAACATTTGCTTTCCTTCAACATATATTGAGTGTTACTTTTCTGCATTCTGTAAAGTACAGATAATTATGCTTTGTCACTGCCCTGCAGGAGTCTGCTCTTTGCAGCAGAAAGTATTAATGTGCCATTTCCATTTTCATGCAGGACTGGGTCACATAAAGTCAGGAATTGGGAAAAGTGGTTTTTAAGGGGGACTCTAAATTTTGTTCAAGTGAAGAAAGAAGCAGATGAAACTGGAGACAGATAAGTGGGGTGAAATAAAAGCGTGTGTTTCCATAGTGGAGAGTTTTGTGAAACCTCAGGGTGGGAGTAGAGTTAGACCAGAAAGTGGGGTGGGGTTTGTGAAGGAGCTGATGGTGATCTAAGCAGGAGAGGCCAGGCCGGATGAAGGTGGCACTAGACCCGGAAAATTCAGAGTCTATCTAATTGGGCCCTTGGAAAAAAAGCAGTTGAACACCTTGGCTATGTTCACAAGAGCAAAGAGAGCTATTATCATGTCTCAGAGAAGAGTGTGTTATGGCAAGAGAGTAAATTAAGAAAGACATGCTCCCAAAACTACTGCTGTTGGGCAGGGGAGACCGTGGTTGCCAAGGTAATGGTCAAGTCTTAGGTTATGACAGCGGCAAACAAATGCAGGGAAAGAGGCATGTAATTGTTAAACCACAGTATTTTAGAGCTGGATGGGGCCTTAATGATAATCTTCCAGATAAGAAATTGAGGCTATGCCATTTATTTGAGTGACATTAAGCTATATTCTATTATCACTGATACCCAGTTTTATTAGTTTGTAAAATAGTGTCCCAAGACTCTTGTGAGGCTCTCCCGAGACTATGTATGCATGTTATAAACTACAATAGATAGTAGACAGGAAAGGTATAATCACTGGAGATACTTTGAAGAAAAAAGCAATAGGTTTTGGGAACAGACTCCATGTGCAGAATGAAAGAGAGGAGTCATTAACACATTGCCTTTATGGGATTTTATAAAAGAAGATGATTAATACTCATGTAAACACTGAAAGGCATATTGATAGAACCGTTTTCTATGTTGGCCCTTGGTACTGTAACTCTCAAACATTCCATAGCTGGAAGAACAGCCGTCTGAGTTGGTTTTGTTTATTGTGCACATTCATTTATTTAGCACACATATCAGGTCATTTGCGCCTTTTTTTCTTTCTGGTCCACACCGTGTCTCAGTAAGATATTTCATTTTGTGTGAAGGCCTTGGTCTTGCTCTTCAGCGCCATCTCTGTGTGTTCTTGTCACTGTCACTAGCTAAGGTTTGCCTGTGAATGCCTTGTGTGGGGAGTTTATTTTTTAGCAGCATATTTTGGAGAATCCTTTGGGGCTCTTGTTTCCGATGTACTGTCCCCAAAAGACACCAAGTGCTGCATTCCTGTTTGCTCTGTAGACAGCTCAGGACTCTGACCACAAAATCACCTACTTATGTACATACTCTGGGTGTCAATGTACAAGAGGATATTTTTTTTTTCTAAATAAAAAAACAAAACAAAACTTGGCTTTGACAGTTTGACCTCACTTCCGTTTAAGATGTATTTGAGCTCCATTGATTCTGAAATCTGTATTTAACCTCACAAAACTCCAGCACCTACATATCTTATTCCTACAACTTTATGACATTCCTTTTGAATAGGCAAAAAAGAAACAACTATTGATACCCAGATGAATAACCTTATAAGATGCAGAAATGCTCTGACTAAGCCATCCATGCCTGCTTCTGAGACTTAGAAGTGGGGTCAACAAGTCCATGAGCCACCCTACAAATCTCACACAGCATCCTGCCTCTCTGAACCCACACATTTGATTATCTCATTTGGCTTTTTTCCCTGATATTCACTATACATTTATGGAGGAAGAAATGTTATCAGGGAAAATAATTTTGTCCAATAACAGTAGCAGTGGAGTTCCCTGGAACTCTCTCCACATCTACACGGGGAGAGAGCACCCAGTTTAGGGGATACTTAACAACATCCCTTAGACATTAAATAAAGGAGCAAATGATTCAGGCCTTCTAGAAATCTCAAAGTCAAGGAAGACCCCAAACTTGAACTCAAAAAAGCACAAACTTATTTCTCTTAGCTGTATCTAAAGACCTGATTTGCCCCCCTGTCACAAACATTGCCCAGCAGGTTCCTGCTGTAGTTTAATACCTCTGTAAGCTCTTCTTCTGTCCTCTGAGCCTGCAATTGTTCTATCTAATCCCATCATACAAGTGTGATTGACTGTTCTGTTATTAATCTCACCACCATCCACGGCATTGGTCTGTTCTTTTAGTTATTCATTCAACAAACACATTCTCTGTTAGATTCAATGTATACATTATAATCAACTGATTATGCTAGATAAGTACTTGAATAAAATATGAATCCCTCTTAGAGAAAGGAGAGTTTGGTATTCCCTGCCCATAAAGTTACAACCTGGCCATTAGAATGTCATGGCTCCCTTAAAGGGGTTGGTTCCCATGAGGCATTCAGTATGTTTGCAAATTACGTAAAATTTGTGCCATGTGCTATAATTCTCTACATTTACATTTACAAAATTATGCTTCAGAAGTTGTTTATTTACTTGGAGAACCATGGCCTGCAATTTGGGTAAATTGCTATCCTGAAATTTGGGTAAAATGGTGGTGATCAGGCTATGATTTACTAGTTCAAGCAGCTTATCACTGGGTTGGAAGAAGACCACAGCTGTCACGTGGCCACGCTGGCTCCATCTCAGGATGGAGCCTACCCCAGGGTCCAAAATTACTTGCTAGGTGGGTTCCAGAGGGGTAGAGTGTCAAGAATTAGTGCTTTTCCCAAAACAATTACAAGTTTTCTCTTTCAAACACCAACCCTATATAAATAGACAAATGTAATAAAAATAATTTAAATTTGGATTTAAAGGATACTTTATGCCCTAGAAGTAAAGTAAAAATTTTCTTTTGTTTTTAATCATTACTTGGTCTAAGTAGTGGCTTTCTCGGAGTTGAGTAAATTCAAGTTTGCTTGGAGTTTCTTGGGCATCACAAATGTGAAGTATCTGGTATGTTCTTTTCTTTCATTTATCTTTAGAGTTGCCGTAGTGTTTGGATATTAAGCACCTTTTCCTGTTATCAAAATACCAATGTCTTTTCTTAATTGATAAAGAGAAAATAATACATGGGTTATTACAGTTCATGGTGGCTTTTCTGGGGTCAGAAATTAATCAATGACTTGTATTTGCTGACCTAACTCTCCTAGGACCAAGCTAATGCTGAGTTTACTTAATCTGCCTCAATATGCCTGTGAAAACTCTTATCAACCAACCAACTAGGCAAACATATACTGCCCTTTTCTATACATCTTATCCATTCTTTAATTGTTTCAGGTGGGAGTATAAGTCCAGTTCCTGTTACTTCCTTTTGGCCATACCTGGAAGTTCATATTCTCTTTTACACGTATTGAATCTAAATTAGGCATTTGCCTCCATCAGTCCGCTGAAACTATTTCAAAGATTCAGTAAATTCCATTTTGCCAGGTGCAATGGTCAGCTGTCAGTCCTCATCTAATCTGATCCGTAAGCAAAATTTTCAGTCCTTGTCTAAAACTTGACCCCATGACAAATTTTATTTTCTCCTCTTTAAAATGTTCTTTCGTTTTCAGGATATCAGATATTCTTGTTTTCCTTATAGTCTGTTGGCCACTTCTTTTTAAACTCCTTTGTCAGTTCCGTCTTAGTTTTTTACCTCTAAACATTGGAGTTTCTCAGAGCTTTCAGCTGAGTTCTCTTTTGTCTAGTTGCTCCATTGGCCTATTTTATTAGACCCAGTACCTTTTTGTATAATTGATATTTTATGATTCTTTTTCTTTAATATTCTGAAGTTAAATTCAAATATAATTTGATATATCTATGTATTTAAAAAAACCCTCCAGAATGATGCTGAAACAAATCATAATGTAAAGTAAAATAATGTGATTAAGTTGTAAATTCTCAAGTACAATTACATTATAAGACATAGTGAGACATTCAGATGCTTGTCTCCAATCACGCATTCTTGTAAATGTAAACTGTTTTTAAAATCTGTCATGGTGTTAGCTCAAAATCCATGTGCCAGGTTGCTGTTGGTGACATGTTTTTCTAAAATTGGGATCAATGCTAATTTGCTGAACAGCAAAAAGTTAAACCTTCTGTTGAAATGGTTGTCTTTCTGGTAGAAAACAAATATATAGTACAATTGTACACAGTATTTTATGTGCATGTGTAATTATAATTCATATTTAGAAAAAAATTATAAACACATTTTCTGCTTCCTTGACATTTAAAAAAGTCTGATAATCCCGATTCCTATTAGACTAACTTTCAGGAGCACCTTTCACATAGCGATTCTAAAGCTCCTCCACACATTTTCAAAATCTCATAAGGGATGATACCACTCCAGCTGGACAGCACGTACCCCTATATGCTGGTAGCTCCAAAATGTGTATTTTCAGCTTTCATGTGTCTTTTGTATTTCAGAGTAAAGTCCCCAGCTGGTCACTGGAAGTCTCCAATTCATCTTGAATTGGCATCTCAAGATTAAAAAATACGAAGTCAATGTCTTGGTTTCTCTTCCTGTACATTTCCCATCTCTGAAATGGCTCTCTCACATATCCAAAAGATCTTCTTTCTCTCATCTCTTACTCTTACTTATCACCTCATCAATAACCCATTTTTCTATGTTTGAAGTATCAATTGACCCTATCACAGATTAATCCACCCTTATCTTTTGTGTGCACAATTGCATTTTTCTTTACTTCTGGACTCTTTAATCATTGCCCTAGGATAGCCTAGTGTGGCCAGAGTGAAATTTTCAAAATGTTTAGCATTTTATGTCACTTTCTTCCTTTCAATGCTTTGCTTCCTGCTTTCAAATACACATGGACTAAAAATTATACTGGGCCCCACACAATCTCACTTTTGACAACTTCTATGAACTTCTTTCCTGTGACTTTCCCCCCTGCTCCCTGAGCTGCAGCCGTCCAGGTTTCAGGGATGGGCTCACACACCAGGCCCATTCTGGCCGTGGAGCCTTTGCCTTTCCCTTTCCCACTTCCTGACTATCCTTCAGTGCTTCTCACTTATTTGAGGTCTTCAATCATCACTAGCAGAGAGCCTTTCTTGGCTGTGCAGTCTAGAGTAGTAATGATTCTATGTGTCTTTATTCCAATTTAATTTTTTCATAATTTTCCTATGAAATTATTGATTGATTTATTTTGTCTTCTGACATTAGATGTTACATCCATGAGGAAAAAGTCCTTGTTTTGTTTACTGAATGATTGCAAGACCTAGAGCCACATGTGGTCTATAACCTTAGGTTTTTAATATTTGTTGAGTAAATGAGTGAAGGATGCCTGTATTAAGACAATAATAACAACCTTGTTAAATATCAACTTCATTAAATAATAACTTTGTTAAATGCACATTACACATTATATATAATGTCTTAAAAAATTTCTCCTTGCTCATAAATTTGAAGACATGTATAACTACCGGTTAGTGGTTCTGCTCTGAGAGAGAGGTGATTCATGTACCTCTGCTCCCTCTAACTTGTAGCTTCACCAGCTTCCATAGATGGCATTCAAGGCCACCTATGCAGTGGGTGAAAGAAGACAGAGCATGAATGAGCATGCTCTTTTTTAATGAGCCAAGCCTGAAAGTGACACTTAACTTCCTCTCCCGTTCCATTGGCTAGAATGAAGACTCAGTTACTTGAACATACTTGACTGCAAGGGAAATTTGGAACTGTAGTTCCTTGCTGAACAGGTGCTTCCCAATAACAGTTCTATACTGAAACATAAAAAGTATTTTGGACAGAGTTGCATTTCCCGCAGTGAATGAATAAAAAGACATATAAAAATAATTCTAGGAATAGTTTACTTTTATATATGAAAGATAACTATATTGCTAGTTATTTGGAAGATCTTTTTCAGATACCTTGTAACTATTTTATATACTTGTTTTAGAACACAATTATCCTTTAGGTAACCATATTATATCCATTAATTATATTCATATGTGATGATACTAATAATCTTTGGTCTTCTGTAAGTTATCTGAGACACAAAAGCAAACTAAGGTAATTTATGTGGTGTTTTGAGAGGTTATGTGATTGAAAATTGGTAATATGAAGTCTTTACCTGACTTTGCACCTAATTATATCCCTGTATTAGTTTTCTGGCATTTTTCAGATTCTAAAGCTATATCTCTGGGCTATGACCCCTCCTCTCTATATTAAAATCCAGTAGCATCTTCCAATCTCTGTCTGCTTTTGCCACATTGCCTTCTCCTCTGCAGTCAAACACCCTTTGCCTCTGTCTTATAATGACACTCGTGATGGCATATCCAGCTAATCCAAGATTATCTTCCCTTACAAAGATCCTTGATTCAATCATATCTGCAAAGTCTCTGCTGCTGCAGAAGTTATCATTCATAGATCGCAGGGGTTGGGACTTGGATATCATTGGGGGTGATTAATCAGCCTACCTCAATCCCTTATCTCAGGTCATTCCTCTAGGCCACAGTTGTCCTTAATTGCAAATTAGGATGAATCAACTAATGTCTACTTCTACTCTGAGTTTTTCTTAAATTTACTGAACTATGCATCATATGGATGAATAATGTGAATAATTAGTTAGAGCTACAATGATTTTTATATTGCTCTTGTTATCTACAGATAATGGTTCAAGCAGCATCCAGTTTCAGAAGGTGAAAATAACTCATAATTTTGGTTGTAAATTAGACACAAGTTTAAATCCTGCTTAATCTGCTTATTAGCTATGTAAACATTCCTGGGCTAATCTGAGATCATTTTCTATATGTAAAAAAGGTTAAAACCTTACAGAATTGAGCCAATAATATATGTAAACAAATTTTTAAAATCATGTATTAGACAAATGTAATTGGTACTACTTATTGAAAAAGCAAAATTAAAGGCATTTTCCACGATGATGTTTTATTTCTTTTATACATAGACTTTGCTGAAGAGGAAGATAATTTCAAAAGAAGATTTGACTATCAAAAGCTGATGAATTCCCACTTGTTGTGATTATAAAAACTGCTTCTTAGGCACTGTTAACATCAAAGGTAAGTTGGAAAGCACTACGCTAACTTTCTCTTTCTATTTGCATATTTGTAGATCCTCAAAGAGCAAGATTTTTTTTTTTTTTCTGGTTTGTAAACTCAAGTTCTTGAAGTATGTGAACTTGTATACATTGTGGGTGGGTCTAAATCACTTTGTTTGAACTTGTTCTGTTCCATCAGTCTCTAAAGCAGCAAGCTTATGCTTCTCCTCTTTTGCTAATAACCTGTGCCTTTTAGACTTCAGCAAATATGTAGCCAGAATATATACCAATGCTGACATTAGAAAGAAAGGTGTGGGCATTGTACTACCATCTTGCTCAGGGGGGTCATCGTAGCATGGTGATGACTGTATTTGTGATGATCACAGGGAACCGGTGAGAAAAGACTGTATTATTTTATAAGGGAAATACTGGAAGTTAAAACATTTGCATCTGAGTTACTACTTTGGGCAGAAGAAGCTGAAAAACGGACTCTTATATGTATGGAGTTATGTATTCTCGCTTCATAATTTCATAAAAATTTCCCCATTAGATTTAAAACTCATGAGAAGTGTCATATATAATGGTACCTCCTGTGATCCACGGGAGTGAATTCGGTCAGGACTTGAGGCTCATTATGATTCTCTGAAAACTGTTTCTGGTATAGGGCACTGCCACGTTTTACATTTGTTTTTTTCTTTTTTTTTGGCCGGGGCTGGTTTTGAACCCGCTACCTCTGGCATATGGGGCCAGTGCCCTACTCCTTTGAGCCACAGGTACTGCCCTACATTTCTTTTTGACTGAAGGCTTAGCAATACTTACACTAGAATGTGCTTTTGTATTTTTATGGTTCCTAGTCACATTCAGCTGCTCTAGAATACAAGTTAGGATATCTGAGAAAAATAACAGTATAACTTTTTACAGATAAACATTGATTACAACATAATGCACACATCAGGGCGTGATTGTACTTGCTGTAGTTAAAACATGTGGAATGTTGATGGGGATGTAAAAAATGTTGTTACGTATATTCTGTTCGTGTAGTTTGCTCAAGACAAGCAGAAAATAAGAGATTTCTCCAGGGTTGTGGTGTAGGTACCTGTGATGGGGAGAAAGAAAATTCCTCAGCAAATAGGCAGTGTGATAGTGATGAATGTAAAGTAAAGCAGAGTGACGTGAAATAAATTCCCAACTGCAAAATACAGACGCGTCTCTATTACAGATCCTGTTTGCCGCCGTTTGGTCAAAGAATGACAGTTGTCTCTCAAGGGGAAGGTTTGATTGAGATGCTTTCTGTTCTTCTGAGCAACTGAAATCTACTCACGAAAGTCTGTTCCTTTCAGAAGTGCCACGGATTACAATTCTTCCTTCTTATAATCACAGACACCTGCCCTTAGACAGGACATACTAAAACTGCTGAAAATAAAAAAGAATAAAAGAAAATCTTGATGGTGGCGAGAGAGAAAAGATACATTCTATATAGAGACAAAATGTAGGAACAGTAGTGACTTCTAATCAGAAATTGGGCAAACCAGGAGAAGATGGAGTGACACTTTTAATGGGTTAAAATCAATTATTTCTAGCAAAATGCATGTCAATAACAAAAGAGGAATCCATGAACATACATAAGTGATAAAATTGTATAGAACTTAATATACATATATATTCCCCCCCACACAGAGGCAAACAAATGAACACAGGTAAAACTGGGGAGCTTTGAGTAATATCTGTACGCTATGTTAAAGTCAATATCCTTATTGTGATATATGATACTTTGCAAGATGTAACCATCGGGAGAAACTGGGTAAAGTGTTCAAGGATACGCTCTGCATTCTTTATTACAAATATATGTGAATCTATAACTATCAATCAAAACTTCAATGAAAAATAACACACCAAACAACTCCCCCAATAGCACAATCAAAACTTATTAAAAATGAGAGCAAGGACAGACATATATAAAAGTGGGGGATAGTTATTACCAGCTGACTTGTTCTATGAGAAATATTAATGAAAGGTTTTGAAGCACAAAGAATATGACTTTAGACAGAAAATTGAATCCACATGCAGTATATGTGAACAATAAGCGAGATATAAGAGGGACAATTTTCATAAGAAAGTATTATAAAGGAGTATTATAGCATATACGTTAAAATTAATTGCAAAGCTATCATAATTACAACAGTGTATTGTTCCAAGGGTAATTATGTATTAAAATGGAGTTAATATTCCACTAATAATTTCTACTCTCTTCTCTCTCTATATATATATGTATGTACATATAAAAACACATATATATCAGTATGCTGAAGATGATATGTCAAATAATAAAAGTCAATTTTTGACTAACTGGCTGGTGTTGGACAATTGAGTAACATTTGGAATAGGTTTGATCCATGCTGCACATCAAAATAAATTTCAGGGATATCAGTATTTAAGTGCAAATAATGAAATCATGAGATTACTAGAGAAAATACTTTTGACGATTTTTTAAAATCGCCGAGTGTGGAGTGTCTTTCAATGTAGCATGTGAGCAATTAGTTTTCTTACCATTGTAGAGGATAATTTATTTCTAGGGGAAACTTTATTTAGGAAAATATCTTGCTATGCCTGTGATAGATTACTGATGCTCCCAATGTTCACGTTTTCTTCTTTCTCTTTACCGCACGTGCACCACATGCCCAATCACTGTTGCATTGAAAAGTGTCTGTTTCTTGACAGTGGACTTAGTCGGTCAGTGATGTGTGTTCCTTAAAGGTCAAGCCAGTCAAGAACATTTACGCCTTCTCTAAGTTCTCTTTCTCTCTTTTGACCTCTGCTGTTTAAAAACAAATAAGGACAAGGCTTTAGAAGATGATGGAAACACCTAGTGGAAGAGTCCAGGGTTCCTCAAAATCACAGGCCGCTGCCTCTCCATGACCACAGTACTGGGGGTGAGCTTAAGCTGCTGCACGAAGCCCCTGAGATTGGGGAAATCAGTGCATTGGACTCTGACCAGTACAAAGCTACTGGTCTTCTCTGGGTCTAAGATAGCAATCGATATATTAAACTGTTTAGTATTGACATTAACTTGATGTTTGTAGAAAAAAGTATGTGGAAAAGAGAGTGAAGATCTAGTTCTACATAGCAGATGTAGCCATGAAATGGAGACAGCGTCTATGGTTTTTTGTTTTTTTTTTGCAGAGACAGAGTCTAACTTTATGGCCCTTGATAGAGTGCCGTGGCCTCACACAGCTCACAGCAACCTCCAACTCCTGGGCTTAAGCGATTCTCTTGCCTCAGCCTCCCTAGTAGCTGGGACTACAGGCGCCCACCACAACGCCCGGCTATTTTTTTGTTGCAGTTCAGCCGGGGCCGGGTTTGAACCCGCCACCCTCAGTATATGGGGCCGGCGCCTTACCGACTGAGCCACAGGCGCCGCCCAGCCTCTATAGTTTTAAAAAGGGAAATATCTAACATTTCCTCAAAAACTCTAAAACAAGTCTACACAGAAGAATACTGTGTGGAAATAATTTGTAATAAATTAGGGTAATTGGCTGGGTACTATGTCTGAGTCAATGTGAGAACACTGTAGCCCTGGTGAGACAGGATGAAGACCATTAAATTGAGCTAATTCAGTGGAACTGGAAGACTAGAGCCTGAGATAGTGGAGAAAATGAACTTTCAGATGAACAATTTCAGTTTGGTTTTAAGAAGTATAGTTATTTCAGCTGATATTTGGTTTAAATGGAGACGGGAATAATGAAAAAAATATATGAAAAAATAGATTCAATTATTTTACACTTTCATACAACTTACTACATTAACAAATCTAAAAGGTAAATGGCAAATCTGCCGTATATGGCAGAATTATTATCATGCGGTTCTCCACAGGTGATTGTTTACAGTAATAAAAACCTGAACATTGCAAATGAACAAATGGGGATAAACATAAAGAGGACTTACAACAAAATTATAAATGGATAGAAAAGATTTGAAAAATGTTCAGTTTCACTAGAAATGAAAAATGTAAATTCAGATGACAGTGGCATACATTGTCACTTATCCGACAAAGATTCAAATAAGGATAATGCACTGTATTAGAATTTTCACAATCCTGGAGGAATGTGGATCAGTAGTCTTAAGGATATCAATATATGTATATGTATATATGTATATATATATATATATATCATGCTCTGCCTTGACTTCATACATGAATCACCTGGGGAATTTTTAAAAACAAGACAAACTTGGGGCCACCCATGATCAATCAAATTAAAAGCTTTAAGTAGTGAATTCCTGAAGCCAATATTTTAAAAAAGTTCCCTAAATAATTCTAATGTTCAAAAGGGTTGAGAAACATTCATATATGTCAAACTGTAAAATATTCATGGAATCATTGTTTTTAATTTCATGATATTATGATAAGTATAAAATTAGTACACAAAGGTTTATGTGTGACAGTGTCTATTAATGTTATGATTTCAAAAATTAGGGGATGACCTAATGCCAAATAAAGAAATATTACAGACTAGAATACATTAATTCAAGTTATATTAAGAGATCATCACAAAGGAAAGTGCTCATTATTCATCCTCAGTAAATAGAAAACTGTACATAAAGTATGGTTCAAAATCTGTGAACCATTACACACACATTCTATTAATGACTAGAAAAATATTGAATAACACATATCTTTATAATTTCTATATTTATGTAAAGATATAAGTATTTAATGTAATTTATCTCAACATATTACATTTAGGGTCGGTAGGGTAAGAAATATTATTGACAGGATTTTTTGAATAATAGGAATAGATTAGAGGCAGTGTATTTCAGTAGACAGTTTCTGATAGCTTTACTGCCTATATTTTTGTTCTTTCCAAAGACTTAAGATACTTTTCTTTAAAAAAAAATTAAACTTGCAGAACCTTATGAAAGATTCATTAATCTTATGAAAGCATGAGATTAATTTCTTGATGAGAAGTTTAGAAGAAATAAAAAATTACTTAAAAAAGGGCACTGATGTTCATAATTGACTGATGTATTTATAATGTAATTGGATATTCTCTGCATTATAACTTTACTGTTTTTTAATTGAGAGAATGTTAATGTTACTTAAATACAAGTGTTGATATTTAAGTATTATTGATTATTTAAAGAGAATTTCATTATTTTTGGAACAAAAATGACTAGAATCAAAACAGTAGAAGAGCAGTCTGAGTCATGGTGTGTTGCTGTTGTGAGCCAGGACGCTGGTTTTTTGGATTTTCTCTTCATTCTCGCATCTAACATAGGCTTTCTAGATTCCACTGAATATGCCCTTAGTGGTGTCAACTCAAAAAATGATTTCAATTTGAACTGTTTGTTAAGATACTGATATTAAAGATCTTGTGAATAGGGAGGAATGATTTTTTTTTTTAGCTGCACAAAAGGAAATGTCAGAATTTGAAGGAAAAACTCAAGTCTTTGAGTAGTTAACGTGGGTTTGAAAGCAAATACCAACTTGCATCCCAACCCGAACCCATGACCCTGAGGTTAAGAGTCTCCTGCTCTGCTGACTGAGGTAGCCCAACGCCCTCAGGATGTCTAGTTATAAAGGTTTTTATGATGTCTAATATCTGGTAATTATTTTCTTTTTTACAGAGAGAAAAATCTAGTTAGGATATTCCCCTTGAAGAATACTATGGCATTTTCTACATCATTAAAATAGTAACAATATGTACGTTAGAAAATGGAAGAATGTTATATAATAAGATAGGTTTATAAGTAAAAAGAAATGGGGTGGCGCCTGTGGCTTAAGGAGTAGGGTGCCAGCCCCATATGCTGAGGGTGGCAGGTTCGAGCCCAGCCCCAGCCAAAAACTGCAACCAAAAAAAAAAAAAAAAGAAAAGATAAAAAGAAATGAAAACTTAAAAGAACAAAAATGAAGACAGGGATATACAAATTTTCTTAATTCAGGGGAAAGAGGAAATACATAAATAAGAGATAAAATATGATATTTACAGACACTGACAATACAAAAATTCAATTCTTTATGGATATTTAAAAATAGTTCTTGCATGGTGTAATTAACTTAGCTAAAGTAATAGGTGAAATAATGGCTTAATCTTATTGTACTAGCAAGACATAGGAAAATATTGTACTGTTAAGCAGAATTAGTTATACAAAGCAGGCTTTTATTCTTTGAAATCCTTTTGAAATTTTTGCTTCTTAAATTTTTATAGATGCCATTGTGAAACACAAGCTAGATTATTACATTCCATAATGCTCTGTTATTATTATTAGGTAATAGGTAATAATAGGTAATAGGTAATAGAGCATTATGGAACTGTTTCAGCCCTTTAAACTGTTCATTTATCTCACCTAAGAAATGGAATTATAATACTTAATAGAATTAACATAAGGATTGAATGAATTGATAATTTAAAGTCACCAACACTAACATGCTCAAAAAAAAAAAAAAAGATTAGAAAACCTAGTGTTGTTTGTAGGTATCAGCTCCTAAGATGGCCCCGTGAGCGCCACCTTCTGGCCTTCACATTCTCATGCAGTCTTTTCCTACGTCGCACATCAGGGTTAGTTTGCGTGACCAGAAGCATTCTGCAAAAGCGATAATATGTTACTCTGCGATTATACGGATATGGCCCTTCAGCCTCTGATTAGATGGTTCTGTGATTCAGCTGGATGACTCACTCTGGGGAAAAACAAGCTCTGGTGTTGAGGACACTTTTGTGGAATCTTCTCCATGGCGGGGAACTGAACCTCAAGCAAAGAGCCAGCAGGGATAGAGGCCTGTCAACAGCCTCCTGAGTGAGCTTGGGAGTAGATTTTTCCAGCCTCGGTCAAGCTGATTGACTACAGCACTGGTTGCAGTTTTATTGCATATCTCATGAGGGAAGGACATAAATAGTTCTAGATTTTCTGTAATGAAATATCTGTCATGAAGCAGAGGAATTATGAGATAATAAATGCTTGCTATTCTTTTTTTTTTTGTAGAGACAGAGTCTCACTTTATGGCCCTCGGTAGAGTGCCATGGCATCACACAGCTCACAGCAACCTCCAACTCCTGGGCCTAAGCGATTCTCTTGCCTCAGCCTCCCAACTAGCTGGGACTACAGGCGCCCGCCACAATGCCCGGCTATTTTTTTGTTGCAGTTCAGCCGGGGCTGGGTTTGAACCCGCCACCCTCGGTATATGGGGCCAGCGCCTTACCGACTGAGCCACAGGCGCCGCCCAAATGCTTGCTATTCTAAAATGCTAAATATTTAGATAGTTCGTTCGGAGAAGAGACCAGAAATACATTGTCATAATACAAAATAGCGATTACAATAAAATAATAATTGTAATTTTATAACAGGATAAAATTTAACATTGCATAGCCACCTATTTTTTCAGATATAGGGCAGTCACATGATCCTAAATTATCACATGTAATCCCCTATCCTAAATTGTCACATGTAATCCCCTTTCTCAAAAACTTCTATCAAGATTTAAATTATTGTACAAATATTATGAGTAATAAATAGAAATATCTCAAGTATGCTCAATTGTTAAGGTACGCAAGTAACACCTGGTTTATTCCTCATCTCATAGTACAGAGCGCTGATAACCTCAGCATGTTGCATTGGCCCTTGAAGCCTGCATAGGCCCCTAACCTACTTTGAACAGCCTTTGATAATGGGATGAAAATGTGTCTAAGACCCATTGCTGCAAAATGAAGAAAGAGTTTTTTATCCTAGAGATGGATAGAAATGGATTTACACAGACATCTGCACTTACAAGAAGAATCAAAGTCAAATGACATCAGTTTCAAAGATAATTGCTTTGTTTCCCTCTATTTCTTCATTCAGAGAGGTTTGTCAGGGACTAAGGTGGTGGAGTCACAGGAAAGATGCCTTCAGGTTTCAAGGGCTGTAAATGATTTTATATAACTAGCATTTAGGTTTGATCTTTGTAGATAATGATAGCCAGTATAAATCATGCGAAGCGAGAGCCCTTCGTAAAATGATTTTTTATTAATAAAAGGAACACCTTGGAGATGTCCTTATAGCTTGTTTTTTAATCATTACAATATATTTAGGAGGTACCAGTGTGTTCTTGTTACATGGGTGCATTTTACAGTGGTGAGATCTGGGTGTTTAGTGAACCCCTCACCCAAATAGTGTACATAGTGCCCAATAGGCGATACTTTTTTATCTCTCTCATCCTCCAACTTCTCACCTTTCCAAGTCTCCAATGTCTATTATTTCCCTTTCTATATCCTTGGGTATACAGTATCTAGCTCCTAATTATAAGCAAGACTATGCAGTATTTGCCTTTCTGTTTTTGAATTATTTCACTTAAGATAATGGCCTTTAGTTCCATTCATGTTGCTGCAAAAGACGCTTTTGCTCTTTT
Source organism: Nycticebus coucang (assembly GCF_027406575.1). Classification (NCBI taxonomy): domain Eukaryota; kingdom Metazoa; phylum Chordata; class Mammalia; order Primates; family Lorisidae; genus Nycticebus; species Nycticebus coucang. The sequence continues at coordinate 19,052,750 of NC_069796.1, forward strand.
TTATGGATGAATTGCGCTCCATGATATATACATACGATATTTTCTTTATCCAGTCATCTGGGGATGGATATTTATGGTTGATTTCACATATTTTCTATTATAAATTGTGCTTTGATAAACAGATGAGTGCACATATATTTTTGATATAATGACTTCTTTTTCTTGGGGTAGATACCCAAAGGTGGGATTGCTGGATCAAATGGTCAATCTACTTTTAGTTCTCTGAGGAACTCTATCTTTTTCTATAAGGGTTGTACTAGTCTATATTCCACCACCAGTGTATAAGTATCACCTTTTCACCACATCCATATCTACTGTTTTTGACTTTTTAGTAATAGCCATTCTAACTAAAGTAAAATGGTATCTCAATGTGTTTTTAATTTGCATTTCTCTGATGATTAGTGACGGTGAGCATTTTTTTCATAAGTTTATTGGCCATTTGTATATCTTCTTTTGAAAAATGGCCATACCCTTTAACTGGAGTTGTTTATGGTTTTTCTTGCTGAATTTCATGTTTTAAGTTTCTTGTAAATTCTGGACATTAGTCTGAGTGGCAAGAGAAATTTGAAAACCTTTTATCTTTTTAAAGTTATCCTGTTCTAATGATTTCCAACAATGCTGTGTTTTATTTGATGAGAGACACAGGGAAGGTAACATATGTTATCATTGAAAGAAGTGGGAGGCTATAAATAAGGTTAGCGCTTTTGTTCTAGTTTTTCTGTAAGGAAAAATCCATCATGAAGCAGAAAAAAAAATGACAGTGGTTAATTTTTAGTTTTTGTCTATAGAAATTTATAGACAAATTTGTAGACTATAGCCGTAGTAGGAGTGACAGTTTGATTATATTATTTAAAATAAAACAATTTTGTGCGAGGTATGTACAACACAATTGTGTAACCCACTCATCCTTGACTTTAGAAGTCAACTAGGAGACAAAATCAATTTGCTTTAATATTGAACTGAAATTACTCATGTGTGCTTTATAAACTGGTCATTTCTGAGAAATTTGCACAACATATTCAGATACTGAAACAAAACAGAATAGAAAAAGGCCAAACAAAATGTAAATAGGTAGTTTTTGTGTTCTATAAAAAGTGGCAGATGGGTCAATATTTCAATACAACAAACACAGATTTGAGAGTTGTTTCAAATGTCACAGCCTAATCTTGAAAAACATACAGTTTTTCAAATACATAAGAAGTTTTTAAGACCTTCTTCCAATGCACTGACTTTAAGGCAATTATACTTGAAGTTACTTATTATCTGTCTGTCTAATCCCTCTCTCTAAATTTTGTTGAAGAATTACATGTGCAATGAAAAGTTTATATGTTATTTGTTTAGCAGTTGATGAACTGTGCGAGTTGAACATAGCCATGTAAACAGCACCAAGTTCAACACAGAACATTACCAGGATTCCAGAAGTAACCATTCAAAATTTTAACTAAGTAATTTATTAGAGAGGTCTGACTCTAACACCCAAGCTGGAGTGCAGTGGCCTGACTATAGCTCACTATAACCTCAACCTCCTGAGTGCCAGTGATTCTCCCACCTCAGCCTTGCAAGTAGCAAGAAATACAGGTATTCACTACCACGTCTGACCAGTTTTATTTTTCTTCATTTTTTGTAGAGACAGAGTCTTGCTATATTGCACAGCCTGTTCTCAAACTCCTGGCCTCCATCGATCCTCCTGCCTCAGCCTCCCAAAGTACTGGGATTTTCAAGTATGAGCCACCACACCTGGCCTACCCCAAATTTTAACACCATAGATTAATTTTGTAAATTTTTGAAAGTTATAAAATAGAATCATACAGTGTATCCTTTTCTGTGTCTATATTTCCTTTTAGTATTAAATTTGGGTAATTTATCTTTATTGTACATGTCTTTTGCATATGAGAATATACACAGATGTTGGGTACATATGCCATGGAGGACTGGGTGACTATTGGGATTATAGAACACGAATCTCCTCAGCTTTGTAGTGACTTCTGAGAAAGTTTTTGAATGGTTTGTGCCAATTTATACTTTAACCAGTAAAGTTTTAAAATTGTAAGTGCCCTATATCCTAGTCAACATTTGGTTGTGGTTTTGTTTTTCTATAATTTCAGATTCATATGGGGGTACAAATGATTAGGTTACATTGTTTGCATTTCTCAGGTAAAGTTCCAGTGGTGGTTGAGCCCTTCACTCAGGGGTGTGCTGCAGACCCTTGCATGGTGCCTGTTAAGTTTTGTTTTAGATATTCAGGTGGTTGTACAGAGTGCCTGATTGTAATTTTAATTTGTATTTCCTTGTTATTTATCTAAGTTGAGTTGCTTTTATATGTATTGATACCACTTGGGAATCTTCTTTTGTGAAGCACCTATTCAAATATTTTATACCTTTGATAATCCTTTTTTCTGCTGATTTATAGGGAATCTTTGTATATTTCAGGAGTTCTTGGTCATGTACATACAGATGCACACACTGAGTAAAAACTTCCACTCTTTGTGTTGCTATAAATCTTTTCACAGGATAGTTTACAGAATATTTTAATTGTAATGTTATTTAACTTACACTTTTTTCTTTATCATTTTTTGGTCCTATATTAGAAATCAAAATTTCTTTACCCAAACTTCACAAATATATTCTCCTATGTTTTCTTCTATAACCCTTATTATTTTCCTTTCACTGTGAAATCTAGAATCTGTCTGGAATTTATGTGTGCATGGAATGCTGTAAAAACAAAGATTCATTTCTTTGGTCATCCTCTATTAAAATTTATAAGCATAAATTTTAAATATCTTACCACGTAAATAAATAACTGAGGTGGTGGATATGTTAATCAGTTTGAGTTAAGCATTCCACATTGTACATCAAATTATCACATTGTACCCCACACATGTTATGATTTTAACTAAAAATTAAAAAATATATATTTCTTTAAATTAGCATCTGGTAACCTATATAAAACCTAGAACAAATCATTCCTATATATGCACAAACTATAAATAAGAATATTTTTCAGCACAATTTTGGGAGCTATATCGATGTCTGTTAGTAATGAACAGCTAAATAATGTGTGGTTCATTCATGTTCTTGAAGATAGTGCATACAGTAAAAGATGAGATATATCTTTTTGTATCAGCATGTAATTATTTCCAGAACTAGTTGCTAAGTGAAAATGAACAACATGAATTTATATGTAAGGTATTTAACTATTTATGACTTAAAATATAACATAATAGTTTACCTTCTTAAAGGTACATAGTTACATCTACGAAGTAACTAAAATACGAAGTATACCTCTGGTGCTTCCTCTGGGCCAGGGCCTTGCTTGAGCTTTATCAATAATGTTTCCATTTTTTACTTTAAATATACATTGAGAGATTACTCATGTCATTAAAAATTTAGGAAGGACAATCAATCTTTAAAAGGATAAAAATAGTATGCATATCTCTATTTACCTGGCTATGTTAGCTATAGTTCAAAGATAGCTTCCTCTAATTTCCTTGATAGTTAACATGTAAGGAATTTCCATATGACAAAAGTTATAGCTTTTCAAAGAATATTATATAATTGCACTCAGAGAACTAGAATAAAGAAAGGCAGGAATCTCAATGCCAGATTTTGTCTATGACAACTTGGGATAGAACATGTTTTAGGAATCAGGAATGTATGTATATAGCCTATATTATGAATCAGGAATATGTATATATTGTATATGTATATATACAACATATGTATATGTATATATAATCTCTATTCAAAAGGAAAACTTACATATGTACACACACACGCACACCTAGAGATATTGAGGAAAAAACAGTCCAAAATTCAAAACAAAAACACTTAATGTGAACAAGAAAAAAGAAGATTTTGTGAATAGATAAAATTTAGATTTGTATCAACTTAACGCAAAGCTAAATTTATCATATTTCTTGAGTGAAATGTAACATTTCTACTATTTACTATGAAAGGAGAATGGATTTTTGTGAATATAGTTGCTGCCACAATAGAATTTATGTTATTTTTATAAATACACACAGCCGAAAACAGATTGTATATGTTTGAATTTCATATTAATATTACAATGTGAAGTTAATATTAAACACTAATTTCATGCACCTGATACTTTTTTATGAAACACACTTCCAAACCCTTGATTTCAATGTCATTTCAGAAAACTCTTATAATTTCATGCTGTAATATTAATAAGAAGGCCAATTTCTTTTGGAAGTTGTCATCTAGCCAGGTAAAATTCTTGGTTTCCTAGCCGCACCAGTCAATGAAAGTCTTTGTAGCCTCAGCCATAGAATCAGCCACTCTTTCCTTGAGACAATAAACGTGTTAGTAAAGCACATTTTTCAAGGCATTATTTATAGCTTTATGTCTACATCTGACCAAAGGGTTATGTTGGCAGGCCTGCTTCGTATCATTTCTGTGCCTCATCTGTGCTGGTTCATTCTTGCTGATATTTCTTTATGTCGAAACTTCCCATGAAAGATTGTCATTTTGAGGTTACAGGACTTCAGAAATGCTCGATAACTGAACATAAGTTGTCAGTTTGTTGAAGCTCCCTACCTCTTATTTATCACGTACTTTTGAATCAGTTTGAGATAAAGCCTTTTCTAGCTGTGATGACTTTCTGATTTATTGGAATCAGTGTTGTGCATCTTTTGTTAATAACCATATGACTTGATACAAGAACAGTCCAGCCACTTTTTGAAGAAGCTTGAAAAGATCAGCTCTGGGGAAATGAAGTTTAATTTCCAGAGTGACAACTCAGATTGTGGAATTTGCCCCTGGTATATAAATCAAAATTTTATTTTCAGCACCCATGGCAGAAATATAAACATTTTCAGAGCTGTATCAATTGCAGCTGCTATTAAATTTGTAGTAGAGTGGTTTGAATCTGGTGTTATCTTTAGTGTCTTGTTAATAGAGTCCAGGTGATGTTTCTATATTTCTCTACATAGAATTTTATAGATAATAATCATTAAAGCCTCAAAATTTATATCGGTAATCTTTGCATACAAACACAATGACATATACACAGATATTGGATTGTGCTGAAGATTGGGTACATACTTTGCAAGACCAAATATAGAAATATACCAGTTTAATCCCTTTAATCGGCAATGAATGTTCTTTACCTCCATGCTATAAGAAAATAATTAAATTTGAAATTGTGTGCAATTTATTATCTTTATTAGAAAGTCCTATCTAGAACAGAAGAGGAGGCTCCTTTTCTTGGCACCATGATGATATCTACGTACCTCACAGCCTTCTTCATAGGACAGGACAAGAAAAGATAATTTAAGTCATCAAGGCTTTACTCAAAAGAGCCTAGAAGAAACAATTTTAACTGGAGAGGGCTACAGTGATTTGAGTTGTTAACCAAATTTATACTCCACCCACCTACTTCAGGGAGAAGATTAGGACAGTTATAGAAAATGAAGAGGCTGTATTGTTCCATTTTTGTGAGCATTTTCATAAACATATGTTCTTTTATTTTGTTAATGTGGTGCAGAACATAAGAACCTTTTGTGTAGGGAAACTTAGTTTCTCCATAAAATGTAGAAAAATATTTTGGGGGGGTTTTCAGCCCATGAGCACGAAGAGTTGTACTAAAACACACTGCCCTGGTCTCCAAAGTCACAGATACGAAGAATGCTTAAAACCAGAGCGTGCTTGGTGTTCAGGTGCGTCTGTCCATGGCCGAGATTTCTGTTTGCCAGTTTCCTTGGATTTCCATTCTTCTTTCTGTCAATCTCAAGGCCAGTCATCCATTTCTTTACCTTTCCTTGTATTTTTTACTGACATTATTCTCTCTGTCCCTCCCTCCTTCCCTTCATTCCTTTTTTACAACTAGCTACATGTTGTCACTGTTTCTATCTTTCCACTAAAGAAAGCTATAAATATGCCAGGGAGTTCCAAAAAAGAAAACGTAGGTTTACATCTGCAAAGTAGTACACATTTGCTGGAGCAAATTTTAATCAAGATAGGAGCAGAAAAATATAAGCATGTTTTTATAAGAAAATTCAAGGTCTGTAGAAACAGTAGGATATTTAAAATACTTTTTTTTTTTTTTAGATTTTTCAGGCACAGGATGTTTGGCAACATTTTTAAAAGCTGATGAATTTCAAATTCTATAGAACTGAATTACCTCTTCAACTTATTTGAAAGTAATATGATTCAAATTAAGACTGTTATATAGTTTCTATTAAAGTGATTTTATTTGTAGATTTCAGTGAGTAGGTTTTGGTACTGCCAAAATTAATCTTAATGTAAAATAAAAAAAGTGGATATGTTCTTATGCTAGGCCCAAGAATAATAAGGGTGTTTTAAGTAAGCAAATAAAACATGAGCTTCTGTTCCTGGGTGTTTTGTCAAAGGAATTAGGCTGACTATGGCAATGGGCAATTTCTCTTATCTTTGTTTATAATTTACACCAAATAACCTTCTGGTGAAGGATTATGAGAAACCTAGTTTTTAGTAGCTTTTCATAATTTCTTATATATTCTTAGAAATACTATTCTGGTAATGTTTGTTTAAATTCTTCTGGGCAACTAGACATATTGAAAAATGAAGTTGAAAGAGTTTATAAAATTTATCCAAAGATTAGGTCAGTGATTAATCATGTATTACAAGTATGAGAATGCATTTACATGAGCATTATTAACTGGCAGTCCAGTTGAGTTGATGTCAGAAGTATGTGTCAGAAAGACGTTGTTGCTCATTTGCTAATTTCAGACTCATCGATGAAGTTCTACCCGTTCTAGTTTTCGCAGTTCTGAGCATCAGCAGTATTTTTCTATAGCCCATAGTAGCATTCATTCCTTTGTTCATCTCATAGCACTCAATTATACAGAGGAGATTTTAAAATATGCTGATTCTCAGGCTGTATTCCAGAAATTTAAATCACAATTTACTGAGTAATACCCTGAAGTTGAATCTTACTTCAGGTAGGATTAGAAAATTCTAATTACACACTAAAATTTCTCATTATTCCTTCTTCTACTTTTTTTTTTTTTTATAGCAGAAATTTATTGTGTCCCAGTCCTGGACTCCTTCCTCTACTTGTATTGGCTTATAGCCTAACAAATTAGTAACCTATACCTTGCTGGAAGTGGTATAAAATTAAGTGTAAAACCGTGTAAGAACTACATAGAATCATGTAAAAACTATGTAAAGAGTGTGTAAAATTATGTCTTATGTGTAGTTGATTTTCATAAGCTCTTAAAGCTCTGAAACTAGTTTGGCTTCCATACCTTATTTATGAATTTCCTAAAATTATGAGAAATGCCTGAATCCAAGATTTGTGATCAAGACAGTTTTATTTAATAAACCAGAAGTTTGAACCAACAAAATTCTGTTAGTTTACATGATTAAAACATTTAATTTCCCCATTCAGTTTATCACATGTGGTAAAAGAGAAAGTCTATCATGTGATACAGTTGCATCCACATTCACTGTGGTACATTGGAAAATCAAACTGCCTTAAATTGGATGACAATCTGTTAGCAGATTAATGTATGTATTTACATATTTTTTTGGTACAGAAAAATTGAGACCATTCATAGCAAAGAGGAGAATACTCTCACTTTCCATGATTCTTAGGGGCAACTGTAATAGCATAGTAACCTCATATTAGTTTTTGCAGATGATAAGCATTAAAAGCCTCAAAATTTATACAAACACAACTATATACACACAAATACTTGCATTGAGCTCAGGATTGGCTACATATTTTGCAAGGCCAATGCAGAAATGGAAATGTGTATTGCTTAGTTCCAAAATTAAGCATTTCATGATGACAGAACTATAACAGGAACTCAACCTAACAAAATGCAAATATTGTAACCTAATTCTTTGTACCCTCAAATTAATCTGAAGACAAAAATAAAAATAAATAAATAAAAAGACAAAAAAGAAAAAAGAAAATCATAGTAGAAATGTGGAGTTCAGGGAGTAGGCATGAGAAGTCATACGTTACCTGGGAATATGTTTTTGTGAAAGTGTATGTTGTGAGTTGTGTGATCTTGTACAAGTGACTTACCATCATGGATTTTTCTTAGTTATACATCTTTGTAATTATTTTTGAGTCTTCGAATGCCTATTAGTCAGTACTTCAATATTCTCCAATATCAAAAAGTGTTAGGTCCTTCCATGGAGCTCAGTCAGTGATAGATGTGTACATTTCATTACAGGGTATATGTATATTTCCTGCATGTTCTTATCAAATAGTATGATTTGGATTATATAATAATTTTTTAGACAAAATTATAATAATGAAATAATATAAGAGAAACAAAAGTTTTGATTCTTTTTGTGAAGTTGATTAAAAATTATTATTTAATATTTGAAAAAACTATGCTATGTTCCAATTTTTAGAGTGAAATACAGGGCATTTTTGAGTTGAAAAAGTTAAATGGGTTGTTCAAAAGTGGTGACAGGTAAAGATGTACCTTGAGTTATTTGGGGGGACCAGATAAAAGGATTGCAGTTATTTTTTTGACAATTGTTAGCACCACTTATTCTATTATTCTGTGGCCTAACACCTTTGGTAGAAGGGAATGAAAACAATAAACAATTACTTTCATAAACTGTGTGTATTGCTTCGGTAGGTGTGGAGAATGCAATTGTCAGATTTTCTGGAGAATAGAATTTCAAGGGCCTCTTCTGATGTTTTTCACAATTTTACAACACAGTTTTAGTAATTTGCAATCACTATGCTGCTTGGGGTGTGGTTGCGGGGTGGCGGCGGATCTGTCATTTAATAAATCCTTGGATATAGCAACGATTTCCAAATGCTTAATTTCTTCAGATATAAATGGCCAAGAACATTTTTTATAACATAGTAAAAGGTAGTTCAGCAAAATTCCAATTTCCTCCTTAAAAATCTGGCTTTTTAAATTAAAAATTAACACCTGCACATCATTAAAGAATTATACCAGATTAAAGTATTTATGATCAAAAATAAATATCATTTATTGCCACCCTAAATTCCAACCCCCTCCCTATAGCATTTTATGTTGTAAGACTTCTTCTGTACTCGTGCACACCTGGGTACATGTACACACACACATTTGAATGTTGAATTGTTTTTCCTATGTTTTTTGAATTTTAATAAAGCTTCCAAACTGAAAATTAAGTCTTTCATTTCTGGAGAAACATACTACAGTGTCTCTGCTGGATCACTAAAATTAGCAGAACCTACCCCAGCAACTATCAATTCCAACCCCTGATCTTCAAGGTATTTGAAAGAAGATTAGACTTTAACAGGTGATCAAAGCAAGTCTGTATGTTAGAGTGGAGAGATTTGGGTTTAGTGGAGAGTGATGTGTCTCTTCTCTGTCTCCTACCTTTGAGGAGGGACAGCATCTGTCCTGAGGTGAAGCCACGTGGTAACTCCAGATGACCTCGCATAGCCATGGGGAGGGAGCTACAAGAAAGGGGCCAGCAGCTCCCTAGGTAGGACCTGGTTTTGCCACAAGATCAAGTTTGATGAGAAAGTTCAGGAGGTGAATTTCCACTTCTCCCCTGAAGATAAGAAGCATGTTCAAAGATGGACACAAAGGCCTGGTTTTGACAGCAGAGTGAGGAGGGAGGATTCCTGTAGGACAAAGCTGTGCTCCTACCACCGTGGTGTGGGAAGAGGCAGGACAGCACAGAAGGACACGGGACAGCGCAGAAGGACATGGGACAGCGCAGAAGGACACGGGACACTACAGAAGGACACGGGACAGCGCAGAAGGACACGGGACGCGCAGAAGGACACGGGACACCGCAGAAGGACACGGGACAGCGCAGAAGGACACGGGACAGCGCAGAAGGACACGGGACAGCGCAGAAGGACACGGGACAGCGCAGAAGGACACGGGACAGTGCAGAAGGACACGGGACACCGCAGAAAGACACAGGACAGCGCAGAATGACATGGGACAGTGCAGAAGGACACGGGACACCGCAGAAGGACACTACAGAGGGTAATGTGGTTTGAAGCATCTTGATGAACTTCTCCAAGAAAATCAGCTGGGAATGGGGAGGGGAGATCTCTAGTAAATGGGAAGGTTTGGGGTACGTATGTCGATGATGGGGGCAAATGAGAGAATTTCATTAGAGGCCAACTGGTGGCGGCAGGACTCCCACCAGGGATTATGCAGTGTGGAGATTTTCTTGGAAGAGCCACAGTCCACTCCAAAAATCCACCCCAAATTACATCCAGCACTTGGCTGCCTGCAGTACTGATAGCTGATACAGGTAGTTTCCATCAACGCCACATGAGATGTTGGCATGTCTTCTCTTTCAACCTGGCTTCTGACAGTGGAGGAAAGCTTGAAGCAGCAGAGTGAGGGGGTAGAAAGGTCGGTATCTGATAGAGAGAGGGGGGAAGGGACTCCATCTCCTCCCCAGTGTATAGATTTAGGTGGCGTCTCTAAGGCGCCACCTAAATCTGAGTGGGGGATGGGGAAGGAGTGTTGCATTCCGTGTAGTTTGGATTCAGAATGGTCTGGAGTTTTTAGTTATCCAGAAGTGCGTCATCTTTTTTTCTTTAAAGATTATTCTAATGAACTTAAAAGAGAGCCAAAAGCTATGAGATCTTTCCTGTGATGGGAAAGGACACTCTAAAGTCAGAAACATAAAGTAGATTCCTATTTTACCTAACATTAAACTCTCAACACGTTATTTATGCATAAAGAAAATTTATCAATGTAGACGTGTGAAAGCACAAATGTGGAACTTTTTGTGATGCTCTCTACACTTTTCTTTTAATCTTTAATATATGTTAGATATCTCTTAAATGAGTTTACTATTTTGGTTAGCATAATGTTAGCTACTATAGCAAATAAATTCCCACATCTCAGGGGCTTAGCTCCTGAGAAGCTTATTCTTTGCTCACATGATCAGCAGTGGGCTTTCCTCCTCGGGGTTATTCAAGGCTTGGGGTCCTTCCACTAAGCCAGTGGTTCTCAACCTTCCCAATGCCGTGGCCTTTTAATACAGTTCCTGTGGGTCGTGACCCACACATTGAGAACCGCTGAGAGAGACAGAGACAAGGAAAGGTGAGGAAGGGAGGGGAGGGCCCTCTGTTTGCCTACAGTGGATCTGAAGTCAGTTGAGAGCCAAGACTCACCTCCTAGATGAGAAAGGACCCAGAGTTCAAGGAGAAGAGTCTGATCAATGAAGACAATGAAGTTTCAGGCAGATTTCCAACAGAAGGTGTCACACTGCCTTTCACAGGCTCTACGAGGTCCTCAGGTAAAGCTGAGAAGCAAATGGTGTTCCCGGCTGCGATCTCTATTCCCAAAGCTCTTCCTTTTCCTCTTCCTTTCCATCCACTTAAGGAGGTGAAGGAAGCTGAAGTAACTCGATGCCTTAAATCGGAAGGCAGTGTTGGTAACAAAAGGCAGATCTTCTGATCCTAAATACAGTGCTATTTTTTCGACATTTTAAAAGTAAATGATTGTCTTTCTCCTTACCTCTAATTCTCCTTACTGAATTCAGTACAGATGGTGTATATTTACTACTTTAAAAAAAATGAATGCACGAATAAATAAATAGCCGAATAAAGAAAGGAGAAATCACACTCATAAACCAGTAGGCATGAATTGCTATCAATCTCTTATCAATACATTACAAAATGCATTATGAAAGTTTCATATAAAACTGAAATGTAAATATTAATCTAAAATAGACTTAAAATATTTAATAAGCATCATATCAAAACAAAATCAACATAAAGAATAATGCTTCATCCCTCAGAGGCTTTAGTCAAAACCACATGTTGCACTGTTGCTTTTTTGCATGTTTAAGTGTTTCTTTGTGGAATGTGTTAAAAGCTAATTAATTCAGTAGCCATCTGGAAAGCAGGACAGTGGCCTTTCATTAGAGTGCACTAATGTCACAGGCACCAGACTGAGCACCGCGGAAGTCAACCTGCAAAATTTCTCTTGCCACAAGGCCGACATGAGCATTGTGTAGAAAGAAAAAACTCCACATTTTCTACAAAAGAGGCCAATTAGAAAACAACATTCTTATCTCAAGAGAACAACATTCCCAGATGGTTCTTCAATAGTTGGAAATGGGTTGTTTGTTAAATGAACCAAAACTGTCACCTTGTCACTGAAAACAAATTGCCAGTGAGGTATATCAGAAAGTCTTCATTAAGTGACTTGGGGAAGAAACAGAGGTGACACCACGTGGTAGTTGTGTAATTTGTGAAAGGAAAGAAAGATTTAGGAAGGTTTCAAAAGAGTTAAATTAAATCATGGTAGTTCTAACTCCCTTTATTATTGGTCCAGAAAACAGGAATGACTCCTGGGGCTGATGTCACTCTCTCCAGTCTGTATTCCTGCAATGTACCCTCCACAAAAATGCCGGGGAGGAAAAACGGGTAGACTGATATGAATGCGTACTTTTAGATCTACCTGCAAAATGTATCTTGACTGTAACCATTTCTGACTACTGCAAATATTCTAAGCTAAGTCAGTATCATCTCTCATTTGAGTACTGTAATGAAACTCCTATTTATCTTGATTTTATTCTTGTCTCTTTATAATTTATTTTTTTTTTTGCCATACTATAACCAGAATTGTCCATTTAAACAGAGTCAGGTGCTACTTCTCCCACGCCTTTATATGACTTCCATGATCTGACCTGTGGGCTATCTCATTGACTTTGTTTCCTAACCTCTTATCAACCTTCCGTTCCAATTTTTTATAATTCCATGAAGAGTATATTCTTGTGGTTATCTCTGTGCTTTGCTTATTTTGTTTCTCCTAATTGAAATCTCTTTCTTGCTTTAGGCTTCCTTCAAAAGGAGAATCTGGACACAATTTACGCTGTTCTTGAAACTCGTAATTGTGTTCTGGCAGGTGAAGGCATTGTATCTTAATGATTTCTATAGGAAAAAGCATTCGGACACACACAGGGCTGCTACAGTCTCTACCTGTTATACTTTAACCCTCTGTTTTCAGAAGAGAGAGTGGAGAAGAGTGGTGGATATAAAACCAGAGAGTCTTGGGCTCCCAGCCTCGAAATCACACACATGCAGCTTAGAAGAGAAAAGGTCCCACTGGCTGAATTTCAGTGATTAAGAGCTATAGACACAGGGTGCCTGAAATACTTCACCCTATTTTACTGAAGATTAAACAACTACTCTTGTGGGACTAAGACCTTTGTGGATTATCACTGTAGAGCAGAGTGTGAACTCTCGCCGTCTCACCCTTCCAAGGAGGGAGGAGCCAATCACCTTTACCTACTTAAGTACTATTTCTAACAACAATGTCAAATACTTGAAATATATTCAATTTTCTTCCTTTTCATAGGTTTTTGAACATGGCATGTATATTAGTGTTCTATTGCTACATAAAAGAAATGACCACAAATTCATTGACTTTAAACATCCATTACTATCTATCTCAGTTACCTGCATGGGGGGGGTCTGGGTGAGGTTGATTGGATTCTTTGTTCGGGGCCTCACAAGGAAAGAAGCAAGTTGTTAGCCTGGCCGTTTTCAAAGCCAAACTCAAGGGGTTGATTTGGCTGTGCTTTGATTTGCACGCTTGGGAAAAGAGTCTGTTTCTATTCTCATTGCAATTGTTGGCAGACTCCACCTCCTGTGGCTGCAGGTCTGAGTCTCTGCCTCCTTGCTGGCTGGCATCTGATGGCTGCTGTCTGCTCTCACTGGCCGCCTGCATTCTTCTTCACCCGGCCGCTTCAAGTCTGCAACGCACACCACACGGAGACCTGGAGTTTCAGATCTCTTAGACGTTCTCTTCTGCCACCAGCTGAAGAAAGTTCTACTCTTTTACAGCTCGCGTAATTACACTGGTCCCACCCAGATAATCCCTATCTTATGGTAAACTTGTGTCCAATTTTTGTAGACTAGGGTGGAATGTTTTTGAAGGATTGTTTCATAAATTCTGCTTTTACCACTAATCTAACATGGGCATTTATTAACACAGCTCAAGCGATATTCTCTGGTAATTGCTCCTTAGGCATAAATGTATAATTTCTGGCAATGCATAATTAAAATTTTCCTTTCAAAATATTTGAATTCCAATTTGCAGGCTTTTTCAAAAGTCATCACCTTTCCCAGCTAATCACGGGGAAAAGCATCACAGAGTCAGTTTCACTGACTTCAGTGTTAGGCGCTTTAAGAGGGATTTCCCAGATTCCAGTCAGAAATATTTGTCTTCTGATTCATGTGGCAAATACTTAATCTTCTTCCCGTCACAGTCCCCTGTGTGAGGGACTTCCGTATTTGTCTAGGCAGAAATAGCACTTTTGTTGTATTCCCCACTACATTTCAAGCTGTAATTTATAATCTGTCTTTCCTTCTGTTAGTGGATTCAAATTCCCTGTGTAAATCAATCACACAGAGGTGATTCCCTGGCATGCAGTAGCTGGTTAAAGATGGCAGGGTTAAAATGCGATGTGAGGAATGAGGTCACACATCAGAAGCTCAGGGGACTTTACAAAGTTTCAGAAATCTGGCCACTTGATTTTTACAGTAATGATATTAAGTTCATATCCTCATTGTACGGTGATGACTTGCCCTTTCCTGAACTGTACTGAATTTTATTCTTATATCACCTTGCTGAATAAGCTGTATTGTAGGACCTTTTACAGATGAGGAAAACTCATCATCAGTCGCTCACGTTCACACAGAGCTGGCGTTCAAGGTTGAGCTGGAAGTGAGCACGGCAGAGCAGGGAAGGAATGAGCTTCAGAGTCAGGCAGGCATGGACTTTTGGCCACGTGTGATCTCATAAAGTGAATTACATTTTTTCATTTGTTAAATGCATATGTTGTGTACCTTAGCTGATTATAACGATAATCAATTAATATATATTTTGATATAAAAATTCCTAGAAACATGTTTGGCTTGTATTAGGAACTTAACAAAGGTTTTCCTTCTACTTTACATTGTAGGACCAATATATAGCCGATTTCGTGCTCTTTGGTACATCTGTACATATACAGAAGGTACCAAAAATATGTATACACATTTTAAGAAAGGAAAGAAACTGTATTACAATTGTAATAATATATTGAGTATACACCGGTAACAAAAAATGATTATAAATCATGTTGAGCACCTCTTGTAATTGTACAAGTCTAACGTGCCTTGAGTATTACAAATTTAATACAGTTTTCTCTTTTCTTAAAATATATATATACTCTTTGGAACCCCACTCCTTCATTCTTATCACTCATTTTGCTCCCATCACATCCCAAGGGATTTCACTCATATTGCCTGAATCTATCTGGAATGCAAGACTAGGAACCTTTTGTTCCACAAGGTGTTGTACAAAGTAGCAGTGATAATAATTATAATAATAGTTTCAATTGAGTAATGTATATTTATTACTTTACAAACATTGCCTATGTTTGTGCCAAATTTGAAAATTAAAGGTTATAATCTCCAGTTTGAAAAATATATTACGGGTTAAAAGTTTAGTAATGTGTCCAAAGTTGCATAGTTAGGAGCATAGCAGCTGAAATTCACACCGGGCAAAAACTGACTATGGTATTAGGCTTTCTCTGTTATTCAAAGTTTCTTTTTCCTCTCAAGAAGCCTAATTGGTTTGGCTGGCCTCTGGGATTGGATAGGGATACTCTTGGCTGGGGAAGTCTTCAACCTTCTCAAATCTTAGCAGGTAACTAACTCTTGGGGTCTCCAGCCTTTGGTGATCCCTAGACCATGTTGTATTAAGATAAGGACCTGTTTTCCCAGGCTGTCTCAGTACTACAGGAAAGACTTTTAGCTGCCAAGAAAATCTATTAGGTGTTCCTGACTCACATTAGGTAGGGTTTCCTGGGGATTGGGAAGGGTAATCTCGGGTTTGCACAGAAAGAAGAGGTAAGGAGGTTCTGGGAAGAATCTTAACTCTGAAGCAAAGACAGAACAGAGTCAAGCCAAGTAAACAAATATCTTGATGTTTGGTTTGATATATTATTATGAATTTCTGTCACCATGTATATTTTGGGCTTTGCTGGTAGCACTATAATGAATATGGGCCAGGACAATCTTTAACAGGAAATTCTAATGTGTTTTCTTAATGAATGAGTAAGATGCAAGTCAATATAGAAAATAAAAATTCTAACTAGCCCAGTTGTGTACATGGTTAGTAATCCTGATTTTCAGGCTTATAAGGTGGTCTAGGGAATGGAGAATAAGGCCACCAGAGGAAATCTGGTAGGGAGAAAATTGACTTAAAAAATAGATCTACATCCAACGGTTTCCTTCTAGCTGAGTCAGATGAACTCCTACACATTCAGAAAATATATGCCAGTTTAAAAATGTGCACTTTGTATTTATAGAACTGTTCAGAATGTAGCAAGAAAGAACAACTAAAGAAAATAAGTCATGATATCTGATTTTTCCAGGGTGAACAAAAATGCCATCATAATGACTGTTGCCAAAGGTATGTGTGTGTGTGAAGTGCTCATATTAGGATAAAGGAATAAGCAGTCATTACATGGCTTTTTTTTTTTTTTAATTGTTTCAGGTTAATTTGAGGGTACAAAGAATTAGGTTACAATGTTTGCATTTGTTAGGCAGAGTCCCTCTTATAATTGTGTCCCACCCTCAGGAGGTGTGCCCTCTTCCCCTACGTTGTGCCCATTAAGTGGGAGCACACCTGTCCTCCCCCCTCTCAGCTCCCTCATCCCCCCAGCTTTTCCCTTGAATTGATTTGAGTTTTTCTCTTACGTGGGTGTGTATTAGATCATCTACTGGCTTCATATTAGTATTGAGTACATTGGGTTTTTGATTAGGAGTCAGTAATTGTTAAAAATAGATTTTATTCCTTATCACTTTTTATTTTTTGGTGGGGGAGGGGAGATGGTATCTCTCCTTGTTGCTCCGGTTGACTTTGAACTCCTGGGCTCAAGCAGTTCTCCCAACTTAGCCTCCTGAATAGCCGAGAGTACAGATGTGTGCTATTTTTTAACTAAAGAATATCTTAACTATTGAGTTACCTCATTTTAGTAAATGTATCTTTGCTGTATTACGTCCATTGTGTTTTTGGTTTGTTCATGATCTTTTTACTTTATAGGAAAGAAGACATTTATGCCTTTTTATTTCAGCTGCTAGTTAGATTGTGCTTATCCATTTTTCTTAGGTCACATTTAGAGTAAAATAAGTAGAAGAAAAAATGAGAAATAATTTTTCTAGGGAAAAATAACTTTTTGAATTCAGTTTTTTTTTGTAGTTTTTGGCTGGGGCTGGGTTTGAACCCACTAACTCCGGCATATGGGGCTGGCGCCTACTCTGTTGAGCCACAGGCACCGCCCTTAATTCAGTTTCTTAATAAGATATGTTAGCTGCAATCAACTTAATACTTGTCTTTTCATCCCTATACCCTATTGGGCAGCCAATGAAGGTTCTTGGCAGACAAATACATGCTGGAAGGATGTAGATAGTATTTAGGCTCAGAAAATGTCACTGGACTTTCCATAGAAAAAGGAGCTGACAAATGGTCATTGAAATAATGGTCTTAAAGTAAGGAGACGGTGCTTTCAGAAACAGATATAAACAAGTTTGAAATATGTGTTGTGACAAGTGTTTCGCATGCTTTTAAAAGTGAAGCATCTTTCAGGAGAATCGATATCTTAACTTGCTTTTCTATTAATTTTCCACCCTATAAAACAAAGCCAATATCTAATTTATCCTAAGTAATAGGGGATGATTTAATATGTGAACAGAGAAATGCAAGTCGAATAATGTACGTTGACCATAAACGTGTCATTTACTACACGTTGACAAAAGACCTCAGTTCTGTTTGCTCATTGAGCAGATGAACTGGAATTATCTGCTATAAGAAATATTTTAGGTCCCACTTAAATCATAATAATGCAATAAGAAAAGAATGTCATTAATTTAATTTATATTCTGGTTTAAGGCTTAGATTGCATACTGAACTCAGAGAACTTTTTTAAAGTTCATTGATAGTGATGCAATTGAACTCAATTGCTGTTGGAAATTTCATCCAGTAAATTAAACTGAAATGACTAAATTTAAACAACTTTCTTGTCCCAGTTTCATTTCCTTATTTAAGCTGTTGTTCAACTCTGGTAAACTATACATTGAACTAAAAGATACAAAGCAATTACTTAAGATACAGCTAGAACTTAGAAAGCAAATATAACTTTTGTATTATAAAGAAATTTAGTTATATTAAAGGAGTTTTTAGTCTAGTCCCAGGTAGGTAGTTCTCATCGTTTTCCCCTTATCTCTGTTTTGATTGATTGCTCAGCCTGCCACACCATCAGGAGTACTAGCCACGTTAAGGAATAATTTGAACCTTCAATGAAGCAAAATATTTAAGCAATCAATATCCAGAATCCAGAAATTAATGTCTGAATCCAGAATATGAAATTAATTTTTGTTAAGAGAAACTTTTAATTTCAAAATTGTACTTGGATATTTCGATCTAGAAACTTACAACCTGCCATTTCTCAAAGAAAAAAGGTCACCATGTTCAAACATAATACATATTTGGAAAATCTCAAAAGTTTTCTCTCTTGATGTTTTGACTCAAGTCTCGGTCATTTTCCAATCAGTAGCTTATGTCCCGCTACTTCACAGGACATAAAGAATGAAGTACTGGCCTCCTCTGGATTTTTAGTGAGGTAACATTAGCTTGAAATTTCATCTCTGATTTTAGATGAAACGATCACTTAGGAAAGAAAAAGACATGCATGTGAAAGCCAGTATCTAAAAATAGTTTCTAAATATAAAGCAAAGAAAGAACTGTAGTCTTCCTTATAATTAGTGATGCGCCAGAATGTTGATGTGGAGGCATACGATACAGTTATGAAAAGAGGAGAAAAACTGGGGAAAAAAGTATACTCCTGAGAAAAAAGGGTTTTACTTATAAGGATTTAAAGAAAATTAAATACTTCTAAGTAGATCTCTATTTCTATCTTATTTAAAAGATTCTGATGTTAGGGTGGTGCCTGTGGCTCAGTGAGTAGGGCGCCAGCCCCATACACTGAGGACGGCAGGTTCAAACCCAGCCCCAGCCAAACTGCAACAAAAAAGTAGTCGGGTGTTGTGGTGGGTGCCTGTAGTCCCAGCTACTTGGGAGGCTGAGGCAAGAGAATCACCTAAGCCCAAGAGCTGGAGGTTGCTGTGAGCTGTGATGCCACAGCACTCTACTGAGGGTGACAAAGTGAGACTCCGTCAAAAAAAAAAAAAAGATTCTGATTTTAAAACACACATAAATACAAGTGCAAAGAAATGGTTGTGGTGTAATACACAAGATGGTATTTACAAATGGGACATGTATGGTTCCCAGAAAACTATAGAACATTAAACATGCAGATATTTGGTATAAAACTGTAAACCAAGCCAAGCATAAAAAAATTGTCATGAAATTATATTACTCATATTTTCAATTTATTATAAATTCAGATAAATATACCAGTGTTGGAGACATAGTCTATAAAATTAATACAGTGATTATTATGTGATCTAGAAAGAGTAGTTATATATTTATATACTAGTCTTCTTTCTCCTAAGACTGTTATAAATGACTATTAATTCTTTAAGTGCCATAAGAAATGCATGGTTTATGAAATGTGAAAATTCTATCCAATCTATCAAATCTGCTGTCAATTAAACAATTTTCTTCAAACTACTTAAAATATAAAAAAACTCAAAACCAAATAGTTTTTATTGGCAAAATTTTTAACTGTGGGCTGTAAAAATCTAGGGGCTAAGATTTATTTTTATTTATGAACGCAAACAAAATGATTATGTTTAGTATGAAAAATATATTTTCCATTTCTGTAAAAATATAAATGATAAAGAGCATTTATGCTGATCTGTACATGGCTTGAATTTAAAATAGAGCTGGTAAAAAAAGAGTAAAAAATAAATAAATAAAACAGAGTTGGAAAAATGGTGCACTGGGGAAAGAACCTAGTCTGCAGATGTGCTCTCTGAGTCTAGAAATTTCAAGGAAAAAACATCAATCTGTACTTGGCTATTTATTAGAATCCTTTCCTTTAGAAGTTGTCTTTCTTATTTCTTTGTATAATGTTCAATTTTAATATGTGGTATGCCTTTCTTTTCTATGAAACTTCAACAGTGCTGGCTAATCTTTTAATTAATCTATTAATCTTTCTTAACAGTTTCCATGATAATAATCCAGTGACAATGAAATTTGACCATGAAATGTGATCCTTGGCTGCAATAAACATTCTGGTGCAAATATCTTTGTTGTAATGTGATTTTTGGTCTTCTGGGTATATACCTAGTAGAGGAATTATAGGATTGAATGGCGGGTCTATTTTTAGATCTCTAAGTGTTCTCCAAACATCTTTCCAGAAGAAATGTATTAATTTGCATTCCCACCAGCAGTGCAGAAGTGTTCCCTTTTCTCCACATCCATACCAACATCTCTGGTCTTGGGATTTTGTGATATGGGCTAATCTTACTAGAGTTAGATGGTATGTTTATTGCAGCCCAATTCACAATTGCTAAGTCATGGAAAAAGCCCAAGTGCCCATTGATCCATGAATGGATTAATAAACTGTGGTATATGTATACCATGGAATATTATGCAGCCTTAAAGAAAGATGGAGACTTTACCTCATTCATGTGTACATGGATGGAGCTGGAACATATTCTTCTTAGTAAAGTATCTTAAGAATGGAAGAAAAAGTATCCAATGTACTCAGCCCTACTATGAAACTAATTTATGGCTTTCATATGAAAGCTATAACCCAGTTATAACCTCAGAATATAGGGAATGGGGAGAGGGAGTGGAGGGAGAGTAATAGGTGGGATTACACCTGTGGTGCATCTCACAAGGGTACATGTGAAACTTAGTAAATGTAGAATATAATTGTCTTAACACAATAACTAAGAAAATGCCAAGAAGGCTATATTAACCAGTGTGATGAAAATGTGTCAAACTGTTTGTAAAACCAATGTATGGTGCCCCATGATTGCATTAATGTGCACAGCTATGATTTAATATTAATAAAATTTAAAAAAAAGTGATCCTTGGGATGTAGACGTGGGATGCCATCTCCATCCAATCATTTGCTTTTCAAACTTAAGAACTCATACCAATTTACTAATACCATCCTCACATAGAAAGACAACTTTCATATATGTGAAACTTGGTAAACGGTCTGTGAAGCTAGTGAATGATGCCCCATGATTATATCAATGTACACAGCTATGATTTAATAAAAAAAATAAAAAAATTTATCTTTGAGTACTAAACACTTGTTAGCATAATGCACACTAAAAGGAAGAATTTCTTAAAATAGAAAAAAGAGGAATCTCGGCTTCGTGCCTGTAGCTCAGTGGTAAGGGAGCCAGCCACATACACCAGAGCTGGCGGGTTGGAACACAGCCTGGCTTGCCAAACAACAATGACAACTACAACCAAAAAATAGCTGGGCATGTGGCAGGCGCCTCTAGTCCCAGCTACTTGGGAGGCTAAGGCAAGAGAATCGCTTAAACCCAAGAGAGTTAGAGGTTGCTATGAGCCATGATGCTGCAGCACTCTACAGAGGACAACATAGTGAGACTCTGTCCCCCCACCCCACCCCCCAAAAAAAGAAAGAGGAATCTCTTTTCTTACAGATACTTTTGTATATATTTTTGATGAAAACCAAAGGATTCTATTAAAGTGCCTCTTATTGAAGGTAATTCTGTTAGGAGATAAAATACAGGTAGATTTCTGAATGTCTAAGTTAGTTTAATAGTAGGGAGGAGAACAGCTACCCCTAGAGACAGAATTTATTCTCCATTTGATAATGGAAACACGATCACTCATTCCCCCATTTCTGTTCCATTTTCCAGGAAACATAGAGCCAAATATAGGGTTATTGCAGCTAGGACATGACCTGCATTTGGTCCTTATTTTTATTTTATTATACTTAATATACCTATATTCTTTGTGGTATATCTTCTAAAAGCTATTTTGGAATAAGAAAGGCCATAAATAAATAAAATTTGGCAGTATGGAACGTCTTGGAATAAAATGGAAAAGTCATTCAATTCTTTTAAGAATTCAAAAGTTGATTGTTAAAGGGAAGATAGGGGTATAGATGCACAAGAAGTAGTGTCCTGAGGAAGTAGTTTATCAGGGTCCAGGAGCTAACCACTCCACAGGAGAAGAAAGGAGAAACACTATAACTCTGAGAGTGGTGACCTCCATCACCAGACTATTGCTGCTACACATGTGTTACCGTTGATCCAGGGTTATAAAAATTGTTCACACTCTGTGGTCTAAAATTATAAAAATGATGCAAAAGTGCAATCAAATAGATTTGAAAATAATCTGCTTTTTATTTATTTTTATTATTATTTTTTTAGAGACAGAGTCTCACTTTATTGCCTTTGGTAGAGTGCCATGGTGTCACAGCTCACAGCAACCTCCAGCTCTTGGCCTTAGGTGATTCTCTTGCCTCAGCCTCCCGAGTACGTGGGATAACAGGTGCCTGCCACAACGCCTGGCTATGTTTTGTTGCAGTTTGGCTGGGGCCGGGTTCGAACCTGCCACCCTCGGTATGTGGGGCTGGTGCCATACTCACTGAGCCACAGGCACCACCCTAATCTGCTTTTCATTAAAAAAATTCTATGTTGTGTATGGAATTTGAAAAATCTGTTAGAAGCTTTATTTACAATTGTCCAGATTTAAGAACAAATATTGCTTGCCATATAGGGAACCCCACTCCAAATCAGAATTTTGACTTTTGAGCTTCTTGGGCCACAGGAAATTGAGAGGGAGGCAAATTGAGCTTGAACTCAAAGTACTCTATGATGGCTAGTTCTTGTCTTTTTTTTTTTTTCTTCAAAAAGTAAAATTCTATCCCTCATTAAAATATGTCAAAATTGCCCGAAAAGTTGACTGACATGGAAGAAAGATGGGTATATATCTGTTTATAGTTTTTCTGAGCAACAATTCTTGACCCTAACCAGGATCAAAGGGAACACTGGAAATTGCAGGTTGTGGAAAACTGGTGTCCATCAGTGTCATACAGGGGGCACTGTGGTCGTTTGGATGTAAAGGCACTGTATCTATCTCTGTTTCTTGTGAAGTTCATGGCTACTCTGTAAACTTTTGCCCCCTTATCAAGTATTTTCATGAAAAAAGCAGAGATCTTACAATATCTGTGAACTATTATGGATGTCCTTTGGTATCCGTGGGGACTGGTTACAGGACATCTGTGGATACCAAATCCATGGGCACTAAAGTCTGATATAAAAAGGCAAAATATTTGCATACAAACTATGCACATCCTTCTGTATACTTTAAATCATCTCTAGATTTACTTGTAATACCAAATATAATGTCAGGACTATGTAAGAGTTGTTATACTGTATTGTTTAGGCAATAATATGAGGGAAAAAACTGGTCTGTACATATTCACTACAGTGCAGGTTTTTTCTCCACATGTTTTTGATCTCCACTGGTTGAATCCATAGAGGCAGAGCCCACACATGTGGAGGGCAACTGTATTCAATTCATGACACATAATCAGAAAATTGCAATTTGAATGTAGTTTTTCTCTTTTCAGCATTTGGTTAGTACAAGTTCAATTCTGAAGTTCATTCAGCCTTAGATAATGTTTTTACTGCACACCTAAGTCACTTTCTCCAACCTGGTTTTTATTAGCAACAAACCTGATACATTGCCTTTCTTTATACTACATCTATCTTTCTCAAATGGTGAACTGGAGAAATCTCTGAACTGGTTTGTAATTGATTCAATCCTACAAACACTTTCTCCTTAGTTTCTTAGAAGGATGCACTTAACTTTTCCTCAATGGACTGTTTTAAGGGAAACGCAGTCAACAAACAGAGCAAGGAAAAGAAAGGGAAAATTTGAGAAGATGATTCAAACACTGGGCCCTATCAGCTGATCGCGGACTGTTAGCTTCATGAAACTGTGCACACCTCCTCACCCTGGAGCTCTGCCTGGTACATGCACCAGCTGTGTGCACTCTTCTCTTAGCCACTGATTTTTTCAGATTGTATTCTCGTATTTTCACATACCTGGTCTGTGTTGTGCTGCATTGTGAGCCATACTGACTTCCTTTTTGCTACTGACGCCTGTGACAGCTGTTAAAGGCCCATGGGGATTTTTTTTAATCCTTAAAAGCATATCTATCCAGGAGGCTAGCATTATCAATTTGTGAAAAGTATCTATCATCTACTACAGAGATTACATTTCTGATAAATGACTTTTTTGGAAGATTACCTTGCTATTTTATAAAGTAGCTTAAAACCATGCAAGAATTAGCTTCCCATTTCATTTGCTAGGCAGTATACAGTAACAAGACATATTTACATGAACGAGTAGCTTTTATTCCACTGAGTATCTACAGATGCTCATTCTAAGTAACCACTTTACTGGAATTATCTTTATGGTCAATGCTGCTATAATTAACTATGAGGATAACTTTAAAATATGTTATTTATTTGTTTGCTCATTCATATAAATTGGTGGTTAGTCTTTTAGTAACATAGGATGATTTGGGAAGAGGGAATGTGATTCTGCAGTTTGCTGATTAGAAGTCTACTCAAGTCCCATTACATCTAAAATGGTGTTGGACCGTTTATAAACTACTGCTGATTTGAACTCACATTTCAAAAGGTTTGAATCTCAGCTATTTACACATTTTTTTTAATCCTGGGAAAGTGATTTAAACTTTCCAAGTCTCAGTTTATTTGTGTAAAAACAGAAGTAAAAATGTCTATTCTGTTTTTCTCCATGGTATTTTTTCCAAAGTGTAATTTTATTCTTATTTTGTGTGTTTTTTTTTTAAATTTTATTATTAAATCATAGCTATGTACATTAATACGATCATGGGGCACCATACACTGGTTTTATAGACCATTTGACATATTTTCATCACACTGGTTAACATAACCTTCTGACATTTTCTTAGTTATTGTGTTAAGACATTTATATTTTACATTTACTAAGTTTCACATGTACCCTTGTAAGATGCACCGTAGGTGTAATCCCACCAATCACCCTCCCTCCGCCCATCCTTCCTCTTCCCCTCCTTCTCCCCATTCCCCATATTCTTAGGTTATAACTGGGTTACAGCTTTCATATGAAAGCCATAAATTAGTTTCATAGTAGGGCTGAGTACATTGGATACTTTTTCTTCCATTCTTGAGATACTTTACTAAGAAGAATATGTTCCAGCTCCATCCATGTAAAAATGAAAGAGATAAAGTCTCCATCTTTCTTTAAGGCTGCATATTCCATGGTGTACATATACGAATAGATGAATAAATTGTGGTATATGTTATTTTGTGTTTTGATGAAGGCTGATAACTTTTCCCTTCACTAAAAGTGGAGAGAAGAGGACAAGCCCCAGGGTGTGTGTCAGAGACTTTTGAGAGGTCAAGTGAGGTGAGGACTGAGCTGATTCGATTGGCTTTAGTAGCATGGAAGCCACTGGTGACCCTAGGAATATGGAGGACAATGTCCAGTGGTAGGGCTAAAAGATGAAGAACTGAAAGATTTGAGGCAATGCATATAGATAAAACCCTTTTGCAATGCAGGCAGTGTAGGGAAAGGGAAATTAGGGAGATAAATAGACAAGAACCTAATTCCAGGAAAAGTGGAATTCATTATTGTTCTGTTCTGATTGTGTTATGATAAACAGCCAGAATATTTAAAAAATGCTAATAGGCACAGGCACAAAGGTTCAGGATAGAAGAGAGATGGGAAATAATCTTTAGCATGTGACTTCTGAGAAGATATACACTGTTGAAGAACATTGATGGAGAAACTGGCTTTTATTGAGAAGGAAAGAGGAAATGGTGAGTGCAGACCTGGCTTATAGATTCGGTGGACTCACATTTTTGCTTTTTTATTCAGAACATTGCAGGGGTACACAAGTTTTGGTCACAAATTTTGCTTTTGTACATTTTAAGTCAGAGTGATAAGTGTGTTCTTCACCCAGAATTTGTGAATTGCACCAATTTAGGTGTGAATTGATGCCTCAGCCAGTTAATTTCCTTATATGGTGGTCTATCTCTTAAGTAATTTCACTTTATTTTCTCTGTGAAGAAGAAGGCAGATCGCTTGCTGAAAGCTTGAGATAGAGGAAACAGAGAGATGACATTGGAAGTCTGAGCAAAATGAGAGTTGAAGAAAAGATTATGAAGGCCGTGGTCACTGGGGATTCAGGAAATTAGAAACATTAGTTTAGTTCATTTTCATGCGAGTAACCCCTAATATCTATACAGTACTTTATTTTTTAATAAATATTTTCATATGCATTATTTCATGCATAAAAATTTACTATTTTTTCCCCTTTTTTTGACAGTTCAAAACATCTGTACCTCGATTGTGTCAAGTACTGTCCATGATCTGTTCTCTTGGATTGGGTGACGTGATTTTTTTTTTTCTTTATTATTCCTATTCATTGAAAGTTTAATACTAATGGGTACAACTAACAGTTACTAAATGTACATAATGCTTTAAACACAATTCTAAGTCCTTCACATTTGTGTTCCTTTTTGATACTGACAATGACCTAAGAAAATTTGGATAATTATACCCATTTTCTAGACGAGAAACAAAATCAGTGAAAAAGGTTATACAACAAAGACTTTCTCAAATGTTACCAGGTAATCAACAATTCTGGGAGTACCATTTTGGTTCAGTCATTTTTCATATTTTTAATTAATTATCCACGTGCACCTAGTTATTCTATTGATGGAAAATACAATCTCTCTCTTTCTCTCTCTCTCTGATTTTTCCAGTTCCCCTTTTATGTCCACAAATCCTAGACATATACGATATACACATACAAACTCAGTCACTCATTCCCCATGTACGCAAGGGATCCCGACTACTTCAGACACCACCAGGAAGGATCAGGAGAGCGTGCTCAGAGCCCTGCTGTTACTGATTTCACTGCCTCTTGGTAAGTTTTCCTGATGAATAGTGAGTTTTTCTTGTCCTGGCAGAGGATACGTCACCTTTGACTGCTCTCGCTTCAGGGAGGTTCCTCTTGGTCTATACTGCCAACCAGGTCACACCACAGTGGGGACCAACTTGACCATTCATTGTTGTGTTACTCTCTTTTCTTTTATTATCCTTAAACACAGATTTTAACGATCCTTTCTCTAGCTCTTCCCCACTCCATAACCCTCCAGATTTTTAATCTTCTTATCAATTAGCCATTCTCTAAATACTTATTGGATATTTATTACATGCCAGGCACCGTGATAAGCCCTGAGAATAAGATAATGAAAAATACCAAGTAAAAAACCTGAAAAATACTCAAATGTATGCTTGATTCTTCAGTGCACATTCAAGGGCAGCAGATTACACAGGGATGTGAGTACCTGGAAGCAGGGATTAATTGGGGGCCTGATGCAAAACACCCTTAGAATGCCTTGTCCTCTGTATTCCTCAGCTTGAAGTGACAAATTACCACAAATTAATTGGCTCAAAACAACAAGAATTTATTGTCTCACAGTTCTGAAGGCCAGAACCCTGATATCACAGTGTCTCCAGTGCGAGATCCTTCTGCATGTTCCAAGGGAGGATTTATTCCATACTCTTGTTGTAGCTTCTTGGTTGACTGTCAGAAATCCTTGGAATTTCTTGGTTGAAGGAGCCCCCATCTTCAGATCACTTTCTCTCTGTGTGTCTCTTATTAAAACATGTGTTGTCTTTTGGGCCTGATTTGTTGATCTATGATGATTTCATCTCACAATTGTGAACATCCTTATGCTGGCAAAGACCCCTTTTCCAAATAAGCTCAGGTTCACAGGTTGTGAGTAGACATATTTTGGGGAGGGGTCACTGTCAACTGTCTCCAGTCTCCTATGCCACAGTTCCACTCTCTATGCTCCTGCCGGGTTGGGCTCCCTCTCTTTCTCCGAATGGCCAGTTTTCTTTCTACCTCCGAGCTTTTGCATGTTCTCATCCTTCTATGTTCTTCCCATTTGGCTAGCTTTTGTTCACCTTTGCCATTTCAAATTAAAGATTGCTTCCCCAAGGCAGCTTTGCCTGACTATCCTTGAATCACCCTGCAAGCTATCCCCTGTCCCAAGTTAGGTTAGAGTTCCATGAACACATTCTCAGAGCATCACGCACTTTTCTTTTATAGCACTGATTATAATTATAATTTAATCATTATTACTCTAAGAGTTATTATGAGTTTTTTCATGAGATTATAATTTTTATTACATTAGTGGTCACGGATTCCACAGAGGACCCTCGATTACTAGTGTGTGAACATAATCCCCAGTACAAAGTGAGAACGCAATGATCGTTTGTTACATCTGATGTTAACATTGGCTGTGTGGTAGGTGGGTGGGTAATAATGGGGTAAAGGTTAGGGTCAAGATGGGTGTTTGTGTAGTGCTACCTGCTCAGTTCAGCTGGATGCTGTTTTCTGTGTTCATCTAGTGTTTCTCACGGATGAATTTGTGCATAAGCAAATGCAAAATCTGCGTTATCATCAAATGGTCCCGAATATATCAATCATGTTGGAACAAATTTGCATTTTCAAAATAAGCATTATGGCAGAAGCAGCTAAAGAGTTTAATCATATGGTGGCTGATTGGCTTCAGTGGTTAATATTGGAGAGCTACCAGGTTTATGTAAGGGCAAACAAATTTCATAGTTACCAACAATACCAAACATCTATGTACTGACCGTAATACATATTTGAGACATTATTGGCAAAAAGCTTAAAATTGAAGGGTAGTGACTTTTGCAAGAAAGGAAGGGGAGAAAAAGCTCCAAGAAGAGCTGATGGGAGTGAAGCCAGTGGTGGATTAAACAGCAAAATTCTTTCACATGAGTCTAAACTTGGGGCCTAGGAAACCAGAGCAGGAGGTTAAAAACAAATAATTTATATGTGCTAACTAGATTGGCAAAATTAAGAGATCTGCTGATACCAAGTGTCTCCAACATGTTAACACATTTGGAACTCTTTTCATGCTAGTAGGTGAAATGTAAACTGGGCATAAGAATTTTGGAAAACAATTTTTATTATCCCATTCAATGTGCATATCCTAAGACCCAACAAATTTCTCTTCTGCAATAGAGAAAAGTTGGGCCATGTGAATCCATTGAGATATTTGTCTTTCTCTTGTAGACTGATTTTTTTCTAGTCTTTGGAAGAGTTTAGTTTAGTCTTTGTTCATGATTAAAATTGTTCATCCATTGAATAGATAGTGTTATTTAATGGTGAATCATCTTGGCCTGATATTTTTAGGGGAATATTTACATTATTGATTTAATTTCTCTAATTATGATAGGCCTAGTCAAGATTTTTATTCTAATTGAGTCATTTTTGGATAGGTGTTTTTCTAAGATTTTGTCCATTTGAGTTTTCAATTTAGGACTATTTTGAGAGCCCCCATCTAAACTGGGGTTCCAGTACTAGAGCTGCTAGCAACCCTGCCCTTATGGGAAAGGAAGTGGGTGTTTGAGGTGTGCCTAATGCCTAGTTGTCAAACTCAATGCCTGGTGGTCTGACCTATGACGTCAGTCCTTCCCACGGAGACTTATCTATAGTGGCAGAAGCCCATGTGGCTCTTATCTGACACATGTCTAGTTCATGCTACCTGACTATTGCTCTGGTGATGGAATTCTGCCCTGCACTCTCCCCAGTGTCCTGGAGAAAACTCAGCCTACAGCAGTCTTTACTTCTTTCAATAGAATGTGCAAATTCAATACACCGCCACAAGAGGAAACAAGTTTAAAGACTTATGGATTTAAGGCGAGGAAGGCACCATGAGTAGGGAGAGCTGTCTTCTGTCCCTGGGTCATGGAAGGCAGGAATGAAGAGTCAGGTGGGGCTGTGAGTGGGGGGAAGCCAGCTAGCAGTTTATATGGGGGGATAGAGTGTGGGTCATTTTAAGTTCACAGGCAAATGTCTTCCTGTTGATGGGAAGCAGCAAGAAAGCTGGAAGCCCAGTCAGTTAGGCTGGATAACTGCTTCTAAGTTCAAATCTCTGGCCACTGGCTGGGGCCATTTAGATGTGGTATAAAAGTAGGAACAGTATTGAAGATGAATGAGTCCAACTTCTTGTATGAGACAGTTAACCTTGTATTTAAAAATGAATGTTGAGGCAACATAAAATTTTTTTTTTTTTTTTTGTAGAGACAGAGTCTCACTGTACCGCCCTCGGTAGAGTGCCGTGGTCTCACACAGCTCACAGCAATCTCCAACTCCTGGGCTTAAGGGATTCTCTTGCCTCAGCCTCCCGAGTAGCCGGGACTATAGGCGCCCGCCACAACGCCCAGCTATTTTTTGGTTGCAGTTTGGCCGGGGCCGGGTTTGAACCTGCCACCCTCGGTATATGGGGCCGGCGCCCTACCGACTGAGCCACAGGTGCCGCCCAAGGCAACATAAAATTATGAAAATTTACCATAAGGCTGCTTGCGTGACTGTGGTTTAATAGGACAGACTCACACTTAGCTCCCAGGCGTTGCGGGGGCCCAAGGCTGAGCTTTATCCCCAAGTCTGCCTGTGTGTTATTTGGTTGGGATATTTTCTTGCATTTTAATTTTTCAACACTGTATCAAGAAGTATTTTTGGTGAAAATTATGCAGGATAAAGTTGTAATATACCCGTAAGAACTTAAAACGTTCAAGCCAGAGCAAATGATCTTAATTCTTACTCTTTTTTTCCAGGAAGAACTGAGTTTTCAATATTGTAGATTTCAGGAAGCCAAATGGCTATGACTAATGCATATCTTGCTTGTTGGAATACTGCGGGATTTCTTGTTTTACACAGCATGATGTCCTCAAGGGTCATACATGTTGTAGCATGTGCCATAATTTCCTTCCTTTTTAAGGCTGAATAATGTTCCAATGTATGTATATACTACATTTATTTGTTAATCTGGCAACACTTGGTTGCTTCGACCTTTTGACTATTGTTAATGCCGTGAACATGGGCACTGCTTTTATTTTTAAAATGGTAGCTGTGTGTCTTAAGACTATCTGGCTATAAACGATACAATATTCGCTCTGGACTTCTAAAAAGCTTTGGGAAAATACAAGGTTTGATTTCATAGCAGGTCCTTCATCACTCAACCCTCTTACTATCTGACTTCTTAATGTCAAATTGTCATTAAGGCAGCACAATTTGACCCTTCACCCACTGTATTTTGTCTGTATTTGACCCTTCACCCACTGCATGACTATTTATTTTACTCTATCATTTATATCGTGTTTCTTTAGTGCATTTAAAAAGTCTTATAGAGTTTGTACCATGTCACATTGATAGAAAATAGAATCATAGAATATTAAAGTTGG
This sequence comes from Nycticebus coucang, assembly GCF_027406575.1. NCBI lineage: Eukaryota > Metazoa > Chordata > Mammalia > Primates > Lorisidae > Nycticebus > Nycticebus coucang. The sequence goes on from NC_069796.1 coordinate 19,084,024, forward strand.
AAGGAATTTTGGTGGCAACGCCAAGTTCTTATTTCATAAATTATTAAGAAACTAAAGAGCCAAACAATTGTTCAAAAATCAGCGCTGTTCTCTGAACCTGAGACTAATTCTCATTTTGCCATGTCACCACAAAAGTTCTGTTTCTGAGCATAAGTTTCTACTTTGTAACTATAGATGTAAATGTAAAAAGGTTAAAAGGAAGGTGACTGTGAATATCCGCAGGATATAATCTGAAAAGTCTTTGTGAATCAGTCTATGGATTTGCCTTCCCTGTATCATTTTTCATTTTTATAAACTGAGTATTCCCACAGTGTGGTTAATGGAGGCTTTCTTATGTAAATAACGTAAGACACAACTTTAATCTCATTTCAAAGAGTGTCAGAGTCAAAACTGTTACTGAAGTTTATTGCCTAATTTGGGGTCACTTACTTAGTATTTTGTTCTTAGAGATTTACCCATGACCACTTGAGTTGTTATATATTTACTATTCTGCGATATATTTATATCATTCAAATATCAAACAAGAAAAAGTAAGTAGTTTATTCCCACCATGTACACAGTGACCAATGTATCTTGAGGTATTTTAATATCAATATAAAAAGAGATTTCTTATTCTTTTCTAATATTTTATAACTTCAGAGAATTCTCTTATGTGAATATAGCCTTATATATTTAAGCAGTCCCTTGTTGACGGACATTTAGTTGTTTATAGGCTGTTACTATAAAAATACAGATATATTTGCATATATTTACAAATATATCTAGAGGGTAAATTCTGGACGTTGAAATTATGGGTCAAAACATCTATCAGAGCATTGATAAATAATGCCAAATTACACTATATTGACATTGCTTTATTTGTACCAATATATACTTTTTACAACAATGGGCGAAATATATCAATGTTGAGCACAAACTCACAAGTGGCTAGATGGCTAAGTTGGGTCATCTCAAATAACATTTACGGGGGCTGTAGCTACCCAGATGTCTATTATGATCTGGTAAAGGGATCTACTGAGACTGATCATCAGAGTCTGACACAGGAATCCTGGCCTTGAAGCTGTGGGTTTTTAAGTGACACAATTGAAGAAACGCCAGTCTTCTCCAGCCACATTCAAAGTCTTGCATCTTAGCCCTGTGTCGTGCAGCAGAGGGATGTGCTGGAGCTTGTCTCCAACCCTTTCCCACTGCCTCCGCGCGTATTGACTGGGGGCCTTCTACTTGCATGATTATGGGGATGGAGTTTGAGACTTGTGGTTGCAGCTCTACTGAATTTGTGGTCTGAGCTGCTACCTCAGCATTTACTAGGATTGATTATCTCCAACATTTGTTAGTGGCTGGTTTCCACAGAATTTTGCAGAAGCCCAACCTGCAGGAAACTGGCTGGGACCAGTTAACCCCGACCTCTTGGTCGCTGTCCCCGGAGCTCCTCAACATTCAGTACTGAGACCATTTGGGGTCTCACAAATGCTGAAGCTTTGGCACATTTATTTCCATTTCACATTTTGATTACCTAAATTAGGGCATCAATGTCCTAGCTCTGGCCCAAATATCGGCCATCTAACTAACATTCATCTGATCCCTCAGTAGTAGCTAATTTGGATAGACATTGTACAAAATTAATTTGAGGGTGAAGAAAACTTGCTTTTCTAAGATCAAGGTTCCCACCACACTAAAAATCCCACTTCTCTTGATTTCACTTGTCCCACGTAGGCTAATAAAAGAATTATCACTTATTCATTTGTTTTCTCAATAAGTATGTAGGCTCAACGGACGTGGCCTTCTGCCTCCACCTGACAGGGAATAGTGTGGAGACAGGCATGGCTGACAGGAAGGCAAAATTCAAATGAGTCTGACTCATCCTTTCAAATCCTCCTAACTCCATCGAGGTTTGAAGGAGGCCTCTCTGATTTGGTGTTTTCGTGAAGAGGGACAAAAATGAGAAATGAGAATATCAACAGTGGAATTTTTTGGAGAAAGCTTAAAAAATGACTATTTATGGAAAGACTTTTTCTGCTGTTTCTATTTCTTTCTTTCCCACTTTAAGTTTGGATTCTTTTTAAAGATGCAGCGCCTGGCATCTCATTTCTCACAGGGTGTTTGTTGAGGCCCAGGAACTCTACTCTCATTTTTGTGCCACTGAAGAAAGAAATGCAGGAAGAGAGCAGAATAGCAGCATTTTCCCTCTCTCCCCCGATTTCCCATGGAGACAAGGCGGAGGAGACAGGATTCCTGGGTGGACCAGGCAAAAGAAAGAGAGACAAGCATTAGCTATTCGAAAACTTCCAGAAGTAGATATGCTGGGTGTAGGACCTGCCTTAGAGAGGCTCCAAGAGAGTATGTGGGGAGGGATCAACTCTGTCCCAGATAATCCCATCCCTGGGAGTCTGAGGAGGAAATGCCAATGACCTTTTGAAAACCATCCCTGTGAACTGTGAGAGAGTGGCAGCAAAACGCCGCCTTGGTCAGGAGAACTGGGAGATAGTGCAAGACTGATGTTTGCCCACGGCTGAATGGTCAGCTTGATTTTGCATACAAATTCCAGAGTTCTGCCTGTGCTGGTTATCACAGGTACCAGAAGGGGGATTCTAACACAAATAAACCAAGAGTCAACTAGACTTGTGTAAACGTTGTGACGTTTAGAAAAAAGTTATTCTAAGTAGGTTACAATATTTCAATATTAAATAATTATTTTCTGAATGTAATTTTGGAATATGAACTTGAAGGATGGAAAGATAAGTGCATTTCCATTTAGTTGGGGAATGTGGTAGACTCCACTAGCCTGTGGAGTGCCCAGATATTTAGTTAGGTGTTATTTCTGGGGGTTTCCCGTGAGAGTATTTCTGGGTGTGATTAACATCTGAATTGGAAGACTGGGTAAAACAGGCTGTCCTTCCCAGTGGGGATGAGCCTCAGCCAACCTTGGAAAGCCTGAATGGAATAAAAGCCCAAGTGAGAAGAATCCTCTCTCTGCTGTCTTTGGGCTGGAATGTTGGGTTTCTCTTGCCTTGAACTTCCACAGAAACTTGCACCATCAGGGCTCCTGGTTCTCAGGTGCCTGGACTTGGCCTGGACTACTGGCTCTCCCTTTTGCCAAGTTCAGTCTCTTGAGCTTCTTGGCTTCCTTAATTGTGCAAGCCAATTCCTTATAGTAAATCTCTCCCATTTCTCTCTGTCTCCCAACTCCCCTCTCCTCTCCTCTCTTCTCCTCTCCTCTCCTCTCCTCCCCTCCCCTCCCCTTCCCTTCCCTCCCCTACCCCCTTCTCTCTCTCTCTCACAGCACAATGTATGAAAGAGCAGGTTTAGGACAAGAGATAATAGATTAAAACATCCACACCTCCTAAAGGGTGAATTATTTAGCCTCTCCACGTCTCAGTTTCTTCACCTGTAAAATGAGGTAAGGCTGAACCTAATCTATTTAGTCAGGATTAAATGACGTAGTGACTCTAAAGCATTGACGCATGCCTCAAACATAGTGTATACACTTATACATGCTGTGATAAAAACCGTGCTGAGGAAGAGAGGCGAGTGTGGTTTGGTGTCAAGTGAGTAGTGCCGAATGGCCAATGCTGTTGGAATTGACCAGCATTTGGCTTCAAGGCACATCTTTACATTTGTTATTTCACTGAGAAAAGGCTTGGCCATTGTCATTTTTTAAATGTATTCGTTATTTATTTTAGAGTCTTGTATGTGATGGGAACTGAGCCTGGCAGTAATAATTCCAGTTTCTACCTTCATGGAACCAGAGGAGTATCTCTCTCTCTCTCTCTCTCTCATACACACAGCATAATGCTGAATAGGACAGATGCCAGAAAGGAAAGGTGTTTTATATGAGAAGAACATATAGTAGAGGGTTTGACCTCATTCCGGAGGCCAGAAAAGGCTCACCTGAAGAAGTGACTTTTGAAAGACAAAGTGGCCGTATTTTGCAGAGAGAGGATGGAAAACAAAGGTGACAGCTTATGGAACACCGTGTGGAGGGAGGGGGTGGGAGGACTGCAGATTGTGTTAAATATGTTTGATTATGGTTTACAACTCTGTAGTTTGAAAGAAATATACAGAAAATTCTGTGGATATCATCCACATTGAATGAAATCTAAAAATCATTGTATTTCAAGCAGTGTGGTAGCCATACAACACTGTTTTATATGTGATATTTTCTAAGTTTCTAGTTGTTGGAATACCAGCTATGTAGGATATATTTACACTCAAGATTCAGAATATGCAGTGAATAAATCCAAGATGAATTATGGCCTTGAAAGACTTGAGTTCAATCAATAAAGATAAGCTTCAATGTATATGTTTGTATTTTCTTAGTTCTAGATATTGATATCTTGTTATTGATTTAATCCAGACAAGAACTTTCAAGAGAAAAGCAAACCAGTGTATTAATGTTTTAGTTTGAGATATGTAATCTCTGGAAAATAAAGTATTTTAACTTTTTTTGATACCTGTTAATTGTCAATGTTTAAGATGATTCATAGTGCTGCTTTTAACTAAGGAATGAGCATGCTTATTACTGAGGCATTTAAAATTTGCCAAGGCTCACTGTGTTTCAACAGCATTGTGTTAAATGCAGGATGCTAAAAAAGAATGAACGTACAAACAGATTGTGGATTCCTGGATTATGCATCTGTTATGATAATGAGTCAGGGCTTGTCTAACCTATTCTTATATTAGATTCGTTTTTAAAAGGGAGGGATTCAATTGTGTGTGCTGCTGTAATCCTACTAAAGTGTTTCAAACTGTTCTCTGCTCATCTCTTTGTCTGAGTCTGGATCTATGCACAGATTCCATAGATCTGGTTCGAGTGAGAACACATTTGGACCCAAGAGATCTTTCAAGTGTTGTTGCTTTATACAGCAGCCACACATTCATCTCCCTGATTAGATGTTACCTTATTGAATTATTATCCCACTATATGCTCAATGCAAAAGAAAACCTGCATGTGTAAATATTTTTACTTTCTTAAAAGGCACTGAGAAATTTTGACTGTGCATTGATGCATAGATTATTATTATTATTTATTTATTTTTTAAACAGAGTGTCACTATGTCTCCTTTGGTAGAGTGCTGTGGCATTCCCAGTTCACAGCAACCTCAAACTCTTGGGTTTAAGCGATTCTCTTGCCTCATCCTGTCAAGTCTCTGGGACTACAGGCACCCACCACAACACCCAGCTATTTTTTTGTTGCAGTTGTCATTGTTGCTTAGGAGGCCCCAGCCAGGGTTGAACCTGCCTGCCTTGGTGTATGTGCCCAGCACCCTTACCACTGATCTACGGGCGCTGAGCCAACGTATAGATTATTAACATGCTTTAAAAATATACAGCATTCTAATATCTCATGTAATAGGTTCTTGGGACAAATTATTTTCAGAGTTCTGCTATGTGAAACATAATGTGATAATATGATGAAGATGGCCTGGTGACAAACGTTTATTGTTACTATGTGCATCCTACACATGAAGTGATGTTCTAAGGGCTTCGCAGTCTGTCCTTACAACTTTCCTCTTATCTGTCCCATTTCAGAGATGAGGACTCTGAAGCACAGAGCATTAGCATGGCTGCCATAGCACATTCGAAGCACAGTCCCCAGGGCCAGTACTCTTAACTGTTCCTTTATCATTAAATTCATATCATCCATCCATCACATTTCCCCCAGAGTTATCTGCTTAAAAATCGGTGTTGATTGCTTTCTTCCGTTAGTCAAAATCTTTCAATGGCAGTTCATTTGCTCCAGGATACAGTTCATCATTCTCAGATAGAAATATAGAACATTCCATAATCAAGCCAACCCAGCATTGTGTCCTACCACAGGAGAAAAATATCAGAATTGTGAAGGACTGGACCAATGCAGAGACCAGGGCTCATCCCAAGTGTCACAGAGGTGGGCCCAGGGTCTAGCTCTATTGTAACAGCCTCTTCTGGTTTTGCCCTTTACAGACAGATCACTGCCCTCAACACACAGAGTGTAGAGACCCCTGACGTTCAGCATCCTGTACTGCCCTCAAGACAGCACACATTTGAGTTTGTAATTCCGCAAAGTCAGAATGTTCTCCACCAAGTCTAATGTCTTCTTGAATACCCAGTTCAGATGTGGGCTCTTCAGAGGACTGTTTTCTGCCCCTGCAGTCACAGTTTCACCACACCTCTCCTGCCCTACCTCTCCTGTGTGCATTCACTATTAAACCCTTACAACGGCGAGTTATACACAGGGCAGTGTGTCTTACTACAACTCGGCTGTTGAAATTACACTTGGAGAGGCATAAGACATCAATGGACTTTTTTTTTTTTTTTTTCTGAGACAGAGTTGCCCTTTGTCACCCTTGGTAGAGTGCCGTGGTGTGATAGCTCATAGCAACCTCAAACTCTTGGGCTCAAGTAATCCTCTTGCCTCAGTTTTTCATTTTGGTAGAGACAGGGTCTTACTCTTGCTTAGGTTGGTCTCGAACTCCTGAGCCAAGTGATCTGCTTGCCTGGGCCTCCCAGAGTGTTAGTGTTGCATGACCGGGGATGTGAACGAACAGCCACTTTGCCGTGGGTGTAAACTCACTCCTGTAATTATTAAGTCAAGAAACAGACTACATGAGATGAGATGGCGTGTAGTGAAGATCTTTATTTAGGGGTTTGATTTTATACCTTTCTAGTCATGTACACACTTAATCTATTATCTATTAGTTTCACCATTACCTCAATTTACCTATATGAAATCAACTAAAAAGGAAATATCCTGTTACCACATCAACACAATCACTTTTGTAGTAAACATCTTCTTCTAGACACTGACTAATCTCTGGGCATGTGTGTAAACAAAATCATAAAGAAGAAAGTAGCCAAAGGGAAGCAGAGTTAATGGAAGAATATCTTCAAGCATTCACTCAGTTTACTCAGTATGAAGTAATAACTGTGTTTTTTCCTCAGGGCAGAGCACCTATAGACCTCTGACAATATGTTGTTAACATACATCAACCCTTTGGCCTGTATCTCTGAGGAAGGGCAGCATGCTCTTTGATCTCAGGCTTCACGGGGTACATAGCTTCAGAGAATGGCATGTGGAATTTTAACTCCAGGGAAGCCAACTCCATGTGTGTCCCAGGGGGGCCCAGGTCCCTTAAGCCTCTGGAAGAAAAGCAAGTCATTTTAAACTCACATTGAGCTCACTTTGTGTGCTTGATGTAGAATACGTTTGTTTCTAAATCTTATCCTACAGTTAGGATTATAGGCATGAGCCACTGTGCCTGGCCTATCATCAGTGGACTTATTATACTCAGATTTTAGAGCGGGAGGAATGCCATGTCACATAGGAAGCCAAAGGGATGAAGTAACGCAAGGAGAGAGAGAGGGGGAGAGAGAGAGGCAGAGAAAGAGAGAGAGAGAACGAACATCCATGTGTAAGGGCCCAGTGGGCATCAGGGTGGAATTCATAGGCAACCAGGTGTGTGAGAATTTCAGCGGTGCATCTGAACAGCACTAGGCCATAGTCAGGGTAGGGCAAGAGGGGAACCTGTAACAGGGACCAGCCTTGTTAAATCAATACACATGATTGTTTGGGCAATATGCCCACACCCAGTCTGACAATTAAGTTTACAAACTCATCCTAGAAAAAGTATACATACCTCATTGCTGATATCACAATGGTCACCTTTGATGTATATCTCAGGGAAAACTAATAACCAATGCCAGCACCTAGTCTGCACTTCAAAGCAATTATGGAACTCTTTTTCTGCAATGGTCAACAAGGCTGTCATTGTATTACTCTTGATGTCCTGAATGTCATCGAAATGTCTTCCTTTCAGTATTTCCTTTATCTTTGGGTTAAAAAAAAAAAAAGGAATTGGGGGCCATTTACTTTTTGGCTACTTACCAAAAAGTAAATGTGGGTAGGGAGCGTGTTCCAATATAATTATTTGTTTACTGGCTAAAAACCTGCTCACAGACCATGACATGTGAACTTGTGCATTTGTCATGATGTAAGAGCCATGAGTTGTTGACCAAGATTTTCTTACTTTATCACTTTTCATATAAAAAACATAAACATCCAAACAAACCTTATTTCTACCCTATTCTGTAATGGCTTCTGAATACATGATCTACTTACTCTTGGGTCAGAGAGAACATAGCTTGGTTGGTCCATTGAGTTCAGATATTTCTGTATGAGAACATCTGAATTGTTTCTTTACATGGACATTATAGAGATAACCAAATGTATTAATTAAAAATACTTCTAGAAATTTTATAAACTGTATTTAAGATCACTCAACTGGTATATGTGAAAATCAGTGTAAATAATTAATATTTATAGGGAACTATAGCATGGATCTATCATTTATTCTAATCCTGCTGCAGGAGGGAATTATAGAAAGTTTCCTAACAAAGACACTTCTTAAAAATATTACAGATCTTTGGTGCCAAGGACTTGAACAAATTGCTGGGTAGAGAGTTAAGAATGTCTGTATGTATTTAAAGTGCTGCTCAGGTGATTCTGAAGATCATCCAAGTTTGGCCACAAGTGTTTAATATCTCTCATCCCTTTACTCAGAGAAATGACTCTGAGGTTATTTCTTCTACTGTATCGTATACCACTGTTGGCTGCAGCTGCTGAGGGCTTTGTTGTTTAACTGTTTCATACCTCTTGGTTTTGGAGACATTTGTGCATGGTGTTGTGATTTAGGCAGTTCTTACTTGTGAAGCTCATTTGTAGAAATGCTATCTGCTCTGAGTCAGACACTGTTACAGCAGTAAAACAAGTCACTAAAACAAGCTTGATCAAATCGCTGAGACATTGCTATGAGCATTAGATAAGTTTTTGATTGTAGGCCAAGTAACAAAGGAGAAAATAGTTGTTGATTTTAGAAATATTTTGAAAGTGTCTGATAATTCAAATTTAGCAAGGAAGATAATTTTACTCGTTTAACAAAAGTGCTTTATAACTAATCCTGGGAAATTAAGCATGTGGACTAACGTAGGACTTGCGTATCTAATTACTATAAATGATTCTGAAGCCAACTCAAAATAAATGTGAACCATTAAAATAATTTTATTTGCCAGTGAACCCACACTCACTCAGTTGTTATAAGAACTCCACATTTTCTTATATTCTGTGATTGTCATTCTGGTGAAATGTTTTTTATTCTATGTGTAAATCCTAGTGATATCACTTACCTGATATTTATATAACTGAGGTGTCTCAGTCTCTTACTCAAGTAATATATTAACGTATTGACACCTGCAAGTCCTCATATAAATACCAGATTATTTTAAAAGTGACAAAACTAAGTTTCTAGAAAGTAAATGTCATGACTTCTACCACAAGTGGGTGCTTAGATAATAATTTGGATTAGGATCATTGACCTTTTGAATTCTAAGAGCTAGTTCAAAGGATAATTGTAGACCAGTGGTTGAGTGGTTCCTAATGCTATGGCCCTTTAATACAGTTCCTGTGGGTCGCCACCCACAGGTTGAGAACCGTTGTGTAGACAGTCTTGAGTCATTGAGACAGCAACATTTGAGGGGTGGGTTTTGAATAGAGGAGTTGAAGCAGAAGTTTAAAAAGAACTATCACAGAATTAGAATGGGAATTGGGGGTGATGGCAGGGTCTCCAGGAAACCATGAAGGGCAGAAATATTTGATTCTTCAAACTTTAAAATGTGTGAAAGGAGCCTGTATATAACTGAGGATAAGATTAGATGTTCTTTTGAGAGTAGTTATCAGGCTTATTCATCAATATATTTCCTTAGGCCTTTAGGGTTTTCTGTGTATTGCATCATAAATGTCTGTTGAGTAAACAATGTGACTAGAAGCATACTCCTCTGTGCTTTATCTGTGCTAAGCCCTGAGTCATTTTGAAATAATTTAACATAGCTGTTTACTTTTGTATTTTGAATATAGTTTGAGGTCTTTTTCTTCTTCTTCACCTTCTTCTTCTTCTTTTTTTTTTTTTTTTGTTTGTTTTCTTTTTTGAGACAGAGTATTACTCTGTGGCCCTGGGTAGAGTGCCATGGCATCATCATAGCTCACTGCAATGTCAAACTCTTGAGCTCAAGCAATCCTCTTGCCTCAGCCTCCCAAGTAGCTGGATCTACAGGCACCAGCCACCATGCCTCCCTAGATTTTTAGTATAAACAGGGTTTTGCTCTTGCTCAGGCTGGTCTCAGATTCCTGAGTTCAAGAAATCCACCCACCTTGGCCTCCCAGAGGCATGAGCCACCGTGGCTGGCATGGCTGATACTTCTTAAATATAAAGCATGATGCCTAGGAATCATGCCTAGGAAGTGAGAATAAATGGGTTTTTAGTGTCCAAGTCACCTCATGTTAAAGAAATGGGTATAGAAAAACAAGCAAACAAACAACAGCAACAAAACGAAACGCCCCTAGATTTTAAACTAATAAACTGTGTCTACAGACATTACTATTAGCTTCTTGCCAGTAATATTTGTTTGACTAAGCTTGCCCCTCAGCTTATTTTTCATTTTATTGGCTCTTACCAAATAGAATTTGGTTGTTTTAAACTAAGAGAAATGTTGTTTTATACAAGGCTTTTGTTTTTCTTTGTTTCCTTACACAGTCCTTGTAGCTTTCTTTTTGACATTTAAGCCCCAAAGTCTTGGAAGATTATGTGGATAATACATTCAATTGCTCCTCCGTTTTACTTTGTAATTGCTGCAATGAATTGGTTTGTAAATCTTGATGGCAAATGGTTTAGACCAGTAAACAACTTTGTTTCAATATGGACATTATAAAGAAGTTCAGGAATTCTTAGTTGTTTTGGGACAGGATACTAGAAGAATCAATATGTTTGTGTACATACGTAGTGTGGTAAGTATTTGGTTTTTCTGATGAATTTTCATTCAGCTGTTTTCATTAAATAAGCTAGCAGATCGAGTATTTTCTCAAGATAGAACAAACATAAACTATGTCTGTTTAACCTTCAGTAAATTTAAGCATTTGATTTTGGTGCTCTGAATTTAGAAATAGGTTATTACAGTTTGCCTAAAGTATTTTAATTTGTGTATTATGTACATTTTCAGACATTTTTTTTACTGGAATTGAGAAAGAGTCACTTGACTAAAGCTTTGGTTTGTCAATTTGTTGATAACAATGTAAGAGCTCTGTATTAGGCATTTATATTGCTTTAAGAAAAGGCAAATATTTCAGCCCTAGGAATAGCCAGAAGTGGTTCAATGAGTCACATTATACTCTATGTTTTCTTTTTCACTTGTTGGTGGAAAATTTATCAATGCAGAAACTTGGGTCATAGGATTGTTTCGATTTCTAGAGTAAAATATTAAATAAAATTATCAAAATCACATACTAATACATACATAAACATATTGATCACGTATATAGTCAAACCGCAAAGGAACTGATTATAGTAAGTAGGTTAGTCAATCTATGTTTGACAGTTTAGATTTTAAAATTAATATTTGTTATAAAATTTTCAGGGCTTACTTTCCTATTTTCCAAAAATAAAAACAAAACAAAAACAAAGGTGATCTGTATTTTTTTAAATAATGAGCAGATACTTTAACAATGAACCTGAAGTTTTTTTTGTTGTTGGTTTTTAAAACTTTATTGCATTACGTAAAATATAAGGAAATTGAAGAACTGAGAATTCTCTACTGAGAATTTATTCCCTTTTTTGAAGCCTACATTCCAGAGTAGCTAGCAGGGCATAGGTAGACCTCCTTTGTCATGAAATTAAGAAGAAAGTTTTCAATAGAAAAGAAAAGAATAACAAGTCTAACTCTGAAGAAATATGTAAACACTCACATATTTTTAATATTATCATTTGAAAAATGTATAATGTAATTTATAGCAATGTGCCAGCTACCATTGCATATTGCAACCTCTGACCATCATCAGGCTTTGATCATTTTATTTTTTATTTTACTTTATTATTATTATTATTTTTTGCAGTGTTTGCCAGGGCTGGGTTTGAACCCACCACCTCCAGCATATGGGACTCGTGCCTTACACCTTTGAGCCACAGGCACCTCCCAGGCTTTGATCATTTTAAACCTTTATGTCATGCCTTAAAATACTGGCTTTGATTTATACCCGTAAGTTATACATTCAACAAACTTAGTGATGAAATTTAATTACTTCTATAAAAGATTTTTAGTCAAAAATTTGTTTGTTTCAGGATACCATATTTGAGCACATGTACAACTGTTTGCAAAATAAATGGATTTAGAGTGCTGTAGTGTAGATATGTGATAGAGATTATTGGGATAATCAGTAAGCCCCATTTGATTAGAAAAACTCATGTGTCCTATTTGAATGAAGTTTTAAATTTTGTAAATCTATGGATTGACAATAAGTGGGATCTGGACACATCCATGACCATAGAGTTTTTTTTCTTTCATGTGACAGTAAGAAGTAAAATGGTCCGACATATTTAACTTTGCGTTTCCTTTGTTGGAAACTCACACCAACAGAGGGACATTAATAGCGTTCATGGCAGTGTACTTTGTCTTTTTTCTTTTTCTGCTTTAAATCTTCATATTGCCCAACTGGTATAAATTTCTTTCAAAGATTGAATATTCAAGCAGAAAGAAATAACCAAAGGAGCAAAATGCCAAATGCTCAATGTTGGATTGAGCTGGTGGAAGTGAGGAAATTTTAATACGTAAAATATGGCAGTAAAACTGTGTCTACACTGCCTTTGCCAGAGAAGCCAAAGGGAGGTTAAAAGTATTTGATAGAAATTAAATTGGGAGGCACACTGGACAATTGTGAGCAGTCTCCTGGGGATATGAGGAAATTAAAGCAATTAAAAAATCTAGTGATGCAGAGTAAAAGCCAGGTAGTATCGCTCTTTCTTTCTCTATGTTTTAAACACCTTCACCTTGAATGGTGGTTTATGTCCTCCAGTCTGCTGCTACCTCAGGTATTAGACACTTTCTCACCAGTAATGCTCTACATGCTCTATTGATGCCTTGCTTACATATATTCTCCATCTCTGCCTCTGAAAAATTTATCCCCTCATCAATTCTGCACACAGCTTCAAGATTAATTTTGGCTTTCTGGACACGTGGTGGATTTTACTGGCTGTCTATCCAGTGGTCATTCCTTCTTTTTCTTTGCTAAGCCCATGATTGAGTTAGCTGCAGAAAGCCCAGTGCAGAGTCTAAACCACAATTGGTCTTGGCAACCTATTCTCTCTTGTGACATGTGACCTAGTTTAGGCCCAAGAGATGTAATTAAATTTGTGCTGAAAATTTTGGAATATATTTTCTTCCCTGAGAAAGCTGTATCAAGGATTCATTGTGTGGCTGTATGAGAATAGGAAGCCATAGGAACATATTGAGGGTGGTGGAATGGAAGAATGTTAAGAGAATGGTTGGGAATGCATTTCCCTAATGATGAGAAACGTTGAAGAACATGCCATGCTCATGGCTGGGAAAAGCAACATTGTTAAAATGTCTATACTGCCCAAAGCAATCTACAGATTCCATGCCATCCCCATTAAAATACCAACCTCATACTTTCAAGAGTTGGAAAAAATAATCCTTCGTTTTGTTTGGAACCATAAAAACCCCCATATACCTCAGGCAATTCTTAGCAATAAAAACAAAGCCAGGGGCATCAGCCTACCAGACTTTAGACTGTACTACAAGTGCTCAAAACAGCATGGTATTGGCACCAAAATAAAGACATAGACATCTGGAACTGAATAGAAAACCATGACATGAAATGAACATCGTATAGCCACCTAATCTTTGATAAACCAGATAAGAACATACACTAGGGAGAAGAATCTCTATTCAATCAATGGTGCTGGGAGAACTGGATATCCACATGTAAAACCCTGAAACTGGACCCACACCTTTCTCCACTCACAAAAATTGACTCAAGATGGATAAGGGATTTAAATCTAAGGCATGAAACAATAAAAATCCTCAAAGAAAGTGTAGGGAAAACACTTGAAGATACTGACCTGGGGAAAGATTTTATGAAGAAGATTTCTATGGCAATTGCAACAATAACAAAAATAAACAATGGGACTTAATTAAACTGAAAAGCTTCTGTACAGCTAAGGAAACAACAACCAAGGCAAACAAGACAACCTTCAGAATGGGAAAAGATATTTGCATATTGCAAATTGGACAAAAGCTTGATCACTAGGATCTACAGAGAACTCAAATTAATCAACATAAAAAAGCCCCAAATCCCATATATTACTGGGAAAGAGAAATAAATAAAGCCTTCTCTAAGGAAGATAGACAAAGATAAACAAAAGGGTATGAAAAAACACTCATTGTCCCTAATCATCAGAGAAATGCAAATCAAAACTACCCTGAATTATCACTTAACCCCAGTGATAATGTCCCACATCACAATATCCCAAAACTGCAGATGCTGGCGTGGATGTGGAGAGAAGGAAACACTTTTACACTGCTGGTGGGACTGCAAACTAATACAACCTTTTTGGAAGGAAATATGGAGAACCCTCAAAGAACTCAAACTAGAGCTCCCATTTGATCCCACAATCCCATTACTAGGCATCTACCCAGAAGAAAAAAAATCCTTTTACCATAAGGACATTTGAACTAGACTGTTTATTGCCATTCAATTTATAATCACCAAAATGTGGGAACAGCCTAAATGCCCATCAACCCAGGAAAGGATTAACAAGCTGTGGTATATATATACGATGGAATACTATTCAGCCACTAAACTGGATGGAAGTGGAACACATTATTCTTAGTAAAGCATCACAAGAATGGAGAAGCAAGAATCATATGTACTCAATTTTGATATGAGGACAGTTGATGACCTAGTACACAGTGGGGGGCTGGCAGAAGGGGGGCGCAGGGAGAGGGAAGGAGGGAGGGAGGTGGGGGCCCACGAGGTGTGACATACCTCTTGGGGACAGGACACAATTATAAGGACTTTACCTAACAAATGAAATCAGTATAGCTTCAATGAATCCCTAACATTAAAAAGAAAATATTTTAAATGTAATTTTTAAATATCAAGAATGTGTAAAAAATGTAGCTCAAAATTTTATTTCTAATGTTCATGTGTTTGATTTTATTATTTTTGATTATAAATAAAATATTGTGTGATTCCCAAAACAAAACAAAAAAGAAATGTTGAGCATTTCTTCATGAGTTTTTTGGCCACTAGTGTATCTTCATTTGAAGAGTCTCTGTTCATGTCTTTTGTCCACTTTTTAATGGAGTGATTTGGTTGTTTTTGGCTGATTTGATTGAGTTCTTTGTAGATTCTGGTTCCTAGTCCTTTGTCAGATGTACAGCATGAGACTATTTTCTCCATCGTGTGGGTTGTCTATTTGTTGTTTTGATTGCGTGTTTGGCTATCAGAAGCATTTTTTTTTCTTTTTCAGAAGATTTTTAATTTGGTTATGTCCCATTTATTTATTTTTGTTGTTGCTATGATTGCTTTTGAGGTCTCCTTCATGAACTCTTTGCCTACACTAATATCGCTAAGAGTTAATCCAACATTTTTTCTAGGATTCTTATAGTTTGCTGCCTTAGGTTTAAGTCTTTTATCCATCATGAGTTGATTGTGTGAGTGGTCAGAGGTACAGATCCTGTTTCAGTCTTTTATGTATGGCCATCCAGTTTTTCCAGCAGCACAATGAGATAGCACTTAACTCCAGTGAGAATGGGTCATATTGAAAAGTTCCAAAAGAGCAAGTGATGATGTAGAAATGGAGAGAAAAGAATATTATACACCGTTGGGACTGCAAACTAGTGCAACCTCCATGGAGAACTGTATAGAGATACTTGAAAGAACTTCAAGTAGACCTACCATTTGATCCAACAGTCCCGCTGCTGGATATATACCCAAAGGGAAAAAGGTCATTTTATAAAAAGGGCAACTGCACTCAAATGTTTATAGCACCAAAAGTCACAATTGAAAGATGTGGAAACAGCTAAGTGTCCACCAATACATGAATGGATTAATTAAATGAGGTATATGCTTACCATGGAGGACTACTCAGCCATAAAAATTGCTGGTCTAGTATATTTTGTGACAACCTGGACGGAATTAGAAATGATTCTTGTAAGTAAAACATCACAAGAATGGAGAAATGAACTCAGTACCAAGTTGGAACTTATCAACACTTAAGTGCACATAGGGAAGTAAATCTTAGTGAAACTCGACCTGGGGTGAAGGGGGAGGAGGAGATGGGTAAATTCACACTGCCGCACCCTTGGCACCAAGCCGCAGCGAGGTGGCTCTGTCCACGTTGTAAAACGACGGAAAGGAGGTCTGTGCTCCCCGGAGCGAAGCCCCCAGCACCCCCAGTGTGCGCAGCGACAGAGATGTTGCCCAGCATGCTGTTTTTTGTCGCATTAACCTAAGGGTATGGCTTTCTGTTACAGTGTACGTGTATGTTAAGCTGAATGTCTGTTTGTCCTGATAAGTAAGCAATACGGTTTTAAAGAATGAACACAATGATAGTTGATCCAGAAACAGCACTAGAAGTATGACTGTGCCAGACTCAGTGGCTCCAAGTAAGCCTGCACAAAAGCAAGTCCCCACCATAAACGCCAGTGGGCTAAGACAATGCAGGCACAGCAAACAAGATGTTCCAACACGACATGCACCATCACCACCCACAGTAAAACTTTCCTTAAAAAACATCTTACTTCACTACATTTCTAATCAATCAAATCACAATAGAATAAGCATATATGATTAATAATAAGCACATAATAAAAGTATATATAACCAACATTAACTTAAAATTTATATATCTAATAAGAGCCTTAAAACAAATTATGCCTTTACTATTACTTAAACACAAATGTAAAGAATTACACTATACTAACATTCCACAGATAAGAGGAAGCAAGTAGTTTTCGCTGATAACCACAAACCTTTGTTCTCCTTAAGGACAGAACATTGAAAAATAGTAATGGATAACTACCCATGTTTGCAAACTTAAAAACCTTTGTTCTCCTTAAGAGCAAGATATTGAGAAGTAGTAATGGATAACTACTCACACCCACAAACTTAAAATGTAACCTGTAAAGGTCAGCAAGTTGTAAAAAAAAAACTTTGTGTAACCTGTAATGCTTTGTGTAAAATGTATAAATACCAACTTCTGAACTCAGTAAAACGCAGCTGCATACTTCACCAAGTGCTGTGTGGCAGACTGTCATTCCTGCGTCGACCTTTCAACCAACCTGACTCCGTTTCCCTGCTTTCCCTCGGACTGAAGCCCACCGACAGGGTGGTCCGCGGCATCACACCTAGTGGATACAGGGCACACTACCTTGGTAAAGGGCACACTTACAACTTTCACTTCATCTGTACAAAAAACGAAGTATATAAACAAATCAAGTTTACCCTTAATATTCTGAAATAAAAATATAAAAAAAGGACTTGGAAATACTTAGTTCTTAACTTCTTAAGAAAACAATAAGTATTCCTTTTAGAATTTATTCTTTCTTCTTCTCATAATAGTATCCTGGTATTCCTTTGAAACCATTTCTTCACTGTCCTAAGCCTATGTACAGTAATGATGCTTAAGTCAATCTATATAGCTCTATACGTCCTCATTCTCACCAGACATACTGATTGCTCCATAGATACACATAAAATTTAGATGAGACCAATAAGAATTAGGCCTGGAATGCTAGTTAAAATTCTTGGTAAAAAGGTTCAACATTTTTTTTCCTTCTGGGATTTAATAATAGAAGACATGAGCCAGGAGCTTCTGGTAGCTAACCACAAGTAAACATTCTCTCAATAAGCAAAACTCAAACAGAGAGAAGTGGAGTTATGATGGATACCAGATTCTTTTAACAGTGCCTGAGAAAGAAGTCAGTGTATTTTTTAGTTGAATGAATTAAACAATAGATATGAGCATCTCTCTCTCTCTCTTTTTTTTTTTTTTTTGCTAATGTGTAAGCTTTCTAGATACAGGAAACTGTAAACCCAGTATTTCACTCCTCACAATTCTCTGCTTTTTACTTAGACCCACCACAAATATCTGCAGAATTGATATAAACTCTGAAATATTGTATATCTTGGGATGATAGCCAATTTGCGATTTTCTAAGAATTTCCTTAGATTCATAGTGTCACATTCTGAAAGTGCAATTCTCTCTTGTCTTGTATCACAACCATCCAGAGAATTTAGTGTAAAACTTCCTCCCTTCTTACCCATAATTTATCCTAAATTATATTTTTTGACTTGTTGAAAAAGTAATAATTTCCTTTCTTACAACTGCAACTTTAAATTGCTCCAATGTTCATTTTTCCATTTTTATCATTTTATAATTTCTCTCCCCTCACTCCTCTCTTTTCATCTACAGCCATTGCTTAATGATCTTGTACTATCATATAGCATTATTATTATTTGTAATTGAGACCATAATTGTACATATTTGTAGGGCACAGTGTGACATTTTGATACATGTATACAATGTGTAATGATCAAATCGGGGTAATTAGCACATCCTCACTGGAAATATTGGTCATTTCTTGGTGTTGAGAACATCTGCACTTCTCCCTACTTGAAAATGTACAATAAATTGTTGCTTATTACTGCTATAGAAAACTAGACCTTATTTCTCCTGTCAGCTTGTACCTTTGTATTTATTAACTCTGGCTATCCACATCCCCACTTCCAGCCTCTAGTAACCACTGTTGTACTCTATTTCTACGAGATCAACTTTTTTAGCTTTCCTATATGAGTGAGACATGCAGTATTTATCTTTCAGTGTCTGGCTTACTCCACTTAACAATAAATCCTCCAGGGTAATCCATGTTGCTGAGAATGATAGAATTCTATTTTTATCACTAAATAGTATTCCATTGTATATACATATTAGATTTTCTTTACCCATTCATCTCTTGATGAGCACTTCGGTTGATTCCATGTCTTGGCTATCGTGAATTGTGCTATTACAATTCAGGGGGGTTCAGATATTTCTTTCACATATTGACTTTCATTTCTTTGGTTTAATACCTATAGTGGAATTTCCGGAATATAGTACTTGTGGTTTGATTTACATTTCCTTTGTGATTAGTGATTTTGAGCATTTTTTTCATTGGCCATTTGTATGTCTTCTTTTAAGAGATGTCTATTTGGCCCATTTTTAAATTGGATTGTTTGTTTTTTTAATGTTGAGTTGTTCTGAGTTACATACGTATTCTGGATATTAATTCCTTATTGAATGGTTTCCAAATATTTCTATTCCATTCTCCAGGTTGCCTCTTTGCTCTGTTGATTGTTCTTTGTGGTACAGAAGATTGACATAATTCCATTTGTCCACTTTGGTTTTTGTGACCGTAAAACTTTTTCCGAGACCAATATCCTGAAGCATTTCTCTTATATATATATATATTTTTTGTGGTCATTTCATAGTTTGGGGTCTTAAACTTAAGTCTTAAATTCATTTTGAATTGGTATTTGTATATGGAAAGATTTTGGGGTCTAGTTTTATTTTTCTTTATATATGGATATCCAGTTTTCCCAGCATCATTTATTGAAGATACTGTCCTTTTTAGCATGAATGCTCTTGTCATCTTTGTCAAAAATCAATTGGCTGTAATACGTGGATTTATTTCTGGGTTTACTATTTGTTCCATCTCTGTTTTATGTCATTACTGTGCTGTTTTGGTTACTATAGCTTTGTAGTATATTTTGAAGTTTTTTTTTGCTCAGAATTGCTTTGGCTTTTTGGGGTCTGTTGTGGTTATACAGGTATTTTAGGACTTGTTTTCCTATTTCTTTAAAAAAATGTTATTGGTATTTGGTATTTTGATAGGGATTATCAATACAATGAATCTATAGATATCTTTTGGTCATGTAGTCATTTACACAATATTAATTCTTATAATCCATGAACAAAGCATGTCTTTTCTTTGGGGGGGTATTCTCTTTAATTTCTTTCATCAGTATTTTTTTCATTGTAGAAATATTTCACCTCCTTGCTTAATTATTATTTCTAGGTATTTTATTTTTATTTTGTAGTTATTGTAAAGGATATGGCTTTCTTGATTTCTTTTACCACTGAATAGTTATTGGTTTATATAAATGCTACTGAATTTGTATGTTGATTTTGTATCCTGAAATTGTACTGAATTTGTTTATCACTTCTAAGAGTTTTTTGGTGGAACTTTTAGGCTTTCTAAATATATGATTATGTTATCTGCAAATAGGGTCAATTTGACATCCTACATTCCAATTTGAATGTCTTTATTTTGTTCTTTTTCCTCATTGCTCTAGGACTTCCAGTACTATGTTGAGTAAGAACAGTAAGAGTGGGCATTCTTGCTTTGTTCTTGTTATTGAGGAAAATATTTTAGATTTTCCATGCTCAATATGATGTTTGGTGTGAGTTTGTTACATATGCTTTTTATTGTGTTGTGGTATACTCCTTCTATACCTAGTTTGTTGAGAGTTTTATCATGAAGGGATGTTGAATTTTATCAAATAACTTTTCTGCATCTGTTAAGATGATACATGGTTATTATTCTTCATTCTGTGGATGTGATATGTCAAATTTATAGATGTGCATATGCTGAACCATCCTTGCATCTCCTGGATAAATACCACTGTATTACAGTACATTTCTTTTTAATGTGATGCTAGTTTCAGTTTGCTAGTTTTGTTGAGAACCTTTGCATCTATGTTCATCAGGGATATTAACCTTCTTTTTCTTTTTTTGTTGTATTTTTGTTTGATTTGATATCAGAGAATCCAACCTCATAGAATCAGTTTGAAAGCATTATCTCCTCTTTAATTTTTGGAACAGTTTGAAAACAATTTGTTTATGTTCTTTAACTGTTAGGTAGAATTCAACAATGACGTAATCAGGTGCTAGACTTTGATGGGAAACTCTTTATTACTGATTAAATCTCTGTAGTTGTAATTGGTCTGTTCAGGTTCTCTATTTCTTCTTGGTTCAATCTTGGTAGGTTGTATGTGTCTAGGAATTTATTCATTGTTCCTTGTTTTCCAGTTTGTTGCTATGTAGTTGTTCATAATAGTCTCTAATGATTCTTTCTATTTCTGTGATTTCAATGATAATTTCTCCATTTTCATTATTTTATTTGACTCTTTATTTTTCTGAAGTTAGCCTAGTTAATGGTTGTCAGTTTTTTTGTTTTCAAATACCCAATGTTTTATTTTATTAATTTTTGTATTGTTTACTTATTCTCAATTTATTTTTTATTTCAGGTTAATGTGAAGGTACAAAAAACTAGTTACAATATTTGCATGTGTTAGGTAAAGTCCCTCTTGTAGTTGTGTCCCACATTTAATAGGTGTGCTATATATCTTTATATTGCGTCCATTAAGTGGGAGAATACCAATCCCCTTCTCTCCTCCACTTTGCTTGTTTCTATCGAGTATTCATTATTTCTTTCCTTCTACTAATTTTGGGTTTGGTTTGTTCTTGATCATCTGAGTCCTTTAGATACATCATTAGCATGTTCATTTGATTTTTTTTTTTGACTTTTTTGACATATAGGTCTTCATTACTATAAACTTCCCTCTCAATTCTACTTTTTCTGTTTCTTATATGTTTTAGTGTGGTGTGTTTCTATTTTCAATTGTTTTAGGAGATTTTAAATTTTGCTTCTTAACTTCTTCACTGACTTTTTGATCATTCAAAAACATGTTGATTAATTCCATGTATTTAGAAATTTCAAAAGTTTCTCTTGTTACTGATTGCTAATTTTGCTCCATTGTGGTCAGAAAAAAAAAAATACTTGAAAAGATTTAACTGCTATTAAATCCATTAAGACTTGTTTTGTGGACTAACGTGGTTTATTCTGTAGACTATTTCTTGTGTTGATGAAAATAATGTGAATTCTACAGCTGTTGGACAAACGTTCTGTAAAAGTCTGTTAGATCCCTTTGCCGAATTTAATCCCTTTATCATTACATAATATCCTTCTTTGTCTTTGACTTAAAGTAAGTTTTATCTGATACATACTGTAACTACAGCTACTTCTGCTTGATTTTGGTTTCCCTTTGATTGGAAAATCTTTTTCTATCCCTTTCCTTGTAGTCCATATGTGTTCTTTACAGATGAAGAGAGTTTCTTGCAGGCAGCATATGGGTGAGTCATTTTTTAAAAAATCCGTTTAACTAATCTGTATCTTTTAGGTGGGATATTTAATTCATTTACATTTTGGTTATTACTAATAAGTTAGGACTTACTCCTGTCATTTTGTTAATTGTGTTCCAGTTATTTTATATATCCTCTGTTCCTTAATTTTTCTCTTAGTGTTTATGATTATGGTTTTGTGGTTTTCTGTAGTGACAACATTTATGTTCTTTCTCTTCCTTATTTGGTTGCTAACTTTGCTGGTGGGCTTCATACTTTTACACAGTTTCATAATGGTAGATATTCCCTATTGCCTCTGGGTGTAGGACTATAAATATTTGTCATAGGGCTTGTCTAGTGGTGATGCATTTCTTCAACTTTTCTTGCTTTGTAAAACTTTATTTCTCCTTAATTTATGAAGAATAACTTTGCTGGGTGTAGTATCCTGTCTGATAGGGTTTTTTTCTCTTCAGCATTTTGAATGTATTATCTCATTTTCTTCTGGTATGTAAGGTTTCTGTGAACAAATTGCTGGTAATCTGATGGACGGACCTTTTTAAGTGACTAGCTGCTTTTCTCTTGATCTTTTTAGAATTGTCTTTATCTTTGACTTTGGACAGCTTGACTATAGTATAAAGACCTCTTTGCATTTTATCTATTGAGGATGTCTAGATGTCTAAATTTTTTGCTAGATTTGGGAAGTTTTTAGCTTTTATTTCATTAAATGTTTTTTTTTTTAATAGCTTATATCCTCTCTTTGGCTTCTGAAACATCAAATATTGGAATTTTGGCTGCTTTGGGGTATCTCATATGTTGTATATGCTTGGTTTATTCTTTTTTATTTTCTTTGTTTTCATTTGACTGAGTTTATTCAAAAGACCTGTCCTGAACTTCTGAAATTATTTCTTCTGCTTGATCTAGTCTATTGTTGAAACTTTGAATTTATTTTTTATTTCATTCAATGAATGAATATTTCAGTTTTAGAACTTCTGATTTTTTTTAATGCTATATGTCTCTTCAGTCAATTTTCTATTCATATTCTGAATTTTCTTTATTTAGTTGAATTTTCTATCTATATTTCTTCATACCCTGCTACATTTCCTTCATAACATTATTTGGAATTTATTTTCTGGGAGTTTGTTGACTTTCTTTTCTTTGAGGACTTGTGCTAGAGAATTATTACATTCCTTTGGTGATGTCATTTTTTTAATCTTTTCATGTTTCTTGTGTCTTTGCATTGAGTATTTGCATCTGGTAGAACAATCACCTGTTCCAAACTTTCCAGAGTATCTTTCTTAAAGAAAGACTTTTGCCTGCAGTTGTGCTGGTTAGGAAAGGTGTGGTGACTGTGTTTCCAGGTAGGTGCAAAGGCCTAGTCTTCATATTGCTTCTTCAGCTATGTTCAACATAAGTAATAACTGTGGTGGCCTCAGTGGCCTAGGTTGTAGAAGTTTGTGACAGTGATGGCAATAGCATAGGTTGTTAATTTCCTCAGTGGCAAGGGATTTGGGGTCCTCCTATTTTCATTTTTCAAAATGAGAAGACTTAGGCAAGGGAAACCCTCTTGGTTTGACATGGCCCAACGGCAACTGCAGTGGTGCTGTTTTCTGGTGCAGACACTCAAAGTAGCTTGCAGTTGGGGTTCTAGACTCAGGGTCTCACAACCCTAATTTCGTATTTATGTCTTTGTGTGCAGGTTTTCTCTCTGTGGTCAGGTTAGGTGTAGGGTGACCACAGTACCAGGATCTGTGACTCTTGGACACCTGCTAGCATCATGGACCCTGGGGGCAGGACATGGCCTATGAGAAGGAAAGGGTGCTTTGGAGGTTTGAGTCCAGGGATATGGTATGGCCTCAATTTGGCAACCTGAGCCACTAGGGCTAAGTAGTGAGCTGTCCTCAGTTTCTGAGCTCTCTGGATTTCTCTTTGATGTAGTCTGGGGCTCTCCTTTAGTTACTTTTGTTAAGATGTTTTGATTCATTTGTTGTTTTGGCTATCTTTTTGATGGAGAAAAGTACTAGGAACTTCTAATTTGTCATCTTGCTGACATAACTCCCCTAAAGTCACAATCTTGTAGTTTAAACACCATTTATATGCTGACAACTTCCAAATTTATATCTCCAGGTTAGACCTGTCTCATGACTCCCAGCTACATAATTCTATTGTTTATGTGATAAATATATAAGTCCAAAATGTTCCTGACATTACTCCTAAACCTGCTTCTCTCACTTTTCTTTCTAGTTATTTGATAGTAAATCTTATATATACTGTTGCACATAATAAAACTTCAGCACTATCCTTGACTTTCCCTTCTGTATCCCACGGCAAATACACTTGCATATTCCATGTGCTCTGCCTTCAATTCTTGCCACTTTGACCATTGTTGTCCAAAGCACTATTATTAGTCCCCTAGATTGTTGTAGCAGTCTCCTAACTGGTGTCCATTGCCCACCTCCTCCCAGCCTAGCCTATTCTTGATATAGTAATTTTCAAAATATATAAATCACATCATGTTAGCTCAAAGCTCCCTATAACCATGCCCAACAAATGTTCTAGAAATTTTATATACAACATTCTTTTTACTTTACTTTACCCTAAATTGATATAAATTTACTCCTAAAATAATTGATAATTTAATTGATAATAAATTAATAATTTATAATGAAAGTAAAATCTTTTCAATGGCCTAAACAGTGTTGTCCTCCACTATTTTAACTCAGAGGTTCTCAACCTGTGAGTTGTGACCCACAAGGAACTGTATTAAACGGCTGTGGCATTAGGAAGGTTGAAAACCACTGATCTAAGTGCTTCCATCTCTAACCTTTAACCTCTTGAAAACTGCTCTCTAATTATTTTGGTGTATTTTCTGTTTGAAGAATATATCAAACAAATGCCTGCCTAAGGAGATTTTACAATCGTCTTTTCTTCCTCCAAAAATATCCTTCCCTCAGTTAGTCACATAGACTTCCCTCACTATCTTTACATCTTTGCTCACATGGCAGCTTCACGTCAAGGTTATTCTGACTTTTTTCAGCTACCAGTTTTATTCATAATATGAAATGGTGATGCTTCCCCATGCAAAACTCTGTCTGTTTCTTTAGGTTTTAAGATTTTAACATATTCATTTTACTTAGCTTAGCAAACACATCTCTACAAATTAAAATTTTCCTATCAAAAATTCCTGTGACTGTATTAAATGTCTTCATTTGTTAGGTACTTTAAATATATATTTTTAATATTTTTATTGTAGTAAAATATATACACATAAAATTCATCATTTTAACCAGTTTAAAGAGTTTGACTTAGTGGTATTAAGTAAGTCACAATGTTGTGCAACCATCTTGAGAACTTTTCCATTTTTCTCATCTGCAATACTGAAATTCTATATCCATTTAACATTGACTCCACAATTTCATTCCCCCCCATTGCCTGACAGCCACCATACTACTTTCTGTTTCCATGAATTTGACGTCTCTCGGTGCCTCATATATGTGGAATCAATCATACAGCGTTTGTTCTCTGTGATTGGCTTATTTCATTTAGCATAATGTCCTCAGGATTCATATATGTCATAGAATGTGTCAGAATTTTCTTCCTTTGTAAGGCTGATGATATTTCATTGCCTGTGTGTGCCTATGTCACACTTCTTGAATACATTTATCTGTCAGTGGATCCTTGGGTTGCTTCTGCCTTTTGGATATTGTTCAAACTGTTACCGACATGGGTGTACAAATATCTGAGTCTCTTTTTCTCTTCTTTGGATACGCAAGTGGAATTGCTAGATCACATCGTAATTTTATATTTACATTTTTGAGGATTAATCATATTTTTCATAATGGCTTCACCATTTTACATTTCTACTAGCAATACACAAGGATTCTAATTCCCCTACATCTTCACCAACATGTGTTATTTCTGTTTTGTTTTTCTGTAGCCATCCTAATGGGTGTCAAATAGTATCTTGTTGTGCTTTGATTTCTATTTCCCTAATGGT
Source organism: Nycticebus coucang (assembly GCF_027406575.1). Taxonomy (NCBI): domain Eukaryota; kingdom Metazoa; phylum Chordata; class Mammalia; order Primates; family Lorisidae; genus Nycticebus; species Nycticebus coucang. The sequence continues at coordinate 19,110,064 of NC_069796.1, forward strand.
TAGTCATGTTGATCATTTTTTCATGTATGTATCATCCATTTGTGTATCTTCTTTGGAGAAATGTTTATTCAAGTAATTTGCACATTTTTAGAATTGAGTTTTTGTTTATTTTGTTTTTATTGAGTTGTAGAAATTCTTTATATATATATTTCACAGTTCTGGAGGCTAGAAAGTCCAAGACCACAGTGCCAGCAAGATTCAGTTGCCTGATGAAGGCACATTCTCGTCTTCAAAGATGGTGCCTTGCTGCTGTGCCCTATGTGGCAGAAGGGACAAGGTGCTCTCTTGCTGATATGCACGATAATCCCATTCATAAGGAAAGAGCCCTCGTGACCTAATCACCTTCTAAAGGCCCCACCTCTTAATACTATCATATTGGAGATTAAGTTACAACATAGGAATTTAAGAAGGGTACTAACATTCAGAACATAGCAGAGTCCACCTTTTTCTTTTGCATGTAAATATACAGTTTTTCCAGTACTATTTGTTGAAAAGACTGTCCTTTCACTAGTGATTGGTCTGGACACCCTTGTGGAAAATCATTTGTTGCTGGCTTCCTGCAGGGTGGGGCCAGAGTCCTTTAAGACCTGTGGAACTTGTGGCCATTGACTGAAGAAAAGTAAAGTTAAAAGCTGTGAGAGATAAAGAAACAGTACACACAGAATAGAGTTTTCAAAGGTGGGAAACAGGGGACCACTTTTAGCTTGTGGGATTCTAGAGAGTGGCCCTGAGTGCTTTTTCCACTCAGCTTTTATTGAAGAATATTATCTTATTTAGCACAGAGGGTAGCTGAGGAAAGAACAAAAATGTCAGCTTATTAGCTCTTATTTTATCTATAATCATTAACTTTAAGGGTCTAAACAGTCTTGAGAAATCTGAAACCTGAGCGTTGTGTGAGGGCAGCCTCCTGTTGGTGGTCACACACAGATTCCTTGGGGGCAGGTTAATCCCCTTTCATCCTCTGTGGAGTAGACCCCCGATGGCGTCAGTCTCCTCTGAAGAATAGGTGGAACAGAGGAATTTTACTCTGATCTCCACCCCAGAGGTGTCTTCCTCTGTGAGAAGAGTACAAGCCCCTCTGCCCATATTTCAGGGCTTGAGCTTTTCCTTGATCTCTGCACTGGCCATAGAACAAATCCCAATAATGAGTATTTGCTTTGACTGTTGACTGGACAGGGGATGGCCTGGTTGGTGTTTTACCCCACACCTTGCACTCAGCAGCTTCCTTTTAGGCCATTACTTCTTCAGAATGTTTACAGATCTAGCCGGGGTGTTTGCAGGCTTCTAGTAAAAGCAGGAACTGCTTAGAGAATTTAGCTGCTGGTTCAAAAATAAAGTAGGTAAACTGTTTTTATCCCACCTTGCTCAGCTTATTTCTCTGTTTTTCCCTTTTTCTGGGGGTGTTTTCCCTTGCCAAGAATGGGGTCTTTGGTACCTATTCTGCTTGATATCTGTCATTTGTTAGAGTTTATTTCTAGGCTTACTTTTTTATTCTATTGATTTGTACATCAATTCTTATGCCAGTACCTCATTGCTTAGATGACTATAGCATTGTAGTAAGTTTTGAAATAAGAAAGTGTCAGACTTCCACCTTTGTTCTTCTTTTTAAAGATTGTTTTTTTTGTTTTCCCTGAGTATGCTTCTTTGATATTCCATATGATTTTAGGATAGGTTTTTCTACTTTGGCAAATATGTCATTGGGATTTTGATAGAGATTTTATTAAATTTATATATTAATTTGGATACTATTAACATTTTAACAATATTAAGTCACCCAGTCCATGAAATGGGGTATTTTCCCATTTATTTGTGTCTTTAATTTTATTCAGCAATGTTTATCTCTCACTGAATTTGTGCTATTATTTTCATAGTGCTACCTAATTTATAAGCCTCATAATAAAATGCCATAATTTTGGCCTTATTCAGTCATGTGTATTTTAAAGAGATGAATTTAAAGATATTTTTTATTTATCTACGTATTTATAATTTTTAGATATCTTTTATCCTTTCTGCATATTGAAGTTTCCAGCTGGGGTAAATTTCCTTCAGCTTGAGGAACATGAATGTACTTATTTAAAATAAAAAGTCTTTATTTTACATTCACATTGGAAAGATATTTTTACTTGATGTAAAATTCTGAGTTGACAATTAATAAAATTTTAGCACTTTTAGTATCATGTTCTTTTGTCTTCTGGTCTATGTTGATTCTGATTATAAGTCAGTGGTGATTTATTTCATTGTTCTCTTATGCAATGTGTTGTTTTCTTGCTGCTTTCAATATTTTACCTTGATTTATGAGTTTCAGCTGTTTGAGAATGGCGTATCTGGATTTGGTTTATTTGTATTCATTCTTTGTGGGATGAGATGACCTTGGATCTGGAAGTTTGTTTTTTGTTGGTGAATACTGTTGATTTTTGTTGAGAATTTTTAAAAGCTTCATGGGAATTTGTTTTTATTTGACATTATTCTAGGACTTGTAGGGCTTTTCTGGATGTTAGCTGCGAAGTGACGGTGTTCAGCAAACACATTTTCTTCGTTGGTCTCCTGTGTCTCCTCACACTACACAGACTGTCATGTCTCATTCAGTCCACAGCTCCCAGCAGTTTTCCTTTTCTAGGCCTTACATAGTCTCAGCAACAACATGTCCAATTTAGGAGTTGACCAACAACTTAAGGAGAACGCCATGCAAATTTCTGGAGCTACTTCTCTCTTTGGGCACATGTTCTGTCTGGTGTCAGTCTCCACAACCTCCAGCCAGTTCAGCAGCCCATATCCTCATTCTGTGTTTCCTCAATTTAGCAAGACTCAGGTCTGCTTGGTGCCCACAGGGTATTCACCTGTCTGTGTTCTGAAAAGTGCCTCCAGGCAGAAACCCAGGGCCGTGGTGGGCTCACTCCATGTTCCTAGTCACTCAAGCATCTTAATCCTGTGTCCCTTTTGTCCAATTGAAACAACTTGCTTCATATATTCCTCAATTTTGTTTTTGGAGGGCTAAGCTCTTGCCAGTCGCTACCTCCCTGGCTAAGACCAATGTCAAATTTTATTTCCAGTAAACCCACAGAGGCTAAAATGTTTGGGAGAGACATGAAAGAATTGTCTGTATCTGAGAATCCAAGCTTCTCCCCTTAATTATTCTTCTCTGTGTATTCTACAGACATAAAACAAAACAGTAATTTGGTGATGAGAAAACATCTAAGACATCTCATGTGTTATTTGAATATGACATGCAAGCTTTCAGAATTAAACATAGATGACTCATATTCGGCCTCTTGATTTTGTGCTAGGAAAATCTCTCTCTGTGTGTTAGGAAACTAAAGGTTTTGGTGTATAATCTGGGAGAATAGATTATATTAAGGCTATGACTCTGCCATCACATTTAGGAGGACAACTCATTATGGGCCTGATCTGTGCTCTTTAAGTCATGTTAAATAAACAAAGTAGCAGTAAAGTTGGCAGACAAAACCTATATATGAACAGATATGTAAATTTGTGTGCATGTGTCCCTGGACATATATATTCCAATTTGTATAAATATCAATAACGATTTTTGTTCCCGTTCAACAAATTTAACTACACCTGTCTCTTTGCCTTTTTTCTAGTAAGATAGCTCTCATTTTAGCTTCCCTGCCTCAACTCAGCTGGACAATTATGTTTTTGAAATTTTGAGCTCCAAAGTTTGTAATTTTTTACATACTTTCTACTTTTTTAACATATTAATTTAAAAATGACAAAGTAGATTTAGGGAGCAAGTGGGTAGTGCTTACTAATATTGGCTCTTCTCATTTGTACCCACGCTATATGGTCTAGTAATCTTTCTTCTACTTTCAACAACTTTTTTGTCTTTTTGAGACAGAGTCTTGCTCTATCATCCAGGCTGGAGTGGAGTAATATTTTCACTGCAACCTCAAACTCTTGGTCTTAAGCAATTCTCTCTCCTTAACCATCAGAAGAGCTGGGATTATAGGCATGCACCACTATGTTTGGCTAATTTTTAATTTTTTTGTAGAGACAGGGTCTTGAAATTGCCCAGGCTGGTCTTAAACCCTGGTCACAAGCTGTTTTCCTACCTCAGCCTCCCAAAGTTCAGGGATTACAGGAGTGAGTCACCATGGCTGGCCTGCTTTCAACAACTTTCGAGAGTGACTTTTTGGTTAGAAATTATATTTATGACCTTAAACCCACTGGGAAGTTATGCTGGTAAATTATAGCCAGCATAGTTTTGTTTGCCATATTATTTTTCTAGTTTTGGAAATTCTATTACTTTTTGGCAACATTGTATGCTATTCAGAAGTATTTTATGATTTCTAACCTAAATTCCTCTTGGGAAGTTTTAAGTACATGCACATATAATCCAAAATCTCATTATAATAAGCATTATTCAGCTTATTTAAGTACTGAATAAAATGGTTTTAAGCTGAACTCTGTCTTCACCCTTTTTATGCAAGAGGTATTAACAAGCATTAAAAGAACCCTGAAGAGAAGAAACATACTAATTTAATAAGATCTATCATGTTTAGAAATGCTCTCAACAAGCAATTCAAAGAACACCTTTGTTAGTAAAATTTATTTTAAAAGTAGCAAATGACAAAAGCTCAGGCTCTAGAGACTGCTGTGGTTTGAACCTTGGCTCTGTAACGTACCAACTATAGGACTGTGGGAAAGATACTTAATCTCTCTGCACCCCATTCTCTAAATATTTGAGATGGAGATATCTTCTCTACTTGTTGTGAAGATGAAATGTTATATTAATAAAGGTAAAATAAACTTTAAAAGTGCCTGTAACTTCATTCTAAAAATGTACCACTTAATAGCAACAAACATTTATGCCCCATCTGCTCTGTGCCAGCCACTGTGCTAGGTGTTATAGGTATGAAGATAAAACCATTCCCAGCATGGAATTCATAGCTTTCTGAAGAGAGAAGTAAGTAAATCATTATAATACTGTGTGTTTTCTGCAATTACAGACCTCAGCACAAGATGCTTTAGAAATAGGGAGGAAGAGAGTCTCACTCTGGAAGTATAGTAGGTATCTGTTGGTTATTTTCCAGTTATACACTACTTCTTTCCCAATTTTCAGCTATTCCTGATAACCACTACGTGTCCATGGATACAATTTAAGAGAGGCAGATTCCACGAATTCTGTTAGCTATGGCCTAAGCTTGTCCAACCAAAAAAACTTCAGACTTACATTTAGAATCTAGGATTACATACTTAATGAGTGTAGAGCGGGAATCATATGACTTTCATTGTAATTTACCCCTCTGAATACTAATTTGCTGATAGTCCAAGCGTACCCTGTAAAACACCTCCATTGTTAACCTGGTCCAATGTTTACTGTACTTATTTGAGCCCGACTCTTGTTTTTCTTACTTGGATAGCATATTCATGTGAAATTGGATTGGGATATTCATAAGGATCTCTAATTGGCTGTGATTGATGCATAAGCCCACCTTGCAGCTGAGGACTCGCCTGAAGCAGGGCCTTTTCTACTTAACCATGTGAATCAAAGATAGGAATGATGTATTTTTCGATTAAAAATGAGAAATATGGGTGGTGCCTGTGGCTCAAAGGAGTAGGGCGCTGGCCCCGTATGCCGGAGGTGGTGAGTTCAAACCCAGCCCCGGCCAAAAAAAAGAAAAAAAAAGAGAAAGACTATCAATAAAAGTTGGAGAAGATATGTGGCTGGCAATCAATAGGTGTCAATTACAACGTAAAAGAGAATGAGTTAATCTATTTGTGAATCTTTTTTCTAACACCCAGGGACTATTTCTATTGTCTGAGACAGTTCGTGCTTGATATTTTTATTGTGTGTCTGTAAGTATATACATCAATATCAGTAAAATACCAGCATCAACTTGGTATTCTATGTGTTGATATTTGAACTTGATGATTTTTATGTAGAATTTCTAACTGATTTTTGGTTATTTTTAAAGAAAACAAAGAAGTGAAGGTGAAGTTTCTCTGGTATACAATGCCCTCTTTAATTGTTTTATCTGTGCATTATTTTACATTGTTATCTCATGTGATTTCATAGTTCTGTAAAATTCGTGGATGAATTCTCATTTACATTTTAAAAGAGAAAGGAAATCGCACATTTGGCTATCATTCAAAGGAGAAGCTTAATACAGACTTCTGGGTCTCCATGGGAACACAGTAAGTGTTTCCATGATTCATTTTCTAGAAATGGTGAAAAAATTAGTTTCCATGGAAATACAAAGGTAAGCACACAGAGGTGGCCCTGAGGGCATTGACATTGTAAGCCTAGACAATTCCATGTCCTTGATCTTCAATATGTTTTAGTTGTGTATGAATTCAACCTGAAATGTCAATGACTAACTTAAGCAGATATTTTTTATCTTCAGTGGAAGTAAGAAAAACTATTTGGTTTATCATATAATAATTAAAGGGTTTATATAAAATTATCTGGGGAAAAACTTTCTTATGAAATATAATATCTGGAAGTTCAAGGCTTGTGGAGAAAAAGAGATTCGATAAGACACCTGTAAAATGGCAATATGTCATTGTTTGGTAATTAAATAAATCTCTTAATTAGTGAATTTTATCATTGATTTTTTTAAGTTAGATAACATCTTAAGCAGAACATATTCATTATTTTAAGATAAGAATCCCTACACAAAATTTTACTCCACCTTTAGCATTCTAAAATTTAGTCCAGTCAACATGCGATTTGCCAGAAGTAGTCTTGTTTCCAATAATGTAGAATCATGGATGCTATCTATGTGGTCAAGTGAAAAATCATAGCCATATCATGTGTTTAGCACAGTTTAACAAAAGAAAATTATGCATAGATTTGAGCAGACTAGGTTTTGTGTTGTAGATCATTAATGAATGTATTAATTCATTCAAGAAAAATATATCAAGCATGCTATGTGCCCGATATTGTACACAAAACTGGGAATACAGAAATAAACAATATGGTCTCTTTCTTTGGCCATCTTAAGTGAGTAATTACAAAGTAACATAATAAATGCCATGGAGGAGAATAAATAAGAAAGGTGGGAGCACTTAGAAGGAGCTACTATCTCAGCAAAGACACAGATCGGATGCATGTCACACTGCACTGGATCTTGAATAATTGTAGGAAGTAACCACATAGGTGAGAGAAAAAAAACTGTACAAAGCATGAAGGTCAGAGCCACACTGATTCATTTGGAACTTTCAAAATAATTTCTTCACCATGAGGAGAGGGATGAGAACAGGTGGGGGAGATGCTGGATAAATAAGTAGAATGTTGAGCAAGGGCATTCTTAACGGGTCTATGGGTTGTGCTCAGCACATTGATATAAACAGGGGAGAGTTCTTAAAACAAGATTATTGGGGCTGTGGTGGGAGAAAGTGGAAGCCCATAAGACCATAAGCATAGGAACTAATTGGAAACTCATTCAAATGTTCAAAGCAAGAAATAGCAAAAAGGTAGTTTATGTGAGTGAATTCAGGAACCATGGAGGAAAAACATATCTATTTTATGCTTTGAAAAACACTTGAATTTCACGGAAGTCAAGTAGATTTTATTATTACTATATTTGTATAAGGCAAAGATTACAAGATGGTGGTGACTTATGAGCCATGTTTGGACCAAATGTGTGCTGGCTCATTCTGTATTTATAATAATCGAATTTTAATTCCCTAGATTCACCAGGTGCTTATACATCTAGTTTGTTACAGTCCTTGCCACTCTATATTATACTGAGTGATTTGAAATACTTGAGTTCATAAGCACTCTTTGAAGGCATTTCTTAGCTCTTAAATTTGGGTGTTAAAAAATACTTTTTTGTGTGTATGCTCATAATTTGTTCATCTTGTTCTTATATGTTCTGCTGATTTTTTTTTTCAAAAAATAATTGTTTTATTTATAATCTATTTTTTTTTTTGTTTCAGGTTAACTGAGGGTACAAATAATTAGGTTACAATGTTTGCATTTGTTAGATAAAGTCCCTCTTATAATTGTGTCCTGCCTCCAAGAGGTGTTCCATACACCCAAGAGGTGTTCCATACACTGGTCCCATTAAGTGGGACAACACCCATCTTCTCCCCCCTCCCTGGTACCCTTGCTCCTCCACCCTAAATCAATTTGAGTTTTTCTCTTGTGTGGGCATGTTATAGATCATTTATTGGGTTCATATTAGAACTGAGTACGTTGGATTATTGCTTCTCTATTTTTGTGATAGTTTACTAAGAAGAATGTGTTCCAACTTCATCCATTCTGCTGATTTTTAAACTGTTTTAAAATTAGAATGTATTAGTGATTTTTTAATAAAATTATGTTAAGCATTTTCCTTATGAAGGAGCATTTTTTATTAGAGCCAGTATGTTCGATACTATTTGACACATTTTTTACCTCATTTTAAGACCAGATCATCATTATTACTATAAGTACAAAATTAATTTCTGCATGATACAAGCTGTTGGGCTATGTTTACTGATATATATTTTCTCAAGTAATATCTTTTGTGATTCAATGATATTATCTTCTAGATATGAGATTATTTGTATATGTTCTTTTGTTACTAGGCCTCAGAACAAATCTAGTACTCTAATATATGTACATATATACCTATATATGTATATCTTTATATATCATATTACATATTTTGATTTATTTTCCTCCTTTATACATTTGTTTAGCCAAGGCATGTTTGAAGTACTTATCCTATTTTACTTTTCTCAAACTGTCTGAAGTATTTTTAGTCTTTTCTCAGTATTTTAAGCATTAAGCTTGATAATTTAAAAATTATATACTTATAAATGTATTACATCTTACTATTAAATAGAAAAAGATGGTGAGTCAACTAAATGAAATTTATCAGGGCCATAAGTTGCTAGTGTTACAATCCTAGTAGCACAGGGTATAATCAGGTGAATTTCTTGCTTAAGTAATATATTTGGTGACCAAAGATAACTAACTATTCCTGCTACACATCAAAAGTAGCAAACAAACATTGAAAATTTAAAATGTGCAAAAACCATTCTAAGCATTCAACTGGGATGAACTAATGTAATCTTCATAATGACCTTATAATGATTTTTAGGTCATGAGAAAATGAGGGCACACAGAGGTTAATTGACCTCTTCCGAGTAACAGAGCTACTCGGAGTTTGAGGTTCGAGCCTAAAGCATCTGAATTTGAGTGAATTTCTATGATACAGTAAGAAAAATCACCTTTTCACATGGCATGTAGTAGGAGCTCTAATCCTTAATATTTTGTGAATTTATTTGCTGTCAAATGTCATTTAAAACTTTTAATTATAAACATTTTCAAATACATATGAAAGTAGAAGGAAGTCCTGTGTTTCTATCATGCTGTTTTAATAAAAATCCATTCATGTTCAGTCTTGCTTCATCTGTAGTCTCACTCATACCCTTTCAAAAAACTGGACTATTTTGGCTCAGGGCCTGTAGCTCAGCGGCTAGGGCACAAGCCACATACACTGGAGCTGGCGGGTTCGAATTCAGCCCGGGCCTGCCAAACAACAATGACAACTACAACCAAAAAATAGCTGGGCATTGTGGTGGGCACCTCCCAGCTACTTGGGAGGCTGAGGCAAGAGAATCGCTTAAGCCCAAGAGTTTGAGGTTGCTGTGAGCTGTGATGCCACAGTACGCTACCCAAGATGACATGTGAGACTCTGGTCTCAAAAAAAAAAAAAAAAAAGCTGTATTATTTTAAAGCATATCCGAAATCTTAGCTATCCAAAGTATTTTTTGCCTAAATATTTTTTTCAATTTCAGAATATTAGAGGGTATTGTTTGCATACTTTGTTTTTGTACAGATTGAGTCAAAGTTGTAAGTGTGACCTTTGCCCAGACAGTGCACACTGTCTAATATTTCATATTATACAATTATGCCCAGTAAGTGTGTACTTCTCCATCCCCCCTCCCCCTCCTGCCTGCTGGATTTTCACTGATATTGATTTCCATATGTGCACTAAGTATTGATCGATTAGTTCTAGTTTGATATTGAGTATGAGAGTCTTTTCCCCATTCTTGTGATGTTTCATTTGGAAGAATGGTTTCCAGTTTCATCCAGGTTGTCACAAAAGATCCGAGATGGCCATTTTTTATGGCTGAGTAGTTCTCCATGGTATGCATATACCACGTTTTATGAATTCATTCATGCATTGGTGCGTAATTGGGTTGTCTACATGTCTTTGTGATTGTAAATTGTCCTGCTATAAACATTCAAGTGCAGGTATCCTTTTTATAAAATGACACTTTTTCCTTTGGGTATATACCCAGTAGTGGGAATGCTGGAACAAATGGTAGGCCTACTTTAAGTTCTCTGAGGTATCTCCATACAGCGTATTTATTTATTTATTTTTGTAGAGACAGAGTCTCACTTTATTGCCCTCGGTAGAGTGCTGTGGTGTCACAGCTCACAGCAACCTCAGACTCCTGGGCTTAGGCAATTCTCTTGCCTCAGCCTCTTGAGTAGCTGGGACTACAGGAGCCTGCCACAATGCCCAGCTATTTTTTTGTTGCAGTTTGACTGTTGACCGGGGTCGGGTTTGAGCCCACCACCCTTGGTGTATGGGGCTGGCACCCTACCCACTGAGCCACAGGCGCAGCCCTCTCCGTACAGTTTTTCATAGAGCTTGAACTAGTTTGCAGTTCCACCGGCAGTGTGTAAGAGTTCCTTTCTCTCTGCATTCATGCCAGGATCTGTTGTTTTGGGACTTTTTAATATGAGCCATTCTCACTGGAGTTAGGAGATATCTTAGTGTGGTTTGGATTTGTATTTCTCTATTGATAGGAGATGCAGAGCATGTTTTCATGAGTTTTTTGGACATTGTGGGGTGAGGTGGTTTATGAGACGTAGCTCCCATAGGACTGCCTGGGCTGGAGGTGGGAGGGTTTGACCCAAGGAGCTGACAGCAGTGGCAGTCGTAGATTTCAGGGAGGGGCGACAGAGGATTCCAGTAACCCGCTGGAGAAGGACCACAAAGAAGAGAAGGAGGAAGAAAGAGAGGAGAAGACGGCAGTGGAGTGGATCTTGTTTTCAAAGGAGAAAGACCCTATGTAAATACAATGTCATTATCACATTGAAAAAAAAATTTAATATCATTAGATAATTGGTCAGTTAGATCACCTGTTTTTGACTTGTATAAAGGTTTTGCCAAACCTAGAAAACAAATATGAAATAATTTTAATGATAGTTCTGACTCATGGAACATATATAAAGAATATTTTTGTAAGACTGTAAATCCTAGCACCTGCCCCAGTGCCTGGCAGAACCAAGTAACTCATGAAATACACATATATTGACTTTAATTAGCCCATATAACTGCTATTGATTTTCCTTTTGTTTTAATTGCCCTGTTAGTATGTAAATCATGTTTTATATAATTTTAAATTATGACACCTTACATCTATTATTTATATAGCATTAAGTATATTATTTTTCCTGTGACTTATCTTAGGGACTTCCTCCTACCACCGTGAAAACAGTTATTTTTATTGGAATGCTACATATTTGCAATCATCTATTCCTCTGACAACTTCCTGCCACTCTATTCTACCTCCCTGAATGTTCAGTTTTTATGTCTCTTTCTACTTTGAATAGAAGGGTCTGCAAGAAACTTACTTATTTAGCAGAAATGACATACTTTTATATCTCAAGCTTTGGAAAGAAGCCTCCTTGAAAAATCAAATTACAGGTATGCTGAACTAAAAGTCATCTGCTCTCTTATTTGGCCATAGTATGCTTCTTCGAGGCCCTGGAGCCATGAATGTTAGCTCAGTGTGGAGTCGCAGTGACACAGAAATATTAATGGGTGAGGCTCTGTATTAATTCCTAGAGTTTCTAAACGTCTGTATTTTTTATTTTCAGCTCAAGTTTTTCACTCGAATGGGTCAAGTAACTAGAATAATTCTCAAAATATTGGCCAGAGAAGTTCATGAATTAACTGCTTACTAAAGCATCCTATTGACCCAGCTTGGTGGCTCATGCCTGTAATCCTAGCACTCTAGGAGGCCAAGGCAGGCAGAGAGCTTGAGCTCATGAGTTCGAGACCAGCCTGGGCAACGGTGAGACCCTGTCTCTACTAAAAATAGGAAAAAAACTAGCTGGGCATGCTGGCACATGCCTTTAGTAGTCCCAGCTACTTGGGAGGCTGAGAAAAGAGGATCGTCCAAGAGTTTGAGGTTGCTATGAGCTATGATACCTCGGCACTCTACCCAGGGCAAAGAGTGAAAATCTATCTCAAACAAAACAACAAACAAAAACGAATGCATCCTATATTTTTTGTTCTTCATTTTCTGTTTCGTTGTCTTCCCTCACCATGCTTCATGGAAACACTCATAGCCTAAAACTAAAATAAAAAACAAAAACTCTCCCTCAGATCCTGCTTCAAGATTTTCTTTAGGATGAATCCAAACCAAGACAGGGTATGGAGAGATTTCCCACATGCATTTTATATGTAAGAAAGACTTACAGTTGAAATAATAAGGCCCAAAGGGATGTGGGTGGGACATTAACTGTGTCTCTTACCAGGAGGAAGTGTAATTAGCTGAGTGATGCATGCATTATAATAATTAGTGTAAGGCCAGGTAGCAGTATTGCAATTAAATTATAGCTGGATATAATAATAATAATAATAATATCCATTTCTACCTTAAAGAGCACTTCTCACTGTCAATCATAGACTTAACACATTTACAACCGCCTACTTTATAATTTTCCTATATTTATATCCGATGTATTCATGTATTTCTCAGACATTGGTCTCTTTTCCCTGAAATAGATGCCAAGCTAGGTGAACAATTTCTGGACCGAAAATAAAAAAGAAATCATAGAATCTCAGAATTGGCAAGAATTTTAGAGGACAACTCTTTCAACACTCACATCATGCATAAATATCCCATACAAAATGTATAGAACTTTATGCATTATACAGAACTTGTGTTTTTGAGAACATTTGCAACTATTGTTGCCGATGTACTTTTCTGTTCGTGATTCCTACTGTGTATCTAGCATATTATGGAATATTAATCAAGAGACATTAAAACAGTGATTATGGATATTAATATATAAGTGTCAAGAAAATTCAGAGAACTATGTGTATGTTATTTTTATTACTATCAATTATTAATTAAACTGCCATTGTAACTTGCATTTCTGATACCTTTATGTGACTGGTTGAGAGTGGAGCAAGTCTGGAGGAATGTCATATTTATATCTTTTAAATGAAATTCAGTATGGTACAAACATCCATCCCACCTAACTGGTAGAAAAGTCACTCTCAGCCATTAACAGGGTCTCTTTACATAACTTGAACACATCAAGTGGGCCCCTTACTCTGCTCTCCCACCCCTGTTAGTAGCTAATAGGACACTCAAAACCAAGCATGAAGGAAGTTTTGATGGAATAGCAGTTTTTTTTTTCTTTTATATACTTGAGGCTGTGGAATATATAGTGACGGAAAATTCAGATGCCTAGTATTCAATGCTTGCTGTTTCTAAAAGAATTCCCGCTAGAAGCCAGAATTGTAGCACCTAATAATTTCCGAGCTGTGGGCCCCACGGCCTCTGACTTCGGCCTCCCTGGGAATTGCATGGCAGTGAGCAGAGGGTCTTCACTGCTCTGGAGAACTCCCAAGCTCTCAGCAGCCTCAGCGCTCTTCCTCTGTTTCTGCTCCCTTTCAGCAGCTATTATAATCTCCTCCAGGACATCAGACCACAGAACAAAATCCATGAAGGAAGTAACTATAGGTGAACCCTGCTTTTATGTTAGTAGTAAAACCCTTCCTGGGACAAGGTAAACTGAAGGACTGGATCCCCTGGCTGCAGTGGGTGGGTTGGGGAGGAGTTCTTTGTGCACGGTATAAATTGGTAATTTATTCACACGCTAACTGCTGCCCGGAAGAGTCCTCAGGGAGGGACCCCCGGTGCTGGGTATTTGTTAGGGCGCCCTGTCAGGATTAGCAGGTGTGGGAAAAGGAAGCTGGAAGAAAGCTGAATCAAAGAAAGGGAGAAAGTAGACAGTCTCAATGACTCAGCTCTTCCCATGAGAAATCTGAAACCTGGGTGTCCCTTCAGAGTTGTCCCCAATCTGGGAGAGGGAACCAGACGTTATAGACCTTCACTGCCCAGTCATTGGATGCAAATTGTCCTTACAAGGCCCGCGTTCTTAGACAAAAAAGCTCTGTGACAGTTTGGAAATTTGTCTTCTCTGAATCTCTTGTTGAAATTGGCTCCTCAGTGTTGGAGGTGGGGCCTAAAGGGAAGTGTTTGGGTCCTGATGGTGAATCCCTCATGAATGGTTTGGTGACACCCTCCAAGTAATGAGTGATTTTTCCCTCTGTTAGTTTTCCTGAGAGCTAATTGTTAAAAAGAACCTGTCACCTCCCTCCTCTGTCACCCTGTGATTTCCCAGTGCCTGCTCCCTTTCACTTCCCAGCTTGAGGAGAAGCTTCCTGGGTCCCTCTCCATGAGCCAACCAGATGGATGCTGGCAGCAGAACTATGAGCCAAATCAGTCTCTTTTCCTTATAAACTATCTAGCGTCAGGCATTCTTTCACAGCAATACAAACGGACTAAGGCAAGCTCCTTCCAGCCAGGGATCCTTCCTGGGAAGAACTTGAGTTTAGGTCTGTTGACAGGTGGTGCCACAGGATCTGAGTGGCACCACCTAGTGTCCACTGGTTAATCTACTTCTTCATTTTAGTTTTCTGAGCAACTTCTCCTGGATTCTGGTGGACCTCTTTCCCAGGGGAAATGTCCGGAAGGGAGAGGTCAGTGGCACGAAGGATCCCCACAACTGAAGCAGGTGTCAGCGCTGCCACAGAAACAGACCATCTTCCTCTATTTCCACTCCAGTTTCCCTCCGCTCTCAGCCAGGGCCCAGCCGTTGCAGGTGACTGACTCGGTGGTAGAATCCAGACTCTCGTTCCTAAGAGCTCCAAGTCCTTGTCACATCCTTCACTGGCTCCTGACTTTGCCATTTGACTTCAAAATTGAGTGAAGGGGTACCAAGAGATGCTTAAACAGTTCACATTGGCACCAAAAAATCACAGAAACTCTCCCTTCTGCTGACGACCGGAGTCAATTATGCTCGCTGGCATCATCCTGATGCTTGTTCTTCTTCTGGGGCACCAAGATCCCAAAGTGCAAGGGAAACAGCTGTAACTGCAAGGTCAGGGGGCTGCTTTCTGTGCCCCAGTGTCCTCGTAAGAAGCAGAACTTTTAAACTCATAAAGCTCAGACTCACAGGACTGTGTAGAGTTAAGTAGACATTGAAAAATTTATAAATATTTACACATAATGGTGTGTATTTGTATTAAGTATACATATGAATATATATTTTGTGTGCGTGTATAATAGATTATGTACAAGATTATATATATGTCTATAGTTGTACATATTTCATAATTCTATTTGCTAATAGGGACCACAAGCAAGACACCCCGGTAGTAATGTTCATACCAAGATCTCAGATTTTAATTTCTGCAAGCAAACTTACCATAAAAGGAAGCTCTGCTCTTCAAGAAGTGGCTGATTATAGAGCTGGGGGAGAGGGGTGAATACATGACATCAGCATTAAAACAAATATATAACAGGTTTTTATGGCAGAGAGTGAGCAAATGTTTAAAGGGTGACAGAAACATGTCAGGAGCACATGGACACTCTGAGCACTCTACTTGCTCCGGATACCAAATGGGTTTTTTTTTTTTTTTTCCATCCACAGTTATCATCAGGCATCACGGGCTCCAGGGCGCAGTCCCAGAAGGTTTCCCTCATTACAGATGCCAGTTGCAAGTGCTGGGTCCCTGGATGCTCACACTTCAACCTGACTTGACTCTAAAGTCAGAATTTTCTACCTAACCCATTCCCTCTCTCTCCATCCCCTTCCTGTGTCCAATTTTGATAATTTGCTAGAGTATCTCAAATGAATCCCAAAAGCATTTTACTTGCTCTTAGTGATTTACTATGAAGGATACAACTCAGAAAATACCAAGCAGAAGGAATGTGTGGGGCAAGGTCTGGAAGTGTGGGGTGTGCATGGAGCTCCCCTGCCCTATCTGGGTACATTCTCCCAGAAGTTTAGTATGTTGTTCTTCAAATATAGTACATTATGCAAAACTATGGTATATGTATAAATTTTTGAATGCAGAAATAAATCTAATGAGATGTAAAAAGATGACTTTATGCTATTGGTAGGAGCTGAGTGTCTCAAGTAATAATACTTTGGCTAAATCAGTATGGTGGGTGAACTACTGGCCATTTTCTGACAATCTATGCAGAGAGGACAAATGGCTAAAGGGAAAAGCAAAAACCAACAACAAAAGAAGCAACAAAGAAATGAACCCTTTATACTCTTGACTTTCTTGAAAAGGAAAATGTATTTTAAAATTACTCCATTTTTTTTTTTTTACTGCTTTCCACTATGTTTATCTTCTGCAAAACCACTTTCTTTTTCTTTTTCTTTTTAAAACAATTTTCTTTATAGCTTTCTGTGGAAAAGAGGTCTGTAATTTTAGTGTGTATTTATAGCTGTGAAATATCTTTTCTTTTTGGTAATATTTTTGTTTATTCCCTTACATGAGTCACTGATGTTTCCCAACAGTTCTTGGGAAACAGAGGCCTGTCTCTGGTTAATGTCACAAGTTGTATTTTCCTGGAAATCAACAAGTGAGTAAACCAGAATAAGTCCAGCTGAAATGTAATAAACATAGCTTTCAAACTAACAGTAATTTCTAATGTTTTATAAGAATATCATATTCGGGGGGTTCTTTTATAGGAGTTTGTATAAATCATACTGAATAAAAAAAATTTTCTCAGACTCTCTTTTGACCTCCCCTATTTAAAAATATAGATTCAGGGGTGGTGCCCCCATATACCGAGGGTGACGGGTTCAAACCCGGCCCTGGCCAAACTGCAACAAAAAACAACCAGGCATTGTGGTGGGCACCTGTAGTCCCAGCTACTGGGGAGGCTGAGGCAAGAGAATCGCCTAAGCCCAGGAGTTGGAGATTGCTGTGAGCTGTGATGCCACAGCACTCTACTGAGGGTAACAAAGTGAGACTCTGTCTCTACAAATAAATAAATAAATAAATATATATATATATATAGATTCAGTAAAAGAGATACACGTTTTTCATTTAATATTTCCCAAACCCATATTTTATTCACTGTTATTTTAAGGTACTTAGTTCCCCCCTCTTTTTTTTTTTTTTTTTTCCTATTTCAAGGTCTAAATAATAATGCCTGCCACAACTTATATCTTCTTGGGGGAACACATATCTTTTGGCAGTTTACTTGACAATTAGTCTACAATTTTTATTGGATCGTAAGATTGTTCAAGCTCTTTATTAAATGTAATTTTAAATCTTAATCCCTGGCTTCCTTACTCTTTCCTTTCCCCATCTTTTCTTTCTCTTGCCTGCTGGGTGAGTAAATCAACTCCTCTACTTTGTACTAGTGTGTGAAATTGCCGACTTTGAGCTCAGCAGTTCAAGTCCAGCCCAGAGCATCTGTGGTAAGAGAGGTAGGAAGCAGAAACCCTGGAAGGAAATGACCCTCTACTCTCCTGAGTGCCATCCTGTAGGTCTTTGCTCTACCTTGTTCCTTTGGCTCTATCTTATCACTTGGTTGCATGTCATTTAAAAAAGTGCATGGGTTGAGAAGAAAAAAAATGGTGTTGTACAGTCTTTTGCAACAACCCGGGTGAACTGGAGAAGTGAAGTAGCCCAAGAGTGGAAAAACAAACACCACATGTTTTCAATATGCAACTGGAATTAGTGGATTAACAAACACTGAAGTGCACATGGGGAAGGAAAACTCAGTGGAAACTTGGCTGGGCACAGGGACTCACACCTACAACCCTCATGCTCTAGGAGGCTGAAGTGGGTGGATCTCTTGAGCTCAGGAGTTTGAGACCAGCCTGAGCAATAGTAAGACCCTCATCTCTACTAAAAATAGAAAACACTAGCTGGGTGCCATGGCAGGCATCTCTAGTCCCACCTACTCAGGAAGCTGACACAAGAGGACTGCTTGAGCCCAGTAGTTTGAGGTTGCTGTGAGGTCTGATGATGCCACAGCATTCCACACAGGGTGACAGAGTGAGACTCTGTCTCAAAACAAATAAACAAACAGCAGAGGAAATCTAGTAGCAGGGAAGTGAAAGGAGGCCTAGGTTCAACTCACACCTCATGAGTGCAATGTACATACTCTGAGTGAAGGGCATGCTTACAACATCCATGATTTCAAATGTACAAATGCGAATTATGTAACCAAAATGTGTGTAACCGCCCCCCTCGCCACATACCTCTGAAAAAAATGGGCGTGGGGAGAACTCACAGAGGAAAAAAAGATGATAGTTTTATCAGGAAGACAAAACAGAGGAAACAATGGAAAACATGGTATGTTTTGTTTTCCTGATAAAGTTGCGTGGTAATCACTTGGGGAATAACTGAGCTAGGAAAGAACTGGGATTTTCTTGCAGGTGGTGATATTCCAGAGGTGAGCCAGGTCCTCTCGGGGCTCTTGGTCCTTCATTGGAGGACCCTTGCTCAGAATACTTCACTTTATAGGCTCAGTGACTCAATGACCTTATTTTGATTTATTTTAAAATATAAAATTCTTTCTTTATAAAATATCTAGAATGCATACATTATATTTCTAAATAATTTTTCTTTTACAATTTTGCCTGTCCTTAAAAATGTTGATATCCCCTGTCCACTGGTAGTAAACTACATAATACTGACGCTTGAGTTGTGTGAGTGGGGGAGTTTTTGCATCAGAGGGAAGGTGATGAAAAGGGATATGAGGCCCTCATTACAATGTGGGCTGATTTTCTCTAAGTCTATGTAGTAAGCCTATAAGACAGATATGATTCTCCTTCTTTGCAGAATAAAAAATGAGTTTTGAGAGGTAAAGTCACATGGTCAGTATGCATTTGCTGTTTCCTCTGCTTGGAATTTCTCTCAATGCCCATGGCTGACAATTTTTCATTCGTTTTTAGATTCCAGTTCAAAGGCCACACCTTCTTTACTTTATTTAAATAATTTTCCTTTCTCCCTGAGCACAGAACACTCATTATGACATTATTTTTTTCTTCTTCTGCATACATTACTTCTGATTTTTTGTGTGTATGTGAGTTCCAAGGGAGAATTTAACTTGTCTGTCCTCTTTATTGTTGGGTCTCCAACTCCTAGCCCTGTGCATCCTGTAAATATACTTAGATGAATGAATACACCTAGGCTGTCCTAGTTTAGAAGGCAGCAGACACTCTCTGGGGAGTGGCAGGGCAGCTATCTCAATAGGCCTATCCTTGTGGCTCTGAAGTTCTGAAGTTCCTTTTTTTTAAACCAACAAACCCTGGAACCCAGATTCTGAACAGTTTGGGGACCCTACCTTTGACCCATTGATGAATCTGAGATGTGCCTGCTTTTGCCTTGCAAATAAATAATTCTTAGTAAAATCCTGACTGCTTGTTCAAGGCATTGCTTAAGGAACAATGTTTAATATTTGTGATCTTGTGTAATCATTTAGTATAGTTGCCAGTTAACAATTGCAAAACATTGAGAGTATTTTTATGAAAGATTATGGTAAAAAGGTACAGTTGGTGGCCACAGAAGAAAAATTTCTCTTGAAGACACGAACTTACCCAATGAGGTAGGAGCTGACATTTTGATTTCACTACAACTGCAATGAAAACTAATGCAGCACCACGATGCCCTCTATCCTTTTTAATCACTTATCATATTTTCCACTTGATGGTTGGAGTAGAAATGAAGTTTCCCAGAAGAGTTTCCCT
This sequence comes from Nycticebus coucang, assembly GCF_027406575.1. Taxonomy (NCBI): domain Eukaryota; kingdom Metazoa; phylum Chordata; class Mammalia; order Primates; family Lorisidae; genus Nycticebus; species Nycticebus coucang. Next base: position 19,129,838 of record NC_069796.1, read on the forward strand.
CATGCTCTTCTTTGCCATAATCTATAAATACCCAGAGCCCTTTTTCACTAATAGGACTTTGAATAAACTCATGGTTGTATCTTATTATCATATTTCCATGTGCCCGTGTAAGTGTGTTCTTTTATTTGGGGGTTAGACCAAGGAGTAAAGAGAGCAAAACGTGTTCTCTAATATTTCTCACTCTATGCCAACTAACTTTCCTATTTCTCTGTCTCTCATCATAAGTTTCTTTGGCAACATTGCCTCACACATGGCTTTTCTTTATTGTGAAGTCTGTAAATATATAAACCTCTCCTGTTCTGGGAAAATTGTCTCTATATTTTGCCTGGCTCAACTTTCCAAACAATATTGTATTATCTCTGTTAGCTGAACAAAGTAAAAACCGAGTCTTCAGAAATCTGAAAAGGACACGTGTGCATTGAGTCAAATAGCACCTGTCAACTGACAGGGAGAATGTCCTGAGGAATGGACTAGGCACCTGTCGCTTAGTGCTGTAGTGACCACTAGGAATAGAGTGACCTCAACACACAGTTTAAGGTAAAAAAAGGGTGCAGAAGAATTTTTTGGTTCCTTTTTCTATTTAAAAACTTCTTCTTTGCTATTGTTTTCTTCCCATGCATATGGTATGATTTCATAACTAATTAACAAGCTGTTCATTTCATTTTCATTTTTATATTGGACCAAATTATTTTTTGCATGTCTTAGAAATATCTTTCCAGAATTTCATTAGCTCTGGATGAGATAGCGCTAGTTTGGCTGATACTCCTGCTTGACCAATTAGTTTATTATTTTCTTTTGATCTTGACATACAAATATCATTTTATTCCAAATGAAATTTTCTATTACAATGCATCCTTTTATAAAGTCTAAGAAATACTTTTCTCTCATATGTTTTGGATATTGGATAAAATGATACATTTCTTCTATTTGTGAGCTATTAAAAAATCCATCCTTTTTTTCTAACTCATGCCATTTTCCTTAAACTGCTTTCCCATGACATATTTTTCTCTCTGCCACAGAAAGTTAAAGTTTGGCTTTCTAGACAGGTGAAAATTAGAACTCTTTTTATCATTATCATGCACTCATAAATTAAAAGATAAAATTTATTGTTAAAACTCTGTTTTGCATCTGTTATTATGAGGAGTTGAAAGAAAAATATTTTTAATATATTATAAAGAACTACATACACAATTATCCCTCATTCTTTTTTAAAGATAATATTAATTAAATTGTGATTTGATATATTATCATCAAATGAATTATATTAGAACCTCACAAAGTCTTTATTACATTTCTTAAGAGGTGGTCTCTGTCTTTAAAGGTTTTAGAATTAATGTTTTCATTTCACAAATCATGTTAGAGTTTTGTGAAATTTTTTTCTCTTAATGAAATTTAAAAAAATACGTCCCCTTCCCTTAAAAGGTTGTAAATAATGACCTTATTTTAAAAATGTGCATTAATTAAGTAATTTGAAAAACAGAAAAATTATCAGGAAAAGGATAAAATAGCTGCTGATCAGAGCTACATATTACACTTTTATATGAGGAATGTCTTTTCTCTTCTCTTAAAATAAAAAATCATAGCATATTTAACTTCTAAGGAAACACAGTAGAACGTTGACAGTTGACCACCTCCCTACACTGAACACCTCTTTAAGTTGACCTAATTTTCATGGACTGGACACCCACCACATATCACTACCGCAGGCTTAGTTATTTGCTTGTGTCCGTTTCTAAAGTCTCTTGGGCAGTCAATTTACACAGGTTCTACTGTGTTAAAAATGTGATGAATTCATACAATGTTAACAAGAAATTTGATAGTGATATATTCAACAGCATGGAGACTCTTGAAAGTTTTATACTAAGGGAAGAGTTTCTTAGACACAAAAAGCTATATTATATATGATTCTATTTATATTCAAGAAAAAGCAAAGTTACAGGGATAAAAGTGAGGTTAGTAGCTGTCAAGAGTTGAGGTTAGAGGAAGGGGTTTGGCTATAACGGGGCACAAGGGAACTTCTTAGAGTGATGAAAATATCCCGTACCTTGATCTGTACACATTTGTCAAAACTCATTTATCTGTATGCCAAAAATTTATTAATTTTACTGTTTATAAAGTATATAAAATGAACCTGACTGAAGTAAGAAACGTTTGTTCATGGAAGAGTTAAATGGACTTCTTCATGGATGTTTCCAGAAAATGCATTTTCTTAGTTAACTCTCTCATCAAATCAAAGAAACTTGCTTTACAATTACAAAATAGCATTTTGAACAAAGCGAGTTTTCTGTTAAATCTACAAATTAACTTTTAGCGCTAAAAATGACAGCAGTTGGGAAGGGCAGAGGAAACAGTATTGGTTCAAATGACCTAAATCTTTATCTTTTATAACACAAAGTCAGCAGGCAATTTTTAAATCAAGAAATCGGATTATGAGACTCTTATTCAAAGTGTTCATATTATTCACGCGTTAGAAAGCTAAAACCTAAAGTGGCTTGAAACGTGATGTTCAGGGACAAAGTTTAGAGATGGGAAGACTGGGCAAAAGATGATTGCTTTTTATTGTATCATTTGTTTTATTTGACTGTCTAACCATGTGCATATATTAATTTGGCAAGCAATATATTTTATTTAAAAAAATTACAGCGTCTTATTAGTTGAGTTTAATCAGCTGGGCCCTTCATGTCTATTTTCTACTGTTTTCCTTCTGGCTTTTCTGTGTAAGAGGCTCACATGTATGGCTGGTGTGAATAGATTCCCTTAACCTCAAGCCTATGATGATAAGAAGGAAGGGAAGAGCATGAGATAAGCCAGCTCCCTCCAGTGAGGTGTAGGGAATACCTATGCTCCTTCACTGAATGTCACTGGTCCTCTCAAGGTAGCTTGGTCTTGCTTTCCCTATTTGTAAACCCCGTTTCCCTGAAAATAAGACATCCTCCGAAAATAAGACCTACTTACAGGAAAGATAAGACGTCCCCTGAAAATAAGACCTAGCGCATCTTTGGGAGCACACCTTAAAATAAGACACTGTCGGGGAAATAGGGTAGGCCTAATAATTTGCACACGCCCTGTGCTTAGTTCCAGGGACTACACTATCTTTTGTAGCCTCTATACCTTTGTACTATAATTACTCATTTTATTAAATCTTTCTCCAATTATACTAATTTGAGGGTGCCATTTCCAGCTGGGTTCCTCACTAATATATCAGCTAAATATAGCAGTCTTGGAAAATGAAAAATAAAGATGGTAAATTAAAGGATATTAAAAAGAGTATAACAAGTAGAATAAAATTAGATTCATGAATTAACGAGTATAACTGATGCCTGTGACATTGCTTTCATAGTAAGGATAGGCAATAATTCATTCAGTCATGTGGCATGCATTTTTCTTTGTACACACTTCCAAAAGTAACTACAGGAGACCAGGGTCCATTGTAGTTTCATGAAATGAACTAGGAGGCATATATTGCTGTGGTTTCTGCCTCTAAGGTGCCCTACTCCTTAATCTGCTCTTCCCCATGTGTATCAAATATCATTTTGCTTTGCATTTGCAATGGATACCCTTCATCTTTATTTTACTTGCTCCTTTATGCTAATATTCTATCTTATTAGAATTTTCTTTTTCTCAAAGTGTACAATGATTTATTGATATAGTTAAGTATGACACCCCCCCCTCCCCACAGTAACCTATTAGGAAAATAGGGCCAGATAGTTTCTAGAATAACAATCATAAAAATAAATGGCACCGTAACTAGACTAGTCTTCCTTTTTTTTCTTTTTTTTTTGTGGTTTTTGGCCGGGGCTGGGTTTGAACCCGCCACCTCCGGCATATGGGACCGGCGCCCTACTCCTTGAGCCATAGGCGCCGCCCTAGACTAGTCTTATATTATCCCCCAAATTCATTTATTAGAGTTCTAACATTGGGGAATCTGATGATGTTTAGAGATGAAGTCATTCAGATGTAGTTAGGTTTTGATTAGGGATTGAAAGTGAACTCCTCATGATGAAATTGCTGACCTTATACTTGTTAAGGAGATTTTTCTTTCTCTATACACCCCAAAAGAAAAGGTCATATTAGCACACAGAAACTTGGTGGCCATCTGTAAGGGTAAGAGGACTCCTACCGAGAGCCAAACCTGCTCACACCTTGACCTTGGACTTCACAGCCTTCAGACCTGTGAGAAATAAATGTTTGTTGTTTAAGCCATCTGTTCTAGGGTATTTCATCATAGCAGCCTAAGCTACAGTAAGTATTTTCAGTAAAAAATCTGATAGTCTATGAGGTTTTTATTTTATATTTGTATATTTTACACTTTGTCTTCAGGTGCAGAGGGTTGCATTCATTATATTCAGCGTATGTTATTATCATCTGCCTGCAAGACCCTTCTCTTGTTTTATGCTTTTATTTATTCCCTTTAACTGTATTCCCCTATCTCGTTGCTCCTTGCAGAAAACATATGGTATATCCTCTATTGCTGCTTTGATCAATTGTACCATCATAAAGATGGAAGCAAATTGTCACACATTTATTCATAAAATTTCTAAACATTTGATGTTAATGCAAGAGGCCTAATTATAGAACTTTCCATAACAATTTTTCCATATAAAGTTATCGTGACTAAGCATATTACTTTTCCAAACGTTTTCCTCTTCCCCCTGCTCATTTTATTCTGTTGTTTGAAAGGTCATGATGAAATGGGATTAAAAAATGGTAACATTAAAAAAATTGATAAATGACTATCATAGCACATGACCAAATGCAATTTCTAAACATTATATTCAGGATTTTTGAACTGTGTGCATATTCTTATTGCCCTATTTCACTTTGCAGATGTTACACTTGGAAACCATGGCTAACATGGCTAACATGAAAGACAGTAGTGGTATATACTCACAGAACATTTTAACAGTATTCTAATAAAACTTAAACTTCAGGGACCTTCCCTTGCAAGGGGTTCTTACAAAGTCCTGTGCCCCTTAATTATATAACTGTATTTTTAGTTTATATACAGAAGATGCCACAAAATGTATATTCATTTTAAGAAAGGAAAAAATATACCAATACTACAATACTTAATATATACCAGTAACAAAAGATGAATATAAGTCACCTTGAACACCTTTTGTAATTGCCGAAATCACCAAACATGCTTGAGTATTACAAATTTAATACAGTTTTTTCCTTTTTTAACACCTGTATGCCTTTTTTTTTTTTTGGTACCCTCTGTGCATGTGTGTGTGTATTTCTTAAAGAGGCTCCTCTTGTATCTAAAATGTGTATTTTTCAGGATTAGGATACATCTATATCTAATTACCTAGATCTACCTGAGTCTGCTTTCTGCAACTAGTTCTAAGAAGATCATATGATAGAGACTCATTCCATCATGTCAGATATCTACATCATGTGTAGATATAAGTTTTGGCTTCAAAGAGAAGATAGTACAAACGAATAACCAAGACTCATAGTCTGTGTAAAATTGCTTCGATTCTTTCTTTAAAACACAGAAAAGAAAAATCAAATATTTCCTTTTATGGTCTTAGTATTGATGACAGATTAAACATGAGAGTTCAAATATACAAATAACTGACCTTTCATAAATCTGTGATTAAACGTATACTTTCTGTGCAGAGTGAGTGCCATTATTCATATGGCCTGTCAAATGGTACTTGGCCTTCATTATTTAACAATTACATTTCATTAAATAGGCTCCCTCCCCCATTTAAATAATGCACAGGTAATTATATATATATGTACAATAGTATAATATATATGTAATATATAATGGTATACATGTGGCATTTTTATGATATTAGTTACCTATACTGAATATCTACTTCTTTAGCAATAAAATTCAGTAACTCATAGCAAAGTTTTAACGCAAATAAAAAATTCATTTTCTAAATGTAAAGAATGAAAACCAAAATTTAAATGCGAACATTGCAAACACTTAAAAACTACACATGCACACAAATAATGTTATTTCTAAAATTTTCTCAAATTGAGAGAAAATGAAAAAATACAGAGCCAAGGAGTATTTTCAAGTAGGGGTACTTGAAAATAGAATATATGCTATAAAGTATCTTAAATCTTTTCAACTATTAAATGTTCAACCATAAACACAACTATTGCAAGAAATAAGGCATTAGCCAAATAACTGATAATAGAAAATATTATTTTTTGCATAAATTTTATACCCATAAACCTGACAATCATTTTTATAGTTCAGGCTCTCATACAGCTTTCCAGTGGGGCTATCTGAAAGAAGGAATAAGCTCATATCTTTCCAATGACAAAACCCCAGCCAAAATTTGCAAAATATCTGGGAAGAGCTCTGGCTAACCTGAGTGACCATTCATCCTTGAAATGACAGTGGCCAGGAGTCGAATGCTATAATTGTGAAATATTGGGCTGAGTCTCCACTCTTTACACCAATTTCTGTGCACAGAGAGGAGATTTCATAAACAAAAAAAAGTTTCCTTTTAATCATGTGGTTAAAGGGACAGAAGTAACAGTGTCCTAAAAAAGGTATCTCTCATTTTTTGTTAAATTCTTTTGGATTTTCTTGAAAATATATTAAGACTCTAAATGTATTAACTGTATATTTTTATACAGGAGGTAATCTTAAAGTTAACCCAATTATACATTGTAAAATTGATGCCACAAACTTTAGAACAAAATTTACTTTATTCACAGGACCTTAACTTTTCTATGACATTAGGCTCTTAAAAATCTGACCACATGGAGAATTAAGGAGCTATAAACAGAGGTATAGCAAAGACAGAGAGAATGACGTCTCGTTTGTAGATAGGGCCACTAGTAATAAAGAGGGTCAAGAAGGATTTCTGTAAATTGGCTTAAAAATGTTTTTAAGGCTCACTTATGCCAGAAAATCTTAATGTAAATACAACATTAAAAATGGTTTTTCCCTTGGCTCTGGGCCCGTAGCACAGTGGTTACGGCACCAGCCATGTACATGGAGGCTGGTGGGTTTGAACCTGGCCCGGGCCAGCTAAACAACAATGACAACTGTAACAAAAAATAGCTTGGTGTTGTGGCGGGCACCGGTAGTCTCAGCTACTTGGGAGGCTGAGACAGGAGAATCGCTTAAGCCCAGGAGTTTGAGGTTGCCGTGAGCTGTGACACCACACCACTCTACCGGGTGAGACTCTGTTTTTAAAAAAAAAAAAAAAAGTTTTTTCCCTTAAAAATCTAAGTGATTTATGTAAACAGCTATCTTTCCTCAGCACTTCTGTTTATCAGAAGTGCCAAGATAGACCTTCTACTTACTATCGAAGGTGAATCAATTTTTACTTTCTTTTTTTTTTTTTTTTTTTCCGTAGAGACAGAGTGTCACTGTACGGCCCTCTGGTAGAGTGCCGTGGCCTCACACAGCTCACAGCAACCTCTAACTCTTGGGCTTACGCGATTCTCTTGCCTCAGCCTCCCGAGCAGCTGGGACTACAGGCGCGCGCCACAAGGCCCGGCTATTTTTTTGTTGCAGTTTGGCCGGGGCTGGGTCCGAACCCGCCACCCTCGGCATATGGGGCCGGCGCCCTACTCACTGAGCCACAGGCGCCGCCCAATTTTTACTTTCTTAAGAGAATAATACTGGAAGACAATAATACATAGGACTCTAAGGACAAATAGTTCTTTAAAACCATGTTATATTTAACATCTGTGATTTCTTCCCTCAATCTTATGTATTCTTATTTAATGGGCAGGGATTACCCTCAAGTCTCAAGTATGCTAGTTACTCCATCGTTTGCTGCCAACCAGGAGGATGATTTAGGAGATACATTCCTTGCGTTGACTGGACTCATGCCTTTCAATGTCCTGGGCAGTAAAAGATCACCAGATTAGTGTAGGAATTGGAAAGTCTAATCGATGCAGACACGTTTAGGGTTATGGGGCCACTTGGCTATGGTAAGAAAACAGTTTATATAATCAGACAGGTTTCCTTATAAACCCTAAGGGTATCATGTATATCCACTCCTTTGTAATTTGTTCACTCATCATTTCCTTTCTGATTCTGTTTAAACTCATCCAGTCCATCTTTTCAATCTCAACTTAAGGTCTACTTCCCACAAATCCCTTCCAAATGGTTTCCCTGAATGTTGCCCACAGATAGATTGAAGTGTTCACTGTGTCTCAAGATTGATACATATATATTCAAGTGTTCACTGTATCTCTTGAATTATTAAATTAGATGCTAAATTTAGATCATTCATTCATTTCACTCATTCATTCTTTCATTTTTCATGGCCATTGTGTTCCAGGCATTGTTCTGAATGTTGGAGATAGATTTAATCATTGGTGTCTATCATAGGGATTGATTCTTAGATAGTGAACACCTCCTGAATGAATAAATAATTAAATTAATATGTAGTTCCCCCCATCCATGGATTTGCTTTCTGAAATTTTCATATACACTGTCAAACATGGTCAGCAAATATATGGAACGTTCTGGAAATAAACAACGCATAAGTTTTAAATCTCATGCCATTCTGAGTATCATGATGAAATCCTGCTCCTCCCTCAGGTTATGAATCACCTGAATCACCTCTCCTCCCTCAGGTTATGAATCACCTGAATCACCTCTTTGTCCAGCGTATCCATGCTGTGCACACTACCTACCTTTTAGTGACTCAATAGCTCTCTCTCTCTCTGTCCACTGTCATGATATCATCACAGCGCTTGTGTTGGAGTTACTCTTACTTTACTTAATAATAGTCCAAAGAGAGAGCAGGGATGCTGGCAATTCAGATATGTCAAAAACACAGTCATAAAATGTTTCGTTTTAGTGAAAAGATAAAAGTGCTTGATTTAATAAGAAAAAAAAAAGTATGCTGAAGTTGCCAAAATCTAGGAAGAATGACTGTTCTCTTTGTGAAAATCTGAAGAAGCAGAAGGAAATGGGTGCTAGTTGTTCTGTCAAACTTCAAACTGCAGAAGTTACAGCAACAGTGAGTGATAAGTGTGTTGTCAAGGTGAAAAAGACATTCAATTTGTTGTTGAAAGACGTAAAAAGAAACACATTCTGCTTGATGGCTATTGAGTATGATACTATCTGAGGTTTGGGGAAGCCACTGGGTGTCTTGGAATGTATCTCTCAAAGGTCAGTGGAGAATACTCTAGATAAATGAGAAAGGGCATACACATGAAAGAGACTCACTGCGATATGGGAAGAAAAGTTGCCTATGAATGCAAAGTAAGTAGGAAGTCCACAAACCACGTTATTACTAAATTCTGAGAGAAGGAACTTACACCAACACGTGGTATAGATGCTAGGTATTTTGTGAGAAAACTCAAGGCCAGAAATCATACTATTTTATGAGCTATGGAAACAGTTTACTTTTACTAGATGGAAATAGTGTTTTAATTTCTTGAAAATAGTTTGAAAAATTCAAACCTTGCCTCTGCAAACTGTATAGAGAAGATCACGTACAACTCTTCACTTTCATCCTGTAAATGTGGGAATCTTCATATTTTTGTCAAGTAACCTCTGCTTAAAAATCACTGAGTGCTCTTTGTTTATAGGAATTCTTCTTAGTTATTTTCTAAAATAAGGACTTCTGTAATGTGAATTTCTCTAAATATCTGTGTTTCTCAAATCATAGAAATTCTGTGCTCACAGCGTCAGTAGCACCACACGTGAGGCTGTTTGGTATTTTCCCATAACCATGGCCTCATGCAATGGCTGTGAGTGTAGTCTGGAATCTGACACTTCTGAAATGTGATTGAGAGGAAGGTCTTCCTTTTTCCTAAGTGAGCCTCAATTTCCAAATCTATGTAGCAGAGAAAATGATTGCTCCTGGCAGGTGATAAACCACTTCATAGCTAAGACGTGGCATTATAGGCATCGGCGTGAACCTTTAACAAAGGACCTAAAAATAAAACAGCTGAGTGCAAAGTCTGATGAACTTGATTGACTAGCTTATGCTCTTTCACCCCAAAGTATACCTTGGAGGAGAAATTGTAATGTCGCGAATGTTGATGTAAGTGAATGGCTCTGGAAGTCACACTTTAAAATTTAGCTTTTGATGTAGGAGAATGTTAGCTGCTCTCACCAAGAACCCCTGCGGAAGATGAATTTATTTATTTATTTCTCACCTAATGGTCCAAGGCAAGCGTTCCTTGGTGGCAGGAACAGCTTTATTCAAGCTGTCACAGAGGGACTTGCACTGATGAAAACTCTAATGAGGTTTCTAAGGACAGTGTGGCTCTCATCCCAGTGAGCTGTAATGGATGACGATTTGGGGGATTTTCACTGGCTGGGCCTGGAAACAGCACACAGCACTTCCACTCTCTCAGATGGGCAGACTGTAATAGAAGGGATGCTGAAAAATGTCGTCTAATTTTGGTGCCTTCAAAGCAGAGAATGAAGCTTTTTGTTGCTGTTCTGTTTTTATGGACAGAAAGCAGTTTCTGCTACAATTTACCCCTCTATTCATAATACCTTAATTGGAGCCTTTGCCCCATATTTAAAGCAGACTCTTCCTTTCTTCAATTGAGACAACCTGATTGCATGACTGTATCCATTTTAGAGTCCAGAATATCTTGAAGATGCTCAGCCCCATTTATCAAGACCAGTTGTGCATTCTTGTGTTTTAATTCCTATTAACTAAAAGATAGAATACACTAGTGAAATGGTACATACTGAACATAATAAACACTCATTCTGAAAATGGATGAATGGGAAAGCCATGGCGGGCACTCGTACAAAGCAATTATGGAATCTTTCTGGGAAGACATTTTTAAGATCTTTCTATAATGGCAGTGTAGAAAATTTCAGGATTGGATCTTGAGTCCATGCCCTGGAAGGAATCGTTGGGGGTCGATCTCTGTGGAGTCCGTTGCTGCCCTCTCTGGGCACCTTCCTTGTGTATTTTCTTCCACAGACACCTTTGAAGGGACCTTGGGAAATATCCTTCTCCTGGGAAACTGCATCGCTTTCAAAGTGCAATTTTTAACAGCTTTATTGTAGTACAATTAAACAAAATACAATTAATCATATTGTATTGTAGTACAATACACAAAAACCTGTACTTTCTAATTTTTAAAAAAAAATTTAAAATTAACAAAAATTATGTATATGTATTGTGTACAATGTGTTATTTTGAAATATACATCCTTTGTGGAATGGTTAAATTAGCTAAGTAGGATGCTTCACTTCACATATATAATTGCACGTATTTAAACTATACAATTTGATGAGTTTGCATACACCAATGATACCAACTCCACAATCAGGTAATAAACATACTCATTATTTACCAAAGTTTTCCTGTGTTCCTTTGTGTGTTTTTGTTTGTTTGTCCTTCTGTTTGTTGTCTTGGTAGTAAGAATAATCATGTGTACGTACGTGATATGATATTGTTGACTACAGGCCCTGTGATATGAAATAGGTCTTTAGAACTTATTTATTTTTCATAACTGAAACTTTATACCCATTGAGTGACAATCCTCCATTCCCTTCTCCCCCCAGCCCCTTGCCACTACCGTTCTATTCCCTGGTTCTGTGAGTCTGAGTATCTTAGATGCCTCCTATAATTGGAATCACGCGGAGTTAGTCCTCTGTGGTTGGCCTGTTTCTCTTGGTACAATATCCTCTAGGTTCACCAATGATGTCACAAAGGGTAGAATGAGTCTTTACTATTATTCTGAAAGTAGACATTAGTCAAAACATAACTAATGGGACGAAGACCATAAAGAGTACATAATAAGCTAGATTTAATATTTATGAAGCAAAATTGCCTCAAATATTTCTATTATCATTATCATTTGGTGATTCCATATTAGCCAAGTATTTCCAACAAGAAATTATTCCTAGGAAAGGATCACCAGCCACATGGCAAGCAATATGCTTAGTACTGGAGCCAAATCAGTGCACATGAATCACATACGCATCTAATCTCTGGGTGTGACTATTTCAGAATTATCCTCTACTCCATGTAACTGAGCTTCTGTTTAGGTTGAAGGACAGCAATCAGAAACTCTGATCCCTCCTCAATCCCATTTACCCTTCCTGTGAGTCTGTGCGGCTGCTCACATGCTCCTACTATCGCTGGATACATGTTTCTACTCTACACAGGTAGAATAGAGCTGTTCTTATGATTTCATAAATTATCTTTTTCAAAATGTGAGTCCTTGGCAGAGGTACTGACAATTAAAACCAGGAGGTAAAGAGCAAGAATGTGCAGGTCACATATGATGGGATGATTGCCTCTCCGTCTTCTGGCTAAGATCAAGTGTAGTATCTGTTCTTATCAGCTGAACATATGATGGGGCGACATGTGAAATCTTAGTGGTGGGCACACATACAGCTATGTCTGAAGCATTACAAAAGCAATCCATGTAAACAAAAACATTTAGGCCCCCTTAATACTTAGAAAGAAAAAAAAGATTAAATATGGACATTACTTTTTATATATGTAATAGCTAAACTATTTCATTGCTAGTGAAAAGTAAAACAGAAATACTATGTTTTACTTGGCAGAGTTTACTAGAAATAATAAGATAACCTTAAAAAGAGGAACAAGGGTCCAGTGACAGCCGTGTGGTACTGGGAGAATTGTTATTGGAAACCATCAGAAAAGGAAGGCCCAGGAAAAGTGAGACTGTGTGTGTCAGAGACATAACAGTGAAGATAACGTAGATGATCTAATAATTCTGTTTTTCTTCAACTTCATTGTTTTTCCATTAGAATGAAATAAAGATTGGAGAAATAGGCTTTTCTGTACACTGTTTAAAGAACAAGGCAGATAGCTGTTGATAAATGTTGTATCTCTGTCAGAAAGAACAGAAATCTTGAAATCACCCCATGGGCTTAATTTTAAAATGAATGTAAGTGGCTTTAAGTGCTTTTTATTGTTCTGTTTATGTTGGCAGTGTGAGGATAGGTCTTCCTATACCGCTGTAAATAAACAGCGTGTCGCCGGCTTCAGACTCTCTGCGACGGACGGCATACCTTACTCAACACTCAATTGTCTCATTATCCAAGTTCTATTGGGTCATTAAACAAACACTAGAAATGTGGCTACTTGCTCTCCCTTGAATAAAATTTCTCACATGAAAGTCTTGGTTCCCAAAGACTCAGTAACGAAAACCCTTTACAAAACTATATATGTATAGCATTAATTTTACCCTATATTTATCAGTATTTTGATTTTATGACAAGAGCTGAATGGTTAAGCATATAAAATACTTCTTTTTCTTCTTCTTTTGTTTCCTTAGAGCTTACTAATATTTTAGTATTGCATGTGGCGTTTGAATTCTAGCTAATGTCCATAGCAGAGGGTGAATATTAGTATATTCGAAGATTGGGTTTTTGTTCATCACTCTCTTCTGACTGGTAATTGTTAACTGTAGTTAAGAGGCTCTATCTTAGTCACAGAACACCTCACTGTAGTTAAGAGACTCTATCCTAGTCACAGAACACCGCAGAGGAAATTAAGGTTTTAAATTTTATAGATTCTGCATTTCATAAAAATGCCGCCGATCTTCCTGAATGCAGAATTAATGTGTTTACCTCTTGTGCTTCTTATGTGCCTATCAGACTTGGGCCTGTATCTCCAGCCATTCATGTGTTCGTGTGTTTTTAGGGGAATATTAATGTCAGAGAAAACTAAAAAGGTGACATTATACTTAGAGAATGTTTTGGTCATTTCACCTCATTTTGGAAGAAAAATGGATGTTTTATACATTTTAATATATTCTGGTTCTTGCTGGGATATTGAAACATAAAATTCAAGGTAAGAAAATGCTGTTGTGTCCTTTCAATGTAAACTAAAACATGATTTTACACTACTGAAAATTTTAAATAAATAAATGATCTAGCCTTTGCTACATACATCACAGGGGAGGCACCAGCCTTCTAAGTCTCACGGCGACATTTTCATTCCCCATCCCTTCCCCCACTGCCACTACCTGGAGGTTAGAAAGACTTCTTTCAGCAGTAACAATCAATTAATAAATTGACCAATCAACATACGTTATTTACGGAGCATTCTCTTTAAGTAAAATATTGGGACAGACATTATAAGACAAAAGTACATAGGTAAGATACAGTAACTATCCACACTAAACTTTTAATCTAGTCAGAAAGAAAGCATAATAAATTAATTAAAACTTAACATGTTAATGACAGCTCAATACGGACAGCACATTGCCTAATATTTTAATATTGACAATGTAAGCCCTGTACTTTCAAAGTTATTCTTTCCCCACTTTCCTGTTTTCTTTACTAATTTCTATTTAACTGCTATGTTTGAAATATGATGGCAGAGATAGGAGATGTCATACTTCTCTCTAGAATAAATGGAGTCAGATAAAGATCTATATTTTACACCTTAGTTTCTGCCTGTCAGCCTGCAGGGAACCCAAGTGATTCAACTTGCACAATTGGCTTTTTAAAGGGTATCACACTCAGGAAACTTAATTACTTTGTAGACTAAACTGAACATTTAAAACTTTTGAGATGGTCTGACTCTAACAAGAAAAGACTTATTGTTCAGTTATCTTAGTAATTGTGCAAAATATCTCTTCTGTAGTTAACTGAAATACTGTATTTTTTGAGTCGAAGTGTATGTGAAAACATGTCTTTTCTGCAGCTCCAGTTTGACAGTCTAAATTCGTCAGATTAAATTGGAGATTATTGTGTATTCTACAATTCGATGTCCTCCTCCAGTCCTATGGCTGAGCCTATAAATTCTAAAATCTTTCATTGACTTAATATGTAAGAAGCTCTTGTTTCTAGATAGTTAGTAAATGCACTGTAACATCAGCCAACTGGCTAGAATAGAACTCTATAAAATAAACCATGATGGGTAAGAGTGGAAATGTATTAGGGAAACTTCATGAGGTGGTTTCCTCTGAGACTTACCTTTAGTTTTTTTTCTTCTGGGGTTTGTCACTACATCCAAAAAAAGAGGAAGAGACATGAAGAATAGCAGAATTATATGTACCTGTCTAATTATATATATTCATAAGTACAAATAGTAAGGGTAGACCATTTTCTTTTGTCAATGTCCTATGATGTTAAATTTTGATATATAATATGACATTCTATTTAAACATTTGGAATAGATCCTAAATATATATATTTCTTTGCATATATGAATGCTTTCTCTGTTAGTGAAATTAATACTTACAGTTGGAAGGTTTAAGAAGGCTTACTGTCTTTTTTTATTGAGACAGAGTCCCACTTTGTTGCCTTTGGTAGAGTGCTGTGGTGTCATAGCTCACAGCAACCTCCACCTCCTGGGCTTAAGCGATTCTCTGCCTCAGCTTCTGTAGGTGGGACTACAGGTGCCCGCCACAACCAGCTTTTGTTTTTTTAGCAGGCCAGGGCTGGGTCTACCAGCCCTGGTGCATTTGGCTGGCACCCTACCCAATGAGCTACAGGCACCACCCTCACTATCTTTTAAAAGAAATCAGACTTTAAAAAATAGGTTCATTTTAAGATTTTCTATTCTTTTTGTTCTCAATTTTTTCTAAGAATAATGTTAATACTGGATATTTTAGAATAAGATTTTCTATTAGCATTTTATATACTTACATATATATATATATATATATATATATATATATAAATTTTTTGAGAAGAAATACCACTATATTGCCTAGGAAGTGTAGGGTTGGCAGACTTACTATCCACAAACATGATCAATATAATGTATTGTAACTATAGCATTGAGTTTCCAGCCTCAAGCAATCCTCTGGTCCCAGCCTCCCTAGTAGTTGGGAATGAAATGATTTTAATTTCATATTGGAGATTTTTAAAACTAATGACTTAATATTTTAACTGCTAGCCCTTTATGTAGAATACTCTCTGTGTATGTGGGTAACTACCAAAGTTGTGAGAAAGACTGTGTTATGGTCCATTATTTTACTTCCAAGAAACACAATCAAAAGTTTTCTTTCTGATTCACCATGCAAGTTTCAACTCACTTGGCTTATCAGTGCTACTGGGGGGACTTCATTTGTTTCTGTCCAAATGGATTTTATGTTTCTTGATTTTTGTGTATCTCAAAACTTTTGTAATGCTCCATGGTACAAGAACATTATGGTTCTGTGTATAATGTAAAAAAAAAAAAACTTAACCCTCTGAAGGGTTGATTTAGTAGTTTTTATGCAATCAACATTTCTATCAATGTGAAAATAATAGAATTGTTGACTTAGGTTAGGATAGCAGGTTAACCTTGCAATTTTCTTGTTTTAGAGATGAAATGACAGAAGCATAAAAATATTAAATATCTGGAGATTATAATTAAAGTGTGAACATATGGTAACAATTTAAATCTCTCTACATGTGTGCTGATTTTCTTGTTAGTCTGACCAAGGCTGGGCTCGTTCCGAATCTTCCTGTCCATTCTCATCCACATTCATTATTATGGCCTGCAAATTTTATATCACAAATTTATTTTATCTCCTCTTATAAACAACCTTTGCACATAATTTTTATATAAGCAAGTGAATGATCTCCTTTCAGATATTTTTAGTGATGACACGGGAACTAAAAAAGTGGTAAAAAAATTATAGAACAATTTTTTATCTTCCTCAACATTATAGTATTTATTCAAATTGAAAAGTTTTATTTAAAATAATGCATAACATTTTAAGTAGAAAAATGAGTATATATTCATTGACCAATGTTTCAATGTTATACAATACCCTTTATTATAAAATTATTAAAATATAAATTCTCTGATTAGATAGTTCACATCTTCCTCAAATAAAGCATACTCTGGATGATGTTGTTTGTTTTGAAAGTGGAATAAGAAATATTTGTGAAGTCAATTGTGTGTGCAGTCCTTTTAGGGTTTCATTATTTTTGAACAGTAATAGTTTTCATTACTTTTGAACAATAATTTCATTATTTTTGAACAGAAATAGTTTTCTTTTTCTTTTTTTTTTTTTTAGAAATAGTTTTCTTATCCTTGCCTATTTCACTACTTTTTTGTAACTCATTTCTCTCTCAGTTTACTTTCTTTTTATACTCGTAATTTAACTTAGGTAATTGCAGCAGAAAATGTGTACTATCATAAACATATTTAGGATGATTCAGGTAACATGCAATTCAACTATTGGAGCAGGTGAATACTCCATGTATACTAGGAGGTGCCTCCAATCTAATTGTTACCATAAATATCAGACATGGTGGAAAACATAGGGAGCTTTAGAGTTCTGCTAAGCTGTTTTGATGAAGATTATTTGTGACAGCCTCTTCTTCCTAACTTAGCATTACTACTTAAAGTTAACTGAAAAAATAGCATCCATATTTGGAGAATATAAAAGATCTTCAGGTTTAAACTCTCCAAGTCTTTTCTATCTTTTATTCCACTACCTGGATCCACCTGAATTGTTGCTTAAGTAAACCACCAGTCTTGAGCAGTTTTTGCATCACAAACTGTCTTGAAGATTTACTGAAAGCCATGGAATCTCTTCTCTTAAACAGATTATGCACTCACAGAATTGCTCAATGAAAAATAATTGCAGTTAGATCGTCTGACATGGAAAATTATTAAGTTAGGGCCAATATAATTAGGCTTCCTTTCATCTGTAAACAGGTAGAATAACAGGTAGAATAATAACATCTATTTATCCATTTGCTTTATGAGTGTCAGAAAAGAATGTTAAGTATTATGGTCAATTTCTATCATAATAAAAGTTATTAAAATAGAATACAAAAAATTAAAATAAAAAATAATGTTTACAAGGAATCATGAGTTACCTCTTGTAAATAAAGTATTTAAGATAATGCTAATGATCATTTGCATATCTGTTCTGATGATGATAAGACCAGTAGAATGGATAGGAAGATAACAGTCTTCATGTTTTTATGGAAAACGAGTGAACAGAGCCTACCAATAGTTGAATTAAATTTATAGAAATAAAATAAAGATGAAGTGCTCATTGTCCACTAAAGCTAATTTTTAATGAAGATGTTACTGTTATTTGATCAGTGTAAGAAATTATCTTTGATATGGCAATGTGCCATCTTTAACATCAAGATATTTTTGACTTTTTTTTAAAGTTCTGATCAACATAAGAATACAAATAATTAGGTTACATTGTTCGCATTTGTTAAGTAAAGTCCAAGTTGTAGTTGAGCCCCTCACCCAGGGAGTGTGCCACATACCCCTACATTGTACACATCAGGTGAGAGTTTACCAATCCCCCTTACCTCTTTCCCCCCTCCCTTCCACTTGAGCTTAACTCTATTTTTTTTCTCATGAGGGCTTGTAGTTGTTCATCTACTATTTTTGACTTTTTTATTTAAGGGCAACAAACGACGCACAGATTTACCCTGATTCAGAGTGATTGTTATCAGAACCAATATTCTCCTTGCCCAAGTAAGTTGGGTGAGAATCACTGTGCTGCACACCTCTCCCAGCTGATTTCAATGTAATCATTTCACGTAATCTCAGTCAATGGTGATTTGCAAGCACTGATGTCCTTGCGTGATTTGCAATTTGTCTCTACCCTGGAAGGCTGGAGAATAACTATGTTCCTAAGGATCAATTTTATGATTTAAAACCTACACACCCAACCTATCCCCACTGGTAGCTGCCAACAGTGGAACAAGGAAAAGTTTATAGAATTGGGCGTTTCTACTCTGGGGGTGTCTAACACACTGCCTCCTCAATCCAACTCATAAATAGTTTATTCTAATAAATAATTACACAGATTCATGTGGAGTCTTTCAAAGAAACATTCATGGTTTCCTATTTGGCTATAGATAGCCTGGCTTTAAGGAGTTTACAAGTGTTTCATTTCTCCCTCTTCCAATGTGCACAGGAAGCAGGCTGTCTGTATATTTCCAATTCTGTTTTTGATGCATAATAGAAAACCACCACTGAACCGGAATCACAAACCTTCTCTCTAGCTTTTAACACATATTTAAACCCTTGTACTTTAATTTTCTTTCTGTGAAATGGTACTTGGGACAGATGATTTCTAGGGCCTGTCTGTCTCTACAAATAAAAATATTTTTCTCCTCTTTACAAATCTAAATCATCAAAATCAAAATTGTATTGCCCTTTGAATGCTGACATGGAAAGCAAACTGTGTGCAATTTTTAGAAAAGAAAATAAATTCTCTCTCACATACTGAATCTATTGGGCTTGCCTTACTTTGCTTTCATAATCTTGGCTTTTGACTTAGGACGAAAGGGAAAATCAGCTTATAATAAAATGCATCCTCTGTGTGAAGACTTGATTTTATCTTGAGAGGGGCCTGATTCTCTAATGAGAGTTTCTTTTTTCCATTCCATTTCTTGTGTACTATTTACAAGAGGATGTTTCAGAATTTGCTCTGTATTCCTATGAAAATATTGGAGTGGCACGGAACATTCAGTTCTCCAGAATAATTCGGACCAAACTATTCTAATGACTTTTCATCTAAGGGGTTGTCAGGGCATGGGAATTTTCCTTATCTTTTGATTTCTAAATTACATAGGCAGCCTAAACATGTATAAGAGAGGAATGATTCTTATAGCTAGATTGTCATCAAAGATAACCTTAGGCTGGAAACGGTGGCTCATGCCCATAATCCTAGCTTCTTGGATGCCAAGGCAGGTGGATTATTTGAGCTCAGGAGTTTGAAATCAGCCTAAGCTAGAGAAAAATTAGCCTGCTGTTGTAGTGGGCAACTGTAGTCCCAGCTACTTGGGAGGCTGAGGCAAAAGGATCTCTTGAGCCCGAGTTTGAGGTTGCTGTGAGCTCTGATGCCATGGCACTCCACCTAGGATGACAGAGTGAGACTCGGTCTCAAAAGTAAAAAAAAAAAAAAAAAAAGATAGCCTTGACTTTGGAGAAATTTTCTAATTTGTGTTCGATTTATAAGTATTTTTTAGTTTCTAGTACCTTAATGCCCAAGAACCTTTAGCTTTAGTCAAATCAATACTTATGATGAACTTCCTCTACTAAAACCAGTATTGATGGCCTAACAGGAGAACGATACAAGAATGAGGGCGAACACAGCACTGGGTTCACAGTGTAATAAGCTTTGCTCCTTTCATAGTTCAGGGCATTTGCAGCTCATTGCCACAGCCTGGTAATGCAAGCTGACTTCCATTTTCCCCTTTCTCAATCAGTATGAAAGATTTCTAGACAGTTTTTTGAAATTATGGGTCACATGCAAATGTTGAAGCCAGAAAATCATGAATTAGCATTGCTTTTGGGAAATAAGCATAGTTATGGGGAGACCAAAAGCCAATATGTGATGCCTCAGAACTTCTCCTGGAAGACAGATGATCTTTCAAAATTACAATTCACACACACAATAAGAAAATGCCATGAAGGCTATGTTAACCAGTTTGATGAAAATATTTCAAATTGTATATAAAACCAGTGCATGGTGCCCCATGATTGCATTAATGTACACAGCTATGATTTGATAAAAAAATAAAAAGAAATATAAAAAAGAAATAAAATTGCAATTCACATCGGATCACTATTCTATTTAAAACCCTTTGATGGTTTCTGATCTCATACTACATAAAATCTACTTAACAAAGAACAACAAGGACTTGCCTTATCTGACTCTGCTTAAATTTATTTCTTTCCACCCATTGTAAGCGTCAGACATTCAGAGCTTTTTTTGGCCGGGGAGGGGGATTTCAGGAATACACTAAGCTCATTCCTTCTTAGGGCCAAGTACTATTAGTTCATTCTGCCTTAAACACTTATCCTCAAGATTTTTACGTGGCAGAGCCCCGTGATCATTCAGATCATAGCTTAAATACAGATCAGTGGCCATCATCCAGTTTACAGTATTATCACATAGCCTTTATTTTCTGTCTAGCTGATAGTACTTCCTATACTTTTTAGGTTTTTGTTTTGGTGTCTGTCCTCATATTGGAATGAGAAAAGGTCATAATTGCTTAATAACTATCCGTGCGAAATGAACAAATTAATGAATTCATTAGATTTATACCTCTAAGCTGCTTTTGACTCATTTATATGTTTTAATGGATGTTATTTTTAGAGCAGTTTTAGGTTTAGGGTAAAGCTGAGTAAAAGGTGCAGAGATCTCACCTATATTCCCTGCCCCACACACGCACAGCCTTTCCATGAGCCCTGCCTTCCACCAGAGTGGCACATTTGTTATGATTGATAAGCTTCACTGATGTATTTTCAGCCCTGCAATTCCACAGGTGATATAGGGTTTACTTGGTTTTATACATTCTAAAGGTTTGATGAATGTGTAATGGCACATATCTGCCATTATAATGTCATTATAGAGAGTAGTTTCCTTGTCCTAAAAATTGTCTATGGGTTGTCTATTTATTTTTTCCTCTAATCCTGGCAACCACTGATGTTTTTACTGTCTGCATAGCTTTGCCTCTTCAATAAAGTCCTATAGTTGGAATCATACTGTCTGCAGCCTTTTCAGATCGACTTCTTTTAATTAGTAACATGCCTTTAAATTTCCAACATGCCTTTCATGGTTTCTTTACTTTCAGCTCTAAATAATATTCCATTCCGGAGGTTATGGCGCCAACTAAGGGACGTCTTTGCTGCTTCCAAATTGTTTTGACCATTATGAACAAATCTGTTATAGACATCCATGTGCAGGTTTTTGTGTAGATATAAGTTTTCAGTTCTGTTGGGTAAATGCCGAGGAGCGTTAACTACTGCATTGTATGAGAAGAGTCTATTTAGTTTTGTAAGAACTGCCACAAATGGCGTCCAAAGTCATTGTGTCATTTTCCATTCCCCCTGGATGAGAGTTCCCACTGCTCCATGTCCTCACCAGCATTTGGAGGTGGTCAATGCCCTGGATTTGGGGCCATTCTAAGACGAGCATAGTGAGATGTTACTGTTTTAATCCTGGATTTGGGGCCATTCTAATACAAGCATAGTGAGATGTTACTTTTTTAATCCTGGATTTGGGGCCATTCTAATATGAGCATAGTGGAATGTTACTGTTTTCATATGCAGTCCCCCGATGATGTGTGGTGTGGGGCAAGTTTCCACAGGCTTATTTACCACCTGTATATCCTCTTTGATGTGGTGCCTGTTGAGGTCTTTAGAGTATTTTTAATCAAGGCTGCAGTCATGCCCATTTTTTAGCTTGTACTGAAGGCTGTTTAATCCCCAGAGATCCTGTACTTTGCAATCTTTCTTGTAGTATAGGTTCAGTTTCCATGCAGTCACGAGATATCTGCACTTTTTTTCTTATCTTGCCCTGAAGTTGTGGTCAACATCCAAAGATGAAGATCAATGCCCTAAAAGCCCACATGACTTCCTTGAACACGTTTCTGGGGAGGCATCAGTTGAGAGCTAATGTCCACAGTCAATATAAGAAGATCAAGTGAAGAATTAGAGATTCCTGGCATTTGGAGGAAGGTAGCCTTGGAGAAAGGCATTTCCTTCTTACTCATATCCAGGAGAGTGGACTCTAAGAGAATTACTCTCAAGTACTGCAGTGCCCAAAATAAGTAGACTGGCTATTTTCACCCAGTTTCGATTTCTTTTCAATTAGTAGACTTTCTTATTGGAACATTGGAACCTTCCCTTGTGTCTCTCCAAGAAGGAGCAAAAAATTGAAAAGAAATAGTTATGCTGATTTCCCTCTCTTTTGACATGACAATAAGAATATATAAATTTCTGATGGAACATGTGGGTACTACAGACATTCTGTTTACCTTTCCATTGGGGTAAATGCTTGGGTTATTCAAAGAAGACTTTGGGTACTTCTTATCTGCTCAAACCCAGTTTTTTTATTAAGCTTCTGTTTCCATATCTTTCAATTCCCCTTTATATACTTATATATACATACATATATGTGTGTACATATATACCAATCTATTCTAAAGTGTTTTTTTTTTTAATTTTTTATGTCTGCATGTTCAGCACCCTCCATTCTGCAATAACAAACCCGACCCTAAGATATCACAAGATCAGAATATAGAGATAGGGAAATGGATGTCTTCCTTAACAACGGAGAAACAAAGCCTTAGCCCTCAGGTTCAGAGTCAGCTTAGGCAGAACGAGAAGAAAGGGAGAACGCGGTGAGATCGACAATGACACCATTTTCTGCTTGGTCATATGGATCACCTCAATGAGAACCGTATGTCAATGAAGTCAGATATTTTACAGCCATTTCCACATCTACCAGGAGCAATATGGTTTTTCATAGTAAGTGACTAAAGATATTATTAAAAAATTTTTTTTTCACTGACACAAAGTAAAAGACAGACACTATTTCTTATTGGAGAGAATTAAACATCCAAAATGAAGTCTGAAAAGTATCGAAAACGAATTCTTAAGAAAAATAATCCCTGAAATCTTGTATTTTACTCTTCTTTGACACTGTTATTTCAAAGAAAAACATTCAAAAAGTATCATCTTATCCCACTATTTCGTTATAGATATTACTACCAGTAAATGGATAAATACACATAGATTACATTCACTACTAATCTTACTTTTCTCAATTAACTGCAAATCATTTTAAATGTTTCTGTGAGTCTGTGATCCTGCACCAGCTATGTGAATTAGTTTGGAAATCACTAATCTCAGAGAATACTCAAGTGTTCCTTATGATATTAAAAACAGCTGGCAATTGGAAAGCTGTAAAAGTTAGCCTGTGGAACTTAGAATCCGACTACATTTCAGGTGGTGCAGTGTAATGCGGCACCCCGAAAAAATACCTACAGACTTTACTTTCACAGCAACCCCTTCATTCTCCCTTTCAGAAGTTTGGGTGTTGGGATGGGAAGGAGGTCATGATATGCTAAAATACCCAGAAGTCATGTTTTGGGGCTGCCATGATTTAAATCAAACTGAATTAACTCTTCACATCTTTAGGTTGCTTGACGTTCTCATGGAATCCATTTTTTCCTGAATCTAGAGGTAGATACATATCATTTAAATATATGTTTTCTGTGAATCGCACTGTGGAGTGGGCCTAAATCATTGAGGAAATGAATGTTGAATCCCACAGTAAGTTTTTGACCTTCATAAAAAGAAACTTTATTTCAATAATAAATAATAAATTATTTCCCATTGAAAAATGATTACATCTTTCATTATAGGTGCTTACTTTGAATTCTAAAAATATGGTTTGGTATATCTGAGTAAAGATGGAAATTATTTTTTACAAGCACAAAATGAATCTCTTTTCATGCTTTCATAATTCAAAAGCAGCAGATAGATATTTTTAAGATTAAAAGAGAATTTTATTTTATGTTAAGATGAAACCAGAAGTTTTATCTTCTACAAACATTACACAGGAATCTTTAAAGCAGTGTGAAAGGAACTATTAGATAGACTATCTTTTTGACCTTTAATTTTAGCATTACCTTTGTTAGGCTACTTCATAAAACTATAACTAAAGGATCCTTTCCTAGAAAGAATAGACAGCATTTATCTAAACCCTTAAATTTTATTGTGCCAATTGTTCAATACAACGTAAGTTCCCAGTACCATTTTCTAAAATTACAGATATCAGTGTGTGGAGGTGAGAAATGGGAAGAAAAGGTAACTGGGTGTCGACCTACAATAATTATGGTTTTACCCCGTTTCCCCAAAAATAAGACAGTGTCTTATTTTAAGGTGTGCTCCCAAAGATGGGCTAGGTCTTATTTTCAGGGGATGTCTTATTTTTGGGGAAACAGGGTAATTTAGGCTTTTTGTATTGATTAATCATAGAGGCAGAATGGAGGCAGGTGAAAGGCGTGTGAAACCTTTTTAACTTTAACCCTTTGCCAGGTAGAAATGTGTCACAGTTTTTTCAGCATCTTACACATTTTAAATCATGAAAGACATTTTCCCATCACAATCTTAAAGAGACATAGCAGGGAAATTTCTCTTAGCAATCAATTTTTAAATTTATTTTTGAATCAGATTAAGAGTTCTGTGGACTCTTTACCATTTTACCTTGGCCTAACGAGTGCCTATCAAACTGAAATGAACTGAAACTCACTCCTTCTTGGAAGAACTCTTGGCTCAGTGTGCATCAGTTTTATTTCAACTTGAAATGTTTCCAAAATCGTATGAGATAGTTCAAAAATGGTCTCATTAAACGGTTCTTTCAAGTGTCGTCACCTTTCAAAACATAAATTGGCATTACATCACAGACTGATCTATCATCTATCTATGTACCTACAGAGATTATATTTAAGTATACATTATGCTTTATCCTTATGGTATATTTATCATATAAATATCAAATTTATTTATTGGTATTTCTTTATGTGTATACATTTAATGGGTATACTTAGAAATCTGCCCCATGGATATATTGCCTGGTGGTGAAGTCTGGGCTTTTAGTATAACAGTCACCTGAATAGTGTACATTGTACTCAAATTTTTTATCCCTCTCTCCTAAGCCTCATACACTTCGGAGTCTTCAATGTCATTATTTTACTCTCCATGTTTATGGAACCAGAAAAGACACCAGAAATGTCAACTTACATAGTAAGAACAAAGGAGGAGGCTTCACTTTACCAGTCTTCAAACTACACTACAGGCCGTTGTAACCCAAACCCTGTGATGCTGGAACAGAAAAGAGACGTAAGCCTATGGATCAGAATGAAGGACCCATAGTGAAATTGTCCTCATATTATCATCTGACTTTTGACAAAACAGATAAAAATATACACTGGAGAAAAGAATTCCTGTTCAATAAATGGGGCTTTGAAAGCTGGATAGCCACATGTAAAAGAATGAAAGAGGATCCTTACCTCTCAGCACTCACAAATATGAACTCAGAATGGATAAAAGACTTTGACCTAAGGCAAGAAACCATAAGGATCCTAGAAGAAATTGTTGGAAAAACTCTAAAAGATACCAGGCAAAGACTTCATGAGAAGACAGACTCCAAAGGCATTCACAAGCAGCAACAAAAACAAATAAATTAGATGTGATCAAATTAAAAAGCTTTGTCACAGCCAAGGACACAATCAGAAAAGCAAATAGACAACCCACACAATGGGAGAAAACAGTCCCATGCTATACATCCAATAAAGGACTGAGAACACAATCTACAAAGAACTCAAACAAGCGAACACCACCATCAAAAAGTGGGTACAGGCGAAACTTACTAAAGGCAGAATACAAATGTCTACACGCAATAACTAAGAAAATGCTATGAAGGCTACGTTGAACAGTTTGATGAGAATATTTCAGATTGTATATGAAACCAGCACATTGTACCCCTTGATTGCACTAATGTACACAGCTATGATTTAACAATAAAAAAAAAGTGGGAAAGAGACATGAACAGAAACTTGTTGAATGAAGATATATACTAATGGCCAACATACTCATGACAAAATACTCAATGTCTCTAAGCATTAGAGAAATGCAAACAAAAACCACATGAGTTATCTCCTAACTCTAATGAGAATGGCTTGCATTCAAAAGACCCCAACAACAGATGCTGGTGTGGATGTGGAGAGAAAAGAACCCTTATACACAGTTGGTAGGACTGCAGAGGGTAAAACCTCTGGAAAATTGTATGGAGATACCTCAAAAGACTTAAAGGAAACCTTAATTGGATCCAACAATCTCACTGCTGGGCATATATCCAAAGGAAAAAGGGTCATTTTTATAAAAAGCACACCTGCACTTTAATATTTATAGCAGCTCAATTCATAATTGCAAAGATGTGGGAAAAAACCCAACTATTTACCAGTACATGAATGGATTAGTAAAATGTGATTGCATACCACAGAGTACGTAAACAACCTGGATGAAACTGCAAACCATTCTTCTAAGTGAAACATCACAAGAATTGAGAAACAAACACATATACTAAGCATCAAGTTGGCACTAATGGATCAAACTGAAGTGCACATATGGAAGGAAATCTCAACGGAAATCAAGCTGGGGGAGAGGGAAGGGAGGGATGAGTAAATTCACTCCTATTGGGTACAGTGACCACTGTGTGGGGGAAGGGCACGCATGACTTTGACTCCATTTATACAAAAATCATAGTTTTGTTTAAAACTTGAGTACCCCCTAATATTCAAAAAGAAAAAAAAAAAGTAAATTAAGTGAGAGAATAAGTTGGATTAGGTAAATTTAGAACTCCAGTATCTGTAAAGATGCACTGACATTTTTCTTTTTAGTTGTATTTTTGCTTTCTCAGGAAGCAACTAAGCTCTGAGAGGGTACTTGTTTTATAATGTTTTCCTTTTTTCCCGGGGAACTTCCATATTCATTTGGCATGGTTTATACTATTGTACAACTATCAGCTTTTTCCATTATGTCTAGGTGCTTTTTTAAAAGTTTTGGATTGGCTCAGCACCCATAGCATAGTGGTTATGGTGCTGGTCACCAGCACTGAGGGTGGCGGGTTTGAACCCAGCCAGGGCCAGCTAAACAACAACAACTGCAACAATAGTTGGGCATTGTGGCGGATGCCCATGGTCCCAGCTATTTGGGAGGCTGAGGCAAGAGAATAACTTAAGCCCAAGAGTTTGAGGTTGCTGTGAGCTATGATGTTACAGCACTCTACCAAGGGTGACATAGTGAGACTCCATCTCAAAAATAAATAAATAAATAAATTAAATAAATAAAATTTTTGGATTAATATAAGGGTACACATGATTAGGTTATATTGTATTTATTAGCAAAGTCTGAGTTGTATTCGAGTCCTCCACACAGGAGGTGTGCTGTACACCCCTTCTTTGTATTTGTCCCCCATAAGTGAAGCTTACTGAGCCCCTTCACCCTCTTCCCTCTGCCCTTTACTTGAATTTAATTGTGTTTTCCTCTCACATGGGCCTATAGTTCCTCATCTACTAGCTTCAAATTAGTATTGAGTACATGGCATGCTTGTTTTTCCATTCTTGAGATACTTTGCTAAGGAGAATGTGTTTCAGCTCCATCTAGGTAAATACAAAAGATGTAAAGTCTCCATGTTTTTTTGCGGCTGAATAATATTCCATGGTGTAAACATACCACAATTTATTAATCCATTCATGGGTTGATGGGCACTTGGGTTGTTTTCACATCTTTCTAATTGTGAATTGAGCTGCTATAAACATTCTAGTGCAAATGTCCTACAGTAAGATGATTTTTTTTTTCTTCTGAATAGATGCTTAGTAATGGGATAATGGAATCAAATTGAAAATCTACTTTTTGCTCATTAATGATTTGGTCTGTAGTTTCTTTTCTTGTTGGGTCCTTTTCTGGCTTGGGTATCAGGGTGATATTTGCTTCCCAGAAGGATTTAAGAAAGGTTCCTTCTTTCCCAATGTTTTGAAATAGGTTCTGCAGTAAGGGTATGAGCTCATTTTTGAAGGTTTGGTAGAATTCCAGTGTAAAACCACCTGGTCCAGGTCATTTTTTGTGGGAAGCTTTTTACTTTTGTTACAGTTTTTGGTGATTGATATTGGTTGTTTATGTGTTCTAATTCTTTTTTGTTAAATCAAAGGAGGTGGTGTGATTCCAGATATGGGACCATTTCCTCCCCATTTTCAAATTTCTGGGCATAGTTTTTTTTTAATAATCTGCAATAATTTTTTGTATCTCTTTGGTATCTGTTGTTATTCCCCACTTTTCATTTCTGAGTGGGGTTATTAGAGATATTACTTTTCTGTTTCTAGTTAATGTGGCCAAGGGTTTATCAATTTTATTTATCTTTTCAAAGATCCAACTTTTTAGGTCCTTTTAATTTATGTCCCATATTGCTCTGTCTATACACAAAACCTGAGATAAATATCAGTTTTTGTGCTAGATTTTCTTAGTGTTTGTTTCAACTTTGACATAACTTTCTATTTTCACATTCTTAGTTTTTCATTGTTCTGTGTTTTTACAAACATTTCTGAATTATCACAGTGCTTCATAATGTGCTTTCATAGTTTTTTCTCCTCAAGGTCCTCATTACCATCCAATCTTAATTAGTTATGTGTGTGTGTTTTTAGGTCATCTTTTCCAGACTTGTGCATAGTCTACGTCTGAGCGTGGAATAATTAGCTTTCTTTTGTTGTTTCTTTGATCAACCAGATTAAGCCAGTAGAACATCAGAAGATAGCTTCTTGGAAAGAGAAGGTGGCATCAATTTATTGGTACACACATAGCTGACATTTTAATGGCTAGAATCTCAGGTCCCAGAGACACGATGTCTAGGTCTGAGCCCTAGGTATGTTACCTATGACCTTTGTGAACTTGGAAAAGTCCCTTGATTTCTTTGTGCCTAAGTTTCTTTTTATGGATAATGGAAAGAATAATAGGAATAGGTTTGGCGTCAAAAAACATCAGTAAATGTTGATTATTATTATTGCTATCATTATACTTGTACATTGCTTGTGAAAGGATGCCACCCACTTACTATAGGTCTCTGGAGAGACCTACATAACTCTGCTAGACACTTCACTTTTCACCAGTTTCTCTACCTTCCCCCTTTCATTTCAGGCCTTGGTTCATATCTGTCTGTCTGTGTCTGATGATGTGATGGTTAATTTTATGTGTCAGCTTGGCTAGACTATGGTGCCCACTTATTTGGTCAAATGCTAGTCTAGAAGTTGTTATGAAGGTATTTTGTGGATGTGATTAACAAGCAGAATCGTTTTACTTTAAGTAAAGGGTATTACTTTTTCTCTTCTTAACATGGATAGGCTTTGTCCAATCCCGAAGAGCAAAGTGAGATTTCCTAGAGAAGAAGTTTTGTCTCCAAACTAACACAGAAATTCTGTCTGTGTTTCCAGCCAGCTAGTCTGCCCTGCAGATTTCAGATTTGCCAGTAGAATTGCTTCAGCCAAATTTTTAAAATCTGTCTCTCTCTATGTCTCCCTCTCTTTATCTCTCTCTGTATATATCTATACACACATACATGTACATACATATGTATATATGTGTGCGTAAGTATACGGACAGATGTGAGGATATCTGTATACGTGTATGTGTACTATATATAATACACTGTGTGTATTTTGTCCTGTTACTTCTGTTTCTTTCTGACAGACACAGATTTTGATACCAGAAACGAGGGTGCCACTATCACAAAGACTTAAAAATGTGAAAGTGACTTTCCATTTTGATAACGGGTAGAGAGTAGAAAAGATTTAAGGCCCATGATAGAAAAAGCCTAGACTGCCTTGAAGAAACTGTTGGTAGAGATATAAACACGGAAGTGTTTCTGGTGAGGGCTTAGAGAAAAGAGGAGGGACAAGAATGTCCAGTGACCACAGAGGAGGAGGCTCTGGCTCTGCACCTGCGGGTCAGGAGCACAAAGTGTGGCCAGCACCAAGCTAGAAGGACGCTTGGGACAGAGGCCTCCTGAGGGCCCTGGGAAGTAAAGACGGCACCAATCCCCTAACTTTGGACTGTTAGTGTCTAGATCTGTAAATCAGCAAGTTTCTGTTGTTGTAAGCCACCCAATTTGAGGTAGAGCAGCCCTAGGACACTGATACTTGTCCCTTCACACTTCTCAGAGGACAGGAGGATTCTGCTTACCCAGCATCATTAAATCCTGCTGTTGGACTTGAGCAAACACGTTGCTATTAGGTGATGTGCATCTCTCATTATTTACTCTTGAACAGCACATGGCTGTGTAACTTCAGGCAAAGACCCAACGCAACAGTGGCGATAACATGTATCGATTATTGATCACCTGTTGTGCTCCCGATATGGCTCCGTGTGTCTTGTGTTAATTGCTCTACTTCTCTGAAAATCTTCCAGGATAAGCATCCTTACTCTGCAGATGAGGAATATGATGTGTACGATGTTTAAGTAACTTGCTCAGTTAAATGGTTAGCGGGGGGAAGTAAATAATGAAGTTGGAATTCACATGTAGGTCTGTTTCATTCGCTTATCTATAAATTAGGAGTAATAATTCCTACTTTGCAGCAATGTTGGAATCACCTTTCTTTGCACTAGCCATGAAGAACTCAGCATTTGCTCGTCCAGTAACTCTGAGGTACTGAGTGAGGGACATTAGCACCCGAGGTGTCTGAGTTACTGAGTGACGGCCAGACTCCAGCAGTGAGGAAGAAGGTGGGAACAGAATGAAAGAGTCTCTGAGAAATGTATTGGCATCTGTAACTCTGGGAACCCCCTAGACGATTGCGTGGTGGGGAGTCTAAGCTGAGCCTGACAGACTCACTGACACTTTCCCCAGAGGAGGTGCCCTCTCCCACTTGAGCTCGTCAGTAGGGCCAGAGAATAACAATAAGCAACCCTCAAAATTAGAACCACTAATCAAATTTTCCTTGGATGTTACGGAGTTTTCCCACACAAACTAGGGAAATTCTAGGCAAAAGTCCAAAGTGCCGGAGAGGTGTGAGGGTAGAGTGAGGAGGCCAGTCTCAGGAATCAGGTCAAGAACATAGCTTCATCTAAGGCCGTGGTTCTCAACCTTCCTAATGCCGCGATGTATTTTCATTGTTACAAAGGGGTTGCCACCCACAGGTTGAGAACTGCTGATCTAAGGAGACCTTCCCATAGAGATGAAAGTGTGTTTGTTTCTATATAGAGGAATAGCTAACTGGAATTTTCCCTTTTGTTTGCTTTCATTTTATACCCACCTGAGATTATTGTGTCTTATTTTTTTTTAATTTCCCAATGGGTATCACATACTCATATCATCCACATAGCATAGTTAACCACATTGGTGTGGTGGTGATTTACAGACTCCAGGGAGGGAGTCTGCTCTGTGTCCGTCTGTTCTGAGTTCTGTCAGGCAGTGTGGAGCCTAATAACATCAGGGAAGCCCAACTCAGGAAGCACCAGAGAGGATTTAGAAGGAAGACGCAGTAAGATTTAAGATTAAACTTCCAAGTACCTCGTTGGTGACTATAACTCTTGCATGTTGTAAAAGGAGAAAATGAGGAGGCCCCACAGCAAACGTGTTCCTTAACAATTACAGATGATAATTAAAGCCCCTGGTTATAACTCAGCACACTGTACTGATTCACGATGATGATGGTGATTATGGAGATGATGATTATAACTATAAAATGATCTTTACTCCATGCAGGAGTATTTGAATTTGAATTTCTTGACTTCACATGGAAAATCCTGAAAGACAGCACCTGTCAGTTTCCCATGCTTGCAGAATAGACTACATAGCTCCCATCTGTGCAGAAAGTTAATACAAATAAATGTAATATTAATGATGGTGTGAATTACATGATTAATTCTAATAACCAGTGATTACCATGTGCTCAAAGGCAAATGACTGTCACTGAAACAGGAAGCAGGATAAAGGGGAGTTTTCACAAATTCCACATCCTTAATAAAATACATGTCACGTTGATGATTCAATAGCAATTTTATTTGTTTGGTTGCAATATAATTCACACGGACCCTTGAGAAATGTTTAACTAGGAGAGTTTTAGCAAAGTTTGTTTCTGAAAATGGAAGTGATGAAAACCTCAAGTAGGCTCCATGTTCTGTTAACCTGAGAGGTATATAAGACATGTCACCAGGCAAAAGCAGTAGCATTGTGTGTGTTTCAGACAAACATTTTCTTTCAATGAAGGCTGAACCTATGAGTGATTTCAAAAATATTTCTTCTTTATTGAATACCGTTTCAATGAGAAGTCTTCTTTCCAAGGCTTGCTCATAAAATATAAACCTATGTAGGTCTGTTCACTGTGAATTCTACCTATAGGATACCCAATTGTTTCTGAATTTTAGCTCTTTTCTTATACCTGAGGACAATGGGTAATAATTCCTTCCATCTTTAAAAGGAAACATCTGAAACATCTAAAAGAAGTCTCATTCACAAATACCACAACCAGCCATGAGATCTGAATCCTATCACCTGTTTCCAGCCCGCATAGGAAAAGGCTAGACATGGGTAGAGAAGATCCTTTAGTAGGGATGTATGCCATAAAAACACTGTAAACTTTTCCTGTTCTTCCTTATGGTGGAGGTGAGGAAGGGAGCTTTCTTTCCTTAAGCATAACAGGAGAAGCAACTGAAGAAATCATAAAAGATTTTGGAGGGGGCTTTCTAGATATTTTCTATCTAGGTGCTACCAAAGTGCTCAAGCATGTACACTGACTCTAACTTGGCCCTGAAGGGGAGTAGGACGGAGTGATTGAGAGACTAAGACACGTACCCCCCGCAGATTGTGGCTCAGAGAAAACAGTGCTTGATAGAAGTCTGAAGGAGGGAGGTTGGCTGGAGCACTTCTGATTGTAGGGTAAAAAGAATGTCTTCCTTTGCAACAACATTCTTTCATGAGCTTTAGCTAGGAAAAGACCTAAGACTTCTTATGGGCCAAACGTTTAAAAGGTAGCCAGACTAGAGCAATCTTAAAGGACCTTGACCAAGGGTTTTCCTGTTGTGATGAGAGAAAACGTTAGTGTGGGGTCTCCTGATGGAAGGCGGGAGTTGGGGGTAGGGAGTGGTCAGCAATCAGCTAGTGAGTACGTCACCTGCATCAGGAAAAGGTACCAGGAAAGCCTCTGAGCAGCTGGGACTACAGGCACCTGCCACAACACCTGGCTAGTTTTTTGATTTTTAGTAGAGACCAGGGTCTCGCCCTCGCTCAGGTTGGTTTTGAACTCCTGAGCTTAGGCAATCCAGCCACTTTGGCCTCTCAGAGGGCTAGGATTACAAGTGTGAGCCCCTGCCCCCGTCACTGCTGGTGAATATTTGAGCCAGCATTAGTGCATCTCTCTCTCCACAAATCAATGATCCCTTATGAAGGCAAGAGTTAGAATTTACGTTTTTTTTTTATTTTTATTTCTGAGTATACCTTCCCTAATAACCTCATTCGTAGGAAGTCAGAAGCAAATTTCTTCTGGCAAAAAAAAAAAATAAAAAGAGGAGGACAGGTCCCCCTTTTCTAATACAGATACACTCGTGGCCATTCTGGGAATGGTGAGAGGAGAAGTTTTTAATTGATTATAAGATGGTAGTACTGAATTGGATGAGACTTCAGTTTTTATTATCTGAAAGTGAGCTTTTGTTACGTAAATGTAACCAGAAGGCTATGGGAGCTACTGAAATGACACCAAGGAACAAGGCAAAAACAAAAAAGTGACCAAGAAAAATACACTGTTTACTACCTACTTATATCCTACTGAATACGGTCCATTGAATAGACCAATTATTAGCCCATAAATTACCTTTAGCAGATGCTCTCTCTCAAATGTCTCTAAATTTAATACAAGATATTTGAGTGGGGGGGGAATAGGGAGGGAGAGAGAGAGAGAAGGAGAGAGAGAGAATATAAGTGAGAATGACAGGAAATTCGCTAGCACAACATTGAAACAGACTCACACAGGTGAGATCAGCCAACAGAGCCAACCATTTTCTCCATGATTACCTTGGACCAGAAAAGCTAAATTATTTGCTTAAGGCCACACAACTAGATATAGCAAGAGAGCCCACTTGATCTCAGTATTTCTGACATCTAGGCAAGGTTTTGATTTACCATGGTAATGTATGGTTTAACTCCGACAGGGACAGACATAGCTCGTAACAGTAGTAATTTTTTGAGGGGGGGAATCTCAAGTTCTGGACTTTAGTTATTTTCAGTTCACTATACCTTCTGCTGAATTGAGTTGAGGATGAGACATGAGCTCTAAGTTATGCCTTTATCATTTTTTGGCCTGGTATAAACTGGCTTATTTTCTCCTTATAGATCCTCAAGTAAAAGATATATATCCCTAAGACACATATATCCCACATAATCCTCTCTCAAACAAAACAGGACAAAATTTTTTTAAATAGAAAAAAAAAATAAGTGTGGAATTCATTTCCACATGTTTTCTCTTACTAAAATATTTACTAATTAAAAATTAAAAAAATAAATCAGTAAAATTCACTAAAAATATTAACAGCTTGGAAAAATTGGGCTCATTTTTCCTCTGGTAAAACAGAAACAAATTTTGACTTCTAGGGATGAATTCATTTTAAGAAAATAAAACTATATCCGAGTATTGTGAATTTTCCAGTTAGCAGATTATTTTTTCTTAACTAGTAACAACTAGAATACATTTTCTATACCAAAATCATGAGTTGCAAGTAATTTTGACATAATCTATGAACAGTAAAATGTTATTTTTATTTTATCTACAAAGAAAATATATCCCCTCTTTGATCAATTAAAATAAACAACCGAACTATCTTTAGCCCTTATAACCATAAGTATGCTCTGAATTGCATATGGCACAAAACTCTCTCACATCAGCATTTATTGACCTCACAAATGTGAGTCATGAGATCTTCAGGTTGGAGGATCCAGTGACTTAGGGGTGTAATCAAGGACTACGTTTCTTTCTACTTTTCTTATCAGCCTTTTCCTAGCCTGGGTTGTTTGGGGACCAATCCCAGCTGAAAGAAATGTTGTGGCCAACACTCCTATCTGCCTATCCTTAGTTTATTACCCTTTTGCACCAAAAAATGAAGGTCTGAAAAAAAAAAGAAAGAAAAGAAAAAGGAAGATCTGATTTTATTAGGAAATGCAATGTACTTCACTTAAAAATTGCATTCTTTCTTGCAGCCAGGAATGTTTCTGAGGTTAAGTTTTTGCCAAGGTCAAAAGATGTGCAGAGCTTCCAGCTAAATTCTCTAAAGGGAATGGACACTGTTTCTAAGTCTGGTTGAGTTTCGTTGACAACTTAGAGACAGAGAATGCCCATCTGCCAACCTTTGTTTTCCAACGGTGATCTTTAAAAGAAAGCATTGAACTCCTTCTCCTTTTACTCCCTTTCTCCTTAAAGAATCTGGGACTTGGACGGCTTTGTTGAACTGCCGTACTGTGCCCAGTTGCTCTATCTGCAGGCTTCTTCTAAGTTGACAGCTGATACTAATCATAACTGGTACAAATACCATGTTTGGGTTGACTTGGCTTTGGTTCTAAATCATTGATGCCAGGAGAGCTGAAATTACCATGACTGATTTAAACTAGCCATTCTCAGCCTTGACTGCAGTTTAGTGTCACCTGGAGAGTTTTAAAATTTTGGGCTCTACCTCAGACAAATTAAATCAGAATCTCTGAATTGAAACACAGACGCTGTAATTTTGTAAAAGTTACACAGGTGATTCTGGTGTGCAGCCAACTGGCTTAGATAACCAGAGCCCACCCTTGGAAGAAAAGTCACCCTCTCCCCCACATTGCTGTTCCACAGTGAGGGGGGCGGGCCAGATGTCATGTGGCGTCAACTTCAATGTGTTCTGCAAGCTACTATTTTAAAAATGTCACAATGCAGTAACAAAGGGATGGTTTACATTAGAGGGAAACATGCATGTAAAAATAAGGAGAGAGCAAGAAATTATGCTATCCTTATTCTGTTATGAGTAGTCAGAAAAACTCAAGGGAGAAAAGCAGTTCTGGTCCTGCCCTGGTGTCAGCTGTTCTTGCCCTTTCTTTCGATAAGTTAAAAACTATTTTGCTACATGCTTACCTGCACACTAAAAAGTACACAATTTCCACTTGACTGCTTTCATTCTGCATAAAACAGTCTCTCTTTGTTCCCAATTTTTGTCTAAAATGCATCCTTGGCAGGTGTTTAAGTAAAGAGAACAAAACCTCAGTTTACAATGAACTCTTAAGATGATTTGAAGTCTAAGAAAGAGTTTGAGGGAATTACTCTGTAGAGTTAAGAACATAAATGCCTTTTTCTAAGTCTATGAAAAATGCAGGATTCATGGAAACAGAAAAAGATAAGTCAATGTTAATTATTTTAGTAGCCTAACATAGAAGTTTTAATAATTAGAAAATAAGATATACCAGAATATTGAAAAATGTATAAACCAGGCACAAAAGTGCATAGTTAAAGTAAAAAAAAAAAAAAAGAAATGAAAGAAAAGAGCCGGTGAAATCTGAAGGTTTTTCCCTAGGCAATATTGGAGATATAGCTTAGGTAGAAGTAATAATTCTTCAGAAGAGAAAATTATAAGTAGACTGGATTCAAAAACTTCTATTTTTACATATTGGCTCTGAATATGGTTTTCTTTCTTTTTCTAGACTGTGTCATTAACAAACCTTAATAATGATTCCATTAATAGTGTTTTATTTCCAGAACACATGTTGTCACTGTATCTAGGGTCAATTCCGTAGTCACTTAAGGTCATTATCCTTAAGTATGTTGGTGATTGTAGCAGATTATACCATTGTTCTGCCCTTCACTTCTACCACCTTGAATCTTCTGAGAGCCGCCACAGACTCCTGAAGCCACTGTTGCTCACACCCAGAGAGAAAGCGTTCCTGAGAATTTATAGTTGATCCTCATTTTATTCATAGATTTTGTATTTGAGAATCCATCTACTCATTAAAACTTATTTATCCCAAATCCATGATGTGCCTTATGGAGAAAATATGAGGGCTAGATAAGCTTCATGCAGGCATGAGTTATAGTGGTGTAGGCTGTGAGTTCAATATTAATGAATCAACAACATGTATTGAATAATGTGTATTTAAACAGAGATGCACTTCAAACAAGTGTATGTATTGATTGGTTGACACAAATGTTGTGGAAAGGCTCACAGAAACCAGACACTGTATCTCCCCTAGGAGTATTTTGTCATCATTGTTCTCAGTGGTTTTGTAGAAACTACAGTAACCACCAGGAATCATGAGGATGAACTGTATTTCCCCTAGTGGGGATCAGGAGTATTGAAGCAGCAAGTGACCAGAGATTGACGTTACTCTGAGAAAGCGCAGCTCTTCTGCTCTGGCTCAGGATGCTTTTGAGGCAGAACGTAGAGGCTCGTACGTTCCTGCAGACGGAAGCCTTCCTGCAGGACTTTCCCAGGGCTGTCCTCCTGCCCCCTTCCCTCTCTTCGTCCTACTTCTACCACTATTACCAGAATAATTCCCTAGAACTGTTTCTTAGAATTCAAATCATCTGAAGAGTTCATTGTAAACTAAGAGTTTGTTCTCTATCCTGAAACATTTGCCAGGGATGCTGAGAGCAATTTCTTAATGAGTCATTTTCACGTGAATTACCATACTATGGTCAGCTTCTAGAAAATTTGACTCAAGACAAGAAATGCATCTTAAAAGATACACCCAGGAAACTCCAGGGTGGGGGTATGATGTAACAATGATAATAACAATAACAGTAACAATAATTACAACAGTAGCTACCATTTTCTCAGCACTTATAAAGTGCCCTACACTGCAGTAAACACTTCATACTTATTTTCTTGGTTAATTTACACCACTGGGCCTTTTAATCACTGTCTCAAAAGGAATGTATTAAGTTGATGGAATTTAAATTAAAATAAATCACCCAAGATTGAAACTTATATTAGAAAGTCAGAATTACAACTTTGATCTGTGTATCTCCAAAGTGCATAACCATAACCACTATGATGTGTTGTTTTGGTATATACAGTGTTAGTAAATTGGCCTTTCCTGTTTTAGTTGTGGACAAATTTTTGCTTAAATTTGTATCTATAATATGCTGGTTATGGTGCTGAAAGTAATCATTTGTAATTTCAGTCCTCCAAGAAGAACATAGCACACTATGAAACAGGGAACTCGTTTTACTTTCTGAGCTCAGAGCAGAAACTAGACTTCTCACCGCCCTTATAAGGCTGTGCTGACCTGGCCTTGCTCATGTTTAAACTTTTCTTCTGTCTGCTATCACTCAATACCTTGCCCCAGTCTTCAACTTTCCACAAAAACATGAAGTTCAGGGATGGCACCTGTGGCTCAAAGGAGTAGGGCGCTGGCCCCATATGCCAGAGGTGGTAGGTTCAAACCCAGTCCTGGCCAAAAACTGCAAAACAAAACAAAACAAAACACGAAGTTCATGTTTGCCCAAAGACAAGGTCATGGACTTTTTTCAGATGTTCACAAAGCTGACGATCTTTATTTTTAATTTGTAAATGTTATTTTTAAGCACTTAATCATAACCACTTCACAGATGCTTTTCCTGCCACAGCCATGAAAATAACAACCCTCACCCGTAACGTTCACCATCCTTCACAGGCATGGTTTTCTTTCAATAGTATGAACTCCCTGGAATCAGCTCATCTTCTCTTGTCTCCTTGTGTGCTGTGTCTTCTTCCCTGCAAGCTGAGCTCCCCGAGGGAGGCAGCCTATTTGTCCTGCTCACCTCCTTTATGGCAGCACCTAGAGCCTGGCACACATTATGTGCTCAGTAAACATTGGTTCGTTAGATGACTGCACAATTCTGTTGGACTGTGGATTAATATCAACCTGTGAAATATTGGGTTGATCTCGCTGAAGCATCTTTCAGGTTGTCGAACAAAGCCTCCTGCAAACATCATACTGTCTTTCCACTGTCCTCTGCTTTTTTATCTGGTCTTGGTCACTACAAAGCAAATGATCAAACCCTGGCAGGGAAGACTGTTCCACGGCATACCGTACTCAACCGAGCAGGTCACTGTTGTTTGTTGGCTGTGATTTCAGTTTTCCCCCTGAAAAATTCTATGTTATAGCAAAGAACAAGCCAAATAGTTAATTTTATGTTTATTATCTTATTATATTGGCTTTTCTTTTTTATTTATTTAATTAATTAATTAATTTTTTTTTTTTTGTAGAGACAGAGTCTCACTTTATGGCCCTCGGTAGAGTGCCGTGGCCTCACACAGCTCACAGCAACATCCAACTCCCGGGCCCAAGTGATTGTCTTCCCTCAGCCTCCCGAGCAGCTGGGACCACAGGCGCCCGCCACAATGCCCGGCTATTTTTTGGTTGCAGTTTGGCCGGGGCCAGGTTTGAACCCGCCACCCTCGGTACATGGGGCCGGCGCCCTACCGACTGAGCCACAGGCGCCGCCCGTTATTGGCTTTTCTTTATTGAGTTTGTGGAAATAGCAACATTACAACGTGTTCTCCTATTAATGTCTCTCATAGACATGGTTTAATTTTTCTTTAATGCTAGCTTAGTGTTTTTGTATGTAGAGATGTCTGTCAGGACCTATTTGAACTTTACTCAAAATTTTTCTACCTGAACCCACTGGGAATTATTCATTATGATGTTCCATGGTTTTCATCAACCTGAAGCCTATTGATTTAAATGCAGGAGTTTGTGTGTGTGTGTGTGTGT
Organism: Nycticebus coucang; assembly: GCF_027406575.1. Taxonomy (NCBI): domain Eukaryota; kingdom Metazoa; phylum Chordata; class Mammalia; order Primates; family Lorisidae; genus Nycticebus; species Nycticebus coucang. Next base: position 19,169,774 of record NC_069796.1, read on the forward strand.
GTGTGTGTGTGTGTGTGTGTTTATGTGTATATATACACACACAGACATATTTGTATATATATAAATAGCTATGTGTAAGTGTACCTTACTAGAACATACTATAAACTCTTCTACCTGCAAATATTTTGATCTTTTTTGAAGTTTAGGATCTAATGATGAACATTATTTACTATTAATATGATGTGTTAATAAGGTAGCTATTGATGTCATGACCCCTACGTATTAAATGTCAGTGGAACAACAGCATATGAGATTTAGTACATAAATCAAATCTGTAGTTGAAGGAAGCAACTGAATAAAGTGCTTTGTTTAGTTGCATTATATTTTTGAGAAATACATTTGAATGACTATTGGCATCAACATTTGTTCTGGAATACTTTCTTAATTAAGCACCAGCTTTCCAATTATGCCTTGGTTCTCCATTGCCTTTTTCATAAAGAAGAGCTGACACTGACAAAGAATTCCTATATGTAGTGGACTTCCTGCAAAATTATTGAAGCCAATGATGGAACAGCCTACACATAGATGGGTTTTTTAGCTTCTAAAAATTGACTTTTTTATTTTTGTCATAAGTACTCTATTCACTCAAAACACTTTAAGATTTCTTTCTTGGTTACACAATAGGTAGCTCTTTTACTGTTTTTTTTTTTATATACATTCAGTTAAAAATTGGCAAACATGTATTTAGTACAAGTTATATTTAAAGCACTGTGCAAGGACTTGTGTGTAATATACACATGAGTAAGAAATCACCTTTATAAGTATCATCTCTTGTTGATGGGACTTGTAGGTCTGTATACAATGCACTGTATGGTAAAAATGAGGGAGAATCTAATACTCTTAAGCAAAATGTTTTAGAAGTAATAATCAATCAAGGTCCTAACAGGAAACAGATGTACGAGTCAAATGGGGTAAGTGAAGAGAGTTTAATTAAGTGGCTACCTACAAGAGCATGAGGAGAGGATAGGAACGCACTGGGATAAAGCAGAGGCAAGGACCTGCCACTCTGGGGCTGAGGTCACAAGAAGAGGTAAGGCTTTCAGAACTTAGAGCAACACTGGTAGCTGTAGCAAAGGGTATGCCTACTCATGCTATGGCCTTCCCAGGAGGAACAGGCCACTGCCAACCTGCGGGCTGGGCTGGGGAATTGGGGAAGACAGTGTTCTGAAGTCACCTCTGTGTGTTCAGACTCTGCTACCTGTGTTCCCCTTAAGTCTACTAACCCTGAACTGAAACCCCAGATGCAGAAGGATCCTCAGAGATGCGGGCCAGGCAGATCAGCAAGGAGAAGATGAGTGAGATACTTGGTTCAAGTGCAAAATTTAAGGGACACCAGCAATCTAGGTACTATTTCAGTACAATATTTTAAAAATTAAAATAGGTGATAGAAATTCATGATGAGAAAAACAGCAAACTTTTAAACAAAGACAAGTTCAGGATTATTGGCTTTTCCACTTATTTTAGCTTCCAGGATGACTCAGCAAGTCACTGCTTTGGGAGAAGAAAGCAGTAAGAGTGGAAAGTGGATCTCAGGATTGGTTCATGGTGCAGTGAGGGTGGGGAAAGGCTTCAAACTCTCAACCTTGAGAAGGCCTGAGATCACAGGTCTGTGTTCTGTGAGGTTGGGCAGAGTCTTCTATTTAGAAGTAGCCTGCTTGGTGTAATAGTTTACTGCCACGGTCTTGAAATTCTTAATTTTTGAATTAGAAGTCCCACGTTTTCTATCTGCAATGGATGCTGCAAATTATATAGCCAGCCCTGGCCTTGGAATATCGTTAAGCTTTTTATTTAGGATAAGTTTATTTATTTTATTTTTTAACTAAACATTTTCAGATAATTTTAATTTCACATCCAGCTATAAGAAATGATATGGAGATACCACATATACCACATACATTTTACCCAATTTCCTGTAGTGCTAACATCTTACAAAACTATCCTAGAAATATCACAACCGGGACATTCATATTAAGACAGTGAGGAGGCAGGACCATTCCACCACCATAGGGATCTCTTAGGTTGCCCTTTCACAGCCCACCTCCATCCTCTTCACCTGCTGCAACCCTCGGCAGGTGAAGGGGATAGATTCTTCGCAATCCATTGATTCTTCACAACTGTTACTGTTTCCCATTTCTATGTTTTGTCATTTTAAGAATGCTGTATAAATAGAATTATAGAAGGTGGGGGCTCTTAGGATTGGCTTTTGTACTCAGCATAATTTTTTGGAGATTTCTAAGTTGTTGCATTAACTGTAGTTTTTTTTTTTTTTTTTTTCCTTTTGGTCTTTGCTGAATGGTATTCTGTGATTTAGAAATACAAATACACTGTGGTTTGTCTAACCACTCACCTGCTCAAGAACATCTCATTGGTGTTGTCCTGGTGTTGATTATTTTTCTCACAGCTGTTGTAGTTTTTCTGCTTCTTAATTTTTCTTTTGTATTCTGGACATTTATTATAAGATACTGGATCCTACTTAAACTTTTTTTAAATAGGCTTTCCACCTGTAGAGGGTTGGGTGAGTGTGTATGTAAGTCCAGCTTCTCTTTGTCCTGCTAATATCACTTAGGCAAAGAAAGGAACTCATTCATAACACCTTATTTAAGACAGGTAGGATGGAAGTTTAGCTTCCACTAAGCCCCCACTGCCACTTTCTGAGAAAGTGGCAAAATGGATTCTCATCTTGTAGTTGCCTTGGAGTGAAGATGGAACCCCACTAGGCTCCATTGACACCCAGCAAAAGAAACGTGGAGAGCTTGCTAGCTTCACTGCCCACTGCCACATCAAAGAGGAGAGGTGCCTTTTTTTTTTCCTACTGAAATCTGGCTGGACCAGGGCAGGAAAAAAAGCTTTTCTCTTGTTAGGCAACCTTTTTTCTGGTCCTATGTCTAGGAGGACCAGGCTCTTGGAGTTCTTTTCTGCCTCTTGGTGATTCTGTGTTGGAATCATCTGCAATGCCCTGTCTGGGATATACGAGAGGTGGTAAGGAATTACAGAGATCTTACTGGGGGTGGTGCTGAAAGTTTTAAGGTTCTTAAGTGGCCCACATTCTTCTTTTCATATTTCAGAGAGTTCCTATATTGTTGTGTTGTCTCCAGGGTATTTTGTTAGGAGAGGGACGACCTCGAGGCAGAGGGTATTCTGTGCTGGTATAACCAGAATCTCAGGGTAACATTTTAAAAGACATAAATGAGTTTGGGGAGAAGAAAACATTCAGAGAAGAAAAAGTATGCCCCCAAACTCCCTAACAAAGTGGAAAAGCTGTGTCTTTTGTTTCTGTTAACACATCTTTTGAAACCTTAATTTTATTTTCTCTTGTTTAATTTTTCAAATTTAATTAAGCTTTTTAGCTTTCTGACTCAGACACTGACTTTAGAAATTACAAAGCAATCATAGCTTTTGTAATATATTTACTTGGTAGTTGGGTGGGGAATTATTAGAAGAGGGGTAAGTTAAGATCTTTGTTTTCTGTTGTGATGTCTGTGCTGAGTGCAGTAGGAGATACCATTTCATTGTTAAAATATTCAAATTATTTTGGGTTGTGTTTGTTTGCCTTTTTGTCTGTTTGCCTGTTTGTGTAGTTCATTCGGAGCAAAGATGACCAGAAAGTTCCAGGAGCTGAGCCATGTCATCTATTGAAAGCCTTTCATGTTTAAAAATTCATAGACATTGGATTTTATAAACATAGCTGAGAACATCCCACTCTGATCTGTCATCCATTATTAATAAATACAAAGACTCAGAAACTCACCTTCAGTAGCACTAGAAATATTTACCTAGTTCTGTGCCTAAATTCATGAAAAAATATAAATCCCTGAGGAAGTGGAATATCTGATAGAATGCCACAAAATATGTGATAATTAAAGACATATTTTTGGGCATATTTAACTTAATGGAAACTAGTCCAATCCCTTAGGAAAGGCAACTTGGAGGAAGTTGTAGTAGAGGGAGGCAATTCTGTTTGTTTAGGAAAATGTAAGGAGAGCTCAAATGAAGTCAGGCAGTGACTCCTGGGGGAGGAGAGGATGAGAGAGAGAGAGAGAAAACATGAGGTGGTGGCCAAATATTTTGAGACCTGAGGAAAAAAGAGAAATTAAATAAAATAGTGGCTCTAGTGTGTTTGAGTAGGTGGGTGAAGATAATGAACTCAATTCATTGTCTCACTGGCAGCTCGAAATACCAGTCTGAAGTTCAGAAGATGCATAGAGAGGCTCCATGAAGAGCCAAAAGTCACTGACACGGAAGTGAATTTATTTGACCTTAATTATAAGGCATACGCTATAGGAGAAATTGTGTCCCTCCCTAATGCGTATGTTATCCTCAATTTGATATAAAAAGTTACTACCCAAATTTTGCTACTAATAATCTATAAATAATCAATATAATTACTGAAATTACCACCAAAATATCATCAACACATTTGTTCAGAGATGGGACAGAGTCATGAAGTAATTAGCAATCATAGCTCAGAATATTGAGCAAGTGAATAATAAATGTCTTGACTCCTCAGATACTGAAATCGTCATAGTCGTCATCATTATCATCATCATTGCTATGGTTTGTTTGGCCTCATCATATCTCATGTTGAAATTTGATCCCCCATTGTTGAAAGTGGGGCCTGGTGGGAAGTGTTTGGGTTGTGGAAGTGGATTTCTTATGAATGACTTGTAGCTATTCTTGCACGATTAGGTGGGGTCCCAGCCTTTGTTCCCGTGAATACTGGTTGTTGAAGAGATCCTGGCATCTCTTCCTTTTTTTCTTCCTCTCTCCTCTCTTGCCGTGTGATCACTGGATACATTGGCGCCCCTGTGTCCTCTACCAAGCTTGGAAGCAGATGCTGGAATCATGCTTTCTTTATGGAAACACAAACAAATTAAGACAATCATTATCATCTGCAACATTTGAGTCTTAGAAATGTACAGACATTAGCTCAGTGAAATGGTATAGAAACTGTTCCATGTAAACAGACAACTAATTGATAATAAAGGTGATACCATACACCCAGAATAGGAAAAATATTTGAACTTTCTGTAATGCCAGAAACACACAAAAGTATTGTAATTGCACTGCAACAACTGGATAATCATTAGGGAAACAAAAATACTAGCTCCAACCACAAACCAAAGTAAATTACAAACAAGGTAACAATTTCTAATGGGGGAGAAAAGGAATGTATAAAATAGTAAGGGCAAAAATTTCTATCTAGGGGTGAAGTAGAACTTTATATACATGACACCAAAGTCAACAACCACAAAAAGTATTAATTTGATTATATAAAAGTTCTGAATTGTTATAATTAATAAAAAAGATATAGATAAATTTCAAAATTCATAAACTTTTCAACATGCCTCAGAACAGGGTGGTAATATTTAATAAGACAAACGATTATAATTTCAATAGACGAGATTAAATGTGTGGAAGAAAAGTAAAAAAGATAACATGAATATAAATGAAAATAAGTATATAAAGAATAAACCCTAGTAGTAACCTACAAATTACATATTAAAATAATTGAATACAGCTTGTATTTGAAAAATAAACTGGCAGATACTAAAGAAGAAAAACATCTAGTCTAGAAGGAATGAGATCTATCAGACACTATGGCAGAAATGTAATTTTCTACAACTTATCTGGAGACCAATTTGGAAGATAAGACAGACCTTAAAGATTTGTGTACCCTATTCCTGTGATCTAACTCTAAAGGAGCACATAAGAATACATGCTAACCTCTGTGTACATAGATATGTTCAAGATTTGTTTTAAAGAATAACGTAAAAACATCCTAAATATTAGAGGAATTGAATAAACTCATGTAGTGGAATAATAGCAATTCATTAAACATAATTTAACTAGATTTAATTGACATAACTTATTTAGAAATATGTCCATGCTTCATATAAACAAGTCATAAAATAATATGTAGAGGAGTAACTCTTTAAAATATTCCCTGTATATAAACGCACAAGAAAGTCTAGAAGTGTAGGGCCAAGATGTCAATAACATTGATCTTTGGGTTTTTCATTTTTTTCTCCTGTGTATATTTTCTGGTTATAAAAACATTTTATTATAAAAACTAAAATCTTCCATTACCCTAATATGGATAGGAAAACAAAATAATTAAACAAAAGAAACAGAGAGTTAGGTGGCAAACAAGGAGTGTAATATTGAAATAGACAAAGGAGACTTCAAGGGATACTGGAAGGAAATAAGTGTCCACTGATTTATTAAGTGCCTGGAATACGCCCAACTCTCTTGTAGGTGTTGAAGGCATACAAGTCTTTTCCTTGGCAGAACTTACAGAGTAGAAAGATGAGAAAGGATGATGTATAGAACATAATCTACAATACTTGCTTGGAATAACATGGCGGCAGTAGAAGAGAGAAATGGATGGATTTAAAACCTATGGAATGTGGAGCTCACAGGTCTTGCTGGTAGTTTGAATATCTGAATATCTAAATTCAGTCATCTACTGAAATTAATATCATGGAGGGGGAGACAGATATCAAAAGTTAAATTTAGGATGTACTAAATGTGGAATAGTGATTAGATCTTTGAGTGAATGTGTCAGGTAGATTGTTGAATAAATATGTTTGAAGCATAATTGAGGAAGCAAGATTTAGAGATACAGATTTAGAAAATCATAAAAATAGCTTTTACAGTCAAGTGAAGAATGAGATGACTGATGGGGAGAGCACAAATGGCTTAATGCTGAGCCTTGGACCACTCCAATGGAAGGGATGTTTGGAGGATAAAAAAGGCTGCCAGGATGACTGCCAGAAACTGGAAAGGAGGAAAAAGGATGTGTGGAGAGGGTGCAGTCACAAAGGGCAGGAGAACAAAGGATTTCACTGAGGAAAGCACAGTCTGTCAGGCAAACTGCTAATAATGAAACTGAGAAACTCTGGTGAATTGGGCAGCACTGATGTCACTTAAAAAAATCCTTGTCAAGACAGAGTTTAAGGAGGTTGGAAGCCAGATTGGAGCGAGTTGCAGAGTGATTCTACAAGCATGGGTAAGAATTTTGTTAAATGAAGAAGAGAAAGGGATATCATGTGGAAGAAATGAATGATGAATGGAGCCAATTTTTCTTTTCTTTTTTTTTTTTTTTTTTTTTGTAGAGACAGAGTTTCACTTTATTGCCCTCGGTAGAGTGCTGTGGCGTCACCTGGCTCACAGCAACCTCCAACTCCTGGGCTTAGGCGATTCTCCTGCCTCAGCCTCCCGAGTAGCTGGGAGAATGGAGCCAATTTTTAAGATGAGGAAATACTATGATGAGTTTTTATGTGACTTGGAATGACTCTGTAGAGGTGAAGTGAGAGAGGGCCCTGCGGGGCCCTGGAGAGCGGTAGTTGAGAAGCTCAACCTTCAAAAAGCTCAGAAAGTATGAGTCCAGAACGCAGAGCACACGTTTGGTGATTAACATTTTCAGATGAAGACATTTCTCTTCCACTGTAAACAGAAAGGCAGAGAATATGGCTATAAATATTAGTAGATTTATAGATTTAGTTAGAGTAGGTAGAAATTCGTGTTTGATTGAATTATTTTTTATGAGGTGGAAGACAAACTCAGCAGCTGAAAACTGGGTTTGGGGTATGAAGATGATCTAAGAAGTGAGAAAGAGCTATAGAATATTGAACTGAAAGTATAAGGAATAATAATTCAATAGGATTTCTATGGATAAAAGTTATCTGTGTCCACTTGAGGGATGAAGATATAAATATGAAGATTAACCTATTGGCTTAATTGTGTAATTTTCTGCTTCGGTGTTAGGATTCAGGTGCAGAAATGGAAAGGAGAGGTAGGTTCCCCAGGGCTGGGACATCCCACATGAATACTACATAAGCAGGGGTAAAGGAATAGAAGGGGCTTGCAACGGGGTACCTGTGATGAAAGCTTAATCTAAGCTGTGTAGGTAGGGAAATAATTGTGGGTATGGGTGACAAATAATAACCTGTATTAATGCAGTAGAGGTCTTGATGAAGTAGATAATCATAATACTAGAATATGTAAATGAGAAATATACTAAGGTTGGTAAATACTGGGGAACCCATTATCTCATTTGTAGAGAGTTCTATTGAGAGGGAGGGTTAGAAACAAAGACAAATATAAAAACATAAAAGAAATGAGAAGTCAGGATATTAGGTGGGTTATCCATGCTCATGTTGAAGTCCTCCCAAACTGAGAAGATTAGAGAGAAAGGCATTGTGACCGAGAACTAAAGTCTTCAGGGAATTAGGGGTAGTCAACTGGAAAAAAAAAAAAAAGCACTAAAGGTGAGTGATTATGTGGAAAGAAGTATTTCAAATTGTACATAAAACCAGCACCTTGTACCCCACAGATGCGTTATTGTACACAGCTATGATTAAAAAAAAAAAAAAAACAGATTTGAGAAAATTGAGAAAAAGAAAAAAAGAAAAAGAACTACTTGGAGGCTGAATTCCTGGAATTGGATTTGGTCATTTCCAACCCTCCTAAAGCTCTTATACCCCTTAACACTTCTGCTCTTCCATTGGCCTAAAATTAAACCCAAACCTCTTAACTCTCAGTGTCTTGCTGAACTGTGCAGGAACCTTAATATATCCTGGTAAGAAGTCTATACTTGCAACTTTATGAATTCAAGCCTTGAACTTGATGATTCAAGGATTCATGGATAGGTTACATATTGCACAATAACAAAGGTATTATTTATTAGGTTATATGAGATGAGAACCTAATGAGGACAATTACCCTCACTCCAGGCTGTCTGTGTCACACACATGATATACGAAGGATCACAGCTTCCATTCTAGGGCCTCCATTAGAAGCCAGAGCCTCAAGGCACATCCAGGTGAGAAAGTGGAGGATCTAGTTCAAGAAGAAACTGATCACAGATTTGGCATTCTAAAAAGACATTGGAAAGATTTAAAAGGCGGGAGAGGAATGGTGTTTGGATAGGATTAGGGATGTGTCAAAGGGACTAAGAGAGAGAGAACCCAGCAATGCAGGGTGGTGTGAAGGCTTAGACACCTAGGAATGATTAAGGTCAGTAGTAATGTTTATGTCAATTCCTTCTGAAGAAGAACTGATGAGTTTCTTAGAGAATGCTGACAACCAGTAGAAGCTAGAGTTCTGCATATTTAGTTGTATGAGTAAACATTTATTGCATAAAAGAGAAGGTTTTGTATCTTCAAATTCAGAGTAACTACTTTCAAAACACAGATAATGTCTTTGTTGTTATGCATAGCCTGATGGTGATAGTCTGGTCATAGGATGGCCAGATGCAGAAAGAGGAATGCTACATCCGAGAGGATATAAAGAGCATATGGCCAGATAAAAGTGGTCATGAAAGCTGAACCCATTATCATCATCTTTAGAATCTCACAGTAGATCCAGAAAACTTACCAGGAGGACAATTTGAGAAATTTTTGAGAGTTGGGAACTCCTGGGTTATGAAAGTATGTAATATACAGGAATGAAAAATATATCTGTAGGAGATTGTATGATAGAATAAATGAAGAGAAATAGGAAAGAGGAAACAAGGCAGAAGGTACCATTATAGTAAGAATCAATCCAGGATGATGAAGCCAGGGCTAACACTTAGAACGTTAAATGAACTGCTGGTATTTAACATAGATGTGCTCCTTCTATGTTCAGACATTATTCTACTGTCATTGCTAATTTAATTTGTTTGATCCCATTAGCAATGAAACGAAACAAAAAAAACAGGAGGTATACATGATTCTTAACGGCATTTTACATATTAGGAAAGGGAGGCCTGGAGAGGTCAGGACCCTGTTCCAGGCATGAGCAGTGTGTGTTGAGGCGAGGGTTTACCTGCACTCCGTCTCCAGAGCTCTTTGTCTTAAACATCGGGAATGCAAAGAAGGAACTCAAGAACAGTACAATAAATCCAAGATCCTTGTGTTAGCAGAAAAAGAAAATCAACTCAGAAATGTTAGAGAAATTAATTAATTAAAAGAAAAAGATTTAGCATATTTCTGAGGTCCTATCAGAATTATCATTATGAATACTAAGTACCAAAAATTTAATTACCTATTATTTATAATATGAGACTTTTGATCAGGCAGAGTTGGCTTCATAGACACGCAGTCTGTGAAGTCACAGTGCTCTGGGCTTAGAGGAACCCCAAGTTTTGTTTTTTGTAACACTTTGATATAACACCACCATAGCATTATTCTGCAGACATTTTGAACAAAGGGGCTCGCGTTGTTATTCTGTGCTGGGCCTTATGGATTATGTAATTGGTCTTGTATGTAGACAATGAAATGTTTGGCTAATTATCTCGACATGCCAATATACTTAAATTGCATCTGACTTCAACTAAAGTGAAGCACTGAAGAGGTTTATGGTTGAAAACTTGGAATGTATTATTAAAAACTAAACAAATGAAGCTCATTGCATGTAGACGATGGTTTGAAACAAAACCAACATATCTGGCTTTTAAAACAGAGAAGTCGATTGCAGCTATCAATGGATGATAAAGTTGTGTAAAGGATATCTGAATTATTTGTGAGGTAAAGTCTGAGCGTGTTCCAGAAAGCAACTGGCATCAAGAAAAAAAGAAAAAAAGGACACAACTTAGTTTCAGGAAGAAAATGCACAAAGGATTGGGAAGGCAGTCTCTGAACGTCTGCCAGGGTGACATGGAGAGACAATTAGAGAGCAGATGGGAATAGAAAGTAAAACTTTACACCCATGCAAATCTAGACATCTTTGGCCAGCAGCAAAGAATGTGGTACAATGGGCTAAGTCCTGCAGAGCACATCAGCCAAAATGCATGAGGAAAGCCTTTCAAATTTGCTAGGTTTTTGCTAATGCCATTTTAGCCATTAGCATGTGGAATGAAAGAATGCCAAGGAATCCTGTGTGGTCCCTCACGAAATTTTGACTTCAATAAAAAAAGGAGAAGGAAAAATCTATCCTTTCAATAACATATTTCCTTATTAGGATTTTGCTCCAAATAAATTTTAATTCTGTAATAGAAATGATAAAAAATGACCATGGATTGTTAGTTTGCTAGATCATAGAAAGACTGAGTATTTTAGGTCCAGTTAAACTTCTGAGAAACATCTACTGGCTACACCAAGATTATAGTAATCTTTTTCTTCTCTTCATCTTCTTTTTTTTTTAATTGAGGAATTAGATGTGTGTGTCTATATCGAGATGCTGTAATATTATATAATGACATAGAAGTTGAGTAGAATTTAATTTTTTTACTATTTTTTCATATTAAGTTATACATTTAATCATATACAAGCCAAATGCATGTTACACTACTTGAAAAAACATAAATGGTTGCTAAAAATTAAAAATGGATTATAAGAAAATCGACCATTTCTTTTTATTACTTCTTTTTCAGTCAGGAAATATGGATGTTCTTTTTTCTTTTTTTTAGAGACAGTCTCACTTTATCACCGTTGGTAGAGTGCTGTGGCATCACAGCTCACAGCAACCTCCAACTCCTAGGCTTAGGCAATTCTCTTGCCTCAGCCTCCCGAGTAGCTGGGACTACAGGTGCCTGTCACAATGCCTGGCTATTTTTTTGTTGCAGTTTGTCCGGGGCTGGGTTTGAATCCGTCACGCTTGGTATATGGGGCTGGTGCCCTACTCACTGAGCCACAGGCACCGTCTGGGATGTTCTTTTAATTGGCAGAAGAGATTTTAGTTTCCCAACATTTGGATGTTGACTTTAGATTTTTTACCATGAATTTGATGTAATAGAAAAAGGATCACATCGCCCATATCTGAATAAAGAAATACATATTTGGGACATCCAGATTATCTAAAGCTTATTATTTTCTGCATTTCGTTAATCTTAGTATACTCAGCAAAGGGCACAGTACCTATCACATAGTAAATAGGTAATGCTGTGCTCTATACTGAAGTAGATGATTTGGAATACTTGTGTCCACCAAGAGACCACAGTCTCTATATGTATTTAGTGAGCATATAGTAGGTGGTAGGGATCTGGGGATTTGGGTTCAAATTTGGCTCAACTTTAAATGATCATTTTTGAAACCTCAGTTATCTCATATACAGAATGGAAATATTTTCTGGCCCACCTGAAAGTTAAATATTCATTGGCTCTGAAAGTAATTAAATTCAAAGTATTTTAAAATATGTCATTTTAATGAAAAATATGCTTTTTCCATTCAGCAGCAATAATTTCTGTAAAACTTGAATTAATAGTAGAATTCAGAGTTCTTAGACTTCAGTTTGTCAGATTTACTCCGGAGAGGTGAAGGCTCACTTTTTTTTTTTTTTTTTTATTAAATCATAGCTGTGTACATTGATATGGTCATGGGGCATCATTCACTAGCTTCACAGACCGTTTGACACACTTTCATCACACTGGTTAACATAGCCTTCCTGGCATTCTCTCAGTTACTGTGCCAAGACACTTACATTCCACATTTACCAAGTTTCACATGTACCCTTTGTAAGATACACTGCAGGTGTAATCCCACCAATCCCCCTTCCTCTACCCACCTCCCCCCTCCCTCCCCTCCCTTTCCCCCTTCCCCCTATTCTTAGGTTGTTATAGCTTTCATGTGAAAGCCCTAAATTAGTTTCATAGTAGGGCTGAGTACATTGGGTACTTTTTCTTCCATTCTTGAGATACTTTACTAAGAAGAATATGTTCCAGCTCCATCCATGTAAACATGAAAGAGGTAAAGTCTCCATCTTTCTTTAAGGCATAATATTCCATGGTGTACATATACCATGATTTATTAATCCATTCGTGGATCAATGGGCACTTGGGCTATTTCCATGACTTAGCAACTATGAATAGGGCTGCAATAAACATTCTGGTACAAATATCTTTGTTTTGATGTGATTTTTGGTCTTCTGGGTATATGCCCAGTAGAGGGATTACAGGATTAAATGGCAGATCTATTTTTAGATCTCTAAGTGTTCTCCAAATCTCTTTCCAAAAAGGAATGTATTAATTTGCATTCCCACCAGCAGTGCAAAAGTGTTCCCTTTTCTCCACATCGTGCCAACATCTCTGGTCTTGGGATTTTGTGATATAGGCTAGTCTCGCTGGACTTAGATGGTATCTCAAAGTAGTTTTGATTTGCATTTCTCTGATGATTAAAGATGATGATCATTTTGTCATATGTCTGAAGACCGTGCACCTGTCTTCTTCAGAGAAGTTTCTCTTCAAGTCCCTTGCCCAGCCTGAGATGGGATCCCTTGTTTTTTTCTTGCTAATGCGTTTGAGTTCTCTGTGGATTCTGGTTATTAAACCCTTCTGAGGGCTGTCTGCTTGCTTTACTTACTGTGTTCTTGGCCGTGCAGAAGCTTTTTAGTTTGATCAAGTCCCAGTAGTGTATTTTTGAAGCTGGTGAAGGCTCACTTTGATTTTAATTCTTGAATTTACTCATCAACCATGTTGTAAATCCCTCAAGTAGTTAATATTGTACTATTCACAATCTTTTCTGCTTAGTTTAATATATGACAGAGATTATACTGAGTACTGTACTTTCTCATATAATTTGCATATCTACAGTGGATATCCTCATTGAATCTTAAAATTACCTCGTTAAAGTTTAATTTTATTCCATCACATAGTTTATCTAGATTGTTTTGAAATGGTTTCAGGTTGTTTTCTAGCTACTGGATTTTTTAATGGAACATAACTAAGCTACCTGCTTGGCTAAAATGCAGACTTTTAGTTACTTCATTTTCTCCTTGTCATGTACATCCAGAATCCTTAATTGTGTTTATGCTTGTTTGGCCTAATATCATGAATTTAATTTTATATTTAATTTATAGGCCTCAGAAATTAAATGCATTGTTTTTGTTAAATGGTGAAAAATTACTCATCCTTACATTCCCTTGAGTTAGTCTCCATTTGCTTATTATGATTTTTTTGTTGATTGACCATTTTTAGAACAGTTTTTACATTTGTTGAAAAATTGAGCAAGTAGTAGAAAGTTCCCATGTGTGACCCCACCATCGACTCCTATAACGTTAATATCTTGAATTATTATATTGTGATTGTAATGATGAACTAATATTGACTCATTATTGTTAAACAAAATCCATATTTGATTCAGATTTCTTTAACTTTTACATTTGTTGTTTTACATTACAGGATACTATCCGTGATATTCCATTACGTTTAGACGTCATCTGTCCTCAGGGTCCTCTTGAATAGGACAGTTTTTCAGATTTTCCTTGTCTTTCATGACCTTTTCATTCTTCTTGTTTTTAGGAGAATTGGTCAAGTTGGTTGTAGGATGACCTTCTGCTGGAAATCATCTAATGCTTATCATGGTTAGACTGAGGTTGTGGGGTTTGGTTTGTAAGGTGATCGAGGTAGACCATTTTCATCACATCATATTAAGGGTACATCTGATCAACTGTTTACGTTGACCTTGATCCCTTAGCTAAAACAGAATTTGTCAGATTTATACACTGCAGAGTTATAAATTTTTATTTTTTATTTTCTATACTCTTTTGAAGGACGTCACTTTCATGTAAACATCATTTATTTGGAATTATTCTGCATGAAAAATTTGTCTTTTCTAATTTATTAATCATTTAGATATCAGTATGAATTCATGTATATTTATTTAATATTTAGAGTTGTAATACATTAGTTTCTTTTCTTGCTCAAAGATTTTTTTATCTTTTGACCCTTGGCTCTAATGCTGCTTTAAAATACTTCATCACTGTGAGTATGTGTATGCGTGTGTTGGGGGAAAAGCAGACACTTCATTATTTTACAGCATTATGAGATACTCCAGGCTAATCTTTTTTTTTTTTCCACAGCAACCTCCAACTCCTGGGCTTAGGCTATTCTCTTGCCTCAGCCTCCCGCGTAGCTGGGACTTACAGGCACCTGCCACAATGCCTGGCTATATTCTTTGTTGCAGTTTGGCCGGGGCTGGGTTTGAACCTGCCATGCTCAGTATATGGGGCCGGCGCCCTACCCACTGAGCCATAGACGCCACCCAACTCCAGGCTAATCTTGATTATTTCTTGTTCTAGTCCTAAAATTGGCCAGTTGTCCCAAGGATCTCTACTTCCTTTAAACAGAGAAAGGTATTATAAACCAAGATCTCAGCACTAGATATGTTTGTTATACTAGGATATCATTTCTTCTAAACCCCTCATCTCATCTAATAGAGTAAAGAAATTATGTGTGTTTATTATCCCATCTATATGCATATCAATAAATATTTCTATTCATAACCATCTGTACCTGCATTAAGTTACATACTAGCTCAGACTGATCTTCCCAACTCTAATTCATCACTACATGGACATTCTAGTGTTCTCTCTGGCTTACCTTCACTCTTAGAAGGAGAAAGTTAGACCCTACCACCTGCCATCCATTTTACTTAATTGTTCAGTATCGAGATTGTTCATTCATCCCCATGTGGTTAACAGCTTTATGAACTAGAGCAGATAGCACTTACATGCATTTGCGTTTTCCTTTGGTCTTATACACGCCACTCATTTCTCAAGTTACTTAGGCCACTCTTCATTGGGGTTATTTTATACATTTGTAATAGAGTTAGATTCTCTTGTTATAGATTGCATGTATTTCTGAGTTTCCCCTCAACATCTTAAATGACATTAAAAAACTTGCATAAAGTTTATTATTTATGCTATAAAGTTCCATAGTTTTTGATAAATGAAGATTTTTTTGTGGATTCCTCATTATAACATCATATAGAATAGTTTTACTGTCCAAAAACATTCTCTGAGCATTATTGATTCATCTCCTGTCCCTCTCTCTGTACTCCTGGCGACCACAACTGCTGATCTTTCTACCATCGCTGTGGTTTTGCTGTTATCCACAATAGCATGGGATTGGAATCATGAAGTATGTAGCTATTTCAGGTTGCCTTCCGTCACTTAGGATGCATTTAAGTGTCTTCTACATATTTTTGTGTCTTAAAATATTATTTTTTTTTCTTAGAATAATATTCTATTGTATGGTTATAACGCAATTTGTTTATTCATCCACTTGTTAAAGGACATCTTGGTTGCTAATACTTTTGGCCATTATTAATCAAGCTAATATAAATATTTATGTGTGAGTTTTTTTATAGACAGATATTCAACTAAGTTGATTCTTAGGCTCACAATCGTTGAATCGATAAATGTATTCTTTCCCCAGTACTATACTTTCTTCACTACTTTAGTTTTTAGTTTTAAAGTAGGTTTTGAAGTTGGGTAGTGCCACTCCTTCAAATTTGTTCTTTTTCAATATTATGTTAACTCTTTTGGGTCTAATTTTTTTTCTTCCATATAAACTGTAAAATCAGTTTTTCACTATTTACCAAATAAATAATAGTTTGAATTTGAGATTGCATTAAATCTTTAGATCAAGTTAGGAATAACCAACATCTCAATTATACTGAGTGTTTTACAGTTTTTGGCCGGGGCTGGGTTTGAACCTGCCACCTCTGGCATATGGGGCCGGCACCCTACTCCTTTGAGCCACAGGTGCCACCCAATATACTGATTGTTTTAATTCATGAACAGAGAATGTCTTTCCATTTATTCGATCTTTGATTGATCTCATCAGGGTTTTGTATTTCTTCACCTATAGATTCTGTATATATTTTGTTGGATTTATATCTAAGAGTTTTTCTTTTATGCTACTGTAAATGATGTTGTGTTTTTAATTTCAAATATAGTTGTTCATTGCTGGTATTTACAAAAACAAAGACTAGTATATGTAGACCCTGTATCCTGAGACTTTGCTTTACTCAATTATCGGCTCCAGGAATTTTCTGTAGATATTTCTAGGTTTTTCACATGGACAATCATCAAAGAGCAAGGAAAATTTTGTTTCTTTCCCAATATGCATAATTTATATTTTCTTTTCTTGTATCATTGCACTAGCTAGAACTTTTAGTACAATGTTGAATAGGAGTGGTGAATATCTTTGCCTTGCTTCTGATCTTGTGGAGATTTCATCTAACTTATCACTATTAAGTGTGATATTAATGCGGTAGTTTTTGTAGCTATTCTTTATCAGGTTGAAGAAATTCCCCATCTATTCCCACTTTCCCTAGACTTGTTATCATGAATAGGTGTTAGAGATTAAAAACACTTTTTAATCGGAAGTTACCGATATGATCATATGATGTTTATCCTTTATCCTGTTGATGTGGTTAAGCACATTTCTTGATTTTCAAATGTTGGGCCAGTCAATTTTTTTTTTTATTAATTTCAGATTTATATGAGAGTACAAATGATTAGGTTAAATTGTTTTCCTTTCTTAGGTAAAGTTCAAGTCATAGTTGAGCCAGTATTATATATGTGAAATAAATCCTACTTGGTTGGATCTTTGGTTTAGACATTTGATTTGATTTGCTGATTTTTGAGTATTTTTGCATTGTGAGATATCCCTAAGAGATATTGGTATGTATTTTCATTTCTTGAAATATCTTTCTCTTGTTTTGCCATTAGGGTAATGGTGGTGTTATAGAGAAAATTAAGAAGTATTCTTTCTACATCTATTTTTTACAAGAGATTATGGAGAATTGATATCATTTATTCTTTAAACATTTGTTAGAATTCACTAATGAAAAATGTGTACTATGATCTTTTTTTGAAAGCCTATTAATCATTGGTAAGATACATACACATATATGCCTTAACTTTTTGGTTAAGTTTTAGTCACTTTTGTCTTTTGAGGAATTGGTCCATTTGACCTAAGTTATCAAATTTGTAGGCATAGAATTATACATGACATTTACTTATTATCCTTTTAGTGTCCGTGGGATCAGCCATGATGGCCCATTCCTCTCTTCTGATATTTAGTCCTCACTTCTTCTCTCTTTATTTCTTAAATAGACTGGACAGAGATTTATCAGTTTTAACAAGTCTTTTTAAGGAAACAGCATTTGGTTTCCTCAATTTTCTGGATTGCTTTCCTCTTTTTAATTTCATGGTTTCTGCTCTTTTATTTTCCTTTTCTCTTCCCTTGCCTTCCTTTCCTTTCCCTTCCCTCTTTTCTTTCCATCCTTCTTTCTCCCTTCCCTTCCCTTCCTTCCTTCCTTCCTTGAATTATAATAAAATTGTTCTTTTTTTCCTTATTTTCCTAAGGTGGATGCTTAGATTACTGATTTTATGTGATTCATTAATATGATGTATTGCCCTCTAACATGCTGTCATACCATTCTACAAATTTTAGTAAGTTGTATTTTTATTTTCCTTTAATTTGATTTTAAAATTATTTTTTAAAAATAGACAAATATAGTTAGAACGATCTTATTCATTATAAAAATGCACAGTAAAGAACAAACCTGACTGTATACTGAAGCTAGTAGTGGTACAGTACTATACATAAAAGTGCATTGTCACAACAGATTAACAAAACGTGTTTGTTTGTTTGTTTGTTTTTTCCAGAACTGTAAAAATATTCCACTTTGTTCTCACCTCAGAGAGGAGGGATGGAATGGTAAGGGCAACACTGAGCATGGGAAGACATGGTGGTGGTCAGCAGCACCGAAGCTCATTTGACCGACGTGATTGATATTCACAGGTATGTTGTTTAATCTACAAATATTTGGGGACTTTCCTGATACTTTTTTGTCCTTGATATCTAGTTTAATCTATTGTGGTCTAAAAGCATTCTTTGTATGATTTTTATTCTTTTAAATTTGTTAATATAAGGTATCTTTGATAGCCCAGAATATGATCTCTTTTAGTGAATGTTGATGTAAGCTTGTGAAAAATGTGTACTCTACTGTTATTGGATAAAATATTCTACAAGTATCAGTTAAGTCAAGTTGATTAATGGTACTCAGTTCGATCAACTATATTCCACTCTGTCCTCCCTGATTTTCTGCCTCCTGAATCAATAACTGAAAGAGTGTGGTTGAAGTCCATGACTATGTCTTTTTATATCTAAAGTAGATTTTTATGGGTAACATATATCTGTGCGTTGTTTTTATCCAGTCTGACAATCTCTGCCTTTTAATTGGTATATTTAGGTCATTCACATTTAAATGGATTATTATTTGAGTTGTACTAATATCAACCGGGTTTTCAGGTATTTTCTATTTATTACATTTGTTCTTTTATTTCTGCTTGCATTACCCATTCTTTTCTGCCTTCTGTGCTTTTCATTGAGCATTTTGTGTATTCAATATTCTCTCTTCTCTTAAAATATTAATTAGGCTTATTTTTCAAAAAAACTGGTTCTGTTAGTTGTCATAGAGTGTATAGCAAACATTTGTATCTAGTGTAACCTACTTTCAAATTAAAGCATACTGCTTCATTGGCAGTGCAGGTAATTTTTAAGCTAGTATTTCCAATTTATTTTTCCTCTTATAACATTGCTGTCATTCACTTCTTTTATACACATGATATAATCATCCAATGTGTTGTTACTATTATTATATTTCACATGTGATTATCTATTAGATCAATGGAGAATAATGTAATAAATATTTATTTTATTTGATTTAGTCCTTCTCTGACACTTTTCCTTTCTTCACGTGGATCTGAATTTCTGACCTTTATCATATGAAGAATATCTTTCAACATTTATTATAGTAAGGTCTACTAAAGATAAATTCATTCATTATTGTTGGTCTAAGAAAGTCTTTATTTCTCTTTCACTTTTGAATAATTTTTCTGGATACAGAATTCAAGGTTGATATTTTCCTTTTATTCAGCAGTTTAAATTTTTGAGAATATTGGTTTTAAATAAAAAAATACAACCAAATACACACACACACGCACATATATTCTACTGTCTTGCTTGTGTGCTTTGTGGTATGAAGTCTAATACAGTTCTGCTGTTCCCCTTGGTTCTCTGCAGATTGCATCTGATATACCTTGGTGAAGGGTTTTTTGTGATGTATTCTGTTTGGTGTCTTTGTCTTTTTTATGTTATTAGTGCATAAAAATAAGTCCTCCAGATTGGATAAAGCTCTGGTAAACTTTTTTCCCTTGGAGAGTTAAGTCCTTGTTGTGGAGAAAATTCTGGGTATATTTCAAAACAGGTACTTGTGCCCTCACTCTGCCAGAAACACAAAGTGATTTTTCTTGGCTCTTTATGTTGAACTTGGTGTCTTTTCGAGAAATAAGATCCGTGAAAGTATGGGAACCTAGGAGTCTGACCTGGAGTGACAGCTGCTAGAGTCATATACTGTTAAGAACACTTAAATGATAAACTTGATAAATTGCTAAATGCTGAGTATGGACTAGGCTTGAGAGAAAGCAACTATAAACTCAGTTTTTGCTCCTTTGAAAGTGATATTTTATCTATTTTCTTTAAAAAATTTTTGCTTTATCTGTGCTGTGTCACAGTTTACTTTGATATGTCTAGATATGAATTTCATTTTGTTTATCATGATTTTCTGGTCTTCCTGAATTCATGGGTTCAGATCTCTTACTGCTTATGCAATTACAGCCATAATCTCATCATGTGGTAAGTGTTCTACATTCTATTTCTTTATTCCTTCTTAGATTAAATTATCTGTATTTTAAAATTTTCCATTTTATCTATTTTATCTTTCTTATCATTTAACTTCTCAATTTTTTTGTGTGTTTTCCCTCTGCATGGCATTGTGGATAATTTCTACATGTCAATCTTCTGACTCATAAATTTTCTCTTTGAATATGTGTAATGTTCTATTAAACCCAATTTCAATTATCATAGTTTTTTTTTTTAATTTTTGGAAGTAGGTTCGCTATACTTCAAATCTTTGATTTTCTTATAATTTCTGGTCATGATCTTATTTTCAAACCTTCATTTCTTCAATCATGTCACCATAGTTTTTTCAAAGCTTCTTTCTCATAATTTCATCATCTAAAGTTTTTTTTTTTTTTTTGTCTGAATGACTCTGTACTGTGGTTTATTTCCTTAATGTTTTGTACTTATTGAAAGCATGAATCCATGTACTCAATTATGATATGAGGACAATTAAGGTCATGGTGGGGGTGAGGGAAGGGGAGAGCAGAGAGAGAAAGGAGGAGGGAGGGGTAGGGAATAGAAGAGCAGAGAGAGGGAAGGAGGGAGGGGGGTGGGGTCTTGGTGTGTGCCACACCTTCTGGGGGCAAGACACAATTGCAAGAGGGACTTTACCTAAAAAATGCAATCAGTGTAACCTGGCTTATTGTACCCTCAATGAATCCCCAACAATAAAAAAAAAAACAACAACAAAAAAAGAAATTTATCAACAAATACAGATCTTTATTTGTGAAAATCCTATAAAGTCTGTCTTAGGTTTACCTCCTTACAAAGGACAGATTTTGCTGCTATCAAATTTTTATGTTAAATTATCTTTTCAGGTTATGTACCACAATTTTTATAAATTTACATATGCAAGCCACATCAATGAAAACCTGATATTTTGAATTCATAAGGGAGATGCTTTGCCTTCATAAGATCTAGGCCATGACAACACTTTCTAGTAATCTTAAGTAACCGATGGTGACTTAAAAATTTAGGTCACTCTTTTCTTGAGAATGTACATTGTTTAGGATACCAGCTTTGGACTTTGCATGAACCCAACCAAACCTCATTTCCTAAACCTGTAAGCTCACTCTAAGTCAAATTTTTGATTTCTGAGTTTAGCAAGTGACCAGTTTACATGAAACTGCACTGGAGATTTACCAGTGTTATCTTCAGTACCTTTGAATTTAGAATCTGGGGATGTCTTTGACTTTCTTGAGACTCCAACAATGTACCTACAGGACTTTTTACTGGGTATCTATGACTGTGAGGTGGTGGCTGTGGGTAATGATGGCTATGTGGGAGAAGAGGCTTCTGTTTATTTTAGTCTTCCCTTAGTGCAAAGGAGGGTTCCAAGAACCTGAGAGATCAGAGCTGGGTGCATTTGTTTGTTTGGAGGGAGGATAAGAAGTATGGGTTGAGGAGAAGGCAGAGGAGCTAGCCCCACCCTATTCATTATTCAGTTCTTTCCTCACTGGAAAGCTTCAGGCCATGGGCTGGGTGCCAATTGCTGCTTTATGGTGGGCTGATCATCTAAAGCCACAGCAAGACACGGTCATGGGCTCTGCTCTGTGACATCTCTTGTACATCTGTGTCCATTGATAGCTCACAATCATTTAACATTATTGAAAGTTCTGGTTTTATAATAATGTAATTGTTAACATTTAAGACCAGGAAGATTTCTATGTGATTGGGCACTTGAAACAACACAACTAATTTATTTTTTGATGGGGATTCTCTGCAAATAACTGAATAGGAAGTTGACAAGGATCTGTCTTTGTCTGCATTGCAGCATCTTATTTTTTTTCAAATGGCATTTGTTCACTTGTAATTGTTGATAAACCCC
The DNA here is from genome assembly GCF_027406575.1 of Nycticebus coucang. Lineage (NCBI taxonomy): Eukaryota > Metazoa > Chordata > Mammalia > Primates > Lorisidae > Nycticebus > Nycticebus coucang. Next base: position 19,192,057 of record NC_069796.1, read on the forward strand.
TGAACTTTCCAGTTTAAAATATCTGTCCCCAGCCATTCCTGCAAATTAATAGTTACACTGCATTCCATTTTCCTAAAATTAATAATTTGCCTCTCTATAAATTAACTTCTAGCAATCCAACAATGCAAACATTTGTCCTTTTTTATTTCAATTTCTTGACACAAGAGGCGTTTTCAAAGTAGAGGAGTGTATAATTATTCAGCTCGACGATGGCAGATGAAAATGCAGGCATAGACATTCAATCTGGGTCTGACATATTCTCTTTCCTAGTTGCGGCTGGAAGTTGAATCCTAATTTTTTTTTTTTTGTAGAGACAGAGTCTCACTTTATGGCCCTCGGGTAGAGTGCCATGGCATCACACAGCTCACAGCAACCTCCAGCTCTTGGGCTTACGCGATTCTCTTGCCTCAGCCTCCCGAGCAGCTGGGACTACAGGCCCCTGCCACAACGCCCGGCCATTTTTTTGGTTGCAGTTTGGCCGGGGCCGGGCTCGAACCCGCCACCCTCGGCATATGGGGCCGGCACCCCACCGACTGAGCCACAGGCGCCGCCAATTTTTTTTTTTTTTAATTGATGTACTCTCTTCCCTTCCTTCTTTTTTTCTGCTTAGAGTCAATCTAATACCTAAAACATTTCATGATATTGTCCCCCTTTTTCTCTTCTCTCACCTTTTCTCCCTTCTTCCCTCCTTCCCCGCTTTACTCTCCATTATTCCCTTATCTTCTCTTTTTATCTTTTTTAAAAATTTAATCCATCTAATGTTATAACTCTTGCTGTGAGCACAGGTATGTGAACATCATTTTTTTTTTTTACATCCCTTTACTTCAAGATCTCCTTTCCAACCTATCAAATAGATTAGACTTACATGCCTATAAAGAAAAATGTACAAAAAGCCCCAATATTTTAAGCAAATTTCTAACTATCTACTTATTTTCCTATGTATAGTCCAGAGATAGGAAGTTCAGGCTTGCTATGGCAGCTATGTGTTTTTGTCAGTTATATAAACTTCTTCTATCTTTGTTTCCCATGCCCTTATGATGTCAGCTCAGAGCCCACAATGGCTGTTGGCAGTCCGGTTGGCATATGTGCATTTTGGTTGTCAGGAAAGCTACCAGAGGATAAATGAAAAGGGGAATGTTCAAATTGAATAAATGTTTTTTAAGGACTTGTCCTCTTTAAGGGGCGGGAGTATCACCAATGTTGATTTGATATATCAAAGAGTGAAAATGGTGAGAGCTGGTTCATCCTGACATTCAGTCATTCATGCTACACAGATCCTCAGGGTCGCCCATTTCTTATCTTGTATGGGGCCCATTTTTTAGGATTTACTTTTGATTCACAGAGTTACGGTAAGATTTATTTATTTATTTATTTTTACTTGTTCTGAGTTTGTTTCTCTTTCTCGGAACCAAGTAAACTTAAATAAAATAGGAAACATAACCATAAAATAAAAACAATTCACTGTTATTATTGTTTTTGCGTGTGGGGGGTGGTAGGAAGAGTGAGTTGTAAAGGTGAGTGAACTTCTCTACGGTCATGATAGCAATTTAAAAGTTCCATACTAATGATCATATTCAATATTATGTTAGACTTCTTCAATTAATTCTTAGAGAAGAAAGATCATGCAGTTTATTTAGGGAGAAAATAAGATACATCTTTCAAAAGAAGATGTATGTAAGAGTGAAGAGAGAGCAACTGTAATAATTAATAAATATAAATTGATTATTATTAGGACTGTGTCAAGCAAACAAGGATATACATATATTTCCTTATTTCTACTTAACAAAATACTTATAAATGGCTGCTCCTTTAACCTGAGTCGATTATAATCACATATATGTTTGTACACTATGGACTACTAAGGCAAACCTACCCATATAGGAAGATAATGTGTATGACCAGTTTATTGGTAGACCTGTAAGAGCAAGCATGCTGACCATTTGTAAAAAGCCAGCGGTAAGTCCTTATAGTGATCAGCTTACACTAAATAGAAAAAGATTAACCTAAAAAGAGTTTCTATAAAAAATTCCCAAGTACCTACAGTTTATTGGAAGCAATTTTAGCAATGTGAATAGGAAGAATTACTTCCATTTGGGTGTACTTTTGTTTCATCAGTATGAATTTACTAAATTACTTTTTTCAATTACATACAGCATCACTCTTACAATTGTACTTCTATTTTTTTTTCAACATGAGAAACTTTTTATGCAATCCAATTAAAATTTGTAGCACAGGCATTAGATTGGGTTTGCTAAAAAGAGACTGAGATGAAAAACTGGAAGCAAAGGTATAACCGGGAGTGTGAGGAAGGCAGAGTCGGGCAGGAGGAGAAGCTGACTTACCAGGTGATGGGAACTTTCACGTGGATGGTCCTGCAGGGAAGGCCATTTAAAGTGTCACAGACTGAGGCAAGAGAAGAAGATTTAAAGTTGGACAGGGAAGAATCTCTGTCTGAGAGCAATTGCCAGGGAGGCAGATAGCTGTGAACTTCACCTCAGACCTGATGAGGGATGTGGGTGGGTCCCACAGCACTCATTATAAGCAGCATATTCTTCACGTAAGGACACAAATTCGAAATTTTCAAGTACTGGTATGTTTTACCTGGTATGTCGCATATGCTCCGAGTCAGTTAGCCACCATGTAGGATATTCTGATGATGCTCATTACCACCCTCTCTCTGTATCACAAGGGCATCAAATCAAGCATGAACACTATGTTCCCCAGACTATTACGAGAGGCTATGGTTAGGCTCCCACTATGACTGGGGTTTGTAAGTTTCAGAAGGCAGAAGAGAAGAAACAACTGTGATTTTCTTGTGGCTCCTACAGGCTGGGATACTGGTTACAAGAGTTAAGCTTGGGTTTCTTCCAGAAGCTTCTAACTCCCTCTGAACACCTACCCACTTTAGTATTTCTGGCTAGTGAGATTATCAATTGCTTTTTTCAGTGGCTCTAGCTTCCTACCTGAGAATTGCTCACTTCCATGCTTCAAGCTACTATGACCATCACTGACAACTTCTCCAGAGTCCTCCTGCAACTTTATTTCCTGAAAGAAGCCTTCCTGACTTTTATTCCTCCAGGCAGCCCTTTGCATGGCTGTATAAACCTTTAATTTGCTGAGTTACATGTCTCTTAATATATACTAGTGTGGCTTCTACTTTCCAAAGCAAATCCCAACAGGTATAATCACTAAGTATTTCAGATGGCTCTTTTTGCCATTAGCAAGAAAATGGAGACACTTCATTTTTGTAGGTAGCAAAAAAAAAAAAAAAAGGTTGAAAAATAAAACTTATGGATAGCCAATCTATTGTGGTCATCCTCTACTATGTTAAGCATGTTCTTCAAAATGGAAGCACATGTTTTATATGTTTCATAAAACTTAGAATTCAATGACATTATGTTGAATCCAGGCTTTTACATATATCTTTGGTAATGAAGAAAATTAAAACAGAGAGAGAATATGTTGGCTTTGCTTTCTGAAATTCAAATGAACTTGTCACTTGTTCTAGCAGCTCATGAAAAATTCTGCAATGTTTATTGTGTGGGATTTCTAATCTAAAATTCGGAGTAATGAAAATATGGTGATTACAAAAATCAAAACAAGGTAAAAGCAAACACAGGGCTGCAGAGAATGAAAACATAAAATTGCATTTTCAGGCTGTGTGTGAGGATATTGAAGGGGAAGGTATTTTTAAAGCGAAGACTGGGAAGCATGAGAATGTCAACCAGGGCATCTTTTACATCAATGGAATGAGCCAAACACTCAGGGAAAAGCCTCCTGATAAAGTACTTTTATAATATGGACATATATACGTATGAACATCTAGGATGACATGGCTGAGCTCGTGGAAAATTAGAATTTTTTTTTTCTGGCAAAGAGACTAACAAAAAAATCACAAGCAAGGCAAAAATTGATGGAAATGACAAGAAAGTAAAAAGCTGGGGCAGTAAGTGGACCCTGCAGCTGATGATGTTCTCGGAGGTTGATTCATACCTGATGGCCTAATGACACGTGGAAAGGGCTAGAAAGGCAGCAGCAGGTTGGAGGAAAGACAGGCCTGGGCATGGCAGGTTGGAGGATTGCATAATTGTAGGTATTGGGTGTATGTTTTAAAAAGTAGTGGTAACAAGGTACGTTTCAATCTTGACTGTGAGTAGATTAGGGATAAAATCTGTGGAAATTTTTAACAAAAATGTGCTTCTGTATTTAAAAAGAATTAAGATCCAAACTACTTTTTTTTTGGCATTAAAAACAATAATAAAAAGTGGTCCTGATGGTAGCAACAAATCCTGTTTAGAGGAAGAGAGCTATATCCAGGCCTCAGATTTTACCATGGGTAAGTCTTCAAAAAACATGAGTTCACAATTAGTGACTAACCATAGAAGCAAGATTACTAGAAATGGAAAATAGAGTAGAGCAGCAAAGAATGCAAATGTTGGAATTGCCAAAAATGAAAAATAAGTACATTTATTATGTTAATAGATACGGGATATATGAAGTAATGACAATTCTTTCAAAGCTGAGTAGGCACCTCTATACCTGTATAAATTCTAATGAATTAAGAAACAAGGATGAATGTATAAGCATTTTAGGTTCCAGATGAGATAATATAGGGAATAGAATAAATAAAATATTTTATAAAATAGGGTGTGAGATTTTTCAATATATGAGATTAACACAGGCTCCAGATACCCAACAAAAGCAAAATATGACTTAAAGAAGCCGTGGCCGGGCTCAGTGGCTCACACCTGTAATCCTAGCACTCTGGGAGGCCGAGGTGGGCGGATTGCCTGAGCTCACAGGTTTGAGACCAGCCTGAGTTAGAGTGAGACCCTATCTCCAAAAGCAGCTGGGTTTTGTGGTGGGCACCTGTAGTCCCAGCTACTTGAGAGACTGAGGCAAGAGAATCACTTAAGCCTAGGAGTCTGAGGTTGCTGTGAGCTGTGATGCCACTGCATTCTACCAGGGGCAAGAAAGTGAGACTCTGTCTCAAAAACACAAACAAACAAAAAAAAAAAAAAAAAAAAAAGGAAGCCTCACCAGCAAATGATAATGAAACTGCAGAAATCCAAATTAAAAAATAAAATCTCAAAATAAGCCAGAGAAAAATGCTATAGATACAGAGGGATAAAAGTTATACTTACAGCTGATTTTCAGTAGAAACAAGTAACACCAGAAACCACCAAATTAAGGCTTTATTTTTAAAAAAGTTTTAAAAATCTAAGTTTAAAAATTGACAAATTGCATACTCTTCTGCTGCATACATGAAATTTTGAAATATGTGTACATTGTAGAGTGTACATTGTAGGCTGAGTTGATCTAATTAACGTGTTTTACCTCATATACTTACCATTTTTATCTGATAATAACACATAAAATCTTTAAATTACTTGTTCTTTTAATCATTGAGATAAAAATGGTCATCAGCGTAGAGTAGTATCCCCAGCGATCTTCCGAGGATGAAAGATAAGTGAAGATGTTTTCAGTAAAATTTTTTTTTCTAAAACAGAATTTTGCCAAAAAAATTTGTAAAGGTTACATTTCAAGAAGAAACGAATTAGACTCAGAACAAAATTCTAAGGAACAGGAAGAAATGGTGGATAAAAGAGTGTGAAATGTATTAAAAATTTTTTTAAAGTTATATTTGAAGCCAATTTGACTATACAAAACAACTAAATGATTAATTTTTAGAGTTAAAAAATAAATATAAAACTAAAATCTTGAAGACAATGATCCAGGAGAGAAATATTGAGTTTTTATTAATTTGGAGTTCCTGAAATTATTAAAACATTAAGTTAAATGTGACTATTAGAGCTTCTATGATAAATATTAGATAACAGATTAAAATCTACAATTTCTAAACTAATGGGGGAAAGAACGACTACTAAAAGTTGTAATTTTTCTAAAATAAGACAACATATAAGAGAAGTTAAGAAACAGAAAAAACAGAAGAAATAAACACAGAATAACAATGAGACAAATTTAAAAAATTACATCTCTCCCATTTGATCCCAGAAGAAAGGCATCTACCCAGAAGAAAAAAATCCTTTTATCATAAGGACGTTCGCACTAGACTGTTTATCACAGCTCAATTTACAATCGCCAAAATGTGGAAACAACCTAACTGCCCACCAATCCAGGAATGGATTGACAAGCTGTGGCATATGTACACCATGGAATACTATTCAGCCATAAAAAGATGTCGACCTTACATCTTTTGTATTTACCTGGATGGAGGTAGAATGCATTCTTCTTAGTAAAGCATCACAAGAATGGAGAAACAAAAATCCAGTGTACTTAATACTAACATGAAGCCAGTAGTTATCTACTAATACGTACCCACAAAAGAGAAAAACTCAAATCAATTCAAGGTGGGTGGCAGGGGATTAAAGAAAGAGGGGAGAGGAGAGGAGGGAGCGGATGGGGGGTCATGTGTATGGCACACCTCTTGGGGGTGGGGCACAACTATAAGAGGGACTTTAACAAATGCAAGTAGTGTAACCTAATTCATTGTGCCCTCGACGAACCTCGAATAATTAAAGAAAAACACATTAAAAATAGTGTATCACTAAATATAGCCATTTAAAAGGAATAAATTCTGAAGGCAAGGCAATGACTATACTTAATTATAGAGAAAAAAGTCTACTGTATGTGATTATAAAAGACACATGGAACAGTTAAAAACTAAAAAATAAATATTTAAAAGCAATGCTATAAGAAATAGTTCATGTTTATAAATAACAGCCAGTGTAGTACTTTTTTAGTTTTTTTGAGAAAGACTTGCATTTGTTTATTTTTATTTCTAAGTATTAAAGAGGGCCAAATGTTTTTCTTATGTGGATATATTAGATGATGCTTAAGCAGGGCTTGTAGTGTTCCCACACACAGAATGGTGCCACTACATCCCATAGTAAGATGGTACTCCTCATCCTCCTCCCACTCTTACCTCTTCTTGGGTTCCAAAGTACTTTATCTCTCTCTGTGCCTCTGTGTACACATCATTTAGCTCACACTTCTTAGTAGTAAGAACGTGGAATTTTTTATCCATTCCTGAGACACTTGGGGAAGTTGTCTCAAATTCCATCCAAGTTGCTGCAGAAGATGTTATTTCCTGCCTTTTTAAGGCTGAGTAGTACTCCATGGCATTTAGATCTATTACATTTTTTAATCTACTCATGACTTGGTGGGCACTGAGGTTCATTCAACATCTCTGCAATTGTGATTAGTGCTGTAATAAACGTTTGAGTGTACGTGTCTTTTTGATAAAATGACACACTGTCTTTTGGATGGATACCCAGTAGTGGGATGCTGGATTTAATGGCAGGTCAACATCGATTTCTTTGAAGGATCTTCATAACTGTTTTCCATAGAGGTCATCCTAATTTGCAGTCCTACCAACAGTGTATAAGCATTCCTTTGTCTCTCCTCTATTTGTTTTTGAATTTTTAATAACAGTCACTCTAACAGGGGTAGAGTGGTATCTCATTGTATTTATAATTTGCATTTCCCTGATGATTAGTGATATTGAACAATTTTTCATATGTGTGTTGGTCATTCGTCTATCTGCTTTACAAAAATTTCTTTATGCCTTTTGTCCACTTTTTGATAGTATTACTCATTTTTTTCTTGCTAAACTGAGTTTTTTGTAGATTTTGGGTATTAGCTCCTTATCAGATGTAGAGTTTGTAATTATTTTCTCCCATTCTGTGGGATGTCTATTTATTCTCTTCATTTATTTCTATTGTGGTGTAACAGCTGTTAAATTTTATTGGGTTTTATTTTGTTTATTTTTCCTTTTGCTCTATTTGCCTTTGGGGTCTTAGTCATAAATTCTTTTCCTAGGCCAACATCTGGAAGAATTTTTCCAATGTTATCTTCTACAATTTTTATTATTTCATGCCTTACATTTAGGTCTTTTATCCATCTTGAATTAATTTTTGAATGTGGTGAGTTAGGGGTCCTGTTTCATTCTGCATGTAGCCATCCAGTATTTCAGACACCATATGTTGAATAGAGCTTCCTTTTCCCATTGTACATTTTTTTCTGCTTTCTCAAAGATCAGTTGGTCATACATAGGTCACTACAAATGTTTGGAGACAGACATTCCATTATTTCATTTCTTTTTGTTCATTTTTTTGTTGTTGCTTTGACTTTTAGTTTTAACAGTCTAATTGGTTGAAAAAGAAACTTAACAAGCTAATAAAGATCACAGTTGATTTTGTGACTAGACGTCAATAGAAATACACAATTTAAAAAGCATGTCACATTTTAAAATAAACAAGGCAAAGCTGCCATTATAGGGCAGATGTGTCACATATTTCAAAAAATAAATTAACTGATTTAGTTTTTTATAGTTCTCTCACTTTGATTATAACTGGATAGATAAGAGGCAGTTCAAATTGCTTTTTGAGAAATACATTGTATGATGGGTAATTATTTTATTTCTTGTAATTGAAAGCCATATTTAACATTCATTATATCAGTTTATGCTTTTTAAACTGATTTTTGAAGTATTAAATAGACATAAAAACTTTGATCTGCTGAAAGGAATATTGAAAAAAATTGCAGAATTATGTCATGATGCCACTTGTTTCCTTTTTTTTTTAAATTTCAGTTTAATATGATGGTACAAATGATTAGGTTACGTTGTTTGTATTTGTTAGGTAAAGTTCAAGTTATAGTTGAGCCCTTCACCCAGGGGGTGTGCTGTGTACCCTTACATTATGGACGTTAGATAAGAGCTTACCAGTTACACTACCTCCTCCTCAATGCCTCCATTTGAATTCAGTCATGTTTTTCTCTCCTATGGACATGCAGTGTGAATCTACTGGTTTACTATTAGTATTGAATACATTGGCTACTTGTTTTTCCATTCATGTGATACTTTGCTCAGAAGAATGTGCTTCAACTCCCTCCAGGTAAACACAAAAGATATAAAGTCTCCATCACTTTTATTGCTGAGTTATATTTCATGGCATACATATGCCACAGATTATTAATCCATTCATGGGTTGATGGGCACTTGGGTTGATTCCATGTCTTGGCAACTGTGAATTAAGTTGCAATAAACATTCTAGTACAAATATCCTTTTGATAAAATGATTTTTTTTTCTTCCTAGTAGATACCTAGTAATGGGATTGCAGAATCAATGGAAAGTTTGCTTTGAGCTCTTTGAGGATTCTCCATACTTCTTTTTATAGAGGCTTAGTGGATTAGCTTGCAATCCCGTGAGCAGTGTAACAGTATTCCCGTCTCTCTATATCCACAACAGCACCTGCAGCTTTTGAATTTTGTGACATGGCCTATTCTCACTGGGGTTAGGTGATATCTCAGAGTGGTGCATTTTTGCATTTATTTAATGATTAGGGATGATGAGCATTTTTCATTTGTTTGCTGGCCATTCATCTGTCTTCCTCAGAAAAGGTTCTGTTCAAATCTCTTGCCCACTTGTAAATGGGATTGTTTGCTCATTTCTTGTTCATTAGTTGGAATTCTCTGTAGACTCTAGTTATCAACTCTTTGTCAGATTCGTAGCATGCAAGTGTTTTCTCCAGTTCTGAAGGTTATCTGTTTGCTTTAGTTGTGGTACCCTTATCAGTGCAGAATCTTTTTCGCTTGATTGTGTCTTACTTATTTGTTTTTGGTGTTGCTACAATTGCCATCGGTATCTTCTTCATAAAATCTTAAGAAATATAGTTGACAGTGTCCTTTCTGATTCACCCACACAAATTTCAGCTTGCTTGGCTTACCAGTGTTGCTGGGAGGTCTTCATTTGTTTTTGCCCATGTGGATTTTATGTTTCTTGATTTTTGTGTATCTCAAAACTTTCATAATGACCAATATAAGTATATAGTTTTATTTCTGGATTTTCTATTCTTTTCCATTGGCCTCTGTCACTGCTTTTATACCAGGACCATGTTGTTTTGGTTACTAGCTTTGTAGAACAATTTGAAGTCAAGTGCCATGTTGCCTCCGTATTTGTCCTTTTCTTAAGATTGCTTTGGCGATTCCAGCTAATTTTTGATTCCATATAAAACATAGAATTGTTTTTTTTCTAGATCTGTGAAATATGATGTTGGTATTTTGACAGGGATTGCACTAGTTTTGTAAATCATGTTGGGTCATAGGGACATTGTAACAATGCTGGTTTTCCCACTCCATGAGCATGAGATGTCTGCGTTGTCTACAGTTTCTGTCATCAGTGTTTTCTTGTTCCCCTTGTAGATATCTTTCACCTTTTTTTAAAGTATATTCCTGGGGTAGTTTGTTTTATTTACAGCTATTTTAAATAATATTGAGTCTTTGATTTGACTGTCAGCTTGACTATTGTTATATAGAAATGCTACTGATTTTTGTACACTGATTTTGAGACTGCTGACTTTATTTATTCTAGGAGTCTTTTGGTGGAATTTTTAAGGTTTTCTAGATACAAGGTCATATCATCAACAGAGATGGTTTGACCTCCTCTTTTCCAATATAGATGTTCTTTATTTCCCTTGCCAGATTTCAAAGACTTCCAGTGTTATGCTAATTAGAAGTGGTGACAGTAGGCACCCTTGTCTTGTTCCAATTATTAGAGGCAGTGCTTTTAACTTTTCTTCATTCAGTATGCCAGTGGTTCTCAACCTGTGGGTCGTATTAAAGGTTCATGGCATTAGGAAGGTTGAGAACCACTGCAGTATGATGTTGGCAGTGCATTGGCCATATATGACATTTATTGAGAGTTTTTTAAATCATGAAAGTATGCTGGATTTTATCAAATGTTTTGTATGCATCAATTGAGATGATCATATTGTCTATTTTTTCTTTTATTCATGTGGTAAATCACATTTATTATTTTTTTCTATTTTAAAAATAAACTTTATTTTTTTAAATTTTCTGTATACACACATATATGTATGTTTATTTGGAAACAAAAAGTGGAAACCAAGTAAATGACATTTATTAATTTGGATATGTTGAAACGATTTTCCATCCTTGGGATGAAACTCTCTTAATCATGGCAAATTTAATGTGCTATTAAATTCAGGTTGCTAGTATTTTGTAGGGGATTTTTCATCAGTGTTCAAAGGGATATTGGTATGTAGTTTTCTTTTCTTTTTTTTCTTTTCTTTCTTTTTTGGTCATTGCTTTTGCATTAGTGTGACACTAGCTTTGTATAATGAGTTGGAGAGGATTTTCTCCCAATGTTAAAGATTAATTTCTCTAGTATGGATGCTGGCACTTCTTTGTAGGTCTAGTAGAATTCAGCTTGAATGCATCTGCTCTGGGGCTTATTTTTTACTGGGAGGTATTTTATTACTTCTACTTTCATCATTGACCCAAAGGTCATTCAGCAATACATTGTTTAATTTCCATAACTTTGTATAGATTTGAGAGTTTCTCTTGGATTTGATTTCTAGTTTTATTTCACTGTTGTCTGAGATGATACATTGTATGATTTTGATTTTTCTGAATTTGTTGAGACTTCTTTGTGGCCTAACATATATGATCAATGTTGCAGAATCTCCACTGTAATGATGAGAAGAATGTATGTTCTGTAATATTTGGGTAGAATGTTCTGTAAGCATCTGTTATGCCCATTTGTTGTAGAGTCCCATTTATGGTCACCGATATAGTCTTTATCTTTGTTAGTAATACTGTTTTCTATTTTATTTCTGAAGGAGATTTTTCTTGAATATAGCAATGGTCATGGAAAAGGGATTGGTACACCAGGAAGTTATAAAGCCCTAAAATTCTATAAAAAATTCTATTCTATATAAAATAAACATTGACAGAACTAAGAAAACATTGGTAAATCTCTATCAGTGTGCAAGATTTTTAACTTCCACTCAACATACCACATTAAAAGTACATGGATTTGTTTCAAGCCCTTGGTACATTTGCCAGCACTGACCACAAACAAATTTATAAATCAGCTACTTTAATTTTTTATTCCCTTGCTTATTTTTTATTTTTATTTCTTTGCTTTTTGTTGTTGTTGTTGTTATTGTTATTGAAATACAGTCCCACCCTATGCCCCTGAGCTGAGTGCAATGGCATCATAGCTCACTGCAACCTCAGACCTGGGCTGTGGGCATTTTGCTGCCTCAGCCTCTGGAAGCCGCTGGGATTACAGGTGCTCACCACGGTGCCCGTCTGGGTTTTTCCATTTTTTTAGGAGTCAGGGTCTCCCTCTGAGAGGGAGCTCAAGCAATTCTCCTTCCTCAGCCTCCCACAGTGCTGGGATTACAGGCGTGAGCCACCACGCTCAAGCTGGGTTGAACAAACTATAGTTACCTATTAGAAAAGATAATGACATACAAAAATTAGAAAAATTAGAAATTACTTAGAAGCAAATGATAGTGAAATCACATCCTATAAAACATTTGCAGTTTAGGTAAAGAAGTATTAAGCTGGAAATACATAGACTCAGAAAAGAAATCTTAAAAATTTATAAGTTAAGGATCCATGATAGTAAATTAGAAAAAAACAGAACATAGTTCAATTACACGGAAAGAAATATGTAGTATCACTGAGAGCAAACCTAATAAAATATCAAACAAACCTAACATGGAAAAGCTTAACAAAACTTAAAATTGGATCTTTAATAAAACTGAATAAAAATATACAAATACCTGGTGAAACAGAATAAGCAGAAAAGATTAAAAGAACAAATTTTAAAATGGTAAAAAAAGATAGAACTAAATTTTCTGTATATAAAAATGTGGTAAAATAATACTATTTCCTACGGTGCATCTTACAAAGGTACATGTGAAAATTACTAAATGTAGAATATAAATGTCTTAACACAATAACTAAGAAAATGCCAGGAAGGCTATGTTAACCAGTGTAATGAAAATATGTCAAATGTATAAAACCAGTGTATGGTGCCCCACAATTGCATTAACGTAAACAGCTATGATTTAATAATAAATAAATTTAAAAAATACTACTTAACATTTTCATTTGATAAACACACAAAAAAGGTAAAATGGACAATATATTGAAATGTATTTCAATATATGTCACTATTTAGTATAAACTACTAAATTAGTAATACAAGAAGAAATAGAAATTTGCAGGGGCCATAAAATCATTGAAAGAGTTGAATCAAAAGTGTGTCTGCTGCCATATAAAACGTCAAGCCCAGGCATGTCAGTGTCTCAAAGAATGTGAAGCCGTCCGCCTGATGAAGAAGGTTCATCAGAGAACAAGTGTTCTTGAGCTGAGTCCTGAAGTATTACAAAGAACCTGCTTGGAGATGGAAAAGCACAGGATGTGAGGAGGTCAAGAGACGTTTAATGATGTCATAAATTCATGTTAGTGGTTCAGGAAAATGGAGAGGTGCCAAAAAACAGTATAAAAATGAGGTAGGAGGTGAGGAAGGTGGAATAGCTACAGCCATGTGTCATGTCAAAGCCAAAGTTACATACATGTAGTATATCTTTCTATTTCCTCTCTCTTTTCCTTTCTCCCTCTCCGTCTCTCTCTCCCTTTCTCTGTCTTGAATATCTTACTGGGTGCTTACTCTCTCGAGTCAAGTACCATACGTTGGAGTCCACTGTGGTGCCTGTGGAGGTCTGTTGAAGAGTTTTCATGAGCAGTGGTGTGTTTAGGTCTGTATCTACGCATTATTTTGGTAGTTTCATGGAAGAATGATTGGAAGGAGGCAGTGGAGTGGTAGGAGGGGGAACAGTTAGATGGCTATTGCAATAATTCAAGGAAAAGGAAGTCAAGACTTAAGCTAAGAGAACTTGGCACTGTGGAGGAATTTTTCCACCTGAGCTCCAAGAATAAATCCGGATTCTGGGCACATTGAGGATGTTTGTCAATACATGTGTCTTCTCATTACTGTGCATTTTCATCTCCTGAGCACCCAAATTTAGGTATAAGGAGCAATGTATGGATTGTGATAATACAGAGGAAGACCATTTTATTCCCCAGAATTGCTCCACTAAGATTTGGCAGAGTTAAAGCAGTTATAGTGAGAGAACTTTTTCCAAGTGTCTCAATGCATTTCTCTATGAAGAATAGTGATATATAGCCACTAAGTCATTGGGCCCAAGGCAATTTCTGGATGTATTCAGGAATTCTGGCAAAATATGACAAGAGGGTGGCACTGGTGTCATTGGGGAAAAAGAAGAAAGACCCCACACAAAACTCTCTAGGGGAGTTTCAGGGAGAAAGTTGATAGAGTGTTTGAGATTGACAGTGTCTGGAGCAATTTCAAGCTATGAGAGAATTGAAAATGAGAGTCAAGGGGATTTTTATAACATATTGTCAGACTGCTGATCTGGAGGTCTTTGAACACACCAACCCCCTGCAGACTAGTCCACATTAGCATCTGGCCAATATTTGACTTAAAATGTAAGAAGGATCAAATTGTTTTTGTTTGTTGTGGCATAGTAAAATAAATACATGAAAGTAAAAAATAGTGTTGTGCAATAGAGTTTACACCAGAAGAAATATACCATAAAAACACCTTGAGCTTTTACATATCAGGTTGTTAAAACACATAGGATTTTTTTTTACATTTTTTCAAATGTTAAAAATAAAGTGAAAAATGTTTTTGTCCTTTGAATGTTCGTAATCAGATGATCAATCAGTTGAAGACACATCATGACCCATCTTTGCTGTGGAAAATTATTTTGACTTGGCTAGTTGTCAGATCTGAAGTTAACATGCAGATTTCTAGGTGTGAAAACAACCAAAAAAGGAATAACTGTAAAGACTATGATTTGTTCCTTATGGATGAAAACATTCAGATCAACTTGAGATAATACTTTATTACTCTCTCTTGAGCTTAAAAAAAATCTATCTAAAGAACAAAGCCAAAGTTATGAGAAAATCACAATGTTTGTCAATAAATGTTAGGGTTAGAAAGAAAGGAAATGTTTAGTATTTAATTTATGAAAGACCTAAGCACTAGCATCTTATAAAAAGTATTATGCTGCAATGGGTTGCTCAAGCTAACTGAATTTAATATTTTTTATTGCATGTTTGAAAACTTGAGCTTTCAAAGTTATAGTTAAGCTCTGCCTGTAGGGTATAAAATGGTTAGATTCCTTTAGGGATATATTCTTTCTCTCCTAGTGGAATCAGGATAGTGCCAAATATTTTATTTTATTTTTTGCAGTGGTGGAATTTTTAGTTTTGTAGGTAGGAATCAAGTATCTATTCATTGATTATTAATGGGATAAGGAAGATTTAGAAAGGGAGATTGTCACTGGGGTCGGAGCCACTTGGCTCAGAAGCACAGTGGCACTCCAAGTTCTGAATGGGTTGAGGATGTGGGTACGATACCGCTACATTTGTAAGGTAGCCAAGAGTTACAAAGTCAGTTGTGTAAGGATTCTGAGGTTGATTTGGGGGCTCTCGACTATTTGAGTAGCTTCCTTTAATAACATCTGGATATGAGATTTCAGAAAAAAAATCCATATTCCCTCCTTCAGATAGGAACATTGGCATTAGCATCCTCAAAGGGACAGCTGTCTCCCCCAGCAGTAGCCAAGGGCATGACCTAGTAGCAGATGACGCCACATAACTGGGTACAAAGTCATGCTGGAAACTGATTATTTTTCAGCATTGATTGTATGAGACCATACATTAGGTATTTGAAATATGTTTTATCATATAACAAACCTCACAAATATTTAAGGTAAACAATTTTACTGCCACAATTTATTAATAACTAACATCAGGCCAACTACAAACTATGCTTCTTATTCTGTGGTGTGCTGAATCTCAATAGACTTCCCAGTTCACTTTTCACAGTTTTTCAAATGCCGTGTATAGTTCTTCCTTACACCATGTTTTTGACGATTTTTAAAAACTAAGTATCAAAATGTCCTACTTTCATTGCAAAATAGTTATTGTTTAAGTATCTCTTCCAAATTTTTGAAATGGACTCCTAGTTCCCCCCATTTACTTAGCCAATGTCATACTCTGTGTTTTTTATTTTAACTATTTGTGGCATATGTATACTATGGAATACTATTCAGCCACGAAGAAGGATGAATTAGGGCCTTCTGCAAAAATCTGTATGGAAGTGGAGACCACTAGCCTATGCGAAGTATCTACAGAATGGAAAACAAAGACCACATGCACTCACTATTAAATCAGAATTAACTGAATAGCAAACATGTTCAGAGAAGGAGGTAAAAGTCAGTGGAAATCAGCAGGGGGAGAGGGAAGGGTAGAGAACGGGTGAACACCTACCTAACAGGTGCAATAAACACTATCTGACTGACAGGCACACTTCTAACCCTGATGTAAGAATTACAAAAGTGGGTACTTGGGCTTTTTCCATAACTTAGCAATTATGAATTGGGCTGCAATAAACATTCTGGTACAAATATCTTTGTTATGATGTGATTTTTGGTCTTCTGAGTATATACCTAGTAGAGGAATTGTAGGATCGAATGGCAGGTCTATTTTTAGATCTCCCAAGTGCCCATCGATCCACGAATGGATTAATAAATTGTGGTATCTGTACACCATGGAATATTATGCAGCCTTAAAGAAAGATGGAGACTTTACCTCGTTCATGTTTACATGGATGGAGCTGGAACATATTCTTCTTCTTAAAGTATCTCAAGAATGGAAGAAAAAGTATCCAATGTACTCAGCCCTACTATGAAACTAATTTATGGCTTTCATATGAAAGCTATAACCCAGTTATAACCTAAGAATATGGAGAAGGGGGAGAGGGAAGGGAGGGAGGGGGGAGGATGTGTGGAGGGAGGATGATTGGTGGGATTACACCTACGGCGCATCTTACAAGGGTACATGTGAAACCTACTAAATGTAGAATATAAACGGCTTTACACAATAACTAAGAAAATGCCAGGAAGACTATGTTAACCGATGTGATCAAAATATGTCAAATAGTATATAAAACCAGTGTATGGTGCCCCATGATTGCTAATGTACACAGCTATGATTTAATAAAAAATAAAATAAAAAATTACAAAAATGATCTATGTAACCAAAAATTGGTACCCCTGGAATATTTTGAAATAAAAAATATGAAAATAAAGCAGGGGATTAAGGGAAATACTAAAGGCAATATTGTTTTTGCATGTCGATATAACATACATTTGTTTTCCAAATAGAGCAAATTACTTTTGAATGAAAAAGTTCCTATATAAGAACTGGCCAGGGGCCGTGCCTGTGGCTCAAAGGAGTAGGGCACCAGCCCCATATGCTGGAGGTAGTGGGCTTAAACCCAACCCTGGCCAAAAACTGAAAAAAAAAAAAAAAAAAAAGAACTGGCCAGTATTTTGCATTTTTACTATAAAACTTAGCAGTTAACTTGAATAATTCAGACTATATGAAATAATACAGATATTTCAAAGTGAACCTCTCAGGGCCCAGAATCTTACATAACAAAACTAGATAGATAATATCCACTGTGAGCTGAAAAAGCAACAAAATATTGTTTAATAATTGAAGCATGATAAGGGTGGCACATTAATTGAAGTACATTCATATAATTGTCAAAGAATGTTTGAAACATAAATACATTGATGGAAAGGAACACTGGTAATGATTGAAAACCGCTTTGAAATTAATGTAACTATTTGAAGTGCAACAATTTTCTAACGAGGTGTTTTTAAAATTAATGCTATTTAATTTTATAAGGTATGATTATTGCAGACAATATAGAAAAGTGGAAAGAAAGAAAACATCCCCATTACATCCCATCAGACCTTCTGGTATCTTATCCCATCCTTTCCTTTGTACTTTTTCATTTACACCAACACCAGTAATGGCCAGTGTATGTGTCTAGACGGTTGTCCTTGCTGAATCTCAATTATTCATATTCAACTGTCAACTGAAAAAAGACTACGGTCTGTGGTAATGTGACTTATCTCACATTTAGGCTGAACATCATAAACTGGAAGAGAAAGAGAAAAGATTTTCAGACCTGACTTCATCACACCGGAAAATACTCTGTAATATAACATAGTGTCAGCATCTAACTGACACCAACTAAATGTATTTAGAGTGTGCAAAATTTCTTCCACGAAGTTTGAGGCTCTCTAATATTATCTAGGATTCAGAGATTCCCTGCTGACCTAAGCCAGTAAGTATACTTCAGATATTTTCTTAGGAAACCTGTTTAGCTTAGCTTATTTCCACAAAAGACATTTTTGCTTAATGAACTTCTGAGGAAAGTCTCAAGGCTTTCTGTCAAAAAAAAAAAGACTATTTTTCTCCAATATTTAAGAAACATGATCTCTAAGTGGTTGTGTGTTGATAAGTCAAGGCTCTGAAATACCCTGTATTGTTTATTTTTATCTTATCCCTTCTGACTTCCATTTTGGTTTATATGTTTTATAATGTCCATGTCACAGAAAAAAATCAACACCAACTAGTTGGCACATAAAAATACATATGCCTATAAGAAATGAAATGTATTTTAAATAGTAGAGGTAAGCATTAGCACGAACAGAAACTACACTGTGGTTGCATGTTCATAGCCCTGAATATGTGGGCTGCATCATTTTTGTGGTATGTATTTTTTAAATATATTTATTTCTTAGAACATACTATTCAAGAGGTAGTAGAGCCCACCTGCCTTCTTTAGTTTTAGTGTTAAACCGCTATAATGTAACAAGGGCTGCCCGGTGAGTGAGTGGAGGTCCTGAATAGGTACTCTTAGAGAAAATGCAAAATTCTCAATAAATTTGCTTTTTAGAATGTGGGAGCAGTCTAGTAATAGAGGTTTAATGTATCGCATGCTGTGTTTGATTATTCCACTTCAATAAAGAATATCTTCTTCAATGAATGACCCACATGTTATCAGCTGAGGGCTGGGCGTGGCACAGAGAAATATTAATAAGCTTTTATTTACCTGGTGCTAAGTCATTCTGCTTCACGGGGTGATAACAAATCATTTCCTATCAGCACCAAGTTTCTTTTAATATTACACTAATGTTGGTTTACACTGGCTATTGAATAACGCCTTAATCTCAGATAAACATTAGTAAAATACACGTACAAGGATTACAGGCTGGGTATTTCCAACTGGCCCACTTACTTTTACATTTGTTTATTCACTGGGGTCTATCCCACCCCCGCCTGTGAAAGCTCTATATAAATTAAAAGAAATTACCTATGTTTTCGTGTTAATTTGTCTGTTCTAGTTTTCCATTTCTGAAGATTTTCAATGTTGACCATTTAAATTTTTGTAAGGAATCAATTCACGTCTTCAAAGTTATCACATGCATTGCCCTAGAGTTATAAGTAGTACTTTAATTTTACCTTTTCTGGACCTGTATCTCCCTCTCTTCCTCGTACTATCTCTCTTTCTTTTTCTTTCTTTTTTCTTTTCTCTTACTAGAAGAACAAGAAAGAGTTCTAACAATTTTATTTGTCATTATC